>NC_138655.1:140649688-142057188 GCF_964273445.1 Streptopelia decaocto | reverse complement strand
TGGTGTCTATAACTTCTGCAGCACGGAAGAGGCTGGGTTAACTCTCTCACTTTTTAATCAGGCTATCCTACTCACCAGACCATGGAGCAGGTTGAATCTGTCCTGCTTTGCAGCAAGCAGTGCCTGAGGCATGGGACCAGGCAATCTCCTCTGGGTCACTTCTGGCTCTTTTGCATGGAAGAGTCACCTGAGGAAACACAGGACCAGCTGCAGGACTTTTTTCACAAGCGAGCACCTGAGGCACCAGGCTGGAGAGGCACATACCTCAGCCTAATGGATGTGTATGTTTTGCTGAACATGAGCCCAAGTGCAGCCTTATGGGGAATACAAAACTCCCCTCTGGCCTGTTGGGAAGTGGAAGTGAGAGGCTGAAGTCCTCAGTGAACACTTACTATAGAAAAGCAGGGTAGAACAGCATTGCCATGGCTTGTTTGAAAAATTAAGTGCTATTCTGCTGTGAAGAGCAGCTGCAGCACTTCCCCCTGGGAGGTTCAAAGTAAACTGCAATCAGGCTTTGGCCCTTACCTCCAGGTTGGGGGGGGAACTGTGTGTCCAAGCTGTAGAGGGTTTCAGCACACCCCAGGCACTGCCCACCTCCCACTTCAGTATCCCGGCTGCAGATCTAACGTGGTGCTGCAGGCGATGGGATGACAAAGGCGGGCTCCTGCTGCCCCCTGGCTCCAGAGCCTGCACTGCATCTCGTTAGTCACGCACTGAAGCCAAGGGGAGAACTGATGGGAATTAAAAATGTAGGTTGTTTCTCATCCCTATCAGATGGGGATAACAGCAAGTTAACTGTAAGAAAAAAAAAATACACTTTTCTAACAGATCAGTTCTCAAGTGCTTTCGAGAGTGCACATGGAACTACCACCATTACTTCAAATCTGCACTGAATGCAATTCTACTTGTTGAACCACTCCGGTTTGCATTTACTCATCTGAATAAAAGCTTACGGGAATCATGCTTTATGGAAGGAGTGATGCAGAGGAGCTGCTTTTGCAGAGCAAGAGCTGTGCTGAGGTTGTGGCTGGGTTTTAATTTGATAAGCATCTTGCTCTTGCCAAAGAAAATTCCTGTTTTAAGTGTTTGCAGAAGACTTCAACCTCTCACTTGTGCCTCCCAGAAGACTATGGTGGGCCAGATCCCAGGCATTTTCTCTTCCCCCTTCTGCTGCACTTTGGCTGATGTTCAGCTGAGAACACTGAATGTTGTGGCTCCCTTTTTTTTAAAGGGGTTCAAATGCTGGAACCAAGTTACCAGCTGGGCAAGTTTTTTTTATGCATTCCCTTTAGACACCTCTCCTAACCCCCACTCCAGATGAAGCTTTCATTTAGCTTCTGCATTACAGACAAGCCCTTGGGAACAAGTCTTTCCTGGAAAATGAAGTCAATGCATCAAGTCAGCTGTTAACTCCGCAAAGGTGCTGCCTCAGATAAGGGCTTGCATGAACTAGTTCACAGTACTTAACTATGTTTCATAGAGTCAAGTTTTAAGGTATTTTGGGCATTCTTAGCAACTGAGTTAACTAGTATATGGAAGCAAGATTAATTTTTATTAGCTTGAAGTATCTTTTATTTGAGTGATAAGAAATATAATACATTATGCATCTGCCAGTTATAGTCCATTTTAGTTGGTTCCAAAACCTAAGCAGTAAATAAGACAGTTGATCTAGTTAAACTGAAAAAAACAACATTCCACACACCAGTACTGGAGATGTCAACCATATAGAAATTCCAGCATTATGTTGTTATGGCTTTCCAGAAAGTCATGAAGTTAAGAAATTAGAACACATCAAGAGCCATTTTCCAAAGATTTATTGAAGTAGCGACAGGTTGCTCATACTGTGCTGGAAAAAGCAGTTTTATTGAATTCAGATACTTAAAAACAGTATTGCAGCACAAGATATTGCTATTTGTAAACTAGACTCCATTGTAAACTCTAATCCTTCAGGGAGAGTCAGTTTGCAAGATCTAAGACCTATTTCCTAGCATAATAATCTTGCGCTCATGGAAAAACTGCAGAAAGGCACTTGAAAGCTGTTTCTTCCTTTAAGACATGGACTTTTTAAATCTTGCTGGTAAGAATTTCTCCTGCATTAATAAGTATGCATCTTCAGCTTTACTCCAAGTCATCATGATGCTGGGAAGTTTCATTAATAACCTGTTGAAAAACAGAGACGCATTAAGTTTTAGTGTAAGATTGGTGTTATTTTTCTTTTCTTTTTAGAGTTAGAATTGGAACATCCAGTACTACAGAAATGTGAACAAATAGGTATCAACTCTCACAAATGAGAAGTTCTAGTTGGTAAATAGCAACTGGAAACCATTTAATCTTTAGTTATTTTAACATTTAAGCTGAAAACAGTACCTTGTCCCAGGCAAGACCCTCTGTTTACTGCCACATGTTTTTCTCAGGTGATGTGAGAAATCTTCCGAGAACTTGCTAATTCAGCTGAACTTAAATACTCAGGACACAGGTAACTGTCAGCCACTTAGGGTTTTGCTATCAGATGGATTTTGTGATAATTTCCACAGAAGCCTGTTTGTTACATCTGTGTGTTCAGCCATGCAGCTTGGACTGCCAGATGCTGTTCTACTCAATACTTACTATCATATACAGGCTGCACTGACCAGTAGACAAACTTAAGAGTATTTTAAGGTAACCAGCTGTGACAGAAATAAAATCAAAGTTATCACCAACCTGTCCATCTCTAGTTTCGACAGTCTTAATTAGAAGTGTCCTCTTTGAGTGAGTGTCAACCATTGGCTGAGACTCAATGTTGGTTTCTGCAGGAGAAAATGTATTATTACCGATAGTATAGGTGAAGTGCCTCCTCAGATAAATGAAATCTAAGAGATTTTAGTGTCTACTTTCAAAATCCAAATTTAGCATCTGAAGAAGTTTCCTGCTCTGAATGCTAAGTTAATCTCTATTTTCTCTCTGTTCCCCTTAAAGTACCTTCAGTAGAGACCTAAACCACTCACTATGTACTGATATTTAAGAACATCTCTGCCCAGGAACAAAGTAGCTCCTCCCATCCAAGGTTAAATAATTGAAAATATTGTATCTATATCTAAGAAAAACATCCACACACAAGATCATTTATACAAGCTCAAATACTAGAGTAAAAGGAACTACCCAGGACCCTTTTGCTAATGACAGAACAGCTGTCTAAACTGCAGTAGCAGAAACAGCTTACCTCTCAGGTTCAAAGAAGCAAAGGTTGGAATAGGCATGTTAATCCTGAAGGAAAAAAAGAAATGAAGTCAAACACAGGTTTAGAGTATCTTCTAGTAATTGCTGTTTAGAAAAGTGTCTGCATGTGATTTTTACCTGCTCTCTTCACCCTCCAGCAGTTTTCTGTAGGTGGCAATCTCAATATCAAGAGCCATCTTTACATTCAGCAGGTCCTGGTACTCGCGAAGATGGCGAGCCATTTCTTCCTTCATGTTCTGGATCTCATCCTGCAGACGGCCGATAGTGTCTTGGTAGTTAGCAGCTTCAACAGCAAAATTCTCCTCCATTTCATGCATCTGGCGCTCCAGGGATTCATTCTGGAAGAGAATAATGAAATCAAGCAGTGCTGCAGTTCAGCCACTCTTCCCCACCCTCAAGACCCTTCAATTTTTAAAAAAAGAAAAGCTGAGTTACAATAGTATCCTCTCTGAAAATGCCCACACATGACACAAATTTGTCATCTCCATATTTTCCCCTTGCAAAGTCAGGATGAGTCACTCTGCTACTTGATCCGAGGTGTACCATGTCCTACCAGGTGGCAAAGCAATCTCTTACAGTAAAGCCACCACAAACAGTACAAGACGGCATGCAGGAATCCTCAGTGAGGGGATTTGCAGGTGTGCTGTACACTGCTAAATCCATTTGAAGCCAGCCTTTAAGGCAGTCAGGTTCTAGCAATAGCAAGATTTTCACCTCCTTTCCAACTGCTCCTCCAGCTTTTTTGTAACTTCAGCTGTACCTGACAGACAAGCCATAAACAATTCCAGAAAGCATTACGTAAACAGTGAATATTATAGCAGGAGAATGAACTTATTGTTTATACCTTAAGTAAGACTACATCAGTGTATCAAGTCAGTATATCAATCAGTGCACTGTAGCGCGGGCAGGCAAATCAAACCCACAGCTTCCTTTTAAAAAAATACTAATATGCTGCTGTATTGCAAGGGAGAGCATCTGCATTTACATCTATATCAACAATTAAACTGCAGTGCAGAGCTTAAAGCTGCAAAGGGAGGAATGCCCCAACAGCTGCTGTCTTCTACTTACGCTTCCCTTAAGAGCATCAACTTCGCAGGTGAGAGACTGAATCTGCCTGCGGTATTCATTGGCTTCTTGTTTAGCCTGGCGCAGGGCGTCGTTGTTCCTATTAGCAGCTTCGGAGAGATCTGCAAACTGTGGAAATCCACGGTTTGGTTAGCATAACACTTCAACAGAAATGGTGTAGGAGACTTTTTTTAGACACAGCATTTGAGGGCAACTGAAGCCATAACAAGCCCCAACACCTGAAACATTTAATATTAGCATTACTCTTAAAATGCCTTTCTATTTCTAATTGTTAAATTGGAATCCACAGTCAAACCTTTCATATTTGCCTCCCCATCCTCTATGTTTCCACCTTTTCACCCATTCATTCACTCCATTCTTCAGTATTTCATCCAACATCTGCTTCCAGCTACAAGCATAGGGACGATTCCCAAGTATGAGCCCATTACTTTGATGCAGCACTTACAGCACAAATGTTTTCAGCTGTACTCTCCCCAGACAAGGAGTTTAAAGAAGACCCTGTGCCCCGGTTTTGTTCATGTCCCGTAGAGAGACAGAGACTAATTGCTACAGCAAAGCTGTTATGTACAGTTAATTCGAGTACCTGATGCATCTGGACAGATTTTACTTACTTTGGACTTGTACCATTCTTCAGCTTCCTGAAGGTTCTTAGCAGCAACGCTTTCGTACTGTTGGCGAACATCACGCAGGGCAGCAGTAAGATCAGGCTTGGAAACATCCATATCAATTTGGATGTGCTGTTCCTGGAGTTGGGCCTGCAGTTCTCGGATTTCCTTAGAGAAGCAGACACTTGGTGTTATTACACAACAACATACAGAACACAGACAGGTGGGGACTCTGGGCCACAACCAGTGAAGAGCTTACTCAGTGAACAGACTGTCAGCATCTAATCACAGACCTCACGATTCAGCTTACCTCATCATGAAGCTTCTTCAAGAAGACAATCTCCTCTTGCAGAGACTCAACTTTGCGCTCCAGATCAAGACGTGCCAGAGAGGCATTGTCAACATCCTGAACAGAGAGAGGAATGATTAGCAATCTTACAAAATAGTGATGTAGAGAAGCCTTTTGAAGTCTTTTACAGCAAGTCCAGTAGTGTAAAGACAGATGCCACACCTGATCTTCTTAGCAAGAAAATGCAAAATCAAGACCTAGGAAAAACATCTTTTTGCCACCTCCTACTCTAGCCTCAGACCACTATGTGCACCTTTATACGCACTATATGCACCTTTATTGTGATTTGGGGAACTATACAGCATACATAGATTACTTCATCTTTGCCAATGAATTGCTAAGCATGATCAAGAGCACACAGATCATAGTGGGTGTAAATCCAGCTTGCAGATGAAGCAGATACTTGGGTCACAAGCCAGCAATAAGCTCTTTTAGCTTGACTACACTGAAAAAGAGTCTTGCTATTTGCAAACTTCTATTTTTTTTTTTCTAGTGGAGCTTAGCAGTACCTACATTCCTATCACTGGGCTTAATTTCTTGTTTATTTTTTACCGACTCTTTGGTGACCAACCACAGAGCCTGTTGGGTCCACAGACCACAGCTTGCACACATACTTGTAAAGCTAGTGAGTTACGCACAGGAACTGCAAGCATTTACTTCTCCAAGTGGTTTGACAGAAATGCCTTGAAAAAAAAGGTATGAGCATAAACGCAAATTTAGTTAGTTACCGTTGCCTACACCCTCACATTAGCTGGCAAAGACTCCACCTTTTGCTGGATGGAGATAGTCTTAATCAACAGCAAAAATTCATTTAAGGCACAAGAGAAGATACGCCATGAATGTTACGTAGGAGCAACTTGAATTAGTTCAAAAACATAACTTAGGAATAAACATTGATTGGTAACTTCTTACATTTTAAATGTGCAACCAAGACAATTCATTTGCAAAGGGGACGATTGCTCCTGTCATACTGGCTACACACACAGCTGCATGCTTACGTTCACATGGTATTCACTTATCTGTTTTTCACAGCTTACTCTAAAGCTATTTTGGATTTGCCCAAAGCATAAGCATTCCCAATTAATCAGCAGTTCTCACTACTATGGCACCTTCGAAATACGGAATGTTTTCTTTAGACTCTTAGAAAGCCATTCCTTTGATCACTCCTACTGTGGGGTAAGGTTCTTGCTCCAGATTAATTTTGTTTTCTTTACCCAGCAAGAGTTATTCCATGACTTCCCTATCAACTCCAGTTTTACACCCACAGTTCATAACAGCTCTGTTTTTCAATTCGGAGAAAGAATTCCTTAATTCATTTTTTCTCATCTCAAAAAAAAAATATATATTCTGGAAGGAAATTACAAGGCTATGACCTAACATGTTTACACAATTAGACAGACATCCACAGATTTCCCAGTGGATTTTACAGAAATCTGCATCCTGAAGACTATTATGTTTTTCAGGACAACTGAACAGCTAGAAAATTTTTAGTAGCTTATAATAAACTGAAAGCATCTTAAACTGAAGAAAATTTGCATATGTGGTATATATTTTACTGTATACGTTATCATTAGAGAGCAAAGAATCGGTGCATCTGTATTTCCTAAACGTATGGAGAGCCACATAAATGAATAAGCTACTTGCAGCCTGAGCAAATGAAGCGCAAGGCATACATGCATGCAATTGGATTGCACATTGATTTTCTCCTAGGAGACTGCTTAATGCCACTCACACAATTTGCAGGGTTGAGCATCCATGTTTCCTTCACACAAACCCCACATCAGCCAGTAGCTGACCTGTTAGTCTTGTCATAGGTTCAGAATCTACTCCTTGATGCCACAGTAGTTGGCAAAAGCTGCAGCAAATAACTTTCTCATTAATTGTGATGCCTGTTTTGTCCCAAAGGAAAGAACTCACTGAACCCTTAGGTTTATGTAGTGTTATGTAGTTATGTTATGTGAGTAAAATCACATGTCTTTGTTGAGGAGAAAAATTAAGCTAACATTCAGCACATCTGAGTTAAACAGTTTCTAAAGCAGGCAGTTTTTGGAAATGCAGTTCAAATATTTGCTCATTTTATTTTAAAATACTTAAGTATACAAGTGCTCCATCAAGTAAAAAGTAAATTTGATGCTACCTCAGAACAGTAAAGTATTTGCTAACTGTTCCAAATCTATGTATACATCTTTCCGGTGCAAGAATAATGGTTTAATAAAAAGCTGTGCCTTTTTACAATGGAAAGCACAACAGGATGTTTCAACTTCAGTGTTCTATGAATTTAGTTTAACTTGCAGGAGAACAATACTTATAATGAAACATTTCGTTTTCAAAATCTGCACGTTAAGCCTACATTTCCACAGTAAAGGAAAAAGTAGCTGTTACTCTTGTTCAAATAAAACACACTAGCATGCACCAGTTAAGTCTTAAGTGGATTTAGTATATTGTTTCCACAGACAATGATTTGCAGTTCTTATGCAGAAACTACACCTTAAGAAGTTAAATGGACGCAGTTCTGCCTGTACTGCACACACAGACCTGCTAAGAGCCCGAGCTCCTGAAAAACCCCTTTCCACAGTGCAGGGAAGAGCTGGACAATGAATGTGGGATGTGCACAAAACCAAGTTCACTGAAAAGCCTAGAGCCTTTGGAAAGTTCAATTGGTTTGAAATCAAGGCAGACATGCCTCAAAGTACACCAATTAAGCATGAAAGATCATTTAAACCAGCCTTAAGTCAAAGGATCCTTCACCTGAATTCAGCAATGAATCAGATTAAGTTAGGTTCCCTAAAACTTAAGTTAAATGCTTCTGCATGGAACTTCACACTGCATTAAACTGGCTTAGCATGCAAAATAACAGAAGCTGAAGTGAAGGCAGTGTCTTGAGCTGTTCTGTTCCAAACTTCTGTCCCCAGAACACCAGCAGACTCTGAATTCCCAGACTCCAAAGGGAATTGATACCTCTGTTTCCACACCTTACCTCATGAAGACACCTGCTTTCCTTCAGAGACTATAAATATACTGTAGTCAAAAGCCTTGCCCAGGGAAAGACTGACAATGAAGTGATGATTTCCTGAATGGTGACATCTACTAACATATACGAAGAGGTTTGGAATGAAGTCAGCCAGTGCCTAGCTGTCTGGAGATAAGGGCAGTCGCTTCCAGCTGGGAGGAACGCAGGCAATGCCATTTCTCACCAGCCGTTTTAGAGAGAGACCTTGTTTTGAGAAGGCACATTCCTAAATATCTCCTAGTCCAAACAAGGCTTAATCCAAGTTGAAAGCTGGTTTTACACAAGTGAATACCTGAGCTTAACACTTTTTGAACACTGTTTGCACAGTTGGTTCTGGCTGTCATGTAGCTTTTAGGTTATCTGCATAACATTGTAGCATCCTACAGAGACTAAACTCCAACACAACTCATTTCCTATGTTAACATCTTAGTTTACAGAGGATTAAATTGTATGTTCTTAAGGGACATCCAAAGGAAGCAGACTTGACTGCTGTGACCTCACCCCAAGAAACAAATTGTCTACTTCTTGCCAGCAGACAACACCCATATGAAAATTTTTAAATTCTAAACTTGTCCAGTAATGCACTGACCAAAAGTGGTTCAACAAAAAGGAGCTCTATTTTGTGCAAAAACTGGACCATATACAAGATTGACACTTTTTGCGAGAAATATACCAGCACCATTACACATTTAGTAAGAATGCAGCCCACTGCACCCCCTCCCCCGACACAAAGGGATCTATTATTTCAATCTGCTGCCACCACACTTGCCATAATGCCTGTATCTGCATTCCACAGTGAATCCCATAGAAACCATTAATACCCTTCAGCCGAGCGAGCAGATGGCCCTCTTTCACTTTTATTGGATCGGAAAGCGATTCCACGTCCGACCGCTTTTTGTAAAACAGGCTAGACTTGGATAAAGCAAGACAATAGTCTCCCCCCCTCCCTTCAGACCGCAGCATCCCCTAAAGAAAACAAGGAGGGTTTGCGTGAGAACTGCCAGAATTCCTTTGTGCGAGGAAAGCAAACTCCTGCAACCCCATCCTCCCGGCCCCGGCCCCACCACCGCCTCCCGCTCCCCTCTCCCGCAGCTCCCTCCCTCCAGCCCCCCGCAAACCTGTCGGAAGGACTGCAGGGTGTTCTCGGCCTCCTCCCGCTGCAGCATCTCCTCTTGCAGCCTGGAAGGGTGAGGCAGTGGTGAGGAGGGAGCAGGGGGGTCCCTCCCAAATCGCCCACCCCAGCCCCCGCCGGCCTCAGCCTAGCTCGGGATGCTCCGAGCCCGCCCTCCCCTCGCACACTCACTTCTCCCTCAGCCGCATGATGTCGTCGGCGAGGTTGTCCCGCTCCACTTCCACGCGTGCCTTGTCGTTGGTGAGCTGGTCCACTTGCCGGCGCAGCTCCCGCATCTCCTCCTCGTAGAGGTCGCCCAGGCGAGACGTGCCCTTGCCCTTGAGCTGCTCCAGCTCGGCCACCAGGATCTTGTTCTGCTGTTCCAGGAACCGCACCTTGTCGATGTAGTTGGCGAAGCGGTCGTTGAGCTCCTGCAGCTCCACCTTCTCGTTGGTGCGGTTTGCCTTGAACTCCGTGTTGATGGCATCGGCCAGGGAGAAGTCCACGGAGTCGTGGAGCCGCATGGGCGGCATGCTGCTCCGCAGCCGCACCGACGTCGTCTTGGTGGCGTACATGCCGCCGGGCGAGGCGGACACGTACCGGGCGGTGCTGGGCCGCAGGGAGCTGCCCAGCGAGTAGCGGCTGCTGGAGGTGATGTAGCGGGTGCCGGTGCTAGGGCGGCTGCCCCCGCCGAACATGCGGCGGTACGAGGAGTTCTTGGTGCTGAAGCTCATGGCGGCGGCGGTGCGGGCTTTGTAATCCGGGAGCGGAGCGGGGCTGCTCAAGTGCGCGGCGGACGAAGAAGGGCGGTGGCCCTGGCCCGGGCTCCTTCTTATGGGGCGCCGCCGCCCGCCGCGGGGCCCGCCCCGCCAACCGCCGCCCGCCGCCAATCGCCGCCCCGCCCGCCGCCCGCAGCCAATCGCCGCGCCGCCCGCCGCCGCGCCTCGCCCCGCGGGGAGGGGGCGGTGGCCGCGGGGGTGCGCAGGGTGCGGGGCTGGCGGCCGTGGCTGCGGACACAAAGGCGGGCGTGGGGGGCGGCTTGGAGTGGGTGGGGGTGCGGCACCTCCGACCTTCCCGGCGCTGCCCGGCGCGGGGGGCGGCGCGGCTGAGCCCCGAGGGGCGGCAGCTTTCTCCGCGGGGCTGCGGGAGAGCAGCCGCCCGGGCAGGGGAAGTGGCAGGGAGGGCGCGGCGGGGCGGTGGCTGCAGATGGGGACGTGGGGGGAACCCCGGCGCGGCCGAGGACCACGGGGGTGACAGCAGCGGCATCCTTGGCTTCGCGGAAGCGGGCGCTGGGCTTTCCCTGGACTTTCGTACCCTCCTCTGAGAGCTGGCGCCGTGACTGCGAGGGAGGGTGGCAGGTTTAATGCTGTGCCACAGACAGGCACGATACCCCAAATAACCCAGGATGGGTACATTAAAAAACCCTCTGTAGGCTATGATGTATATATATACATACATATCATTTGAGAACCTGTTTCTTTACTTTTTTAGTTTTCTGTAAGAGAGTAAGATCAGGGAAGAGTGGTGCTAACTAATCACAAAGGGCTGCCGAATGTCCAAAATAAACAGGCAGAAAAAATGATACATCTGTGTCTTCTTTAGCTGCCTCCCATGACAGCAATATCTCACCTCCTAGTTCTGTGCTGAAGACACAACATTTACAGGCTAAATGTGTTTTCCCTGTAGCTGGGTGAGTATTTACACAGTTAAGTCTTAATTCTGTCACTGTAACAACGATCTCAGTAGTAACTTTTTTTAATGCGGACAGTACATTATTGAAATAGCTGCAGTCAGGATCTTGCTCCTGGATGCAATCCTTCTAATAACTAGCACAGTGGTAGGCAAGATTTTAACAAAGGTTTTTTTCTGTGCTGTTCTACTCAACAGACTTTTGCTATTTATTTCAACAGGCCCATAATCAGAGTCTAAGGAAAGCACCTGGCAAAATTATAATTATTCATTAGACACCATCTGCAAATGGATGCACACATAGGATGTGTGCTGCACACATAGGATGTGTGCAGCATCAAAGGCCAGCCAAAATCCCAGTGTTTCAAGAGCATTTTTACTGTCAAAATGGGGCTACCAGCAGTAGAGATAAATGACGTGGGTAGGTAGTACAGGGCAATAGCCATGGCATAAAATTTAACAGAAAGACTTAGACTGAGTAGCAGCAGACTGTTGTCAGTGTGGATGCAGAAGTTATTCAAGGCAGATGACAGAATCTGTGTTATTTAGATAATTTAAAACTTGAGTGGCCAAAGCACAGCTCATTCTCTGGGGAACAATCCTGCACTGACACATCAGGTAAGCAACATCGTTTTCCTCTTTGCTGTGGGAGGTGAGTGATACAATGTAGAGGTCTAATCTGTAATGTATTACTTCAGCACTGGTGGGATGCAAAACGGCCACTTATTTTTAATTCTTTTTCACTTGCAGTCCTGCACAAGCAAGTATCTTCACTGGCAATTCTGATAAACCTGAACGCAAACAACAGGCAGAGAGGAAAGTAATCTTCCCACCCCCATTCACAGTGAAGTCAGCTATTATGCTTCAGATATTGTACTTCAGGAGCAAGAATCACAGCCCATAAATTTTATTAAGGATTTTTTTTTTTTTTTTGGTAAATGAAGCTGTGCTTTAGTTTCATTCTGATATCAACCAGAAGTGCAGGAATGCAGTTTGTATCTAAATGTAGGTCCTTGAGGTTTTAATTTCCTTTATTCACAGAAGCTTAGCCAAGCAAGCAAAGCTGGCAAGGTTGAGCTGCTGAAGTGCTTGCAGCGTGAGTCCTGGGCTGCAGTTCATTCCATTCACCCACTGAATGGGAGGCAGAGGTCGCCCAGCATTCCTGGGGCCGAGGGACCCACAGCCCAGCCTGGGCGCTGCTGCTGTCCCGCCTCTTTAGTTAAGCCATCAAGTTTGAGCTGTAAAGCCTTTGTGAGCCCTGGCACAAAAGTACACACTCTGTCTACGAGCAGGCAAAAAAGTAAACCAGCACACAACCGACAGACTCGCAGATTAAAGATGCTTTACTCAGAAGTACTGATAGTTTTAGCAGATTTTGGGGTTTTTTAAAAGTGCACTGTGCCCAATCTGGTTTTCCTAACAGAGCACAACTTCGGAAAACCTTCAACGGCGTGCACACACACGCAACAGTCATCCTTCGTTCAGAAACTGCTTTGCCCCTAAAATCCAAGGAGGTGTTTGTTTTAGTAAATATGACACCCCACCCCCCCATGTTTCAAGTGTAATTTCCATATGTTTATGTCACTGCTGCCATATGTACTCTTGGCCACCTGCCTCATTGCTGTTTTTCACTATGAAATTTTCCTAAAAGTGTTCAGATATTGTCAGTTTTTGGGACTACAATAAAAGCTGAAGTGCCTTTTGCTGGTTGGCATGTACACAGATGCATAAATGGAGGAACCTATAACTTTCTTGTAAGGTGGTGATAGGTTTCATGCACGTCTGCATCCCAAACCCCAAAGGGGAACACAAACTGGTCTCTTGAAATGCAAGAAGATCTCCATAATACTTGTCAGGAAAGACTGTATCTCAGCGTTGCTATAAAAATAATGGAGAATGTATTTCTTTGAATTGAAATGAAGCCACAATAATCAGCCTAATTCTAAGGAAGTTGTTATGGGACTCTCAGAGACCATGGTTGGTCAGGGCCTTCGCCACATCTGACATGAAGGACAGACAGCTAATAGCATCACTAAACACCATGTTGGGGATTATTCATAAACTGTTAGTTGTCATCTGTGCTGTTTCTTGTGATGCCTTCATTTGCAACTCCAGTATGCAGTTAGGCAGCTGCCTGGCCAGTGTGCACTTACCCCTGCAGAGGCAGATCAGGCAGATCACAGGTAAGCCAAAGGCACTCTTAAAAGAAAAAAAAAAGGAATAGGTATTTTTATCATGAGCCTTTCAGTTCACAATGCAAAATTTATTTTGGCTTTTTCTTGGCTTTTTGCCAGAGAATTGATGTGTTGGTTCACTGCCAAGAATGAAATACAGAATCAAGCCCTAGAAGTGTAGGAAAAAATATTGGGTTGTTGTGTATCTTTCATTAACAGGGAAAATGGGTGTGCAAAGGGAGAGGGTACAGATGCCTGAACGAATTTATACTGGAAGTCTGTTATGCTAAAAATGAAAAAGTCCTCATAACAGTCAGAATTCCTCTAATTTTCTTGCACAAGTATCTGTTGGCCTGAAAACATCACTGAAAAGAATGGCAATCACATTTTTTGCCATTTCATTTAAAAAATAACAAAGTAGAGAAATTGAGTCCAAGCATTGAATGTGTTTTCCAGTCATTACAGACCTTGACTAAACAGATGTGAATGCTTTCATTAATCAGATATATACACTTTTAGTAAAGTTTCTGCTTCCAGGAGGTATAAAATATTAAATACCCAGGAAAAACATACTGCTATACAAATGCAATCAGTTTTGTTGTCAGTACCATATAGCAACCTGAAGCCCTGGCATGCATGGGGCAGTAGAGGCACCTTCACAGTTGCCCTGCTCCATGAATATTGAAGAAGCTCAAGTGAAAAAGGGACCCACTTTCACGGGAGGATATGAAAGACTCTTAACGTCCCACAGCAAACCAAACAGGGACTCTCCGAAACGCTCAGCTGCAGCAAGTGCCTATCGCTTGAGTGAGTGCTGTAACTTTTAGTCTGAAAGACCATTTCCTCCTTCAGCTGTGGTCTGAAAAGAGTAAGACTGCTATGGTTTTGAAAACTGAGAGGTTCCTGTTTCCAAAAACTGGATTCTGGCTGTAAATCTGCAGCTGGGGCAGGTCCCTCCCTCTGGCTGGGAGCTGAGTGTGAGGAGGAGCCCCAGGAGAGGCCGGTGCAGCCAGGGAAGGGCAGGTTTTCCTGAACCCGGAGAATCTCCCTGCACACTGCGTGGGAGAAGCTGGTTTGGGTTTTTGAACACCACTGGGCTGCAGAACACCTAAAGATCCAAGCATTGAAATCTCCCCTTGTGAGTAACTTCCTTGACTAATTATGGTCTTAAGAAAGAAATTGGCAAATTCTTTTATGAAATTTATTTTTAAAATGTTGTTGCCTACTGTTGCTGCCAGTGTTGTGAAGCACATCACCCTGGTGTGACTAGCTGCTGATTTTTTCAAGGAAATGACTGGGCTCTTTACTCAAAACTAACCCAGTCTCTCTGCAATATTATATTTTAATGTAAAATGAACTATGTGAAACTGGCAGGGGTTTCATCACTAGGGAAGTGTTTTGAACATGACTCATGCCACCCAGTTGCATGATTAACATTTCCAAAAACTATTATTGTCGTGCATAAAGTTCCCCTCTACTATGGTTTCTAGTGGCCAGAATAGGACATTTTCTATATCGAGACAGGACATTTCTATACCAAATCAGGTACTCATTTTCAAAAGCAGTACAGCTTTCTGCCCTGAGTCCCATGGTTGTCTCAAATGCCATGCACAGTTCTAGCAACACAGAGAAGAGAAAGAGAAGTTTTTCAGCTCTGGCATAGGTATAGCAATTTATTTAATCCATCCTTAAACAATAACAACAAAGATGACAACCTGTACACTCCATCTGTCTCACTTCACTTAATAGCAATAGCACTGACTGCTGAATGTCAGCAATACGTTTAGCAATGCCTGGGACATAAAGGACAAGGTTTTCCAAACTGACAAGAAGCTTGGCATGGTTTGAGGCTTGATACTCAACCTGAAACACCAAGTCCCTTGGTCCTGATTTGGGTGCCCAAAAATAGATAGTCCAAAATTTTAGGCATCTGCTGTCCTTGTTTCATTAAGTTTGTGTTTTGCCAAAGACAAATCTGGCAAAAGTCTCAATCAGAGGGCAAAAGAACAGGAGAGATGCATGAGGATTTAAACAGTAAATGAGCAGCGATACTGTTAATTTGACCCAATTAAATTTTTTAGGTTTAAAAAATCATTGTTATTTAGAGAAACCATTTCTTTTTTAGAAGAGATGTATTGGGGTAGAAATAAGAAGATGAGTATTTGGGTGGCCTTGTAGATGCATGCACAGAAGAAAACATAGCACAGAATGGAGAAATGATGGCAACAAAAAGGGGTGACAGAAATGGTAGACTGGAGGAAGACATCAGAGTAAACGAGCAGGGGTCATGTCTTTGGATTTTTGAGAGGGAAAAAGAGATACCAAATTCAGTAGCAGAAAGATGTAAATACTGGAATCACATTGAGTGGAAAAATAAGGAATGTAATGATGAGCTTGAGGAAACATTAAGCCATCCAGGAGAAAATACAGAAAAGACTAAGATTATTGTTATTCTTACTTCACAGTTCAGTCTTGAGTAAAACTAGAGGAGCTACAGATTGCTTACAAGAAAAGCAATATTTTGATGGTGGTCCATTCTGTCAGCTTCACCCTGTGCTTACTGTCTTCTAGCCTCAAATTCTTTGTTTTGGTGGTACTAACAGACACTAACTACTGTGGTGTGTGCTGTGGTGTGTGCTGTGGTGCAAAGCTTGCCTAGCTTATCAGAAATGACCTGAGGAAGGAATGGGGAGAAATTCTTTCAGCACTGTTGACTTCTCCCACCAATACTTAATGTTGGAACTTGATTTTAACTGTGCACTTTATGTTGAATAGGTCTCACACACTGGATAGATGACCATTGCAAATATTTGCATGAAGACGATTTTTCTGGAAAACCTTATTTTTCTTTCCGTATCAATGCAAACAATTTTAAAGTGCATTTTGATGATAATATAGGTATTCCTTTCCATGGAACTATTCAAGGATTGTGATAGGCACTTCATAAAGACCTTACAACTTAAAAATCAGAAAAAGGATTTTAACTGAAAGTCAGTTTAAGATATCAGTGGGATATTTGCAAAATGTTGTATAATGTGTGGGGCTTCTTTCTGTCCTTTGCCACATTGCTGACTTCGCTATCTTGACCTCACTGTCCCTGCAGTAAGCTGTTGGCACAGGTAGAAGTCAACAGCATGGATGAACATTCATTTGTCAAATTACAAGGGGAAGCCATAAATATTAATCTGTCTGGAATCACTCCTTTAAGTTTTGAGATTGCAAACCTTTTCAAGGATGAGTCATCCATCCTTTCTCTCTTTTAGAAAAAGCTAAAAGAAGTGATTCTAGTATGCCATTAATGAACCCTGTCAGTTAGACATTTACTACTTCTTTTTAGCCAAACTCTTTCAAAGTAAACTGCTTAAAGAGCTCCTCTAGCCAAAAAACAATTAAATCCGAGGAGTGATTTTATTCTTCTCTCTCCCCCAGTTCCATCACCTACACAAAGCATAAATAGCATAATGTTTTCTTGCCATGATGTACCAGGAAATGATGTTCTTTCTGAGGAATAGGCAGGACACAGCAATGGAACTGTTAATTGCAAGCAACAATTGTTCCATTCTTCCTTTGAGATGCCCAGGACAAGCAGAACAGTACTAGCTCCTCAAGGGCCAAGTTTTTAGAGGATTCCTCAGTCCAAGTTCTTGTGCCAAATCCTTGGTTCCAGTGAGACTCATAAACTGAATGTACATTGTGTTAGCCATTCTGGGATTAGTTGGCTCCTTACAAGGGGAAGAGGCGGTGGTGCACACACCCCAGAGCTGAGGAGACTGAGCTCCTAAGAAGACAGAGAGTTTTTACATGCCTGTTCTATGTCTAATTTTAAAGCATGAATATACTCTGTCCAGTTCGGATTGAGGTGGGAAGATGTTCCAGATTTAAGTTGATAGTATGCATAAAATATGGTGGGCTACAGGGAATGGCGTGGAAAATTTATTAAATACATGTAGAGTAGATGGTGCATATGGCTGGAAAAGGAAGAGAGCAAATATTTGGAAGAGTGGAGGAGTCCAGATTTTTTCAGGTGGAAAGGTATCCTGCTTCCCATTACAAAGACAAATTCACTAGCTACCCAAAATTTTTCTTGAGAATTTGCTCTTGCATACGGTCATTGAATGGTAGAGAGCTTGTGTAAGATGACAGGAGGAAGGACCTAACCATTATTTGGTAGCTTTGTAGATGCTTTAGTTTTGCTGACTGTTAGACTTTTGCCAATGTTTGTGGCTGTTTGTTTGACATGGATTGGGCATTTACCATAAACTCCATGAGATGGAAGTTACCAAGCGTATGTTGGAAGTCCAAAGCATGCCAGCCTGAAACCACATGCAGGTCAGGAATGGCTCACCCTGAATATGGTATAATAATAATGCCACTGTCCTGCAGTTGTATTCAGAATATAATCAACTTCTGGGGTAACAAGAGGAATCTTGAGATAAATCCTGCAGATGAAAGACAGCATACTATTGTACTACAATATACATGGTGGCTGGACTGGTAATGATAATGGGAATTACGGATAGTGTAAGTTAATTAGTTACTTGAGTTTAATTCTGTTAGTTTTTGAACAACTGTGTCCTATACCATAGGAAATGAGTGCTACATCTGACTTGGCACTGTTACTGCAATGAAGTCATCCTCAGGGACTTCATCTGATATGCAGGGTTCCTGATAGACAATTCCAACAATTTCCCATTGTATTTCTCTTATGAATTATGTGAAACATATTTGCTGGAGTCTTAAATCAGCCGACAGCTGAATATTGACACTGCCAGTCCATACTGGCGTATGTATTGTGCAAGATTTCTCTCTTCAGAAAGAACTATTTTAGGCTCTCTTGACCCATTTAGGTTGGGCTTATTTGGGCTTCTCTCCCCAGACCTTCTCAGCAAAAAAAACATTTTAAATTCATAGCACTTTTTCTAAAAAAGGTTTGTTTCAACTTCAGGAAAACCTAAAACTTTTTGTTCTTAATTGAGGCGCTACTTAATTGGGGAAGTGATTCCAGAAGACCATGCAGCCAAGAATGGCACTTTTATATTTTAGCTGGAATATTTTAGCAGAATAACTTTTCAATTTATGCTTAATTTGAGTTTATCCTTACAAAATCTCATGACTTCTTTAAATCTGTGCTTTTCTATAGACTACTTTCCAATAGACTTTCTGGTAGAAAAGAGCTGTGTCCCAGCCGCTAAGCTTTAGTATATTGGCATGCTTGACAGACGTTTGTAGACACATTCAAAGTGAGAAGGAGAATATTTACAGTGCAGTGACTTCTGTAATTGCTATTCCTAAGTGATATCAAATAGTTTTGAATTAGCTTTAAAGTAACTCACTTGCAAAGTGCCAGCAATATAGGCAGGGTGGAAGACACCTCCGTGCTGCCTAGGCACCAAGTACTCAGCTTCTTGGGCAGATTTCGCAGTATTCACTGTGTGCAATTGAGGTTTATCTAATTCCAAGATAGCTCAGCAAGTCCACAGCTCTGCTGCAGCTGCATTAAAGATTTTCTCTCTCTCTGGAGGAAACACCCTGCTACTGAAATCTTACCACGTGGTGACCAGCAGAAGAGATCTCATTTCCTGTGCTAACTACACTCTTAGTCAAAGATTAAGCTCATCACATGGGTCTGAATGAAAGAAAACAAAGTTTGGGCAGGGGCCAACTTAAAACACAAGTCTGCAGTATACAACAGCTCTGGGTGGTACCAGATGGCTTCGTGAGCAAAAGGCATGACCAATGCCAACACACCGCCACAAGCCTTCCTCAGTTTGCACACTATGCACTGTGCAAATGGGGATGCTGGAGATGAAAGTTCTTGCCTCAAGCAAAAAGGTAAGAGGCACATCCAGGCTCACCATCTGCACTCCTTCCTTCCCCTCATCCCTCCACCCCCGGGAGAGCAGCAGGCACCACGCTGCTTCCCCTGCTCCTGCAGGAGAGCTGGGACCTCCCCGGCCACCCCCTCACCCTGCCCGAACAGCTTGAACCCGCCCGCCTGAACAGCGCCTGGCTCCAGGGCTGCTGTCAGCCTGCTCCTCTGATCCTTCGAGGCTCTGATTCAAACCACAGTTGTTGCAGCAGCAATCATTTGGCTGACTGCAGCAGGCCTCTCAGAGCTCAGAGGCTGTTTCGTTCAGCTCAGTGAAGGTTTTATATGTGTTGGGTTTTGGTTTTTTTTGCGTTACTGGTCTTTTTTTATACCTTTTTTTTTTTTTTGTCAAGCACTGGAATGTGTAAGTACAACAAAAAAGTCAATAACATTATGTAAACATATGGTCTCATCCAGCCAGGGTGACCACTGCAGGCCAAACATAACAAACAGGCCTGATTTATTTAGATTTATATTTATATTTATTTAAAGCAGAAAAGTAAAGATTTAGAGAATTCCCTCAGTATTCCCTACAGAGTATACGGATAGCTTCAGAACCTGAAAATAAAATCCTGAAATTGAGAGATTAATACATTTGAAAAGAGAAATGTTAAAAAAGTTTGTGTCTGATCACTCTTCCAAATAATTTCATCTACATAAATTTCCCCTGTATAGAGTTCTTAGAAACGCATTGGGAGAGGCTAACAAACCTGGTTTGATGTAGGTTTCATTTCTAGTCTTGCCGATGCGTGGCATTTTAAATTAAAATTGTAGGCTTCATTAGCCATACTGGCAGGGCCCAGCAGGCTTCCCAGAAATGCCACGTCTGTGGCTCAGAGTTACCTTTACTGAGCATCACTTCAGCAGAAACCACGTCTGATAAATTCCCTCCTGAAGCATTACATCCAGTCCAGATCAGTTTTGGTAAGCTGCAAAAGGTTTTCAGTTTTATTAGAAACCTACTGTGCCAATGGTTATGGAAACAATAATTTATGCTAGACACTTTAAGTGATTTTTTTTTTTTTTCTAATTCAGTGATTGCATTGCAAGGGTATGACATGCCTCACATTCTTTCCTAGCCACAGTGATTTCTGACCCAGAACATGAGCTTCCCTTCTAGACAGCTGAGATGTCTGTATACCCTTCCCTATACTCATGTAGGTATCTTGTAGGTTATACTGGACATTCGGACGCAAACAGCATTAATATTTCCCTGTATCGAAGTGTTCTCTGATCATGTGAATGCATTTTTAAACAACTGGTCTATCAGAAAGAGATTTTTCTTGCTGTCTTTCCATTTTTTGAATACAGAGGAAATGCTCAAAACCAGGTCACAGCTACAGGTCTGCTAGCTTCCATTACCCAGCCTTATGTTGAGCGGTCACATTCAAAGCAAACTCGAAGCAATTTCCACTGCTGCAATCCTGTGGTGTCACCAAAGCCCCGTGACACGCGCTGCAGAGGGGCAGCTGCCTGCTGACAGCTGGGAGCAGGCGGGGGCCTCGCCGGCCGGGTGGTCTCTGCTCAGCTGCAGGTGGGAGGCCAGGGCAAGGAGTCACCTCTAACTGCAGGTGGCTTGAGATGCCTATAAAATGTTTTGTGCATGCTTGTTGCACGCATTTGTTGCTGGTGTGAAATACAGAAACACAACAGTGAAAATCTTTTCTTCTCACTTTGAGAGCAAGAGTACAGGGTCCGGTCGCAGTTTGTTATTTTACATTTCAGTTGCCACGTACAATGCAGAATCTTAAAGCAGTGGTTTTTGCATGTTTCTGTGATGTTTAGCAGCACTAATAATTGTAACATTTTTAACAGATCTAAAGCATTGTAAGAAGAGAAAATATTGCAGTGGTTTCGTTTGCGTGTTCCTCTCACCACTTGTAGCTGTTTCATGAGATGTGTTTACTGGTTGCCAGGGCAGCAGCTTCAGATCTAGCATGATTACCTGTATCACAGCCCTGATCAGAGATGTGGGCAAACTTTGGAAACTTCTGCATTGAGGAAATGCTGCTAGTTGCTTGGAGGCAGAAGTTTTCAAAAGCTGTCTCAATGAAAATGCTGATATCACATGCTTATGTCAACAGCTTTAAAAATATCATTAAGTGACCAGTTTGCTTAAAATGTATTTTACTATAAATACATTGGAGTCAAGAAAACAGCTGCCTCAACAAGGCACTAACATAGTTCTATAGATGTGCTCATTTAGAATAAACTAACATAATTTTAGAAAGGCCTATCAATTGTTATTTAAAGCCAGCTATATTGTTGAGCCATAACTGATATATGTAACAGCCCATACCTGTGTCCTAAAAATGTAGAGTCCAGAGCTGGACACTGGATGTCACCTCTGTTATTAATCTCCTCTGTTAATCAAAGAAAACGTTCATTGAGATTTACAGAAATCAAATTCATCATATATGCATGGGGTGGAGAAAGGAGCTGTCACAATATCCAAATTTCAGTAAGTGAGAGAGATCCGGTTGGGAAATTTTGCAGACATGTGGCTGCTTCGGGGTCACAAGACCAAGAGTGAGCAATGGTTTAGCCTGCCTCATGGCAGTAGAACCATGTGTTAGATTTTCCAAGTGAAGCATGAACAATCGCTTTCACAGGGCTCATCCTCTCTGGGCAATCATTCAGCTTTTCTGTAACAAGAGATGAGTGGCTATGGATCCCAGCACTTGTCGGCCATTGACCCAGTCTCTGAAATAAGCAGCATACCTTAAATACTATTATGTAAGGCCTGATCCCAAAAATACAGTTATTATTATGCTGAATTTACATCTATAAAGGGAAGAGTACAAAAGGTAACTGTTTCCAGGTTCCCTCTTTTCATTTTGGTCCTCTTTGCAGCTGTCAATTAATAATGGGAACCAGGTTAGAGCAGACACAGTTATACGGAATTATAAAACTGACTACTGGCAGTTTAAAAATGAGCACTAGGGAAAGTTTGCTTTGCAAGAAGCAGCCAATAAAATCCCAGCGTACTTTATGAATTTCTTCTTTGCCAGAGCAGAGGCGTGTTGATCAGATTTCGCTGTTTACTACACAGAGGATGCCTGATGGAGGAGGTAGGTGGGAGATTTCCCCTGAGCAGGGAATGTTCTACTGCCACCAATATAGCAGAGACAGCTCTGCTGCTTTCTCCACCAGACTCCACCTTTCCCATGTGTGAATGTCAAGAATGCCTTGGAGTTAGGGAAAGGAGAAGGAAAAACAAGGGTCAGTTATGTCTCCCTGATACAAGGAAATATTGCTCCTCTTTAGCTTTAATTGCTCCAAGTACTGGGCAGCTCCAAATAATGAACTGCTCCTGGCTGCCTAAAACTCTCACTCATCACAATATCTAGCACTGCTGTGATGTACATTTGCTGAAATTGTAACACAACGAGCTCAAACTCATTGATCAGCTTTACTGATTTCAGTAGTCTAAAAGCTGCCTTTTCTTTACCTTCACTTTGCATCTGTATTTTGAAGAGGTCCTACTGAAGCGTATCTTCTTAGCTGATAAAAACCTTCCTCTTTGTAGCCACCTTCATCATCCTGACCATTCTTTAGACTCTTCACCATCTTTGTCCCATGACTGTTTTCCAGCCGGCACATTCCTGGTTTTGTTATGCCAGGCGATTCAGACACCTTTCTCAGTTCTCAGTCAGCCATCCGTGCCACCAACCTGCCTCACTGCTGGTTGCAACGCGTGCTGCTCTCCCCCGGTGTCTCAGCTGCTATGCTTCCTTTCAGAAGTTCTAGAAGTTGACCGTGGACTTCTTGTTTTAGTCACCTGCTTGCTTTCCTGGCTGACAAATAAAGCAGTAGCCCCAGGCTCTGATATGAAGATCCACAGGTGAATGACAGAATTGTTTTGAAAAAGTTGTCAAGGACCAATATTCTTACTTTGAAATTTTGTTTCTAATTCCAATGTTTTCTGCAGCTGATGCGTCTCATATTCTGGGGAAGTGCACTGAAAGGCAGCAGATTTCTCTCTTTTTAGGCTTCCAGTTTAATTTAAAAATTCTTCCTCTGTTGAAAGAAAAGAGGTGGGAGCTACTATAACGCTGTATGAGGCACCTTCTCAGGAAAAATAAACATTCCTCAAATACACCTTATTTTTGACAGGTTTCTAAGAGGCTCCACAAAAATATGATTAACTCAATAAATGATTAGAGAAACAAGTTCAGGGTTTTTTTGTTTCTTGGTTAGGTTTTTATTTGTTTGTTTGGTTGTGTTTTTTTTTAAAGGTTCCACCTTCACTTCAGAATCCAAATGTGCAAACTGAGGCATAGTTGAGTGTCTACTCATGTGTGGGGGTAACCCACATAATAGTGTGCAGGATATTTACTCTGGTTGTTTTATATATATGTAAATGCACATCTAATACTTGTTTCAAAAACAAACTACTTTTCATAGGCAACAGTGTCTTTGAGTCGTTTCTTCCTTTCCAATTTAGCAAAAACAATTTCATAGTGTTAGGGCAAATTAGACCAGTTTCATCAGTTATTTCCTTCCTTCCTGTTCTACCAGCAGTGCAGGCTTTGAAATGACTTCTCAAAAACATCATCACCCGCTGAAATCACAAACGCTGAGGCCCCTAACTTCGGAGCGCCATTCACAGCAGCTGCCCAGCTGAGCAGCATGCACACCCTCCATGGGGACAGGCCCTTTTCGCTGCCACACGTCCCCCTTCTCTGTGACCTGGCTGGGCACAAGCCACCGAAATTCACGTCAGTCTCCTGCCTGCCCTTCGCTGCTGCCTTGGGGCTTATGGCCGGGCTGGACACCCTGAAGTGGCCCAGGGCCTGAGGAGGGGCAACGGGGTTGGAGATTTCATTGCTGCCCCTGTGAGGAGCCCTCGGTCGGGAGATGCTGACCCCAAAGTGATCCATGGTGGGGAGCAGGTCCTTCTCCTGATCCCTCACTCCCAGGAGGGTGCACACAGCTGCTGGTCACCATCAGCCCCACGGCACCTCGGGGGCAGCAGGACCAGCTAAGCCAGCGAGTGGCTTCATCCTCCGAGCTTAAGCCCCCTTTGGGGTTTAAGGAGCAATCAACAGCAATGCCAAATTCAGCCGCAGCCCCGGGACTGCGCAGCGGCCGGGGGCTGGCAGAGCCGCTGGCCCGCAGGAGGGAGGGCAGGTGGGAACGAAATAGCGGCGGAACGGGCGGGCGGAGCTCGGGGAGGCCGGCGGGAGGGCAGGGCCGGGCGCCGGCTGCGGGGAATGGCGCCGCTGCGGGTGCTGGAGCTGTACAGCGGCATCGGGGGGATGCACCAGGCCCTGAAAGGTACCGGCGAGCGGCCGACGCCAGCGCGACTCTCGGTGCTCGCTGCCGCCGCAGCCCCGCCGTGCGCCCCCACCGTCCGCCTGCTCGCCCGCCCCCTCCGCCGACCACGCCATCTCCTCGGTGGCACCCCGACCCCTGAGGGGAGGCTGTGGAGGGCGCCATCTTCTCGATGGGGAGCAGGTCCCACTTCTCCTGTTGCCTTCCCCCGCCGTCTTGCACAAGCACCGTGTGGCAGGAAGCTGTGAGGCGGGGCGCGGCCTCGTCCCAAGGCCTGGGACACAACCTCCCCTTGGCCGGGGCCGGCCAGCGGCCTCATGGCGGGGGCTGGTGCTGTCTCACAGGCCTGCTGTCAGGGCTGCCTGGGGCCGGCTTGTGAGGGGGCTTGGTTTTGGCTAATGATGTGTTTGTGTTAGGGGCCTATGGCTGTAACCTGAGCAGTGCTGGAAAGCATCTGTGGCTGCTGGGTGGCACCAGGTACCCAGGAGCACGTTGGGGTGGACATTAGGGATCCATGTTGCTTCTTCAGCCTGGGCAGCTGCTCCTGGGACCACTGTGATTTTGTGTTCGTTAGTACAGGTTCTGTCTTCTACTGGTGCACCCTGCTGGGAATGGGATCAGAATCGTGGAGACACAGAGGATGATAATCAAATTAGCCAGGGTATCCCGTAGGCATGCACATAGACTGGGTTTTTATGGTGCATACTTAGGTGAATAGCTGTTACATGATCCAGTGTGAGTCTGACCATATGAGATTGGTATAACATGTTATAAATTTGAGAACTGAATGTGGAACTTGAACTGGTGTAGAGAGTTCATGCTAAACCCTGTGCTCAGGTGAGTTTTTGATCTGGTACAAGGAACCCTAGAGCTCAATTTGCTGAATTGCTAAAGCATGGCCTGGGTGACCTTCCTGTAGACTCTGTGACTTGGCTTCCTCAAGTGAAAAATTGAGTCAGGGCTATTGATTTCCTTTGTAAAACACCCTGGGCCTTGTTGCTTTGAAGTCCTGGTTTAAACACACATTTGTATAATTTATGAGTATTGCTATAATAATTTTAATTGTAACTACAATCCTTCAAATACTTCAGCCTTCAAAAGCATTAGGAACCCTTGTCCTACACTTGACAACAGAGAGCATCGTCAAAAACGCACCAGGTGAAAACTCACCTTATCTTGTTAATTTTCCAGGGAGCTATGTAATATTAAAAGGTTATGCTTATGGAGTAGAATCTCTTTAGCATCATTTATGTCCTTAAAACGTACTCACAATTGGCAGTGTGGCATTTTTTCTACTATGTTTGCTTGAATGCGTATATATATTTTGTATTTTTATAATATATAAAAATACACAATATACCAAAATAGGTACCTACATTTACAAGTAATCCTAACCACCAGTTGTGAAGATGCATTTTCCTTATTTCTAGAGCCATTCTTAGAGTATTAAGAGCAAAATAAATCTTTCTATGGAATTGCAGATTTTGGAGATTTTGTGGAATGCTATAAGGGTGTTATACATTGCGTATATTATATATAGCTGTAATGGTAGCTGTAATGGTAATGCTTTGCTTTTCCAGTAGTCTTGTTTCTGAAGTGACGAAGAACGATATGTTTTATAGACATATTTCTGTAGAAAGTGGACTGGATCCTGAAACTTAGCCTACACCATGGTCCTTCTGTCAGCTCTTTGTCATGTGTTGGTGTGTGTATGTACGTAACAGATCGTTACTGAATATCATCTAGCTACATTCTTAACATAGTAATAGATGTCTTGTGGATGTCCAGTAATGTGCTGCAATAGTTAATTAGCTGTAATGCCAGATGTGATATCCTGTGGATGGCCATCTAAGAAAGCATCATTTACAACACAACAAATATTTAAAAGGATGGGAATATTGAGAATGCGGCCTTAGAAGATTATCAGAAACTGTAATCTTGTATCCGAAAGTTATACTCATGAGTGATGCCCCAGTGGATGGATACTGTGCATATGAAGACTTGAGATCATCTATCACTTTTATATATTGTGTAGTTTGGAGAGTGAAGGAATTAACTAGAGTGCTTGTATTATTTCGTGAAAGGGTAAAATTGTTTCCAAGCTTTCTGTTTCTGAATTTGCTGAATGCAACTGCATCAGTGTCAGTCCATCTTGTAATTTCTGTTCTTCCGTGCTTACATTTGACTGAAGAAATTACAATTAGTGTGAATAGTGAGACTGAGATGCTTTTGTAGCGGTACCAGCCAGAGCAGATGGACTGTGATAAGAGGAGACTTAAGTTATTATTTGTGTAAGTGACCGCAGACAGTGCTAAATGGTTAAATGTCAATTGAAATTTGCAAAACAGATAGATATGGTGACATTTACATTACAGTTGGTATAACTTTTTTTTAGATCTGGGTGCTTATTTTTCTGGGAAGCATATGAGAACTCAGCCCATAGGCGTTGTGTTGTCTTGGAAGAAGTCTGAACTGTACACTTCTAGATGAAGATCTTGTTTTGAGGGTTGTTAAAACTAATAATCAGGCAATTTGAATGAAAAAATTTCTATGCAATTTGCACTGAAGTATTTGATGACAGATCGTTACATAAAACTGGTTTTGATGAATTGCACTGCGCTCAGGAATACTCACATAGGCATTTTGATCCTTTCTGCTATTTTCTCTTTTTAAATCTCTTAGACATCTGGATTTAGTTTTCTTATACAGTTTATAAAGGAACAAAGTAAAGTTAAGGGATTTAAGTGTTTGCTTTTATGTGGAAATCAAACAGAAAAAAGTGATAATAATAGGGTTTAATAATAGGGTTTCTTATATGTTTTAGATCTATATGTGTACATGAAACCACGCTATTTCAAAATGTCTCTGACACAGTTTCTTGAAATCATTTAGCAAATGGCATGTTGTTTGGCATCTTCCATTTAAATCAAGTATAGAAATATTAGAAGTTTTATATTTTTTTCTGCATGAAAACTTGAAAAGAAAGCCCTCTGTTCTGCCAGTGCTTTCATAAACCTTATGCATGAGAGATGTAGATTGTGTATAATACTTCTTTTCTTTTTATGGTTTCTACTGAATGTATACAGCCAAGGAAAATAATAGGAATATGTGGAAAAGAGAGAGCATGGAATCCTTCAGTGGCAGCACCCCAAGAAAGCAACTTGTTCTGCAGAAGAGATTCTGCAGCTGTGGCAAGTTCTGCCTCAGTGGTGGTTCCTGACTGTGTCATGTAGCCAGTTTTGTGACCCGTTTTGTTTAGCAGAGCTGGTCCAACTTTCTATTTCTCTGTGAAATTGCCAGTGTTTTCATTTGGCAAATAGGTATTTTCCAGGAAATCTGACACTGCCTTTTATACCTTGAAGTGCTTTTTGGCTGTGATCTTTCATAAACTGAGTTTTAGGATAGCATATACTTGAGCTTGCAGGATGAGGATGTTCATTGTTTTGGCAGCTGTCATTAAATTAGAATACAGCTGGCACCAGATAGTATGCAATTTGTTTTGAGATTGTCCTTGCCTACAGTAAAAAATAATTGCATTTTAATAAATTCACAGAAGCTTATACTCTCTTGTGAGTGTTTCTCTTAACAGTTCGTAGAAGATATTACTGCATAGTTACATAGTTGACTCAGGTTCTTTTTCACAGTGAAAATAATTCTGTTCCTGAATTTAAATTTCAGTCCAAAACTGAAAAAGAAAATCTTGGGCACTGTCTAGCTCTGTGTTGATACTTTAGCTGCAGATAATTTAGCATATCAGAATTTCTAGTTTTAGGTTTTGCATGCTTTAAAATAGTATTTTAAGTTTAACAAAAGGCAGGCAAAGGCAGGCAAGATACAATTTAGAAAGCTGAGCTTGATTAAGGTCAGAAGTCAGGGAGTCTTCATATTTACACTCTTGAAAGACTGAGGCAGCTAAGAAATGGGAATGCACTTCTTCCTGCCCTGTGCTACACACTTTGTAAGATTTATAAAGGTTGATGTTTAGATCATAAATGTCTAAACCTACAATATTTTACATATGTATGTGTGTGTGTGAATGTTTTCTTTATATATGAAGTGCAGATTTTCTGCAGTGAAAAATACGGTGTTTTATTTTTAGAAAATCCATAGCTACAAATTCATTTCCTTAGCAACTTTCCATCAAACAAAAAGCCTGCCCTTCCTCATTCCCAATCAAAACAAACTTAAACTGGCTTATTAGTTTAGGCAGTTTTCCCATGAAAAATGGGTTCCAGGTCTTTGCCACAAGCGATTGTATTCTGACAGGTCACTGAAAAAAGTCTCTATGCATAACACATGAAAGGACATCTTTAAAAAACAAAATCTTAATTTTGCAGTGATAAAGTTGATGATCTCATTCCCCTTCAATTGTTATATTTCAGTTTTACTGAGTAAGAATTTGAGTCTCTTGTACTCTCTCATCTCTATTTATTCATTTTTATTATCTCTGTGAATTGCACAGCATGATAAACCGGTGTGTGTAATTACACTGAGCATATAGCTGTCTCAGGAGGAGAGGCAAAGGAGACAAAACCAACAAGCAGCTTTAGGATTCAGCACAATGCAAAACAAAAATATAGCCGCTTTGAGCAAGTTTTTACACTGAAATTCATTTTGATGTGATGCTTCTCTAAAATATAGCCCTTTGTAGCACAGGATAGTGTCAGTTGTGCTACAATGTAAATTTACATAGTTTATGTGGCTGAGCGTGAACAAATCCTGCCGGAGTAGTGAAAAAGTTGCTAAATATCCTGCAGGAAGCAAGTATCAAGTTTACTGATAGTCATGTTGACTGTGGCTGTGGGGAGTTCAGCCTAATCACCTCAGCCAAGAGCTGACAGAAATGAATCTTTGCTCTCTGTTTTAAAAGGAAACAGGACTGACAAAACATGTGACTAATCTTCCTTTTTCCATCTGTTTCCATATACCTGTTAGACTAGATAATTGTTCTGGCTCAGATTTTTCCAACACGCTGAGATCCGCCAGGCTCTGCCCTTGGTGTAACACCACGTATTTCATGTGCTTTGCTGACATTGATGATTCTATTACAAAAGTACAGTAGTGAATATAAACAGATCTATGTTAATTTTAGGGTCTGCTAGAAACACATGACAAAGGTATTGATTCTGAAGTGGAAAAGGACATATGTTGTAATGCCAGAAATTTTGTTTTCAGAGTTTGAGCATGACATCCTTTGTGGTTTTTTTTTTTTTTCCAAATCAGAAGCTAATGCATGTATTTTGTCTTCCTTTGTTTCAAATGCTTCACCTTCCAGTCATTACAGCAGCGTCCCTTTCACAGTGACTACAACTGGTGCAATGGCTTATAAGCCGTAAGCCAAGCAGACCCCAGGTTTGTTTGCTGCCTCTTTAGGCAATTTAAACAATAAGGAGTTTCTGCAATGTGGATCCTGGTGTTTTTAAGACTCAGGTGCAAAATCAGTACTTTCCTAGTAGGATGATATGAATGTGAGTTCACCTGCTTACAGCCAAGAGAGAGTGTTACAATCTAGTCTGCCTAAAAATAAGCCATAACACCTCCCTCAGTAACTTCCCCACCATGTCTGTGGCTTCCTTTTGAGTGACAACATTTCTTTCAGAAATGCAAAGTCTTGGTTCAAAAACTGTGGTGTTGAGGAATATTGCAAATCAAGTAGTCCAGCAGCTCCTTAATTTCACTTAGAAAATGTGTATTATTTTTGCTTTAGTCTTTATAAAATTAAATTGTTTTCTGCATAGTTTTAATTCTCTTAAATGGCTATATTTTGAAAATTGGATGTACTTGTTTGGAAAAAAATTCTCCAGAGCTGTGTCTGGTTTTGTGTTGAAGGCCTATTACATGATTTGGGGAGTTGATTTAACATCTCACTAAGTCAACTGTTCAGGGGCATTTTCATATTCCTGAGTTACTTTTGTGCCTTTTGTCAGTGGCAGTAGTTAAACACAGTCTTGCTTCTGCTTTTTTGTGTTTTTGTTTTTTTTTTTATTCTGCTTTCAGTCATTTTTATGATACATTCCTACAGTCATTTTCAAGCAATAAAGATAAATGCTATAGCAAAACAGAGTATTACAGTTTGACATCAAAGCTATTTAAATTTGAGGAGTTCTTTAAAAATGTTTCATTTTTGCATTGTTTGAAATTTACACAAGCTTTTCTTTGTTAGATTGGATGTGTGAGATCTGCTTCTCTGCTCAAGCTCCTTCATGCATTTCCAGGGTATTTCCACACAAATACGCTTAATCAGCTTTTAGAAGGAGTCTGTTCTGTAACAGGAACTCCCAAGTGAGCCACAGCTTGGGAGTGAAAGGAGAAGAAGCTTTGAAAAAAATAACAGGCCTTTGAACTGGGAAGAGAGGTAGAATAATTCAGGAGAAGATCCTGTCCCTTTTCCATGAGGGTTAACATCTCTGGTGTAGACTGAACATTGTATTGCAAGGGGGTTCAGTAAATGACTGTGCTTTCTTTCAATATTTCCAGGCATTTGGGTATGTGAAGTCCCTCGATGTGAATCCCCAGTACTTCCTTTTTTGTGTGTGTGTGCCAGGAGAGATTGGATTGATGTTAGTAAAAAGGATGAGTGTCTGAACCATCACTTGCCTGCTTTTCTGATTGTCATTTTTAAACACTATGTTAATTTAGATAATAATTTGTAATAATTCGAGGTTCTTGTTTGTTTGTTTATTTTCTTCTGGAGTGCCGGGAACACACAGTAAGGAGCAGCTTGTCAGGACAAGTTGCTTTAAGAACTGAAAGAACAAATGAGAAAATCAGTCTTTTAAACAGTACTTGAAGTTTTCTTGCATGACTTATGTGATACAGCTTTGTTGTAGGAAAATGAAAGTCTTGGTTCTTGAATATGCTTGTAAATTCAGCCAGTCATCCTGCTATGGCGACATTCTTTTCACGCTAGATGTCAGTGTTAACGTACCTGTTCTGTAATCTCAGGTGTAGTCATGCTGTTGTCCTCATGGGTACACCTGTATTTAATGCTTATGGTCAAAATGTCAAGACAGAGACTGCAAATAATGATTTGTATGTTAACCCTTAACAGACATCTGTCTGCAAATCTTTTTCTTGTGAAACTCCTTTTTGCCCTCTGTTGCACCAAATAAACCCAGGAGAACCAGGCTGGTCTTTGTTAAAATGTCTGCTACAATATTTCCAATATCTGGATTTCTCCTTTGTCTTAGTTTTAAACAGTGTGGCCTTAGAAACCTGAAAGATAGTAGATGGGTGATAACTGCATCACTCAAAATTAAATCCAATGGGGACATCATAATTGTTTTTTCATCTTCTCAAACTGTAAATAATTAGCTGACTAGCAGTAGTTCATAAGATGTCTCATAGAGTCATGTGTTAATGTGTTTGTAGGACACGCTGTGAGACTACTCAAAGACATGTGGCTATTTGCCTTGTTTGTTTTGGCTTACAAAAATGTTTTTTTTAGTTGGCTGTGTTTCATCTGAGGCTCTCTAGTGATGACCATAATGTAGATTTCCTGGTGATCAAAACTGGTCCTGTATATCAGGAAGTATGGTCACTGTTTTCTGCCTGCGGCTATAGCCGTGACCACAGCCTGTCTTCCTGCATAAAAAGCCTCAGTGAAGGTATTGTGGTTAGTAATAATAAATAGTGTGACATGATGAGCAGTGGGTTAAACACCCTTCTTTTAATGTCTTTAGCTTCCGTAGAACCTATTATTCTGTTACCCTGTAAATCAACTGTTGCTTATTTACATTATTTTTAGTGTGTTTTTTCTCAGGATTTTAGCTGTCCAGAGATTTGTTAAACTGTGCTCTCTTCTTTTGCATAACACCTCTGAGTGTCCAGAAATACCTCCCTTGATACCGAGAGAAACTGACAAATGTTGTCCTTCAAAGTGTTTGATGTTTTGGAGACCTTGAACCCAAAAGAGGCAGAAATTGGTTTATTGGAATATAAACACAAATGTTTTTCAGGCAACTTCTTAAAGTTTTATTGCAGGAGTAGATGTACCTCAAACATAATTATTGGTGTCATTTTTTAACAAGAAGTAGTATACTTCTAGAATAACACGTGTAAATCCTGTAAGTTATCAGTGGCTGGAGAGTCTCAGGCCCTGGCAGGGGGGCTTGGCCGGTTGACTCAGACTGCGTTCCTATAGCAAAGAAATTCGGTGACCACAGAGACAGTCTGCAGGTGGGAATGCTGTAGAGATGAACCCTGTTTGGAGTTTATGTGTGACGGTATCTACAAATTAAGAATTGCACAGTTACCTTCCATTTTTGGATATGTAAGGAAGGGAAGTATTTGCCATACAAGTAGAAACATGGTACATTTTTCATATGAAGTTTGAATGGCAACACAGCGGAGTTTGATCATGTAATTTCGCTTTTATTTTTGAGCATAGCTGTAGCACAACTTAACAAAAACATTTTTCCAAGAGTAGCAAAGAGAAGCTATAGTTTTAAAATTATTTTTTTTAATTTTAGAAAGCTGCCCATCTGCAGAAGTTGTTGCTGCTGTTGATGTGAACACTCTTGCCAATGAAGTTTATAAGCACAACTTTCCCAGCACACCGTTATGGGCAAAGACAATTGAGGTGAGTAATGACTGTCTTTTTTTGCTCTAGTCTGGCACTTGTAGGTGTAAGTTGTGTTCACTGTCCTTGTTACTAATAAGATAAATGAAAATATTTATGTTATGATAAATACAGCAGTTTTACAATAACTTCAATTTCTTGTGGTTGCTTGTTGAAGTTAGAGGGATACTCACGCTGCAGTCTTTTCCTGGGAGTCTTGACTGTTGCATCAAGAAGGGTTACCTGAATGTCAAGAGGAATGCTTACCAGCAAGAAAGGAATGACAAAAATTGTATTTCTAGATTAAAAAAAAAAAATTCATGTATTTTGAAAGAATTTAATTAAGTTACTTAGAGGCATGCCTTTGTTTTGTAGTTATAGTTGAGCTTAGTAAAGCACAAGAAAATATACTAGAACAGTCTTGTGTTTTTTGTGGGCTAAATAGATAAAATGTTTTAGGAATTCTGTCACTTTTCCAAATTATTTGAAGAACTAGGTAAAATTGGCTTCTGTTTTCATAATTGCGGAGCAAACTAGGCATGTGTTTTTTCCTGGATTTAGTTAGAAATTACTGTATACTTTTTAATCTTCTTTTACAGTTTTGTATGACAGTAAAATATACTGCATTTGTTTTAAGACACCAGCTTAGTAATACTGAGATAGGTAACTAAAGGTCAGCTGCTTATTCAGCACTCAATCGTAACAGGGCAAATGATAGTTTTAAGTTTTACATGGGAAAATATAAATATGCAGATTACAGTCAGTAAGACCTTCTTTAAAATTATTGGAAAAATAGCAGCTTTTGTCTAGTTTCTGTGGGCTGTTATGTTACATTTACTATATAGATATCTCTCAAAATATGTGAGGTGGTGATTTTTTTGTCTAGCCTGTAGTTACTTGATCATTATCCTTGTCCTCTGCTCTTGGCCCCTTAGTATGTTGTCCTTCTCATGCTGCTTAAAGTTAGTATAGAGGAACTTCTACCTGTGTAATTACTTTATGCCATAGACCTAATTCTTTCTTCTCTGAACAGAAATATTTTTGCAGAGTAGAACTTTCAGCCATATAATGTCTTTGAAGGAATTTTTACTTGGCAAAAACTAAAATGAACTAAACTTATCAGGGTGCATTGGCAGTGGGCTCCTGAGAGTTAAAACTCATAGTTTGGATCTGTAAAAATTACCATGTTACCACTTGAGCTACTTTTTTTTCTGTTCAGATATTTTGTCTTTGGAGAAGTTCTAATATTTTCGCACCTGTTTTGGATATGTTAATATTTTTTTTGATGTACAAAGACTTCATATCTGAATAATGATACTGTATTTTGAGAAAATAACCAGTTGGTGTTTTAATGTGATCTACTGAAAGAACAACTACACCTCTTTTGAAAGAATGATTTGACTAAAACCTCAAGATTATATGTAGATGCTGACATCATTAGCGCTTTTGATTTGTATTCAAAGCAACCAAGTGTATACTTGCATTGTATGATTTGCTAATGTAAAAAAGAATGAAATTATAGGTCAAATGGGAGATTAGGTAGTTTTTTGCTAGATGAAGCATATCATGAAAGTAAGAGGAGTAGTTTGGTCTGAAAGATGACTTGAGAGTTTCATACAGTTACACAGTTTGCAACACTCAAAATTCTTCTATTTTTTTTTTTCCTTATTCAGGGCATAACACTGAAAGAATTTGACAGATTATCTTTTGATATGATTTTGATGAGCCCTCCCTGTCAGCCATTTACAAGGTAGATATAGCACACTTCAGAGAAAAGTGCCGTTGTTACAAATGTACTGTTAAAGGAGAAATGTTCTCAGGAGTGACACGATGTGTGGTTTACCTGTGCATCTTTCTTGTTCTAAGCAGCAGCATAGCAGCCCTGCTCACCATGAGATTTACTGAAGTGGAAGCAGGTTGAATATTAATTCTTGGTCATGTTTCTTGTATATTTTAATTCAGTTGAAATTAAGTATGCTTCTTACAATACTTATTTTACATGCTATATTGTTCATCTAACAATGAAATTCAAAGATTTTGCTGTTTGGCAGTGCTTCCTTTCCCTTTAGATATCAATCTAATCTTTCCCTGAGGCAACTCCAAGAAGGAGGATTGAAATTTCTCACTTCTGCCTGAGACTAAGAGTGTAATCTGTTTTTATTTGTACTTTGCAAATTGCAGGTGCACACAAGTAGTTTATTTTGAGGACTATTTTTATTTTAGCCAAGACTAGGAGGATAATGACTTTGAAATTATTTTGTGGATGGTACAGAGAAATATCTTGCTAATCAAGAACTGAGCTTACTGAGATGTTATTTGTCAGATTAGTTTCAAATTCATATTGTTTGACAGCAGTGACCAGTAGAGGTAAGATTCTAGTAACCGTACTCATGCAAAGTAGTACCTTACTGAAAAGTCCTGTTGATGGTGATGAAACTACTTGTGTAAGAAAGTGTATCTCAATGAATGCTCTAAGGTGAAAAAGAAATCCCTCCAACATGTTGCTGATCTATAAAAATGTATTTGTGCAAATCTGTGATGTATACAGGAATTGTTCCTGCAAATTTTTTCTTTTATAATACTCTGAAAAAAAAATCTTTTAATGACGAATTAATTTAGAGACATGCTAAAGCTCTTGTACTAAGGCTTTATTCTTTTTAAGAGCTAATGCAATTACGAGTTAAAGTAACACAGGCCTGGGATCCTAATGCAGGAACTGTCCAGTTTAATGTTACAAAATTGGTTACAAAGTTATTCATATGGGGCTCAACTCTGCAAAATGGTGAGCACTGAGGCTTTAATTCATAGAAATAATGTGATATATTTGATGTAAACGTATTCCCAGGAACTTCAGTGGGTTTTTTTTTGTTCTTTCAGCGCCAAGCATGTTCCAGGGGTTTGCTGGACAAGACCAGAATGCTAAACACTTTGCAGACTGGGGAGTGGGTTTCATTACTGAATGCTTTGATTTTAACCTCCCTGTGAGCTGATGAATTCCAGGGCAGACTTTCATTCCTTAGAGCATTTCTTAGGACACTGCCTCTGTGAGCAGGTCCTCGTGTCTGTACAAAATGCTTTTGCAGAGTCCCTTTTTGAAACTTAAACCAAAACATGTCAGCTTTCTGTAGAAAAAATTGTAAGTAAAAAGCAGTTTGCTCTGAGTGATATACAAGTGTTTCTTTATTCTTTCTTAGAATTGGCCTGCAAGGTGATGTATCCGATCCACGGACAAAGAGCTTTCTCTATATCCTTGATATTCTCCCAAGGTATAAATGAACTTCTACCTCAGTTCTTAAGCCTTTGGTGTAACTAAGTAGGTGTTTTATATTGCAGCGAGACAAGCCACCTATAATGTTTTACAGGGATACTACTTGTATGGTGTTGTATTACTTGTCTGTTTTCATGTGTTCATATGTAACTTAAATACTTGTATTTTACTGATGCCATTATAATCTCATAGTTACTGTGTATGCTTTCATTGTTTGGTTTTCTTTTTATTGTGTGTCTATTTAAAGCATGGCTGTATCATAAATGAAACAAATGGAGTTATTTAGTTTCTGTTCAACATCAAACTTGCATTGACTTTATTTAGAAGCAGATGTTGGCAGTATAATAGTTTGCTAATAGGCATCATGGAAACGTTAAAATTGTTTGAAATACCAGGTTGAAAAAGCTTTGATTCTGATGCAACATTTAGCCACGTTTTAATAGGTAATATTTTAATGAGTTTATTTAAATATGTTATTGACGGCACAATACAATACATCCTCTGTCCCCTTCCATTTTTTCTTAAAGTATCTTTTCTGTCTTTTTGGTCCTGCCTCTAGATATCTTGGGGCAGCTCATATAGTTTTGGTTTGTAGTATGGTCTCTTGTTTCAAGTAGTAATACTAAAATTTTGAATATCACTGTACTGTCTGAGCAGTGCTCTTGTCTTTGTGTTCATCTGTCATTTTTGCCTGGGTCAGACCCCAGTTCCTAATAAAATAGCCATAATTGTTTGTGTTATTTATAGATTAACTTTTGAAACAGTAAATCCAAACAGAGATGGCTTAAATTGTTCTTATTGAGAGTGTTAAAAATCAGCTCCAGGTAATGCTGGTAGTTGTTTTTGGGAAGAGGTGCACAGCACTGTAAGAACCACTCCTGGGGAAGTGAAGCAAGCAGTTCTCAGGGAGATTATCCAGCAGAAATCTCAGCTTCCGGACTGAGATGTCCATTGGGCACCACTTGGCATGAGCTTGAGAATTTGCATCAGTTGCAGCCCAGCAGACACTTGCCTGGCAGTCCTGCTTCTGCTGGGGGCTGAGACAGCTGCGTTCTCTGTGTTCCTCCGCTGGTTAATCTTGCTCTCAGAATTGGAGGAGGACAAAGGTCCGGCTGGCTTTTGGGTTTTTTTTGCTTTTTCTTTTTTTTAATGAATGCTGCCTGTGCAAGAAGGAAACGGGTACCAACAACAGGTTTTCTTTCAAGCTACCATTACCACTGGGAGAAGGGGGTCTTCATCCTTCTTCCATGAACAACTTTTTTTGCAGCCAGCAATATTAAGTGGGACCACATATTTGCCTTTGTCATCAGCAGATAGAGAACACGGATACAGAAGGGTTGAGTGGCTTGGCTGGGACCACCTAAGAAGTCTGTGACAGAGAACATGAAACAGAACATGATGCAGATTCTGTAGCCTAGAAAGTTATACAATGAATAGGTAAAAAGGAAGGTTATTATTACTCCCCTACCTCTAGCAGAGGTACAAAAATAGGGAGATAACGTGGGTTTCTGAAGTTGCAAATGATCTTTTTTTTGGAACAAGGAATGTAACTCAGTCCTCTTGACTGACCTTTCAAAATTATAAATTAAAACCAGCAGATAATATGTAAGTTAATAAATAGTCAGAATGATAGTACCTTCCTGAAGGGAATCCTGACCTCAGTATTCCTTTCCGTTAAGCTGGGACACAGAGAAGAAGCTGGCTGCCTTTGGGACACTGTTGTGCATGAATATGGAAGTGGTGCTTCCTGGTTGCTGTGGGCTTAACTGGCTAAAGGGCAGAAGTTTTTCCTTCTCGAAACCAAAGCTTTAGAGACTGCAGGACATACATTTTTCGTCATGACGATGCAAAGGAGCTGGGCTTGGCCGTGGCACTTTATCTCCACACCCCACGAGACCCTGCTGATGTCCCTTATCGCCCTTGGGCAGGTTGTTTCTCCAGGCAGTCCTCACTGTAAGCAGTCTGTAATATGTTGAAGGTGATGGCTCTTGCAGAATTTCTGAGTTCCAACACGTTTATGTTTTACTAAGATAGTGTTTTTGTATTTTCTGGATATGGCATGTTTGCCAGACGTTGAGCATGGAGTATTTCAGCCCAAAAAAGGGAAATTCTTAATATAGGAATTATCACTTTGCATTCTAAATTGGTACAGCATGCATGCTGTTTATGGAAACTATAAAATAATTTCTCATCCCTTGGCTGCTCCTACCTTACGTTCAGCCTTTTGTAATGAAATGTTGGTGAAATAAGGCTCAAAGATAGCCTGGAAAGACAAATTCAGTATCTGGAAAGACCTGAGAAATCCTTGGAGCACCCAGGGGGCAAACAACATCTGACCTAAATGGTCCAGACACTGTCTGTTTATCGTGTCCAAGTCATAACTCAGGGAAATCTAATGCTAAGATGTCAAAGTTCTACTTTCACAAACACATTCGTAATGTTAATACCTGCCAAGTACTTAACACATACTCTTTGTATGGTGATTACTTGTCTTGTGATCTGTTGATCCTGTATGAGCTCTTGCATTTCAGGCTGTGCTCTGGATTCATTACTTTAAAAATAAGTTTCATAGTAGGTGATGATGATGATGTTGAGTGTGGATAAACATACCAACAGATATATTCTCCATTCCTCTGCAGGGAATTTGGCTGCTGCCTTTTTCAGTGCAGTGTTATTTTTTTCAGTATTATTTTTAGTATTTTAAAATTTGACATAGTATCTTGTACGTTTTCCAATTTATTGTGAAATGTTTTAGTTGTTTATTTCTTCATGTGTGTCTTTAGTTGATGGTAGTTAAGAATGTGCTAAAACAAATTGTGTTGTGATTTGTACCAGTGGAAGTCCGAGGTCACTTACTGACTTAAATAAGTATGGAGCTGCTGTCTGGTGGCATTAGTATTCTGTTTCTATATGCTGTTCTGAGATCTCAGTGTGTGGCAAGCATACTATATCTACATTAGCTTTACTAGAGAATTAATCAGTGCCAAGAAACGTTCCCAGAGACTTGAATCTGAATCATCTATGCCTCTAAATTGTTAGCATGGTCCCTGGCACAGTTTGGGCTTGTTCCTTTCTCCAGAGATTTAACAGGCTGTTTTTGGAATAAGCCTATTCCAGACCTCTGCACGGATCTTGATAAACCTCAGGCGCCTCCTTCCCCTCCCGCGCAATCAAAATGAAAGAAAAAAGTATAGAAAACTGAGAATATCTGCAGTTTGAGCTCTGAACATGTCGTGTTTCTTAAAGCAGTTAGATGAATATAGGTTCTGGTGTGTTATCACTAAAGTTGATGTGAGATTTTGACATTGATTTGGGGTTTAAGCACTTTAAAATGAAAGTTTTCTGTTCCATGGCTAAATAGTGATATTTTTTTCCCTGAACAGTTATCTTCCCCATTACCAATTCAATCTGTTTAATAATAATATTAAGCTTTAAGAAATGAACAGTGGCATGCAATTCTGAAAATGTTTCCCACTGTTCATTTCTTAAAGCATAATATTATTACGTGGTTTTTGTTGTTTTTTGTAATTGCCAGCAGTCTGCTTTTTTAATTCAGTTGCCAATGATTTGATCTAGGCAACCATGAAAGTTCAGGTACATTTTTTTAAGAATGATAAACTTTAACAGCTAGCATGGTGTGGCAAATATTTTGAGCTAAACAAATCTGTCAATGAATATAATGTAGTTTACATCTTGTTACTCTGATTGTTGATCTTTTTTTTTCCCCTTGTAGGCTCCAGAAGCTTCCAAAATACCTACTTTTAGAAAATGTTAAAGGATTTGAATGCTCTTCTGCGAGGTAAAGTCTAACTTATGCAGGTTTTAGTTTTTAATAAAGGACATTGTCTCCAGAAGGGGAAGGCAGGATTTTTATTTCCTAGAATTTAAGTTAACAAAATAGAGTGAGATGGGACAGCTAGCAGCTGTGGGTTGAACATACTATTTTAATTTGAAAGTATTAGGTTGTGAAAGGAATTTGCTAAATAACTATTTCTTTCTCTGAGCAGATAAAATATATTGTAACAAGTTGTCTCCATTGATTTGATTTGATTATGTTGTGTCCTTTTAGAAAGGCTCAGTGTTTATTTTTGAAGAACAATAACAGTGGGTGTAGCACTCAGATATTTTGGGGTTTTATCTGTTGCAGGAGCTCATGGTATCTCCTGACAAGATCACAGTACAGTATAGGGCCTTTCTTCAGTACTTTTGTTGATAGTAGATTCACACTGGTTCAGGGTTGCCATCAAATGGTCCAGAGATATAGTATGAAAACTGTATATAATCTTCCTCTGTAATGTGGAAGAGGAAAGTTGTTACCTAATGACAGCAGGAACATTCTGCTCTCTTGTGGGCCAAGTAGGAGACAGGGGTTTATAGTCTTCCTTCTAATTTCTTGCTGAAGTAAAGTAGGATCTTTCCATCGCGTTCCTTAAAGCACCAGGAGAGCAGCCACCCTGCGTGTCACGCTCCCTGATGAACACAGCTGGCAGCTGGGACATGTGCTCGGCTCTCTGAGTGGTTCAGAGTGCAGCCGTCCTCTGTGGGTGCTGGAACGCTTTGTTGGAGGTGCCGCCTGCTGCTATAGGGCCTGTGATTCCCTAGGCTGTGCCTTGCTGGCCAGAACTGGAACAAGTTGCAGTTCAGAAAACACCCCAGAGGGAATGGTTGTTGTCTTTTATGACACTTGGGATGCAGTGTCACATACAGTGGCAGGTAGAGGTCACAGCTCCTGCTTTTTCTATAGTTCCAGACTAGGGCAGTGTGCATGGAATAGAATAGAAAAGACAAGTCTTTTTAAGAAGAATTCAATTTCAGTGATTTTTCCATCATACGTAAAGTACAGTCCTACCTCACTGTTATTATCAAAGCCACCAATTTTCATCATCCTTTGAGTTAACCCTTCTGTTAGGCTTAGTTGATGGTATGTCTGTGAACAGAGGGAAGTAGTGAGCTATTTGTAGTGGTTTTATTCTCCTGTTTTATAATTCACCAGAAAGGGAATGTCTTGTCTTCTGATTATTTTTGACACACTAGAAGTATTCTCCTAGAGATGGGATATTTTTTGAACGGGTGTTTGCACTGAAGTAGGTGTGAGATACCTGTGAAGATGTAGCAGTAATTTTTTGCTACAGTAACACTGGACTTTGTATATTGTCTCCTCAAGTTCAGAAGTGGATGACTTCATATCTGGAATTATTTGTCCTGTTCTTTCACTGAATGTGCTGAATGTCTTGGTACTTAAGGTGTTGCATTTAATGTATTTTTATTTATTTAGGATAAAAAAGGACCTAAAGGTTGTATGAAGGGAGTAATTGCTTTTTGATTATTTCCACTGCCAGAAATGAACTTTTGCGGACACTAGAAACATGTGGATTTAAATATCAAGAATTTCTCTTGTCTCCAACCTGTGTGAGTACTAAAGTTGTTCTAATATTATTTAACTGTTCAAACTGCACCGAGCCAAAGAATATTAAAGAATGATCTATTGTTTTAGAAAGGAGAGTCATGTCCAGAGCTGAAGATAATCTTCTGAATGAGAAAGCCGTCTGGCATGACTTCTGATTTCTTATCAGTATACTGGCATAATCGTGCTGCTGTTATTGTTCAGATCCTAATCCCATATTGCTTTGCTAACATTTGATGTGTTTTAATAGCACCATGGCCAGGAAGGTGGTTTTCCCTGCAGGAGCCTCATTGCTTCAGAAGTGCTGATGCCTGTGGATTTCCCAGCGCAGAAGATGTGACCCTGTCATTGTGGGAGGAGGGGCTTTGTTTGCATGTTTCCCTGGCAACTGAAAAAAAAGAGTTGAGAGAAATTTCAGCTTGTGCAAGGCTAAATAGAATCAGTGAAGTACTGTATATATCTGAGAGAAGCTGATAGAGAGTAGCTTGAAGACCAGTCATAGTGCATTTACTTCGTTGTTAGATGTCTTATAATTCCTTGTTCAAAAATACAAGGAGGCACCTTTTTGCTTTTTTATAGAAAAGAGGTACTGTCTGTCCCAAGAAATCATGATGCATGTAATTTTTCTTCTCACCTCACATAAAAGTTTGTTTATATTCCTGTTCATTTACAAAGAAAGTCAAAACCACGAGGTACAAAGAGTAATTTCCTGATTCTTTGAAAATACTTAGGTGTGGAAGTTGGAAGTGTTTAGGTATTATGAATTAATACTAAAGTCACAAAATATATTAATGTGTCATAGTTCTATTACTGTATATAATGGCAGATAACTTGTATGATGCTATACACCACTTTTTCCTGTTTATCACATGGACTAAGGGCTTGTGGGTTTTTGCTTACAGCTTGGCATTCCCAATTCTAGGCTGCGATATTTTCTAATAGCAAAGCTTCACCAAGAACCATTTCCCTTTCAAGCTCCTGGTCAGGTGAGTGCATGAGTGTTACCTGTATTTGCTTTGTTTCATGAAGATTGACAGTTAATTTTCGGTTTAGTGGTATGTGTTGATGAATGGAGAGAGGGATAAGTGATATCAACAGAAAAGTTACATTCTTCTTCTCTTTTATTCGGCCTGGATACTGACTTTTCTAAGGACTGGAATGCTTGCCAGTGGCTTAGCTGGCTTTAAAGAGTTGGGGGACGGTGGCTGATAGTGGGCTATAAAATAATGCATTCTGCTGCCTTTTTCACCCCCTTGAAAAGGTCTTTTTGCAAAGGCAATTATTTGCAGTTGCTCCTGACATCATTGCTGATAGGTCAGCAAATCTTGATGCTAACATTTTTTTGAAATCTTCATGAAAATAACATCAAACAGTTACTTGCTTTATTCAGAGCATCTCTGAAGGAATTCTTACTGCAGAGCTGGCTGTCATGTTGTTTATCAAATGCAGTTCTTTATTTTTTTTCTCACAATTTGTTCTTAGATATTGCCAAGATTCCCAGATCAGGATCTAGAAGACTTATTCGAGAACAAAGCTGCTGGCAAAGATAGTTCTTCCTTGTCTTATGAAGAGAAGAATCTCGATCCAAACATTGGTCCTGATTGCAGCAGCAAGAAGAGTTTACCAAAAGGGACCTTCCTTTTTAAGCTTGAAACAGTAGAAGAAATGGAAAGAAAACACACTCAGGACAATGATTCCTCTATTCAAATGCTTAAAGATTTCTTGGAAGAGGAAAATGAAGGAATGAGTCAGTATTTCTTACCACCAAAGTCCTTATTGCGCTACGCTTTCTTGTTAGACATCGTTAAGCCCACCTGCCGCAGATCCACATGCTTTACAAAAGGGTAAGTGGCAAAGGAGGTGTCTTGCTGAATCACTTCTTGAAATTTCAGTGTGTTTTTGCCTGTGTACTGTAAAAACAAGGAGAGCCATTTCATCAAAAAACTCAGGCTTCTCAAAAATAAACTCCTTATGTAGTGTGCTTTGTGGTCCAGTGGCATGCCAGCATGAGAATCTGGCAGAACATCATGTGCCCACTCTAAAAGGCATTCACAAAAGACAGTGCCATTTGCTGTTGACCTTCACAGACGCTTAATTACCCCTGCGGAAATATGGTTCCAGTAGACTGGTATAGTACTGATTCATTAGTGAATTTCTTTATATTGCTCAATGAAGTTACAAAGTGTCATGCATGACAGATCCATTCCTCATTAAAACTGTCTCCACTGTACATTCTATTGATTTCTTGGGTTTTTCAGCTGTGTAGGTCAGAATAGCTGTGGATTGGCCATATGTCATAAAACCAGTTAGGCTGCTGCATTACAAATCCTGTTTGATGGAGCAGAACATCAGAGCTTTTCTGTCTAGTAGTTTTCTGATTTGTAACTTGCAATTTCGAGTTTGACTGTCGGACGTTGGTGAGTGTTCTGAAACGCCGCAGACAATCGGTCAGGGGCTTTTCCACTGAATGCCTTTGTATTGGAAAATGCCAGATGGAGCCTGGAGGTTTGTGGGAAATGTTAATATTGGTGAATTTTTCAAGTTAGAATATTTTTTTGGAATGCTCAGAAAGTTTCAGCAAAATGACTTGGTTGATGAGTTAAAGCTAATAATAACTTTTTCTTAATTAGTAGAAATTAGACTGTCAGATTGACAGAGTTCCTGCAGATTTTGTGGTTTTAACTTTTTGACAATAAAAAAAGCTGAGAAGAGAACAAATTTCAAATGTTCAAAATTTGTGCAACAGGAAAGCCCTTCCCCCAGCTCTCACAGACATACACCTGTTCTGTCCTCACTCTTCAAATTGGGGGCGGGAATCAACATCTCATGGGATCTGTTTCTTAATTAGAATAGTCAAATAAAAGCTTTTGGCCAGAATGATCTCTTACATATCTCATGTATGCCTTAAGTGTCATCAAAAATAAATTGGCCCCTTGTGGTTTTGCTAGAATACGTCATGGTACTTTGTGGTCAAGTTTATCAAAATCACACTGAAGGAGACTCCTGAGTAGTTAGTATGAAGTCTTATATATAGTGGTGGGAAATCTGACACAGAACGTGTCTGTTGTCCTTCTGCCGATGGGGAAGGAGCCAGGCCAGATAGTTGCGGCAGTTTTTCTTGGCTCAAAACACAGGAATCTGATTTACTGTCTTTGTTGCCTTTTTCTATCAGCCGCTGGGAAGGAAGGTTTCCAACATGGTTCTTAATATGGTCTTATCATTTACAGCTCTGCATTAAGAGAAGGATTATAATTGCATCTCAGGCTTCATCTCGGTGACTTTCTGAGGCCAAGAATAAATTGTTTCTATATGTGTTCTTAGAGTTCTGGGTTTGCGTTTCTCCGACGCATCAGATTTAGGAAAGAGGACCCTGGATGGAGCAGAGCAACACTCTAAGTAGTACAGAGAATCCCACTGCTGAGATGCCACTCTGGTGTCTTTCATATAAGTCATGCTGATCGTCAGCTTTGAGACTGAGAGAAAAATTTCTCTCAGTTCTGGTTGGTCTTCAGGTATTTCCAGCATGGTTCATGTGATGAGGATAATCTGGGTATGCCTTCTCCAGGTCTTGCTAGTTCAGGGACCTCGAAGATGGATACTTCATCATGTAGTGGCCTGTGATGTGTGAGAGATTGAGCAGATGATCCTGTTTTCTCTTCCAACCTTGGACTCCTATGCAATTGGAAGATCATTGCTGAGTTCCTCGAGACGATAAACACCATGGTTTCTCTTCTGAGTATGTTTGTGATGACTGAATTTGTGAGATGAAGTTGTTCGTTTTAAAGGATAAAGCAAATGAAAACAACTTCTTTAGATATAATCATTCTGATTCTTGATATGCTATTAACAGAGAAGCAATACTTTCTAAAATAGTGTAATATTAGTTACAGAAACTCTCTGTAGCATTGTGGAAATTATCTTTTTGTTACTCATAATGTGGGGCACAATATACTCAGAAATAATATATTATGTGTATGAAACTAAGAGCTTTTTTGAAAGCTTATAGAAATAAAGAGGGAGGGGAATCTCAACTCAGATGAAAATTGAAGACTGTAATTTTGTAAGCCAACTTCTTTCATTATAACTGGTAATGAAATGTCAGAAAATCAATGCATCATTTTTTACTGTGGCAAAAATTCCCATCTTTAATTATGTTCTGAGTCTGAGGTAGGAATGTTAATTTTTCTGTAGTCAGCAGCTGGAATAATAATTAATAATAATCCCTAACATTGGCCATCTGCCCACATTTGTGTTAAAAAAACAACATACCCCCTTGGCCCCAAATAACTTTTACTACCAACTGGATTTTTTTTTTTTTTTTTGCTGAGGAGTTCTGTACTCTAGTGCCAATTATTTAGACTGGGGTATTTTATATAACATGTAGCCTATTGAAAGATTCTTTACTCTCAGTAGAACTCTGAAATACTACTTTGAAATTTATTCTTACTTATTTAGGCTCAGATATGTTCATCTGAAATAAACTCAGAACTCCTCAGAACTCCTCAGCGCTATGTGTGTTATATTATTATACTTGATATTAGTGTACTTTCAGAATGCAACTAACCAATTCAATGTGGTGTATTTACAAGACAGTTTGGCTCCATGAGTTTTTAATCTGTGTCAGTGTTTAGGGCCTTTTGTTCTAATTCTAAGGAAGATTTGCAAGCATTTTATTTTGGAACAAGTGTTGCGCTCACTGACATTAGCAGAACTACTCATGAGCTTTTCCAACTAAAGAAGAAATTCTCAAAATGGAGTTATACTGGGTCATTGTGTCTTTAGTGAAGGGACAATATTCCTTTATTCATCATGGAATTAGAAAGGCTTGAAACAAAAATTTTTCCAGTGCCTTGCTTTAGATTGGACCCAAAATGGAGCAAAAGACCTTTTTCCTGATGCACAGATAGAACTACAGAATTGTATCTGTTAATGGTTGATGCAGACCACATTGCTCTAATGTGGGGGATCTCCTGAAGTTCTTCCACTGTGCAAAAGTCATCTGTTGACTTGACTCAGTCTCTTTCTCTTCAGGACGTTCAAACACTATCATAGTTAGACCAGCAGAGCATGTTTCTGAAAGCCCATAATTATATTTAAATGATAGCCTGGAAGAGACTACAGTGTAAACATGTTGTTTGGCAGTCAACCACAAAATATCCAAGAAATCCATCCTTCCTGCCTTCCTCCCTTCCTCCCTTCTTCCCTCCCTCCCAAGATGCCTGGCTGTCCCACATCCCTTCCCTCTGTGGAAAATCCACAAGCAACCAAAAGTTACACCTGACTGAACCACTTTGTGGATTGATAGAGAAGCTGGAGGCTCACACTGATGATCCTCCTTTGAAAGCAGAGAAGTGATTTGAACCCCCTGGGACCATTTGGCCTTCAACACGTTTTGCCTTCATGTAAAATTGGTTTGTGCAGTGTAGCTGGCCTTTTCTGATGATGCTATGCTCATATTCCTTGGCCTTGTTCAGTTGCCTGGTTGCCTTATATAAGGCATTAGTGTGGATAAACCCTTGTTCATTGACTGCAGACTCATCCCCAGAGAGCATCTTCAGAGACTGTTGCACTCCAGGGCTTAACTTTGTTAATAACAAGGCCTTTTGCTGTATCTGTCCAGGAGGCGATTTGATAATCAAAGCGAAGGAACCTGAGTAACCTTCCTACACCTTTGCAGTTGTCATTACTATGAGGTCCGATGAAAATACTAATTTAAGATTGTTGTTGTTGTTGTTAAGGTATGGACACTATATAGAAGGAACAGGCTCAGTTCTGCAGACAGCAGTAGATGTTCAGGTAAGAATGTGTAGACTAATGTGAAGATGACTTGTTTCAAAACTTTTTTTTCTGTCTTCTGCTTTATAATTCTGAATATTATAACAAAAAAGCTTTTAAAACTACATTTTATGGCAACAGAATTTCCAATTGATCAAGATTATATGTGTGCCTCTCCCTGTGGAGAATATGAGTAGCTATTATTTTATTATCTGTAGTATCATACAGAGGTTTCACAGGGGTATGTGAAAATGTTAAATTAAATTACTAATTATATGGGTAAACTACAGTACAATGTTGTGAATCTAAGGCCATTTTCTGTACACAGATGATCCAGTAAATATTGTCTAATGTTTCACATGTTTGAATTTCAAAAGTATTATTTATCTGGGAAGACATAGTATTTTGAAAAGTACTACTGTTGATACTAAGTTCACCACAAAGTGGTATTTTGGCATTGGGGAAGGTAAAAATAAATGTATTGGTGAATCATCATTCAAAGATACTTTTCACAAAGCCTGTTTTGTACCCAAGCACATCCTCCTGCACTTCTGTGCTGTTCACTAATATTATATGGCATTTCTAAGCATAAGAAAAATGCAGCTTTGGAACTCAGGATCATCTCAAAGCGAATGTATTAAAACAGCTGCATCCATACAGCTTAATTTGTGTGGATGGTCTGCTCTTGTGTTATACTGAGTCACTGTCCTGTCATTAGCAAATAGTTATAGTCCTTGGATTATGTTGCTCAGTATTGGAATAGCTTGTAACTGAAGGAAGACACAATGAATGTCCTTGTGGCAACATCGATTTCTTTCTTGCAAGTCCATGTGTTGAGATACTGGCTGCAAAAATACACCACCAATCATATTTCCAAGCAAAACATGCTATTGTCTTTGACGCTGTGATAAAGAAATATTCTTTTAAGATACGAGTGTTTAATTTTACATATTTGGCCTGCATTGGTGATGTTGGTTGTTTTGGATATTCTTCATAGCTTGAATCAGTATTTAAATGCATTGAGGAGTTACCAGAAGAAGAGAAGCTTATGAAATTGTCAACACTAAAACTGAGGTACTTTACCCCAAGAGAAATAGCAAATCTTCATGGATTCCCTCTGGAATTTGGTATGTGCTGCAAAGTACCCATTTTTACATAATTCTTCAGAAATACCAATGTAGTTCTTTTACTGGGGACTAATCTAGGCTTTTTATTTTGCATTTTTTTTTTGACCGCTCAATTCTTATGATTGATTCTTGTTATTTGGCTAACTCTGTGTTTCTCTGAATTTCCACTAGTTTTTTATATGTTATAAGAGCCAGCCTCTGTGATTAGGTTTGTCTTCGTAAACTAAAAAAAAAGTTTTGGCACGAGAAACGCTCTATTACTGAATGGCAATGAAGGAATACCTTTGTTTAAAGTTGAAACTATTTACTCAGCAGCCAACATTACTCAAAACTGTGGTAAGTCAACATATGCTGCCAGTTTAGAGGACTGTTAGTGGTTCTCTGTGTTTGAGGCGCTTGCTTTTTCCCTTGCACGCATTTACAGCTGCTGACAGAAAGGGAATTTCAGAAGATACAAATACTTCTTTCTTCACGAGTAACCAAACTCTTCAGCTAATGATCTTTTAAGTCATCTCTATTTTCTAGAAGAGGCAGTCCTAGCCCTTGGTATTTTCTAAATGTTTTTGTGGAGAAGTGGGAGTCAAGGAACAAGACTCAGCAATACCAGTATGTTGGACACAGGTCAACCAGAATTAAGCCTGAAATAAACTCACCAGAATTCCCCTTGTAAAGAAAGGCAAACAAGAAAGTTACTACTGGCGAAGGAGCTTGGCCTGCTGTCACATCAGATCAATTCATTGTCTCTCAGCAACATAAGCATCCATAGAATAAGACACCACTGACCTTGAGTAATTTTTTATATTTTATTTAGACTTCCTCAGTGACTAAGAGTTTCGAGGAGTGCTAATACTTTTTACATATTTATTTCTTTTTTAGTTTTAGTTTGTTTTCTCATTTATTACTTACAGTTATATTCAAAATTACTGCATTCAAACAAAAAAAAAATCAGGATTTGCAAGTTAAACATTAGAGTTGCCAGCACTAAGCTTACTTGTTTAAGAATATTTGCAGGAGCGTGCTGTGTTATGTGCCAACATGCAGGATTTTTTCATAGCCTCTCTTCTTGAACAGATTTGTTCTTTTTGCAGGCAGCATTTTTCTTACATAGCTCTGTTCCATATTGATATTGGCTGTTGTAAAGAAACTTGAGCTAAACACAGCTGGATTTGGCTTATATAGGTTTATCATGCTGTTGAGTATCTCTTTGGAGCACAGAATTGCCCACTTTCTCTTTGTTTGTTTTTAAATACAGCTTGTGTTTTCCAAGAGCTGAATCAATCTTTGCAACATGACTGAGAAGTGTAGTAGGGTTAATACTGCTTGTATTTGACAGAGGGAGAACCGTGACAATGGAGAAACTTATGTTTGGAAGACTCCATTAATGTGGGGTGAACTGTTCACAAAACCTGACATTTACTGTTTCAGAATGCTGGAATGATACCATGCTTCTCTGGTCAGAGCTCGTCTTCAGGGACAGCTGTGACCTTCAATATTTTTGCAAACCAGAACTGAACTGTCAAGACAAGTCAGGCTTCTAAATTAGATGAACATCCAGATCACCACCATCTAAGAAGTGCTCATTTAGCAAACTTGCCTTTTGTCATCTGGGAACTGCAGAGAGAGGGACAGATTCTACTTCTCAGAGGGCTGTACCCTTCTGCCTTCGTCATGGGACCTTCTTCACAGTTCTTGCAGTTCTCTGCCTCGCTATACTACTTTTCTGATTTCCACAGCGCATAAAACAAGCCTCTCATCCAGTGGTTTCCTCTCACATATACTCCTGATTCAGAGGCAGAACAACCTTTTCCCAGTGTGCTGAGTCACAAGCCTGACATTTCTTTCCTTTGTGTGTCATCTAAGGCATTCCCCACTTTGTACTTAAAACAAGAGTGTTACTCAACTCTAGGCTGATTGAAATTTTTGATGAATTTAGGTACTATAATCTAAGTTTCTCTTGAAGATTTGCAAGCTGTGTTTCTTTTGAAAGTTGTTATATTTATGGCTACAGCAAAGGTGTTTCCCTGACAGCATTTCTCCCATGTTAAGTTTCAAGTAATTATTGTGAAGTGTGGGGTTTTCAGAGAGAAATGTGCTATAATTTCTCTGCTCCTGTGTTCTGTAGTGACAGCAACATTTTCAACAACAGAAAGCTTGGGAGTGTACCCACTGTGAAGATGTTGTTGGTCCAAGAAGCTAAAGAATGAGAAAACTATAAGCTAAAAATGAAGAGAATGTTAGGAAGCTTTGTAACAGATGCTGTTACTGGCTGCAGCTACAGTATTATCAGAAGAAACATGAGTGTGTCGAAATGGTTCTGTATTTTAACAGATGGACGGCCTTTTTCAATAGGTGATGTCCAGAGTTAAAATAATTGTTCATTCTTAATGTAACAGATTTATTTGTGCTTTTAACATCTAAAAGTATAATGAAATACTGCAGTCATTTGTCTTAGCTGCTACTGTGGGTCCCACAGGAATATCATTAAAAGTGATCAGAGCATTCTTGCACCTGCGACCTGCTTTCATGAGGGTGATGTCAGGATGCCTTTTCCATTTTCCTGCTAGTGATATATGTAAGCTGTTAGGAAATAAATGGCAGCCCAGTGGAAAGCCAGCACAGTGTGGTAGCGCCTGTTGCCAAGACTGCAACATCTGCAAGTGGCGTGCATGACCCAAGTGATACAGTGAGAGCTGTGCAGCAAGTGCCAGTGTACTGTGAGTTCTTGAATCTGCCCTTCTGATGTAGCCCACTCTTGAGCCAAGAAGATAGAAGGTGCAAGATAATGCCAACAGGCAGATGGAGGAGGCTTGGGATAAAGGAAACACTGAGCCCTGAAAATTAATTCAGGCTTTTAGTTGCCAAGAGGTGGAAGGAGAAACTCTGCAATTTTCAGGGTTCAGATAAGCTTCTGAGGCTATAAGTGCACGTGCCTCTGTGTGTGTGTGCATAAATACACATTTATTTTTATATACTCTTCTAAAATGTGTAGATTCTGTACCTTATTCAGTGATTTAATATGAAAACTCCATCTAAGGAAGTGTGTGTGGGAGTGCAAGTGGTTGTTCCAAAGACAGAAAACGGTTGCCCAAATGTGAGTGCCAGAAGCTGGGCAGAGTGGATGAAGCTGGCAGAAGAAGTGTTTACCAAAGCAGTGCATGTTCAAGGCATTAATAACTGGCAGAGGGGGATGGAACAACTCCTCCCAGACACCTACTCCTCAGCTTTCTACCCTTGGCTCAGCAACTGTCCAGCCATGTTCTCTCCTGAACAGTCCCTGCAACAGGATTTTTCTGAAGTGCTATGAAAACTTCAGAACATATATATTATATGTATATATATGTCTCACTACTTGCACACACAGTGTCTTTATACATCAAAGCTAATCTGGCTGGCGATGACCTTGTGCTCAAAGTTAGGGTTTTTTCTTAGGGAATGATCAAATAATTGAATGTGACCAAATATTGGCAGCTTAGCAAATGACCCTCACAGCTGAATTACCACTGCTGTTCACTCAGGTTGAAGCTAATGCGCTTTAGCTCGGAGCCGGAGTGAGCTAAGGGTGCAAGCAAGGTAGGTAGAGCAGATCAGCTGGCTGTTGGTGACTTCTTCATTCTCAGAAGCTTGGTCACCTTTGTGTGCTCAATACACAGCACAGCCCTTTCACAATACCTGGACCAGTTCAGTTTTTTCTGGGCCTCCCTTCTTTCTGCCAGTCCACGCACTTACCATGTGAAGGACATTTCAGACGCCGTCTATGTTTCTGAGTGCATTTTACAGCATTGAGTTACATGGGGAATTGTTTAGCTGCTTGATCACTCACTGCATAAGCCCTGCTGATAGCTTAGTCTGTACTGCTGCTATATTGCGCCGCAAACTCATTTGATTCTCCTCAACTGGTTAGAGGGGCTCAGATTGGAAGCACAATATAAAGCTTATTGAGAAATGCAGTTTAGTCCATTTGCAGAATTACTGCCTTTTCTTTCTGCTGTGTCCATGTTCCTCTCTGGATGTTCTCTAGAGTAGTGGTTGTGCAGTGATTTAGGTGCTGCTTCCGCTCCCTGAGGGTGCTGGATGCTGTGTGAAGAGAAGGTGGGTGGGCATTAGTTACACAATAGAGCAATGTTTTGAGGCTTCTCGTTAAACCTTGAGGATGGCAGTACTGCTGATTGAAGAGCTGATCCAAATCCAGTGAACTGGTTAGGAATTAATTTTGTAATTTTGTGAATTTTAGGGGGGGTGAGGTGAGCCGTGCTGCAGTCTATGATAACTGCATGAACTACTTCCTGAAAAAAAGGAGTAGTCTAAAAGCTAGAAACAAACCCAGACTAATGATGTTGTACTGTATGTTTCTGTTTTAGGTTTTCCTGACAAAGTAACAATAAAGCAATGCTACCGTCTTCTGGGAAACAGCCTCAATGTACATGTGGTGGCAAAACTGATCCCCATTCTACTTGGATAATGTAGAACCTGAACCTCATGAGTACGGACTGGAGAAGAGAAAGCTGATGGCAGCTGAACAAAAGTCAGCTTACCAAAATATCTGTCCAGACACTTCGCTGAACAATTCTGATATATTTTTAATACCTTGCTGTTATGATGGATTTGCACTTTAGAGGTGTTTTGTTTAAATGGAAGTTTCCAGGACTTAATGTCTGTATGTAAATGTCCTTTTTAGTTTGAAAAATGAAAAAGAGCAGCATTTACATATACATCAATGGAAATGGATAAGGCTACTTTATCTTCAAACCGTCTTCTCAGTACAGTATAAGAAGGCTGTAAATGTCAAAGCTCTTTTAATTAAGTGCAGAGACCAAGTTCTGCATGTAAAATGTCTTCATCTGTAAATATCAGTGATTATTCTTAAAAGATTTATTGTATATATGATCTGAAATTTTGATGTGTTTTTCTGTAGCTGGTAAAACTGTTAAATTCAGTATTTTGTGTACAATTTTTAAGAAGACACAGTGTCATCTGTAGTTTATGGTTGTCTCATCTTCTCTAAACACTTGCAGGTTTCTGGAACCCAACTCTGTCTGTCTGGTATGATTTGTTTTAAGTGCAGCTAAATAAAAATATTTCAAGATTGTCACAACCTGGATAATAACTTGCCTGTTCCTGTTCTCACTTGTATTATTTAGGATAAGATCATTGCTCTTTACCAAAGACCTACACATAAGATATAAAATGTAAAAGCTCCATGTCTAGGTTCTTATGGCATAGGAACTAGAGAAAAGCTATATGGGCTTCTCAGGAAGATTTATTCACAAAACTTGATAGTAGTGCTAGGGTTAGGAGTGTATGTTGGGATGAAACCGCTGAATGTGGCCATCCAGAGTGCCATAGGTGTACATCGTCTCATAGAGCTGGGCTGAAGCATTTTTTTAATCCTCAAGTCATGTGAGTTTAATCTCTCTGAAACAACAGAGAAAATTATGGGTAATCTGAAAGCTGCCTAAAGAAACACGTGTTCTGCTTGTTATTTTTTCTTACAGGTAATAGTATGTTAGTATTATATTTGGAGAAAAAACAGCTTGAGGGACATAAGAACAGTCATGTTGTATTGCTTTTAGCCTTGGTAATGCAGGAGAAGCTAAAGACTGTAGTGAACAGAACTGATGAAGAGATACTGCAGCTGTTCTCATCTGCTGTAGTCCTCCTGAAAAAGAAAACGAACTTGGTATTGTTATTTTGTGCCAGACTTTGTCTTATGGTGACTCCTTGTGCATTTCTTCTTCAGTCTGGATTTGCATGCTGCTTCTGGACTGTTAAACCAGGAAAAGCTTGGGTTGATCTACTTTAGCCTGTCTTATTCCCTGAGAGCATTTGGACCCCTTGGGCAGTTCCAGCTATAAAAGAGAAATGGAAATGGATTCTCCTAAAAGAGCTCTGGACTGGGCTGTGGAGAAGGATACAGTTGGCCTCTGTCTTGTCTTGGTCCCTTGTAGTACTGTAATGGCAAAAGTGTACTAGACTAATGTTAGGCTGTGCCTGCTACCAAACTGCAAAGAGCAAGTGTGTTTTTGACAGTGTTATGAACTGTAATTATCTGTTTATATGGTGGTTATTATATAGAATTATCAGTCAGATCAATAACTAGTAGCTACATGATCTTGTTCTTGGGAGAAAAGTGGTAATATGAAGATCTGTTGCTATCTAACATGGTCCAACCATTGACATGAAAACAGAGGACATCAATTCTGTGTACAGATTGGGATTTCTTTTTCCTAAATCATGTAAATAGTTGTTCATTTTGCTTCACTATAATAGTATTTGGCAAAATACTACTATTAACAATTAATATTTGATTTCTTAATCTGCAAAATATGTTTGATTTGTATGCCACGCATAAGCAAGCAATATTTAAGTGTAAGTTTAAAGTTATCTATCTGCATCTAAAACTGATATAGCAATACAGCCTGTTATATGTTGACAGTGAATTTTAATTGTGTGATTGTGAAGACTGAAATCTGTTTGCTACTCAGCTGTTTCTGAAGGAGATATTTTAAAAGACAGACTTCAGACTTGTAAGTATATATTTATATATTTTACCCCTGCTCACTCTGTAATACCAGGGCAACTAAATTGAGTGGCTGCTTCTTATCCCATCTGTTCATCATTAATAGACTCTTTTACTGAGCTCTGCTGGGTTGCACCTGCTGGACCTCACTTGATGATGACGTGGCTTCCTTTTCTGGGCAGCCTCCTCGTCACAAGTGCCTTGCAGCCTACATCAGCGCTGTGCAACTGCAGCCTAAGCATTTTCACAGCAACGAAATGTGATTACAAAAGCAGATGAAAGGTAAATAAGTGGAACCTGGAAGACCGCTCTGGAAACAGAGATTCCCAGAATCTGATTTTTGGTTTTGTAGCTCACGTTCTCTGCACATCTGAAATACGTTTAATTATCTGTGCAAGATGATGTGGTTGCATTCTCTCAAACTTGAGAAGCTCCACTGAGGAAAAGAATGTCATATTTGGTAGTGTCATGTTTATGCAGTCATTTTTGAGGTCTGCTGGTTGCCTTACAGAATGTCTTACCTACCTAAGTCTGTTTTTATCTGAGGCAATCTGGGAATACCATTTGTTTAACACAGTGGGTTTGGATATTTTTTGATACATGAACTCAACATTTTCCAGTGGAGGCGCATCCTTTCATGCAGTGAATGGGAGGCTCCTGCCCACAGGCTTTTTAGTCTCACCTTTTGCTGACCGTCTTACCAGGCCTGTAAGGATCATCAGGAATCTGTGTATTACAGGCTGGAAAAACACTGATCTGTGATAACACTATTGTATGTCTCAAACTTAGTCATGGGTAAGCCCATTTTGTTTTCTAAAGAGACATCTCATAGAAATCTGAGCAGCTCCAATGCTTTGATGACTGTACAAATCTGTTTTAGCAGTTGTCACACCTTTCTAAAATAAACAGAAAATTTAGCAAATATTTGTTGTATCTCAAGGATGAACTATTCATTCTCAGCTCACCCTTTGATTTCTTGGTTATATTTGCTTGGTATTCATATTGCAGTTTAACACTCTGGCTTATTTCATAAATACTACATTATATTTATTTTCCTTAGCAGTTTAATATGTTTTGCCTCTTAGATATTTCAAACCACTTACCTGTTCTGTGTATTTTTTTCCGGCATGGTATTTAAAGAATATGGTATATTAGTAAGGATTTGGAGGAGACAAATAATTGGCTAAGAACACTAGGCAATTCTTGGTATTCTTACATAAATAGTGTGTAAAGTAGAAAAGTTTGAAGAAATATCTGTGGAAAAATAATGTGAAAGTGTAAGAAACTAGGCGTAGAGTCCAATATGAATTCCAGTAACCATTTTCCTTTTGCCTGTGCAAACATGAGTATTCTAGTGTTATAACCTCATTAGGGGAAGTTTATGCTTGTTTAGTAACAACTTGTTTTAGCAGATAACTGATACCCAAGACACCAGGGAAAATGAAGTATTGAATAGTGACAGTATGTCAATTTAAATGTTATTGTGAAGAGCATGTAGAGATTTGTGTTCTTTTAATCTTTAGTTGATTACAAAGGTTTGGGGAATTTTTATAGCTGTTGAAGGGAAGAAATATGTGGGCTTAGGTGACCCGGCAGCCATCTGTGAAGTCAAGACAACTGCGTTGTTCTCTTTGACTTTACTCCATCTGGTCCTTTTGGGAGTGGAAGCATGAACAGGGGATGTTTTGGTAAGATCTCTGATGAAGCAAGAAGCAGAGTTGGAGGGGCTAAAATTGAGTGGGGTATGCCACTTGTAGTGTAAGTGGATTGTTGGAGAGAGTTTCACATAGAATGCCACCAAGAAGTCCCTAAAATCTCCTCCAGTGGGGAGCCTGTCTGATTTTGAACACAGGAATACATTCTGAAATCCCAGCTTTGTTGAAAATGTGTTTGTCTTGTGCTTTTGTGTATGTACTGGGCTGTTGTAACTCGAACATGTTAAAATTACAACCTTGCATGTGGAAGGAAAGCACATTGATGATGCTAATATATTTTCTCATACCTAGACAGCAATAGTTTTGATTAGTTCAAATGTTTGCCCTGTATGTATTTTAAAAAAGAAATGAATACCATTCTGTTCGTAAATATTACACTTAAAAATGGGATTCTACTCAGAATTTATATTTCTGAATGGTATTTTGACTCGATATTGATGTTGCTTACCATGTGGCATTACTCATTCATTGTACATGTGTTGTAAGGTGAAGCATGGGGAAGAGTTCAGGAGAAGGCTAGACAAGTTCATGGACGAAAAATCCTTTGAGAGTACTGAGTAGGTGGACTTCTGGCTGAGGAAGTTCCCAAGCTGCAAACAGATGGAGGCCAAGGAGTACCTAGCAGAGATGTATGTGCTCGCCCTTTTGCGTACCCTTCATTTTCTACGTGTCTGCTCTTCCCCACTGTTGGAGACAGGGTGCTCACCTAGATGGATCTGTTTCTAACCCAATATGACCATTCTCGCTTCCTTATGTTTGTAGGGTGACAGACTGCCAATATTTGTGATCACAGCATCAATACACAGCAAATGATTGATGGATTTAGCTCAGATCTAAGCCTCTTATAAAGCCAACAGTACAGAATAGGATGAGTCTGAGGGAGGTTGTGCAGCCAGATCCATTCATGGCTTTAGGGTTATTAGTGGAGAAGGGTGACTATGCAAATGGAAGTCCCTAAAAATAACTCCAGTGTACGTTAAAGCAATTGGAATGTGCTAAAAGGGCTGGAATAATCAATAGAAAAGAACAAAGCCAATGTAACTGGCTGGAAACTTTTCATGAACCCAGTTTAAAAAGAATGAAACAAAATAGGAAGCATCAAAGTGGTTGGTGGTTTGTAGAAACAACGTGTAGGAAGAAAAATCAGAAAGACAGAGGAACCAAAATATGAATCTTTTAATGAAAAAAAAAACCCTGACTTTTTATAACTGCCTTTGTTGTGATAAAGGAACCCAGAGAGAAAAAGGAAAGTAGATCAGATCCAGCTGATATCACTATACTAAAGCAAATTTCATCTCTTTGTTACCTGCTATTAAAAACTGAAAACCTAGGTTTCCTGGCCAGTTAAACTTCATCAGCAGGTAACTTATTAACTTCATCTGCTGTGTTGGGGAGCAAAATCTTGAGCAGGTGTCAGAGGGCAATATGCTGAGAAGTAAAGGAATTCCATGAGGAGTGGCGTGGCAAATGGAGCTTTGCAGCTGCTGCAGCCCCCGGGGTGGTGCTGCGGCCGTGAAACTCTGCAGACACACGTAAAGAGAAGGAAGGAAGCAGTGACGGGTGGTTTTAGGTGTGGGACGGAAAGGGGAATGTTGTTTTTCACAGTCACCCGAGTTTGGAGTAAACCTATGATTGTTGACTCTCCACATAGGTAGGGACTCACCTCAAAAGTGCTGAGTTCCATATGATGCACTGTTTACACCAGCACTTTGCATGTTTGTACCAGGTAGGCAACTGTGTGGCTTCATGTGTTGTATGTCACGTTTGAACACTGGAATATTATTAGAAAGGTGAAAGAGAATCCAGGGAAGTGAAGATGGAAGTGCTGGGAGACATGACCACAGTTGAGGAGAAACTCAGGTAAGTGTTCAATACCTGAGATTAAGACAGCAATGCAGCTGGATTTATAATTATTTGCAAATATTGGAATCCTAACACTGAATAACAGATATTTTTTGCATCTATAGAACAAGATCACAGAATCACAGAATGGTTGGGGTTGGAAGGGACCTCTCGAGATCATCTAGTCCAACCCATCTGCTAAAGCAGGTTCACCAGAGCAGATCGCACAGGAATGTGTCCAGGCGGATTTCGAATGTCTGTAGTGAAGGAGACTGCACAACCTCTCTGGGCAGCCTGTTCCAGTGCTCTGGCACCCTTGAAGTAACAAAGTAATAAAGCATTATTTGTTAGTCTTCCACTAAAAAATTAGCCAGGTTGAGATTCATACCAGTAGTTGTGTTTCCCCCATTCAAAAAGGAGCATTGTCACAGACTCATGTCATGTCTCTGCATCTGAGTTGACTTCATAGGTGCAATTAGAAGCATATTAAATTTTTGTCCACAACCTGAGTCAACTCTTGGCTTCTACAGCAGTGTCTTTGCGTTGCAGGCACATGCTCCTGGAGAAGTAGAGGGATACCACCATTTCATTTCACACAGCTAAACAAGATGGTCATAAATTGTATTCCAGAATTAGAGACAAATACTGAATTAATTCCTGCCAAATACATGCACAACCACTACTCTTCAGAGGTGTTTCCTCAGCCATAATGTCAGTGAGGTAATGAACGATCTGTCCCAGGAGAAGGGGTTTGTGCCAGTTCTCCTTGTTAGGAAGAACCACCCCTATTCTTATGCCATATATTTGCAGGGTTTCCATTATGTTCCTCCAAAAATGATGTCTCAATCCAATGTATTTCAGTAAAATTAAAAGGTGTGGACCTATTTTTCTCCATAAATGGTTTGTAGATTTCCCAACTTGGCTAGCCTAAGGTGCATTCATTAGGAATACAGGGTAAATTAACTAAAATCTGGAAGGTCTAATGAAATGGAAAATAGTGTGTCATGCACGGTTTAGATAGATGTCCAGAACTCTCCTTCCATCCTATAATTGGTGCATAGTCAAAGTCATCTGGTTTTCAGGTCAGCCATTTTCTAAGCTATAAAGCCTTCATGAAGAGAAGGTGAAAAGAGTTATTTCTTCTTCTTCCTTGCATTAGTAGCTTTCTCTACATCCTCTATGGTTTATTACTCATTGGTCATTTGGTATATTGGAGTTAATTAGTTGGAAAGGGCAGCTTGAATCGATTATTGACAGGCAGCAGAGAGGGGCAATGCATATTCAGTATGCAAAAGGAATGAATAGAGAAAAGGAAGGATTTTGTTGGTCACAGCTGAAGTCCAGGCTGAAAACTGTCAGCTTACAATGGGCTTTGTGAAAGAAAGTCCTTGAAGTACGTATACGTTTAACTAGCCTGCTAGGAAGTATGGGTTTATTTGGCTCATAGTCTCTTCAAGTTGACACCCAACTGACAGTTATAAAAACTCAGTAAACTATTAAAACACACACACACAAAGGGAAAAATAAAGCCTCAGACAGACATCAGGACTGACATGAAGACTGTTAGAGAGCACTAGTTTAATGGACAGCAGCAGGATACCCAGAGGCAGGAGGTGTCCTGGTGACTAGACAGAGATATCGACAATTCATCTATGCTCTCCTGTTCCAGAACAGAGGTTTCAGAGCAAAGAGCAGAATAGGAAATTAAAAAAATGTGTGGGGACAGATCCTCAGTTGGTGTAAATGTAATTGCTTGTTTGACTTGAATGGAGCAGTGATAGCCTCCAATGACTGAGGACACAATTCTGTATTTTTGTGTGACCGCCATCTGCTACGATGGTGAAGGACAACACATGGGGATTCCTCCTCATGTCCCTCTGTTCTGTCAGCAGCAGCTGGTAACTTGGTCTCCTGGAGGCCCCGGGCTGCTGCGGGGCAGGTGAACACCCAGAGCTGAGCAGGCCTGTGGGGTGGGCTGCTCCCCCCGCGCAGGAGGAGCTTCGCCTCTGCCCGTCCAGACCTCCAGGCAGCAGGAACTGCTGGGTTACCTGTGTCACAGCCTGTGAAAGATGGTCAGCAGGCTCACACTGTTCTGAGTTCTGAGGTAAGTTTCTAAAAATACAGATCAGAAAATTAAGAAAAATTTGATTTTTATGCAAACAAAATAGTGGAGCTGGTGGGATGCAGCTGATACAGTCTCAGACATTATAGTTATTCACGGTAAGGGTTGAGTTATCTATGACAGCACCACAAACATTAGCTCTCCTGGCTTCACACTCATTTTCACAGTCCACCTCTATCTCTTTTTGAGGTGACAATATTTTTCATCTCCACATCCAGTCTTTTCCCAGAGTGCTTTGGCCTCGTAACATTTCTGTCCGTGAAAGCTGTAGAGTTCATTCAATCCCTCAGCTCCAGGGCATGTCCCACATGTCTGTGGGACATCTGTAGGTGACAAGTACCAACTGCAGCAGAAAGGAAAGCTGTGCAGGGTTAGGAAGTACAGGAGCTCTGTGGCCTCCATGAAAGTCTGGGGCCTGAAAGCTCAGTGAAAGGTGGCTACCACTATCTTTGAGCGAGAGTGGCTACAACTCTTGCTGCTCTTCTTGACAGAGTTTGAAATGTGAGTAACCTGAATGAGTTGAGTGTCTACTAAGCAAAAAGGAAAATAAAAAAGAATGGTGGTGGGCCTGGAGGTTCAGTTAACTCCTAGGATGAGGAAGGAAAATATACAGAAAGCTCCCCTAAGCAGATAGAGGAAAGCACAGCAAGGTGCTGGGAAAGGGGAAAATGGAGACTTTGGCAAAAGCAAAAGGGAGGTGGCACATGGACTCTGTCATGGCTTCCAGCAGCAACAGCCAGGGCCTCAGGGACAAGCACCCGTGGGTGTCTGAGTGGGACACTTCTTTTGAGAAGTCTGTGAGGTGCTGCTGAAGGGTAGTGGGAATTTTGGCTCTCAAACATATTAATTTGCATTTTTTTTATTTCTTTTGAGCCTCCTTTGAATTCTTCCTTGGTCTTCTGCATTGTCTATGGCTGGCCCTGAATCTGGGAGCCCTAGTGTGCACAATGAAGACAGGCTACACGAGCCAAACCCGATACAGTCCACTTGGTGTGTGATCGCCTCCCCGGCATCTGGGGACTGCGTCATTCTTGAGTCAGAGCAACCATATTTGGTTAAAATTGTATTTTTCTGTTGTGGCCCATGGGATGCTATTTGGTACTTCTAACTTGTTTGTGTCATCTGCCCCATAAATTACTGTCTGGAAGCTTCTCTTTCAATACAAACATTCCTTGCCAGTCACTGTGGGTTTTATACGTGGTGTTTGTTTTATATTTTGGTAACAATCTAGGTCCTTTAGTGCTGTCAAATAATCTTTCCCTCACGCGTGTGGTGCAGCATGTGGAGAGACTGAGACATTGCTGCAGTGGCCAGCTGCAGATTACAGGGTGCTCTGAGCCACAGGGGTCCTCAGCTGTGCGAAAGTCAAAGACATAATTACAAAATACAGGCAGATTTCAATTAATGAACTTTTAAAGCTCCTGAATCAAAAAGACAAAGACAGCAATATGCATGTAATGTCTAGAGGGTTTGCACGCTGTCAATCTTTAATTAAGATACCTGAGATAAAGTTTACCCTTGCAAGACAAGAAAGCAGCATGGGCACCCGGTGAATCAAGAGCTGAGTGAGAGCAAAGGGCACCTGGGCTCGCAGAAGTGCAATTCAGCACTGGAGGTTTTGCTTCAGATGAGGACAGCTGGAGGAGAGCAATGCTTTGGGCTGCTCCTGCTCCTGGGCTTTTACTTGCGTTATTGCTATTTACTGGATTGAGCTGTGATTCAAACCACTATGAAACAAAGAGGCAGAAAAGAGCCATTTATGATGAGCAGTAAGTACCATTGCTTGCATTTGTTCTTATGATGGCTTTCAAGTGCCAGTAATGGAAACAGAATGGCTTTATTGCAGCTCTTTTTTACATAGTCTTTGGTGGATATGTGTAACTAAATGATCTCTTTGTATTTTTTTCTGTAATACAACAGGCCTCGTTTGTTCTCAGACCAGGGTAATTTAGTGTTCCACGCTGGCTCCAGCAAAAATATTGAATTTAGAACTGGACCACTGGGGAAAGTAAAAATTAATGAAGAGGACCTCGCAGAACTTTTTAGTCAGGTGATATAGTTACTTTTCCTGAATATGCTTTTGTTTTTGGTTTTGCACAGTAATAGTTTGTCTTCAGAATTTGTCTTAGCAAATGTTTGATGTGTTTTGTATGATTGTTATTTTATACTGTCTGTGTCAGCACTCTAATATGAATGTGAGCTATTGCAGACTCATAAAGTAATTATGCCATTACAGAAAATAATTAAAAGATTATATCGTGTATACAACAGAGCTTTCCACGTTTAAGTGTACTTTATGATAGCAAAATTAAGCAAGAATAAAACTTTCCTAAGCTTTTGAAAAAGCAAAGCTTTTTTACATTTGTAAGCTTTTGAAAAAGACAGGCTTGTTTCACATTATCTCTGGTTTTTTAAATTTAGGTGAGAGAAAGTAATGCAGAGATTCAAGAACTTAAAAAAGCCCATGGTGCCTCTCAGAACGTGTCCCAGCAGGTTGCTCTGCTGACCTCCAAGGTGAGCTGTACCCTTGTGGTGTCCTCTTCCAGCGTTCCCCATTTCCCGTTCCTCAGGTTAACTTGGTTATCTTCTTCATTTTAGTATTGCTGGACTCCAATTTAGGGAACTGGGGCAGAACCTGTATTTAACATCAGCTCAGACTCTATGTTTAATGCTGAGATACTTATTCAGTAACTCGGGAGACAATGGAAATATTCCTTTAAATCCTATAATTTCAAGTTACCAGGATTCTTCTTTTGTTCCCTGTCAACATCTCTATGGACTATTTCATGTAATATTTATGGAAGTGAAATCCCACTTAATTCAGGAAACGGACCATATTCTTATAGGTGTTAGACATTCAGTTCCATAGGTGAAATGGGCTATCGGAGTGTGCAATGGAAAGAAAATACCTATGCAGTAATTTCATCCCTTCCCTGCTAGTAACATTTTTCTCCAACAGAAGATTTTGAAACTTTTGTCTTTACAAATGCCCTGGTTTAAGCATCTTCTGTTAGAGTGTTGCCACAAGTTCCTTGTAAGAAAATATTTTATAGCCTAAGAGACCTAACTTCAGGGAAATTGTGCTAATACATATCTATCATATTCCCTGATTCAGTTTCAGCTTGTTGCTTGTGGTTATAACCCACTGAGACATGGTGAACCTTTCCTTGGCTTTCAGTGTACCCTCTTAGATCTCTGTCCTTTGCATGTACACGAGCACCTAAACAGTCCCACTGGAAAATTCACATTCTCAGTGTTGAGCACCTGGATTCATCTTCACAAGACTGAGTCTTGCTTTTTTTTAAGCCATTTCTGAACAGCCTAAAACATGGAAATCACAGTGAATGGGGCCTGATTTGAACTTGATTGTTGCCTGGTTTCACGTACCACCTGTTCTCTCTTCTCAAAAGTATTTTGTTAGCCTACTAGCATTGAGCATGTACCTCTGTGATCACTCTCATACCAAGCACAATGTAATCTGAATTTCTCTTGCAGGTCATGAGTCTTGACAACAAACTTCAAAGCTTAGAGCAGGTGAGTAAATGAAAGCAAACTAGAGATCCAAAAAGAAAAGCCCAGACCCAAGTAAATGAAGTGAGGTTACAATGAGGTTACTATTTAAGCTAAATGATTTCTTTCCTCTCATGCATTACTTGGGAAAACTTTTTTTGCTAACAGGCGGTAAAAAAAGCACCAAGATTTGTTAAGGAGGTGAAATGCCTTCTTACAAAATATAAACAGTGCAGGAGCCTGCATTCCTTAAAGGAAAAACAGTTATAGAGTCAAGAACAACAACCAGATACCAATGAGAAGTAAACTCTTCCTTCACTAATCAGTCAAGATGAAGACTGGAGAATTCAAAGTGGATTTTATGTTGTACTAGAAATAGCTAATTTTCAACTGTCATCTGCTTTTCCACTGACCCTGTGACAAGCCACAGCTACAACTGCCAGTAGAAGCAGTTGTCACACAACTCAGCAAAGGAATGGAGAAGACAAGGTAACTCCTCATCTAGACTCACAGTCTGCTGACGAAGAACAGCGTCTATTAAAATTTACTTCTTACAAAGCTTTCCTCATCCTAGTGCTTGCAGCTGGCCATCCAGTGTAAGACCAACGATATTAGTCTTTCTGTTGTACAGATATGAGTAAAACAGCTCAAAACCTTTACAAAACAACCTTGATGAAAAAATGGGGGGGGCGGAAGGGGAGGATGGGGGCACAAGAAAGAATGAAAAAAGAATTATAAAAGTTTTGTCTTGAAAGTAAATGCTAATGAAACACTGAATAAGAAGGAACTCAATTTTCTGCACTTTTCCTGGGTTTCAGGCCATCCAGATGAGAGCCTGCAGCAGTAACCCCTGTGAAAACTCAGGGACCTGTGTGAACTCACTGGATGGTTTCTTCTGCCTCTGTCCCAGCAACTGGCAGGTGAGTTTGTATCCTCCTTGAATGCAGAATGTGTATCTTAACTGTAAGGACACACCTGGCTTAGTGTAATTGTGACAAAGTATAGCATTTTAAGGTTGATCAGAACAGTGTGAGAAATACTGAACAGCTAAGCAGCAGTAACACACTCATAGTTTGGTTGAAGGGCAACACATTTTCATCTCAACAACATTAATATATACCAAAAAAGTGAAGCCCAAACCACTGGGCCGTACCCTGCACTGTTATACAGGGGCGATGGCCCATGAAGTCAGGGATGCTTGGCAGTTCCCACAGCAGAGAATTAGTCTTCGGTTTTTGCTGAGCAATGAACTGAACTGCATGGCTTGCTGTTGATCTTATGCAAGGATAAAGAGAGAATGGGGGAAGGGAATGATGTTTATTCAGGCTTGAGGAAATAAAAAAAAATGGGGGTGTAAGTAATCAATCCAGGCTGAGCTTTTGAAATCCAAAGACTTTACTGGCAAATGCTTTAATGGTGCTGTTACATGCACTGGAAATGGAAAAGTTACATCTTCTTCTCAAAGGCTCTCAACTTGAAATTTGTCCCAGCAAGATTTGGAACAAAATTGCTGTGCTTTCAGTCTTAGTAAAACAGCATCCCCTGACAGAAACAGTTTGAAAGAGAGTTTTCTGAGTCTTTTGCTATGAAGTTGGAAGGTAGGGGGTAGGACAGCACTATGCTGTCCATATGCTTTGTACAAACATCTGAAATATTTTATCCCCCATCTGGCTGATAACCAAGGTCACAGAAATGTGACTGAAAAACAGAGTTTTGTTATAATGTTTCATAAGAGAAGCTGTGTTGATAGCAGCCCATGGTTTGTATATCTTTGGAAACTATATTAAACATTGGCCCCATGGTTTCCTTAATTTCTAAGTTATTTGGAAAATAAACTGGTTTTCCATTTCATCTTAGGGCCTCCTGTGTTCCGTGGATGTTAATGAATGCCAGATTTATGCTGGAACAGCATTAGGTTGCCAGAATGGAGCCACTTGTGTGAACATACCAGGCAGCTACAGGTAACTTTTCAAAACTACACACAAAAATCCTACCTAAAATACTCTGCTATTTTTGTACCCCCATATCACAGCTGCAGCACATATTTTAGGAATAATCTGTTCAGTATCTATGCACTATAATCCCTTGCAGTCTGAGAGAATATAAAGTCGTTAATATACTGTACACCTGAGCCCACTGCAGACCCAGAAGGCCCTCCGAAGCCTTTGCCTGCTTTAACACAGGAAGAGCAGCAAGAATCAGATTTATCACACAGCCATGCTGGGGAATAAGGCTGCAAATTGGAGCCTGGCTCCAGTGCCCAGACTTTCTGTTGTAGGTGCAGATGCTTTAATAGAAATTTACTGCAGCATGGTGTGCAGATGGGACTGTGAGATGCAACATGCTGGTCAGTAACCAGCACTTGCCAACATGCCTGTCATCCCTCCTTTATCACCTGCCCCTTCAGACTGAAGGGAGTGCGGAGATGCAGGAGGTGAACAGAGATTTGGCCCAGCGAAGGTTTTGAGTTGTTGGAAACCTCCTGAACATATGGACACCCCTGATCACTGGCATTCTCAGTACACCACCCAACTCTGAGCAATGCCTTCACCCTCCCCAGAAATACAGGTGCTGCTGAGGCTGCAGCAGAGCAGGCAATGCAAGGTGCTGTGGGCAGAAAGGGAGGAGGAATGCTTTTATAGCTGGCTGGCCTGAAGGGACCATGGGCTGCCTGTTTGTGGGCCCCTGCAGACATGAAGTCCCTGGAGCACATCCCTGGGATGCATCCTTCTCTGGCTGTGCCCAACTCCTTAGGAAACACTCTTTTGTTTACAGGCCAAGCCAGCCTGAACATTCTGCATCTTATTTTCCAAAATGTCAAATAATCTGGTAAATAAATAACTTTCAGATATAACACAAAGCTCTCCCTGTGCAATGGGAATAAGCAGGCTGGAGAGCATGCCACAGCATTCTGCAAAGCATTTTGCCTCCTGCTTCATCACGAATATGTTAGCCTCCACAAATATTTGCTTGGCATAACGCTTGTTCTTAGTGCTTGGTCAGTTCTTGGAAGACCCTCACATAAGGGAAGCTCTCCTGCAGAGCTCCTTACACTTCAGGATTAACCCAGAGGCTGCTGAGGTGTCTCTGGTGCATGGTGCTTCCTGTCAGCTTTTCTTTGTTTTTAAAGGATGTTTCTAGCTTGCATGCAGCTGTCCCCAACACAGACATTTGTCGAGGAAATGACAAACAAAGCAGCCTGCCTTTACTTGTTTCCTACTGTGCTCAGTGATGTGGGATACAGGTGTGTGACTAAATCAAGGTTTGAGAGGACAAACCCTCTGCTTTTCTTGCAAGTGTTGTCATTGTGTCAGTACAGTCGTGATTCCTGTAAGTTTTTTCCCCAATGTAATTCTCATCCTCCTTGGTACCTGCTGAATCAGTGCTTCCTGAAATGAACTAAGACTTCCTCATAAGTCATGCGAATCTTAATGTTACTGTTTTTGCATGTGCCCTCAGGATTACTGAGGGATTATTGAATCCTTTCCCCAGACCCATTGTACTGCCTTCAGTCTCCCATCACAGACTGTCTGTCTTCTGAGTACTCCCCAGGTGCTAAATCCATCCCCAGGTAGAGCATGACACTGCTCTTTTCAACAGCTGTGAGAACACTGCTGCTATTTTTTCCAAGACCCAGCAATCTAGGTCACCCCACTCCTGCTCTGGTGTAGTTATATGCACCAGCATGGGCTGTGGGTAAAGAAAATGGTGATATTTAACTTTCCACAGCCCCCAGTAATAACACCATGTGAAGGGCAGTACTGGATGAGGTACTGTGAAATGGAGCGTGACACAGTCTTCACTCCCTGTTCAGTTTCTTCACCTGCAGGCTTCAAGCTGTAGTTCAGGAAAGCACTAAACAATGAGTAAAGAGAGCAGATATTCAGGAAATGCCTTCCTGAATTGCAACATTAATAGGACATTGCATTAGTTGGATGAAAGGCTGTGCCAAAACCAAAATAACGAGGGCCTCATCGTGAAGTGCTGTCAGCAATGGGAGAGAACCAGGGCTGTGCCAAGCAGTGGAGCATTGCAATTTGGCTGAAGCTCCTTGCAACATGATCTCCTTCTTGAAGCTATTCTGTGAGCAACTTCAGATGGGTAGCAGATTAATCTTTGCCAGACCAGGCAGTAGACAGTGCCATTGTTGTCCTTGGAAGCCAATCAGATTGCCTTGCTGTGTCCTTTGGAGTTGAACATGAAGCTCTGAATGTACTTTGAACATACAAAGGTGATCACGTTCCCTGATCTGTTGCCTCTGTGCTTGCCCGGGTTGAGCTACTGCACTAGCAAGACAGTGTTGGTCTGTTTGCCCTCTCTTACAATAACAAACATGCTGTCTTGCAGTATTGCAGACTGCAGTTAAGCATTAAGCTATCGTGGGCTTTTGAAGCCCGAGTTCACCTGGGTTGCTTGTCCTGGGTGCAGGGTTTAGTTACCTGCAATTGGCTTATCAAACTGCTGTTTCAGCTGAGCGTATGTCACTGTGACAGGGATAGTAGCAGCTTCTTATAAATTGCTCCAAGGTCCAGCTGCACTGGTATACACTGATTCAAATTCTGCAGATAAATGCTTTTACAGAGTATTTTTCATTACCCATCTTAAAAGCAATTCAACAGGGGTATGTACCTGCCATATGTCTCTGTGAAGAGCAGATATCAGCAGACATTGCAGTACATAACTTGAGTCCAAATATGTGGTTCACTGTCATTTTCACAAAAAGCTACTGAACTGATAGGAGGTTTTCTGCAGGTTTTGGTTCCTTTCAGTTGTATTTCAGAGCCTCAGATTTGGTCCATGTGGAAACAAAGGGCCAGAGAAAAGGGAAACATTACCTGATGGCTTAGAAGATCCCAATTTCAGTTCCCCCAAATCTGTACAGTGCTGTGACCAAGGTGTGCCCTATAAATGACAATATGATGCAGCTGGCAGGCTGCAAACCTGTTTCCCCCTGCAGGATGCATCCCTGCAGCCCACTACTTTGTTCTTCCCACCCCATCAGCCCCAATTGCCTCCTCCTGCCCATCACTGTTACCTGGGAGCTGGGCTGCTGCCAGGAGAACAGCCACCAGGTGTTCAGGTGTGTGTGTGAGTCCTGCTCCCTGTGACGGGCCAGACACGGCATTTCTGCGTATCACTGGAGGTGGGGTTTTAAGCATTTGGCATCATATGAGGCTCATGAATGGAATCACAAGGTCTGGGTGTGCTCTGACCGAAGTGGGGATTTCCAAGCTCATACTCGGCTGAAGTCTAATGTTAGACATTTCTTTTTCCTGGATTTGCACTTATGAATGTAACAGAAAGCTGTGGATTCTCCCATAGGCTCAGACAGTCACGGATGTACACAAGTCCCACTTCAGTTTTGAGTCCCTGGTGAACAGGATCCTTGCCTCTCTTCATGATTATTAATAGAACTGACAGATTTCATAAGGAACACCATATAATTAAAAGAGTGAGAAACAATCTCTCACTATGGCAATATATGAGCTTTAAGTCCTATATTAAGACAACTTTTTAATTTTTCTGTCTGCCTTCACCATTAGCTGCACCTGCACTCCAGAAACCTACGGGCCTCACTGTGCCTTGAAGTTTGATGACTGCCAGGGAGGATCTGAGACACTCTGTGGACATGGCATCTGCATAGATGGTGACAGGGATCAGCCCAACAGGGTACGGAACAATGTCTAAGTCTCATTATATAGCGGAGCATGAATGAGGAACAAATAATGCTGAGCAGCACAAAATGGTTTAGCACAAACTTCTGCTGAAATACAGCAAGAAACACCACTGTGTCTTCTCTGTTGTCCAAAGGACAGCAGAAATAATTGAAAATGCCTTGTGTCTTATTAAAGGTACTTATCACAGTATCAGATCTACTACTACATCCTTAGGGAGCTTGAGAATATTCTTTAAATAAGTCTTATTTGAAGAATAACATTCATACTGTTCATTATCTGGGGAGTTCTAAGTTGCTAGAAAATTTTATTACTTAAATGATTAAGGAGGACAACCATCACGAGTCTTGTTTTTCCTGAGAAAAGTCATACCTGTGGACCATTATTGTTGGTGGCCTGGGAGCCACCAGGGCTGCACAGTGATTGGGTGGCTGCTGCTCATCGTTGGTGCTCCTCACTGTCAGCTGGACTCAGGCTCTGGCTCCAGGCACAAGGTATCCAACTGTCTGCCCTGGGTGGCTGCTAATAAACACTTGAATGGTCTTCTGGAGCAAGCCAGCTCATTCTTTTGGGGATAGAATCTGGGTACGGGGTGTTCACTCCAAAGGGACATATGGTATATGCCAGCTTTGGCTCTTTCTGCTCAGAGCAGCTCTCCAAAACTACCCTGCCAAGCCTGCGCTCCTTAACGCTCCCATACATCTGTGCACCATTCCACAAACACCACAAATTCTTGGTGCTATGCTATAAAATAATTTTTTTTCTCAATTTGTAAAAGCTTTCACAATTCATCACTTGTTTTCTGCCCATTTTTTGTGGAGAAAGTTTTTCGAAAGGGTTCAGTGTTGGATTAACAATGTCTGCTCCTGTGACAGTCAACAATAAAGCTCCCATTAGCTTTAATTGGACCAAAGCAAGATAAATGCTGAATTCGGGCCATTAGTTAAATTTACAAGAGATAAAACCATTTTCCTCAAAGAAGATACATATTTGCAATTTAATGCCAGTGCTACACATTGCAGATTACTGACTAGTTTGCTTAAAAGAAAACAGCCAAGCTGATTTCAGGTTTCTTACGCTGATCTGTTTACCCTGGTTACAAAGCAAGTTGATGACTTTTAATTATGTTTATGTACAGCTTGTAATTGCTGTTCATGTTCTCTGGCAGCTTTGGAGTAAATTACAGGTTTCTTTTATGAACATAATGAATGAGCCTGTTGTTACTTCCATAATCTAAATAGGTAAATACGGAGGAAGAAATAGACTGAGAAAACTACCATTGCACCTTATATAATAAAACAGAATGTGCAAATCATGTAATGCTCTGAAAACTTTCTCGCTGTAGTTTAAAAGACGCTTTATAAAATTAACTCCTCCTGCCCTTTTCCTTGACTGTTTTAACTGTCTTAAATATGTGATGTGATGCTTGCTGTTGCAGCCCAAGTACCGCTGTATCTGTGACGCTGGCTGGATGTCCCCTCCGGGCAGCCCTGCCTGCAGTGCTGATGTAGATGAATGCAGCCTCCCTGACCGTCCGTGTTCACAGAATCCACCCGTGCAGTGCTACAACACACCAGGATCCTACTCGTGTGGTCCCTGTCCCACAGGTATCGTGTCCTTTCCTGTTCGCTGGTGGGAGCGGGTGGCAGTGGGTAGTACTGCCTGTATGTCATAAGCACAGACACAGGATCCCGATGAGAGTTACTCCATGAAATGTTTTCATCTGTATTCTAGAGAACAAATGCCTGTAGGTTATGACACATCTAGGTAACATAGGCAGTGGAGTCTTAACGCATGATTTATCCATCCTGAACTGAGCATCTCAATAGATTTGAGGTACCCTCATGTCCATAGGTACTTTCATGTTCATCAGGTCTTATTACCTTCATATAACAGGTCCAAGGTCCTTTCATGTCCATATGCCCACTGTCCTAAGGCAATATAAAAATCTAATTGTCCCCTCAAGCCATATAACCTGTGATTCCTCTTCCTGAGTTGCGTAGGTGGTGTGTATAGGAGGAGTATTTGGAGTATTTAACCAGACTTATGAGAAAGCTTTGCTGCAAATTGTACACATGGGCAGTAGACCAGAACTGCCTCCTCTTGAAGTTAAAGTCTGTTTGATTCTGGAATATCCAGAATACAGTTTAAATAAAACATTATTGCACACATGTCTCTACCCTGTCATGTTTGTAACTTATTTTGCAGACCAGTATTAATTTTTATCAGTTATGAGTGGGACAGGTCTTCTCTTGTGTTAATGAAATTCAAAAGGAATATTTTTCTTCTCTATGAAAAGACCTGGTCAAGGCACCAAATGAAAAGGCCAGGCATTTTCTGTTTTAATGTCTCTCCTGTGCTGCATCTTAGGCTGGCAAGGAAATGGCTACAGTTGCCAAGACATTGATGAATGTGCAAGTAATAATGGAGGCTGCTCAACAGCACCGATGGTTCAATGTATCAACACAATGGGATCCTTCCACTGTGGGCTCTGTCCACCAGGTAAAACGGATTTTTTTTGTTGTTTATAAAACTATGGAAAGGCTTAAAAGATGAAGATTCAACTCCTTTGAGCGTGTTTCATCGTAGATGTGAAAAGCTGAAGTTTGTTCTTATATAGAGAAATTTCACATGCACAAGGCAATATCGTAACATAGAATGCAGAGTCCAAGTATATTAAAACTGTTAAAGGACATTTTGTAGAGTACCTCTCTGGTGGTCATCCTCTGAAATACGTTTCTTTTGTACTAGGTAGCCCTTTTCAGTGTTAGGGCCTTGATTTGATAAAGTACTTCCTTCATAAGATCATGAATGGGAAACAAGGCTTGCTTAATTATGACATAACTTCATTGTCTGTATTAATTGAAAGAGTATCCTGTGTGCCATAAATCAGCTGTATTGTCTGTCTTGAAAAAAAAGCCTTGATAATTGTCATGTTCTGTATGTTCTCTAAGAAGGCAGAGTTTCCATTGCAGTACAGGTCAAGCAGTGGAAGTCATAACTTACATCTTTATCCCTTGTGTTTTATGATTTAAAAGGCTTTATGCAATGCATGCTATCAATACTAGAAATAATACCAGGAAAAAGTGTTTCTAATTGACCTTTCTCTTGCTTGGCAATAGACTGCCAGTAACGAAGGCCCTCAGTCACTGAGCACTGAGGGGCTATCACCATGCTGGAAATGTGGTCTCAGACAAGTTTTGATGTGGTGCAGTGGACCTCAGCTCTGGCCACACAGTCATGGTGCAGCGCTTTGGTCCTGCTGAGCCCCCTGAGAGGAGCCGGGTGCTGTGTTTGAGACCCAAGGGCAGCTCTGGCCACGGAGGGAAGCCCAGAGGTGGTCAGGGCCAGCTGGGTGCAGAAGCATAGGGAGGGCAGCATATGGTGGCTGAGAAAGCTGAGTTTTTATGGCCTCACCTATATTTGGATAATACCGATCTACTTTTTTTCTAAAATCATGGGAGGATTTATTTAAAATCTCAATCCATCCCTGCAGTGTAGAAACCACAATAAGTATGCCAGGATATACACCAGTGGCAACCTCAACTTTTCCATTTTAACTGTAGAAGACTATTATTTTACACATTTTTTTTCTCACCAAATTATTGTTTTGCTGTCAATACTCAGACAACATAGTTTGTTATAGACTAACTGAGATTTATGTCTGAACAGGTTATGAGGGAGATGGACAAACATGTACTCAGGTTGATATCTGCTCAATAAATAATGGAGGGTGCCATCCTTCAGCTACTTGTACCTCATCTCTAGGTATGGTGCTCTTTTAAGGGCTGTAAGTAATACTAGTGTGAATCTCGAAGAAGGTTTGGTTAGGCTGAATCCACTTTGTAGCAACATATTTACATTTCAGCCCCTTTTCCACGGTCAGTTTTCCCTCACCCAAAGGAGTTTACAAGCAGGCTAGCTAAAGCCAGCAGGCTTTTCCACAAACATTGACAGAAATAGATCTAGGCTCCAGCAAAGAGCAGATTTCACCATAAAAACGGGAAGATAGTCACCATTTATCTTTGATGTCATTATCCAATTTCAGCTTCTTTTACTGTTCTTCTACTCCCACCACTTCCCGTGAAGGTGACCTTGGACTCTCAGATACCCATAGCAATGCAACACCAGGGATCTTTCCATGGTCAAACTGGGCACTGACCAGGGAAGCTATCAAATACATTAGAATTATATAAAAGCTCTGCTTCAAAATGTCAAGGACCTTTACTGTCATTGGTATTGTCATCGTAACAAGGACCGAATGACTTTCTGTACCTTGTCTCACCTCCCAAGGGCTGATGCCATTTTGTTCCTGCCCATCTGGGTACACTGGAAGTGGATATGGGCCCAGTGGGTGCTTTGCTCTCAGTGATACCTGCCAGCTGCAAAACCCTTGTGCAAATGGGCAGTGCTTGGTAAGTGCTGGACTCCTCGCAGTTAGTGACAATGCTTTGTGTCATTACAACACGGAGACTGGTGAGACTGTGCGCTGAGTACACACAGACTAAAGATAATGAGGCAAGGTCAGTGGGGCTTGGAACATCAACAGATATATCTGGGGAAAACAAAGTGAATTTTAGGACACACAAGCCATTTTTTTGTGTGTTTGATGTAGAGGTGGATTTTTTCCTTTTCTCATTTCCCTTTCTCATTTTCTGTGACAGGACATGATCCCCTCACCTCCACTCCATCCCTTACCAGCATTCCTTGCTCTTCTGTAGATACCTATTGTCTTTTCACTCAGATATTTAAAGGTCCTTTTGTGCCCTATTTAGAAACTATTTATTTTAGTCAGTCTATTAAAAGATATGACATCTTCCCCTAAATCCTAACATACAACTGCAGGCAATCATGGCTACAAATTACTACTTAAAGATAATAACACAGTCAGATAACTTCAGTGATGTGACTACAGAAGTATCTAATAAAATACAGAAATAACAGAGCTATATTTGGCCAGCATAATGACAGATGAAATGCAATGTTAATTAAATGCAGATCAGAAAACATCTTTTTGTCTTCTAAAGCAGCATTCTGAGCCCTAAATACACATCAAAATCCTCTTTCACCATACTGAAAATCTCTGTTTAGGACACAGAGGACATGAACAGAGAAAGAAAAAGGAAATAGAGAATATAGCACATTGATTGTATGGCATCAAAGATGGGATTGTAAGAATGTACCTTGGAACACCATATTCTGCTTTACCTGTAAAAGGTGTACCTATAAAGCAAGAAATATAAGGAAAAAGGACATAAGAAATTAAAGCAGTTAAATATATGGAAAGACTTGATTATAAGGAGAAATAGTAGAGGTTTAGACAAAACAAATGTAAAAGAGACATACAGAATAAGGAACAATGCGGAGAATGCAATGCAACTGCTCCCATTTGACATCCCTCAGGGTGAAAATGCAAGTTGACAGCCCATGTAACTGCAGTGCAGGCTTCCCGGAGAACTGGCCTGAGAGAAATTATTTATAAACCACTGTTATCTTGACTTGCTGTTTGTAGTAATATGTAATATGATTGACTTGTTTCTAGGGTGATCATTTCAAAGCCAAGCAAACAGTTTTCTGAATGGCTAAATGAATACAGATTTTGACTTCTTAGAAAGTAATTTGAAAGAGCCCTGCAAAGAAATAACTTAATAAAAAAACCAAAGAGCTAGATAATCTGATTAGGCTTTGAGTTTATTTTGGTATTCACCAGTCACCATCAATGTAATTGCATTCCAAATGTTTTATTTCTCTGCTCTGATATCTCCACATAAAATAAGTGTAAATATCAGTCTTTCTGCTGATTGCATTGATTCCTTTAGATGATCCATGCTCAGTAATTTTTTTGCATTTGTTTGTACCTGTAGGCAACAATCTCTGGATATTTCTGCCTGTGTAATGCAGGCTGGACAGGCCCTAATTGTACAGAGAATATTGATGAATGCATTAGCAACCCCTGCCAGAATGGGGGAAGCTGCGTGGATGGGGTCAATGGCTACTCCTGCGAGTGCACCAGCTCGTGGACAGGACCTCAGTGCCAGACTGCCCAGCAAGGTACGGCCAGGACCTCCTGCCCTGGAGAAATGGGCCACCAGCCTTCAGCGAGTAGATGCTTGCTGTATATGATTAATATGTGAATAAGAACCAAGTTCTGATGGAAAAAAAACCAACCACCTTCTTGAAGGATTACAGGTCCTGTCTCAAAGTCCCCTGGGGGCAGAGTTTTCCATGAGTTGTGTTTATAGCTGCTTAGTTTAGCAACAGCAGCGTAACAGTGAAGTTGACCTGAAGGCCCGGTGGCCTTGACTAGATGCCAGGCATCCTAAAATCATGTATTTGTTCCTGAGAAAGTGGTCTGGTGAGCTGGTTGGGAAAGAAGATCTGATATAAAGACAACAGATTTGCAAGATAATACATTAATGTTTTTCTTATGTGCATACTATTTCATTTGTTGTGAAGCTGAGAGGTCGTGATGTTTTTAGTCAAGATGAAAAGTCAGAAAGGTTTTCAAACAGAAATTTAAAGAAAGAAATGTTATAAATGAAAATGGGGGACTCTGAGTTTTATAGAGTGACTGCAAGGTTCTGCCTTTAACATTACTTCTTAATATCGCTTTTTCTGTTTGTCTGGGATTTTTTTTTCCATTAATTTTAATTTTTAAAAGTCAGAATAGCATTCCAGTGAGCATCCCTGTGGCAACTATCTGTTAGATGGCTCATGTTTATTACACGTTGCTGTGAAGAAAGCAGATTAACTTTTCACAATATACAGAGGGTAAAACTTTCACAGAGCCACTGTGAAATCTGGTCTGGTTTAGAGCTCCTTTAAGCTCTTTTCTGTCTTCCTTAAATATCTAACCAGTAATTTTTATTATTATGCACATACCTGTAGAAAAGTAGAAAAATTGTATTTTAACCATTCATAGTAGAAGGGATAGAAAACCAGTTTTTGTCCAGTGAGAAATTATAATGTAGTAACTTCTGTTGTAGTTCCTAATCAAGGGAAACATCATAAATTTTATGACGTGATAATTCTGAATCTGGTTAAGAAATGGTCAGATGGTTTAGCTGGACACTTTAAACAAAATTATATTATTTTTACCATTCCCTGAGGCAAAATACTTCATTTCAGTTTTCTGAAAATTAAGTATTTCTTTGGCATCAGTTGAGTGTTGCACTACAGCTGCTTGTGGTATGCTGCAGCTATATGTGTGTTGTATTTTGGGTGCTTTATGGACATATTTTTTCATATTTATTTGGGATTCCCATTTCACAGATCCCATATATTGAATGGCTCATTGAGAGAAAAGACCATGGTATATCATGAGGGGTTTTATCTGGCCCAGAAATCTGACCAAAAAGAATAAATGGGACAATAAAACAGCTGAAGGATAACTTCTATGATGCACCACTACTGAGAAAGACAATTTTATATCACATTAGCTTCAAAATGTTATTTTATTGTAGGTGAATAATTTAAAAATTCAATCTGGAGGCAGGCCTCTTGAAACAAACTAGTTTATGGGCATTTTCCTGAGACAGAAGCAATATATTTTGGCAGAAGCCACATATTCCAGCTGAAAATCTTTTTTTTTTTTTTTTTTTTCCAGTAACTACTTTCCTCTCAGGGAGTAATTTTGCCTATTTTTTGTGATGTCATTCCAATTTAGAGGAAGAGTCTTTTATAGAAGTATCTTTTATCATGGTTTTGAATGTTCAGGAAGCCAAAGCTATGCTAGAAAGTTAGGTTTTGTTTAAGTCTGTACGGCAATAGCACAAATTAATCAATTTATTCAATTTTCTCTCTCTTTCTGCAGTTTGTGGAGGATATCTCTCAGGCTCCAGGGGGACTTTCAGTTACCCTAACAACCCAAACAGCCAGCGGTACACCAGTGGGGTCAGCTGCGCTTGGGTTATACAAACTAATCCCAATAAGGTAAAATAGAGTTCAGGTTAAAGAACTCCTCACTCTGCAGGACCCCTTAGCTCATCAGACCAAACACAACCATCTTCATGCCACATATTCCAACACTGTGATCCAACCCCCTCAGAAGCCTTTTTCAAAGTGAATAAGTTGTAGACCCTTCCAAGCCTTCAGTCTCCTTACCCTAAGAATTAGCCCTGCCTATGTTTGCAAGGTTTGCTATGAAGCTGAGGGTTAGAATTTACTCATTCCTATAATCATTGCATTTAAAAATGAAACCTTAATAAAACACACCAGGCGACTGGAGATTTGTAATAAGTTTGTGAGGGCTGACATCACCTACCACCGTGTAGAGAAGTTGCCTATTTTATGTTTCTTTAGACTGAGATCTGTGAATAGCTGCATGAGAAAAGCTCTGCTCTGAGAGGATTCACAGGTGGTTCATGAGCTAAGTGGCCCCAGAACAATTTCATATTTCTGATTTCTGAGCCTCAGAAATGTGGAATGCTGAATTAATATTGTCAATGGCTTTGTGTAATAACAGCATTTGGATTTCTAAGGATTAATTTTAAAATGTTGCACTCCAATATATATTCTGATTCTACTCTGCATTTAGCAATTCCACTTGTGTTATAAGTAACGACTACAAAAGACGTTACTTCACACTTCAGCATGGAACTTCTTACTTGGAATATAAATATTTGATCTTTTATGATATTTCATGGAATGATTTAAGCAGTTTTATAAACCAGTGGTTGCTAGTGGTTTATGCAGCACTATATGTATGAGACATATCCTCAGCTTTAGGCTTGAGAGTCACTGCTATCTTCAGCAGAGCTGCATTAAAGCACATCAGTGATGAATCTGGACATACATAAAGCTGTGTATGTCACTAAGTATCTAGAGTGGGCTTATGAGACACCAATATGATATGTACAAAAAAGGATAATTTCATTTTTTTAACTCCCATAACAATATTTTCAACCGTAGCAAGGATAAGAAATGTTAATTACCTGATGAGAAAACTGCCATGGGAGATATGGAATAAAGTATTTTATGCTGTATTTCAAGTCTTTTGCATGGTTTGAAATATGTACATATATATATATAAATATATGTGTTTTACAGATACAACAGACACAGGCAAATGGTCTCAATTATTAGTTTACAGAAATAATGTTATTTCCAGACAACTTCCCTGTCCAAATTCTTTCCTATCTTCTTTTCTTTTGACCCTTAAGATTCTGTAATGTCTTCTGTCCTGGAAGTTTTCAGGAAGTGGCATAATGGCTCCAAAGCTCATAGATTCTTTCAGTTATATGAACACATATAAACGCCTGTTTATATAGTGTCTCAGCAGATGGAGAAAAAAAAAAAAATATTTCTTCTTTTGTTACTTTCTGTTAGATTCTGCGTATTACTTTCCCATTCTTCCAACTGGAGGCAAGTAATGGGTGTAACTCTGCCTTCCTTCAAATCCACGATGGACCTTCAGCGTCAATGCACATGCTGGGGAAATACTGTGGCTCCTCAACTCCTGCAGAGCTTTTCAGTTCCCACAGCTCCCTGTATTTTTGGTTCTATTCACACTACACCATTACAGCTGGAGGTTTTACTGTTCATTGGGAATCTCGGGATCCTGGTAAGTTTGATGAAATGTCCAATAATTTAGCATCTTCATGGCTTTGAAACAAAAAGAATGACCCATTTCCTTTGATTAGCTATCATGAGGAGCAGTAGGACAATGTTTTACTAGAGAGTGAGGCTGAAATGTAGATATATATATCACTTGAAAATATTTAAACTCCAACTCTCAGCCTCTGTGTGCATAACTTTCTCCTGTTTTTATGGCCGTTTTATATCTGCTGTGAAGAATCCCCCAAGAGCATGTGTTCCTGGAGATGCTGTTCTTCTGTTCAGTTCTCTTTTCTCACAGAAGTATCTAGTGCTTTGAGCAAGCAAGTTGCCTTTTTTTGCCACTGACAATATGCAAGAGGCTAGAGGTTTTGAACCATGCTTTCCAAACATGAGAGATTTTAAATTATGTGTGAGCTTTATGGTATGATTTGCTGTATGTGATCCTTCCAGGAGGCCTGGCAGTACATTTCTAGAGATAAACTCCAAATCATCTTGTACAACATCAAACCCACTTCAATGTTCTGTGTATTGTCTAGAAACAGAACTGTGCATTGGGTTATGACTTGAAAGAACTATGGGTAAAAAAAGTATAGAAAATTCAGTGTGTGCATGGTTTCTTTATTTTCAGAAACATTTATTGAAATGCTGGTAATGTTTTTTGGGGAGCTTTTTTTTTTTTTGGGGGGGGGGTGTACGTGTGTGTGCGCGTGTGGTTTGGTTTAGTTTGTTTTTTTTCCTTCCAATTGACATCATTAGGTAGATAAGTACTAATTGATAAATATGGATACTGAAAAATGAAAATATGTTTGGGGTATTAAAAAAAACAAAAACAAAAAGGGAGAGAGGTATAGATATGACTAAACGAGCTATTTCTTACATATAACACACAAGTTACCCATACCATTCCCAACTGTTACACTGAGATGGATTTTTTTTTATTACAGGTATACGAAACAGCCTTCCCTGTAATTAACACTTTTAAAAAGTGAGAACAGCCTTGTGCTAGGATAAAATATGGAGACTATTTACAAAGTACAGAAATTCAGATTAATGCTGCAAATGAAATCCAAAACACACTGCTTTTGATCATTCTCCTAATAATAGTTCCATCATAACTGGGAAAGAATCTTTCTTTCACTGTGCAAATCAGGAAATATTTGAACTTCTGCTTTTACAATCAAATTGCAGAATTAATTGTCAAATTTAAAGAAAGAAGTAAATTGTTGGTTCGTTTGGCTTGGTCTTTGTTTTTACATTTATTCTGGATCCCAAAGTGGTATATAGTATTGGCACTACAGGAGAACTAAAGGAGAATTCATCTTCTGCCATGTGGTGCTGAAGGATGTGTTATTTCATGTTTCTTTTCTGTCAGAATGTGGTGGTGAGCTGACGGGTACTTACGGCTCGATAAGCTCTCCAGGATACCCTGGTAACTATCCTGTAAACAGAGACTGTTTCTGGACCATCTCAACCAGTCCTGGCCTGCTCATCACATTTGCTTTTGGCACACTAAGCCTAGAACACCATGAAAACTGCAGTTCTGACCATTTAGAGGTAAAGTTTAATTGTGGATTATGACAACATTTTATGGCTATGCTATTGCAAAACAAGATATTTCAAAACTTTTTCTATGTACAGAAGGGGACTGTTCAAAAATTAAATCCTAGGTTGAAATCTCATTTGTACTTATTCCACCCACCAATGCACACTCAGATATATAGGCAGCACAGCAGAATGAAGATGATATCACAGTCCACTGAAGTCAGTAGAAGTTTTGCAACTAAAGAGGAATAGGATTCAGGCCAAATACCTGGTGGGAATCTTTCACTTTCTTACAAAGTTCAATCTCCAAACTCCTTGTCGAATGTCAACCCACAGAGAATTAATCTGCTTAAGGAAACCTATTAGGGAATAGGATTAATAGATTCATATTGCAGTACAGTCTGTGACTTGATGTGTGAGTTTAGGCCTTTTTACTAAGGTGAAAAGTGATTGTTACAGAATTCGCCAATGCCAAATCGTGGAAATGAGAAGCTGTTTTGGAATAGCATGTTTTCCAAAATTGTGCAATGCTGAGCATGATTTCAAGAAAACAAATGAACAGCAGATCTCCTGATACTTTAATTCCCTTTCGCAAAACCCTTGATGACTCTCTGAGGATCTTCATCAGAGGTCTGCTGGTGTGTCCGTTTCTCAGTTCCTGTGTGTTTAGAGGAAACTTCCTATGAGCTTTCCCTCTACCCACCGTCTGCAATATCTCATGTGGCCCCTGAGATAACTTTAAGATTCTTGGTATTGTTCACAGTTGGCACACATCTAATAATCCTAATCTCTGATTTATTTTTCTGTCTAGATTCGAGATGGTCTTCTTCCACAAGACCCTGTGCTTGGTAAATACTGTAGCACTGGATCTCCACCCCCAGTCCAAACCACTGGTCCATATGCATGGATCCACTTTCACTCTGATGACTTAGTAACAGATAAAGGCTTCCACATCATCTATACAACATCACCTGGTAAGTAAAATTCAGCATTAAAATTTGGTCTGTAACATTCCCAGATATATATACATCCCACAGATAGAGCCAACAGCACATGAACAGGTGTAATTAACACTTGCTATTGAATAACATGGAAATCCACTTTGATTTCCAGCCATTGTGCAGAAGCAGCCTAAACTGAGTTTCAATACTTGTGACTATCTCAACTAACGGATTTTTTTTCTAATATATAATAGCAGATCCAAGTTGTGGAGGAAATTACACGGATAGCGAAGGGGTTATCACATCCCCTTTCTGGCCTAACCCTTATATCAACAACCGACAATGTATCTACATTATCAGACAGCCAGAGGATGAAAAAATATACCTCGATTTCACCCATATGGAGCTGGAGAGTCACACCGGTTGTTCATCAAATTATATCGAGGTGACTTCCCTTAATCAGTTGATATGAAAGGGTGATTACATGTGTGTGCAAAATTGTGCAGCAAAATTTCTGTCCCAAGGGCCACTGCAGAAATAGGTATTTATCAAAGGACTAAGTATACCGATTTATTAGGGTTCAAAACTCACAAAGTCTAAAAGAGCAGGACTGTAGGTTTAGAATGAAAGAAACATAAAGGAATAAGAAAATCTGTTTAGCTTAACACTAATGTTTAATCGGCTGTACATGATTATGGTGGACTTTAGACCTTTGATAAGTCTATGCCAAATGCAAGAAAAATAGAAGTAATGCCACAGCCACTCTGCAGCATTTTCTGGAGTCATGGTGTTATACTCAGAATCTTTTTCTGTGTCAAAAAGGAAGCACACCATATATATGTTTATATATACATACATATGTACATATATACATCTATAAAATCAGGAATTTATTGTTACTATAGCTGAAATCTTACTAATCTAATTCAGTAATTGTATTAGTCTAAATCTAATTATTATAGAAAAATATGGAAAATGTAATAACAATACAATAGTAACGTTGATGCTCTCTGGGATACACTTGAGGTTGATTATTATGTTTACTTTTATACCTAGCTCGCTCTTCATTGGTCTGCTTCTTCATGTTACATCCAAATTTACTACTATAGGGTGCCTTTGAAGTACACTAGATACCATTTCTTAATTTTCATTGTTATCCCTAAACCGAGTTCTGTCCAGCTCCAGGTCTGCATTTCTCTGACGAACTGCAGGTGAGGTTTCACCTGGTGCTGTGCAGCTCGGGACTCCTGGGGGCCATGGGGGGCCCCCAAGGGACATATCAAGGCTTGTCCCACCACCCTGGCCAGGGAGCAGTGCAGCCCTGGGCAATGGGCACCTCCCTGGGGACAGGGGTGGACCAAGGCCAGGCTGGGATGAGGGTGTGTGGGTGGTCCTGGCTCAGCAAAGCCCATGGCCGGGCAGGGCAGGGCTATGTGGGGCTGGAGACCAGTTCTGCTGCGGTGTCGCTGGGGCAGGGACTCATGGCCCTGGAGGCTGACATGGAGTCCTGGGCTGTGGGCAGGGTGTGGGGGACCTGAGGAACCCCTGGCTGTATCGCACCCGGCCTGTATTTCTCCAGACAGCCATGAATACTTCATCCTGCATGAAATGGAATGACTTCTGGGTACTGTTCTTGGTATAAAACTGTGGCTGTACTGCACAGAAGTAAACAGATATAAACCAAACCAGGCACAGGCACTCGACTGATGAGCGCAGGTGCAGCCGCAGCTGCAGCAGTGGGACCAGAGCTGGGCCCCCACTGCAGGCTGTGTGGGTAACTGGCACTGCAGGTTGGGTTTTGTGCTTAGTCTCTTGACCAAGAGAGGAATAGGCCTCTGTCAACTCTGTGCAGTTAATCTGTTTTTAAAATATGTTATTGTGCTGACACCATTCCCTTCCCTCCTCCTCTAATTCAGAGACTTTGGTTGGAATGAAGAGTAATTAATTTCTGAAATGAGAGGGGAAGTGTGTTTAATGAAAACAGACAGCTTTTGTTTGTTTGGCCTGGTACTCCTCTTGCCTAATTGCTGGCAGAACAGCAGCTAAATTCACAGCAGCCAGAGAAACAAAACCATTTCTGTTGAACACAATCAGTTTGTATTAGTTCAGCAAGGCGTTTACCTCACTGCTCACTGAGCGGGCACAGCCCGTTCGTGTCCCTGTGCTGCTGCCTTCCCCTTGTCCTGCCCGCTCACTGGGGCTCAGCCCAGAGCAGATACAGCACCGATGTTTTCTGAGCAGGACAGCTGGTATGACCAAAGCACTGTGCTCTTTAGCAAGTCCTGATTTTGCACATTTTTCTAAAACATTGTCTCACTGGCTTTTATAATTAAGTTCAACTAGGGAGATAGCTTTTGGGTGTTCATGTTACTTTAAAAGTCAGTCTCTGACAATTGTTTTGTCAAAACATACTGTGATACTGTAATTTGAAAATATGCAGATTATTCCCACCCCTGGTGACACCAGAAAACCTGTAGAGTTTCCACAGGGGCCATATACAGCTCACAGGCACTGGCTCAGGTAGGGTTTTTTAATCTTTTACTAAGGAAGGAACTGCCTGTGATAAGGGATCTACAATAAGAAACTAGACACAATAGAAGTTCTTATTTGAGAAAACCTGTGACACAGTGCTGCAGAGGTAAGATGTTAGCCAAGCCAGCTCCTTCTCCATGCCACCCTCCCAACTGGCAATGGGAGACATTATTCATGTGGTTTAGAGAACCTGTTATTTTTATCACTTTTCACGGGGCTACACCAAATATGCAGGAGAATCAGGTCAAGAAAAAATGTAAACTCATGTACTGATCATCCCATCCTTCCACTGAGCTCTTCTAAATCATGTGCTTGTGACAACTACTTTGATGGCTCTTTGTCCCTTTATAAATAAGTAAAACAGTTTTGTTTTGTTTTGTTTTTTTAAATTTAGCAGTTCCTGTGAGGTTATAATTTGCTCAGGATATCAGATCCCAACACTTTCATGATCTCACATATTTCTTTTTTTTCTTTTTGATGACTAGGTTCGAGATGGTGACAGTGAGGTGTCTTCTCTTATTAGAAAGTTCTGTGATAGTACGCTTATGTCTCCAATCATTTCTACCAGCAACAGTCTCTGGATCAAGTTCAAGTCTGATGCATCTGTGCAAAGGGCTAGCTTCAGAGCCATTTATGAAGTTGGTAAGAGGAACTGGTGACTTGCTCAGTCAACTGATTTGGACACTTTCAGTCATTTCAGTGTCATATTATCCATATTATGGGCCTAAGACAAACATCAAAAGAAAGGAAATGAAAAATAATAGAGCCAGCTTATCTATTTATTGCTGCTTTTAGAAATGCTAAGATGCTGTCTGCAATAGGTCTGTTGTAGACACTCCTACCATTCTTGGAAATGCACCCCCCACTGCTTCTATTAATGATAAATCACTTACCACTAACATAACAAAGATGATATAGCTATAATTCTACCTAAATATTTTTATTTTCATTATCCCTGCCTTTTACTCCTTAATCATCAAGTCTGTGTGTTTGTGTGAAACAAATGAGTCAAATTCCTAAGTTTTCATGAGCACTGTTAGATTGGTCTTCTGTGTATACATTTATGCTATAATTGTAGCAATACGTTCTTTTAAATATGTTCTTAATGACACTTGGATGATCTGTAGTAGAGGCTGTAAGAAGGTTTTTAGGGCTAATTTTCTTCTAATTCCATAGTGATGTTTGATAGACATCCCATTATACATTCCTTGAAACCATTTATGACAAGTGCTGATTCTTGGTGTCTCTTGGCAGCCTGTGGAGGCTCCTTGTCTGGAGCAGGCACTATCCGTTCACCTTACTACCCCAGGACGTCCCCTTACCCAAAGACCTGTGAGTGGATCATCTCCCAGCCACCTGGTAAAGTGGTGGTACTTAACTTTGTCGACTTTGATGTTCGAAATGCAACCACTTGTGACTCAGACTACATTGAGGTAAAGAATAATACACATATACTATGAAAAGCAGATAGATCCTTATCTGTATGTTCCTTTTCATACTCATCTCCACCAAAGCAGAACTGCTTGACAGACAAGCACTTCTACAGTAGTTATAAAAACTTTTCCAGGTTCATAATGGGACTCCAAATCTTTTCTTTGTTCTCCAATGTTGGTATGCCCATTTTGATAATCGGAGATGAGTATCAGATGTCTTTAATTATTAAAGACAGACCTGGGTTTGGATGTTTGTGTGCTACTTACTGTTGAGGGCATAAGATCTCAGCTTTTCTCCATCTGACACCTTTTGGGTGGGACAGTCCTTCTCTGGCAGTCATAAGGTTGCATTGTATGTGCTTGTAGTAGGATAGGGTTTGACTTAGTAACAGTCTCTTCTATATGGTTCTTATTAATTCATTTATGTTTGCAACTTCAATATAGTAGACATTTGTATGGGATATTTTGAATACACTGTTCTTCAGGTCAAAGATGGCAACAACACAGACTCTCCTCTTTTGTATAAATACTGTGGTACAACTGGACCATCTAGAGTGCAGTCTACACAGAACAATCTCTATATCAAATTCAGAACTTCCTCTCTTACCAGCCTTGGTTTCAGAGCTGAGTATTGGCCATTAGATACAGGTAAGGATTTTTTGTTGGGTGTTGGGATTCCATATTTTCCTGTACACTGAAAACATTTGTGTAGTATGCATTGAGGAAAAAAAGACTATGAAAGAAAAATATCCAATTTTATAAGTGCCTAAATTTTTAATAAGTATATTGTTTAACCTGATGTTTTAAATCTCTACAGTATGTGGAGAGACTTTCACTGGGCCAGAAGGAACCATTACAAGTCCAGGTCATCCAGATGTCTACCCACATGGTATTAACTGTACCTGGATTATCTCCATTCAACCCGGCTACCTTATCCGTCTGACATTCACTTCATTTAACTTGGAATTTGAAGACAGTTGCAGAAAGGATTATCTTGAAATATATGACAACAGCATTGTGCAAAAATTAGGAAGGTGAATATGTATATTAGCCTACAGAGCTGAATTACTGAAGAGTGAGTACTGTCCTGTAGATCTCGACATCCAATTTGTTTCCTTAAATTTTGTGGAGAGATTAACTTCTCTGCATTATGGAAACAATACCAGTAATTTCTCTGCCTAAGGCAGTAGAGGCAGCTTGCTTTCTTTGACCATGGGATGAGAAGCATATTTCATAAATATTGTACTGGGAGAAACTAGCTTGTGTCATGAGGACAGTTTTTTTAAGGACAGGTTCCAGTAGCTGGTATTGTCCAGCTCCATTAACATTTTGACTTATGGGAAATAAATTCAAAAGCATCTGTGCAAGGAAAAGATGTGATTTGAAGCATTTGCAGAAGTGAAAGATTACTTAAAAAATTGTGCATTTGGTTCTCAGCAAAAACTAAACTGAAGTCTGCATTTTATAAGATTTTGTTTTCACGTTCTCCAGATATGTGATTTTATCTTAGGGAAGAATCTTTGCTTTTTTTCTCCCTTCACCAGCTGCAGTATACACAGGGTTTTCTTGCCACCCTAGAATTCAAGAACATCTGAACTACTTGGGAACAGTATCCAGCTGCAGCTACAGTCTGTATAGTAGTTGGCTGACATGGCAGTATTTTGGAAAATAACAAGCAAATGACTCTCATATTATAATGGAGAGTGTTTTGCAATCTTAGCCTTTGGCCAGCCACTCTGACTCCTACAAAAGAACAGAATACATTGTAGGTACGGAATAGAATAATTTCAATAAGAATTTGACAACTTGATGAACAGTTTCTCCATCAACTTTGCCATGCAAGATTGGACACGTAGTGTGCTATTTAGTCCCATGACACAGGGTCCATGGGGTCTGTATCATCCAAAGGAGACATTTGTGTATGTGTAGCTGCTCAAACTTCTCAGGAAAGCTGAATCCTCTTCCAGGAATATAGATGCCCCATAAAGTGCTGCCATTCAATTTGAGGCATCTTTTTGCTGCAGGTACTGTGGAAGATCGATTCCACCTTCTCTCACTAGTGGTGGCAACATGATGATGTTGTACTTCGTGGCCGATTTCAGCATTGTATCTGAGGGCTTCTCAGCTAATTATATCTCCCTGGATGCAACAAAAGGTAATATCTCAGTCTGTTCATTATGCAAACTAAATGTTTTCAGCTGTCACTATATAACCACTACTAGAAACAGAAACATTCTGTTAACAGAAGGCTGCCTAGTGCCTCTTCAACCCCGTCTTATCTATCCTGCTTTATTCACAAGCCTTTTCCTCCCTAGGAAAGCAGAAAGCAATTCCTGTAAGCAGCACTGCTGTTTTCTTTAAAAAGCCGGTAAGAGCTGACATGGCAGAACTGCATGAATTATTTAGGAAAATTATTTTCTGAATTTGCTTTATCCATTCTGAGCTAAGTATGTGTGATCTGAGCAGCTTAGCAAACATGGACAACTCATTTGAATCGGAGACTCCCAGGTGCCATGAAAATTAATTTAGTCCCAATTAAGATGCAATATTGATAATAGGCAGAGAGAGGTCATATAGGATGAAATTTGATAAAGCAGCAAAATAGCCTGAAAGCACAAGCTGGTTTTTTTCATCACAATGGAGTGCAACATTTCTGTCTCCAGAAGAGTACAAGGCTCCTGTTATGTCTTAAATCTGTATGTCCTTTTAAGGGTCCCAAGACATACATCACTAGGGAAAAGACTACTGAAGAATGACTGTCCTTTCCCTTAGTTCTCTAAAGCAGAGAAGAACTAACAAATTGCTCAGAATTCTAATTGGTTTGAGGGTTTTCCAGGGTGGGGGCACATCTGTGTTTTCAAACTATGCTGAGCCCACCATACCTGGTCCAACATTTGCACATCTCCAGCGCTGAAACTGTTTTAGCAGTGATTGAGCTGCGCTGTCGAAAGAGCAGCCTCCTGGTGAAAGACTGTAACTGCTGCTTCCGTAGACCCAACAGACTTGTGTCTGCTATTGATCTTGTCACTGCTAAACACAGATTTATGTGGGTAGGGGGACAGGTTCTGCCTAGCAGAATTAAACCACAGAAGAGCTAGAGTGGGACAATGAAAACCAGTAAAAATGAGAATAGATTTGTAGCTGGGTTATTTGCGTATCCATCACTAACCAGTTTCTAGCTGGTTTATATGTGTGTGTGCAGGATATAAGGGTTTTATTAGATGAATAGCAGACATTCATAGTACTCATCCAGGCAGACATAAACTACCAATGGCTTCTTACTGTTTGCTATTATTTGCTTTAATCCTTTTATTTTTCCTATTTTCTGGGTTTCTCCAACCTGCTTAAAAACAGAAAAATTTCCGATTTCTACCTTGTAAAAAATAACTCCTTTATTGGGGACAGCTTGGAAAATTTGGCTATTATTTCATCTCTCAAGCATGTGTGTAGGCGAGACCATTACAGATTTTGCCACTGTTTTTGTTCACTACCAGATAACTTATAAATCCAAATAATCCATTTTCTCAGCTGCCTTCTTTCATACTTGATTTATTTGGCATGGTAACAAAAAAAGCCAGTAAAAACTATTAAGATTTAATGAGAACTATTCCAAGAAAGAAATTTCTATTCTTTAGAAAATAATAGGCCAAAAAGCAAGTTCTACTTTTAAAAGTCTTTCCAAGAAACAGTCTGTAGTTTGAAAACTGAATTCTTACTAGTGAGAAACTGTGAAATTATCAGCTTTATAAAGGAAGTGTTTTGTGAGCCTGTTTTTGCAGCTGCAAACTGTAACTTCTGTAAGTATGGTTGTTGCTTGTTAATGTGATTTTTACTTTACCTCCTATTAATATTTCATGGGCAGATTTGATTCCTTCCTAACTCTTCTCATAGCAGCTCTTCTCATAGTTCATCAAGATTAAAATATTCTGTACTCAACGTTAATCCATATTTCTGTCTCACTCAGACCTACAACTATGATCTCTAGAATAAATGTTTTTTTCACTTCAACCACTATAGTTTGCAGAATTATGGCAAAGTAGAAAATAACTACTGAAACGGAGAGTAATAAACTTACAATAACTACAATATTTTCTTTACAGATATTCATTTCTTTTGATCCTAGTACAAGCATAGCAGTACTTTAAAATTGTCATAAATACTGGGCTGCTAACATTCATTTTTGATTAAGAATAAAGGGTTTTGAAGTCACTGTGGCCTGAGAGAAGGCAAATGTGTGTACGTACACTTTGCTACAAGAAGCAACTCCCCATTTCCCTGAAATCATGTCAAGTTTAGTTTTCCCACTGTGAGATGTTTAGGGCTGATATTCATCTTATGTATATCCAGTTACACTAAGGTATCAAACTGCTGAACATAATTATATATGAAATATTTACCAAAGCTATGAATTTTTTTTTCTTTACATCTGCTGCCTAGTTTGACTTTTTCTGCTAAGGAAAATATGGTTCTAATAATGTTTCTTGTGCAATAAGAATCCCTCATGTTTCTGAGCTGTTTTCTTAGCCAGCTACAATGTAACCAATATCAGAACTGGTCAAAGCTGTTCTGGTTCATATTAGATGTTTCAATAGGCTTTTGCCTCAAGTTATTTTACAGAGAATGGGCTATTGAAAAGATGGATAAGATTATCCAAAAAAAGGAGTAAAAAAAAGATAAATATAAGTGGGAAAAAAAAGGTCTTTGTGTAAAACAAAACTAATTTTCTTCTCTATGCATCTTAGAAAAAAAAAGTTTTTGTTAGCATGATTTATATGTGATATATTAATTAGTTGAAAAGTAGCCTGAAAATAATGACAAAGTTGTATTTCCTGCTCAAAAAATGTGAATGCCATGAGATACAGCTGTGGCTGTGGTCCATGAAGTGCAAACAATTGTTTTAGCAGTCTGCCAGCTGGTAGCTGTGAATAGCTCATATAGCAGGAATACAAATGGAAATCCATCAGTCAAATATACTCATACGACACACAGTTGTTTAAAATGTATATTACCCACTTAATCTATCTGTACATTGGGTGCTCAGTTCTTGGCCATCTTTCTGTCTTCTAAAAGGAAAGTCACATGGAAAGCATGGTAATATTTAGATTTTAAAAAAAAAATTATTTCGAGCAAAGACAGGAATGGAAAGTAATGATTGAACGAAGCTGAGCAAAGACATCAAAAAAAGCTGAAGTTCTACATGAACCTTGGGCATCTGCTCAGCTCATCCTGAGTGTCCAGAAAAAAGGCTCAATCAGCTGGTGACTGGCAACTTGTTAGACCACTGTAATTTGGTTATGTTCGATCAAGGTATTAGTCTGCCTATATATGCCTATGGATGTGTATACACCTCTATAGTGTGTGTAAATTAGCAGAAGACAGTTGGAGATTCTTCTTGAACAGCTGTACCTATTCTCCTAAGGGATTAGGGTCTGAAACAACACAAAGGGCCTCTGTGTGCCTTCTTGTTGAAAATTAAGCCTGTGAGAATCTGCCAGCAGCAGTAACAGAAGGCCCTGAAGTGCAGATGAGCTTTTCCATTGCCTGTGGAGAGGAATATACTTCATGTGATAGTTTCTTCCTTTTTATTGTTTTGTTTTTTTTTTTTTCCTAAACATGCATAGTGTTACATAAAGGTCTAATTGTTAGGGATCCCAGTTTTCCTTTGGCAGACCAAGACAGAAAGAAAACTGCCATTTTACATATGACACTATAGTTTTATTTTTTATTAATTAGAATGGTGGCAAATGATGAATATCTAGTTATGGGAGAAAACAGGAATATAATTTTCTGCAGTATGCATGATTGCATGAGTGAGTGGTACTAAAGCTGGCATTTTTCTCTACTGTTGGCTATTACAGTGGGTTACTGCCATTTATGGCATTTTTTTCAGAAGAGCAAACACATGCAGTACCAAAATCAGAAAGCAGATTGAATAGTTTTCAAAACCTCACACGCTGGCAAGGCAAGATGTGCGATTGTCCTTGACAATTGCCACCGCCTTCTGTTTTTCATAAGCTGCAGTAAGTGTCTTCAAACTAAACTGAATTCATATTTTTTCCAGACATATAGCAATTACATTACAGAGTTAGACTGCATTCTGAACTTTGGCAAAGGAGTCAAGGTCCTGTTTTTCTGCTAACTTTGCTAATAGCTAATAGCTTTCCTGCCCAAGCACCCCCCCAAAATGCCGTGTTAGTGAGGTGAGTGCAGAAGGGGAGTGCCAGCACTCCTGCTGAAAACAGAACACAATGAATGAATCCAGCTACCGGAAGAGCATTGGCTGACACAAAATGTGGGTTCATTTATGCTTTTCCTAATCATCATAGCAGCATCTAACTTGGATTTATTTCACTGTGGCCAGAAGTCTGACGTTTCTAAGGCAATTACTGTTCCACGTTTTGTATTTATCCCCCTTAGCTCATAAGACAGAAATGTGAAGTGTAGAGCAATATAGAGGATCCAGTTTAAAACAGCACATTGAGATATGAGTTTCTGTATGGATTACTCCTAAGAAAAGAAGTCTTGGTGAGGGAGGCAACTGGGACAACTCTGTGGAATTTCTTCTTAAAAGGGCTGATAAAAATATTTTGGCTTCTGGCTTCTGTGTTGCTGATTTTACCCTAAGGGCCCTTATCTAGTACCATCAATTTTAATATTCTCCAGGCTGAAAGCTAGCATTCATGCTCCCAACCTCTGAGTGGATAAGGAATGGCAGCATTGCAACATCTCTAACCATTAAACATGCATGAGTCAGGCACCTACCAACCTGCCATTCCCAAATCAGAAGGAAATAATTAGTTTAAAATAAGTAACCTAATAAATATGTGTACATTTTCATTTTAATTTTTATTGCTTTTTGTGTAATGAGCCATTAGGAAAAACTTGGGTCACATTTCTTTTTGACTTGTCAGTACCAAAGTACAGTCCAATGACAGAAAATGATTGGCCTGTTTCTGTGTCATGTTTCTTTGTTCTCGTAATGGTGAAGTAGGAACATGAGTCTGGTAGCTAGCTTTGGGGCTATTTATCTCACAGAAAACATTTTCAACAGAGGTCTTCCAGGTGACCAGGTATGTAAAAAAAACCAACATTAAATATATACCATTAAAAGCAAAAACATTTTAGTAGTTAGAATGGATATGGAGCAGACATAGAAATGACAGAGCTTAGACATGGAGGGCCCGAGCTGTAATTTCATAACTTGCCCTTAAATTATTATGCAATATATCATCTCCTCATAGCTAGAAACTGTATTCAGTTTCCACCACCACTGCTTTTCAGAAATTCAGGAATCCTGCCTTTTGTGTTGATCAAGACATCCCTTTCAGTTTTCCTTCTCTGCTTACTTGGGTTTTAGGTCAAAGCCAACTTAGGCAGCTGGAACTACTCTTACATAGCCTGTTTATTACAGACACAGTGTTATGGTAAAAGCTGAACAAATCAACTCAAATATAAGATTTTCCATGAAAAAGCTGGGTCCTGGTTTTAGTTTATAGTGATGACATTTAGCACTAAGGTGTGTCGAGGAAGAGTTATAATGCACAGGAGCACAGGATGTTTGCTCCTTACTGGAAGCAGAAATTTCCTGTTAATTTTGCATACACATTTAATTGATTCATATATGTTTCTTTTCTTTTTAAAGTGTGCTCACATAACTACAGTACTGAAACTGGTGTGCTAACATCTCCAAATTATCCCAATAACTACCCTGTCCGGATGGAGTGTATATACACCATCACAGTGGGAATAAACAGACAGATTGTGCTGAGCTTCACCAACTTCAGCTTGCACGGGAATAAACGCTGTACTGAGGATTATGTAGAAATCAGGCAAGTCTGATTATTTCTCTTGTTCTTATTACTGTTAACAATGGAAGTTGTCCAAATCCAGTTAGGTATGTTGAAAAGCCATAGTTTTAACTATACACCTGTGCTGTCAACGTGGGACTTTAAAGGCTACCTTTTCCTCCTCCCACCCTGCTCTGTTGTTGGCTTTCCCACTTGGCAAATTCCAGATCTCAGAGACAGTGAAGTGAGTAGACTGGTTCCCATGCACTGCATTCTGGTTCTTTTCCTCAGTGCAGAAACAAGAGTTTTATTACCTGTTTTGTCGCATATTCTCCATGATATTTGAAAAGTCATGGCAGTCAGGTGAAGTCTCTAGTGACTGGAAAATGGGGAACATTGCACCCATTTTTTAAAAGGGTAGAAAGGAGGACCCCCGGACATGTGCCCGGGAAGATCATGGAGCAGATTCTCCTAGAAGCTATGGTAAGGCACATGTAGGACAGGGAGGTGATTCGAGACAGCCAGCATGGCTTCACCAAGGACACATCCTGTTTGACCAAACTAGTGGACTTCTGTGATGGAGTAACTACATGATCTGGACTTCTGTAAGGCCTTTGACACACTTTCCCACAATATACTTCTCTCTTAATTAGAGAGATATGGATTTGATGGGTGGACTGTTCGGTAGATGAGAAACTGGCTGGATGGTTGCATCCAGAGAGTAGTGGTCAATGGCTCAATGTCCAGATGGAGATCAGTGACAAGTTATGTTTGCACATAAAACCAAGCTCAGGGGTCCAGCTGATAACCCTGAGGGATGAGATGCCATCCAAAGGGACCTGGACAAGCTCAAGAAATGGACTCCTGTGAACCTCATGAGGTTCAACAAAGCCAAGTGCAAGGTCCTGCACCTTGATTGGAGCAACCAAGTACATGTTCTTTCTGCTGTATTGCTGTACAGGATTTGCACTTTGCAGTATCAGTGCACCCATTTTTGTCCTCATGAGTCAGCTCTCTAGATGAACCATATCCGCAGAACACTAGTGTATTTTTTCACTCTGAGCATGCCATGTATTTCCATAACCTCAAGGAGCACCACGATAAAACCTATTCTGAACATTATACCAGATATTCTATATGGGTTATTTTGCTGTAAGTAGTGTCTTATTTTTTAGAACCAAACAAAAAGCTGCCTGCTGAACTTGCAGTATTGAGATTTTGAATTCCTGTTGAGTTAGCTGTTTTTTCAGCTGTACATACAAACTGGAGAAAGTTATGAAAAACTGAAAGGCTTTTTCAATATTTTCTAAGTGTTTCATTTTTTTCATTTTAAAACAACAATCTGAGATTAAATTTAATCTAACTTTATTTTAATGGTTAACACCTCAACTTGGGGTAGACCTGAATGATAACAGTTTGGTGTTTTTTTTCACTTTTTCACCTTGGGAACTGAAAACAGTGATTTATTGCATAAATCTATCTCTGTTGTCACTATGAAGAGCTCAGCAGCATTAAACAGGTTTTAAGATATGACCAGAACATTACTAAATGCAACTCAGCACATTTCTGCTGCCATAACTGGATTTCCAGAATGCCTCATCAAACCTGATACCTACAGTTAAATGGAGTAGCTAGATAAGTCTTAGGTGAGGTGCCACTCTGGTTTCTTGTCCTGAGGTGTCCTCTGACAAGCTGCGTTCAGTCACCTAAGAAAATTGTTCATCTGACCACAGCTGCAGAGCCCGAGAGGGGAGGTTCTGGCACAGTTCTTGAACTGCCAGTAACCTGAGACAGCAGCAAGCAGCTTAAGCTGGGACGGTAAGAAAACAGAGTAGCAAGCAGGAATTTCTCCAAAAGCAGGTATAAACCTGTGAAAATATAACTGAAAGTATTACTGTCCACTTAAAAAGCGTCATATCAAGATTATGCTCATATTTAGATACAAATGTATTTATTATTGTCCTAATGACCTCTAGGGTATTTGTAACAGCAAAGTGTTTAAAGATAAGGTTAGAAAGCAATTGATAAGCAGGTTGTTACTGCCTTTTTTACTCCCATGAAACATGCGCAGGTAGCAAACCACAATATTAGATGTGCATCCTGATTCCAGTATTAGAAAATATTACTAGAAATATTACTTCATTTAAAAATAAGAAGTGTTTCTAGGAACAATTCTGAAAGATAAGAAAATACTTCAAAACATGCACCCAGAAATGGGTTCCCATTTGTGTGGTGGCAAATACACTTTTTTTTTCTTTTTTTTTCTTTTTTAAATAGGTCAGCTCATCTGGTTTTGTGTCAGGCTAAACAGTGAGAAGTGACCAAACTGTTATTTGTTCAAATTAGAAGATTACCTTTGGTTACATCAATGATTTGGCACATGTATGATACAGAGATGCTACCTCTGCAGCATCCAGTCTACTTGAGAAACTTCTTGAGTCTGTCATTGTATTGACAGACTCTGGACATGCTGCTGAGATGAGAGACCAGACATACCCAGTAAGCAGGTGCTTGTGGTAGGACTTCTTACTGTCAAGTAGCAGGACTCCTCCACTATTTGGCAGCTGTATTGCTGGGGAAGGTGAAGAGCTAGGATTAGTCTTTCCCAGGCCTGAAAGAATTCCAAGACTTTTCATTTGTCAACATTCTTCATGGTTTTCCTGTTTGACCCAAAATTCTTCTCTGTCATTCTAGAGATGGAGGCTATGAAACTTCTCCTTCTCTTGGAAAATACTGTGGTACAGACCTGCCTCCTGTTATAATCTCTCATGGTAACAAGCTGTGGATAAAATTTGTAAGTGACCAATATGGCACAAGAGAGGGATTTTCAGCAGAGTGGGATGGTACATCAGCAGGTAAAGTGACTGCATCAAGTATAAAGCCATTTTACACATCTCATTTTTTAACCTTCATTTGTATTTAATGTGTCACCTTTTCCCCCACATCATTTCTGCTTCCCATGTTCTACAATCTCTCTACTAATTATATAGCAACATATAGTCATGGTGTGAAGATTAAGGATACAACTTTCTTGATCCTTGGGCTTTCTTTTACTCCACAGGGAGTGATTACTATTCCCTTGATATAGTGTAGCATCATCTTTCTCATATGTTTAGGAAAGCAGTAACCAATAATTTAATGGGCAGTTTTCTATTTGAAGATCAACTATCTATCAGGAGCACTCTTCAGGTTAGATATTTTTAGGAGCTATAGGCTCTCTTCTGCTTACAGCACTGTTGGCTAAATTCAGATTTTTGGGTCATCACTGAAGATATTCTGGGCATGTGAAGGAGGTCAGTAGCGTGAATCTCACACATCATGTCTAATTCTCTACTCTTCGAGGTGTTAAATGTTGCTTTGGTTTCTTTGCCATTTTCAGGTTGTGGTGGGACTTTGACAACAGCTTCTGGTATCTTCATGTCTCCCAACTACCCTATGCCATATTACCACAATTCGGAGTGCTACTGGCTGCTCAGAGGAAACAGAGGAACCCCATTTGAAATCCAGTTTGAACAGTTCCATCTAGATTATCACCCAAAGTGCAACTTCGATTACGTTGCGGTATGTACCCTGTGACGCTTTGCTGCGTAGGAGTCAGCTGAGTATGATGAGTACACAGGCAAGGAAAAACACATGGCCCCAGCCTTCAGATGTTTGTAAGTAAATAGATCCAGAATAGAAAAGCTCCATGCTGACACGCTACCTTCATATATACAGAGCTGTGAGAGGTAAAGCAGCAGTGTCTGTGCAGCTTCTGGTAAGAAAAGCATTTGTGTCTAGATAGAAAGGCCACTGAAAGGAGGGCCACTCTCTATATCTTTTAAATTTGGTGTGTTCTGGACCAAGGCCTTAATATGCTCTCTGAGTAAATTACAAGGAAAAAGAAACAACAGTATCAATAACACTATCATTAATCCCAAATTTCATATTTGAATTGTTGCACAAATTATTTGATTATCTTTAATAGAGTCAAAATGGAGTGCAGATTTCTCCTCTTGGTGAGTAAGCCCCTCAAAACCCATCAGTATTTGGTTACTGGCTTCCTGCTTTTCCACTGATTTGCTTGTTTCTGAAATACCTGTCAGGCTTCCTCTCAGCAGGAACAGAATTTAACCTCTTATATACCCAGGAACAATTCCCTAAGCAGACATTTGTGATGGGGAAATTGCTTTGATTTGTAATGTCATCGGATTTATTCTTTTTTTTTGTTGTTTGATTTTTGTTTGAAGGTATATGATGGCAACAGCAGTAATGCTAAACAGCTAGGTAAATTTTGTGGGGATCAGATACCACAAATCATCCATTCCAGTGGAGACACCGTGTATGTAAAACTAAGGACTGATAGCAGTCTGCAAGGTGGAGGCTTTTTAGCCAAATACAAACAGGGTAAGTAAGAAAAAGATGAGAAGAACATGTTTCTACAGTTCAGCTTGTTCCTGAAACTGCTTCTTGCAGTACTTGATCTTACCTATTCAGGAGCAGAGGACAATGTATATTATTGACCCAGATTCTCTAGTCTGCTACAGTCACAGAACACAGAGAGCTAAAATTATCAGCCCATCTATGCATGGTGGAGATTAGCTCCTTCCTAGAAGAAAGCTGATGAGGTGGCTCTGCTTCTGTCACTTGTACCAGTGGCACTTGCCACTCCAGATTTACTCAGAATAACAAGAGCTGGAAGTTTATAACAGGGCAAATTGAACTATTCTTGCTTTTCTGCTCAGCTGACTTTTTAACAGAGAAGGGAGATGATAGAAAAAGCTTCTCTGCTCTTCTAGCAGCTTGCAAGGCAGAATGGCAAAGGACAAATGAGTTACTCTCAGTCATCCTGGATCACTGTGAGTGCTTAGGATCATTTAGCCTTCCTGGAACAGTTCAGAATGTTTCATTACTTTATATCGTATAGTAAGGGTCACATCTTTCTTGCAAACATTCTTTTTGTAAAATAGTTCTACCCCAGAAATATCAGAATAATAACATTTGGAGAAAAATCCAAGAAGATACATGACAAATTAGAGTTCTTTTGTTCTCAGTCATAACCTTGAATATTGTCCAGTGTTCACTTTTCTTTTTATAACCTCTAGCACGTGTGGTTAAATGCATATTGGAAGATGCAGGATTTCACTACATACAAAATGATTTGCAAGCATTTTTGCGTACTCTAAATATGACATGCCCAAGTAATAGAGATTGCTGTAAGTTTATAGACATTAAGTTGTCCAATGTTTGGTAAATGGATTTTGAAAACAACAAAGCTATTCACCCACATATGGCACATGTAATAATTAGAAGAGTGAGGGAGCCTTGACTCCCTCATTCCTTAAAGACATCACAGATTCATCTACCATGCACTTTTCAGACTGCAAAATCAAGACAATGTATTAGAAAAAAGGTTCCCTCCTTTTCATTAATTAAACAGAAAGAGCACTTTCAAAGCACTCAGATGTAGAACCTGAGCTATCAGATAATGTGATCTACACTTCACATTCATATTTAATTCCTGAAGATGCATCAGAGAAAGCTTTCAATGTCTTGCCCAAAAGCTAAAATTATGTAGGAAGTAGTGCTATAAAATAAGGAAGCTTAGATGCCAGATGCATTTATGTGTACATGAAAGCAATGTAATGATGAACTGGAAAACATTGCAAAGGAAAACATGGTATCAAGTTAGCATTCAAAGGCACCTTTGTGTCTGATATGTTTCTAATAAAATCCTGATGGTAGGGGGTAGCAGCTTTTACCCATCTTGCATTCTTCAAAATCCATTTTGTGCTCTTCATCCTGTCCTTTCAAACAGTTTTGTGCTTCAGTGTAGCTTTGCAGACAAGCTCCACTCCACCTGACCCTGACCTTCAGCTGTATTCTGAGCATTTTGAAGTCCTAAAACCACAGATCTTGCTGCTTTGCAAATCATTTTGACAGAATAAAAAAATTTGCAGGAGGTAGGTGTATCATCCCTAGTTACAGACAACAGAACAGTTGTGCAAGTGAATCTCGGCTATTTCTGCTGTTCCAACACTGCAGATTTGCTGTACAAAGCCAAGAGCCTGTCCAGCTCCATGCCTCCTGCCCACTTTGCTGTGCATTACCCTGGTCTGCTCCCGATACACATCGTCTGCTGTCTCCAGACAAGGGATTGCACACATAGATATTTTCTGTCTTTAGTGAAAGTTCCATACAAGAAAATGAGATTTACTGACCTAATGCCATAATTGTAATTTCATTCTTTATCTAGTTTAGTTTCTTTTTCATTTTCTCTGCACTTCAAGGAAAATTCTCATTATTCCAGGTGAGCATCTAGTTCTTATGCTAGGATGTTATTGGATGACTCACAAGGAAAATCATGCTTCTTTTTAAATAATTTCATGATCACTTCAAGTTCATGGAGCTTAGAAAATCAAATACAAGTAGTGTACTTTTCATTGTTGTTTCAGCCAGGGATTATTTTTTTTTCCAGTTTGCTGAAATAAACCACTTTGATCCATATATCAAGCACCCTCTCTGAATTGTTTGAAATCACAGGGCAAATACCTATTAGTTAAAAAACAAGAAACAGAAGAAAACATGTTTCAGGAATAACCATGTATTTAAAATTAAAGAAAACTGCCAAAAATTGTGTATACTACATACACTGATGACTATGCAAGTGTCAGAAAAGAAGGACATAGTAGAGCTGAAGGACTCAAGTCTGGAAAGTCTGGATTTTGTTTGCAACATATGCAGTGTATTCTTCAATAGGTCACAATCATCTTTCTGTGTGATTTCTCTTTTCTATTCTGTGAATAAAATATTTCTCACCTTGTAATGCTACCTGTAACTTCAATTAGTAATTTTTTTAGATATTGGGTTAATAAGCACTGCACAAGTATAAGTTTTTTTAACTTTTTTTTTTTTTTCAGTTTGTCATGATGTACTGACTGTTAACCGTAGCCATGGCATACTGGAGAGTTTAAATTATCCAAATAATTACCCATTACATGAGCACTGCAACTGGACTATCCAAGCTACAAAGGGGAACACACTCAACTACAGTTTCACAGCCTTTGATTTAGAAGATGGACCTGACTGTGACCTTGACTTCCTAAAGGTATGTACCCAGATTCTAGAAACAAGAGAAATCAGGTCTTCTCCAATAAGGAAAAACAGTAAGGATGCAGAAGATGAAGAGGAAATTTACCTTATCTACGCCTAGCCATTAAAAGTCAAGGGTTAAGTCCAAACAATTTGTCCCTATTTTGTCCATGATCAGTAAGGAGGAAAGTGGTGCCAGAGAGCATTTCATCCATCCTGAAGACCGGTGTCTGCAATAGGGAGGATGAATCACTTTGCGGGTGCCTAGATTTGCTACAAAGCCTCCAGCTACCACCTCAGATTAGATGCACTGGCTTTTGTGAGTGAAGTGAGATGTCATGATTCCAGGTTCATAGAAAGAAGAAATCCTGAGATTAGTAAATCAATTACAAAAAGGCAATGAGTCCAATTATTTTCCTCTTGTCTTCATCTGAGAAGAAGTGAGCAATGTTCAAAAACCTTAAAATGTGTGATTTCTACATTTTTAAAGGGAGGGTTGCTCTGTCTCCTGTTTTATATCTTCCTTTTCATAATTAATCTGCTTCTTTAAAGGGAATGAAAGAAACTGAATTCACCCACAAACAAAATGAGAAATTTTTAGCCAAATAAAACCGCCAGTTTAGCTAAAGCCAAGTGCTCTTTATTTTCATTTCCTCAAAAATTTTATTTCTAGGACAACCAAAAAGAGATTTTCTCTCAGTTTTTTACTTCGTACAGTGGGAAATACTGTGTAGTGAGGATTACTGCTATACTGAGGATTATAATCTCCTGTTTTGCTGAATTAATCCATCCTTCAGATAATTACCTTTATACAGGATGACAGCATGTAGTCCCTGTGCTCTACTTACGTTTTGCACAAGAGGAATTGAAATTTAGAGAAGTGTTAGAGAAGGCTACTTACAGCCAAGGAGGGGCTAAGGAACAGTCCCTCACTGGTGGGAATACTTACTTACACTGGGGTCTTGCAGAAAGTCCAGCCACAGGCCTGATGGTGGGCTGATCTGTTCCCTCTAGATGTTCTCCGTTTCTCCCTCTACCTCTTCACTGTGCCAGCTTTCACAGCTCAAAATTGGTAATAGACTGGCAAAAGTGATGTTCTTCCAGCTTTCTTCTCTTGGTGGCCAGGAATGGAAAGAAAGAATAGACGTGTGAAAAAAACAAGGGAGCACTGTATTGAGAACTAACTATTAATCCCTGGTTCATTTTTTGTGAGGAGACTGAAAAAGAAACATCGAAGCCAAGCGGCTAGGTCAGTGCTAGTCTCAAGATGCTGAAGCCCTCGATCCATGAAAAGCAGGAGCCCTGCACACAGTAACCAGCCAGTGAGGCACAAGAGACTTGCCAGAAGACACTATTCTAGATGTAAGTCAAGGCCAGAGGAATAGTGCCAGATGCAAGGACCTGATCCAAAGCAGTTAAAAGAACAGAAATAAAACGTATTAGAAGGAGTGAGGAGACAGAGAGAAGAAAAGTACTTGCCCTCTTTGTTTTAACAATTTTTCAGTGCTTCCAATCAAAGAAAATACAGACCGAAAGAAGTATAAAGAGGAAAATGCAAGGGAAAAACAGGATCATAGAAGTGTGTTAAGGAGGCTTTAATTTGTAATTCATGTGACAGTACTTACAAATCTTTCTCCAAATGCCATTAAGAAATACCACTTGGAAAAGATGTTCTCACTTGGTTGTTGCATGCTGCACAAATATGTGCCATGGTGTAAAAAAAGAGAACAAGGTTGGACCAGCCAGGGAACTGAATAGTGTTTGCTCCCACCCTGTGTCTTGCGAAAGGGGAACATGTTGGCAAGGCTGTGAGTGCTCTGTGGTGTAGGGAAAAGGCAGAATAATCTGGAACAAGTGTGCAGTCAACTTTCTAAACTGGTTGTAGCTATTTGGGACTTTTCTGTCTGAAATCTATGTGGAGTCTGATGCCACTGCAAATTTGGTAAAAGGTTAATAAAAAAAGTAAAAAGACTCATAGCCGTTCAGCTAAGATAAGTTCTTTTCTGCCATGTGCTAGTTTTGAGATTGTTTTATTGCAAAGAGGCCTGAAAGGGGAGAGCTCTGATGCCCTGGCTAAGTATAACACTGGGAAAACAGAGGTATAATCCTGTTTGCTGTAGTCCAAGAGGGTGGTATGTGGACCACGTCCCAGAACCCTTCGCTGTTTTCTTGGAGAAAATGGGAAGCTGCTGCTCAGATAGTTTCCAGGTAGCTGCACAGAGAAGCTGGAGTGGCCACTGGTGCTGAACAGGTGCTCTTTTTCCTCAGGTGCTATTAGGTGCCCTTTTTCCCACCTTATTTTGGGTTTGGTGGCAGCAGGTCTCCCACCTCATCCCATTGCAGCAGGCAGCAACACATCTTCTTAGCTCTGAAGGAGAAAATCAAGGTGCTTTCTGGGTGGGGACAAGTAGACTGGGCAAATTGCATTCATGAGTAATGCTGGACCTGGCCCACTGGACAGTGTGGTTTTAGTCCCAGTCTCCATACTAGAAAAGGGCCTATTCTTCAGCTTTTACTTTAATTATGACTTACACTTCTGACACAAACCCACATGTAGTATACAAGAAAAGCATTTTGCCTTGTGACTAATTTAGTCTGATATACGCAGAATATATTAATTAGCTATTTGCTCCCTTACTCCACAAGTGAGTCAGAAATTAAATATGTAGAATACTGACAAAAGCAGAAGTTTCTACACACAGCTATTCCTAGTGGTTGTCAGTTACCAAAGATATTATCATCACTTAGAACAAATAACTGTTTCAAATACAGGGCAAGGAAAAAAATAGTCAGATGTCCAAAGAGTTCAAGTAAGTGCAAGTACAGTGCATGGTTGTCCCAGACTGAAATGCAGTCACAGCTGTACAACGAGAAGCCAGCCATGTATTCCCTTACCTGTTTCCTCTTCTCCTTTGATGATGGGATGCTTCTTGTGAGCCAGGCTGTTATTTGCAGCAGCTGGCCGGTGTTACTCATGGTGAGCAGCATTCCTTCTCCACAGGGAGCCCTGAGTGGCTCTGACTCAGTTTGGCCTTGGCAGGGCCCACATCTCTGCCACTTCAGCACGTACAACTGTTTATATCTGTGTCAAGTAGTAAGAAAAAAGCCCTCTTCTTCTCACTGTGTGGCAATTTTCTGCCCCTATGTGTAGGTGCCAGACATTGGGAAGGGTCAGTGTGGGAGGAAAGCAAGCTGCAGCTTTTTTATAATGTCAGTCTTTAGCATGGATCTCATATGAGCACTTTCTCAACAAATGAGCAGTGTTCAGTATTTCATGGCCTGTCAGAAGAAGTTGGTTCATTACTAATAATGTTCACAGGGTGTGTGACATTTTGGAAGGAGTTTTACAGCGGTTTCAAGAATATGAGATGAATTGCTTGTGATAAAGACACGTACAGAAGTGGCAATGCCATGATACAAGGCACACCTTGTATGCTATTGCAGGCTGTTACTCAGTGATGCTGCACTAACTGTAATTAGATTGAATGCTCTTTAAATTATATTGTGTGCTGTGGCTTGGCTTAATAACCTAACATTAGTGTTTCTAGAGGAGTCACCAGGCTGTAGCCAGTGAGATATTGCAGACAATGACACAGAAATGTCATTTCTTCATCTACATTCATCAGGTTATTAGTTGAACAAGCATATATTTAACTTTCTGTCTTTAATGATGAATTACCTTCTTATTTAGTATGACAGAACAAAACCTCCACAGTGGCAAAGCTATTTTATAAGTTAGGAGAATGTCATGTTATTGCCCTGAAGATCAGTGTCTTGCAGTAGGACTGAAATATACTCCCTTCTTATCCAGGAAAAATATCGTTTGAAAACCATTAATCTTTCTGTCCTTCAGTGACAATCGCCCTCTGTGTTCCGCTCAGAAAGTACAACCTTCCCTTGAAGCCCGTCTGTGTAGCAGCTGCTTTTAAGAAGCATAAGGAAGACTTTGCCCAGCCTTTTGCAAGATAACACCAGCCTCATAAGCAGATAGCAAAACTGTGTCATGCAGCAAGCCATTTCAGAGCTTTTCGTTTGAGTCTCAGCCCTTTGGTCTGTGCAGCACCTTAGTCTGGCAGCAAGGATGGAATTAGCATTGGGTTACTGTGAAAGACTGTCTCATGGGGGCAAACTGCCTGGTAGCAACAGTAGCCTTCTTTCTGCTGCAGGGCAGGACAGAATTCCTCTCTTGAACAAAGTTCTTCCCTTCTTGCTTACTGGCAGTGTACCTCAGCAGTCCAGACTCTTCCAGCGATTAGGCTCAGAGTGGTTAAAATACCATTGCACCTTTATTTGTGGAATATTATTAAATGAGTACTGAGTATGGTAATTAATATGGCATCTGCTCCTGAGATCTCTTTCGTTTCCTCCTGGTGGTAACAGGATATGTCCTTTTTTTATTATTATATTTTAAACCACAGTAGCATTCCAGGAATGTGCCATAATATCCTTTCTTTCCATTTGGGAATACTGCATTAGATAATTGTTGCTTATACTCAGCTGGTTATCCTCTTTTTTTATTAGCTTGTCATAGAAAAAAAGGCAAGTTTGACCCTGTTTCTAGTTTTACTCTGTTTTGTACTTGCAATTAGTAAATAAGCTTAAACCATATTAGAAGATTAACATTATTACATTTTATTTATGAGTATGTCTTTTTTAAGTGCTGCAGGAATTCTCCAAGCACAGAGAATGGCTTTGCTTATGGCCATGCATTGATTTACAAAATGTCACCGGTAGTACATCACCCTGGGGAAGCAGATGATACATTAAATATACCCATCCAGGTTCTGCACAGAGACATCAAATTACAGCCTGCTGGCCAGACTGCTGTGGTATCCATTAACGTATTACCATGCAAGCTGGCAGCACACCAGCCCATCCCTGAATTCCTTCAGGGGTTTATGGGCCTCCACAAGAAATCCTTCAGTGTAAGACTGTGAGGATAAAAGTGACAATTCTCCTTGGATTTCTGTGGCAGTCCTGGCCATTAGTACAGAAGGAAATCTTAGCCCTTGCACTGAATTTCAGAGGTACGGATACTCTGAAGGAGAGTATCGGGTCAAATACTACCCACCCTAGACAAAACTGTCCCAGGGCTCAGATTTTTGTTTTCCCAATGGCCTGCATTGCCAGAATTGAAGTGCACTTTGGCTTTGCTGTTTGAAAGGTTACTTATAAACAGAATTACAAATGCACACAAAATCTCCCACCCCTAAAGACAGCTAAATTTGCCAGTGATTAAAGGGTTTCCTGGTGCCTACAGAAACCTCAGATGACAAGAAGCACGAGTGAAGCCAGCACAGACTCTGCTCTTGGACTCACAAAATGAGTCAGGCGTTCATAGACTCAACGTTTTCCACACCCTGCCAGCTCAGAGCAATGTGACTTTGCCTGTACCTTCAGGACAAAGCTCTGTACAATGAAGTGACCGTGAAATACCACCATATGATGTTAGTGTGCATGCCCCTTGTTGGGTAAAGGGCGTTTGGACTCTTCTAGTTACAGCTGTGCACAGTGTCTGTGCAATGAAGTGCTTTATCTCACTCAGCACAGGCATCATGATACAAAATGATATGGTGCTTGGAGAAACCCCATCTGAACTGGTGAAATCTTCCCTTCATCAAAGACAAGCCCCCAGATGATTCAGAGAAACTCACATCAGACTTTGAGGAAGATTTTGTCCTTCACCTCCCCATTGTTCCAATTAGCAGGCAGTTTTGATTTCCTGAAAACCTAATGGGCAGGAAAATTTCCCCCTTTTTTTTTTTCCCATCCTTATTTGCCAGGACCAAGCTGCAGATCTCCTCAGTTGCCATAGTTATACATGATGCAAATTTTCTTGAATGAGGTGATTCCCAGAGAGGATCCTGCCCTCTCTGGCCTCTGATGGTGTCAGTGTGATGTTGCTCACACTGGCAGTTCAATTCAACTGGGCTGGCAAAGGACATGAGGAGCAGCACTGAGCCCTGCATGATAGTCACCAGTGCTGCAAACTGCTCAGACCCACCTGGGCTTTTCATTGTAGATACACCTTCTCCATCCCACTGAATGCTGTGTCCCCAGGCACAGCCTCATTTCTTTGTCAAGAGCTTTTCCCCCAGCAGCAGCTTTCTGCTTAAGAATAACTTGGAAATATTATTGTCCCAAGCTCAGAAGCAGTCCTTCTCCCTCCACCATGGATGGATGGATACTTGCTGCAGAGGAACCTCCCTGACTTCTGAGGCATTGAGGAAAGGAGGCACTCCACCAAAATAGCTGCAGCCTTGTGACCAGGCATGTGCAATCCCGCTGACACAAAGGCATGGGTCCCCCAGCAGTCCCTTGGTTGGCAAAGGCAGGAGAGACACTTCAGGGACCTGTTTGGGTGCTGGTCATGACAGCAAACCTCTGCCTGTACCTCGGGGGAGACACGGGGTCAGGACCAGGATTCCTGGGCAGCCTGCGTTTGCCCCAGGCAATGGAGCAGTGGTTTGAGGTCAGAGCAGAATCGCAGAGCGCAGGGTTTTTGAAGGCAGCCCTGCACCGGGCTGCTGTGCTTTCAGCTTAGCCTGCTCCATCCAGTGTGAGTCCTGGGTGAGAGTCCAGGACTGCCCTGGTGCTGGAGGCTGGACACCTCCACCCAGACAGCACAGAGATTGGATGGAGGTGTTCTCCCAATACAGGCTTAGGGATATAAAAGATCGTGTTGGACAAATACAGTTTTGAGTGCAGGTCTTGGAATTGACCAACTAGGTGGATGTCTCCTAGGCATTCCTTTCTTAAACAGCAGTTGTTTCATACTCCTGTATCTAAAACAATTTTAAAATTTCATCCAAAGATAGAGCCTGCATTTCTTATGATCTTATAACAAATGCAGAGTCTCCCTAAATCAAATGATTGTTTTTATACAATTTTCAGAAAGCAACCTTTCCTAGAAAGACAGATCAGATTTGCCTGTAGTTAGAACTTCTTGTTTTCTTTGAGAAGGTATTAATTGGTAACATAAGAGATGAAAAATTCTTTTTTAAAAAGATCACTGATGTCCATTGTGGAATTTAACTTTGCTTGAAAATTTCAAAGGGCTCTGAGTATTTCAGCCTCAGATTATGAGATACAGATCTTACTTTTAAAAAGCTAGTTATTTATACATTTCCATACGTTAGATGAATCCCAGCAAGATAACTAGTGTGCCTATATGTCTAGGGATGCACAATGTCAAACTCCATTCTCCTATGAAATAAAATGATTAATTAATGAAAATGTTGTAATTGCGTATAAATGAGAAAGTTGCCTATGGTGGTCAGAGCAAGGAGTTTTATCAAAGGTCACATAGGGCATAAACTTATTTAAATAATCATACTAAAACATTATTTAGAACATTATTTAAGGTGAACCCTTTTGTAGTAACAATTGCAAACACTTCTCATCATGCAACCATAAACATAACCTTATTTTGTTCTCCTATTTGTGCAGAAATAACAAAGCTCCACACAGTAAATCACTCAAAGTCTTAAGCTGCCTTTGTTTCTCTGAAAACCCTGTCTCTGTGGTGCTGAGCTAGTGCAATGTGCTATATCCTGGGGCTGGAGTTTGTTTTTTAATCTGGTTGACAGATCTGCAGGTTCTCAAGCTTGCACTCGAGCTCTTCTAGAAGGAAATGTGTTGCTTGGAAATGGAATATTTTTATTTGTGTTAATTCTTGCTTTAACGATTAATCGTGATCTCACTTTGGAATGCATTCTGTTACTTAGATGATTGTTATATTGTCTGTTTATTGCTTCATTTTGTTTTCTGGTAACATATTTGTTGCAATGCCATCAGAATTTCCTTTTCAAAAACCAACTCATTCAGGAAGAGCTGCTCAGATACCTGTAATCACTGCCTCTAGTGTCAAAACAATTCCAGATCAGGTTTCCCACTTCTGAGAGGAAAGGGATACTTGTGTGTGTCAGAAAAGCTCTTTCAGGATGTCCTGGAGGCTCTGGCGATGGGTGGGACACTTGCAGCTATGCTGGTCTGATCCAAGGCACAACCTCCTTTCCTCAGTTCTGCAAATACAGCCCAGGGCTGATGCTGCTGGTCCCTGTAAAAGGGCATTCGGACTGCAAACAATTTGTTTAACAACTCAAATTGAGACAATTATTTATATAATTACTCATAATTATATAATGAATTAATGACGTGACAATAGAATTATTTACAGTACCATAAAAATCAGAACTGCAGTATTCGCAGGACGCATTTTCCTCTCAATGAAACTGAAAGTTTTTCTTTGAAGACTCCATCATCTCTGGATCAAGACTATGTGTTGTGCTTAAATAACATATGTAAGCAGTTGTTTTCCAGAACAATTTAGGCTGGGGGCTTTCCTTTCTAATGATCTTCCTGATGAAAGGAAAAAAAAAAAAAAAAAAAAAAGAAAAAAAAAGTGCCTTTTCACAGAAATAAAGTTCTCCAAGAGAAAACTGAAATTTTGCCCTATTAAAAAAAAAAAAAAAAAAATCAGTTTTCTGCCAGGAAAACTGAACAGATGGAGTCCCACTACCTGTCTGGAAGGCTCTTGTCAAGAAGGAATAAGCTTCACAAGGTGCTCGGCTAGAAAAATGTCCCTGCTTCAAGTATGCCCAAATAGAACATATTCAAAGTTTGCTTCCTCCCATTTGTTTGAGATTTTTATTTCTTTCCATGCAGCAGAAACTCCATTTTCCAGTCAGCTCCATCCTTGAGCCCTTGCTCTAGTTGTGGCAATGAGCTTCTCTGTGGCACAGGTCATGCTGCTTTGCTTCACTCCTCCAAAGACAGGAGAACAGCTGTGGCCTCCAGAGCATCATTCATGGTGTCAGCAACATATTTCCAGGCTGAAGAGTCAGAAAAGCCAAAATTTAACACCGGTGGCCACGGTGTCTCATCTGGGAGAGCTACCCAAGCCAAACCTTTCCTGCAGCCTAGGCTGGTCCTGCTGTCCCACTCCACTCCAGTGTACAGCAGATGGTTTTCAGCTGCCACTTTGCTGCAGGGCAGTCCCACAGTCTGATTCATCCCTTAGAGAGCTAGTACCTCCCCTTTTTACTCTTGTGTCAGCCTATACGCTTGCTCCTTGGCAGCCTGATAAGGAGTTTCTAGTAATGGTTATTGAGCCCATGCCTAATAATTTGTTTGAAGGTACTGTATCCCCACCTGGGCCTGGTGCCGGGGTGCAGGCTGATGAAACAGCACTTGGAGTACTGCTAGGCAACTGCCTCGATTAAAGAGGGGTGGCTAATAATATGAACATGTTGAAACTGTTTGTATGTTTTGCTGGTTGGTTTGTCTGCCAAAATCAGTACAAAGCCCTTGGATTTTCTGATAGAGGCTAAAAGGTCTGAAGAAATATATAAATTATGAAACAAATATCTTCACAGAAAGGGAGCAACCACTTTCTTCCCAAGGAGTAGCTGGGAGGAAGCTCATTCCCCAGTTCCTAGAGTAAGTATGCTGCGGGAGTGGTTAGTACACGGCCCCAAGATTCAATTGTCTTGCACAGACAAAGGGAGTACCTTGCCTCATATAGCCTGGGGAAGAGCCTTCCCTGGATTTGCAGCAGTTTAGGATAGCACAGCTGACAAAGCAGGCCCTCAAACGAGAAACACTATCTAAGAGATCAGAAGAGAAATTGTGGCTCATGAGATCTGCATCCAGCTTCAGTTTCACTTGCCCATATTCATGTGAGAGCAAAATGTGGTTTGAGAAGTTCAAAATGCCCTGTGAAAACACACAGCTGTTCCCTTCATTTAGAAATGAAAGCTCAAAAAGCCCCGCTGTAATTCTAGCAGCCACGGTTCTGCCTCTCTCAATGAGTTACAGCTGGCCAGGCACTCGAATTTCCTGCGAAGCTGAAGCTCCGCTCTGAACCCAGACCCACGGGGCAGTGCGGCACGGAGGGATTGCCATAGTAACCATTCTTTGTGTCTTGAAAAACTGACGGACTGTTTTCAGGGGAAATTACACAGTAATGTGACATTTGCTGTCTTAGATAAAAATAACACTCCCTTGATGAATCAAAGTTGCAGGAAACCCATTAAGGTTGGTTTTTTTTTTTGTTTGGTTTTGGAAGTTTGTGGGTGTGATTTAGTCCATGGTTCTTTAGAATGTTTTTCATTTGTAATCACAAAGGTTCACAGCTGATCATTGAATATGTATCTTCATGCAGTTTTTGCTCCTATTCAGAGTATAGATTAAGAATCTCCCTGTTGATTCATTCTTCATCATTCATATTTTTCTGGTGTGAGATTTCCATGGCTTGAAGCCACAGAAATGTGAGAAGTATATACCACAAAGCTGTCAAAGGAAGTAGTGCTATTAAAAATCTAATTGGATCTGACTTCATTGCATTTTGCTGAACTTAAGCCATAAAAGAATGTGTGAAGCTCTCAGCATGGCTTGGAGGAAGGTCATACCTGTGGGCATGGGACAGTTCATCCATCTGTCAGGCAGTCCTTCCAGCTTTACATTTGGAAAGAATAAATATGGATGTTCAGCTTCTTAACTTTTGATCTGTATGACAATTTCTTATCTATTATCAAACACATCTGATTAAGGCTTCGCAGGAACTACAAGCAATGGGTCTCCAATTAGAAACATTCAAACTTCTGATTTCACCTAGAGAAATCATACCAAATGGAGTGAGAGTTTTCAAGTTCCAATACACTTCTCATTCTATTAGAGGATTGAAACCCAAAAGGATTCATGGTTACAATTGATAAAATAGGCCATGTAATATTACCATAGAATTATTCCTGCAATTTGTGCCTAACTTCTGGCTGAACTACATTAAAAATCCAACTAGACTGTCTGCTTGAAGATTTGAAACCATTTGAGTAGATTTATTGGCCTGGACTACGTATTAAATCAACAAGAAGATTTCTGAAGGTTCTGCAAGACCAACATCTTGAACAGAAAACCTGAGGGTTTAATTAATCATTTCCCTGTGTGAGTCTGCTAGAAAACGTGTGCAAAAATTAGTAGCTAGCACGTTTAATCAATATTTGCTGTAATATCATATTTCCATTCTATGGGCATTGAGTGCAGGAGAATTCTTAGTGCAACCAGAGATACTTGGAAAAGAGATTTGAAGGGTGAGAAAATACGAATAAACTTTGGCTGCTTTTCTAGAGATCATGGATTTGATTCTTTGTATAGAGACAACTTTATGGTGATGGCCTCAGAACAGAGAAAAGTTTTTGTTGAGATTCTGAAAGGAAACATGGAAAAAATCCACAATGAGAATTTTCAGACATGGTTTGTGTGCCAGTAATTTGCTGGGTGGTGTTAGGAAGATGTGCTCTGTGAGACAGAAGATCACAGAAGATGGACTGTGGCAAAGCAATATAAAGCACAAGAGTTGCTGTCTTTCTAAACTTTAAGAATCATAGTAATAAAAATAGAAATAATAATACAACTTCTGACTTGACAACAACTGGCAATCTGATATCATAAGTCAAAGGCAATTTAGCTAAAATGTCTCGTTGTTACCAACTTTACAAATATTATACTCCTCACCCCTGAAAGATTACACTGAGCCATGGGATATTTGGTGAGGAACATAGATGCATATTGTGTCATTTACTGGATTTGAAAAGAAGTCACAAAATTAGAATTTAAAAGACCCTTTAAACCTGTTTGGAGACAACTAATGTAAAGCATGTAAGCATCTACTGTCACCCCATCAAAACACGTATTAAGTATTTTTATTTAAATGTGAGTATATGAATCACATACAGATTTAAACACAGGAATATTTCTTCAGCCTTTTTTTTTCTTCTTTGCGTGGTGCTGTTTTAAGAGTAGGAGGGAGGATTTCATCAAGTGTTTCTAAGTACAAAAGTTCAGAAAGTGTGGCTCAGTCCACTGTTCCTTCAAAGTAGGACACTGGTATAAGACCATGAAACAATAAATAAAGACATGTGAGGTTCGACTTGTGTTTATTAGGATTTACTTTGCTTTTGGTTTCCAGCTTGTCCTCACTACTCTGGAGGCCCTGGTGATGCTGACTGGTTTTCTGCATCACAAGTTCAGTCAGTCCTGAAATCACCTGAGTGCAGTCTTAAAGAAATGAAGATGTGAACAGAGTCGTCATTGAATGGGTTGGAAGCACTGAGCGTGTTAGACGCACACTCAGATCAGACCCGTGACATCCCCTTTTTCTTTCTACTTCAGTTCATTGCCATTTGCCCTTTATCTTCTTCCTCAGCAACCCCCAATACACACCAAAACAGAAACAGCAAAACCTTCCCAATGTACACAGTGTCCAGCCAGGTTTAAAGACATATTGCAGTTATATTTGCTCATCATTTCATCCAAATCTTTCCACACTCTCCAGAGCTCATATTGCTGTGCAGAGGTGGCCAGTGCAAGAAGTCTCACTGCTTTTCCTTTGACATCCTGTACAAAACATTAAGAACTGGGGAGCTGCTTTTTACTCACTGGGATATTCTGTGTTTCATTTCAGCTTTATGATGGGCCTGATGTACAATCCAACCTGATAGGCACTTTCTGTGGACAGTCTCTTCCATTGGCAGGGTCCACTACAGGGACCAGCCTGCACGTGGAGTTTTATTCTGATGGCCTGTATGCTAGAAGTGGGTTCCAAATGCTGTGGCAAGTTAATGGTAAGTTAATGGGGTTTCCTCTGGGCAGGTGTTTTTTCTTTCTTGTATGTGTAATGGAGTCCCAGCTTCTGCCACCCTATCTCAGATAAGTAGAAATAACCCATTACAAATCTAAAAACATTGCATTTCCTCATAATTCCTCAAATACTTTCCGAGTGGATGTTTCTGCACATACACACCTTCAAAAAGCATCTGATCAGAGACTGAGAGCTGTTAGTGAAATGTGCTTTCATTTGCAGGTGTAGGCACAGGGATGAGGGGCATCTGCAGGATTTCTGTACTGACCAGGAGAGATGTGCTACTACAGCAGAACTGTGGGTGACTTGGGCTTTCTAATGGGAAGCACTAAGCCCTCACTTTGCCCCACTCCTATAGACTTGTGTTTTCTGTGCAGGCTTCTCTCCAGTTTTCTTTAGTGGTGTTTGTTTTCTAGGGTAGCACGTTCACTTCCATTTACCCCCCTCTCTCCTCTGCATGAAATCACATTGGTCAGGATGTGCTTTGGGTGTTTTTCTCTTGTTCTTGCATGTCACAAAGACTGTCACAGGCCTCATTAAATAGGCAGGCATGCATGCCAATTATAAACAAATCTGTTAATGACTGAACAACTGCAAACTGTTTGCAGTTTCTTCATAAGTGAGCCTACAAATGCAACTTTTCCACTCTGCTTATTTAACAGCAATATTGGACTGTAACAAGATTAAATCATGTGCCATTGTATATCCCATCAAAGAGGAGCCAACCTTGAAAATAATTAAATTGCCACAGTTGCCCCGTCTGTCTAGTCAGTTCACACCATTCAGCTCTGACAGCAATGTAAAGCAGCTAAAATGGGCTGCCGAGGCCCCACTGCGGGTTGCTGAGGTGTACGGTGTGCTATACACCGCTTCAATAGGAGCTCCTCTGCGCTACTGCAGACTGGTGGCATTTGCGGGCTCTCAGAGGGCTCTCCTAGACTAGACAGTGGTGTTTTGCATTCAGCAGAGGTTAAGGAGCATTTCTGGGCAAAGGAGGGAGAAGCGAGATGTGTGGCAGGGGGCAGCAGGGGAAGTGCCGCAGCACAAAGGTACGCTCTTGTGTTTCGAGGTGATGTCATTCTGCAACTGCACAAAAGAAAAAGTGGAGGCTTTTATGCACAGCCAGATGACATCAGCTCCCTACAGTAGCCATGGTGCTGGGTTAACTTGCTTTTCTAAAGCTCTCAAAGCTTTCCAGAATCTGCCTGCGTGGTAAGCACTCTTGTGCTTTCCCTCCACGTTCTCCCCCAAGCATTTCCCGGACTGTCCACCCCTTTCCCATCCCCCTGCACTCCTTTTTCGCACTGACACATTCACTCTGTGTCAGCCAGCACTGCCCCTCTGTTCCTGGTGACTAAACTGCAGCATAATACTGCACAGGGCCCAGACTGCTACTGTAGGGCTGTGTCTGAGCAGCAGAGCAGGAGCTGTGGGTTCAGATAGGGCTGGCTCCTCGGGAATGTCATTGCTGGCTTTGAACATCACAGCTTCAACTCCTGACAGCCTGTAATATGAGTAAAAGTTCCTCCAGAGCTCACCACAGTCATCTTCTTGTTCATTGCAGGCACTCCCATTTTTTTGGTGTCATGCACAAAGATGGGTATTCCTCTTACCCTTGTTGTCTGTGTTCTCTGGGCATAAACAGTAGCCCTAGACTGGACAAAATTATATATGTTCCTGTGGTTAGGGTGCTATATTTACTTCTTCCTTCTGAAAATCTTTCAAATGTACAAAAGAAGTTCAGTGAAGAAAGTCCCTTAGTCCAGGGGAACTCATCAGGAGATGCAGCTTTGAGTTGGGTATTTCAGAGTCCATTCAGGTCCCTCCTTCCCTGAGAGTAAATCTGTAAGAGAATCTAAACCTGGATCTGGTAACATCTCACCTGGCAAGAAAATAACAAGGCTATATATATTGCTGAGACAGAGCTTTTACTTCTGCTCAAGTGACAAGTGTGTGCTCTGGAGTTCAAGCTGCTGCAAACTATTTCTCAGGCTGTCCATGTGCTCCTTAACTGGCAGCTGTGAAGCATCTATGAGATATATATCAAGGACATTCACGTGCTTTGGTGATTAGAGAGAGCAGCACTTACATTTGCCACCATGTTCCCGATACACTTCATTTCAAACACTCTTTCCAGCAGCTTTGCTCATGGTCATGAGGTGATCACAAAAAGCCCAAAGCTTACCTTGTTGATAGCTGGTGTGAGGAGCCTCTGCTGCCACACGACACAAATTTGCAGTGTTTTGATTTCAGACATTTGCATCTGATCTTTTCAATTGCTGAGCTGCTGCTTTTCAGTTGCTGAGTTGCTGAGCTGGGTTGCTAGAGGAAACCCAGTCTTTAGGCTTTCCCAAAGACAGAATTAGTAACTGATCTTGGTACAATGTGATTATTTATGCTTAAGAGTGCCCTATATCATTTTAACTTGGATGGAAAGCTGTAGTGCAAAGAATTCAATTTAAAGTGGCTTTAGTTCTGAAATAACACTTTTCATCTAAGGGGCTTCCATTGATGAGGCTGGATTTAGAACTGATTTGCTAAATCACTAATGTTTTCTTCTGCAGCCAAGTCCTGAAGAGGCTTATTCACCAAAGGAAAGCTGGAATCTGCAAGGTGCTCATTCCACTCATGTTGTTTATTAGGAAGCTTAATACAGGCAAATACATTTTGGGGCATATATTTACCCTTTGAGAAAGAACAAACTCTTGGTAACAGCCTGGATGTTGCAAAGATGGCATGCCAATTGAATTGCTTTCCTTAAAAAAAATCATGAGGCCAGAAGGGCAAAGGTCTCTCAGTGCAAAATTACACCAGTGACAACTGTCACTATCTGAGAAGACACATACTTCCTAGCCCCATCACTTACCTTATTAAGCAATGTGCCTGTAGGAGCTGTCTGCTTTATATATATATATATATCTTTATTTCATAGGAAGCTGACTCATTATGCTGCTTCATTATCAGTAGAGTTTATTAATTCAGTTGGCTCTTCTCAGCATAGTCAAAATTTGAGCCCGGTATTCTGTTTTCTGTGACACATTAATTCCATCTTTAAACAGAAGCGAAGTGTATTGTTGAGAAAATAATTATGTAGCCCTGAAGTATTGCGTTGTTTTTTTCCTTCACCATCATCTTCTTTCTGTTGGATTTCCTTAAGAAACCATGACTGATGGGCAGGACGTGGAGAAAGCCCACTTGGTTTGTGGGAAGAGAAATTTTCATTACTCTGGGTCTGTATTTTCAAAAGTTGAAAACTATTAAAAGGCATATAATAACTAAAGTCCTGGTTTTTCAGTGTATATACCAGGTAAAATGTGAAATAATCTGTCAGTTCTTCAGAAAAACATACCATGGAGGTGTCCAACTCATTTTTTGCCAGGGGCCACATCAGCCTCTCAGTTGTCTTCAAAGGGCCGAGTGTCATTTTAGGACGCATAAATGTACATCCTAAAATGTACATCCTAAAATGACACTCGGCCCTTTGAAGGCAACCGTGAGGCTGACATGGCCCCCAGTGAAAATGAGTGTGACACCCCTGATATACCAGAAGCAGAGATTAGATTAAAATGCAGAAGCCATTCAGTGCAGACATTTGCCAGGCACCCGTTAGGATTGCTGGAGAGCTTCTTGTATTGCAGGTCAGTGAGCAAGCTGGGGCCCAGACTTCCTAAGCCTGACTCAGAGCTCTGCTGTTCATTTCTCATGCAGTCTTTGACAAAGTGCCATTCCTTCAGTTTTCAGAAACGACTATTCCTTTTCAGTGTCTTTCTGTCACATTAAGTCTGAGGATGCACAGGGTCTGATCTTTTGAAGTCCCAAGCAGTTATTTTGAGTTGTGGGTGCTACCATGTTCAGAGCAGGCTTTTTTATTGCAGTCTGGTTATTAAAAACATAGGCATGTTCTCTGTGAGAGCTAAGGATTAATTCATTTCTGTTTCTTAAGCAATTTAGCCATCTCCCCACCCCTCAAACTAATACATAAGAATAAGGGCCAAAGTTTTCTTAAATTGCTTGTTGCTGAACAGTTCAATCAGTGTCTGAGAGATAGAAAATGGCACTTTTTTTTTTAACATCGAACACTGCCAGCTGATATGGCTGTTCAGTATCTTGGAGGATTCAGCTCCTGTTTATGTGCCTAAATTTGCCTTTAGGTCTTTGGGTCCCAGTAATCTACCTTTAATATCCATCTTACTGATTTCAGATTGGAACATGTTGAAGCAAATACTAGAATTCAGGAGTCTGATAAACAATGATGATCAAAGCTACAGAAGTGATTAACAAATCAGAAAAACAAACAACCAAACCAAACAAAACAGATTCTAATTTGAATTTTTTACTTTCTTGCATAAACTCTCATAACAAACATTATCCTACTTGCTCCATTGGATAATATTCTATTAACTAAACCTGCTCAAGAGAGCAAAAGATTTTAGAATCAAACCAAAGTTATACTTCATGCAAGTATTAGTACAGTACAGGTATACGTTCACACTACAGGCTGCTTGCAGCTAGAGTCAGTTAATGTTTACTGAAATATTTCACCATGAGCACAACAAACAGAACAACTCTGAATCCTTTGATTTCCCTAACTCCGATTTTACAGGAGCAGTGCCAGTTCACTTTAAACTTCATGGAAGGATTTTTTCGAGCATTTGGCTAAAACATACCCATGAATAAATCTGAAAACCTTGCAAATAATAGAGGTTTCCACAGATTACTACTTCTCTATTCAGCTATAATTATTTATGAGAATAGAGATTCTTCTTTGGTTAATGAATACCATCTGCTAACCAGACAGGCAGTAATATGGAAAGACATCTATAAATCATCCCTTGCACAATCTTCAATGAATACTTAGGTTTTAGCCAGAGGAAAGCAAAGACACCAAATCTATGTTTCCTGAGCTTTCTATTTGTTGTCTGATTTCCTAGCAACTAACACCAGGTTAGGCAGTTGTTTTAAGCATTTTCAAGGCAATTCCAAGACCTTTACAGTACTAAAATAGTATCTAGCCTCCGTGGTTTGGTGGTGGTGGTGGTGGTGTTGTGGTGTTTGGTTTTCTTTGTCAGTTTAGCTGCAGGTATGAAGTTTCCAAAATGAGTGCAGGAAGCCCACACAAACTGAACATATGCTGTGTGCAGTTCAGCTGTCTGTATAGCCATCCACTTACAGCAAGACCATGTATTTCTGTGCTGACAGAAACTTTTAAAGATGCTCCACTAGGAACAGAATGGTTTCAGATTATTCACTCTTCTTTCAGTGAGAAATGAAGTCATGAAGCAGTTTATGCTTTCTTCTTCCTCATTTTTATTCACCCCTAAAGACCAAGTCTTTTTTGATTTGTTGCCATAAACAGCACTAATTCCATTTATTTGAATAGAAGCAAACTCTCATCTGATGTTTGCAGACAAATGTAAACACCGGGAAAAGGTTTGTTTTCATTTAATGGTGATGCCCAAGATGGAAGAAGTCTAATTAGCTGAGATAATTACACCATCAGTTAATCTTTCCCTATTTCAATATTTTAATAAAGTAGGCAGGCTCCATTGTGTGGAAGTTACATTCCAGGCTAAATCAAAATGGATTTCTTAGCTTGCTCAAAAAATAGGAAAAGGATACAGTACATACAAATGCATGCTACAAAAAAATAGGACTGGCATTTCTCCTGAAGTTTTCTTTTAAATGCAAAATCCATTCAGATATTCACATATATTCATATAGGTATGTAAATAAATAGGCATCTGCATCCTCAGCCTGAACATTCATACAAATGTAGTTTATTTTATATATTTTCTGATTATTTTAGGTATCTGCCAAGGCAGATTTCAAAGCCTAGTGTAAGCATCTTAAGGCAGGGAACCTGTCTTCATAGGTGATGCACAAATAATATGAAAAATACTTGCAGTTTAGTTTTCCTCGTTGGCTTGTATCTGTAATTCAATCAAGGAGAGGGATAACACTGCAAGAATTTTGTGGCTAATGAAAATGGAGAAGACACTGAATAAACATGGATAGAATTATAAATTCACCTTTTAAAAATATCCAAGACAAAAGGTTTGTGAATAGTAAGGACCAAAAATGTTCCAGGAACTGAAATATAAGCTGCAAATTTGGTGAATCAAAGTTTGCTTCTCATTATGAAATCGTATTCCTGGTCAATTTTCTGTTGTTGTTTGTTTGTTTTGTTGTCGTGGGGTTTTTTGTTGTGGTGGGCTTTTTTCTTTGTGTTGTTGTTGTTGTTGTTGTGGGGGTTTGTTTGTTTGTTTTTGTTCACAGACTGGGCATACGTTCCACATACCATGTTTGTAAGCATTTCAAAAAGTTTTTCTGTCATTTGAGTTTTTCTCATTTTAGTGTTCTACAGGTGTAGTAAATGAGGTTAAAGGCAGCAACATTTGTTTTCATGTTTTAAGTATTTCTGTAAATATTTTGTTAAAATCATCTAGTGTCTATATTTTCAAAAAAAAAGCACAACACAACTGATTCTTACCTCATCTGTACAAGAGCAGAAACATAACATATCGACCTTCTGTCAGCGGGCCAGAGAGTTCAGAGATTGTGTTTCTGCTCTCATACAGAGGTTTCTACTTCCATATGCAGGTCAGTCAAAATAGTTCAGGTGTGAAGTTCACATATTTGCAAAGATCGAAGTTATTAGTCTGTGAATACTTAAGCATAAACTCAAGCAATTTCCCATCTGTTTGCAAACAGTTAACAAAAGATCGGCAACATGAGTTGAGCACATTCATTGTAAGAAATGAATCACAGAAAACTAAGCTTTACCTCCATTTTACTGGAGCACTTAAAAATAATCACTTCTCTTTAAACAAAAAGCCTTTTCTGGGAACATTTGTAGTTGGAAGAAAAGAAATGGCACATTAACAATAGTTCGACGTTCTTATTCATGTGCTTCACGTACCTCATCCAGAGAATATCGATAGAGCTCAGAGAACATATAAACCATTCTGGAGAGGGAGTGTGAGTAACCTGAGTGCGACTGCAAGGGCTGCGTAGAGAGAAAGGTCTGTGCCTCAAAGTGCAGCACACAAGCTTTCCACTCCTCTGAGCCATTTCGGGTTTAAATAAAAAACATGTCTTTGTGGCTATCAGGAAACTCTTAGTAGGAGAAGCTGAGTCATAACTGCCTGTTTAGTTTTAAAATGTTCCCAGCTTTCTTCAGGCTGAGATAAATAGCAATTTGCTTTGTTCTTGCCTGCTGAAACTCCCCTGCCTCCCCGTTCCCAACCCCTCAGGAGCCAAGCCATCGAGTCTGTTTGTTGAGAAATCTTTCTGTTTCCCAAGCTGGCGGGGCGGCTTTCCCCTCCCCAGTTCTGTGTCCTCAGCAGCAGTGTCACTCCTGCTGCTGGGGGACAAGAGAGAGAGTAACTCACCCTGCAAATTCAGCTGTAAGGCTTCCCCCCTGCTGACACCTTTTTTTTTCTCTACTTGTAAAAACCCAACGACCTGGTTTCATTGAGGAAAATCTATTGATGGCACTGGGAAAAAGTGGGGTGGTGAGTTACACTGAAGCTTACTTCCTCTCTGTCCCCTGCTGAAATGTTCATGGATATCAAAGGTTTGGGGGGTAACAGTTACCCAGCGGTGCTGGCAGGCCCCAGGGAAGTAAGCGCACTGCCTTATTCTGTTTGTCTCTCCAGAGGGACTGAAGGCAGGATTGGCTTCAAATACACCTGAAAGCTCCTCGTACTCTTTGGTTGAGATGTCAGGTAGCTTGACAATATAGCTTTGTGGCTGCAAGGCAAACTACCTCAGGGTTATGGAGCATTGTGTGCCACAAGGTGTGGAAAAAGGGAGAACTAAGCCCATGCCAATTCACCTGTGAGGCCAACCTCAGCTATGTAAAGGCTTTCCTGGATTATAGCTGACTGTTGTTCAATTGTGGGAATTCTTGTGTTTAAAATGTGGTTTTCCGGTGAATACTGGGTGATGGACTGACAGAAATCTGTGTTACATTGCTGGCATGGCTGGAGTCTTCCTCACATCTGCATTTAGCTGGTTCTTTTTTAGTTTAAAATAGCTTCCTATTGCTTTGCTCCCTTCCAGACCTGCTACTCTTTCCTCTCATAGAGTTGTGTTTTGCAGTCCTAGAAGTCCTAGAGCCAACTGTGGCAAAACAAAACTCAAGTTTCCAGTGAGGAGCTGAAAGACTCCATGGTAGGGACAATGGGGAAATGCTTTGGGCCTTAGGAGCTACCCTTCAGTAACCACAGGATTGTCACAGAAGGTGTTGAGGAAAGTATTTGCATTTAATCGAAGATCTTGTTTTATAGCTTCCTGAAGGAAAAAAAAAGTGTTAAGCAGAGCAATGGCCAAAGATACCTTGTTCAAATTGCAAATTATGCATACATTTACCAGAGATTAGGGAAGTTTTACACATCTGTGTAGATTAGATGAGCAGGTCAGAGGGGTAGTTTTTTGTTTTATGTTACAAAATATCTCATATAACTAAAAATTCTGATACGGATGCTATTTGTCACTTCGGACATCCCGTCATATTTGCTTCTGGGAATATAGAGCTCATAATTTGTTAGATGGTTTTATTAAGTATTTTGGGGCTTTTTTGCTATGTGACAGAACCTTCCCTCTGGAGATAGATAAGCAAAGAAATTGAATGAAAGCTTGAATGACCCCATAAAAGCTGTGTAAGCAAAAGATTAGCTAGTACCTAAATGAAGCACTTGGGGGCTTGTAATGTAGAGATGAAAAAAGTGCTGCAAGGCAGAGCAACACACACAAATCCCTTGCTTTCTGCATGTGGCATGTACACAGCCACCCTACTGGCTTCTCTAAAGGTAAGGTCTCACCATGAATGTAGCTGATCTAAAGCTGCCCTGACCCTGGGAAGGGATATTGTGCCTTCCTCCCTTCTGACACCTGGACCCAGGGACTGGATCTTCCTGGGAGCTCAGCAAAAGGAGATGAGGGCAGCAGTTGCCACGCCTCCATAAAGCAATGATAAAACTGCAGTCTCAGGTGTTCAGCTACTTTGGCCTGCAGTTGATTCATTGTTTTACATTTTTTTAAAAAATCTAGCTCATAATATGCAAGAATTTAATCACCCAAGGGGTTGGGGAGTGAGATTAGGATAATAAATTATTATCTGAAAATAAGAGACATAACTTTTCAAACATGGCATGTCTTACAATTGCACGGTTACAATTAAAAAAAAAAAAAAAAGAACATTAAACCCACCAAATACCAGAAAGCCAGTTTATCCACCGTGACTTGGCAGCTTGTAATCGTGCTCAGTGGGCTGAGGGAAATGTCATTGTCTTTAATTTTATGATTTCTAAAGCAGTGGGAAATGTCATTTTTACAACAATAGGAAGCCCTCCCCATGATAACTTAGCTTGTGTATTAGCTGAGGTCAGTAAGCACTGAGGGTGGATCTGATTCGGCTTTCTAGAACTGCTCAAAATTAGAGGCCAATACAAAAAAATGTCACTTTTTTTGCTCCATGTCTTAGTTTCTTCAGCTGTCAAAGAAGATGCTGAGGTATGGTGAGGAACATGTCAAAACAGGAAGTGAAGTTCCTACTGCATGGGCAGCACCCAGAGGTCCAGCCTGCAGTTCCTGAGTTTATCATCTTCCCTGCTAGACCTCAGTCCTCTGTCCAGTATACACATTTGTTCATGAAAATTGTGCCAATGCCTGTCCTTGTTGCACAGCTGTCAGTGAGATTTTCCAAACCCCCTCACTGATAGGCTGCTTTGCTGTGTTGTCAGGTTGTGGAGGAGAACTCTCTGGCCCTTCTGGCTCATTTCACAGCCCTGGCTACCCCAACAGATACCCAAGCAATAGGGAATGCATCTGGTACATTCACACAGCACCTGGCAGCAGCATTCAACTCACCATTTATGAACTGGACGTTGCATATCACCCAAACTGCAGCTACGATGTTTTGGAGGTAAGAGCAAAAATACACAAGTTACATGGTTTTCTGTCTGGAGTAGATAATCCCAAGAACTGTAGGAGCAGAACAAACAATTCTACTGCAATTTCCCATTTCTGCTGTGGTTACAGTTCTGTTCCACAGAGGTTGTCACAGAAACCACAGCGCTCTTATTACTTTTGGCTTTCATACCTTTGGTGTCTGTATACCTTAATCAATGATGATGCTAGGCACTGCACACTTCCTAACAAGAGACAAAACTGTTTTGAAAAACTCAGTCTTCAAAAGTCCACCTTTTATGAAGAATTAAGTGTAGGGTGCTGTACCATGGTGACAAAGTTTCCTAATGTAGAGGAAAATAATGGATCATTGGGGAAATAACTAAGGTGAGACTGTGTAGGACCTTCCAAGGAAGTGGGGATGTTTATAACCGTGAGAACTGAAAACTGTAAAGAATCTTTGAACTCAGAAAAAAGAATAAAAGAAGAGACAGTGTCCTAGTCAGATTAGTGTGGTGGAACAAGGAGAAAAGGGACCTTTCTAAGGGTTTACTGACCTTTAAGAGACCCATAAGACTGGATTGTCCTGTTATCTATGACATCTTGGTGCTCATGTTGGGAAGCAGCCGGGTGACCAATCCCAGCTAACAGATTTGAATAGACTTCTAGTGCAGGAAGAAGGGATAGGAAATAATTTCAGGAAGAAATTCTTTAGAAGTATAGACTTTCTAGATCGCTCTCACTAGAGACATCTGAGATTACTAATGGAGGTACAGTTGGGTCTTTAGATGTCAACGCATGAATGACATTTGAATGTTTTTGTAATGAACCCAGAAGATTGATTAAGAGATCTTGTACCACTCCGCTGGGGCCTTACTTCTTCTCTTCTCCTGGGTAATGTGATGTGTGACTGGCATACAGCTAGACAGCGTTCTGTCCAGCACCTACACACACTCACTGCTGCCTAGTCTCACCTTTGTAGCTTTGATTTCTCCAGCCTCTGGTTGTTAATGCACACTCATCAGCAATATTTTTGGAAGACTTAACCTACATCCCAAAGCAGGTCCTAAATATACAGTTGCCAGAGAGATGATTGCCAAGCATTTGTATGAATAGAAGGGATGTATAACTTAAGTCCAGGTTTCTGGCTCTGAAACAGGCTTCCCTGGCTTAGCAATTAAATGGAAGTTTTGATGAAATGGACATTCTGCTTTGAGTATCCTACTGACTTTGGGACTTCTGTAAAGATCTGGGTGTAAGGAAGTCGTTCCATGAATTCTCCATCAGTAGCACTGACAAGTATGACTTTTTTTCACATAGCTAACAACAGTGACTGTGAGCAGGCGACCTGTGTTGGCTGGTTTGGGCACTTATGAAGTTTGGTGTATTGCAGCTTCATTGTTGTTTGCGCCTGAAATGACTAGATTGAAGCTGATCTGCCTGTAAATTTCAGTTATGCCTCAGTTGCACAGAGGAATCCATTAAACAGCTACAAAATCTAGTGCCTACATCTGCAGATTGTCACCCAACAGCTATCACAATCCAGTAAGAGTGCAGATGGCTTACCAACCACTTGCTCGACAACTTTTTGATTAGTGGGGTGGCTGGCTGGCCTAGAACCAATGAGCAGGTTCCCAGACACAAATTGCTTAAAGAAGTTGTCTAAGATGATCCTACAGTTTGCTGCATTCACCTTATGTTTTTGGTTTTCTTCCTTTGCTGTTTCAAACTTAGTTGCTATGCTTTACTTCTTTATAGCCTTACTCATTCATCAGCACAGATGCCCACCTTGCTGTTGGAACTTTCCTGCCATCTGGCCCTCAGAACTGTCATGCCTCTGAGTTACTTATCTCCTGACCTTGGCTCATCCAGTTTCCAACACCTGTCTATGGTCTGCTGATAGATAACCTAACATAAATCAACTTATTGGGGAAAACCAGTTCATTTCTTGGTGCAAGATCAAAGGTTCTGCCTGGCAGTGAACAACCTCCCTGCCAAACTGCGGGCATTTGGTGGAGCTTTATGTACCTTGCCACATACACATTTTCTTGCTTTTGTTATAAAAATACACATGCTTTATACAGTCTGCACAGAGCAATGATGACTCAGATTTAGTGGGGGGGGGGGCAAAAAAATGTGGTTAACTATTTTTAGGAGCTGCTTTATCTTGTAATCTTCTTTCCTATAGTTGTCTATGTATGTCCAGGCTGAAAAGCACACACAGAAAAGTTTTAAGTGTGTTAGAAAAAGGGAGGTTCCTGGTGTGCCTTTGACACAGTGTATGTCAGTGATAACTAAGTTTCTGGACTTCTTTCACTTGCACATTATCTTCTCAAGAGTATCCTGTCTACCAATTCTTCCGGTTTTGAAGTCTGCTTTTTCTCATAATTATTCTCCTGATTTCACTTTTTCCTTATCTCTGAATAGCGAGTTCTACCACTTCCTGTTTCTTTCAGGCCAAATAACTTTCCAGTTTTAATAGGAAGTCAAAATCAGTACTAAAGTAGCTCTGCACTCTGCAGGGCCTCCCTCTCCCATTAACTCTTTCTAATCTCCGAAATAAGAAGCTGCCTTGTAATAAAAATTCCCCAGTAATCAGTAAACTTGCTCACTTGGTTGCATCCAGCTTTTGCTTAGAAACACACTCACACCTTCTACCTGGCAGAGAACTGAAAGAAAATTCTAAGATATGTTTCCCATTGCAGCACCTTTGCTGCGAGCTTCATTTTTCTACTATAGTTTCTTGAATATTTATCTCTTGCACATTTTTCTGAAGCATATTTGTTCTTGTAAAATGCAGCAACCATCCACCTTCCCTTTGACAATGCCTCCTAAACAAGCTATCCCTTCAACATCTGTACCCCAGCACTGCCATATGTTTCACCAAGACTGTGCAATAATACTTACATAAAAATTGTGTGTGTGAAACCCTCAAGTTCTCCCTGTGGCTTCTGCATGCCCAAGTGTTTGACACATTCTCCTTTAATCCTCCTCCTTGTTTCTTTTATGACATTGTTGCACTCTTTCTCTCTTCCACATCAGATTCTATCCCTTTTACAAACATACAGAAGTAAATTTTAACTTGTTCTTAAAGATATTTTCTAGAAATGTTTCATGGAAATAAAAGCTGTCATCTTGGGCACAATGAAAGAGTTAAAAACATTTTTAAATGGCTTCTATTGAAAATATATACATAGAGAAAAATGATTGTGTCTGTTTCATTCAATTATGACATCTTCTCTTTAACATGGACCAGATTTTTGTAAATTATAAATAAATGTTGCCACAGGAAGATGTAGCTCTGAGCTGGAAAGAAAGGAACCCTGTCAATCTATTGAACTTCCAAGTCTTTATTAGATGCTCTGGTCTTCTCATTTAAATATAAAGAAACATCAAGCACTACTGGAATATTTAATTATCTGTCAAAGGCAGGGTCTCTCTTTGCTGGCAGTTATATCTGAACAGGGATCAGCTCTATTCCCAGAAAATCTGTGTCATGAGGGTGACCAACCACATGAAAACAGCTTTCTGTTGCTCATAACTCTGGAATGCTGACTGTTAACAATAAATGGAGCTAACAGGGTAGAAGCAAACGATAAGAACAGATTTAAACCATGGGCTTTATGTACCCCTGCTATGCCAACCAAAATAATTTTATCTCTGGATCAGGTGTTCTGGTCAGACTAAATGTTTTTATTTTTATTTGTATCTGTTTGCAGCTCAGACATCCTGTGACTCTTTGTGAAACACACCCTGGAATTCATTCTTTCCATCCTTTCTCTTTTCCCTCTTCTTTTTTTTTCATGTGGTAACTATTGGTTTTCCTCTTTGTAGCCAAAAGTAACATTTTATTGTTTTTTTGTCATGGAAACCCTCTAACTTGTTTTTGTTCCAGCCCTTGTGAAAGCAAGTGATTAATTGAACCGGTATAAAGGAGAAAAGAAAATATACCCCTAAGTATAAAGAGCATGACTTTGCCTGTGCTTTTTATCTTGAAACTGTGCAGAAGGCTGCTGCCGAACAGTTAAAAATGTAAAGGAGACTCACAAACCTCAGATTTGCACCAATATTTCTTCCCCATGTTTAATTCTTTTCCAACAGCTCAACTATAGCTTTTCAGTCTGAGCCAAGTTCATTTCTGAGGCAATGCTACAGAAATCAGCAGGGTTTATGTCAGAGCTGGGTTTGGTCTCCTTGCCCATGGTGTGCAGATGGCCCCAGGGAGCACCAGGGATGATGTGAGAGGCTGGTCCATGATGGTTATTAGATGCATATTAGAAACTCCTGCTGCTTCCTCTGCCACATAGCTTCTCTGGGCTGGTTTACATGATTAAGAGCATATGTTCCTGCTAGATCCCATGCTGAGGCTCTGACTCAGGGAGTACACCACAAACACATTTTAAAATTCACATTTTGAACAGACTTCTGACGAATGCAGCTGTCATTGGGCCTCACAAGCAGCCAAGCAGTAAGATTTTTCTACACTAAGCTTCCAGCAGGCAAACATGCTTCTTCCCCAGACTGTGACTGCTTCATTACAGATTCTTAATCTGAGCTTTGATTTTGGCATTCTGATTTCTCTTGAATGCCTTGGGATTATTGATCAGACAGAGGAACTGTTAGCCATTCAAGTCACACAGACTCCCCTTAAAATGCAAAAAAGTGCTGTCTCAGTCAAAATTAAAACGTTTAAGCTATTGAGCCTGTGTAATCAGCCACTAAAACAAAATAGTCCTCTGACCATCTAACAGACTATGACATTTATTAAAAAATTAATTTCTTGTTTCTTCTGGGGTTGCAAGCTTCAGCTTCTGAGGTCTCACATTACCCTGGAGTCACTGAATATTTTTTCCAGTAAAAAAAAAAAAATCCTTTCCCTTATACCTCTAATGGCAGAGCAGTGTCAGGCACCGTGAGCAGTTAGTGAGTACACAATTAATCAAATCGTGTAGCAATGCACTACATTTAGCCCTGGAGGTGGTGGGACTAGCTCAGCTGTTCGTAAGACTTGCTCAGATATTTAGCTTGGACAGAACCCAAACTACTTCTGAGGTTAAAAAGTATCTGGCAGAGCTTATTAAAATATTGAGTTTCCCCTCATCTAGAAGGGATCAGAGGCAAAAGGGCCATCTAGAAGGCTGCTTCTTTTAGTACTGCCACTTTCTGAGAGAGATTGATAGATTGATGAAACAATTCATTCGGATGTCATCTCCAAGCATACAGAGGAAAAGAAGGTTATCAGGAGTAGTCAACATGGATTCACCAAGGGGAAATCATGTTTGACCAACCTGATAACCTTATTTGATGGCATGACTGGCTGGGTAGATGAGGGGAGAGCAGTAGATGTTGTCTACCTTGAATCCAGCAAGGCTTTTGATACTGTCCCCCACAACATCCTCATAGGTAAGCTCAGGAAGTGTGGGTTGGATGAGTGCACAGTGAAATGGATTGAGAACTGGCTGGATGGCAGAGATCAGAGGGTTGTGATCAATTATTCAAGTCTAGTTAATAGAATCATAGAATAGTTTGTGTTGGAAGGGAGGCCTGTAGCTAGTGGTGTTCCCTGTGGGTCAGTACTGAGTCCAATCTTGTTTAACCTATTCACCAATGACCTGGATGAAGAGACTGAGTGTATGCTCAGTAAGTTTGCTGATGATACAAAACTGGGAGGAGTGGTTGATATACCAGAAGGCTGTGCAACCATTTAGTGAGACCTGGACAGGCTGGAGGACTGGGCAGAGAAGAACCTGATGAAATTCAACAAAGGCAAGTGTAGAGTCCTGCATCTGGGGTGGGGGCAGACCTGCTGGAAAGCAGCACTGCAGAGAAGGACTTGGGAGTCCTGGTGGACAACGGGCTGACCATGAGTCAACAATGTGCCCTTGTGGCCAAGAAGGCCAGCAGTATCCTGGGGTGCATTAGGAAGAGTGTGTCCAGCAGGCCGAGGGAGGTTATCCTCTCCTCTCCTCTCCTCTCCTCTCCTCTCCTCTCCTCTCCTCTCCTCTCCTCTCCTCTCCTCTCCTCTCCTCTCCTCTCCTCTCCTCTCCTCTCCTCTCCTCTCCTCTCCTCTCCTCTCCTCTCCTCTCCTCTTTCTCCTCTCCTTTCTTTCTCCTCTCCTTTCTTTCTCCTCTCCTTTCTTTCTCCTTTCCTTTCTCCTCTCCTTTCTCCTCTCTTCTCCTCTCCCCTGTTGAGGCTGCATCTGGAGTACTGTGTCCAGTTCCGGGCTCCCAAGTTCAAGAAGGACAAGGAATTACTGGAGAAAGTTCAGCAGAGGGCTATGAAGATGATTAGGGGTTTGGAGCATCTTTCTTATGAGGAAAGACTGAGAGAGCTGGGTCTGTTCAGCCTGGAGAAGAGAAGGTTGAGAGGGGATCTCATTTATACTTATAAATATCTCAAGGGTGGGTGTCAAGAGGATGGGACCAAAGTCTTTCCAGTGGTGCCCAATGACAGGATGACGGGAAGCAGGCACAAGCTGCTGGAACCATATGAGGTTCCATCTGAATATGAGGAGAAACATCTTCACAGTGAGGGTGACAGAGCACCGGAACAAGCTGCCCAGAGAGGTTGTGGAGTCTCCTTCTCTGGAGACATTCAAAACCCACCTGGACACATTCTTGTGCCATCTGCTCTGGTGAACCTGCTTTAGCAGGTGGGTTGGACAAGGGATCTCCAGAGGTCACTTCCAACTCCAACCATTCTGTGATTCTGTGATTGCTTTTTTGACCTTTTTGATGTTTACCAGATTAATACAATATTGGAGCAGACTTGAGATGCTAGTGGTGTGAAAATCCTGATGGTATTTGCTGCCTTATCTTCCTGTTCCCTGTTTGTTTGTTTGTTTGTTTGTTTTTTGTTAGAACTTGCCATTCTCTAGTTTAGCTTTAGGATTTATACATAATATATACTGGTACGATAAGAATCTGTCTATTGCTAGTTCAGTTGCTGAAAGACAACAGCACACACTTTGTCTGCTGTATCTCTCTAACATTTTTCACATTTGAGGTTACTGTCAGGCTGACTTTTGCAGCTGCTGTCCTACCAGGGACATACCAGTGGCAGGCAAGAGACCTTTAATATCAGGTGGCATTTTATTAGCATGCAAGAAGTTAAGAAAATTCAGTCATTGAAGGCACCAGAATCATGCCTGGATTTGAAAATTGCACTGATCATGTGTTTTTTCTCCAGCTTTGAAAGGGAAGACTAAGGAAGGTGAGGCAGTTCAACCAGCTATAAATAAGCTCAAACTAAAATCCCACATCCCATTTGGAAAACAAGAAACAGAATGAAAGAGGCTTCAGTACTGCCACCTAAATCACTTCAATTGGTTGCTTATGTAGGAGTAGTTGCATCTATACAGTCCTAAAATGACAATTGGCCCTTTGAAGGCAACTGCAAGGCTGATGTGGCCCCCGGTGAAAATGAGTATGACAGCCCTGGTTTAGAGCAACCTGATCTGATTGAAGATGTCCCTGCTCACTGCAGGCAGGTTGGACTAGGTGGCCTTTCAGGTCCCTTTCAACCCAAACTATTCTACAATTCTATGGTTATTAAAAATGCATTATAAACTACACAATACTGCTGATGATGTTTAAAAGAGTCATGGTTTTCTGGTTTATAACTGCCTGAGGCACACTCTTCTGACTAGGAAATGATTACTCTTTAAAAGTCAAAACCTGTCTTCTGTGGCAGATATGTATGATATATATCCTTGTGTCTGAGCAATATAATTAAAATGTCGATTACTTCACAAAAATCTCATAGTTTGGATGTTGATTCTGCCACTGAAATCAATAAAATTGAAATTTTTTTTTGTTTTATCAGAAAGAGTGATGAAATTTAGCCCCAACTTAAAAATCAGTTTTAGCTGTGCCTTTAAAAATAAAGGGTGCAAAATATCAGCATAAGTTCCTGCAAATATATGCAGTTTGTTTGCACAAGAACACAAAAATCTCTGGTTTTATATTCCCACAGAAACAAAGTGCTAACCCTGGAGGGATGGGGGAAGAAGAATGTGGCAGAGTCCCCAAAACAGAAAATTCTTATTTAATGCAAAGCAGTTTTGAAATCTTCTAAAATTTCATACTTGTGCCAGATGGTTCAGATACCAAGTAAACCCGCAGAGAAAATGACTTTATTAGCTACTTCACATTTCAAAATGTGCAATCACCTTCAAAACATAGTCTTTTTTTTCTCTCTTAGCTAAACAGTTCTCATGCATTCTGTGTGGCAGACAGTCTTTTAAAAAAACTTTGACAGTGTTTTTTGTATTTCTAGGTCTACGGTGGCCCTGATTTCTTCTCTCCTAGACTAGCCCAGCTATGTGTTTCAAGATCAGCCCAGAACCCACTGCGAGTCTCTACTACTGGCAATTCAGCCGTTGTCCGTTTCGAGACAGGTGCAGCAGCGACAGGGAAAGGTTTTAATGCCTCCTGGCAAGAAAATCCGGGTGGTGAGTACCCTGGTTCGTACCAGCAGAAATTCAGGAAGTCTGAGATCGTGAATCAGCCCTACAAGCATTTAAAGCAGTCAAATAGCACAGCACTGAAAACTGAAGGAGAATTTGGGTGTTACTGGTTTTGTTAACACTAAGAGATGCTGAAAAACACACAGAGGAAAAAAGTGTCTAACTAGCTCGAATCTAGGCCTATTTATGTGTTTTTTGTAACAGTCAACCTTGTTGGAGTTTCTTCTCTACATAAGTAATCAAGACATCCCTGTAATCAAAAAATAACTTTTGCAGGCTAGCAGTTCTCCCCAGACACTCCTTTATTAGCTGAATATTGCTTTTGGTTTTAAACCGTAAACTGAAAAATATCTGAGAATGTGGTTTAACTTGGAGAACTCGGTGGACTCCAAAAATATTTCGAGTGATTACCAAGTACTTGAACTCTATAAGGTTCATCCATCCCCCATGTGTTTATTTGTTCAAAGCCTTGCTGGTAATCAGTAAAAGAAGAGATATGCTTAAAAGACCCAGTCATATATCTCTACATGGGAGTTCTTATGAAAAGGCCAGTTATTGGAAAATAATTGCAATGAAAGGCAGATTTTAATTCTTGAAGATTTGCTTGGTTAAGCACACTAATTCATTAGTTTGTCAAGGTTTATATTTCTCTGTTCTTGCAAGTTTTGTGAGAAAGGTGGATGATTTTTTTTTTTTGTAAAAAAATAAGTCTACCATAGTCCTTTGAATTAATCCCCTTCTGAGATCTTATTTTTTCTACCTAGGCCCCCTGAAGCTTTCTCATCCCTTTATGGCATCTTGCCTGTTGTACTCCAACGCCCTTGTAGCCCCTAAAATACCCACTCACACGAGTGGAATAACAGTATAGTTTTTATCCTTCCAGCAGGCTACCTCCATCTATGGCAGTCCCAATGCCTTTCTGTCACCCTCCTCCATCCCTTTACAACATATAAAGTCCATTTGTTTGTGTTACTCCTATTGAAAGCCGTGACACTTCCCACACAGGATCCATCATTCCAGGCTGTTTAGATGTTCATGAGCACTGGAGCTGTTCTGGTGAGGGTGGAGTCCTCAGGAAGCCCTCGGCTGCCTGGGAAGGGAAGTAGAAACTTGAGGTTTGCAAATTTTGTACCGCACGTGGGGAAAGCAGAGATCCTGGCTGTTTGGATATTTCAGAAATAGTTTTCTCACCCCTGTGCTCAGCTAGGCCTAGTCATTGCTCTCTCAGTATGCTAGCTCTGTGGCATTCATGTGAATGGTATTTTTTATTGCTTTTACAATATCTAGGATAGAGGAATATCAGCACTAATGCTTCAGCCTTTACAACATCTACTGCCAGCCTGGGGCAAGAAAGAAACATTACTCACTAACGTTGTTGTTGTATATTCACCAACAATGATAATGTTATACTTTCCTGATAGTCATTTCATTGATTTTTGTTGTGGACAGGACACTTCAACAGTTTGAGCACACATACTACAAAAGTTTAATGTAGAAAATGTAAAGATGGAAGTGTTCTTCCCTTAGTTTAAAAATATAGGTGGAATCTTGCTAAGCATAGAACAGCTTCTGATTAAAACTGATTATGTCTTTTTTTCAGGCTGTGGTGGGATTTTCCAAGCTACCAGTGGGGAAATCCATTCTCCAAACTACCCTCAACCTTATAATAACAACACAGATTGTTCTTGGATTATTCAAGCTGACTACGGCCACAGAATCCTACTGAACTTTACGGATTTTGACACTGAAAATCACCTTTCATGTAACTATGACAATGTTGCAGTAAGTAACAACAGAAATTTCAAAAGTTTCCTCACTGAGCCTGATGAAAAGCTTACAAAAGAGGAAGCTTACTGTGCAACCTCAGCTGCAGTTTGGTTCAGACTGGTAGTTGTTTGTTCATATTTATTCACTGATGAGCTAAGCCTTACATTTACAGATGAGTAGTTATGGTCTAGTTCCCTTTGCTTTATCAATGAAACAGGCTTCACGAATGTATTTCTGCATTCTTCCAGGTTCCCACTTTTATCTGGAAGGATCTTTTCTTGGCAGCAGTGCATGCTGCATCCTGGCACCATGTTTTTCCTTTTGGTGGTGTGAGTTGTAGTTACTGCTGAAGAATAACCACATACAGAGATGGCTGTTATGTTTCCCATTTATAGTGCAGTTTACCACAGCCATAGAACAGACTGCTCACATATATGATAGATTGCCCATGCGCTGTTACAAGCAGGGAGAGAGGGGGGTCTACATCCAGGGGGAACTGTGGCTGCCTGGTTTTCTTTATGTATGCACTGTGTATTCAGGTGCTCCTCAGTTGTCTGTTTAATTGCTTCATTAGAGCCACTGCTCTCTTAAAAGCTTCATCATGCTGTTCATTTGTGAGCTTTTGTTGATGTCATGGAAATTCAAGTTGCTGCTCTATCAGTGCATGACAACAAAGAAATCTCCACTTGGTCTTTTGGGAGCAGGGACATGAAATCCTGACCCTTGACGTCAGATTGCACTTCACTCAGTACAAAGGCAAATGTGATCAGGACCAGTTGGATAAAGCACAGTGGCTGTGGCCCAAAATCCAGCTTTCCTCTCCTTGATAAGCTGTCATTCACAAACAACTCAATTTGGCATGGACTGAGATTCTTTTGAAAACAGCACCAGTTTTAACAGCGTTGCCTCGTAAGGCTTTTTTTGTACTGAACTAGAGAGAAGGAAATGTGTCCCTATTTTGCTGAGCAGAACTGAAGATTTCATTTGGCCACAGAATGTTCTTCTTGTTTGTTTTTTTTTTTTTTCTGAAGCATACAGAAATATGGCTATGTCTTTTTATCTGAATTGTTTAACTACATCAGTGAGATCACTGAAAAGGAAAATCTATTGGAAAAAATTCTAATTCTTCTGTGATATCACACAGGAATAGAAGACACAGAAACACAGGCCATCTGAAATGACAGTACTGGTAAAAATGAAAAAAAAACTTCACAAGTTAAGGGCTAAATTCTAAAAAGACCTGATATACAAGTTTCTCTTTTAAACCTGATGCCACTCAGCTCTATGAGCTCCTTGTAGTTACAAGCACAACTCCCATTACCTTCATGGGCCAGATATAGGCACTGGGGTTTTAATCACTGAGAGGCACTGGTCCGTCCATTGTCAGAGAAGATGGCTGTGGCAGAGCTGTTTGCATGAACAGAGTTTGCAGACCATTGCAGTACAGTGACATGCTTTTTCTTCTGTTGCTGTATGAGTTTTTTGCTTCTGGTTTTGTTTTGTGGGGTTTTGGTTTGTTTTTTTTCTAGGGGGGGGGGAGGGTGGAGGAGGAAGTTGCTCATCAGCCCCAGCTGTGCAAACACAACTGAAGCCACACTGTTAGCAGGGAGCGAGATTTAAATGTATTGTAGGCATCAGTCACTGCCCAACAGGTGGAGGCTGGTTTGAAAATGAATGGGGGAGAATGCTGGTTTGAAGTCAAGAGATAACGAAGGGCTCTGAGGCTCTGGTGTATGAGGTGGAAAAGAGCTCTTCAGTGCCAATTTAAGAGGACCAGCAGGACAAGAAAGAATGGATGGGATTTTTTTTATCTATCTTGTATGTCAATAAGCAGAAAATCACTTATTAGCAACACCTGGATGTAATTTGTGTTCATCTAATTCCAAGGCTTGTCACATGCCTCATACTGTAATAGAACAGAGTGAGGGGACAAAGGGTGCCTGGGAATATATAAGTAGATGTCTGACCACGAATGGTCTAGGAATTGCATTCCAAAATCTGTGTAAATGGAAAATATGGGCAGCTAAGGAAGCTGGTGGGTTGTTTTTTCTCTCTCTAATATAGGAACAACTACTGTATGAGTGACACAGTGGTTACACCCTTTTCTTAAATTTTTACTTATCTTTATGGATTTTATTTGCTCTGTGACATCTCCTGGGGCTTCCCTCCACCCTTCAATGTACTAATGGCCTTTTCCTTCATCCTTCCACTTCTAGACCCAGCCATTTTTCCCTGTGTTATGACTCATGATTTTTTTTTTTTTTTTTAATATTTCTACCGTAATTTCCTTTCTATGGAGAACACATTAAAATGATTCCTTCTTCACCCTCTAATGTTTTCCATTGCACATTTGTTATGTGAGCAAAATGGAGGTAGGGAAAATGCCCACCTCTGCTGCTTCTTGGCTGTGCTGCAACTCCAAAAATTCAGTGCGTTTTTGGTTCTGCTCAATGGCTTCACATGTGAATCTGAGCACAGATCTCGGTTCAGACAAATTAATTCTAAGCGAGTAACAGTAACACACGGTGTAACTGCTCTGAGCTCCCTCTAGAGTCAATGGATGGAGTGTGACTAGAGCAGTCCAGGCCACCAAAAAGTGCATTCTTAATTCACCTAGCTACCTAAATTTAGTTGATTCCTTGGTTTCTGTGCCTAAGTTCTGTGCCTTAGCTTTTTTCAGAGCAGATGAATATCTGTTTATCTGCTAAATGAGGACGTGTAGCCTTTATTTTTGTTGATCTCACATATAACTTGGTTATATTCTGTACAAAGCATAAGATTTTTGAGAAGACTTTTTTGCTGTCACAGTCACCATACACAAGGAATACTTTTTAAATTTCTCTTTATGTACCAGCCCACTTCTATATGGAGAGTGTTTCTTTCAACAAACAAATTTGATTTTTTGAAGGAAAATAGACTGAAAGAAATAGCAAATGCACTAATGCTGGCATTTTTTTCCGTTTGTTTAACCAGTATTGTATTTGACGCTACACCAGCAGTGCAGGTCAGTAAGAGTTTCAAGTATTTGGAGACACGAGAAGGACCTGCCTTGGAAGGTAGAGCTTGTAGCATGAAGCCCTGAAAAGGGGAGGGAGAAATAGTTTGTTCTTTTCAGTGGCTTTGATTAAGTAAATGTTATTTTTCTCTCCTGTTGCAGTATAACATGTAGTACATGAGAATACAGAAATGTAAGCCTCTGGGAGCTGGAGAGGAGGTATGACTTCATTTATTCCAGGTGCTGGCAGAGAGGATATTCCAAGAGAGGACAGCTAGAAATATGTGGAGGTTTTGTGGCTCAGAAGAGAAAAATTATCTTATTTTTGTCCTAAGCTTTTGCAAAATGCAGAACACATTTGAGCAAGAATGCAATGAGTCACACAGTTACATTCGTTGTGGAAAGGGAAGAGCAAATTTCTGCTATGCACAGTGCAAATGAAAACTTGGCTTTTAAGTAAGCAGATGCATTGTTTTCCTTTACTCATGCAGCCACAGAAATGCATTTCTCAGATGTTTTCAAAATAACTTTAAGAAGCTGTAGGGAGACACAACTCTTCCCTGAATTAGTGTGTGAATATTGTGGTTTCTGATCTAGATTCAAGATTGAAATCCTCCCTATAAAATAGTTTAAGCTAATAAATAGCAGGTGAGCAAAAATGATGCAGCCACACAAATCCACAGGTTACTGTTCCCGCTTAACTTGTAGCTGCCATAACTCCTAAGAGTTGCTGCTGTATCTCACTAATGCTTGTGCTGAACTGTTCCTTGAATCAGATTTTTAGCAAGTGTAAAGGAATGATTTCTGGGTTTCTGAAAGAGATGGCAGTACTACACTTCAAACAAGCTGCCCAGAAACAGCAAATACACTTGATTTAGAAAACATTCCTCTGACTTCATGCTCTTCTCTCAGTATTACCACAGAGAGACTTCTTTATTCCAGAAAGCTCTTGGAATGAAATGACTACTTAGTCTCTTATGTTACTCATCCTTAATATCTTCCCAAGTGACAGAGCTCAACTACCAGACTCTCACAACAGCCCACGTGTCGATGGTCATATCCTCAGCCATGCAGAGGGACACAGATTCATCAAAACCAGCAGTTTACATGAACTGCAGCCAAACCCTCTCTCTATGCTCTGTCAATGCGATGCTTATTCTCAGTTCTAGCATTCAGATAAAATTCTCTCACTGCTGTCTAGGGAAAGACAGTACCTTAATTCCTAAGGACTATTTTGTTGGTCGTTACTTTTTTCACATTCCATGGTTTGTGGTTTTTTACCTCCAGGCAGTCTGATTTATATACAGAACATATGTGCAGAGGAATAATGAACACTGCATACTATGTATTAAAGGGCTGACTGTGGCAGGATGCCAAGAGGGGAGAAAAGATTGAACGGATGGATATTTTGGGTCTTTTTACCAGGTACTCATTTTTTACAGAAACTGCACTACACGTAATACTCTGTCACAAGGTCCCACAGAGCTGGATAGGCCTTGGGAAAATGTTTAATTCATGAATACGGCATGGCTATGTTGGGTATGTCAGTGGATTAAGCAGGAGTTTTGTCCTCTGTTTCTCAGCTCTGAGGTTTAGTTGAGACGTTTCTCTCAACTACTGTTTAATATATATTTTCACTAATATGCTCAAAGACCTTTGAGTACTGGAAGCAGAAACATTGCACTGTGTTATACAGTCTAGTTAGAAATTTTTAATTAATTGGCATTGCATTGCACAGACTTGCTGGAATTTGAGGCATTTTGGAGTTAAAGAAGATGTTAAGTAGGTTTCTTCTAACCCAATGGCATTATTTTGCTCAAAGTAGAATTTTACATAGCTTCTAACATCCTAGCACCTAAATATTTTCCAGTCCTCCTATCCATATTTTTATCCATATTCTCCTCCATTTTGCTATAGGAAGTCAAGTCACAGGTTATATTAAATGACACGCCTATGGTAATGCAGGATGTTAATGCTGAAACAGGAACTGGATTCAAATTGGGTTGGTGCCCATTAGCCCAAGGGCTCTTCCTCTGTGGGTTGTGCAACTGCTGGTGGCTCCAGGGCTCCTCACTGCTGAAACCAGGCACAGAGGCTCTGAGACTGGCCCATGGCTCCAAACACAGCCGGAACAAATCACGTCTGCTGGGGTGCAAGGAAAGATTAGTGGGACACTGAGACTCTGGCTATTTTTCTTTCTCTGTAGTTCCTCTTGTTATAATTTTGTTGTCACTTAAACTAGTAACTTGTTGGTTTTAACTTCATTATCCTTTTTTTCCTGATTGTGAAACAGAGAGGAAGGAAAGAAAATTATCAGCTGTAGGGGACAAAAGAGAAGAAAGGCATTTGTGGTAAAATTATAAGTGAAGTTTTGTGAAACCATCTTTGCTTTCTTCCTCCTAACTTTTTTTTGCTTTACCCTCTGCTTACATAACACTTAATGTATATGTGTGTAATTCAGCACCCTAAAGCATAGATATAGGTATAAAGCATAGATATATGGACTCTGATCCTTGATGCTGAGTACGTGTATCTAAAACCCATAATCCTAGTGTCTTCTCTTTTTATACACAGTCATAGCTCCCAATCGTGCACTAGCTACATGTTAGGGCCAATTTAGAAGTCTTCACTGAGGCAAGATGTAGGGTTTAACTGAATGAAAGTGACATGTGAACTTCCATTAGCCATTAACAGAAAACAATAAATGTGTGGGGATATCTGGATTGTTAAAATAGAGTTGCTTCCATACCAGATACACACAGGAGAAGATGGTTACTTGATTCATTTTTGTTATAAAGGTTACAGTAGCTTTGGCCTGAAATACATGCTTTGCTTTTTTGTTTGTTTGTTTGTTTGTTTTAAATGGTCATGGAATTAAGATAAGCAACACATAGTTTGTTTGCACTGCCCATACCAGGGCTGTATCAGGATCAAAATGTATGAAACATAACAAAGGGAATGAAATCAAAGTTCTCAATAATCCTTTTGAAGCCAAATACTTCATTTGATCTTTTTTATAACAGGTATTTGATGGTCCTAGCAGTGAAGCACCACTTCTTAGGAAACTCTGTGGAACACAACATCCTCCTCCTATCATATCCTCCAAGAACGTGATGTACATCCGACTGCACTCTGATAGACCCATCCAGCACAGGGGCTTCATTGCTCGCTTTACTGAAGGTAATCTCACCATTTCCATTAATACATATTTATCTAGTCGCTGCTTTGTTTGTATGGGACACAATCTCTTAGCACAGCTGGTACCAGGAAGTGTTGTTTCTTTATATGCAGCATACCAGTGTCTATCTTTAACAGGACTGAATTTTTCCATATTATAAATTAAATAATTTAAAATCTAAGGATCATCTTAGATCCTTTGATTGGAGAAAAATGTACCTTTTCTAGCAAGGCATCTAGTACACATCAGTTGCCTCTTATTGAACCTCCCTAGAGGGTTAGCTACTCATAGCTGTCCTGAGAAAAATGTGTAACTGGCAGTTTCCACAGACCTAGTGACAACATAACATTTTATATGTTTATCCATGCGCATGAATCTGAAAAGCTGTAAAAGAATTCTGTGTCGTGCTGTTGATGAAGTCCACAGATTCAGGCCTGCTAACTCTGCCAAACATCAACAATCCAATTTGTGGAAGACTAATTGGTATTTTACATTGTTTCCTTTTTAATGAAAAATGGCACCAACTGAGCAGAATTTTTCATGAGATTACTTTCTATTTGATGATTGGTGATTTTCTTTCATTTTTTCACAATAACTTTGGAAACATATTTCCCTAAGATATAGCCATTTAGTTTTTGCAAAGAAAATTCCTCTCTCTCATCTTCTTCTTAGGATGCTTTTCACTGTTAACTAGTACTTTTCCCAGATTTTTTTTTTTTTCTTTGAAAATATTGTGAAAAATACTGTGGTATCTAACTCCCCACCCTGCTGTTTAAGGCAGTTGTCTGTTAAACTTGTGTCTGGAGGTTTTATGATGAGTCTGTGTGAAGACAGGTCAGCACTCAGCACCATTAGCCAAAGATACACTGTCAGCCAAGCTCTTGCACACGTTTCACACAATTGCAGTTTTGCTGGTGCAGGTCACAAGAGGATCATGCCAATGCAATGCGATGCCATCCTTGGGCACTGGAAGGTTCTGGACAGTTTCTTATGATTTCTTCCTTCCTGGTTGACAACACAGGCAAATTATCAGAGAAAGGGGTGTATGATTACACTACCCTGAAAGCAAGTTATTTTAGCCCAAATATTGCTCTTCTGAGCTGATAAAAATGAGGTGTCTGTTCCCAAGTCACTCTGGCTTCTCTCAGGTCGTCAGCCATGTGCAGCATGACCTGTGGATCCAGGTCTAGAAAATGCACGTGGTGCTGGCAGCTAGTCCTTAAGTCTCTTTTCTGAATAAATTACTGTCATGAATATTATCCTTATTTCACATTGATATAGCATGTTACATTTTGCGCATTCATTTTCACTATAGAATCTCAGATTTGCCACTACAGAATCTCAGTTTTGCCTACATAAACATCTATGTGTGTATATGTGTGTGTTTCATTCTAAAGCATGCGGAAGTTTCATAGAGTCAGATGCAGTTGGGGCAGCAATTTCCTCTCCTCTGTATCCTGCCAAATACCCAAACAATCAGAACTGCAGCTGGATTATTCAAGCTCAGGAACCATGTAAGTAAAAACATCTTTTATAGTTAGCTGGGATGACTAACATCCTCATCTTCTTTTTTGTAGTAACAATACAAAATTCCTCCTTTATTTCTCTAGGAAGTTCTGCATCCTGGTAGTTGGAAAGTGTGACTTTCCTAATCTGCCCTACATCTCATTTTATTGTAGATTTAGTGCATAGTGAGGAAAACAGTTTACAGCTTTGTCATCTTAGCTGATTTACTGTGACCCAAGTATTGCAATTATAAATGAGGTATTGAATACTATGTGAATTTGCATTCATGTCTAAGGGCTTATATATAATTAAAGCACTTGCATTTAGCTGACCTTATTGTGGTCTGGATTTTTCAAGCTAATGTGTTAGATCAAGTCTATGCTGTTAGCATAAGAAAATTAAATTTTAATAAAATAATTAGAAAAGGTACAGAGGAATTTAAAATAATACAAATAAAAAAGAATATAAATAAACTAGTCTTATATACATACACCCTCAGATGTTCCTGTCTAATTTTAGATTTATGATGATCGTAAAACACCAAATATTTTTCCATTGGATAGCAGTATTCTCTTTAATACCCAGTATTACCTTTACGTGTTTCAATATTACTAAAAAATATTTGCAGTTGCGTAATAATATCCTAGTAACGTCATTTAAAATAAATGTTTGTTTTTAATAGCAACTACTAAACTTCAGTTGTTTATCTGCTACTTAGCCATTGTTGTTAAAATCATAGAATGTTCCAACCACATTTATAAGTTTATTTTGCCAAGTTATAAAATGGAAATCAATTTGCCAAAGAAAACACCAAAACAAAGATCAAGAGATAAGCAATACTTTTTAATAGCTTAGGTTCTCATACAGATGTGTGAAAAGGGCATCGTTAAAGCTGTTCCTCACTCACACAACATTTATTTTTTTAAAGACAGTCTTTTCATGGATCCAGGTTGAAAACTCAGACTTAACTCTTGTCTCCTGATTTACATCAGTGTAAGAGACTAGAAAAATGCTGAACAAGCAGCAGCCTGTGCACGCAGTGACTCCCTCCCCTGCCGCCAGGACCCCCGCACCCCACACGTTGTGGATACACGTGGCTGCGACGTGCCACTCACACAGGGCACAGCCATGTACAATAGATGTCACCAGTGGCAAAACACTGCAGAGTTCCTGCTCTGCTCTTACTGAGAAGGCCAACAAGTCTCCTGCTCTTGCCACCCACTGTGTTTTTCCTTTTTGCTTTGTATCCTGAGGACCTGCATTGATAGCTGTGATTGATTGACCGGCCAGGACACAAAAGATTGCAGAGCACATGGGCACTGCAGCTGAACACCAGCCAGTGGCACCCTGATGAATGCAGCGCCTGGGTCCATGTCTGTCATTTCTCATTATTCTACCTAATTAATTGTAGGCCAGTAAGAAGCAAAATATTTGTGTCAAATTCTGGCTTAGTCCATGTGGGAAAAAACTTAGTTGTCATCTAAACTGTGAGATCCTTTCTGACCTGCTCAAACTGCGCAGGAGATATAAGTCCAGGAGTAACTACTCTCACAGACTGGTGTAGAGGACGGCCTCTCTTCTTCCAGTTGAGACTTCACCTTTGTTCATATTAGACAAGCAAGAGCAATACAAGAGACAAAAATACCCTGAGTCAGAAATCCTCTTTTTCAGGATGTAGTCTGCAGTCCAAGGGTGTGGAAAATCCAATTCTGCACAAATATAGCTGAGAGTACTTAATGATCCTTTAACCAGTCCAATTGATGTATGTGGAATGTTATAAAACTATGAAAGAACCAGCTCTTTCTAAGCCTGGAGCAGGGCAGCATCAATTCACATTTTGTCTGGATCTATGGTATAGATTTAAAAGGGACAGAAGGTCACAGATGTGTAGAATAACTTTTGTTCCTGAATATGTGTACATTTTCCATGTTGTATTTGATGACACTTCTAGTATATAATGAAGCTCTTCAGATATTAGGAAATTTATATTCATGTGTATATATAATATTAAATCCTACACTTCTAATGTCAACTGTACTAGAAAGTACTGAAATACTACGAGATTTACGAGGACTTTTGCATCAAGTTCACACCACATATCAGGGATTAAACTACTTCAGATGTTATTCTTCATGGGGACTAATTTACTTCAAGGGAGAAAAGATGGTGCATTTGTTTACATATATTTATTTCTCTGTGAAATGCCCAACTTCTTTTTAAGTTTTTACTCTTTGCTGTTGCCAGTCAACCACATCACACTCTCATTCACTGACTTCGATATTGAAAACAATAGACGAAACTGTATAACGGATTTTGTGGAGATTTTGGACGGGAATAACTACGAGGCTCCTCTTCGAGGTATTGTACTTTTCCCATGTTTATTTCATATACAGAACCACACCCAAGTTGAGCAGGAGAAGGTTTTCTGCGAGTGTCCTCCTGTTTCATGAATCTTCTCTGACAAAGGAAGCTCCTTGTCCAGTCTGGCCAGAGGAGTCTGGGGATGGAGGTTAAGTTTTCAATGTGAATGGCACAGTCCTCCCAGGCTCCAACTGTATTCCTACTGACCTGCAGTTTGGAGTTGACTCCAGCTGCCTTTTCCTTGCTCCCTAGCTGAACAATATCGGGAACCAAGCAATTCAGTTTAAACTGAATTCCCGGTTCACTGTACAAAGACCTAACATCACCCACACTCATAAGTAGAGACCATACTAAACATAGGTGAAGAAAGTTTCAGATTTCTGGGAGGAGAAAACTGATTTTTCCTCAAGCCCCAGAAAGCCTGATTTTCTGCTTGTTCCTGAATATTCTACAGCTTTGTCCCAACATCTCTGTCCACAGCCATCAACTTCGTGTGGCAGGAGCAGTCTGGAGCAGCTAAATTCAGTGTTTAAGTTGCCAGGAAGAGAGACCTCTGGCCACAGGGTGGTCCTCACTCCCCTCACATCCCCAGAGTTGCCTCAAATTCCTTCCTGGGAAATTCAGAATATCTGTGCCTGATTATGTTCTCCCTTACTCTACTTTTGTATATGCTCTCTTGGCAGGAGTAGGCTGTACTCAGTTTAAATGATTTGTAACTAAGAGCAGAATTCATTTTTTTGTCTCCTATTTGGCGTTCACTTGACAAGAGGACCAGGTTACTAGCTGCTATCTTTGTTTTTGCCTTTCTGCTAGATCATGATTCATATTCCAAATCCCCACAATACAACCCATTACGTGAGAACTGGTCTGTTATTTGTTATTTGTTATCTGTTATTTGTCACTACTGTCAGATGTATTTGATGGGATTTTTTTTTTCAATTAGGCTGTAATTTATAGATAGAATGAACACAAAGGAGCTCAATGACAGAATAGCCAGCGACTAGGGTGTCTGGAGTGCAGGAGGTTCTTCCTCTGTTAAAAAAGAAATTGCCACTAGACTTGAGTTCTGTGCTAGTGAAACTGAGTATTTCATTCTTATGTAGATTGAATTGACAACTGCAGTTGTTTCAAGAAACGTTACTCCTGGTTGCTGTTAGGCATTAACACCAAATCAGCAATAGCAATTACATGCTTAACGACCCTTCTTTTCTCTCTGGTTTGCTCTCTTTCAGGCCGTTACTGTGGCACTGCTATACCACATCCTATCACTTCTTTTGGTAATGCCTTGGTGGTGAACTTCATCTCCAACAACAACATTAATGCCAGGGGCTTCCATGCCACCTATGTTGCATCGTCATCATGTAAGTCCATGTGACAGGTGTTGCTACCTTATGCCTCCGACTTTTAAGAAAAAGAACAGATCCTGTATCTCTCTGTCTCTCTGACATTCCCTCTTTAAACTTCCCCTATTGCTGCCCTTCTTTTTTTGGCCAAGGTCTCAGCAAGTATATCAGCAAGCTAAAGAACAAGTAGACAAGGAGAAATGCTTTCCTCATTAGCAAATGCTCTGGCTCTGCCAACGTTTTTTTTCATGTCACCTTTCTCAAGCCTCTGCTGTCTCCTTCTTGTTGCAGCCTGCGGGGGTACTTTCCACGTGGACAGAGGAGCTTTCAACAGCCCTGGCTATCCTGAGCCTTATCCGCTCAACACCGAGTGTGTCTGGATGATTCTCAGCTCCCCTGGCAACCGGCTCCAGCTGTCCTTCATGTAAATGCATCACCAAGGGTTATTACTCATCCCTTAACAGACCTGAAGGAAGGATGGTCTGTGTTTATTAGGAAATGTAATTACCAGATGATAAAGCTGAAATATGTTTTTAGAATAACTTGTAAAGAGAACACAGCAGTGGTTAGTGGCGGCTTGCAGCTTGCTCTCCTTAGTCTTTGCTTCTATTAAGGCATATACAGCATGATGTAAATAGGTGTTTTATTGTTTGAGCAACATGAGATGCTGAAAAAGCCAGTTCTCATTAACTTATAAACAAGAAAAGGAAATTTAGCATTGCTCTGCCTTTTTTTTACAAAGAAAATTCCTACTATTTCCTTACTAGCAGATTCATTGTAGTATTTATTACATAGCTGAGTAACATAAAGGGACCAGATACTCCACAGATTGTAGGGTTAGAATTGATGTTAAAGTCTCCAAAATTTCTCCAACAATTACAGCAGTGGAGGTACAACAGGGCCCAGGAGAGTATTTGAAGGAATTTTCTTTTCCCTTCAGCAAATTAACTTTCCTTTGAAGACTTCTGACAGGAAAGTCATGCATGATCCACAGAACAATGTGGAGTCCTTTACCAGGGTCGTTTGGTTGTTCTTTAACAATGATGTGGATTTCTGATCCTCTCAGTTTCCCGGCACTGAACAGTGGCTGCTGCCAAGAAAGAGAACACAGACCCTTTGCAAAGCTTATCAAGAATCAGCAGGAAAATAAAAGTAATTCTGAAACCTGCATTTACAGTTAATCAGGACATAAGGCAAATTTGCCCAGTAACATGCTGACTGCATAAGGTACAATTTGTTAGGCACATATTGATTCATTAACTCAGTAAAAAGGATATTCTATTCCTCCTTTACTCACTGAAGCAGAGAAAAAGAACTAGAGCCTGAAAACATTTTCCAAAATATTTGCTACAACATAATGAATAACAAGTTTCCAGAAGCAAAACAGAAACCTAGTGTGAAGCAGAAACTATCAGCAGAATAAATAATCCAGTTATATAAAGTGACACTGAGTAGATATAAACTCTTTTTCTTCAGTTACCCGCAGCTGAATGGCAAGCTGAAAATACAGAAAATTATAGAGTAATTGTGTTAGAAAGCAGTATTTATTTAATTTAATTTAATATTGGGGGTTTATAAAGTTTTGTTGGCATGAGGTATTAATTTTCTTCAGCTCAGTCTGAACAGAAATGCTTGTCTTGCCATCTGAGGGATAGCTTTAAATTAGCCTGAATATATCCAGATGAGTGATTGGAACAATTTCACATCATGTGTGCACTGAACACAAATGGCTATATTCAGGACTGAAGGGGAGGAGTTGTTACCAGAAAACATAAACATTTGTGACATTGCTTATAAGAGGCACTTTCTGGAATCTTTACTATATATTCATAGCCTGCTTCTGAAAAATATATTGCATTGAATCAAAGCACTTAACTTAGAACATAATGGGGTTTGGTGCAATAATTCAGAATTTATAATTACTAAATCTCATTCCTTTTCTAAGGTAAAATTTGGTTCAGAAGAGTTCATAGCAATCCTAATTACTATTTTGTGTGCACCTAGCTATTTAGAACTCGACGAGGCCAGAGACACAGTAATGTTTTCTAATTCTGGAGAAAGTGTTAAGGGATTTCTGAGCTCTGAGATGTTAACTACAAATGAATCTACACCTCTGGAAATTGTTTTCTTACCAGAGGAGTGTACTGAAGTAATACAGATATAAAGGGGCTGCAAACTGATTTGTAAGACTAAAAGTATTCTCTGCACGCAATAGATGTGCACCTACTAAATAGTCTGACCTGGGCTTATAGTAAAAAATCTGGTTTATTAGGCACTTTCTGTCTTTCATGGTTGTTGTTGGAGAACCAAGAAATATTACAACTCTTTAAAAACTATAGCTTTGCAAACTGAAGCTCTGTCATGAAACAAGGGGATTGAAAGGAAAGAGCCCTGTATGAGCAGCCCTGCCAGGTGATGAGCAGTGACTTCTGGGTTCTGGAGGGTTTTGTTGCTGCCTTCTTCTGAACTGTGGTGGTGGAAATCCAGCTACAGGGGGATTTGCAGCCTTGCAGGGCAATCTCTGAAGTAGGTGACAGTCATATGCCTGTTAATGCTCTTCTACTGCTATTGAAACAGAGCGTTTCAGCTGGAAGATAGTGTTGGCTGCACCAAAGATTACCTGGAGATTCGTGAAGGGAACAATACAGGTGTGCTGGCAGGACGATTCTGTGGGAACTCCTTGCCTTCAAATTATACGTCTACTGTTGGACACATCCTGTGGGTCAAATTCGTCTCAGACAGCTCAGGCACTGCTGTTGGCTTCAGGGCCACATTCTCTCACTGTAAGTAGAATTTATTTAATTGGAAACTATTGTTCTTTCACCTCCAAAATGACTGAAAAAAGTGAACATTTTGCCCTGTAAAATCGATTAGAAAATACTTGATGTCAGCAATGCTATGCATTCACTTAAAAATGTTTTGTAAAATATCTGCTGAATGTAAAAGGATGCTCTAAACCATGTCAGAACAGAACTCATGTATGTAAGTATATTAAGTCTAACTTAATCAGAATTAGACATTACATTCTATCTCTTTAAATTATTGTAACAGACAACTTTTTTTTTTTTTTTTTTTTTAAATTGATCCCATTATCCTTCCAGAAGGAAATAATTCCATGGATTACGGAAAACAAAATGTCCCCTATTTCACTGACTGTTTACTAACAGTTTATCACCTGGTTTTCAGATTCTTCCTTTAGCAGTATTGGGCTGTGAAGATGTAAGACCTGTATACTAAAAACTTCTGTGGCAACCCAAGTTTACCAGTTGCCTGTTAGAGTTAAGAATATCTGACCATAAGTTTTTGTTACCTTCAAATGAGTATTTCATGTTCACGTTGTCATTTATTAGGCAATTGATAAATTAAGAAAAAAAAAAGCATGTATTTCCTAGCTTTGCATTTTGCTTTTTGAGTACAACAGCGTCCATCTTCTGGATTGGATCTAGATGGCATCAACCTGGGAGCAGAATTGGAAGAAAAGGAAATGATGCCAGTTTATAGATCAAAAATTTCAAGGGACCATTGCAAACATCAGTCTGACTTGCTGCATGAACAGGCTGCTGAAGCTGAACATCCACACCCATTCTGATTAGACAAGCTAAACTTCTAATAGTTTTCCTTACTTTGAGACTTTTACTACTCTTCTTCAAAAGGAATTATCAATAGTTTAGAGCTCAATCAAATCAGAACCATTTTTCACCAGAACACACAAAGGCACTTAAAAAAATAATTTTATCATTTAATGGTTCTTGTGAAGACATGAACATGAAATAGGCAGAGTCAAGGGGGAATTTGGATGTGGAATCTTCCACCTCTCCTACATATAGAACCACGCGTCTCAAATGGGTAATTTTCTTTAGATAAAGGCACACTGCATCTCTCACAACAAGAAAATAATCAGATGTGCATCCTAGAACTGTCTGAGACGCAAGTCTGTGCCTCACAGTGCTGTCTAGTCCTAAGTACATTAAGCCAGATGGGCTGAAATGAAAGCTGTATTCCTGGCTGGGCCCCAATGCTTCTTTTAATCTGTGTGAATTAGAGGCATTAGTTATGTCTCTCATGTTTTTCAGTGTATGGAAATGACATTGTGGGAAACGGAGGACAAATAGCTTCACCACAGTGGCCCAGAAGTTACCCTCGCAATTCCAATTACCAGTGGAGAATAAGTGTTAACGCCTCACAAGTTATCCATGGCCGTATCCTGCAGATGGATATCGAAAATCATTACAGATGCCGTTATGACAAGCTAAAGGTGATTTAAGTTTGAGAAGTTATTTTATTTCTATTAACTTTGATAAAAATGATGAATACAGAAACCTACAAGAGAATTGGGAAGTGTTTCCAAGGATCTGGTGTGGCTTATTTTTTTTTGCTGTGTTGGCTTTTCAGTGATTATTAGCTATAGGAAGGGTTACATGCTTTTTGGCTCCATAACAGTTGTTTACAATCTATAAGTTTGAAACTTATTAAAAATAAGTACACAATGGTAAAATGCTGAATTTTCAAATCCAAGAATTTCAGGTCAGATACCAGGTAGAACTTTGCTCTGTGCTGGTTCAGTTGAGGATGACAGTGATAATAACATCTCGGTCCCTCTGAAAATAAGGTTATTTCAAAATCCTACAAGGAACAATCCTTTACTTGTACCTTCTTTGCTCACTGGATCAATCGTTTGCTTTTGGCAATAACAAGATCACCCTTTCTTCTGGTTGGATTGTTTTTCTGTGCCCTCTCATAATACAGCTTAGACTTTTTACCAGGCTTAAAAATACAGCACACATGATGCTAAGGAAAATTGAGCAATAAAGGCAACAACTTCTTTCTGAATGTAGCTAAGCATAACTAAGTATTTAACTAAGGTAAAGATATTTTTGTCTTTTTTTGGTTTGGTTTTGTTTTGTTTTTAAGCAGCTGATTCACTAATTATCCTTTTCTTTCATCTTTGGGAAAGAGAAAGTTAATACTAATTCAAGGTGTTCAGTATATTCAATTCATTATTAATTCACTGATATTCAAATTTAGTATTAGTTCAAAAAATAAATAGAAAATTTTCCTTCATTTCATGTCGTATTTTCACAGCAACTTCTTCTTTCTAACTCAGCCTGCCTTTCTTTGTTTGTCCCTCTGGAAGAGAAACGAGTTTCTTAACTCAGCTAGACATTCAGTGGATGCGGATCAGCCTGATCTTTAACCTGACTCAGATCTTCAATGTAATGTTAATGTTTATTTAATATTTCCTAGCATTCTCCACTGGACATTTTTACTGGAGGGTAATAGGTTTAAAAGGCAGTGAAAGATAAGCGTCTTTTAATCACCCAAAAAGGTGGCTCAGAAACACATAAAATGAAAAAAATATTATTGCGTATTTATTTGATAGAATTCAAAATATGTGTGTTCCTCAGAGGGCAAAAGGGGATAGAAGAAAAACAATGCCTTTTCTTCCTACAGATTATTGGGTTTTGTTCCCCATCATGCATTCCTGAGTTTGATGGCTTCTATTCAGATCCTTCTTCTGTGAAAGCTTCACAATTAACAGTAAATAACGCAAATGGAGATTTTGTTCCATTTTATTGTAAGAGAGGTTTCTCTCTAACCAGGATTTGCTGAAAGATTCCTCACTCATTTAAAGAGGGTAATTTTCTCATTGGAAACTTGCTGAGTGTGGGGTGGATGAAAATCTGCCCATGTGGGGATGTGCACCGTTCTCCTTCTCTGCAGGTTTATGATGGCCCCACCGTTCATTCTCGTCCTATCGCAACATACTGTGGTGCAGACCCTGCTTCTTTTGCATCCTCTGGCAGCTCGATGACGATCCAGTTCCAGTCAGATTCAACTGTGAGTGGACAAGGCTTTCTGCTGGAGTGGAATGCAGCGGATGCTTCTGCTGTTACACGCACCATTGCTCCAGGTGGGTTTTCAGTGGGCTGCACAATTAAAAGTGATATAGCCAGTGATATATTGAGCTTCACTTAAGAACTCCAAACCAATTTCCCCACAAGAGAAAGCGCCAACTATTAATGGGGGGAAAGGTTTCATTGACATTTTAATTAATCATTTTAATACCTTTTAAAAACAATTTATAGGGGCACTCAGATATACTTTTTTATAGTGTGCTAAAAATAATCATGTTGACATAAGGGCATTTTTCTTTACGCAGTTTTTTCAGGAAAGCTAAAGACTTCATATGTTTTCATTAAAAAGTATCTCTCTTGAAAGACAATTCCTAAATCACTAGACACTGTGATATGAAACCTTTCACTATAACGCATCTCATATACATAAATAAAGAGAATATGCTCTATATGACCAGGTACCTCTGACAAATCTCTCCTGGAAGGAGAGGGAATATTCTTCTTATATCATTGATTTTCTCTGAGCAAGTCTGACAACAGAAAGTTAAGACTAATAGGACATAGTGCAATGTCTTCTTTCTTAATCTGAAGGCAGATTTCTGGGGATGAAGGGACTAAGGATCCCTGGGGCTCTGCAGGACAGTGGCAGTATGTAATGGGTTTATGTGCTGGGAGAGCACTGAGCCACTAGAGATCCCAGCAAAGACTCCACCTTGATCTAAACATAGCTGGGACATCAGGAGTGGAGAAAGATAAGTACTTCAGTTTCAAGAGGGTCTAAATTGTTTATGTATTATTCATCATGTACGCACCCGTCTTTTCTGATTTGCGACCTGTGTTAAACTGTAGTAGATGCTCTTAGATCTTTTGCTACATATTTCTCATGGTGAAATTGCTGCACATCATTGCTGCACCAGGTAGCACAGGAACATCCTTATAGGTCAGGATTTTCATTTTTTTTACTCCCAGTTCAAACTGAAACAATGTTTGAAGAAACACATTCCTGTGACTACACACATCATCACTGTGTTCCCATTGTGCTTAATTATAGGACTGTCATCTTAAATTATATGAGGGCAGTGTTCAGTTTAAAAAGAGGATGCTTTCATTTTTGTCTTCTTGTATGTGACAGGTGCATGCGGAGGGACTGCAACAACTGAAGAAACACCTTCACTCCTCTTCTCACCGGGCTGGCCCATGAATTACAGAAATTTTGCTGACTGTGTGTGGCTTATCAGAGCTCCTGGATCCACTGTGGAGTTCAGTGTCCTGGCCTTAGACATAGAATCTCACAGCTCATGCAACTATGACAAACTTATTATCCGAGATGGTGAGAAGCCAAACTTGCCCTGCTCTGACAGCATGCGATAGATACCCAAGGTCCCAGTACCTGGAATTCTCGTGTCCATTGAACTTAAGCAATCTAGAAAGCAATGGGAACATGTTCTAAATTGATATTCTTCCTCTATGCTGAGACATTCTGCTAGATAAAATAAAACTAGCAAAGTCTAGCAAAATATTTGGTGGTCTATAAAAATATTTCTCAATCTATAAGAGGTTAAAGATCTTCAAAAGCACATGCCTGAAAGTGTGAGCCACAGCAACCAACAAGCAGATGTGAATGGATTTGGTTTTAACACCAATATATCTTCTTTTGATCTCAGGAGACACCAGTCTTTCTCCAGTGCTGGCCACTCTGTGTGGACGAGAACCTCCTGGGCCAATAAGATCAACTGGAGAGGCAATGTTCATCCACTTCATGTCAGATGCAAGTGTCACTGGAGCTGGGTTTAATGCCTCTTATTACAAAAGTAAGATTTGTTTCTCTTCTCTCACAGATAAACGTCTCTCTTGATGCTAACAATAGGTTAAGGAAAGAAAAGGCTCTGGCATTTTTAACAGCTGTCTACCGTCTATCAATTTAATAACACAGACTAATTATTCACATCTCATGAATACACATTAAGAAATGTCTGACTCTGCAAAAGTAAAATTTGTTATTTTCCCAGCAATATAATACAACAAAGTGTGATTCAACCAGACCAGTCACTTTCCAGAAGTAAGAAAAGTGTACGCCTAAATTTATAACAGCTCAGCTGAAAAGTGAAAGAATGCCCAACTGAGAGAGGAAAATAAATGACTCAAAGCACAGTCACAAAACTGAGAGATGGATGCAGGAAGCTCTGTAAGTTCCAGCAGGAATGTCAGCAGCTTCCAGTGGCACTTCTCCCACATACACCCGAGCATGGCAGCAGATTCCTGAATGAGTTGAGGCACCAAGGAAGGTGTTATGATAACAACAGGCAGCCAGGGGAAGTTTTTCTGACTGGCAGCTTGAGTAGGTGACAGTGGTTTGGTCCATGGCCAGAAGCAATGTACTCAGACAGGGTGACAATATGCTGGTGCCATAGGAGGTCCTTGGCACAGCTGACTGCTACTCGTCTGTTAAGTCTGAGAACTGAGTCTCACTGCCAAGCTGTTTGGTGTGTGTCATCTTGCAATCTGCTAGCCTCTATTTGGGAGATCATTCACTGTGTGCATTGCTCTGTACCCCTCAACTCTTCATACACTTGCTTCAACATTTGCTTTTACCTGTCACATCTTCCGTTTAGGAGACAGGTTTTTTCTCTAGATAAATACACGAACAGTTGATGCTACTGTTTTTTTCTTTGCTTCAACTCTTTTTCCTTAGGTTGCGGAGGCTATTTGCACACAAGCAGGGGTGTGATAACATCCCCCAACTATCCTCAAGACTATGCTCCTAATCTGAATTGTTCCTGGCGTGTAGTGGTAACCTCTGGATTTGTCATTGCTGTCCATTTTGAACCGCCTTTCCAGATTAAGAGTGAAGATACTTCCTGCACCCTCGGAGATTATGTAGAGGTGAGGTTATTGGCTGGGTCAGCAAATCCTCAAAGCTATTAAAGCTACTGAATCTTATAGATTTCAGTGTCAGAAAGTCAGTCCAGGCTTTCAGGGGCTAGAAACACCAAAGAGAAATGCCACAGAGATTATTTCTGTCACTCTCTCTTATTTATTGCTGTGCATGAATTAATCACCAGGTTATTATTTTCCTCCATGGCTGGAAGCATTAAGATGGTGTGTGCTCGAAGTTTACATTCCAGGGATGTTTGCTTGAGTGACATTAGCAATTTCTCTTCTAGCTGAAGAATGGGTTAGATAATGCTGCCCCACCCTTGGTGTCCAGAAGAGGGAATGGACGGTTTTGTGGAAGCAGCCCTGTCTCCACCATGTACACCACAGACAATCAGCTGTTTGTCCACTTCATCTCTGACAGCAGGAATGAGGGTCAAGGGTTCAAGCTGGAATATGAGGCTAGGAGTCTAGGTAAGTCTAGGAGAGAAACCTAAATTATGCGACTCAATGGATATAACTTGGAGTTTGTCCTCTTAAAGGAGGTTCTTGTTTTAAATCCCAGCCCTGGTAAAATCAGATGTCTGTAAAAATGTCCTGTTTCCTTCTTCAGTGCATGACTTCTGATCCTACTCTCAAATTTCTCCTTTTAAAGAGAGCTGGCTCCAGGTCATGGAACCTGAAGATGTTCAAGTTAAAAAACAAAACAAAACTAAAAACCCACGAACAAATAACAAAGAAAACAAAAGAAACTTGTGGGGAACCCTTTAGCAGGGAAGAGGCAAAGAAGTTAGGCAGAGATGTTCAAAATTCATACAGGAAAGGAAATAAAACCCGGAAACAAGAACATTATTTTGAGCATGTACTACCCAGTGCAAGTGTTAAATGATGTCAGGAATGATTTAGGCTGGAGTGTCTAGAAAGGCAATAACATTTCTCACAAGTTTTAATCTCAGCTACAAAAATAACATTCCCTGCCAGAGAGAACATTATTTGACAGAATGAAAAAAAATGGAGACTCAGGTCCCAGGGGTAAATCAGGGACTTGGTATTTGCAGTTATTCCACTGTATTCATGACACATGCCACTTGGGACAACAGACCTGTTAAACAGTGTAACTAAACACAACTAAGGCAATCTGTCACTCCACTCAAATTTTTAAGTGCTTATTTTCTGTCTATTTTTCCCTGCTGCCACAAAGAATTATTCTTAGTATTACTGTAGCGGATTCGTGAAGAGAATGGGTGAAGCTGTACCATAGTATTTCTATCACTTCAATTTATAAAAATTGACTGAAACTCCATGTTAAACCAGTACTGCTAGAATATAGTTGGGGTTTTTCACAGAAAGGTTCTGATCAAAATAAAGATATTTTTGTAGGATTATCCTACCTGGACCTGAACAAATCCTTATGTTTGCTCTGACTGGTATTCCTCACACATTCATTATCACCTCAAACAGACATTTCAGTTTTTGGAAGGCAGAAGTGGTGAAGGATTCACAGAAGCATTGATGCATCTGACTTCTAGGCTTTGTAGCTCTTGGGAACTGAGGCAGGAACAAGGCAAGAAATAAGTTTCCTGCATAGTTTAGAAGCAGTCCAAAGAAGAACTAGTAGCAGTTTAATCCATAGCCCTGAACATTTAGAAATGAGGAGGACTAAGTAAGCAGGAGCACAGGAACATAAGATCCTACTGCATTAGAGTGTTTTCCCACAGTAAGCAGTAAAATGCATTTGGTTTTAATGTAATTAAATGACAATGAAAGGAAATTGTGTTGGAATATAGTGATAACTCATATTTTTGATGCCTCACCCATTTCCTTAACATGTTGGTGTTTTATTGGTGATCTTTTCTTTCCCAGCTTGTGGAGGGAATATTTACATTGATGCTTTCAACCCAAGTGGATATACATCTTCCCCCAACTATCCGAGCAATTATCCTCCGCATACTGACTGTGTCTGGACCATAACTGCTCCTAATGGACATGCAGTAGAGCTGCAATTCGAAGATCAGTTTTACATTGAACCTTCACCAAAGTATACATTCATGTTATTTTGCCTGTGTTTCTTCAGAGACTCCATTCTGATTCTTCCTTCCCTGTTACTTTCTCTAATTCCTCCCAGAGTGCACTTCCATATTTATAGTTAAAGTGGTCAGGAAACTTTTGAGAGAGATCACTGAAGCTATCAGGCCACAGCTACACATTCCTAGGACCTTGCAGTGTATGACAGAAATTAGTATATAATAACAGGCAGAGAGGAAGCATCCATGATGCTTCACCATGATGATCTACCAGAAAGGTGCTTTCTATGAAATCTGTGCCCTCTAGTCCTTTCCTATTCAGATTTTCAGTCCTTTTGATTCTCAGGTGCTTTTAAATCCAATGGCCTACTGCCACCACAATTTGTCTCCCTGCTCCATTGCCTGTGTCCTGATTTGCAATGGGTCTACCTGTTTTGCACCCCCTGCCTGAATCATAAAACAAGATCTGGTTTCCAGTTGATATAATTTAATTGATTTGGGACTGGACCTCTGCACAGCAAAGGTGAGCCTCACCTGTGAGACCATGTCCAGAAAAAATTGTACAGAATGGAGAATCCCAGAAGTGTCTTTTCTGTCTGGCTTCCCAGGACAAAACTGTTAGTTAAGATTTTTGCTCACATAAGTAAACCCCCATATTTGAATTTTTATTCACTTCATCTGTCTTATATCTATTCCTTAATTCAACCGCCATCAATGGAACTTAGTAGGGAATATCTGCTGAATCTGAATACTGCCAAAAAAAATATGTTAAAGATGATCACAACTACTTATCAGTGCCATTCACAGCCCTCCCTGGGACTTGCTTCTGCCTGATCATAGTCCAGGCTTGGGATGAATCTTCCTCAATGTTTCTTGATTCAAATATTGCATAACTATCATTAATTATGAACTGCTTGATTCTATCCTGGTCATATCACATGGGAACTTATCTAATTCACTACAGCTTCATGGCTTTGTGCACAAACTGAAATAGGTTCAAAAGATTACTGCCATACACTGAATAGAAAATTCTCTCCTCCCCAGCTGCACTTCCAGTTACCTAGAGCTACGTGACGGCGCCGACTCCACTGCCCCCATCATTGCCAAGCTGTGTGGAGGTTTGATGCCAGGCTCACAGAGATCCTCAGGAGTTGCCATGTACCTGAGGTTCAGGTCTGACAGCAGTGCCACACACGTAGGATTCAATGCTAAATACTCCATTGGTAATGTATGCATTTATCAATTGATCTGATTTTAGAGAATATTGTGGTCTCAAATGTCAGGCTTTTGTAATGAGGCTTAAATCATGTTTATGAGGTGGACTGACAGATATGTACCTCTTTCAATTAATGTTAGAGCTAAGGCATCAGAATCATCAGATAGGTTAACATCAGCATGTTCTGCACCTAGCAAGAGGTGAAAATTATTGAAATAGGAACAGGAAAGAGCTCACAGGTCTGCAGCAGTGAAACAGAGACTGGATAACCTCTTGCCAAATTATCAAAGGGCCAGTAGAAAAAAGGTCAACATGGATAAAGTCATGTAACATGATTTGATTTTCAGCATAAAAAATTAGTGTCACTTTTCTGAGAGGGAGCCTGAAGGGGAATGCAAAGGTCAGCAGAGAGTTGGCAGGAAAAGAACAAATTAGGAGCTTCTCTATGTAAATGTAAATCAATCTATGGTAACAATGCTGTTAGACAAATGGGCATCACAACAATGGCCTGAAAAAGGAATGAACAGTAAGTACTATTATTTGTCAGCTGGGAAAAGAAATACTTTGAAATTATTTGCTCTCAGGCTGCAAAAACAGGATTAGAAAGCACTGGAAAAGTTTTAAAATTAAATGAAGAATAGTCTTTAATCAGATTTGGAAACGTGCTTTTTTTTTCTGGTTTTGATAATGTTAATAATCCTGAAAGAATAGCAGCTATTATGTTAGTATCACTCATATAGGAAATCTAGGACTCAAAGGCAAAGTGGACTATATTGCTTTAAATGAAATCTTGCTGATTGTGTTGGATCTCAAACACTTAAGTCAATATAGTGTTCTATTCTGAATGGGAAAGCTGAAACAACTTGCAAGAAAACATTTTTAGCATATGAAGCCACAATTATATCTATCCATAACAGATTTAGAGTATCTCAGCTCTATTCCAGTCACCCTGCAACAAAACAGGGATCACTCAGAAGTGCAGACAGTATGAACAGAACCGTTATTGCCACAAAAAGATTGTAACTGGCAGACACACAGAATACACTGTAAAATCCAATAAATTCCACCTGGGAATATTTTTTGCTGTAGGCCTTAATGTTATGAACTAATGTTTGCAGGTACCACAGAGAAATGAGTTTTCAGAGAGAAAAAAATAAAAATAAATAGCTTTTTCCCAAACTGTGCAGTGATCCCTTACCAAGGCACCACAAGGAGTGGAATGTGAACAGGAAGGGACTGCAGGAAAGAGGAGTCTGAACCATAGCTGTAGGCCCAAACTAGCAGTCCACTTTGGTCAGCTGCAAAAAAAATTACATCCACATTTAGCAAACTAAATTTACTTATAATTATTTTATATGGCTTTCCAAGATTTTCTGGTAAAATGGGCATGAGTAGAGGTTACATATAGACCCTGAAATCTGTGAGTTTATCCAAATTCATAAGAGAGATGACAGAGAAGAAAGGATGCTTACAATGGAAGGGTGTGTGTGGAGAAAAAAAAAAAAAAAAGACACAAAAACAAAACAGAAAAACAAATCCATGACAAACTAGGACCAGTTGAATTAGGAGGAGACTGTGGAGTATTTTTAAGTGGAAGGTAACTCCTGTTTTATTACCATAGTTAGAGAACAAGTCAGTTGTGTTTTAGCTTTAAATCTCGTTTAGGAGAAAGGTCATTGCTCCAAGGGCCTTCAATCAAGTAAGTAATGTTCTTCCTTTTGCAGCTCCCTGTGGTGGGACAGTGACAGGACAAACTGGCATCATTGAAAGCACGGGATATCCTGAGCTTCACTATCAAGACAACCTGCTGTGCGAATGGTTTCTGCAGGGTCCCAGGGGCCACTATCTTACCATCAGGCTAGAAGGCCTAGATATTCAAAACTCCTCTGAGTGCACAAATGACTTTGTGGAGATCCGAGAATACAACGCTTCTGGTCTGAGAATTATTTCAGTGTTTGTCTTCCCTTCCCCAGTACTACTATGAAATCTCTCCAGAGGCTCCTGAAAGCTTTTCCTTTGGGTACACAGTGAGCCTTTTCAATACACAGTACTTGCTTCTGTCTGCCTTGTTTGCTAAAGCAAAGGCAAACAAAACCCTTCAATTTCCCAGCAATAACTTTATTTTACTAGTTTACTCATGCCTGCCCAGTTGAAATGGAAACTGATACTTCAACAAAAATGTAAATAATACATGGATATAAAATTATCTTTCTGTATTTGATTTTTTCAGGAAATTTGTTGGGCAGATACTGTGGTAACACCCTCCCTGATGCTGTGGACACCTCTGACAGTTTTGCTTACATCAAGTTTGTCACTGATGGATCAGTCAATGCCCGAGGATTCAGACTGCGCTTTGATTCCAGTACTGAAGGTTGGATTTGTAAGGCTGAAAGTTACTTCCAGGGAAGCAACATATACCACAGACTAAAACTGCACTAATACAGCACATATTTTTAAATCAATTATTCTTGGAGTGGTGTGAATTTGCTCTTAAATTTAAACTCAGGGAAGTATGAATAGAGCTCTCTGATCACTACTTAGCCAGACTGAAACTGTGAGAAGCAAAGAGTCTCTCACTATAATGGATGTTACTGACAGTGGTAGGTTTCACACAATGAAGCACACTCTTCTGTTTCCTCCAGCAATCAGTCCAGGGATGCCCTCCCCACATGCCTAAGGTGGAAGCTAAATAAATGCTGTGATTTTCCTTTGTGTTAGTCTGTCCCTCTGAGGTGAGTGATATGCTTAAATCTCCCCAAACCAAATAGGTTTTATCCAGTAGGTTTTAAGCAGAATCACAGAACTACAGAGCCACTGAGGTTGGAAGGCACCTCTGGAGGTGAGGTAGTCAAACCCCTGCTCAAGCAGGGTCAGGTAGTGGAAGTTGCCCAGGACTGGGGCCAGTCAAGTTTTTAATGTCTCCAGGGATAGAGACTCCCAAACCTCTCGGGACAACATATTCCAGTGTTAATCAGCCCTCAGAGTGAAAGGTGTTTTCGTATGTTCATGCATTTCAGACTGTGCCCATTGCCTCTTGTCCTGAGCACAATGACTTCAAAGGGCTGCTCTGATCAGGACTAAGGACAAAGACCTATTCCCATTTTACACTTCTCTTTCGCATTCTTTAGTGCCCATGCAATGTTTGTACTGTCAAAATATGGCTACTTTTTCAGAAATTCTTTGTGATCGTGGTCTTGAAAAATCTTGTGCCAACCCTTCATAACTCCTTCCAGCTAATTTAAATGCTCATCTGAAAGGTTCTTTATTTTTCGTGTTTGCTTCTGCGATAAAATAATAGAGGGGAAAACAAACTCCAAAATAATGTTATTCCACTTCCAGGACCCTGTTATGCAACTATAGAAGAGAAACTGTATTAGCAAAAATTTAATGCAGGATGCAGGTGGAGACACATATCACACTATTCTGCAGGAGTCTGTGAGGGTGAGGAAAGGGAGTAAGTCTCCCACTGCACTCCATTAAATTATATATCTGTATTTTAAAAGGAAACCAAGTGTAACATGGCAAATTTATACCATTAGTCTCAGAAGAAAAAGGCACTCTGTACCCAAGACCTTTAGTGTTCTTTCCTCAGAACACAATTTGATTTTCATAACAAAGATACGAAAAACACAAAGTAACTGTACAAAAAAAATGTTGGTTAAAATTCCTGAAAGCTTTTTGTCTACTTCTGTTAACCAGCAGAGGAAAAGCACATGCTTCATCATTACCCACTCTAAGACCTGCTCATTCTGTGTAGGTCTGTCCAGTCATCTGAAAGGCAGAAAAGTCTCAGTTCTGCCAGAGTGAGAGGCTTGTATCACTTGATATCAAAGTCTGTGGGTCACTCAGGCTTCTGAAGCCTGGCACAAGCCATTCAGAGACAGAAATGTTAATAATTAGAATAAAAGGATCTGCTATGGTCAATTAATATTCAACTACATTTATGGCTGAGTGATAAAGACTGACAGGAACTTAGCTGTCCAGACAAACGTATGGACAGGATAGGGGTATCAGACCAGCCTCTCAGGATGTCTTTTTATTCTGATATTAGTGTGTTTGGTTTTGTTTTGGTTTTGTTTGTTGTTTTGTTTTTTGCTTGGTGTTGTTTTCTATAACTCTATAAGCAATGCTTTACTCTAAGAAGTGTCCCAATATTTGCGTATTTCAGAATGTGGTGGGGATTTTACTGCCCCTGTTGGAACTTTTACTTCACCCAACTATCCCAACCTATACCCACATAATCGAGTGTGTGAATGGAGGATCACAGTGGAAGAAGGCCGACGTGTGACTCTAACCTTCAATGACATGAAAACTGAAGAACACTGGAGGTGCTCGTCAGACTATGTGGCTGTGAGTATTGGGCGTGAAGGCAGAAAATTCTCTTCCTAATCCCTTTAAGGAGCATTAATTGATGTAATAGAGCTGAAATGTCATTTTATAGGTCTATATGTGGTTTTAAGACAAATAATAATTTAATTGGCAAAAACAGATAAATGAGAGAAAATTAGCTCTGTAGGGTGTCTAAACTAACCTGCTTGTTTTGAAATTATGGTCCAAGAGAGAAGGACTTGAAGAAATCATTGGAATTGGCTCTTTATCAATTATGGAGAAAAGCTCTGGGGTTTTTGAAACCTTTCAATGTCCCTTTTCTGTGGACACAATGTCCATCAGTCAGTCTCTTTAGACTTTGGAGGTTGTTATTTCTCTTGTTGCTTGTTGTTGATTAAAAAAAAAAAAAGAAAAAAAGAGGAAAAGAAAAAGCCAGAGATTGCAACAAATGGCTACGACTGGGTTGGACCTTGGATATTCTGATAGAAAGATAGGGAAACCCCAGGAAATGTTACCTCTTTATCCCCCCTCATCCCCACAAATATAGATATTGGTTATTTTATCATGGCTATTTTAGATTTTTTGTTATTTAGTGAAGGAAAAAAAAAATAAACTGTCACACAGAACTGGACCTGATCAGATGTACAAATGCCTCAAAAATACGATTTCTCTATGAAACTGCAAGAATAGGAGACCTAATTTAGTTTTCCCTTTGTTCAGATTAGCAGTGCAAACACAGGAATTCACTTCAGCATGATCAGAAGCCAGCCCGTGCACAAGTGAGGGGGTGAAGTAGCTCTCTATTGTGATTTGTAGATGATGTTTCTCCCGTTTTCCTTCACAGATGCTTTAGACAGACCCTGGGGAGCTGGCTTTTTATCGATTAATGAAGTAATGATCTCTTAAAGGAAGATCTGTCCTGCCAGCTTTTGTGCCTTCAACACTAACATATTCCGAATCTCAGTGGGAAACATCATTTCTGCCTCAGTTGCACTGCTGACATAGTAATAAAAAGAAGGAAATTAGCTCCTAGACTAAAGGTTGAAGGAGATTTCGATAAAGCTGATGTTGGCTTTAACAAGAAAACAAAGACAATAATTTCAAATAGAATTAATATGATCAGTAGCTGGCATTACTAAGGGATTGAATATATAAATATTGAGCTAAAATACAGCATTTTTCCCAATAAAACTATTTCAGTTTCTGTTTTTAGCAGAATGCTTATGTTTCTCTAAAATATATAAGTTTTTTTTTATGTTTTCCTTCAGAGCCTCATCCACTCAAGGAAATGGAACTTTGTTCCAAGGTTTTGAATAGATTTGGGAACTAACCTCCTTTGAGGGACATCAATGAACCTTGTCTTGATATCAAAGATGTGAAGCACTGTTAAATGATACAGGAGATGCTCTTGAGACTGCATTTTGATCTCATAATAGCTTATTTTGACTCAACAGGTTTACAATGGCATCAGACAGAACTCTCCCCGACTGGCCAAGCTGTGTGGTGAGGTGAATCCAGGCACTGAGGTGAAATCGTCTGGCAACACAATGAAAGTCATTTTGGTGACAGATATGTCCCACGCAACCAGAGGCTTCAGTGTCTCATACACATCAAGTGAAGATGCAGGTAATGTGTGTTTTTAAATTAAGTGATTGATCTTCAGTGACTCATTTCATACTTAAAGTACTGGCACATGTCAAAAATTACTTAAACAGATAACAATCTTTGGTACCTTTTTTTTTCTCTTTTACATCTTTGGATGGCAGTAGATGTATATCTTTGATTAATTGAAAGAGCTTGAAAAAATGGAGAAGGTCTGGTTGTAATGGACTTCATGTGACTATGTCAAATTTGAAATGGAAAGAGCAACCTCTGTTACGGATCACAGTCCTTACTCTCACTACTAATTTATTGGTTTGTACTTAGTCTTGAGTAAGAGATGGTCTGAAGTGGCCTTATTCCATGAAAAGATATAAAAAGCATAGTGCCATAGACAAATTGAATAATTCAAGTGCTTCCTTATTCCTCAGGGGGATAATTAATTTAGTGTAGCTTGTGAAAGTGCAGCTAACCTAGTTTTGCAAGCTCAGCCTCCAGAGAGGAGGCAGCTGGCAGAGCCTTATTACTACAGCTTTGAGTCTTCTGACCTTAATTTTCCAGCTCCCCCTAAAGCACCCTACTGTAGCACGAGTGTACTGCTCTTGAGGGTATGTTCCAGAAAAATCCTCTCCTGAGTCTAGAATTAGGCAATGGGTAAGGCTGAGCAACACTGAACTGGAGCTGCAGTGGGATTTTATCAAAGAGTTAAATAATACTTGTTGTATTGACAGTGCTACTAATTTTTTTTTTTATTTGATATCACGCGAAATAGTTGTTTCTTTGCTTTACACAGGTTTTTAAAGTCCAGGACATGAGGCAAGAATTATCTCGTATACAGCAGTAAATGATAAAATAGGAAGAAGATGGAAAAATTTTGTCTAATCAACACATGTGCTTGCTGACATGAGCACATCTGAATAAACAGGGGCAAGATTTCTCTTCATACAAGAATAATTACTGTTTTAAAATAAATTATATTTTGTTTCTGCAGTTTGTGGTGGAACCCTGGTGGGACATGCAGGTGGGAATTTCTCTTCTCCTGGTTATGATGGCATCAAAAATTACACAAGTAACCTGAACTGTGAATGGACCATTGAAAACCCCTCCCACTATAATTCATCCATATATGTGTCTTTTGAGGATTTCCACTTGGAACATCACCAGGACTGCAAATACGACTACCTAGAGTTACGAATAGGTTTGTATGGTCAGCAGGAGAATGGATAAAGCTCATCAAGATTCTGGTTGGGTAACTATGTTTGTACCAAATCTTGTTCATATGTATTTGCAGAGAGTGACTGTTGTAGTGTCTCCTAGACCAGGAGTAGGATTTCACTGCTAGAGCAATGGATGCATGGATTTGGTCAGTCTTTCTTTCAGGAGAGAAAATGGAAAACTGGATAGGTATCGTGGGGGAATTAATTGTTTTGGTGGTTGCAGTACACACTTGACTCTTTTTTTACAAGTGACAATATGAATTTCACTTCATCTCCCTTGAAAGATAGCAGTCAGGAAAAACTGGACTCATCAAAACTATTCATTTGGTACACAGCCCATTCTCTCCCTGCTCCTGAAATATCTCCAGGGACAGCAGGAGTGAGGAATGCTTTAATTATTCATGCCCTCTGGCCTGCATACCCACTTTATACCCTACTTTTGTACTCTATAAGATGATTCTCCAAAAACAAATCCATATTTTCCGCAAGACTGCATTACAAAATACAGACTAAAGCACTGAAAGTAAAAGCAATCACAGGATTAATGCACCAGTAATATCTCTGCATACTTGAGCATCTTTAGCCATCTGCATGAACAAGCAACTGGAAATGTCATATGAAAGTCACTCAGCCAATGCCAAGTGTAGTATGAAAGTTCCAGCTGTCTTCTTCACTGGGAGGCTGTATCTGTGAGTCCCAGAGAGAGCAGGTTCTAATTTACCAGGTAATCGTTTCTGAAAGGTTGGGGGGATTGACAGCAGGAATCTGTTACATCCTCATTTGCTTTCATTTGAATGAGAGCTCTTGATTACATAGTATTGGTTTGCATGCATAGCTGCGTAGTGTAACAGTTCCCTCCCAACTGTGCACCTGAGCTGGGAAATAATAGAAAGAGAAGTCAGAGAAAGAAATAATTGAACATATCTGGTCCATTACTCATCAGTTCTCACTATTCTCCCCTCATTGTGAACCTCAGGCCTCCAGGCAATGCGATCAAAGGAAAAAGCTAAAAATTCACTTTAGTGCATGTTAACAAGACAGGTTTTAGCATTTCTTTGTGTAATTTACATGAATAGAATTTTATTGTATGTACCTTTTATCGCTGTGCTTTAAGACATTTCAAATGGTGGCTGTGTCACTGTATATGACAGTAAGTTGAAGTTACTCAGCCACATTACTTGAAATAACTGTGAAAGAGCTTTGAAAAGTGCCCATAATTTCTCCCTCCTGCTCTGCTGCCTTCTTCACAAGAGCAGGCTGCCACTCTGCACGGAGCAAGGAGCTGGTTTTGAATGGAGACTTAATACCATCAGTCTGGTGTTATTAGAGAAGCTAAATTAGGAACGGCATGGCCTGGATGTTGTGAGGAACACTATTACAGTTATTCTCTTTTTGCTGAGAATATATCAGTAATAAACAGAAACGGATACTTCTACCAATGTGATGTGTAAGAGCTTACACCAACGTGAGCAAACATTCAGTGTCACAGACGTGCAACTGCCTGCGTTGTGCTTTCTTTTAGGTTTCAATGATTTGAATAAATGCTGGCATTTTATTTGCCATACAGAGAACGGTATATTGAGTTCCCTAGGAAAGAAATGCTCACTATTAATACAGCAGTGACAGCTTGTTCATGGATGAAGCTCATCCCTATATGGTAGAAAACTCAAAACCCCTGTTGACTTTAATGAGGATGTCACAACCACATAGGCTTATTAGGGTCCCATGCAATCAGGTCCTTGGGCCACCTCTTCCCGCTGCTCTGCCCCAAAATGTCTGGAGTTTTGGGGCACTTCCTGTGTTCTCAGGTCTGATGAAAGTGTGCAGGAGGGCAGAGAGGCGAGAGAAGGAGACCAAGATATTAAAAGAATCATTAATACAGCTTTGGAAAGAACTTTCTCTTTGTTGAGATTTATGATCCCAGCAATGAACTGCAGCACTCTACCTACACCCAAAACAAATAATCAGTAATTAACTGTGACATGTACTTCTCTCTGTTTTCCAGTCAAAACAAAATGACATGCATTTTTGTCCCATATATTCCTTTACATTATTGTAGCTCTTTTAAGATTCAAAAAGTATATTTTCTTTTTTTTTCTTTGCTCAGGGGATGCTGATGGAGAGCTAATAGCCAGACTTTGTGGTCAGGCTGCACCATCTGTGCCACTAGTTATAGCTGCCTCCCAGATCTGGGTACATTTTGTAAGCGATGGAAACACAGAAGATAAAGGATTCTTGGCCCATTACATGTTTGAAGGTAAATGGCTTGATAGAGTGTTGCCCATGCTAACTGAGGCACTTCTGGGGAATGTTGCCATTCATTTGGTGATACTGAGAATACACACTATGGGATCAACCCTCAAAGAGGTCCTCCAAAGTTACACAGTGCCTGCCACTATTTATATCCATCTAAAGCAAACATATGCTAGCAATTGAACTTTCAGATTTATTTTCTGCCTCACTGTTCCCATTCCCCAAACCGCATTTCAGTTTCTGCAATGCAGTGCAACACTCAGAACAGCTGGCTGCTCTTGGGAATAAGGGTGTAACAGGTAACAACAGCCAAGTTTGACTTACTTCAAATAGGCCTCCAGAGTGCTAGCATGGCTGAAATGAATTCTGCTGCTTGAACCTTCGCACTCATTTTGAAATCCACTAAAAGCCATATCAGTGCAAATTACACCACTTTGCCATTTACATGCCAGCACAACTGTTCTTCCTGTCAGAGCTGGATTTAGCCTTGGTGCTTATCTAAACACATGAGCAAGTTTTTGACTTGATTGTGTTGCTCCAAGAAGGGCACCGGTTTGCTTAGGAGTCTGAGATAAGTAAATGGAAGATAAGGTGGAAGAGGCAGCTCTAAGTGTCAGCTGGCAAAGGCTTTGCAGAGCTATATTAAGTATCAGCATAAGTGTGAAGTTTTAAGGTCATTGCATCTGTTTACTGGCTATTCAATGACAAAGATTTTAAAACTTGGATTTTCCCAGATAAATTGTTCATTCTTACCTATATCAGTCCAACTTGATTATGTTTTAGCACTATTACAAGCTGAATAATGTTCCAGTCATTTGATTATAGTGTTCAGTTCCTAAACTGTATTCAAATGCCACTCTTTTTCTTCAGCCTGTGGTGGTATACAGTCAGGTGAAAGTGGAGTCATCTCCAGTCCTAACTACCCAGAGCCTTACAGCAACATGAATCGTTGCTCCTGGTTGTTGGAAGCCCCTGAAGGTGACACCATCACTGTGAGTAACACAATGCCATGATTATGTGTGCAGCTGGCAGCGTGAGAGGTACCCTCTGAGTCTTGAGGAAGAGGTTTGAGACTATTTGGAACATCAGAAATATGGAGGAATGAAACATCTCTCCAACAGCCTTACCTAAGAAAAAGGGGGAAATAAAGATAACACAACCAAACTAGATTCTGCTTTTTGACAACCAGAAGTATCCTAGTCTAGCTTGACTTCAAAACATAGCACTGACTTCTCCTTTAAATTTTGTGTTTAGGATACTAAAATAACTCATGTTATTAGATATGCATGGGTATTCTCACTATGATGAGAATAAACATGAGGCTGAAGATTTTTCATCTCTGTAGAAGTTAAAAGCCACTAGGAACTTACTTTTGCCTTTTAATGGTTAGTCTGGAAGATAATATGATTGCTGCTGGTACAAATTACACCAATGAGATGCTACTCTTGTTTCCCAGTTACTAATGGGCTGCCTGAGGTGCTACTTTTTTGAACCGAACTGCTGGGAGACTAGCTTAAGCACCTTTATGATCAAGCAGTGCTAAACTTCATTTGCTGACTTATTTGACTAATCCTTTGGAAAATAGATGCAATCAGTAACATTTGTAGTTTAGGTCAGAAAAATATCTGAAAAGCAATTTTGTAAAAACACATTGCAGATTTTAATATGTAATGTCTTTCACTAATTTCCCTGTCCTGTTTTCTTTATTTAAAACTACAAAGGTATTTCTTAGAAATACAAATCCATAGTCCTAATTATTCTGCTGCATGATATTCTGATCACTGCCTAGGTACTAACTTCAGGGAATACAGGATTGTTTTGGTAAAACACAAAATTTCTTCTTAATCCCCATTGTTTTTTAAAGCAGAACTAATCTTAATCAGATGGAAGTGAATTTCTATTTTAAAAAGTATGAGTAGCAGCACCCTCAGTGAAGGCAGACTAACCTTTTCCAGTATAAGCTGCCAGTTTCAGTTGCTGGGACAGTTTCAAACTTAAACCATTTGAACTAAATTTGTACTTAGTCTTCGACTCAGGCAGAGTTATTTTGGAAATTAATACACACAAAAGTTATAGCAAGAAGTACTATGTATTTGCTAAACTTTTCCACAAAGATCCCAATCCTGGAACTGGTAAAAAACAAACAAACAAACAAACAAAACAAACCAAAAAAACAAACCAAACCACACCACCACAACAACAAAAAAACCCCAAAACCAACCAACCAAACAAACAAACAAAAAAAACACACAAAAAAAACCTTATTGGGAGAAGGCCAGGCAGTCATTAGTGTACATCAATATTTCAACATCAACAAATACAGAAGTCTACTGGATCAGCAACCTAAATCCTTGAGCTGGAAATCCCACCCATGTGCTTATCACTCCAAGGACAAATGGCATCAGTGTGGGAGAGAGACAGGGTCAGAATCTGCCTGCACAGCCCAGTTCATGTGGTACATCCAGGCCTACAGGAGCCAACCATGCAACTGTTTCTCTCACATTTAATGGAAATCAGCATTATTTTTAGCAACTGTTAAGTATTCTGATTCAAAAATAATAGGAAGAAAAAAAAATCCAAGGCTTACTGCTTAAATAGCTACTTGTATTTGAACATGTAACTTCAGATTTCATGAGAACAGGAAACTGGTTCAACTGCTTTGCATAATGAAGACGGCTTTGAGGCACATACTGAGCTTCAGACATATGATAAGGTCCCAATAATGCCAGTTTTTAACCTGTGCATTCCTCTTCCATTTCTTTCTTCCTGCTAAGTAGCTGCTGTTACTTACAGTGGCAAGATTCCAGGCAATACTTGCAGGAAAGCATCCAGGTGAAGTGAGGGTCGGATTTCTGAGCACACCCAGAAATCATTGTGCTAGAATGGCCATGGGATCTGGCTGTAATTGCTCTAACCTCTCTGTTGGTGTGGCTGGTGGTAGCTCCTGAATGTTGCTTTTGTGTGTCGCAGCTTACTTTTACAGCCTTCCACGTTGAACATCATTCGCTTTGTAAGTGGGACTCTGTTACGATCCTGAACGGTGGCTCTCCTGGGTCTCCCGTCATAGGGAAGTATTGTGGAAACACGTCCCCTGGGACTATTCAGTCTGGCTCCAGCAAGTTAGTAGTGATCTTTAACTCTGATCACTCAGTTCAAGGAGGTGGCTTTTATGCAACGTGGACAGCAGAATCTCTAGGTAAGAGAAAAAACACTTTTTTTCAAGTCTAACGTAGCAGTGCGTCCTGCCCATGTAAGACTTTTCAACCACGAAAGAAATAGCATTCTTGTCTTTAGTTAAGTTTGCATTAAAGAATAAAAGAAATACATGCCAACATCTCCAGCATTCTTGAGAGAAGCCAGCACTAAAAAAGTCAAGTATTAAACCAGGGTTGTCTGATCTTACAAAATGAAATCAAATTTGGACTGATTTTGTTCTTTTTAAGCCTCCTACTGGCAGTTTCTTGATGTCTGTAAATTGTCACCATGCCCATTTTCCTCCCAGCAGTGGGATCTATTGTCAGTGACTATGAGAAATTTCACTTCTTGAATAATAATTGTTTCACAGTTTGATTTGGTTTAAACACTTGAAACTAGAAAGAGGTCAGTTTCAAAATACAGAGACAGACAGAACTTCTCAAAGAACACGTGAGACAAAGGCCTAAAACTCTTCCACTTCAGTGGAAATGTTGGTACACTTTTGAAGGCAGTACACATGCAAGATCAAATTGGTACATTCCCTCCCTTGAAATGATAATCTCTCTGGATTAAAAACAAAACAAACAAACAAAAGAAACCCACCCCACACAAAGGAAAGAAACAAACAAAACTCCCCCAAAACCCCAACCAACCAACCAAAAATCTCCACAAAACAAACAACAAAAAAGGCAGCTCATCATCTGCATACTGTCCTTCAGGAGGTGACCAAAGGCAAGTGTGGATGTGCTGGCTGGTGACAGGGCAGAATTCATTGTGCCTCCCTACCTCAGTACAGAGCTGAAAATGTGTTCCCTCGTGTCACCAGCTGCAGACCTTCTGGCAGATGCTGATGCCCTGACAGTATTCACACCGTCGGTTGAAGGAGTGTCTTCTTAAACATATCAATAGTCTGTGCTTGCATGAATATACATGGTCACTTCAGCAGGTTTTTGACATTTTTCCCTGTTGTCACTGGGACTTCATGTCCAAGGAAGGCTGTTCTTCAATGATGTAGTATACACGGAATGTTCACAGTCATTGTTCTCTCTGTAAAAGGAGATTTCTTTTTTTTCTACGCCTGGATTCCTTTCCTCAGGTTTCTTCTCATTTGTTCATGGAGAATCTCTGTGTTTACATTCCGTATGTGTGAGCAAAATTTGGCCTCATACCCTTCTACCCATTTCTAACACAGAAGAACAAAAATTAAAATCTTCTTTTTAAAACTAATAGATATATTTTTAATTAAGAGGAAAGAAAGTAGAATGTTATAAACCTTTTTTTTGCTCTTTAGTCATCCTTTTACTACATTGTCTCTGAAATAATAATGGGTTGCTAGTAGTGTATGAATAGCCCTAGTAAATTATTCTTGGCCTGGTATTTGCAAGTATGTTTCAAATTAACTAAGTTTATTATGTATAAGAACATGAGCTGCCACAGAGCCATGACCAGATCTTCCCCCTTATAAATGAATCTGTTAGCAATTTTTAAAGGCATGTTTTTCAGCCCACTTCATAATCCCGCTGAGATCCACAGGGCTGCCTGTGCTGGAGAAGTCACCATTTTGCCCTGGGTAAGCGGATGTAGCTTGAGCAGAATCACATGTGGAACTGCAATAGTCGCATGTTGCAGAGCGAGGAAAAAAAACAAGAAAGGATTCAGCAGTAGAGTAGATTAAGGTTTTTTCCCTATGGTGCTTTTCTGAATGGCTGCCAGTCATGATGTGCATGCTGTGGGGTGTGGGAAGGAACCTGCACAGCCTTGGGAGAAGCTCTTCATTAATGTATTTCTGACCCTTACTCTCCTTTATGCAATTCCCACTTCTAATTGTTAGGAGTATATAGATGGACCAGATCAAAAAGGTATCAACTGGTAGGGAGAAGGAGCTTGTGAAGTAGAGGCAGTACAAATGGAGACCTTCTTAGAGTGCAACCACCTCTCTGCTGCAAGGGTGGGAGAAGGAAAATTACTTAAAAGAGGGATAAATGAAGTTTGAATGGGTGTCAGGGCTTTCCTCTCTCACTCCTGCAGCCACAGAAGCAAGCAGCTATTCCAAGCTGACACCAACAGGAAATATTTGATCATTTCTCCCACCTGTTGTTATTTTTTTCCAGGATGTGGTGGAATCATTCATTCAGATAACGGTATGATCAAGTCTCCTCATTGGCCTCAAAACTTTCCCATGAACACCAGATGCTCCTGGACCATCATCACACACGAAAGCAAACACCTGGAGTTGAACTTCCACAGTAACTTCCAGATTCCAGACAGCAATGGAAGCTGCCAGAGCAGTTATGTGAAGGTAAAGTAATTGTGAGCATTAGATCAACAGAGCAGTGCTTTAATAAGTCAGGATTCCAGAATCCTGTTTTGCAATCATCATGGTTAAGATTGTCAATGCACAAAATTCAGAATATAAACTGAAGTCCTTGTACCAATACAGTCAATTTTCTGTATGCCTTGAGAACTTGCTTGTATATATTTTTAATTTTTAGCAGTTCTTGAGGTTCCACCTCCAGCAGGATCCCATCACCCTACACGCTGCCCCAAAAATCAAAAATATGAAAAAAATGTACATATGACTAGGAAATAATGACAAAATATAGTGTAATGAAAAGACCTTTTCAATTACTCCAGTGATTTAGAAAACAGGAATGTGACACTATAATTCTACAAAACTTCTTTATAAGTGCATAAACTGTCCAAGTTGCACTAATCCTTCTTTTTTTAATCTCAAAAAACAAAGATAGCATTCTTATCTTTCATAGGTTATCAAGAGCCTCTTGTTTTCAAAGCAATAGAATGGAGTGGACATGCTTTGAATTTTTCAGTGTAATTTTCTTCTCAGGCATCTGGCATATATTCAGTGGTTTTGTGCTCATTTTCTCCACAGCAGTACAACTCCCACTTGAAATAAAGGGCAAACATAATTTGACAACATGTAGGAAGGCTTGAGCAGCTGTACATCTGATCTATACCTACTAACTTACAAACCACAGTTGCACTCATTTTTAAGGCTGTGGAAAAAAAAAAATACTATTAGATTTTCCTTTTCATAGCCTCCACTGATTAGTTGATGTAATAGGTTACAATTAATTTCACTAATATGAAAGCTTAATACCGCCATTAAAGGTGCTTTAATTTCTAAACATTCCTGTATGACATGGTCAAAACTATGTCAATTGGAGATTTTCCCCATAGGAAATAATCTGAAATTTTTTGTGATGTCTGCCTCCATTTCTAAATGCCCAATTTGAGATGTATAAAGGTGTCTTGATATGAAAAAGTGTGGAAGAGGTATAAGTTTCTTCCATTCATTATAATCTGAGCAGCTAAAAAAAGAGGAATCCAAAATCAATAGTGACTTTGCAAAATCTTGGCCAGGCCATAGACTGTTTATATTAATCCTTTGAGCACCCATTGCCTCAAGCACCTGGCCAGATGAATGAGGTGATTCATAGGCCTACACTTGCAGACTAACCCTTGGCTAACCCTTTCTAGGATGGCTGCTTAGAGCAATCTCAATTTCATGTGGTTGTTCTAGTTCCTCTAAACTTCTTTCAAACACATTATTTTAAAAATAAAATATTATTTGTTTTTAATACTTTTTTTGTTTAAAATACCAGTAAAAAAAAAAAAAACTGTTCAAACACATCAATGAAAAATAGATTTATTATTAGAGTAAATTTTTTATCTTTTTTTTTCTTAATGCAGATGTTTTAAATTCTTGGCAATAAACATCCTGATTCAGGAAATTATTTAAGCACTCAGAAACATTAAACATTTATGCCTATGTTTAATTTTATATGTGTGTTGAAATTCAGTGCTTAAGCTGTGAGCCTCAAGTACATGTTTAAATGATTATGTGAAGTGGGTTTCACTTAAAAAGCCTACCTAAACCTGCATGTGCCTCTTGAATGAATGGTTTGATTTAACTTTAATTGGCTAACGGTACAGCCGAAGAAAAAAAAAAGTATATTTTTCTTTATTATATTTTTTGTAAGATATTATTTTGTTAATTTTCTACATGATTTGATACTTGTCATTGAACAAGTGAATGCAGCATAACAAAAATGGAAATAATTTTTGATTAGCGAGACTAGATATTAAGTATCCAGATCTTCAAGTTTGATGCCTCTACATTATCCTAGCATGGCACCTTGTTTTTTACTGACTTATGAATAATATAAGGATTACGTTTATTACTTCATCATATACACACGCATTCATATTCATAGGGTGTATGGAGATAAATTAGCAGAGACAAAATATAAGTAGGTAATGATGTGCATAAAATATTTTTCTCTGTTTCCATGGATCTGATCTGTGTTGGCTCTGCTGTCAGCAGGAGTTGAGGCAAATGACCTCCAGATGCCCTTCAGGGGACCCTGGCAACCCAAGTTATTCTCTCTGATTGACTCCTTGAAGTCTATTTGTCTCCACTGACTGTAGATTGAAGAGAGAATGATTAGCTCCAGTTTAGATCTCTAAGACTGAGCATGAGACAGATCTTACCCTAAGTCTATGGAAAGAACAATTGCATATACAATTCCTGGTGAGTTGCAACAAACTACACGGGCTGTGAAAGCACTAAACCATTTCCACTCTGGGTTTGTCAGGTGTGGAGAGGAAATGATGAAGAAGCAGCAGCTTTGTTAAGCACAGGATGTGGAAGTTCAGCTCCTGATCCTGTTGTTGCTCCAAACAATGTGATAACTACAGTATTTCAGTCTCAGGATGCTCCCGGGATAGGTTTCTCTGCATCTTTCATAAGCAGTAAGTAACATTAAACCCAGATGGCTGCTCTATTAGTCCATTTTGGATTAGTTTGATCTGTGTGTAGCAATTCAGACCTGAGTCTAACAAAGCTTTGAAGCCTCTGCCCAGCTTTTGAAACGAAGAAACAAGTAAACTTCATACAGAATGCAATGGAGCTACTGTGTTCTCCAGTGTTGGAGTTGCCAAAGATGCTCCATGCAGCTACAACTTTGTAGTTATTCTTAGCCACCTTTGCCTTTTCAGTGTGCCAAAAAGAAATGAATAGTCTTTACATTTTAAGAATTTGTTTCTCTGTAGTTAAATTGCTTGGAAGCTAAAGTTATAATCTTCTTAAAAAGGAGAAAGTATATGCTTTTCCTTTAGAATTTTTCTCTGTTCTTCTTTTCAAGGCACATGCTGAAACTGTGGTAATTTCTCACATGTATGATACAGCCTATGCCCTTCACATACACTGCTCTCAGGAGAAGAAATTACTTCTCACCATGTGCTCTTTCTTTTGCTTTGCTTTGTTGTCTTTGTATTTCATGTAGTTCAAGTGGCATTTCTTGGGTAGTCTCTCCATTTCTTTAACCATGGCAGGTGCTTTGTGATGGTCAAACCCACCAGCAGTGTAGGAGGTAGTGTTCAATTGCTGTTGGTTATTTGTTACTTTTTTGTAGGATTCTGCCAAAGGAAACCACTTTCACTGTATTCAGATTAAAACAGTGAGAAATTAAGTGCTTAGAGGATGGCACTATTGAAGTATGCAGAACTCTGAACTGAAACTGCTTTTGTTTTTATAATGTCTGCATTAATGTTGTCAGTAACAACTAACAACCTCTTAGTGGAGACAATTGCAGGCTTCACATGCCTGTTTCTATACTTATACCAGCATTTCTCTGTGCACTGCACTCGTTTAAGCCTGCACCTTAAAATAAAGAGACACCTCAAGGCCATGCAAGTCATTAGGTTCAGAAGGAGCTCAATTAAAATGTTCTGTGTGCTTGAGAAGTTCTGGGCAGCAAACCTTTCCTGCCTCTGCATATATAACAAAGCAACCCAGAGATGCCCCACAGCTGACTGCATTCACCTGGCTGTCAGGCATGGAGCAAGAATGGTACCGCTTGGGCTGCCATGGGCATCTTCAAATTAGGGTAAACTGCTGATATACCCTAATAACTCTCCATCACATTCAGCTACATTTGTATGTCCGTAGGGATTTTGAAATGTGCAGACTCCAAACCCATAAGTGCTGTGTCCTTCTGGTCAGTGGGCTGAGGGGCTGTGGCCTGATCTCACCCAAGACGCTTCAAGATACTGTGTGAGGCTGTAGGCGGGAAGATTTTGCTTTTGCCCAAAACCACTGCTCTGTGTGTGTCAAAGACCTACTGTTGCCATCATGATATATGCTACTTTCCCTGTTTTTTTGACCAGCCTCTTAAGGAGAGATGAGACCCTTGTGTACATTATTCATCTTCTCACTGCAAAACCAGAATGATGTTATCACCTGGTTTATAACTGTATCTTATTTATTTCTCTTTGCAGGATGCGGAGCAAATTTCACCAGCCCAAGAGGTCGTATTGTCTCCCCTAACTACCCTAGTCAGTATGATAACAATTTGAACTGCAGTTATATCATAGATCAGGGACCACAGTCACTGGTGATCCTAGAGTTTGAGACTTTCCACTTGGAAGGTAACCAGTTCTTCATCATTTCAGTATATACTATGAAGTGTAACTTTTTATTTGAAAACATACAAGTGTTCTATCATGGAAAATGGTTGATGGTTTAATTTGCTGATCCATTCTGAAAATCATTTACAGAGATAGTTTCTATGGTTCAGTTTTGTGTCACTAAAGGCTTCTAGAAGGGTGCAGATAGATGTCACCTGTTGAATATCTTACAGCATGAAGCTGGGAATTGGCCAGGTGGTTGGAGCATAAGAGTGACTGTGGCCAATTTGGCTTTATGTTCCTGCCTTGTACTTGCCATTGAGTCTTAGAATCTTTTTGATCTAAGGCCAGCTGTTTTGCTCTTCAGTGCTTCTGTTTCCTTAACTGATAAAATGGTTATAAATATACTTGAGTGTTATACAAGGATGTGCGAACATGTAAGTGTGAAACTACGTGAAAGACTACAGTGACTGAAAATCTATAAAAGTTGTTACCCTAGTGTGAATCGTAAAACTTTTCCATCTTTAATAGGAACAAATTTTTATGGGTGGACATGTCATGATAACACAGAGGGAATCAGTATGACCGAACTACTTGGGTGGCATCACATATTTCAAGGCCATCTTCATTTGCTTCCCTTGAAGTCACCTAGATGAAGGGATTTTTTAGTAGCTTGTTACTAAGCTGGTGTGTGTAGTTTGAATTTTCTTCAGATCAAATAATAAAGTCAGAAAATCGGCTTATTTTCTTTTGGTTTTAAGATTTCAAATGGTAATTCAAAAGTATTCTGGTACAAACTTAATTTAGATCTGAGACAAATATTTGATTTGATTATGATTTTATCTAAGACTTTTTTTTCATCCTCTAATACAAACTGTTACTTCAAGAATTTTTTAAATTAAATGTAAACCACATAAATTACATAATTTCTTCATGTAGAAGGCATTATTATTCAGCAGACACACTATGCATTAGGCTGAACCTGATGATGCTGATTTTGACACCTCAGTGAGTACATTACTGATCTGTATTCTGTCTGTGCATTCAGTTAATTTATAAATGGATTCAAGCTTTTATTATCAAGAGGGTTAAAGCAAAGAGGTAAGTGATACAGATGTAATAATAAACATAGACTCAAATAATTACTAGAAGTATTCTACTTGTTGCAGGATAATTTGTTCCTTTACTGTTATAGGCTTCCTTAGGCTATGCAAACTCAAAGTCCTTAATCACATAAAATAAAAGAACTTTGGATATGAGCTAAAGGACATCTGGTTATAAAAGAAGAAGTATAAAACTCTCCAGTAGTTGCTTATTAATATTTTTTTAAAAAATCCTAACATACAACCCTGTAGCAAAGAGTAATGGCCTGGGTTTAAATTGGAAAGATGACCAAAACCACCATCTTGCAAACTACCATGCAGAAGTGAAAACTTATTCAGTAGTCCCACTGAATATGTTTAGGACATGTGCCTACGGTTTTCCAGCGTGAACTCCCTTAGTTCATCTGCAAAGGCAGGACAATGTTTGGCAACATCTATTAAAGACCTTTCTAGCTATTCCATATGTAAGCAAGCATTGCACCTGCTTAGATTGTTGCTGAGTGTGGCCTTTAAAAGCTTAACCACACTGGTACAGATGTTCCAGATGGGGTTTTTAAAACTTAGCTACATGTACAATTAACATAATTTACTACCTATTTGACCGCTCAAAAGAAATCCAATTGTTTTTTTTTTCATGGTTGTTTAGTAATGAAATGAAGTATCTAAAATAATGCCTGCAAGGCATACATATCTCATTGACTTTAACTGGTTGAGATATCTTTTCCAGAAGATTAGAAGGCAGAGGGTAATTGGCTACAGTGCAGTGACACATTGGTACAAAATTGAATGACTTCATGGGTTAGTCACAGATCTCTGCCATAGAGTTGATACGTTTTAAATTATGATGAGGCGCCTGTTCTGATATAAAGGATGACTCAAATGAGTCGGTTAATGCAGAGCAGTGATACAATATCATGGAACTAAATGAACATGTCATGCATGTACTACATATTAAGTATGTATTAAACCATAAATATAGCAAGAAATAAAGCAAGAGAGAACTGGAGGAAACTGCAATTGTTGATTTTGTGATCAAAATTTAATCTAAATTTGCTGCAGATAAAAAACAAAATTCTTTTTATCTGACTTCATGGCCCTGAAAATAAACATCTAATTTAGATTATTATCTAGATGTATGTCCTCCTATAGTGAAGTGAAAAAGATAGTGCTTTAAACTGAAAACTAAATGTACCTTGTAGGTGGAATGAATTGCCTTCTGAAGGCCTCACTCACTCTCTTTACACATTGAGTATCACAGGGAGCCATAGACAATAGCTTACACAAAATACTTAAGATGTAGGCAGCAAAACACAGGCAAGATAAACCCTACAAAAGGAGTTGGGCTTTCCTTTATAAATTTCCTTTATATATTTCCTTTAATTTCCTTATAGTCTGAAGAATGTCTCTTACTTTCCCAAACTGAATACGGATACAGAAACTCTTTTGATTTGCCCTTTTCATGAAATTGCATAGGTTGCCACTTTTGTCTTGTAGTACCACCTGCATTGTTGTGTTTGGTTATGCTTATGTTTTCTCAGCCCTGCTTCTATGACAGTGATAAATGTTGTCTTCCATCTGTACTCACTCCTTGGATCAAAGGTCTACACAAATCTAACATTAGAATTAGTAAAAAAATCCCTTCTCTATCTTAGCAGACTTACTGAGAAATAATTAATCACATCCATTTTTTATTCATAAGCTTTATTAAGATGAACATCTCTACAAATACACCTCTAGGACAGCTATGGTAGTGTATTATTAAATGGCTGTAACACTCTTCAAGTGAGTATAACATCCAATAAAGTCTGAATTCCAAATCATGGAAAATTAGGGGAAGTGGATGGAGGCCTCCTGCAACACCTGCTTTTAGAATTCTGTAGTATTTATACTCTATCCATAGAAAACAAGTCCATTGTGTTGATATGATGTCAACCTGAACAATGTTTTAATAACATTAAAAAAAAACAAACATGCAACTGTAATTTTGCAATCTAGGATAGGGTCACAGCTTTGTTTTGGAGTCTTCTCTATCTGCTTTCTCAGTTGTTACTAGGTGATTCAGAAAGTAGGCAAATGTTGCAATAGATTATTTTGAAAGAGGAGATAGATAGATAGATAGATAGATAGATAGATAGATAGATAGATAGATAGATAGATAGATAGATGGATATGAAAGACTTGTAATTCCTTGCTTTCAAACTAGTATTTTGTGTTACGGAGCTGATTACTATGTCACACAGGAGTATATATCTGTGTAATACTTCTCCTACCTTAGTAATTACTAATTGTGTTCCCATTTATACCAGAAGCTACAGTTGTGAATCAAAACCTCATTATTTTAAGTTTTACAAACTTCAAACAAAAAGACAGGTTCTGCCTAATAAAAAATGAAACAGAATCTATAACTATAGACAGAGAGATGGAATGGGGACATTATTATTAGTGATCAAATAGTTAGGGGCCCAAATTTGGTCAAGGATTTTGTGCAAGCATCATATCAAATAAACGATTTTGTGGAAAATAATGAGACCGGACAGAAATTTCTGCTAAATGAAAAGAAGGCAACACAAAAGCATATTTCAAAATGAAATGTAAGGACAACTGAAGCTCTTATCATGTGAACCTTGGAGGCAGGAGTCAATGTATCAATGCTGAGCAGTACCAAGAGATGATAATAGAGTGCAGACAGATAACAAAAGGCCTTGAAAGCAAATACACGCAGCAATTCAAAGAAAGAGAGATGTGTTCATAATGTCAGGCCAAATAATTGATCTCTCCAGCAGCATCTGGAAGAAATATTGTCAAGGCTAGGTGAAAGAATGGTACAATATCCATGTTGGAAAAATAACTGTTTCTTGGATGAGAGTCATAGCTATGCAGAAGGATAGGAAAGAGTTTATCTTAAAGATAATAACTGGAAACACTTGACCATATTTAGATCTAGCCTGGATATGAAGACCTAGAGAGATCCAAATCATAGACATGGACCTAATTAAGGCAAGCAAAATGATAAGACTGTAAAGAAAGATGATACAAGGGAAGACTTGAGAGGGCAAAAAAGTCTCTCCTATTGAATGGTTTTGCTGAGAGACAGAAATAAGATTTCAGTCAGAACAGAAAGAGGCCCGGAGGAGGGATGTAGACTTATGAGGTCATCAGCATAGAGACAGTGGTTGCATTTGTCCTTGTAAATGAGATTATACAGAGCTAATGTGGAGATCACAAAAACATAGAACAGTTTGGGTTAGAAGAGACCTTCAAAGACCATCTAGTTCAACCTCCCTGCCATGAGCAGGGATATCTTCAACTGGATCAGGTCGCCCAGAAGCACGTCCAGCCTGGCCTTGAATGGGGCATCTACCACCTCTCTGGGCAACCTATTCCAGTGTTTCACCACCCTCATTGTAAAACCATTTGTTCCTCGTGTCTGGCCTGAATCTCCTCTTTTTTAGTTTGAAACCGTTACCCCTTGTCCTGTCATAACAGGCCCTGCTAAAAAGTCTGTCCTCATCTTTCGGCCCCTTTTAAGCACTGAAAGGCCACAATAAGGTCTCCCCAGAGCCTCCTCTTCTCCAGGCCGAACAACTCTAACTCTCTCTGCCTGTCCGCACAGGAGAGCTGTTCCAGTCCTCTGATCATCTTGGAGGTCTCCTCTGGACTGTCTCCAACAGGTCCATGTCTTTCCTGTATTGAGGGCTCCAGGGCTTGGATGCAGGACTCTGAGTTGGAGTAGAGTTGAGCAGATGGGCAGAGTCACCTTCCTGGACCTGCTGGCCACGCTCCTTTTGATACAGCCCAAGATAAGATTAAAAAGAGGTAAAGAGCGAAAGACACTAGAGGAGATGTCTCATTGAATCCTCACGGGTGAATTGGAAGAGAGAATACAGTAATACCAGAAGGATAAGCAAAAGCTCTTAATAGATAAGGCTTTATGAAGGAAAACAGTGCTAGCTATGCAGAAAGTGCCTGGCTGCTCAAAGAGGATGTGGGTCTGACATCTGACTAAGGAAGATCTCTGGAGACTTGTGAAAGCTGTTCCATGGTAGCACAAGGGACAGAAATCGTTCTAGAAAATATCTAAGATGATAGAATTAGAGGAAATAAACCACAGAGAAGAATCACTGATGATGTGCTTAGTATGTGTAGACGCTGGAAGTATGACATAAAGAGGTAGAATAGAGGAACCTGAGGCTGAGGATTATTTACAGAATGCTCTGGTATGGTGGGAAATTAAGCAAAAATGTAAACAAGAGAATGAGTTACAAGATAGAGATCAAAGAATCATCAGTCCTGCCAGGATTCAGGGGTCATAAATTATATTGGCCCAAAAAATGAGGATTCAAAGCTAGAAATTAAGCCTTTTGCTCACAATGCTATTTCCACCATTTTATTTTTTCCAGTGCAGCAGTTTGAAACAGTTTGTGACAGGTAATGTGGGCATTTGCTTTGCTGAGAAATCTGTTTCACTTCTCGCCTTTCTCTAAAGTCTTTTCAGAAAAGGACCTTAGTTGCTTTCTCAAATATTTTTGCTTCTGAATTGTCACTTGTCTCCATTTATTTTTTTTAATTTCTTTGTATTTTAAAATTCATTATGTTTTTTAATTTTATCACATTATCAAGTATTCTCATAATAGGGTAGGACATTAAGAACTTTATTAATTAGTTATTTTATTAACAGTGTAATAAGCTATCTGTTGTGGCTGGTTGTTTTCAGCTTAGTTACTCTTATCAGAGTCAGACAAGCACCATATTTCCCTATTGGCGTAATGTAAAGCATGTTAGAAGACACTGTCTTATTGAGAGAGAAGGAATTTTTAAATTAAAACTCAAGAGAGGATCTAAAATATATTTGACTGCTGGGATCACACTGTTTTTCTTGTGACACAGAATTATCACTCCATTCCTATTGTCATCTTGTTCAATACGAGTCATCCTGTTTCCTATAACACTAGGAAGCAGCTTGTTTTGCCCGAATGATTTTCGGGAATCACTCCACTGTAAGCGGTAGGCTCAGTGTCTCTCCTGTTAAATTTAGATAACTCCCTACTAATTCTTTGCAGGTTAAGTAACTGCCCCATTGTTGCTAACAGATTGCTAGACATGATAACTTAACCTCAGTAAACATGTGACAACCCAGCTTCCACTATGCTTGAAAAAGAGAAGATTAATTATGCCATTATGAAGAAAAAGAGAAAGAAAACATCAAGTTGTCCTATAAGCATAACAACTAATGAAACTCATTTTTCAGTAAATGTGTGCTGCGTTTTTCGTTAATGGCCTTAATCCAGCTTTCTTGCATAATCCATGTGGCTCCCTTCTTTCTCCCACATGATACTAAACCTCTCTAGCTTCCATCATACAACCCTTGGTGGTACCACCCTGGGTACTAACAGCTTCTCCCCATCCTCATCGCTCCCATCTGGGCAGGGAGTTGGTGACATGGCTTTGAGCTCCCAGCGTTGGCTGGTGCTCACAGGTCTCTGCCCCAACTCACAGCCCTGACACTGAAAGCACAGCTTGTCCTTCTTTGGGGACATTCCTCTGGCACTCTAACTCGGCTACTGACCTTCATGAAATTTATATGAACTCAGTACATTTGAGACCTCTCAGTTGAATTTGGTTGCAAATGGTGAGGTGGCTAGGAAGTCAGAAAGGTAGAGCATGGAGTCAGAGAGGATGCCTCATTGCTCCAGGAACCTGACTGCAAATGAGAAACTAAAAAGCAATGGGGGAAAAAATAGTAGAATGCTACATTCTCCGTTTCTGTGTTTCTTAGTGCTGCTGAATGGGCAGCTTCTCACCCTTATATCTGCACCAATTTGCCCCCTAATGCAGATTGCACTTGAAATTCATTGGGTTTTTTTCCTATTGCTCAGTCATCTCCAAATCTCCACTGACTGCCACAGTTACAGCATCTCACTTGCAAACTATGAGTTTAAATTTACCTTTTTTGGCCTTCTGAGTCAAGCTGAAGAATCCGAGTTTAGTACTCCAAAGTTAGAGGGAATCCAGAGAGAAATAAGTCAGCTCTGAAACATGTTAGTGTATGGACTATTTTTATATTTTCTCAAATTCTCACTTTTAATGATGTAAAATTCCCTGCGCTAAGTGCTGACTTCCACATTAGGGGAAAGAAATATGAGGTAGTTGGTTGCCTGTAACAAAAGGTGCATTGCTTCAATCTGCCGAGGAGATTCACACTTTCATTTGTTCCTCTCATCTCCTCATAGATGGTGTTCACTCAACTATGAACTCCCAAGAACTCAAGGGGCCTAGAGCATCTTCCAGGTGATAGGATGTGTTGAATGAGACTAGTCTCATGTCTTACATACAAAGTCTCCTTGCCTTTTTCTGCATGTTAGAAATTGAAAGTCCTGGAATGGAAAATAATATAAAATGTAATTCTTATCCTCTGTGAGGTTTATGTACTTGCAGCTCAGCAAATCACATAGAAAATACGCTGCTTACACTTCTGCATTATGTGTCCATGCAGCCCCAGCACTCTCAAGCAGAATTTGTCTTTATGATGGAGTGAGCATCTTCAGCGGGACCAGGGTTACCCCACATCCTCTCATCACGCTCTGCGGTAATGAGCTCCCTGCCCCAGTCAGCGTCTTTGGACCTATGCTGCTCAACTTCTACACTGACTCTCACATTGCCGGCTTCGGATTCCAAGCGAGATTCAGAGCATTTGGTGAGTAGCCACTGTCCTGTGCTTTAGGTGGTGGAAATGTTCCAGCTGGATAATGGTTCAGTGTAGGAAATGTTGTACGTCACGTTGGGAATACTGCAGATGGATTCAGATGGTTCATATTCCCTCTGCACTTGCCCAAAAAAGCCCTCAGGACCAGGACATGGGACTGCTTGGTGCGCTTTGTCACTGACTGATGTATTATCTCACAGTTGTCATTTCAAGACGCTACAAGAGATGAAGCTGGAAACTGAAAAACTTTTCCTTTGCTGTAGAAAAGAAATGCAACCCATTTTGGCAGGGTTTTTGTTGTTTTTTTTTTGGTTGGTTTTGTTTGTTTCATTTTTAATAATGTTTAAGGAGACACACATGACTGGTTTATTTAAGTGAGTTCATTTAGAAGATTTGATCACTTACAAGAGAACGATTCTCAGTTACATTAGAACTATATTATGCAACATGGGAACTATGGATCCAGCTATATACCTCCATTCGGTTATCCTCTTGCAGTGCTAGATATTAAGGTAAATAAAAATGGGGATCCAGATATACTTTTATTTTTTAATATATATTTTCACCAAAACTTTTTGTCATTCACATGACAACTCTTTTGAAGAGGAAATATGTATCAGAAAAAGAAGTTTCCAACTGAGTTTAGAATTTACATCTGCACAAATATAAATATAAAAAAAGATTAATTTTATTTTCAAAACCAATTTTAATATTTTCTGGGTTTAACTGATAAAGACAGTACATTGACTTCTGAAAGCTATTTCATTTTCTAACTTCAGAGAAAATGTGAGTTCTTAACTTTGGTATTTGTCTTAATGTTCAAAGCCACAGCAAAAAGCATAAGGCCAAATTCTTCATATAAAATGAATGGCCTGATACAGATAAGACAGAGAGAACGGCACTGAGAAATGACAATGTGCAATTACTCATGGAAAAGACCTTCATAACTCCCTCAAGTCAGTTGCTGCTATCTGACTTCTGACATTTGAGAAAGATGACTGCAGCCTTATTAGCTTGTTGCTGTATACAAAGCAGATTCTGGCAATTAACATTCCTCTTCCCTTTAGTTGTGCTGTTTGCTGAAAAAATAAAAAAAAAAAAAAAAAGGCTTCCTCCTCCTATTGTAGAATAATGCTCATTCTTTATCCTCCTGGCTCCTGTCCTTTATCTGCCAGTGTTCCAGGCCACCAGCTGAAGAGCCAGGGGCTCTGTGTCCAGCAGCAGCCTGTATGGCACTGCCTTTGTTAAGGTGGTGGCCTGGGCAATAGCATGTCTTTTAAAACATGAAATGCTGCATGTGGCTTTGAGCCATTTATCAACAGGATGCAGGGAAACGTTTGGGGTTTTCTTGTTTTTTTATTTGTTTAGTTTTGGTTTTTTTCCAAGTTAAGATCATAAAATAAAGGCGGAAGCTAACAATGGAGATTAGAGTTGCTTTTATAATAGCTTTTGTTCCCTCAAGCACTGAAGCTGGAACAAACATTAGCCACACACTGGCCTCATCAGCACCCACGGTGTGAAACCCTGAGAAGCCAAGCAGTGCCTTTAGTTCTCAGCTGTAGAATTTGACTGTCCCCTCAGCCAGAGAGCAAGGACACAGCTCTCCAACTCAGCCACCCCCACTGCTGGCACATCCCAGCACAAGTTGAAGTGGGGAACAGTCCGCAGGGTTAGTGATACCTGGGGACTCCTCTCTGAATTTCTGCACAGAACAAATGCTACAGTAATGTCCCAGCCCTGCCGGGGTGGAGAGATGATGTGGCTCTGTGTACAGTTATTCCTGAAAAGTCAGGGGCAGGGCTATGTGTGCAATTGTGGCTGCTTTTGTGTCACTGCCAAACTTTCAGAGGCTTCCATGGGGCCAGGGGTTGGATGAGGAAATGTCTTTGCACACACATCAACCAGGTTTCTCTAGGCAAGCTAGAATGGGTGCAGAGCTCCTCCAGACACACCGCACTCACACTGCTGCATGGGGCACCCACCCCATCCTGCTGCTCCCTGCTCCTACTGCAGCACACTTGAAATCGGGCTCGATCTTTGAACAAATGCAGAGCCATTGACATTTGGTATGGACTAGAAACAACCTATTGCATCAATACTGACTAATCTTCCACTGCAGACCACAACATGACGGGCATCTCTACATTTAACGGTTCTAGGCATGACAGTGAAGACTGCTCCTATTTATCAAGGGCTTTTCTTTCCTTATGGCTAAACTCCTGCAAGAAATAGGAGAATTAGGACCAAGCTAGTATTCAGACACTAATCACTCTTTTTTCTGTTTCCGCTGCAGCTTGTGGTGGCATTTTCAGTGGCCCTGTTGGTGTTATAAGCAGTCCAGCGCATTCGGTCCTTGATTACCACAACAACATGAACTGCTCATATTACATCACAGTCGGAAATGGCAAAGTAGTGGCCCTCAAGTATGTAATCCAAGTTCAACTTGTCATCAAGGGGACAGGTTGTTCTCTGAACCCAGTTAAAGACAGCATTTATTGACAGTGTTCTCCCTGTCTTTCCTTTTCCAAGGGGAAAGCTGAACTAAAATGAGAAATGGCTACTGAAGCCACCTTTATCAACCTCAGGCTCCCTTATATCTTTCTCTGTAACTTGTTGTTTGCAAAACATCACCACAATTTGACTTCCTGCTTTGGTCACCAAAAGGACTAAGAAACTGTAAAAACAGAGCTGATGCTTTTAGTTAAATGCTGTCAGCCTTGGAGGGATTCTGAAACTTCTGTGAGTTGATATAAGAAAAAAGTAATTATTTTAGAACGCTGGTACTCACTTTACACCCCAAGTAATAATACCTGTCCAGAAAGAGTGGACTTCTGAGTGTGTGCTGCCTTGCCTTAAAGAGGAGTATGGCTGCCACAAGATCTTGGCACTGAGAAATGAAAAGATGGATACATTCTTCTGTCACATATATACTGATTGTGAATTAAGAGAACATTTCGCAACGAAGCCGAAGACCCAGCTGGTCTGCAATCTGAGCCTGCATTCTGTATGCCCCTCACGTGCCCAAGGAAATTGCAGGCTGAGCGGTTTGCACAAGAGAGAGTGGGTGTGTTTGCACAGGGGGATCTGCTGCCTCAGAAAGCCGAGGTGTGCTGACAGCTTGCCTTGCCGGAGGCCCAGGTGGTGAGGTTCACTATTTGCTGGAGGGTTTTGCCATTCAATTAATAGTGCTGCTCGCTTGTTCCTTAAGAGAAATGTTTTGTGGTATCTGTCTGTGTATGGCTGTGGCTATTGCTATTGTTTGGACCTGTCCTCAAGCACTAAAAGCATGCATAACACTGGAATAGAAATGAAAATATAATACCTAAAGCTCCAACTGTATTTTACAGATTCAACAGCTTCGAGCTTGAAATATCTCCCTCCTGCTACAAGGATTATGTGGCTGTATATGACGGCTCAGACACCCACGCTCCTCTCCTTGGGAAATTCTGTGGTGCAGAACTACCTCCGAATATTAAGAGCTCCAGTAATAACTTGTTCCTGATGTTTACTACTGACTTCTTTGGAGGAGACAGGGGATGGAAAGCATCTTTCAGGGAGACATTAGGTAAGACTATGACCAGACTCGTAACCCCAAGAATCTGCTAGTAAGTAATTTCCTCTGAGGAGAAGCAGTTATGGTCTCACTCACTAGGGGTGCTGGAACCAGAAAAGAGTTTCTGATTTTGTCAAAATTGATTGAACTGAGGTTATTTACCTTACACTTACGGGCAACTCTTTTGGACGAAATCTGGCAATACTTGAGAACTCTTGTAGTCGAAGGCTGGTGGTGCCCTAAAGATGCCCCCTTTCCACCCATTCTCCATTTCTAATTCTTCGCAGTTCACTGCTCACCTTTTTAAAAACTAAAGTGTTAAGATAAGATGGGCGTTTCCCTCAGGGACCACTGTGCTGAGCTCTGCTGATTTTGTGGATCAGTCTGGTTAGCTGGCCACAACATAAATGGCATTGTGAGTGAGAATGAGAAGCCACTGGATGTTTAATACTTTGATGGACACAAGAGTCAGGAGCACAGCTTGATTACTGCCTTAAAAAAGCTTTAAACTCAGTAGTCTGTTTTTAAGATCAAGCTGTAAAAGGAATTTTTTACCATTTTTGTAACACCTGAATTGATGATAACAAATGATTATTACATGTAAATTGCTTTGATGTCATCCCTACTAGTTCCCTGTGTAATTAATTCAATGTTTTTGTGATCTAAAAAGAAGTAATTGTCCATTTACAAAGCTGGCCCTCAGACAGTTCAGAATGAAAGGCCTTTGTGGCAGAACAAACATAGTCTTCTGCTGAGTCATTGAATCCCCTCCCAACCCCTAGCCAGTGACTTTCTCATTTGATACAATCTGAGAAAGTATTTACAGATTAGGAAAATAACTGGTTCTATGGGCTTTGCCAATACAAATATTCCCACAGAACCTCATGGTCATTACTATTATTAACTCTTCATTTGCTTCACTCTAAGTAATTGCTACAAGAATCTTTAAGACCATTCTTGTTGACTGTTATTTCGAGTAACATATTGTTGCTTCACGTGTTGCTGTCCTTAAACCGTTAGGTACCAGCTGTCAGAGATCCCCCGCAGCCTGGCTTCCTGTTTCCAGGCTGAGATCATCAGGAACTCTCCAAGCTCTTGCTCTTCCTGTTGGCATACAGCCAATTTCTTTAGCCTCTGACTTTAGAATTTATTTCTGCAACTTGCCAGGATTCTGCTTAAGCACATAACAGAACACAAGCCAAGCTCTTCAAGTCAGTATCATGCCTGATAATTTCCTAGATTGAGGCAAAGCCTTTTATAAATAAACTGTGACATCTCTTAGGCTAAGTTTTGGAGGGACATTCCTGCAGGGTCCCCAGGAAAGGGAGGTTGTGAAGTTGCATGAGTTATTCAGGAGCAACGGAGTTGCAAGTTGGAAAAGATGGGCATGCGGAGATGTGGGTTGTGTGATGAAGGGCCCATGGTGGTATAATGCCTAATGGCAGGTCTGCTTTCTCTACTGTGGGAAGGAAGCCACAGGGACTAAACCACACAGCCATTAGGAAGGATCCTGACAGTCCCATGCTAGTACAGAATGCCCAAAAAGTAGAAAAGGGTATTATAAAAGGAAAACATGAGTCACAGTCTTATAATTGTTTCCAGCTTGACTTGTCTAAAAACTAGAGCCAGGAAAATCTGTGACACATCTTTGTACTATGAGGTCTGAGATTCTGCTTCAAATGATAGAAAATAAAACCAGGAAGATCTAAAAGCCTGTTATTCTGAATGGTGCTTTAGAGAAGTTCCCTCATGTCTGTCAATAGATAAAATCCATGTGGTTTTGTAAGAGTGCAAATGCAATCAGATGACAATTAATAATGATAAATCTCTTGGATAAGGAAGATAGTATCTGTAGAGAAACAAGAAGCCTCATTATCTGTTGGATGGCAATGAGCTCATTATTCTGTAGTTACCCTAGGGAAGCACAACTGGATAATGTAATTATTGCTCTCTTTTTAATGTTGTGAGTGACCTTGATTATGTATTGGAAAGAAGCAAGCAGAAACAGTACACCCATTTGTAGCAAACTAAACTATTTCCTTTCCTCACAAGCTCTTCCAATTTCTTTCCTAATTAGGCTTCCCTCAGTGGTACTGTCAAAATCCAGGGTTATCTGTTCTTTCTCTCTTGGGAATTTTATTAGCAGGGAGTCCATCTGATAACCATTGCAGTGGGAGGGAAGAGAGAAAATGAAGTAGGAAACTCACAACACCTTAGCAAGACTGACAGTACCCAGGCATTCAAAGAGTCAAACCCTGAAATTTCTGTAGAAAAAAAAATGCTCTAATTAAAACAACTTGCTTGCATCACTGATCCTGCACCCACTAGAATATGGAAGGTCCCCCTAGTTAGAAAAGGGATACTAACAGAAAGTATGAAATAGTATTAATTTGACAGTACGGTGACATTTCACCTGTTTTGTCAAATGTCTTATTTCACTGTGCTACTCCACGCACTGTGCAATTTGTTGTTAAGTGCACATTTCATAAGCTGCATTCTTTGTCATAACTGACTCTGTGATATGGTGCATTTGAGACAGGAACATACAGCCCTCGGTGCAGTTCAGAGGGTTTATAATTTCACTATCTCTGCTGCTAAGTTTGGATACTTATCAGCCTTATTTTTGGAATCACTGGATGTGCTCTCAGGCCAAGCTGGTGAACTGGGCTGACTGAAAGATCCCAGCCTGCTCCAAATGTTAGATTTGTGCAAAGACAGACTCACCTTAGTTACCACTGACCTTTTTCCTGCCGTTGTTTTCAGTCTGTAAAATGAGAATTATACCTCCTTTTCACAGCAAGCGTGTGCTCCTCTACACAATCAATAAAAGGATGAGACAAGATAAATCAATACCACCTTAAGGCATTTGGTTACATGAGATGTCTCTGTGAAGGAAGGAAAGCTAAGATCTCTCCCCAAAGAATGAGTTCTGTGTGTACCGAGCTTCTGACTCGCCCAAGGATCTCCTGATTATCCCTCTAGCTCTAAGGGGAGACCTAAGCTTTCCAGCCAACCCTGGCTGGCAGGGACAGAGCCTGCACATACCTCTGCCACCCCTGCTGTGATAGCAGGGACTTTGTACTTTGGCGATAAGTGGAGCTTCTGCCTATTCCCATCCAGCAGTGGGGTGACCCTCTCACCCCAATTTGCAATCCCTCTGAGGCTTAGGATACAAAGGCTGAGAAGACATATAAGGGTTTAGATTTTTTTCCTGTTTTTAAAGATTCAGCAACCCCTGTTGGGAGATGTAGCAGTGACCTTACAGAATATCATTTCTGCTTGGCAGCTCTCCTTGCTCATGTATGTAGCTCCATTGTCTCAGTAATGAAAAACATACCACATTCTAAACCATCAGAGAAGGATCCAGGGGTTTTCTGAAAGGCAGGGCTGTCTGAGGAAGCCACATGAATTTACAAGCAGCAAAGTGCTACGCATGGTTAGATAAGTGGGTTGAGTCAGAAAGCTCTTACTGTGCTTTTTTTGACATAATCCAGGCAAAACTGAAATGGAGTTGGGACATTGAGGAAGGTGGGATGGAGGAGGGCAGGAAGATTGCTTGCTTTTTCTCTACAGCCCTAAATCCTGTTTGACTTCAAGCTGTAGCCAGCTTTTTCCCCTCTCCTTTTTTTATACTATCTCTTGTGAGTGTGCAGTAGAAATTCACATTTATATGTTGTGAAAGAGCATTACGGTGCACTGCATTAGCACCAATGCTACCCCTTGTTTGCACTACAAGTTCATGGGCCACAATTCCACTTGACCAGGCAGAATAAGGCAACGATCTGCTGTCACAAAGAGATTACGATTTAAACATAAGATGAGGAAAAACAGATGGATATCAACACGCAAGAAGAATAGGGCTGCAACAATGAGGAAACGTGTTGTAGACTCTAAGGGAGAAGAAATGCCTCCAAAACCTTTGGCAACCATTAGGCTGCTGCAATGTGAAGTCCTTAAACAGCCTGTCCTCTGCGTTGTCCTCAGTTTGCCCAGTTTTTCCCTCAAGGGTCCCTCCATCCTTTTTATTCAAATGAACATTTGTATTGAAAGAAAATAAATCGTTTTACATAGGAAAAAAAGAACATGAGCTAGCACAGTGTAGAAGAAAACTAGCTGGAAAAAGGAATCTTCTCTGATATTGCAGAAAAATGCATTAATAGGTAATTTACATAAATAACCTAGTATGTATATAACAGTTTATAATCTATATGCTTTTCTTCCTGACAAAATGATCTGTAACTTACTGATAAATCACCCGGAGTTATCTGTCTCCCTTTATTCTATTAGCTGTGTATTGAATTACTCGTTTCCTGTTTGGAATACAATTCACTAAGTGCCTATCACTAATGGATTTATTGTTATGCTTTCCCTTAATGAAATTAAAGTGTACTTTTAAAAAATGGATCCAGTAGAATTTTCACAGCATTTTTATCCTGTTTTATTTTATCATCACAAAAAATGCTTAATATAGTTCTAAATCCAGTTCTGCCCTGCAAACTGAGACCTCAGCTCACTCTGTCGTCTGTTTCTAGGTGCAAATTTTTAGCAGTGTGTGTTTCAGTTTGGTTTGTTTTTTTTATTGTTCAGAATTACTGAAAAAAAAAACCAAACAGTTCTGAATGGGCAATATAAGGTGTAAAATATTGGTTTGGTTATTTTATTGCACAGGTCAGGGTTAGATGTTCTTTTGTGAGTCATTTCTAAATTCTTAAACCACCAGCAGTAATTTATTGCACTGATCTATGTAAATAATGTAGCACCTGCTGTAGGAGGCACCAGGCACCTGCACTGACAACAGCAGTTACAGCCTGTTAGCTGGGAAAGGACCCGGCACAGCTGAATCTCAGGTTTCCTGCAAATTTTTCTCCGTACAACAAAAAAAATTCTTAGGAGAATGTATCTGTGACTGTGGCATGAAAATGCTGTTGTATCTTCTCATGCCTTTGCCAGGTACTGCTGCTTTTCCAGAGATTTCACAGCCCATTAGGACCAATTTCCAGGTGAGAACCTCAGAATATCCAACCTGAACTTAGAACTGGTGCTGCAGGGGGTCTAGCTGAGAAACACATTGCCTGAAATTCTCAAGTCTTCCTGTAAAAATTTCTTTGGGATTTTGGTTCACACAATTTTTCAACAAATGTATTACACATTAATATTACACATTTTGGATTCATTACATTGTCATGGCTTACTATGATTGGCTCAGTCAACGTAATGAATGAATTGTGGCTAATAATATCTTTTCTTGATCTTATTATAGACTATGAAAACAAGAACATCCATAAGAAGCATAGAATACATGTTCTTAAGTCTGTTTCTAAATGGATTTTGGGGCTTAAATATAAAAATATGCATCAGCTTGAAATCTGATTAAATTTAGAAAGCACTTGCAGTGTCGAAATACATCTCTTAAATATCTCTGAAAAGAATACAACTGTTGAGCTAAGGGATAGTCTACAAATGCCTTTCAGAAATGTCAGTTATTTAATGTCTGTGACATTTCTTCTCCCAAAGCAAAATAAATAGAAGTGGTTTGCATACTAAAACTGGACAGACAAGAAGAGAGTTAGACATTTAAATAAGACATTTCTGACTGATGTGAAAAAATGAGGTAAAAAATTATTTTCAGACACAGTGATTAAAATATAAGTTTGTCATGACTAAATGACTAAAAGCCAATTCAGATTAAAGGCACTTCACACAGCTGTGGATGAACTCTCTGCTGGCATGAATTGTGTTAGCTTGTCTGAAGTTAATGACTTCTTCAGTTGAAAATCTGTACTCTGGTGCATATAAACAAAGGGTGAGGAGACATTTCTGATTCACGTTGCAAGAGAGACCTGCAGGGACCTGGTGGCTGTGATGCCAACAAGTACTTTAAGGCAGTATAAGAAAGTCTTAGAATGAGGCCGGGCTGCGTGTCTGCCTCTAGTCTCCCAGACAGGTATCAAGGAGATGGACAGGATGGACACAGATCACAGTTCTGCAGAACTAGGGCAGGCTTGGCACAGCACATGTCTGGACTGTCACATTTGGGATCAGCCAATAGTCTTAAAACTTAAGAATATGAACTTTGCCTGAGTGCACTTGTGAAATCCTGCTAAAGCAGGAGACTGAGGCTTTACAGTACTAAATGTCACTGCTGGTACCATTGCCAGGCCATCAGACCAGCCAAAAAAAACCCTTCTGCCTAACAGCTGGGCTAAGGACTAAAAAGAGTCCGGGCCTTTGGAAGTTTCCTCCTGAAATGTTTCAGGCCCTGTGGTCAGGGCTGGCACTGAAATCACAATATCTGTGCGGCGATTGCCAAACACGGGAGCAGCTCAGCTCAGCTTGTGAAGGTTTCCCAACCTATGGTATCAGCCATGAAACAAAGCACGACAGCACAATTCCTCCCTCCAACCCTGTGTCCTTCTGAGCCTTACTGTGTGAAGCCATGATCCAAGCAAGCTATGAGCTAATTATTACAGCCACAATTAGCCTCCTCTGCACTGGAAAAAAGATCCATCGGGAAAGAACATTAGTCTTGGCAGAGTAAATTTTTGCTTACTCTGATTTTTAGTTCAGATCAGTGAGAAGCCTGGAGTTCCCAGGGATGCTTCTAGGTGAGACCAAATACAATTCAGAAATATGGGAGAGGATGTTCATTACTGTTCAAGCAGAACTGGAACAGTTATTTGAACTTTGCTGCCTTCTAGTAGACATTTGTGGTGCTCATTTAGTAAGAAGGGAAGGGCAGAAAGATTAGTTTGTTATGGTTTGAAATGTCATTGGTTTTATCATTTCTGATAGATTTAAAATTACTCAGTAGGCTCTCTTTTATTGCACCCATACCAGTATAAATGAACCTTACCCCTGGCTGTGCTTCAAAGGCAAGCAGCTTCAAAGACTCATCTCCATCTTCTTTCCATATCTAGAGGATATAAATCTTAACTGTGAAACATTTGCTTGTTCTCTGCTGTAATTATTTTTATTTGCCACAGGGAACCTTCAATTCCTTCTTTTCTGAATGGTCCTTCAGCCTTTTAGTTTCGTTAATGCTTCCCATCAAAAGCAATTAGTGATGACAGTGTGTGCCCTAGTTCTTCTGATAATTTGTGTTCTCTGGCAAGCTGTTTATGAGGAGGACAAGTCTGCAATCTGATTTATGATGACCTTACAATTTTTATTTTAAATAAGAAACCAGAAACGAGTCAGCCATGCAGTTGGTCTATCTGCCCACAAATTGTTTTATGTTACATTTCTTATTATTTTTATCAAGTTTAGATTTTAATAGCTAAGAGTCTACTCTATAAATTAGCAGACTTCTCAGTACCAGATTTTGCCTAAATTTTAGCTACATTTTTTTTTTCTGGCTGTATTTGACAGCGCTGAATATCATTCCATCAATGACAACCAGCAGGCTGGATGGCTACTATTTGGGTTATTTAGAAGTGGTGATGATTTTTTTTTTAAATGATGAGCTGTGTCCTGGCTAAAATGCCATCAATTAGTGTTCCTATAAGTGTGAGTTCCCTCCTGTTAAGCAGTTGGTTTTTCATTTACTTGTGGGTGTTCCCTCACTCTACACAGCTTCATTAGTCTGTAACTTTTAGTAGGTGCAGTCAGATGTAATGTTGATCAGAACTGAAAAACACCAGGATAGATGGATTTTTCAACAAGGGCTGCTCTTTATTTGGCTTGATGCAGGTCTACTCGATATCTGGTTGGCTTCCAGTCTCACCATTATTTATAACACGCTGTCCTGCAAGCATTTGACTCAACCCCAGCTGAGCAGGCTAAGCATTGTGAAAGCCAATGATGAAACCTCATCTTTATTAATTGTAAATCATACTTTTAGTTATTTATCTCCTGTTAGATGCTATTACTGGCTATACTAGCTAGAATTAATTTTCTGATAATGAGAATTTGGCCTGTTTCTCCCTCTGTCAGGTCCATTTCATGTGCTCTACATACACAGGTTACCCACATCTGTATTTTGTATCATATGAGCTGTCTTTATAGCTGCAGAGCTAGCAGTGAAGTGCACCATTGCAAAGGCCCAGATGTTTGATATCCAACTGCACTTAGAGCTTTCCTGTTGCATGGCTCTGTGGCAATTCTCCGATTCCTGTTGCAATGCTCTCACTGGCATCTCTGCAACTCTAAGCCTGAGAGGGGTGAAGGAGCTACGCGAGGTGTCTGACCCATATGTCACTCCAGATTCAGTATTGCAGGGCTGGATGGTTGCACTATGATCTATGCCAAATTATTATCTGCTTAATGTTACATTTAGTAGACGGTGTCCAAAATGCTGAGAAGGGAATGGCTCCAATGTGATTGTTTCAGTGGGACTGAGTAAATCATACAGAATGCTGAACCCAGAGAAAAATATAGCGAAACAGCACTCTGAGGGGCCAGGCACCCTCCTGTCTGACATTTTCCTCCTCCCTAGGCTATTTGTAAGAACATGATTGATTTCTCACATTTCTCCCACTGTTGTTCTCGGCTTCTGCAGCAGCACTGGAATGAACGCTAACACTTTTCCAAATTTCTGGCTTCATTAACAGCCCACAAAACTGGACTAGAGTCGATTAAATCCTGACTTTTTCACTTTGCAATAAGTTTCTTCTGTTCATTTTTAGTTACAGCAAAAGCTTAAATCTCATGTTATTAAGATTTTGGTTTCAAGCAAACTTCTTTAGGGTGGGGTTTTTCCGGCTTGGGTTACTGGAGCAGGACGACATTTAGCCTTAGTCACTCTGGTTTAACCATTACAGTCTTGCAAAACGGGGCTGTCTCCAATCCCGGGTTACTGACGCAATTCTGATACTTGGATGCTGATTTTTCACCAGAGTGATCTTTTGTAACACTGTAGCTCAAGGGGGGTGCAGTTTTATATCACTGGAAATCTATCAGTGTGTCAAGGTTAAGTCACCGTATGTCAGCCAGACAGGAATATTTTATACACACACAGTACTTTCTGAAACTCAGTTCATGTTGCTTAGCCACAGCTGTAGCTTCTTTTATTATTCAGTTCTCCTAAAAGGATTCACTGTGGGGGACAACAGGCTGCTTGCAGTTACCGTCTTGCTCTGTGCAGTTTACAAATCTCTTTCTCAGACTCAAAAGCAAGAGTATGGACCGTACTCTATTTGAATTCCTGAATTAAATAAGAGGCCAGGAAACCCCATAAAGATCAGGAAAGGAAGCATAAAGTCAGCAAATTGATCAGATTTCAGTCCTATCTCTGGACATCAAACTATTAAAAAAAAAAAAAAAGAGAGAGAGAAGTAAAAAAAATTCCCTTCAGATAGTCTGTATTTTTTGCTTGTTTGTAATTAGATGCAATAAGATAGTTCTGGTCTTCTAATACGGCATTTCTCCAAAACTAGTTTCTTTCAATGTGACCAAAAACATCATAGGGTTCAAATTATCACAGTGAGGGACTCAGCTCTGTAAGTGGGATCCAAATGAAAAGCAGCCAGCTTTTCAGAGGGGTTCCCAGCACACAAAATGGTTCCAGAAGTCAGTCCCTTTTAGCCAGATTCCTGAATATGAATCTGTGTCCCAGCGTCAGGCTGCCAAATTCGGTTCCCCCAGAGCAAGGCCGTATTGCCAAAATCACGTCATTTTTAACTAGATTTTCAAAGTCAACAACGCAGTGCCCTCTACTGTCCAAGTACTCTTACTAGCAGGTAAGAATTACACTACAAGGCCTTCTAACCATTATTCCTCTGTTTCATTTCTGTCCTTTTTAGAAAATCTGTTGCTTCATTTTGAAAGTGGATGCTGATTTTATATTCAACAGAAGACATGAATCTTTATTAATTCACTGTACCAAACCTAATTGTGATTTGTATCTGTTTAATGCTGTTTGTGTTGAAAGCCTTTTAATCATTCAGACAGTCCTTGTGAGACAGGACAGTAAAATTCTGTAGCACAGAAAAAAGCTGCTGACTTGACATTAAAGAGCTGAAGATCAAATAAATGCCAGGAATTGCTTTTTAAAAGCTTGTGCTTCTTCAACAGGACCTCAGAATGGGTGTGGTGGCTACCTGACAAATTCAGCATATAGCTTTGGTTCTCCAGTCTCCAATGTGACCAGAAGATATGAGAAAAATCTGGACTGTGTCTGGATCATAACTGCACCTGTGAACAAACTGATCAACCTCACCTTCACTTCATTCGGGCTCGAAGCACAGTCTGCTCGCACTTGCCGATACGATTATGTCAAAGTAAGATAGCTGCGTATTTTAACAGGAAAATATCAGCGAGATACAATCCATTATCCTCTCCATGAGGCTAAAACTTAATTAATAGAAAATGGTCTTATGAAGAAATTAAATTACTTAATGTAATTACAGGGGTTTTTCAGTGGGTTAAATTGCTACTCCAGATGACATCCCGCCTTTTTGGAAACCATTAAGAGTTTTAACATTGCTATGGGGACACACTTCTGCTCTTAAGATTGTCTATATAAATGAGTATTTATTTCGCACCATAGAAAACAAAACAAAATCCAAGCACTTTGAAAGTAAACATGCAGATTAATTACCTGTTGCAGTTGAGACGGACAAATGACATAGACCAAGTTCTTCCAGGATGAAAGTAGTAGATGCCATTTATTGCCACAAGTGCATTTTTATGCAGTTTTACCAATTCATGTGTGGCTTCACTATTGGTTACAAGTTACAGCAGTAACATCTCATTGGCTATTTTTGCTATCATCATTGTTACTCTTTTACTCCCTTCTCTTTCACGGGTACACCTTAATATCTCCAGATACTCCTTTACTGCCAACTTTCTCACTCTTCATATCTTCAAGGCTAATTTCTGTTCCCATGCCCTCTGTCAGGGAATCCAAGAACCCATCATATTTCCACAATTACCATACAAAACTGCTTGAAAAGACTTTAATTTATAAAATTTTGAATAAATCAATCTTGATGCTAAATCCTCACCTGTGAAATCTGTTTTCCTGGAGATGAGCATACGAAACATAGAACAGCAGAATGCTGCTAAACAAGATCCATCAAGAAGTGTTTTAAATTCTGTTGAGCATTAGAGATGCTCAATGAGACTAGGAAAGAATTCTACATTTTGGTGAATCAAATCAACCTTTCTCATTGCAAAACACTTTGAGATTATGTATAAAACCAAAACCAGAATGCTAAATTCAAACAGAATAAATTTTGATAGATTTGCTGAGACAGGACCAGAATGTTCAATAATGAGATTTACACTGTCCAAGAGAATTAGTTAATATGGCAGTGAATAATTATAGTCATCAAGAATATCCTATTAAAGCACAAGAGCACCTACTGTGCTTTCAAGTAAGAGAAATTGTATGTCAGGAGGGGTCAGAGAATTTTATTTCTATGTATTTGTTGTGCTAAACTATTAGTGGTTTATATGCTTTTCTTCTTTCAGCTTTATGATGGAGATAATGAAAACGTCAATTTAGCTGGCACGTTCTGTGGATCTACAGTGCCAGCTCCTTTTCTTTCTACCCGTAACTCATTGACTGTGAAATTTGTCACAGATAATTCTGTGGAAAGGGAGGGTTTCAATGTGACCTACACCACTGTGGATCGTAAGTATACATATACATGTATGCATATATATTATTGTGAGTATTTTGTGGCAATACATATTTAAATAATAAATCACAAAAACTTGTTCTAGATATAGAGCCTGGAAAGGTGCAAATACAGTCCCTAGTACAGCTCTATGGAGCATCTACAAGTGAGCTAAAAGCAACCCTGCTACACCCCTGTGCAGTTTGCATCGGTCCTGGCTGGTTGCGGGGCAGCTGTCAGTCTGGAGCGCAAAACAGAGAACACTCTACATACACTGTTAACAAATACTCTGATATTATAGGCAACAAACATTTCTTTGAGTTTTACAACATACATTGACACAGCATTAGCATGTATTTTACTTATTCTTTTTTCCTCTAGAGAATCACAAGTAAATACAAAAGTATATTGTCCAGTGGAGGTTCTCTCAAGAAATATTTTTCTCCAGTTGGAAAGGTTTTCACTCCGTGATGCATTTATTACTATTTTACACAGGACTGTGTGGAGGAATATATAATGCAACTTCCACATCCCTGACTGCAACGTCTCCTAACTTCCCGAATGAATATCCACCATTTACTCTCTGCACTTGGGTCATTGATGCCCCCCCGCAGCAGCAAGTCAGGGTGGCGGTAGAGACCTTCCACCTCCATGCCAGCCAGGACTGCTCTCAAAACTACCTAGAGATCCAGGACTCGCCAACAGTAAGAAATTCACAGTTGATTGCATTCCCCATTCACACTCAGCTCCCTTCACCCCTTTTAAAGAGAGGAGAAGCCCAACATTTGGTAGTAGATTAGTTGATGACTCTGTGTGAGGGCCACATTCAAAGCATTATGCACTGTGCCCCCCTCAAGGTGTGTTACCTGGCACACAGATTTCATGGAAGCACATTATAAACACATTGAATTAGACCTGGTAACTGTTACACAATTTTTCACAGTTGCACCAAGTAAGAGCTGCCAAGCTTAACACACTGAAAATACTGCCCAACAGCAAGTTTTCATAAACTAATTGTACTTCCTCCCACCCGAGAACCATAATAAATATTTGTGCCAAGAAGAGTTTTTGTAGAAAGCACCAGGAAAAAAACAATCAACCAAACAAACACAAAAACAACTGAAAACACAACAACCAAAAAAAGCCCAACAACAACCAAATGAACAAAAGAATAAAACACCCCCCCCCCAATACAACCCCCCCAAAAAACCAAACCAAACCAAACTCCACAAAAGCAAACCAAATCAAACAAGCAAAAAACAACCACAACTGTTTATGTCCTTTGTGTTATATTACTCTAAACCTTCTTTCATTGTTTCTTATTTTGTCATAAAAAATACCTTTTACATTTTATTTGTTTCTCATAATAATTGAACAGAAAAATTTGGGACATTATTAAGTGATTCCCAAGAGAACTTTAAAAAGTGATTGCATAACTGGTATAGAAAGTGTTGAGAGCTCTGTGCACCTCAAGGTCTGTAAGTAGAAAACTGAATTATGTCATTAAGCAGAGGTAACTTTTGGCATGTATTGAATTTCAGCACAGCCGAGGATCAGTCCACAGATTCTGTGGCACTGAAACTTTTCCAGTCCCTGAATTTTATTCTTATGATCGCACTGCCATTGTGACTTTCAAATCAGATGAATATATGATTAATAACGGAGTCAGATTTACCTATCAAGCTACAGGTAAGCTTGAAGAAATATCTAAACAATCTACCTGCCATTCCCTTTGTTGATTCCTTACAGTGAAAAGCAATACACAGATCTGCAATGCTTACGTGTTTCTGGTTTTCTGTCGCAAGGTTGCAGCAGAGAGTATAACCAGCCATTTGGTTACCTGAAGAGCCCTGGCTGGCCTGGTCATCACCCCAATAATATGGACTGTTCTATCATTCTACGAGCTCCACAGAATCATACAATTTCTCTCTTTTTCCATGCTTTCAGTTTGGAGGACAGCATCCAGTGTTCTCGTGATTTCCTAGAGGTATCAAGCAAGTATACATATTTTGGGGGCCTGTGTCAAAATCTGCTGAATTCAAAAGATATCAATAAGGCTGGGTCAAGTCCAAGTTGAACTGACCTTGAGGACTAATTTATTGCTATAGTTTTATGATGAAAGGTACTTGGATGTTATAGTAAGAGGTTGAACACACACTACAGTAAGTCCAAAACCAATGAATACATAGTTTCATTATCAGCTAACTCATCTTTACCTTGCTCTCGAAAACAGAATAGTTTTCATCTGATATTAACATCTGTGCATGAACAGAAAGCCATAAATCTGAGTGCTTTTGTTCCAGGAGTAGGTAGATACCATCTGCTTGACATTTTTCTTAAAAATATTTTTTTTCTAAAAAAACATTTTTTTTCTTAAAAACTAAAAAAAAAAACCTCAACAAACCAAACAAACAAAAAAACACCCAAAAAACAACAAACCCCCAAACCAAAACAGGCAGCTCTACCAACAAGTGTAGGATACTTGCGCAAGTACTTTGTGTCAATGAAAGCTCCTACACAGTCTTCACTCTGTCCTTTCACGATTGTTGAAGGTCTCTGTATTCACTGGTCAGATGACAAAAATCAGATGTCTGTAGCAGAATCATTATTTAGTTCTCCTTTCATATCTTCTTTACTGTCTCAAGAAATGGATTTGAGCACCAGCATTACTGGAGCTCAGACAAAAAGAAAAAACAAACACGTCCCCTTCTCCCCCCAAATTAATCAATCAAACAAAACCAACAAAACAAACAAAACCCTCAAACAGATTAAATCTGAGCTATGTAAGATGACCTGTGTTTTAGTGTGACCAGGGAGAAGAGATGTCTGCAGGGTAAAGAAATAATATTTTCATTGGGAATATTAACAATTTTTCTGAAAAGTAAAACATGGGCTTGAATTGCAAAAGCACATCTTAGCTACTAGTCAAGTAATCTTTTCAGTCAGTACATGTACCACACGATAAAATTTAGCTACCTGTTTCTGATGCTTGTTCTATGCAATTACTTACAAAACTCAGACAGACTGGTTAAAGGTCTCTTTTTCCTTCTATCGATAATATATAGTAGGAAAAATAACAGTATTAAAATGACAATTATGGCATGCATGCAAGTCACTCCGTATTTTGTGCTGTGCTTCTGTCACTGCATAACTGTACTGGGTTATAACTGGCATAGGGACGTAATGTTGACAATGCTTTTTGTTTCCCTTGAAGGTCAGAAATGGGAGTGATGTGCAATCACCACTACTTGGCAGGTTCTGTGGAAACACAGTGCCTAGTCCCATCTTCCCCCAAAATCATGTTGTCTACCTTCGTTTCAAGAGTGATTCTTCAGGGGCTCATGATGGATATGAAATTACTTGGACTTCATCATTAAGTGGTAAGGCTGTAATTACAAAGGATTTCCCCTCAGCGATTGTACACAGAAGGAAAATACAGAAATGTGGAATTCAGCCTGCTCAGATTGGGCCCTGCCTCATCAACACTTAAGACCTTCCCAAGCACCCACAGTCCACCCTGTTCAGTCACTGGAGAGAGGCAGTTGTTCCTGAAGACCAGTAAGGCAAGACCCATTTTATGTGATAGAAGCAATTCCATCTCTCTAATGTTGACTTCAGCAACCTCAGAGAATGTAGTCCACTTAAGATGAAGATCTACCTCTTTCACTGAGAGGTCAGAAAATATAAGGAACGTCTATGTTGGGATCCACAGAGCAGTGGTGGTACTGGTGGTGACTCAGACTACTCCATTAATAGTCAAGTTGTGATGTGCTCTAGGATCTAGGCACTACTGAGCCTGAAGAGGACTGAAATTTGCCACAAGAAAATAACGTGACTATAATGATGTATAGTGACTATATCATAGACACAATCATAAATGGCTTACAAAATGGCAGTGAATAGCCAGGTAATGGTTTGTTCAAGACACTAACTTACTGGAGGTAGGAAAGCTCATGGTCACCTGAGAAGCAGAATAACCTTACAGCATTGAGTGAATTGGTTATGAAAAGGCAGATAAAGTTCAATGTAGGAAAGTATTCCTGAAGAACATGGGCAAACAAAAAGACAATCCTAATTTCACTTACAAAAATATGCGCTCTGAGTTGACTTTTAGTACCCAGCAACAAGATCTTACGGTAAAATACTCCTAGCACAGTCTTAAGAGTTGTTGGGAAATGAAGAGAGAACAAATTGACGGCCACTGTACAAAGCCATAGTTAACACACAAATTGAACAATGTGGACAATTCCGGTCTCCTCCTGTTATAAAGAATCCAATATAACTAAGGGCTCAATATAAAAAATGGCTTCTATATGAGGTATGCTGAGACTTTTAAATCCACTTAAGAAACTACTGAGGTCTGTAAAATTGAGTGATATTGGATGATAAATAGTGATCAACTGTTCATTGACCTTTCCCATAGAAGAACCAGAGGCCATTAGATAAAGCCAGGAGGTGGTAGGTTCAAAACAAACCAAACTAACCAGTCCTTCACATAATCGTGCAGCTAAGCTGCAGAGCTACTTCCCATAGGATGCTGTTACTAATACTGTACTAATGTACTACATCGTGTAGTATCTTGTGAAACAAAGCCTTGTAAGCTAATTAACGGTGTCTGTCTCCAGGATGTGGGGGAACATTATACGGCAGCACCGGTTCATTTGCTAGTCCCAGCTACCCAGCAACTTACCCCAACAGCACAGACTGCGAGTGGGTCATTACTGCGCCCAAGAGACGGATCGTCACAGTGAACTTTGATTTCATCAGCATTGATGACCCAGGGGACTGCAATAGCAACTACCTGATCCTGTACAACGGGCCAGATGCCAGCTACCCCCCAGCCAGGCTGTTCTGCGGGATGGTATGTATTCCCTAATGTCTGCCACCCCATAAGTGGTTAAAATGTACCTTTACTGTTTGGTATTTAGGATTGTTATCCCAGTCCTGGCATGAATTCATGACAGATGAGTGGAAGCAAGCGCATAAGGCTCCTGTGGCACCTTAGAAGCCTTCCAATGAAGACCTTACAGTGACATCTAGTGGGAGGCATCATCAAGATATTTTGCTCTGTATTTAGTTGTATTTGTGATTTAAATACTCGTAATACCCTGAAGGAGAAGTGCAACAGCAGTATCTAGCATAGACCTGAGGTCACTTCGAGTCTGTGATCCAATTTGTGCCTCAGTTTTAACTCTCTGACAGGCTTTTCCCAAGAATCTTGATGTTCTATAAAGCTTTTCATTTTTCTCGTTTTTAATTTCAGGATACAAACATTGCTCCATTTACTGCTACATCTCATCAAGTCTATATAAAATTTCATGCCGAATATGTGACTTTACCATCAGGATTCCAGTTAAGCTGGACAAGCTAGGACACTTCATGAGAACTATATTACCGTTCCTTGCTATACTGAAGAGACTTTAGATCATAAAGTAAGTCTGAAATCTGGTTCTGATAATTGCAGCTGAGGTAAGGTCTTTTAAAAATTACCGTAAGTGTAGCTGTTATGAATTTAGAGTTCTGTCAAAATATGTGATCTCCCATTGTACTGAAAATAAACTATTATCTACCCAACTGTGAAAATGAGTTTTTGCTAGATTTTGAAACATTTTTAATAGTCACACAATTTCAAAGTTTCACATTCAATGCTACAAAAAGTGAATTAGCCAGGATAAAACCTAAACAGAAAACACTCAACAACAAGTTGATAAGAGGCCCTAATATGCCAAGTTGTCATTATTTCTATAGAGTTACGTGGTTTTATACCACGCATCCTTGAAAATGCTAGGTAAAGTTTCAAATTAGAATCAAATCAGAAATTACTACAAAATGGCCCCCGTCCTACAATCACTGATACAGACACTTTGCTGAAGAACTTTCTCTAAGAACTGTGCATTGGGTGCAAGAACCCGGCTGAACTCAAGCATTCACTGAAGTTTAACAGAGTAAGGACATACCATGGTACTATTAATAAATCTTAACCACATTGGGAAGTAATGTCAGGATCAGAGCTCTGTGTTCAATATACGCACATATCTGTGATTATATTTATTGAGTTATATCCTCAAGCTTCAAAACATATTTTACAACTGAATATAAAACCTTGTGAGACTTTCAGTAACCATGTTGCCTTCCTAGTCAACTTGTAGGCAATTTCTTAGACATTTATAAAACAGATATCACTTCAGAACTGGGCAGACATAAAAATATCTATTGACCTTTAACTAGAATTAGTTTTTTCCTTCCCCAGGCTAACACACCATACATAAAAAAATGTTGTTGGCAGGGTATACAAGAGGACACTGATCCCCACCATGAAACATCTTTTGTCGCTACCCAGAACGAATGATCAATTGATTTCCTGAATGTAAACTGTGATGGACAGGCAAGAGGAATTTACACTGCAGCAGAGGAACACAAACCTCATCAGAACTCTCACTTCATAACTATTACAAAGAGTCACAGTGAAAGTAATTCCTTAACATGATTGTTGCAATAATTAATTATGAAATGACATCAAAGTCTTAGTGGTAGTTCTAAACAAATTTAGGAACTCTGTGAAGTTTCCCAGTGACTGCTGAAAAAGCCATCATTCCACAAACATACAAAACTTTATAGTGGCTGAGAAGTCATCCCAGTTAAAAGAAAATATAGAAAACATGGAAAAGAGAAAAAGGGAAAAAAAGGTAGATGGCAAGCTATAAAATACAACTCAAAATCATCCAGTACTAGGTTAAAAAGAGAGCAATGTGTGAACTCCCACTGGCCAACACAATTAAATGTAAGCCAGCATTTTAAAATTGTCCAAGGACCAAGAAAAACCTGGCCTATGTACAGGTGATATTCCTGCTAACACGCTAAAGTATAACATGGAAAAACAAGAAATATCTGTATTTGGATCAAACTAGGAGACAACTATGTCCTACTGAGCTGCTAGCAGAACAGAAAGATCCTCTAATAAGGGAAGACATAAAAGACCATATCATCAAATCAAACATTTTCAGATCACTGGCCCAGAAAGCTCCTGCTGAGATTCCACACCAAACTGATTTCATATTTGCAATCAAGGGCCGATACTATTTTTGTCCATAAAGTTTATTAAAAACTCCATAGAGGGGATAGTAAGCAGTAAAGAAAACAAACATCTGAGCTGTCTGGAGATAAAGCCACAAAACAAGCTCTGAAGAGAGCAGTGTGTAAGACACTGCGAGTAAAATGACGTGTGGCTTCGGCCATTTGCCTGCGGAGATCAGGACTTGGCTTCTTCCTTGGACAGCTGCATCTCCAGCCTTTGTGAATGTCTGTTCTGGCTTTGACTTTCCTGTGAATCACCGTGGATTTGGTGCAGTTGGTGCAGGGCAGAGAAACCCCTCGGGGATCTGGCTGCTGTCTCTCGCTGCTAGGTGGCTGGTCATGGAGGCATCAGACTACAGGTGAAAATCAGCTTGGCAAGAACACTGTCATTTTCTGCATTTCAGCTCCGCTGGAAGCCACGGGTGAAAGGGAAGGGCACGTCTCCCACCAAACAGGTCCCTGCCGCCACAGGCAGTGCTCTGCGGGACATCCATCTCTTCTGTCAGAAGTGCCCTGATGGACAATGAGGTCTCAGGTCAAACCTTGGCCTTGTCAGAAGTACAACAACAGATAAATTGACAAACAATAGAAACCTGTACAGGGTTTTAATGAATGAATTTAATTACTGTTTTTTTGAGACTGGTATCAGCCACACATCATACAGTTAATGGACAAAAGTTGAGCTCCCGAAGGACACCCCTGTCCCCTTTGCTGGGGATGGCCCACTGTTGATGCAGGCAATGGCATGTAGATGCCATCTGGTGACCCAAGGTGAGCATGAAACCATCCTGGTAATACAACCTTTGGCCTCAAGCTCGAGAGGGGAACTGCAGTTAAACTGATGAGTTTGCTGAAATCTGTACTTCAGAAATATGCATTTCACTAAGAGAAAAGCATATTTCACTTGAAAACAGATTAGGAGGTTTTGGACATTTTTGATGTGACAAATACTTGCTCCTGGTATGACTTTCTGTCACAATGTCAAATTTTATGGAATCACTGAACTTCTGCAGCAAAAAAAGAGTAAAGAGCACTGCGAATACTATGAAGAGAAATTTGCAAGTGTTTCATTTTTTTAAATTTAACAATAAGTAATGCTTGGTGCATCTTTGAAAGTTACAAATACTCCATATCTGTGCATGATTTTACTTAAAAATGAGTAAAACCTATGAGGTTCTTTAGAAAAACGTGAAAGTCCTGCAGAGAATTTGTGTTCATGAAGGCTGTTGAATGAAGCTGCTGGTACAAGGTTCAATTGATCTAGCCCAACTGACTATCACCAAAAATAGTCAAAGTCTAAAATTAGAGTAAATTATCAAACCCATTCTTTAAAAAAACAGGAACAAAGTAACCTACTGCTGTCCTCTAACATTTTATATGTGGAACCACAACAGAAATAACGCTGCAGAAGAATTAAAGTGGAGGTCCTTAGAGGAGAGAGCTGGTGCTAAGCCATGTTTCTGTCTTGCAAGGTAAGAAGTCATTTAAAACATTTGCTTTAAAATGAACGCACAGCAAAAGCAAACAGGGACTACTTAACTGATGTTTTAATAGTAAGTATTCCATGAAACTTCTATGTGTTTTTTGCAGTGTACAATTCAAAAGACAAAATCTGTTTTAGTAAGATTTATGGCTTCGCCTCAAAATACTGCCAGAAATATCTTTGATTTCATGTCTGTGCACCTTGCCGTCTATTTTATAGATAATGTTGTAGTTGTGAATGCTGCATGTCTGTGTTACAACACCTGCATGACTACAAAGAACCTCCCCCACCAGTGACAAAGCACCCACAATGAACGTGCGTTTTCACTTCCCAAAGCCTGCATGTTTTTAACTTATGTGTAAATCTCCTACAAGTTACTACACATATTTATTCTTATCTAAAGGTATATTTTATAAGACAGTTGTATATGAATGGTAAGCACTTTGAAGACTAGAATTTGAAGAATGAGCACTAGAAGGTCTGCAACAGTATTTTTTAATTGCCCTTCCCATGTGGCAGGGCTGTTCTTTATAAACAATACATGAGAAGTAATAACAGAATGAGATTGTTGGGGCCATAGTTACTTGAAGTAAAGGAGAGAGAAGATATACAGCTAAAATGCTAGAAATTGTGGTGCAGGCGATTTAAAACATTAGCTAATTTTAGTTAAATTTACAAAGCAATTTTGGCAGAAGAGCAGTTTTCACTCGGCTTGTAAACAAACCGGGAGGTGTTTCAGTTTCCCTCAGTAAGTGCAGAGGAGTGTCCTAGGCACCAGAATTAACATATTTTGGGTGATTATTTTTTGTCAGCTGCCAAACTAAAACCACAGAATTATTCTGCAGTCCTGTTTAAAATGAAATGTAACAAAAATTCATAGCATCAACTACTGTTCATAATAACAACAGCAGCAATAATACAGGATTACTAACAAATAAACGTTTAAAATGTTTGCTAGCTGATAGTAAAAATAAAGGCAAAATTCTAGAAGCTTGCTTTTATAAGGCAAAGATCAGCAAAACAAATATTGTGTTTAAGTTACCACACGTAATCACTGTTGGATAAATTTTTAGTAGCAGTGCCCAGCAATATACAACTGTTTTTGCAGGTGCATGTTGCTGTTTTATTGTTTTGATGACACGCTAACCCTGCATTAATGTTGACCCTTATGATAGCTTTTCTTGGAGGGAAAGAAAAAGGATAAAAATAGAATAAAGATGTAAAACCTCATTTCCTTGGTTAGAACTCCCTAGCACAGCAGAGCAAGGGCAATGCCAGAGGCACGCGTTGCCTCGCTGCTCCCCAGCACAGGAGGCACATCCAGCACCCGCTGCCCGGCTGGGGGAACCTTGGCGATGGAGCGACTTCTCCCTCTTCTCGCCACCACACGGCAGCTGCAGCTCTGCCATACCGTCCTGGCCATACATCTGCCACCTCCTTTAGCCTGCTCTCCTAAGGACAGAAGGCACATGCCAGCCTCACCAAAGAATTCAGGCATTTGCTCTACAAACATTTAAGCCAAGTGACAAATTTAGAACCTGATGGGTATCAAGGATGTTTTATAGTTGTTTCATAAGCAAGAAATCAATAGCTGAATAGTAGAGTGAGACTGCAATTGGAAAAGCCTGTGGTGCGTGCTCCACCACAGCCATGGGGAGGGCTGCACTGGCCAGTCCCCAGACACAGCCTGACCTGCCCCTAGCTGGGGATGCTTGTAGACAAAGGGGTTATGGAAGAACTGGATGTACTGGGAAGAGGTGCTAGGGAGTAAGAGAGGGGAGAGGGGTTACTCCAGTGATCTAGGCCATCTGCTGAAACTCGTGAGTATGACTGCTGGTGGAACAACCTGAAAATTTAAGTTTTCAAGAAGGAATGAGCTGGCCCTTGGACAGTGTGCCGTGGCTACTTACTTTCCCACCCCATCTCACCCAACTGCGACTCGGTGCTTCACGAGGAACGCCTCAGTGCTGCTGCGAGTGGTTTGGCAGCAGGGTCACCTGGGGGCCTGTACCCCCGGGTGGGTGTGAGCTGCACCTGTGTGCCAAGTTCCAGCTCCCCGGCGGCCGCCGCTGCCCGGAGCGCCCCGCGGGACAGCGCACCCGGGATCACCGCTGCTCTGCGCAGAGCGCTGCCGCGGCCTCCACAACCCGCTCCCTCGGGTCTGTGCGTTCCGAGCGCGGCACGGCCGGGCGGTGTCGGGCGGTGCTCCGCAGACAGCGCTGGCACCGGGCTCAGCTCGCACTCACCCCGGGGTACAGGGCCCCGGGTGACCCCGCTGCCAAACGGCCCCGCAGCGGCACTGAGGAAGCCGAGTCTCCGCTCCCAAGGTGCCGGCTGGGAGCAGGGCTGGCTGACCCACTGGCGGCGGATCCTTCGAGACGGCACCCCGCCCGAACCCGGCCGCGCGGCGGAGCCCGCTCAGCGGCCCCTCTCTCGGGGCTGCTGCTCCCAGCCCGGCGCTGGCCTGTGCTGCCCAAACCGACACTCGCGAGCAGCTGCACGACGCTCCCCGGCACACCGGCCCGCGCACCCGCAGGGGCCGCCCCGCTGCCGTCAAGCATGCGCCAAAGCCGCACTCGCGCAAGCGGATCACTGAGAGGCTTGAGGCCTAAAACCCGTTATCACCCACGGGGCGCGCTTATTGGCCAGTGAACCTTCCTCCGGCGCCTCCAGCCAATGGTTAGCGGCGGCTCAGAGCGGAAGAGGCGTGCTGATTGGTCCGACATCTTCCCAGCCGTGGGTGGAACAGTGCGGGCGGTGCCTCCGCTTCCCGGGAAAGGGCCGCTGCGCGCCTGCGCGCGAGGGCGGGGAGGCGGGGGGATGGGGCGTGCCTGGGCGGGGCGGGCCGGGCGCGTGCAGCCGCGGGGAGCCGCCCTCAGCCGCCCTCCGGACCGCCGCTCCCGTCCCGTCCCGTCCCAGCGCCGCGTGGTGAGTCGCCCCGGGGGCCCCTCTCGACTCACCGGGGCAGGAGGGCGCCCGGCATCCCGGTCAGGGCTCCGCTGGGCTGGGGCGGGCGTGGGGGGACGGGACGGGACGGGACCTCCCGGCGGCGCGGGGCGCAGTGGGCGGGCTCGCTGTCCTCGGTCCCGTCAGGGTGAGACCCGGCCCCGCGCTGTGCCGGCGGCCGCCCCGGCCGCCTTCCCCCGCACCGCTCTGCCCGCCTCACGGTGCCCGTTTCTGCCCCGCCCAGACCATGTCCAAGTCGCTGAAGAAGATCGTGGAGGAGAGCCGTGAGAAGAACCAGCCCGAGGTGGACATGTGTGACCGCGGCATCTCCAACATGCTGGACGTGCCCGGCCTCTGTAGGTACCGGCGGCGGCGGGCGGGGAGAGCGCGGAAACTTCCTTATTTGTCCCGGACGAGCCGGGGCCGCAGCCGGGCCTGGGCACGGAGGGGCCGGGCCGACCCACTCCCGGCTGCTGCCTCGGTGGTGCTGGAGCTGCCCCAGCCTTTTCTGTCCGGTGCTGTCCTGGGGCTTTGGGCATCGGGGGCTCGGGCGGAGATTCGTGGGCGGGGGACTCGCTCTGCTCGCTGCTGCCACCAGCCCCGGAGCCAGCCGAGAGTGCGCTCGGGAGAGCCCCTGCGCCGCCGCACCGGGGAGACCGCGCTGGGGAGCTGCGCCTGCCGTCCGTGGCCCCCATCACCTGTGCCCCTGCCCCCTCTGCAACCCCGGGTGCTCCCCGCCGCTCACTGCTGTCATGCTGGCACCGGAGTGATGAGGAGACATTGCCTCCTGTCCGTCCTTGCCCCTCCCAGCTCCCAAACCAAAACGTCAGCCACGGAGCGTCTCTGCTGGTTTTCGGAAGGATTAGGATGGCATTAGCCTGGAGCAAGGCATGGCTGGTCTCTGAAGGAGAGCGAGGTAATACCGTGTTACAGATACAGCAATGTCAGACTCTGGGTATTACAAGTGCTTTCAGAATTGTGAGAGTGTGTTGTTATTCGTGGGCTGCATTTGTTGTAAATTAACTACAGCAAGTGCAACATACCGATAACAACATTCTGTCACAACTCTGGAGAACCCAGAAATGAAGAGCAAGGCAAGTAACTCAGTCTTGCTTTTGTTTTGGCTAAGAGTGTAAATGATGTTACGCTACAGCTAATATGCAGAGAGTTAAAATTGTGCCTGGCTGTAGTGAGCTACAGGCATGATGTAATGAGAAAAAAACCAAAATCTTAAACAGCCCATGTACTTGAAACTCTAACTGTACCCTGGTCTAGGTCTTTGCCATGTGTGTTAAACTTAATAGCAATCAGGAGCAAGTGTATGTAACTCTTCTTACGTGATGGAAACAAGTTCAGGGAAATCTGTGGCTCACTACCAGCGGACCATTGTCTGCAGAGTCAGGAGCAGACCAAAGTATCTTCAGTCTCATCAGTAAAGGATGAATACTAAAGTGCAGTTTTGCAGAACTAGGTTCTGTATTTAAGTCTACATCCTTTACTGATTCCTTTCCCACTTCTGAATTGTGCATGGGATTCCAGGAGGGGTACATTCTAGAGCCCGTAAGTATGAACTCAAGTTAAATAGAAAGCTTCACAGTTTTTCTGTTGGATGAACAGTTGTTTGAGGCAAAGTAGTGTTTAGTTCACATTAACTACAGACCCATTCTCTGAACTATACTTATCCCTTGCAGATAAACAAACACATTAAGAGTATGGAGTAGCAACAGAATACTGTCCTTTTGGTTAAGTAGACTTGGTGCATATTATCAATGCTAAGACATGTAATTAATTAGCCAGCTTTGATCTTTCAGGCAGGGGAGAAGAGGTAATGAAGCTTTTCTTGTACAAGGATTGTTTGGGGTTTGTTGTGCAGGCATGGTCAGGGACCACAGTATGGGACACTGGTCCACACGTGGTCCCTGATACCAAGTTGCTAATTAAGCATCTCAAGCTTGTTTGGCTGGGAGCTCCCTACATGAAGTATAGACTTGTGGTACACTAGTTTCATTGCATCAGAGAAGTCTGAGCACCTTCGGTGCACATCGTGTGACTTGATTTAGTGTGGGGTTTTGGGGCCTTCTCCAATTTGAGATGAAAGTTAAGGGAGGGGCAAATGATGACTGGTTTCTGCTCAGTTAATTGAGACCTTCTTGCTTTTTCAGTTACTCCGCACTTTGGCAGAGAAGGCATTGTAAGTTGGGGTTTTTTTTGTCCTTTTTTTTTTTTTTTTTTAATCTTCAAGATAGTTGCCACTTCCCATCTTGAGAAGGAATAACTTCCTCTAAATGTACCTTTAAAAAAGAAATGAATAGGTATTACCTATGAATTTTAGATAATGCTTTCAGAATATATTGAACTTGTTTAAGCGTTTTCTAAACCTGTCATCTGACTCTTGACAGATGATCTTTTCTAGAATGGATGGGTGTTTTAGATGTTTGTGTCTCTCAGAGCTGGCAGGGAAGCTAGGATGTCTGACCTTGGTGCTTTCACTTCTAGGTGGGCTGGTTATCTCTCCAATGCAGTGCAGTGTTAAAGCTTGCCTTTTCAGAAACTTAGTTGTTTCCATGAAATAAAAATGTTTCCTAAAAAACAACTGTCATGTTTTGTGCCTGGTGACTGTTCTTTTCTAGTATCTTATCTTTAATTAGGGCCACTAGTAGATGTTCAAAGATAAGCAACAGATTAGGTTATGACTGGAGGGAACATTTGGTGCTCCCTATAGTCTTGGTTATCCTTCAAGGAACGGACCAAACTTTGTCCCACGGCATATTTGAGTACTTGCTACAGAGTAGCTAGTGGACTCATATTTAAGCTTTATTAACTTAATTCACACAGAGTTAATGCAGACGCAAGGATGTGGAGGCAGTGCACTGTGTAGCATCTGCCCAGTGTGCCAATCCTCTTCCTTCAGGGCAGACCTATTCTTGTCATGTGTTTAAAAAAAAAAAAAAATCATAGAATCATAGAATAGTTTGGGTTGGAAGGGACCTTCAAAGCTCATCTACTCCAACCACCCTGCCATGAACAGGGACATCTTCAACTAGATCAGGTTGCTCAGACCCCAATCCAGCCTGGCCTTGAGTGTCTCCAGGGATGAAGCATCTACCACCTTTCTGGGCAGCCTGGGCCACCCTTATTGCAAAAAAAATTGTTTTCCATGGTTTCAAGTGATCATAGAAAACTGGTGTTATATGGGGGGAGGGAAAAGGGAAAGAGGAATATATTCCCTGGCTTGGGTAGGATTGTCTTCTGGCCACTCTTTCCCTAGTCTGGTGAACAACTTGCTGCAATACAGGGCAGCCACTTGAGTTTTCTTTTGCCTTGTCTTCCACCCTCTGCAGCAGTTATGGGAGAGACAACACAGACCAGACTTGCCTCTGACAAATACCAATGTCTGTTTCCAAATCAAGATGAAATACTTTTCCTATCTGGATGGAGATAGACACTTGGTATGCAAAACTGTCTTAAACTGGCTTAGTCCTGGAAGCTTGGCCACCTCCACATCTCTTCCTGCTTTTGTTGTTTAGTAGAGTGGAGGTATCAGCTAGTATATAATGTGTTCAGATTCACAAAGAAGAGTTCAGTAGGCCCTGAGCCACTGCTCACTCAGGAGTTCATTAATGTCATTAGAAGTTGAGCTCTATTTTTGGAATATTCCTCGAATCCAGGCACATCTGTGTTTTCTACTAATGACTTAAAGTACAAACTAGAATTGTGCCACACGCCTTCAGAGCATCTGAATTTTTGAGGTTTTTGGAAACATGATAACTCTTTTCAAAGATATTCTGTTAAAAAAAAAAAATTGAGACTAAAAATGTTCCCTGTTTTAGGTTTTCTGTGCTTTAGCTCATCATACTAATGCAAAGATCACGTTAAAGATTTTTAAACTTCAAAGGCGTTTCTTATTATTGTGGCATGTGTTGAAACAAATGTTATACCATTTGTGAGCACATCTATGTTATATTTGTGCGTCCATACATGAATAATTTTAAGAAATGCCTTGCCTGCGGAAGTGTTCCAATGTGTTTTTTTGTTTCATACTATGAAATAAATAATTACAAAGCACCTGATATGGGCAGGTAATGGTAGAGAGCATTAACATTCATCCTGTAAGGTGAACAGTTGGATTCAGCAAGGAGGGCAAGAAGTGCCTTTTCCCTAGCCTGATGGTTAGGACATTTATTGATAGGACAACAATTATGGAATTGTTCTTGGAGTAGGGACGAGTCTCTAATCTCTGATTTATGTGGTTTTAAGTGATTGATACGGGAAGCTATGAATTAAGGAGTTGTTTTGCCCAAATAACTTTAGACATCTGCTGCTCTCTAGTCTTGTTGTCAGGGAAGGAATATTGGATGAAATCCTATTTACTTTGTAAGTGTTAATTTGTTCTTGTTATCATTCCATCTGTAAGCTATTCATATTTTACATAAAGTACATGCTTGTGGGGTAGGAATTAACATGCCTAGAATTTTTTATCAGAAAGTTAGTGTTGATATAATTGTCCACTCTTAAAATAACCAAAGCACAGAAGATGTAGGGGCAGGCTACACATAAGTCATTTTGTATAACACTGAAATACTCATTCTGCATTAACTTCCTCCAATGGGACAGGCAGTGTCTTATCTTGGTTCAGCAAGGTCTCTGGAGTCTTCCTGTTTGGTGTGCGTGGCGTGTTTTTTTTGTGTGTGTTTTTTTTAGTTTATTGGTTTTGTTTGTTTGTTTGTTTTTTCCCTAAAAAAAAAAAAAAAAGACAAATCCTGTTGTCTAAGTATTTTATATAAAGCTAACTTGCAGTGCATGGCAGCAGTATATCAAAAGGCTTGATATTACAGCCAAAAGGGAAGAGCTTAAATATTCTTCCCTTGATCCACTCTGTTGTGAAACAATAGTGGGACTGCGACCATAATGAAAATTTGTAGTTACTCTACAAGTAAATTGCCCTGGCTAACAGTAGTAGCCTGACCCTAAAACTTCAGTGTGGATATTTGGTGCATTCTTGAAATCAAGATGACTTGTTGCTTGTATGCTAATTATTTATTGTCACAGCTATTACATCTAAAAGAAGAGAAAAAAACGTGCAAGGGGTACTCTAGGCATTTGTTCACAAGCTTGTAGCTATCTCCAGCATCTTCTCTTTTTTTTTTTTTCTTTTTTCATTTAAATTGCATTCCTGTACTTAGGTATATGTGTAAGTAATCAATAGTGTTAAATGGTTGCTTATGGTTCAGATGCTGATGTGCCTTTTATGTTTTAAAGCTTCGAGCTCTTTGTGGAGGCTGCTGCTCTTATCTGCCCTTGAGTGCTGTTTTTTCCTACGAACTCTTACAGAATTTCTCTGGGCTTCTTTCTCTGAGCTTTTTCTGCTTCATGAGGTGGTGCAGGCAGCACTAAATAGTGCTCATCTCTTAGGAGAAATTTAGGGTGGGTGCACTGTTTCTTCCTTTCTCCTCCCAGCCTTTCCTTGTTCCACAACCTTGAATTGCAGAGGGAACTGTGGTGATGCTTTTTGTTTATTTTTACACTCTGAATTGTCCGTTCCTGCCTCTGAGTGACTGCTTTCACTCTGCTAACAGGTTTTATTGCCTGTGCTAAGCCATGAGCTTTCAAGGGTCTCCATGCTCTTTCCCCCAACATGCAGTTTAGTCAGCATTGATGAGCATGGCCAGTTTTCACACATGCTCACCAGCACACCTTCATTCCCCTAGGGCAGCAAGGCCCCGGTGGGCCACCTCTGGGCTGATGTTGGTGCTATTTCCCAAGGACAGCGCTGAGGGTTGGGAGCTGTGCCCTACAGCTGTCCTGCAGACAGGGTGAGCTCCCAACTGCCTGGGGTGGACAGCCAGGTGGGTTCTGGGGCTGTTTTGAAGAGGCTTCAATGGAAGTAAGGAAAAGGTGTAGGGGAAGAAAATAACTTCTTTTTTTTTCTAGTTCCAATAAAATACAACAATCTTTTTACAAGGAGGGGGAAGATGTTTAAGATCTCCTTCAAGGTTGTGAGTTTCTTCTCTGACCATTTAGCATATTTTTCTGATCAGATACTGTTGTCAGTTGTGGGTTATGGAGCTTCTAGGGAAAGCAACAGCAGTGCTGAAGGTGGAAGGTGGCGAAAACAAAGTAAAGGATGAAGTGTTGCGGTGGTGTCAGTCTCTGTATCTGTCTTGAGCCCCACACTTGTTTGTGCAGTAAGGTAGAATCTGAGGGGCTTTGATCAATCAGATCATTCAATTAATTAGAGTCAATATTTGATATTGTCACCTGGCCATTTGCCATGCAGCAGTGATGGTGCTCAGCTACTGCGCTTCGTGGATGTGAGGTTGTAAATGCAGTTCTTGGTACCTAGGACTTAATTCTAGCAGTGACTTGATAGTGGATTGGGAACATGTGGAAATGTAATTGCTTGTGTGGCACGTGTTCTGTTGGGATGAATATCGGGGTACCTATCGGTTTTTCCTCAGGAAGGATTCACAGGACAGAAATGAGAAGGGTGTTTGTGTGCCCGGAACAGATCTCTGCGGGGAGGCACCGGCACTGACTGCGCCATCGTGTTCGCTGCAGCCACAGAAACGTGAGGTGAAGGGGCAGAGAAGTGGCTGGATACAGCCTGAAGTCTCAGGCTTCTCTCCTTTGTTGTGGCAGTGCAGGCGGATCTGGAGTTACTGGAGTGGAGAGAATAACTTGTCTCTTTTTTTTAGCTGAAATGGACAGAAGCTCTCAGTTGCCGTGTCCATAAACTAACTTCTTTTTCTCTTCATTTGCAGTTACGTTGTCTCATATCACACAGCTGGTTCTGAGTCACAACAAGCTTACAAGTAAGTATACTGCTGGTTTTGGACTTGGTTACAGCCAGTTGAGCAGTACCGAAAAGCTGATACTGCTAGCTTGATTTATTATTTTTTTTTTAACACAATGCAATGTTGCTGCTAAGAGTACTTGCTGATGAAACACTTTATTAAAAACAGCAGCCATGTTCAACATGCCTTTCCAACTTCAATACAGGTCTGCCATGTACTGTCCTTCTTGTTACCAATTCAGCCAAAAATCCATTCCCTGCTGTGACTCCGAAGTCCTTATGTTTAAGTAAGGACTTTGGAATGTTGGGTTTTTTTTTAGCTGTATTGGAAATGACGCAGTCTGCATTTTAGTAGATGGATAATTAATTTGACTGAAGCAAGTGAAAATAAATTCAAACTCAACTGCATTATATCAATTACCAAACATGTGAGCAAGGCCAACTGACTGTGAGCTTCAGGCATGGAAGTCAAGCAGTCTACTTCTGTCGAAAAAACTCTTCAGGAGAAATTCAGACTACACCGTTTGTTGAAAGCAGCTTTAGTTTTCAAAATAGCAGGTTAAGGATTGCCACTGTGCTAAAATTGTGTTATATTAAATCTCAACTTTTATTCACTGCTCTCTTCTAAAGTAGCCCTTAGATCAGCAGGCTGCAAGTAGATCTGTTATTTGAGCCCAGGGATTCTGTCAGCCTCTCTAATTGCTATGTTTGGGTTTATTTTATGGGAAAGTAAAACTACTGCTTCTTTTGAGAAGTAACTCATAAAGTCTCAAACTTACTATTCTTTCCAGATTGATGTAGACATTTAAATAGACAGCATACATTTTTAAAAGGCTAAATCTCAAGTTCATAGTGTGATATTTGACACTGTTGACCTAATCTTTTAAGCTGTGTAATTAATTGTCTTAGCAGATTGTTCTTAAAATGACTAGGAAGCTGGTGGCAGTGACACTTGACATGCTGCACTAAGGTCATATTAGCATCTTCTGCTAGTTTTCTGCCATTTAAATGAGTGTTCTGCTTTTTGTTTTTTTTTCCTGCTGTTTAGAGTAAATATATCTGTCTGGAAGAATAAATACATGTAAAAGCTAGATATGTATATTTCTGTGTAACCATAGTTCGTATTTTTGACAGAAAACTATTAAAAGTAAAATTCTGTTAGCAGGTATGAGGACCCCTCTATTAAATCCATCATACTGCTTAGAGTATTTTTATTTTGTTAATATTTTTAATACACCATTCATACTGCTCGTGCTTGTGCATTTACATGTCTGTAAATAATTCATTATCAGAAGTACCCAAATCCACATTGATTTTTCTTTTTTCTGGAGATTATTAGGCTGAATTTTTTTTCAGCTGTCTCGTGCTGTGCTAGTGGAGGCATCTTGAACTGGCTGTGTCTGCTCCAGGTAACTTCTGAAACAGTTGAGTTTGTCCTTTGCTACTTGATGAGAACCTTTTTTGCTTTAAAATTGGAAGCAAAACTCTAGGGAAAGCTAAATAAGTGTGATTATGCAGTCTTGTTGAACCAGTTGCCGCGTAAGTGACAAACCTGGGATGATTCCATTTTGATGTCCCCTATGACAATCTAGTTGAAAGCAGAGGGAGAAAGTAGGTATTTTTATTTTCTCTTAGCTTAATGTAGACGTATGGGCCAGTGCCTCCATATATTATACTGTGAGATTTTTTCCCAATTTTTTAATGATTTAAAGCCACCTGTCCGGTGAGATGCAAAATTAAAGACAGTTGTGCTTATGCTGTTATCCCTGGATAAGCTGTCTGATCTGACCCAGGTGTCAGAACCTATTGGCTAACATCAAAATAAATGGAATAAAAGTCCTGACAAATGTTCCTCAAATCTCTGGAAATCAGTGGCCGAATGACAGATATCTGCACTTCAGTGTCATAGAATAATTTGGGTAGATGTGATTAAGTTGTCTGTGTTCCATGTGATTTGATGGGAGCTGGGGGACATATGGGTGGCAATCACCCTCTGCTCAGTGGGGTTGTTATAGGACATGAATAGTGGTAGGGAATTGGGGTAGCTGTGCTGGGGGGGTGTTGACGCCACAGGACATACTTCTGTAGAAACCATGCTTGATCATTTTGGTCAGTCATAAATATTGTTTCTGCATCTTCTGTGCAACAGTAATTTTTATGGGTATCCATTCCATTGTTTTCTGCTCTTCTGCTTAGGACTGTCCACGCAAGTTCAAGTGGTACCTAACTTTTCTCAAAGTCCGAAGCAATCTCGGCCACTTCTTCTTTCAAACGTCTCTGTGCAGGATGAAAGTGAACTTTGGTGTTGGTGCAGATCTGCATGTTTTGCAGGGCCAGCCAATGTGCCTCCTCTTGTGTTTCTGCTCCATGGTTGGTGCTGGGGTGACTGTGCCAGTCATGTGTTACAGTGTGCTTAATTTCCAGCGGTTTGGACTGTCATCAGGCTTCTGAATTTTTGTGTTAATGAATTTGTCATATTGAAATCGAACTTTGTCCTATTTTGTTCAAACCTCTTTAGCTAGAGTTTGTGGTTTCATAATCGTTCCTGAGGACAGTTGTTGGAAACTGCAGAAGATGTCCAGGGAGCCCAGGTCAGGGAGACAAAAGGCACATGGCCAAGCTTGGCTGTCTTTTCTACTCTGTGACTTGCCCTGTGTAATTTCAAGTAGAATGGTTTGGAGCTCTGGGAGAGAGTGAGTATGACGAGGATTTTTTTCCAGCTGGTAATAAGGTTTGTGTATCACACTGTCTTCAGGGTTTAGCTTTTTTAAAAAATTGGTTGCACTAGAAGACCAAATGGCTGGAAATAAGTACCTTTGCATGCTCAAATTGAAGTCAGCAGGGTAGATGGGCTTCATCTTTTGGTCCTCTTATGCCACCGGATTTGTAAGTGAGCAATAATTGGAGCAGAATTAGCAATAGAGAAATGCCCTTTTTTAAGAGGAAGCATCTCACAGTGTGTGAGGATATATATTGCAGCTTGTGCCTTATCTGACTTCTTTTTCTTGCAGAGCAGCTTTTGTGAACTATTTGGCATGATCTATGAAGTGGTACTGAAACTTCTAGGCTTTAGATAGATGGGCTAACTCAAGGTATTCTCCAGCTACTTAGCATATACAAAATTTCGCAGCCTAGTATAGTCACGCTTAATATCCTTACTTGGTATGCTGATGAAGTTAATGAAAGTCCCTGTACTACATCATGAACAGGAGGTGTGCTTGAAGAGCTTTCAGAAGCTCAGGTTAACTGTAGTCCAGCCCAGGAGTGCACAGAGGGGACGACAAGACTGGGAAGTGGGCTTGGGATGTCAAAGGGATGTCAGCATTGGCACAGGCATGAGTGCTGGTCATCAGCGTATGCACAACTGCACTGTTAACTTGACGTGTTTTATTTTCACTGATTTTTAGGATATGCTGTAAGTTTTTGATTGTTTGTAACAATTATTTGACTTACCTACCTGATAGACTATTTGATGCTGTAATCATCTGAATAATCTATTCAGAGATGATAGCTCTTGTGTCATTATCCAGTCACTCCATGAGTGTTTCTGCCATCAGTGGAAATGCCCGAATTATATGATTTGTCCGTTAGAGGTCACTGTTTAGGTATCTCTGGCAGTTTCTTTCCTGGGAAGATACAGTCCTGGTAACAATTCAGCCTGCCTTGTAGGTAGCAGTGAACAGCAGCTTAGTTTTGCTCTTTTTCCTCAGTCTCGTTAACCTCGGGTGATCCTGTGCTCGCCAGCTTCACCATATTCTTGTGCTGCCTTTAAATGTCCTCAAAAGTTGTCTGCTATTCATAGCTCACTCCTGATGATTTTTCTGTCCTTCTGCTCTCATGCTCTGATTCCTTGCCCAATATTATTAAATATCTGAACGACAAGAGATTGGGAACAACTTTTTTTTCTTTTTTTTTTTTTTTCTTTTTTTTCTTTTTTTCTTTTTCTTTTTATTATTATTTTTTGGGAAACCTCCCCTGTATTACCTGATATCATATTCTCTGCCCTCCTCTCTCTTTCTCCTGAGCTGCTGTCCCCTGCTGTCCTCTGTTCTTTCCACTGCTTCTTCCTTGATCCTCAAGGGTAATCCTTTCCTTGTCTTTAGTCCTTTCCTTTTTGTGAGGTGAGCCATTAGCTTTTTGCTCTTGGTTCCCATTTCCACACCTGAATTTTGTTTCAGAGTTAACTTTCTGATCCTGTCAGAATAGCTGTCTCGTTCATTCTGCTCACCCTATATCACCCTTGTGCCTTTTGCCATTTTCCAGCAGAGCAGTTACCCAGTTCAAAACTTTTCTCCTTTTTTAGCTGCTGACATGGCTTTATGCTTCTTTGCTCTACCATCTCCTTCCAAATTGTTTTGCTCTCTGTGTGTGACCAGCACAGATGCTTGTCCCTTTATCCCCACTAGCCCTCTTGAGGGTGTCCTTGATCTTATTTAATATGCTGCTAAGTTCCCTTGATGTCACTGTTACATCAGGCCATCTCCTTTAGAAGTCATCTTTCTGGCTGTAGTCCATGCCTAGTTGCACTGGAGGTGGTCCAAAGACAGAAACACTGTGTCTGTCTGTCCTGAATTTCTTCCCAGTCTAGCTGCGTTGTCTTCTCCAGACTGCTGAGATGTGTTATGGTGTCTCCCACTGGTATTACCTGACACTTTGCGCTTTGCCTGGTATCAGGTTATTTATATAGCAAACTTGCTGACTTCTGGAAGGAACTAGATGCCCATATACTCTTTACTCTTTGTTGCATCTTGTATTCTCCTCTACTTTGCCTCTGCTTCCTTCTGGTGTATTGGCTTAATATACACCCGAAGGGTACAAGTAAGTTATCTGTGTAGTCAAACCAGGGTTGTGTCCAAAGCATAAGGCTTTTGCTTGACACAGTGGCCTCTCTTCTGTGCTTGGGAGTAATGGTTTAAATTAACTGTAAGTTTTTCATTTTTGTTATGTATTTTTGGTTTGTGTGTACTTCCTGTTTCTGCAGGGATCTCTGAAGGGAAGTATCTTTATGAATGGAGTGCATGGGGGACATGAGAAGGAGGGAAAAGGAGATCCCTGTATATATGCCTTACTAAATCTGTGACATCTGAGTTCTGTGCACATGTTTAGATTAAATACCTTGTTAGATTTCTTTTTTCTTTCCTCCCTAAAAAAAAAAACCCAGACCTTTAGTTCTGAGAAAGTACAGATGGTAGAGCATTTTAGCTTTAAATAATATAAATTTTGGTTTTAAGAAGCTTTGGGAGAATGAAGCAGAATAATTTAGGAAAGAGTTTTATGCTGTAATGGTATAAAGAGTGCCTGCTGAATCCACCCCAATTTATGCATAAATTAAATTGCCAAAGTTTGTGCTGTATGGCAACAAAGTCAGTTTTGCATCCTAAGTAAGTGTACATACAAAGTATAGAAATAGACACAAATCACTTGTCTTTAACATAGTTCTTCGGAAGCTGTTTTCTTCTCATATTAAAAGGTATCTTCAAGCATATCTCCCTTTTTGTGCGTCTCAGTATTTTCTGACATGTTTTGGTGCAAAATTTTGTGTCTTCACTTATCTCCTACTGGCTTAAAATAGCGATAATATTTTTTTGTGGAAGCCCCATATAAATAATCTTTCTCCATGTGCATGTACAGGTTGTAATATAAAATTGCGCGAAATCCTCTTGCCAGATAGAGACTATTTTGAAATTGGCATTTCAAAGCTAATGAATGTTGCACGAGTGAACTCACTTCATTAGAGCTTAATTTTGTATCATCTTAAAGAATTTCCTGTCTAACAAACAGAGTGTAATTTTTTCCTTGCTAATATTGAAGGACAGAGGTAAGAAGGTAGATTTGGTTTAGATTGAGGGGAGAATGGGTTAGTTTTGTTTACTCGGTTTTGGTTGTGTACTTCATTTTCTATATATTCTTCTGGTTCCTCTAGTAATCAGGAGTGGTGGTTTGCAGTGGAGTATGATACAGCATTTCCCTTCAGCCTACTCCTCCATTTGGCCTCTAACTCTTTCCACTGGCCTCTGTGTCAAAAATCCTGTACAGGGAAATCACCCTTAGGGTGAGTTTCCTGATCTTTATCGAGGATGGGCAATTAGAGGTAACATGTTTTGTGTAGGAGGAACATGTGCTGTAGCTGGAAATGAAATGTACAGCCAGCTGAAGCCTGGACTGGCTGACGTAGTGGTGCGGGTAGGACTCAGTACCATGCAGACCCAGATAAACAACTTTAAGTACTGCTTTGTGGTACGGGGAGCCCAAACCAGGAGAGAGTTTAACTCATTTCCAGCTCTGGGGGCTGGAACAAGTACATGGTTTATAAATACTTGTGCTGACTTGGCTTTTGAGCAGTGAGCTGTTGTCCTGCTGTCTCTTGCTGTGTGTGTTCAGAGGGGCTTGTCTCTGGTAGACAGCATCAGCCTGAGGGTCGCTGGTGCTGGAGGGGGCAGGCAGCTGGTCCAGGGAGCAGTGAAAAACAGTCCCACAGGAATTCTTAGAAACAATTCATTGGTACAAAAAGCGTAAACTACGACTACTGTCCAATGAAGCAGACTGAAATTATACACTATTTGTTAGATACTCTCGCAGTGAAAGCGGGGTTTGTACACACGCACTGCTAAGCACACGAGTTGATGGATGTTCCCAAGTAAGAGGCTGAAGTGACTGTGACCTGTGATGGGTAACCTTTAGTATCTGTTCAAGAGCTGGTGTTCAGGACATCTTTGGTTAGATCCCCTAATAAACTGCAGAAAGCATGTTAAATAGATTGAAGAAAATATTGAGGGAGGGTGAGGTGATGCTGCATTTCAGCTGGTTTGCTTTCACTAAAGCCAACTACTGTGCAGTAGTGTGAAAGTCTGAAAATACCATGCTTAAACACCTGAAAGAGACTCACTGAGATTTAGCGAGACCATTTGGAATTGCATTTGATGGAAGCCTAATAATAAATCTCAATTTAACACTATCAGCTAAAGTTCTTTAGTCCTGCAGAAGCATCTTGGCTCAACTGTGCACTCCTCACAAAAGAGTTATTGAAGCCGAAGATGCTGTGGTCCACTACAGTACTTCCATGTCACAGTAATTCAAAAAGCTTGGCTAATACTGTGTTTTCTTCAAAATTTTATGTAGAAAGGAAGGAGTATGTTTATATTCACATTTTTTACCTATCCTCACTTGAACAGTACTGTTCTTTGCTGCTGTAAAAAAGCTAACAAATGTCGGATTTTTGTGAGCTATGTTGGTGCGGTTTCAGTTCTTTGCTATTTGGTAGTTTATTTTCAACATAGCAATCCCTTCCTGACCTCAGCCCCTGGTTTCTAGTGTTGCCCTGCAAACTCTGAAGTGCATCTTAAAGTTTCTTCGCAGAGGATAACAAATTTTGTCCTTTGCCTTCACTAGATGTGACTTGATTCCCAGTCTCCTCAGCCTTTCTTGTGTTCACAGCACCTCTCCTTAGACTCTGGTTTCTAAATTAAAACTGTTTATTGATAAATTGCTTTGTTAGCACAGCAGCATATCAGTGAGCTATAGTATAATTTAAACATGATCATAAGAACATTTCCATAACTGCAATGCTTCTGTGGCTAATTGCAAAAGAGAACTCTGCTGGTTTCTGGAAAGAGCTGAAGATTAAGGAGACAAGTTTGTTTTTAATGTTTTCAGTGTAAGGAAGGTTAGTATCCATCTTTGGAAGAGGGTGGAGGGAGAGCAAAAGGGGAAACTTGAACTACATAATGTGTAAATTAAGTTCTGTATGCTTTACTTGGGATCAGGATTCTCTCCAGTTAACTGCCAAGTATGATATCAGCATGCCTATGAATATTTAAAACAAAAACTGTTGTGTTCTCCCTCTGCTAATTCCTCTTCCATTTTGGTGAAGCTGATTGCTTCCCTCTCAGTGTAACGGAACTCTTGTCAAATTAATCTAAACATGACTCCAGCTCTACGAGTACCGTTATATTGGATGCACAGAATGCATTATATATTTAGTATTCTAAATTCTTCCACCTCCATAAAATGTGAGTAACATTTCATGTCTTTGTGACCTTTACTCTAAGGGATCCTTACTCATGAAAAGTTCCTGTTGACGCTAACTGGATTAGCAATAGTCTGCAGAACTGGGTTTGTGATGTTATATAGCCCACAGCTTTTACTTTAGGCTTAAGAAGTAGGTTCTTACTCTTGGCAAGAAAACCTTACTTGGGCTCGACAGTGGGCTGATAGCACTCTGCAAGGCCTGTGTTTGGTTCTTTTTATTCTGTATGGCATTTGACCAGCTTTTGAGTGGAACAGTTTGATGAGAAACTGGCGTGGTCTTACAAATCTCTTTTCTGACAAGTAGTGCTATTTTAATAGCTCTTCTGGATAAATATTCCCTTTGAACCTGTAAATGTTTGTAGTACTACCGAATGTCGTGTTCCTAGGTACTGCAAAATTACTTCCTTGGCTAAAGAAACATTCTGGAAAAACAAGGCTTTTGCAGCTTAAAGTTTTTAAAGAAGTGAATGCCAAAAAACCTAATTGTGTTTTAAATAATTAAAATACTTATTTAACTTGGTGTCTGATTCAAAACCCATTGAATTCAACGTCAGGTTTTCTGTAGCCTTTGGATCATATTTATTGAGGAGAGCATAAGCTTAATTTCAGACAGTTTTATGAACAGGCAGGTGTTATAGATACTGTTTTCTGTGCAGCAGTGAAACTATATTTGTTTTGAACATTCAGTGTTAAGGTATACTTGAATTTAAATGTTTAACTCTGTTTACATATCATGTGTTCCTGTCATGGAGACTTACATTTTTACTCAATAATTTCACTTGTCCAGTTGGATGGTTTATTGACTCTTGTTGTGCTTTTCATCTGAGCTTCCTTATCTAAAATGTTTTAATTTTAACTTGTAAAGGAAATTTTCATATGGGTCTCTTTTATTAAGAGTATCTTCAGAAATGTTTGATATAATGTGAGTGACTACTAAATACAAAAACAGACTAGATTTCATCTTTTAATTGAAAAGCAAATCGAGACTGAATCTTGCAATGCCTGAGTTTGTTTACTTCTAACAATGTGAGGATTCCTGTTGTTTTCCAGTGCTTCAGAGAAAGTTTAATTGAAATAATTGTGAAGGCAATTTGCAGAAACAGATTTATCAGAAAGCTTGTGTATTTTCAGCGCCACCACAAGCAGAATTCTTTTGAGATCTACGTCAGAGATGGAAGAGTGGCAGAGTGGAACTGGAGGAAAAAAAATGCACCTCCTTTTCTCCTTTTCCATTTTCTGTGTTCCTTCTCCTTTGTCAGAGGCTGTGTGTACAAGAGAAGCTGGATCGAGGTGTCAGTGCTAAGCAGTGGTCTGACAAACACTTGCTTTCGTGCTTTATCTATCAGAAAGGGTTGCACCTGACACACGTGTAACTCCAAGCTGCTTTAATTGATTCTAATGTTCTTAGCATGTTTCTCTGCACAATAGTTGTCTCAGCTAAAAAGTCTATCTAACCCAGTATTTCTCTTCCAACAGAGGGCAACATCAGACCTCTAGTAAAGACAAATGTCTGGTGTTGGCTTCTGGTTCTTGATGTGGAGAGAGAACTACGTTCCACATCCAGGATACTTAGGTGTGGAGTTATATATAGACATTGAATAGTAGTGTTTAATCCTTTTAGGTATGTTTGGGAAAGCATATCAGAACTTCTGAACAGCTGCTGCTTATGTAGGAATAAAATGTATTAACTTGCCTTGAGTAAAAGGCTGCTCTGATGAGGATATATTTTAGTTCCTAAGGAATTTCCACTAACTTCAGGGGGAAAAAAGAGCCTATTTGTTTTTAAAAGCTTTGAAGTATAACAAGTTGCTAGTCCCTCTTTCCAGAAGCATAACCAAAGGCTTCTTACTCTTGGTGTGCAGCCTGTAGGTCCTCTCTTTCATTCTCAGCCAAGCTCTTGAAATCAAGGTGAAGTCTGCAGCTGTCATAGTGAGTCACTGTGTGCGATTCCCAATATTGAACAAGGGAAAGGAAGCTCTTCCTGGCCTTGTGAAGTGAGGCTTAATATGAATGGGGCTTCATGATGTGACTGAAGCTTCACAGGAGAACGCAAAGGCACTGGGCTGCCAAATTTTACTAGCATTTGCTGAGGGGGAGTTTAGTTGTTAATGACACTGGGCAGCAGATGGTCCTAGAAGAGTTGTTAAGACACTGTGGATCGTACTGTAAATATGTGGGTGAATGGAACCAGGATGCTGACAGTTCACTCTCACAGCTCATCATGAGAAGGTGACTCGAGTGGAATTTGGTATTGCCAGAACATGAATTTCTTGGTACTTGGCAGTCTGCTATATATCTGGGAAGAATTTTGCAACATAGCAGTGGGATGGTAGTTGGGATGCTCTTTGTTATGTAAAGTTCAGAACAAATAACATTACATGCCTGTTCACCCTTGCTTGGCCACTGCTGATCTTTAGACCTGAAGGTACTGAACCTGTGCGGTTTAGCCACAAGACCAGTACAGCAGTTAATTTGAGGTTTCTGCTTTTCTTTTAATCCAAGAGATCATTCATTCATTTGTATTAAAATGAATCTGAGTTGTTGAGCCAAAAAATAAGCTATTACAGGAAAAAGTCCTCTCTTCCCTACTACAGGCCTGGTCTCAAGCTGCTCTTCTGTTTATCCTTCTCATGAAATACCTTCAACCTCTCCATCCAAACCAAAAAATACAATTTTGTATTGAGGCTTTTTATGTTGATTTAACAGGCTGACTCACAAAGTAATTTCATCCAAATCCTCTGCTAAATTTTTAGCCTTTTTCTCATCTAAACCTGCTTTCCCATGCAGCTTTTAGTATATCTTGAAGAAAATAGTGATATAAAGTATCCTAAGTGTGATTCCCAACATGAAATACAATATGTGGGAGTTATACAGATATATCAGAAACCTAGTGGACAGTGTGCAAGGACTCAGCTCTTGTTGTTCACTGGGGACACTTACACCCATAGCCTGCCTAAAGAAAACCAAATTAGAAACCTGAGAAACTAGTCAGTGGAAGTTGAGTTTTTCCCATGTTTGCAAGTGGGATGAGCAGGTAGAATTTCTGACTCCTCAACAGTGTAGTACCTCACTAAAACATCTTTTTGATGCTGTGATCATCAGTGCAAGTGTAGTCTTTATGAACTAATCTCTGGAAGCCATTTTTCTATCTTGATGTGCCTGGGTGTCATCTTTTTACGGGTTATTTCATAGAGGTGTGATATTGAATGTTTTGGTTTTTTAATGAAGACTTAAATATTGTTTACCTGCTTCATTGAAATGACTCTTCCTCTCTCCACAGTCTCTTAGCTTAAGTCAGAAGTGAGGTACAAGCTTAAGAATTCATTTTTTCTTAAGGGAAGATCAAGCTGGTTTGGACAGGTATTTGGAAGGACATGTCCACTAAATTAGTGTCACTACTTCAAGGTAACTGGGTCTGGCTTTTTGCTTTGTCACTTATTGTTTGGACTCTCTCAACTTGGGTACTTGTTCCCACCTGACGGTCTGTTCACAGATGCAGAACAGCTTTGTCCCTACTCCATGATGCAGGAGGTCATTAGGTAACTCAATCCACTGTGACTAAGACTGACTAAATGTGAGGTGCCCATTAACCAACACCAATTCAGCTGAAACGTGTAAGGTGTTGCTGGTTTTCCTGTGAGGGTGACACTAACCAGTTGACTGTTGTGGCCTGGGCCCACAGCGGAGTCAAGAAAGGTTCACATGGCTTCCTGTCCTTGTAGTGGTGGGATTGTCCTTGGTGTAAGCTGCACTTTGTCAGTCGGCTTTTAGAATTTTCAGTATCTTGGATAACAGCTCCTTGGTTTCTTTATCATCTCATGGTGGCGCTCACCTTGAAATGCAGAACCGGCACATAGGCAGCCAAGGTGACCGTAGGTTTGGTAATTCTGAACGTCAGGCTCCTGTTTCCGTGTTCTCACAACAGAGCTCTATGTTACATTTAGCATAACTTGTGGTGTTAAGTTGCACTGTTTTTTTTCTAGGAGAGCGTAATCTCTTATGCTGTCAAAAAGGCCAAAACCTTCATACCAAATTTTTATTAATTGCATCAACAGTGTAACTTCAAGAGAATTGGTTTTGGTCTCTGCTTAGGCATTGACTAAACAAAAACTTGTCTTTGCTAGTACTTCTGATTCCTAGTCTTGCATAAACATAGTACCTGTTTGAGAAGAGCAGAAACATGGTTTGCCAATCCATTGCATCTCATCAAAGTCAGATTATAAAGTCTAAGTTCTGAAAGGAAAACATTTAAATACTGGTAATTACTGTTCTGGTGAAATATTGAGTCTGGAAACAGCTGAATTATGTCAATTAAAACCCTCAGTTACCTTCTGTTAGGGAATAATTTAAAACAACAGTAGTAGTACATTACCCCTTACTTTCCAAAGGCACATAATTCTTGCTATTATTGAGTGACAGATACGCATGGACCAGTTGGAAAATAGTGCAAAGGGAGGGCTTTAAAATGTTCAGATTCGCCTTAACGACGTTATAAAAAAAACTCTGCTAAAAATCTCCTGCAATGAATATGACCCTCAACAGTAATATTTATGTAGTGTAATTAGAGTCTTTGTTAGGGATCCTATTATTGTTCACAGTGTAATTAGACTTATTATAGTATTGTCACATTTACTAGATTATGTTCTGCTTTGTAAACATTATTGACGCCATTTTAAGACTGAGAGTGCCTCATGCCAACAAATAAAAGAAAATCATGGCCTCATAAAAACTTCTAATTATTTAGATATGCACTCCGTGAGTTCCTGATGCAGGCAAAGTTGAGACTGAACCAAGGTGAATATTGAACACAGGTGCAAGCTTTAGTGCAGGTGATTTGCCAACCTCCTTTTTTGTAAACCTCAGCTGTCTGCTTAAATCTCACTAAGTATAAGGGGGAAAGATTGCAAATCTGAATAGTTTTTTAACTTTATTTACACGGGTACTCATATTGTGCTTCTGCCCTATTTTTAATGTTTCTAGGTAATAACGAGATATCGATTTGTTGGTAATCCATTGTAGCTATGTATGTGTATTGATCAGCTAGTGATTCACTCACGGGAGGTAACTGAAAATGGTCTTGTCTAAACAGTTCATCTGAAATTAATTTTTTGTACATTTCTTTTCTTGTATCTGAAATGGACAAGAACTAAATTATTTAAGCAGTGTGGAGAATGAGCCATTGCTAAAAATGAATTTTTATCTCACGTTTACTGTTAAAGACCTTTAATAAAACTGTTGTCTTGGTGTACCTACTTGGTATCGTTTGTTTCTTCAACTCAAATAATGAAATGATCTGAGTCCCTTAGGCTCTGCTCTTTTGAGACCTGTGCGTGCTACATGAACTAGAAGGATGATCTGCTTCTCTTTGTTATTCTAAGAGTACTTGTTGTCCTTGTCTCTCTCCTGCAATGGTATTTGCCATTCAAAACACCTTACAATACTGGTATTAATTTTTTTGAGAGCACAATGTGCCTGCTCTCAGCCATGAGAACAGATTCCAGATAAGAGGCTTTTTTGATATAAACTTCTCTTTTATTGCAGTTGCTATTAGATGCTGTTCCTGCTGTCAGCCGCTGTACAAACAGAGCAAAAGGCAGGTGCTAGCGGAGCATCTGTAGTCTCAGTAGCTTGTTCTAATTCTCACTGTGAAAACTTTCCCACAGCTGTGCCAGCGAACATCGCAGACCTGAGAAACATTGAAGTGCTCAACTTTTTCAACAACCAGATTGAGGAGCTGCCTACACAGATTAGCAGCCTTCAGAAGCTCAAACACCTGAATCTTGGGTGCGTATCTTAATGCAAAAATTCACTGTACTAGAGGTACTGTCAAACGTTGTCACAACTGAACCTGAAACAACTTATTTTTTGCTATTAAAATTTCTAAAAGAAAGTGTTTGTGAGCATAATTTGGCAATTATGGCTTCAGAGTGTTTAGATAGTGTCCTGTATAGTCAGATACTCGAAAGTGATCAAGCACTTACTCTGGTATACTGATAACCATTTAAGGGCAACAGCAACTCACATTCATCTAATACTGAAGTTAAAGTTAACAATTATTGAATTTTACTTCCCTGGCAAATGTCTCTTAATGCTATGGTTGCTGTGCAAGAGCCAGGCTCTTATTTTCTGTTCTGTTTTTAAAATATAATTAAAAATAAATTAAAAACCCACAAACAAACAAAACCACAAAAATCCCACCACTAAACAAGAAACCACTCCCCTGCCCTGAAACCAAATGCTAATCTTTCCATGTTAATGTAGGGCCTTAATTACAAAGTCCTAAATTTGGGGTGAAAGAAATTTTAGTTTCTATTAAACCTGTAGAAGAAGCAGCAAATCTTAAAATGTAGTGTGCATTTAATTTAAAGAGCTATTATTGACTGAATTTGAGCCAGAGGCATTCCTATTAAGTGTTCAGATATATTCCAGTAGAGGTGCTGATACTTTATAATCACTACAGTTGCAAAAGGCTTTTGTGAATTATTAAGAAAATAAATGTGAGCCACAGAACCTTCTCAAAACTAACCGGACACATTAAAGTGTAACTACTTAGGGGGCAACTACTAGTGGGGGCAAGCTTTAGCTTTATAGGCTTCTCATGGAAAGCATACTTATATTTTATAAATTCAAACTTCTGAACACTTTAATCAGAGATCTTTTTTTATTATTATTTTAAATATCAAATTATTTTGGCTAGGCTCTGTGTATCCTGCTTTGGAGACATTTGTAAAGTGCTGATAATTGAATTGCATCCTGAACTGTTGGAATGCCAATAAATGTTTTCATGATGATCTGTCTCTCTAGTCTTAGTCACTTCAGATCTTTAGCACACCCTAATATCTGTTTGAACCTGAGGGTTAATATTTGCTCTGAAAAGCAGCATTCTATATGCCTTGGGAGTTAAAATCCATGTTTTGAAATGGCACATGGAAATGCTGCTCTGGATAAAGTAAGAAGTTGGGATCTTTCCATGGATTGAAGCAGTGACAAGTGTTTGTGTAGATCAAGTACTGGTCTTCACTACCTTTTTTGTATTAATGTAGTATGAAGGGTCCCTTGGTGTTAACACCAACAGACAGGTCTGGAACCACAGTTGCCTCCTTCATGTGTTATGTGGTCCAAGATTCTTCAGATTATATGCCCTTCTTAATCCCCTCCTTACCCATATCCTTCCAGACACAGGTTTAGTTCTGCAAAAATGAGTTCTGGATCAGGGAAAGGGAAACTGCTCTGCTCTGGTAGTTTGGGGCTTTCGGGTAGTGGCCAGAAACCCTCTCCTCATCTGCGGGCCATGTGTACACACTGGGCATTAAAACAACCCTCTGGGTGACAGGGAGAGCTTGAATAAGAGCACAGATGATTTGGGGGAGTATTTTGGTGCAGAAGGATCAAGGAGTGGGGTGGGAGCACTGAAAGCTTTAAAAAAAAAATAAAATTGGAAGGCAGGTGTGGCACAGTTTCTGTGGCACAAGCTCAGTGTTTGAACTTGCGCTGGTCAGGGACTTTCACCTGGATTTCTTTCCATGCCAAAGAATAGATACGTTCTGTCTGTTGTCGGCAGGGAGAACGTTTTCTTTGCCTGTTCCTTGCTTACAAAAGGGAAGGCCATGGGGGCATTTACTCTTCTTACCGGTGAAAAAGGAGCTGCTTTCTTGAGACCTCTTTGATACAAAGAACAGTTCTAAAAGCAGTGACAAGTCTGCAGTAGCAATAGTGGAGAATGTCTTTCTGTATTTTAATAGCTACTGCTGCAGCAGTAGTACTATAGGTGTAGGGCTTTTCATTGGGGATGAGGAGGAACAAGATTTAATTCAGAATTTAGCTACAGAGAGCTGATCTCTAACACTTCATGTTCTGGTGGGGCTGGTTTATGCAAAAGTGGAAGAGAAAAAGGATTATTAGTATCTGAGAGTCTGTAAAAGAAATGTAGGTCCAGTCATCATGCTTAGTCCAGAGGTGCAGCTGTTCTTGTGTTTAATTCCATGTGTCAAGGGCTTTTAGAAGGTAGGCTTAGTGAGTGCCCTGGAGATGTCTTGCACAGTGTTTGACAAACATTGTGTGAGGTGGGAAGGCCCTAGAGACTAGAGTGAAAAGTCATTATCTTTGAGTACCAAACTTTGATAATACTATACTTTGAGTTTTCATAGTTTTTAGCATTACATCACACTCCATACATTCACATTCTATCTTCTCTTGACTTCAATCATGGCTATATCTATTTATCACTTTTGTGTCAGAAGGAGAGTCAAATTAAGAATATATTTAGAGATAATGTGAAAGGTCATGATTGTTTCCCATCAAAAGAATAAAATCCAGTTCTTCATATTAGCTATCTGTACATCTTCCTGAAGATGCCTGTTTTCTCTGTTCCACTTTCAAACCCAAGTGACAAATGAAGTGATATCTGTACAGGCAACCTATATGTTTGGTGTACATACACTAGGGACAGGAGAAATTATGGGCTGGTAGTTCTTTTCCATTCCTGTGATAAAGCAGGCAGAGCTCTAGTTTGTACACCAACAGTGAGGTGCTATGAATATCATCTCCAGCTCCTTGCCTTTCTTTGTCATTGCAGCAGCTCTAGTGTTTATCTGGATCACCTTGTTCAAGACCTTTGAGGTCAGAAAAAAGTTTTCTGTAGCTTGTCTACTCCAGGTTATCAGAGGACCCTTTTTCTCCTGTTAGCTTTTGCCATCTTCTGGCTTTTGCCAGTAGGAATGGGTGTTCTAAACCCCCTGAGGCTGGCTGAAAGAACTATATTTAGACTAAGCCTCATCAATCAGAGGGCTGACACCTTATTTAACTCATGCTTAATTTGCATCAACAGTTATCTAGTGACACAGATTTGCTGTTCTTGAGAAGGGGTTTGGGTAGCAGTTACCAGTGAACAAGAATACTGTGCAGTCAAGGTGCTCCTTGTCGTATTTGGTACCATGGTGAAGAACTATGTGGTATGGGGGAGCGTCAGGTGGTAAAGATGCTTTGCAAAAGGGTAGTTTGTAGTTTAGCTAACAGGTAGGTCACCTACCAAGGACCAGCTTGCTCAGTGGCACGCTTTAGGCTGACTATAGCTTTAGGCTGAGCATAGCACTGTGGCGTGGCTCTCCCTTTTGCTTCGTGTTTCAGATGTGGCTGTTGACTGACATAACAGATGGGATCCCTTGTGAGTACATAAGCATTTATGGGAGTAAGAGGTGGGGAAGGTCTCTGTCGCAAAAGGCTTACTCAGTATCTTGTAGTATCAAGACCTTTTCAAAACAAAAGGCATTTTTGGTGTAGATCACATTTTTTAGAAATGAAACTCTTGTTGCCTGTATTATTCCTACCAGACAAAGTGAAAACTAATGTCATGTTCTGTTTTTTCCTTTTCACCTACAGCATGAACAGGTTAAACACCTTGCCAAGAGGATTTGGCTCTTTACCAGCGCTGGAGGTTCTTGACTTGACTTACAACAACTTAAATGAAAATTCTCTACCAGGAAACTTCTTCTATCTGAGTAAGAAACTTTTCTGAAAACTCTACAAATCTTCATGATATGGTGCTTTGCTTTCTGCAGTTGAAATTTATTTGATGGAGACCAAACTCAGACAGAATTTTTTCTGATATTTATGTTTTCCTTTGAATGTCTCTTGAATATTTCTACATAGCTCAGCAGTATTTATCACTGATATACAGTCATCTGACACCATTGAACACGAGGAGACTTGGTTAGTAATGGTATATTAGTTTCCTTCTGAGTAATATTTCCTTGAATCCCACACTCAGCTAAACTTAAAACCTCATGGAACCTTGCAAACCTCCAGGGAAAGTAAATTCTTTTGTAAGGCAACTGCTGTGTGTTGACTGGAAATAATTGTGTTCCTTATGCTTCATTACTGGAATGGCTTTAACAATGTGTTGATGTTGAAGTGTCTGGTGTGTTAAAACGTATGCGAAGGTTACAAAGCTTGGCACAGGAAGGGTAGAGCTAAGCTGACCTTTGCACATGTTAAAAATACATACTCAGAGTTAAAATAAAGGCATTGTACTGCATATGTGCAAAAGGGCTGCATTATGGTTGCCTAAGCAACTTGAATTTTTGCAGTTTCTGGATTTCAGTGATTCTGCTACCTCTTTTCAGTGAATGATGCTGAAGTGGCTGCAGGATCAGTGCATTTGGCAGCCCAAGTGACAGGCCAGGGGAGAGGAAGGACGGCTGCAGTGTGAGAGAGGTTCTGTGATTGTAACCTGACAGAGGGAAATTTTTAAGTCAGCATTATTCAAAACGGTCACATATAACAAAAAGAGGATGAGGAGTAAACTGTGTAAAAGAAATAGGATCTCCTCTGTGGTAAGAAGGAGAAGTTTTGCTGACCTGACCACCTTCCCGCTACACCCAACAGGCTTTGTGAGTCTCTGTTTTAATTTTTCTTTTTTTTTTTTTTTCTTTTCTTCTTAAACTGTCATGCATGCTCATTCAATAACAGCCAGCTACATGGTTGTGCTGCATCATCTCTCTTTTTTTTGTGAATTTTTTAGAGACTAAATGTGGAAATTACAGATTTTACAATTTATGTCTTCTGGATTACTCTCTTTTAAGATCTCGTTCCCAGTGTTAGGCTGTGCTTTCTCTAGAGCTTAACATAGATGTATATTTGTCCAGAAAACTCAGATGATTTTTTTTTTTTTTTTTATGTTTGTTTAGGATGCAAATTTATGTAATAAATAAGACTCAGGGTAATAAGGAGTAGTGACTATTCTGACAGCTGAGCATTGAGACTATGTGCCAGAACCTGCTAGAGTCTACTATTGTAGAAATTGTTAATTGTGCCAGTCCTTTTGAATATAGATGTTTTCCTGAACTCACCAACAATACAATACGCCAGTAAATCTAAGTTTGACCTGCTCGCTGTTATTGTGAGCCCTGGGTATGTCAAAGGCTTTTCACCAAGTCAGGGTTATTAATCAAACCTGACTCCCTTTTATTGATTAGACCTCAAATGGTTGGGTTATATGCCACCCTCTTTATATATTGCTATTTAATTTGCAGCCACCCTGCGTGCACTCTATCTAAGTGACAACGATTTTGAAATCCTGCCGCCAGATATTGGGAAGCTCACAAAGTTGCAGATAGTAAGTAATTTATCTAAATTCTTGGAAAATCAATTCACTTTTGCAACGCTTGTAGGAATAGAATCTAGTCAATTTGAGGAGTCATAGGGTATGTTTGCAGGAATAGACCACTACACCTGGAACTGCTTCTTGTTTACCAGCAGACACTTGTAAATAAATTGGAAGAATCGAGTCTTTAGGAGAAAGGTGGGGGCAGAGGAAGTAGAGTTCTGTTTTAAGTTGTTTTATAGTAACGGAAAATTGTTCTGACTACTTTATATTCACTCTTAGCTGAGTCTTAGAGACAATGACCTGATATCACTGCCTAAAGAAATTGGTGAGCTCACTCAGCTCAAGGAACTTCATATCCAGGGAAATCGTCTTACTGTGCTGCCCCCAGAACTAGGTAAGGTTATGGATGATCACTTATTTATTTGAATAATAATGATGCACTGTGTTTCCTCTGAAACAAAAGCAGTTGTTAAACTCTAGGAAATTATTATGCTTAAGTTGTCATTGCTGCTAATATTTAGTTTCCCTTGAGAAACACTCATTTTTCACTCCTGCTGGATATGAAAGAGGGGCCAGATGATGATATGTGTTTGGTTTTATTAGCTTTTTACATGTTACATTATCCTGTGTATTGGTACACCTGATTGCCAATTTGCATATAGCATCTAGCTTTATACATCGTATCATAAATATTTGGTCTTCAAAGATATTTTTGTCTCTGGCTAGGTTGTGAGAACATTATTTGGATATCCCAAAACTATATTAAGCAAAACTGATAGCAGTATAAGTGGCTTTTTGTGACTGTTCCAGTAAAAATGGAAGTTTGTTCAATTAGAGAAAAATATACAGCTAAATTAGAGGAATTTTTCATTTTTCTATTGCAGTAGCCTAAATTCCTTTAGTGAGTTGACAGCTCTTTCACTTAAAGCAGTGAAGCTCATTAACATACTTTGAATTTGTGATATTGGACATTTAAATATGATTACAAGTGGCTTATTTCAAGCTATAGAGTTTTTATTTGAAACTTAAGTATTGATTTTGCTGAATTTGCATTGCAGTATTCCATTTTATGGGAGGGGCATTAACTTCAATAGAAGTTGTCCCTGTTTGCCCCAAGCCAGAATTTGGTTTCTGATCTTTCATGACAAACTGCATAAATATTTTGTTGGGAATAATGTAGCTGCATCAACTATCTGTACAAACACCTGTTAAACAGGGTTTACACCTTGTGTCTTGTTGTTGTGAACTGTTACATAGGGAAACTTCTTTGTTTCTATTAGTACCTTCCAAGTAATAGTTCCCAAAACTCAGAAGGTTAGTGACTGAAGTCAGCATGATAAAGCAAAATTATTTGTTGTCATAAAAACTTGCTTTGACCCATTAGAGAGTGTGGCAGCTGTGAGCATAAATGTGACCGTCTGCAATGTATGCTTTTTGTTTTATACAGCAAAGGAAAGCGTCTACTATTCTTTTCTGTGAGGTGCGGGAGGATGTTTGTTTTGTCCCTTCTTTGTTTACCCATCATTGGTAACATCATGGGTTTTTTGCCTTTATCAGTCTAGCTGACTATATGATGCTGAGTGTTTTGGGGCTTTTGTTTGTTTGATTTTGTTGTGTGGTTGTTGTTTGTTTTGTTTTTTCCCACCTGTTTTTCCTCACTACTGGTAGATGAAAGTTGCTCTCATTTCCTTAATTTCAGGTGTTTATTCCTTGACACAAGTATACTTTATTTAGCTTTTTGTGAAAGTTATATTTATTTGTAAAGTCTCTTTCAGCAGCAATAACATTTCAGAAGCCTCTGCTTTCTGTAAATGTATTTTTCTGTAGCTTCCTAAATTATAGCCTTGTTTTTATCCAGAAAGTGGAAGTTAAATGCTGCACTGAGTCTTACCACCTTCTGTGGCTTATTAAATGTTCTAAACATGCTGTTGCCTTACAAGTATAACAGGAATTCACTTTAAGTGGTTTTACCATCATTGTCCAAAACAAATGAAAATGTTTGAAACAGAATTCGTGATGTTTGTTTTGCGCTGACCTGCAAAACTCGAGATGGCCAAGGGAAGCATTTCTCGTCTTAGTTAACATTTGTTTGCATTATAGAACAGTATCGCAATCTGGCAGGAAAAAGACTTGTAATTTTGCCTCACGTGATCGAGATGAGGTGGATTGACACAGCTTGAGTGCTTGTCATCTGCATTCTTTGTTATTCAACTGCTATTCTATAAATTATTCTTTCCTCTTCATGTATTAGTTTACCAATGTTTCATTTTATGGTCTTACCCAAGGGCCTCATTCACGATTGGTTGGTGTAATTTCTATTGCAGTCTATGCCACATGTAGCACTAGAACTATTACAGATATTTAAAATGGCTTAGATTTTGGCATACATTTCCAGAGGACGTTACACTGAAGTCTTGATTTGTAAGTTGTGCAAGTTGCAGGCATGTTTACTGTGCAAAGGAATGTTCTTGCTTGATTCTTAAACATCTAGGTAAACATTTAGGGAATGGATGTTAGTAGATGGAGCACCAAGCTGGGCTTTGGAGGGTGTGTTTGAGACTGGGTAGGGACAAGCCACAGACAAGCATGAATCTACTGAACGGTTAAGAAAAGTCACTTCACCTCTGCAGCCTTGTTTTCCTTTCTGCAAACCAGGACAAGTTAGAGAAGCACACCTTTGCAGGCAGCTTTACAGTCGGCCAGGGAAAGGTGGTATGTGAGCGTTACACCCAAATGAATGGACTGCTAGTTCCATAGTCACCATCTGAGAGAAAAGCAATTTTATCTGCTGCCTGAGTTCTGCCTCCTAAATTTTTAAAACTGATTTATAATGTAAGGAAAACTATCCAAATAGTTTGTGCTGAGCATGTTCAATAAATAGCTTTTCAATGAGCAGGTCCTGTTTGCGTTAATTGGAGGTGCTGCTGTTCCATTTAAAGTAAACAGTCTTTCCTCTCTCATTATCACTTTCATAATTAAAGGTGCTGAAGGCTTTTGATTGGCTTAGTTTGGACAATGGTGGACAGCAGAGTAATTAGATATTCATTTATCAGGGAGAAGGCCACAATAAAAACACCAGAATAAAACAGTATATTTGACTGTGGGGTGAGGAGGGGTGGTATATTAAACTGGTTTTTAAAGGTAGTGGAAATAAGTGCAGAAGAAGGCACGGGGAGTAGGGCATGAAAAAAAAGGCCACAGCCAGCCCCTGGGATCACGATTTTGGAATGGAGATACCAATAAATAAAATCCTACAGTCTGCTCTTAATTTCACCCAGTGTGATTAAGCATGGCACGTGTCAGCACGAGGGCTGGGGAAGTTCAGTATCATCCTTCTCTGTGTTTAGCAGAGAATACCTGTTGCTAATTAAAAAAATGTATCTATTCCTGCCCAGGGGGAAAGGAGGGGACTAGAAGAGGGCACGGGTGCTCTGGGTGAGAGTGCTTGTCTGTAAATACAGTACATGTGAGTGATGAACGCAGGAAATGGCTGGGAGTAGGTGGGTGGAATTTGCAGCTTGTTTTTATCGTTTGTCTCTCGAAACCCCGTTCATGAGGAATGGTGGTGGGCAGTCATATATAAACTTTAAAGAAGCGCTGGCATTTTTTTCCCTAGCATTTAAAAGGTTATGTGCTGCATTGCGAGACAAATAAATCATGATTCACTGCAACAGCAGAGTTGCAGTCAGTTATATAAATTGCCAAGGAAGCACTAAATCTGTCACTTTGTGTATTCTGACCATTTAACAATTGGGATGGTGTTTGGAAAAAAAGCCGAGTAGAAACAAGAACCACGTAAAGTGGCACATGGAATTAATAAGATCAATGATGGTGTTTTAAGTTCATTGTATGGTTATCTGTGTGGACCCGTATGTGCCACATAAAAGACTTAGTGGAGTCAGGAGCATAAGAGTAGTATATGGTACAGAATATTCACAAAATTGCAGCTAAATGTAAACAGACACCCAGAGACTGTAACTAGCTTATTTGTAGGTTTGGGATTTTGATGTGAACACAAATGGCATGGTTTTTAAAACCCAGATTTTAATGTTGACTCTGTCTGTTACTCTGCCGGCAGCACACCTGTGCGCACACACGTACACGGAGTTGGCTCATATGTATGCATGTGGAAAGAACAGCAATTTCTAAGGTTACATTTTTAATTACCATCCTCTTTTGCCAAAACCAAATGTTGACATCAGTGGCTTTTCAGTATACTATTCAATACTGCTCTAGTTCATCAAATAATTTCCTCAGGTAAAGGGAGACACTGTCGAAACTGTCAAGTTAGGTACATACTTGAAAAGTGAAAAAGTCACATTTTAAAACAAACAAACAAACAAACAAAACCAACTTGATGGGGTAAGTAGCCATGTTCTTCTTTAAGGAGGGTGAAACATTTTGTAAATTAAACCTCTATGTCAGAATGGCTAAGTAATGCTTTAATCATTCTTTAGTTTTGAACAGCTAAGTTATCTTCTGTGGATAAAGGATTGGTTTTAAATAGAAAGTTCAAGGAATCCTGCCAGAAGTCTCAATATTTCCATCACAGGAAGACCTGAGCAACCTGATCTGGTTGAAGATGTCACTGCTCATTGCTGGGGCGTTGGACTAGATGAGCTTTGAAGGTCCCTTCCAGCCCAAACTATTCTATGATTCTATGACATTTTAAAATTTTGGCTTTTGAGATGACACTGGAATTTGTTAATTGATAGTATATTATGCAAAGTAGTTTCTGCCATTATTTGTTCAAGTTAATGTTCACCAAAACAGCAGTTTATTTAGGTTATTATAATGTGTGTGTGCAAAACCAGGAATCACTTATTTCTCAAAGGTATTTATTTTCTAAACATGTTTGATATAAATGCCAAAATTCTCTTATTTCAGTATAAACTGTCACAGCACTCTACACAATGCAACACTACTCACAGCTGTAAATACAGGTCTGTGGTGCTTATTGGAAGCCTGAACATCGTGGGGCTCTTCAGACACCAGCTCTGAGCACTGGAACAACTAATTGATACCTTGCTATTTTTAAAAAAATCACCTGTTTCTACTTTTGGAACTAAGGCAAAAGTGGTGTTAGAAAGTAAGGAGCTTTACTAAACTTCCCAGTAGAAAAACTAAATAATTTGTTTTCTAGGACTACTGGCTGTTACTAGTTGAGGAATAACAGAAAAATGTACATGCCAAGATAGGTCATGAACAGATTATGTAAGAAAAGCTTATCTGAAATTTGTGAATATTCCTATTGTCTTTCTCATTTTAGGCTTATTTTAAGTTAAAAACAAACAAAACCAACACCAAACCACACCATTTTTTCTGTAGTTAGAAACCAGGCTGATTCACAGAGAACTTGTTTGGAATTTAGGTGTATGGGAAGAGGTGACAGCTCTGTAGTTTCATTATGCACAGAAAGATGTTGTCTGTAGCCCATCATCTAGATTTACACCACAGGCATTTATTTCCTTACACTGCTGTAATTCTTGCCAAACTTTCCAAGATTCAGATTTGTTCTGACATTAGTTTTAAAAATATGCAAGTCCTACTGTTGCTTCTCAGATGACTACAGTGTGTGTGTAGGCTTTCCTGATGTTGACTGTACTCTGATTGTAAGTACCACCAGCATAATAATGATGTTTCTGTCAGCAAATATTTCATCTGTTCTTTCAGAGCTGTGGTAGGTAAGAGTACCATAACTAGAGCCAATCTGAGCAAATGTTGTTGTTAAATTTGGTTCATTTTACATGTTTCATAGTACTTAAAAGCGGTTTTGCTCTTCTAAGTGCTTGGCAACCTGTGTTTGAATGGAAGTTTCAAAGGTGCAGGGCAAACACAATACAGTGAATCTTTTTTGTGCTCATATTTTTAAATTAACTAGTTTTTGGTCTGATAGGGACCCTTCAGAGAGAGAATGCTCTGAATTCCCGTGTAATTGGGAATCCCAGGGGACTTTCTGAAGTTGGAAAATATGTGCAATATGTTTCAAAATGAATTGGGATGCTGATCCTCTAAGCTTGTAATACTGCCTGTGCCATTAAAGCATCTTTGTAGTTAAACTACTTTGACATCATGTTAATTACTTTTGTTCCAAAACCCTTTCATCGCATAGTGTGTCTCTTGGGTTTCTTCACTGGGCAGGCTTAGCAGTGACTGTCTCTCAAAACCAGGAGGAGTGGCTGACATGTCAGGAGGCTGTGCTGCCATCCAGCGAGGCCTGGACAGGCTGGAGAGTTGAGTGGACAAAAATTTAATGAAATATAACAAGGGCAAGTGTAGAGTCTTGCATCTCGGCAGGAGCAACCCCAGGTTCCAGTATTAGTTGGGGAACAACCTGTTATAGAGCAGTGTAGGGGAAAGGGACCTGGGGGTCCCGGTGGACAGCAGGATGACCATGAGCCAGCACTGGGCCCTTGTGGCCAGGAAGGCCAATGGCATCCTGGTGTGTATTAGAAGGCAGGTGGTTAGTAGGTCGAGAGAGGTTCTCCTTCCCCTCTACTCTGCCCTGGTGAGACCACACCTGGAATGTTGTGTCCAGTTCTGGGCTCCTCAGTTCAAGAAGGACAGGGAACTGCTGGAGAGGGTCCAGCGCAGGGCAGTGGAGATGATTAAGGGAGTGGAGCACCTCCCTTATGAAGAAAGGCTGAGGAAGCTGGGTCTCTTTAGCTTGGAGGAGACTGAACGGTGACCTCATTAATGTTTATAAATATGAAAAGGGTGAATGTCACGAGGATGGAGCCAGGCTCTTCTCGGTGACAACTGATGATAGGACAAGGGGCAATGGGTACAAACTGGAACACAAGAGGTTCCACTTAAATATAAGAAGAAACTTCTTCTCAGTGAGGGTAACAGAACACTGGAACAGGCTGCCCAGGGAGGTTGTGGAGTCTCCTTCTCTGGAGACATTCAAACCCCCCTGGACACCTTCCTGTGTAACCTCATCTAGGTGTTCCTGCTCCAGCAGGGGGATTGGACTAGATGATCCTTCGAGGTCCCTTCCAGTCCCTGACATTCTGTGATTCTGTGATTGTCGCTTTGCCTCCGAGATTCTGCTCAGCACCAGACATGTGTTACACAGGGCAGTGAAGGAAATGGTATTTCCAGCACAGCATGGCACCTTTCAAAGGCCGAAATTGGTGAAACTTATCAATACTTGTTGGACTTATAGGGAATTGTCTCTGTCTTAAATTAGGAACGTAAGAGAAATGAATTAGAGTCGTAAGTAATTTGAAATAACTTCAGAAAGACTATAGGAAACATTTTGAAGGAATTTCTTGGATTTTTGACAAAATGCTGTTTCTTCTCCTGTTCCCCTTAGCTACCCACACGGCTGCATCAGCCGGGTTCGTTGCCTTGGTACCTGGATGCTGAGTGTGGTGGAGTTTGGCTGTTGAAGGGGTGTGATTTCTCATGTGGAAATACAAGCCATTAGTACTGTTATTAGGTAGGAGTGCCTGCTGTGCTGTATTGAATAAGTTCCTGTTTTATGGCTTTCATCTATGAATTTTAATATTATTTACTGTTTCTACTACTTGTCCTGAGAAGGTTTGTTGTGTGGAGTGATGGTAGAAATTGCCAGGGCTCTCCTCTTGTTCTTGAAGAGTTAACCACTCCTCCTGTCACCTGAATATGGAAATGTGAGTTTGCCCAGCCAGGTTAGGTCTGTATTCTGCCTGTACTTAGTACCTGAAATGCAGTTTAAGGGAGAAGTTCACCATTTCATGCATTTTGTTGGCTGTCCCAGGTTTCATCTGCAGTCCTGACACATTCTGGAGTGAAAGTCTCGTTGTGCTGGACTCCTCATACCTTTCACTTCCATATAATGATTCTGGCTGGTCTTTGGTATGATGCTGGAATTTTGTATACATATCTCAGGACTAAATTCACTTTGTTTTAAACATTCTTCTGTGAAAGGTTGAGCTGGGACAGTGCTGGAGAGTAAAATCATCTTCCCATAGGATTGATTGTAATAGTGGTAGCTGCAACAATACCAGTTTGCCCTGTATCCATTCACCTTTACATCAAGGGTAGAGAATTCGAGATTTAGTTGGTCTGCTCTTACTTTGTGTTTCAGCTGTGGGCATTTTGCTAAGAGTGGAGGCAAATGTCGTAGATATTCTGGGATCACACAGAATAATCAGTCTTTATTTAACCTATCCAAGGAAAGAGTGAGAGGAGACTGAGCTGCCGATCCTCCCGGGCTCCATGAAAAGCAAGCACAGGTTCTCCTTCTCCGTTGTGGCTGGGCAGAAGCAGCAGTGTTTGAGAACTAAGGCAGCTCAGTTCAGCACTGAAATAAAGAATGAATTTAAAGTGAGCCATTTGAACAAGACACCACTGGCACAGTCTCCATTTCTTGATGTTTTCAGTTTTTTTTCTGTTTGAAATGCCTTTGTTAAACTTTTCAGTTACCGAACTGACACAGAGATCATGTATCCAAGTGAACTTTCAAGTTGGGGCCTAATCTCTGAATTTATTATTGGAAATTATTGTTTACATCTAAGAAGTTGTTGGAATAATGTGTGATGTTACGGTATCTGAACTCCTGTTTTCTGTCCCTGAAAATAATCATAAAACTAAGGATGGGCTTAGGCTTCGGTGCCTGGTTTTCGGATTGCTCCTTCAGCCTTCTCCTACCCAGGGCTTCCCATCTGACGCTCACAGGTGAGGCTGCAGATGTTCCCATCTGTGTGGTCAGAAAAGCAGTCAGAGGAAGACTTGCAGCCTGCTTCTGTTTGATGGATGCTGTGGTGCTTTTGTTTGGTTTATTTGTGTGTACTGAATCTGGTTTCTTCTTATTTGAGACTTGAACCTTTTTCCCTGTTACATAAAACCACCACAAATGCAGTTTGGGGCTTCTCTGAAGTGCTGGTGGCTCCAAATGATACTGTCAGACCTTCTTCAGTACAAGGATGCAGGGCGATGGGGCAGATCTTTTGGAGGCGCTTCAGTCTAGGTTTGGATTTACTAGTTGTTTTCTTTTAGTGCATAGAAACTCATCAATAAGCAAATGTATATTTTTGACATATGCTATGGAGCTGTAGATTTGTTTATAAATACTGAATATTTCTGTGAACATTTCTGCTGGTTCCAAAAAGAACGAGTCACACTTACATACAAGAAGTCTTTGCTCTCTGTTGTCTTACTGCTCCATTATAACTGCTGTTTAAATCTGCTCTCTTCTGTTAATAATCCTTCGAAAGTGATAGAGGTCTTCAAAGCAGAGATGATCTTACTTGTTTATAGGAATGATCTGAGTTACCAATCCACAGCTTACACATGCTTAAGACTGGTGTAAAAGTCATTTGCTTTTGATAACATTTTGTGACATAGAAATCAGTATATATTTTCATTTTTTTACATAGATTTTAAGACATCATTCACAATAAATTGCTTTGGTATCATTTTTATGACATAATAGTCACGATATTTCTTCCACCCTCACACTTAAACCAATCTCTTTCTCTATGGAGACAAAGCACATGCCACAAAAGTAATAAAAATTGTAAGCCCTGTAGTGTAAAGCAAATCTAAAACAAGCCAGGACAGACATATTTTTACATATAACCTAAGTTTAAATTTAGTGTGGTGGATTGTTCCCTTACTTAGCCTTTAATAAAATAGGATTCAAGGGTCTTTATATCTAAATAAAGAAATAAAAGTAATTTAATTCCTCCTGTCCTTATGTATGACGGTGATAGAATAAGAGCTTTGTGTTGTAAAGGAAAAGAACATTTAAGTTGCAGTCTTCAGAAAAATTGCTAAAAGGGATGTGTTACAGCCTGAGGCCTCTCCTTGAGGTCAGTGCAGTAGAGTGTTCACTGGAAGGTGACTCAGAGCATCAATGGGACACAGATGTGAAATTCCACAGTATACAGGCTAAAAATTATTTCCATTGATTTTAATGAAGCTCCACTAGGGATGAATTTAAACCATTACAAAGAAGCGTTGATCTGGCATTTTAGAGCTAGGATCATGTTTCTTGTGCTGAATGCCAATGTTCGCTTCTCAAATGTCAAAGTTGTTTAATTACCTTATTTCACCTTTTAATTTTTGAAAGTATTTAAGGTGTTTCCAAGGGGCATTCAAGTGGAAAGGACAAGTCAGGTTTGTGTTTGTTCTGTTTTCTTATGTTTCTATTGAAGTAATGCCCATGTACCCTAGTCATACCTTACTATACATTCATACATTGGGTAAATATTATACACTCTGAATATCATACATCACAAGAGGATGAGGAGCTTACAGCTGCAGATAAGAGGTGCTTGCAGGCTACATCTAATGGACAGGGAGAGCCTGGGAAGTCTGGAGTCACCCTTGGTAAAAGTGATAGGCAGCATTATCATTGGCTCTGATGCTTATTTTCTGCAAACAAGACTGCGGGAGGCAGCATTTTATTTACTTTTATGAGCTCTTTTCTGAGCTTTGCAGGCTGTTGAGTAAAATATGAATGTTCACACAAACCTCTTTTTACTTCAACAGCACTGAAGGCAAATTACAAGAATCATTAACTAACATGTTTTAGATCAAATGCAGGAAAGATTTATTGAGAGAGATGCAGGAAAACTGTAGCTGCCTTTTCCCTTTAACATCAGTCAGGATGAGGTGTGCCCAGTGTCACAGGAGATGTCCCTTCTGTCCACCCGTGGCTGTGGGAGCTTTGAATTTAAGCAGTGATAAATAGTATTTTTAGTCAATGGATGGCATAAGCTACAATACATGAATATTGAAAATATGCATGCTTTGATTTTGTCCTCAAATTTTCCAGTGTTTATTTTGGTGTCAATCTATTTACTGTAGCTTCCACGTGGCAGCTAACAAGACATTAGGGCAGCAGGCAGTTTTGAGGTCTGTACAGTTTACTAGTTTGGCACAGGAACAATTTTGTTTTAAGGTGGGTTAAACACAGTCATACTGATCCAATCAAACTTAATGGTTCAGGATCATTTTTAGATACAATGAGTGCTGAGACAGAAAAAAAAAGTTGCCAAGATCAGGTATTTTTAGGACCACACAGCTGGCTCCTTTTAGAAGGCTTTTTGGTCATTCTGTGCAGGTCATCCACAGCAGTGAGCTGTTAAACATTTATCTTTGCTCTTCACTTTTCCAGACTCTGTTCTCTTTTTAGTGTCTGCTCACTGGTCGCAGCACGTGTCCACTTTGCCTTCTTCCTACTTGGAAATCTATGTCTGTTCAAGGTAGAAAGCTTAAAAAAGTATCCTTCAGGCTTGGAAATTAGAAGGTTCCTTAAGCATGTTAGGCTAGAGTTCTGGGGTATATGGTTTTGATTATTTATTTATAAGAATAATTTTAGAAGTGCTCAAAAATAATTTGAAAAACATTTCTGTGATCTAGAAAAAGGGTTGTGCTGACTAATCTTAAGGACAACCTTTTCCTCTCTTACCAGAGTCCTGTGACTGTAATGCATTTCAGTGGAGCTGGCCTCTTTCAGTATGGCAAAATAGCAAGAACCTTAAGTCCATCATGAAGAAATACAATTTTAGTTTACTAGTTTACTAGGCCAAATTGTAAAGATGATAAATATTTTTAATAGGTTAATGTGCATGGAAAGAACAAACCGGGAATGACCAATGCAATCTCCAATCCTAATATATTTTGTGATTCAATCTACAGTACTAGATTTTTACTAGAGGCAATTTTGTATTTTGCTTACTAGAAATATCCAAGGGATTTAATGTGATCTGTGTAGCAGAAGAGTATATAAATTTCCTAAAGGCCTGGGGACAGTGTTCTGCTGATACTGCTATTAGACAATACGCATGAAGGTTCATCTGCCATGGCTCTTTCCTTGGCCCATGGCTCTGGTGCTGCAGCGATGGAATTACAGCATTTCTGCTCACAGTGCTGCCATAAAATGCCTTCTAGGCAAGGAGGCTGTTCGTAGGGGTACAGGGACGCATCTGTGAAGTGTCCAGTCACAGCAGTCCTGCAGTGAGTCTGATTCCAGAGCTGTCGCTTCAGGTGGGTTTGATGATCTCTTCCACACTGCTGGCCTCCTCTTGGTGTGCTGGGGCAGAAGGGTTCATGCAGGGCTCCTATATTTGGTTGCCCCCACACACCCTGTTCTTCTGATGTGGCTGAGACTTTGGCCTCATGCTTGGGACTCCTGGACATCCTGTGGCCAGAGCAGAATTAAGTAAGCCCTTGATTCACACGTGGTTTAGCTGTAAGCACAGAAAGGACCCCAAGGTATGGCCCCAAGCAATGTGTGGTGACACAGCAGTGACACGTTTCCATCCTGTCTCTGTTTTGATTATACGGCTTCTTAGTTCTCAAGTGGTTTTCTATGTGGCAGGAGTGTCAGACTCCATTTCCTCCCTAGTGGGGCAAGACTGTATGTGACTTCTTATCCTGCTTAATTTTCTGCCCATTTCTGTCCTTCATTTCCAGATGGATATGTCAGTTTTGAACAGGGAGGAGTTTAAGGTGTCGGGTGCCCCATCCTTCCCCCTCTATGTGCAGCAGCACTCCTTTACTCCTCTGCGGAGGAGCATCCGCTCTCTGCCTGGGGCTTGCCACAAGGATAGATGAGTTGTTCCTTTCCACACTACAACACTTGCTGGTGGCAGCTCACCTCCAGCTCCAGCTGTAGGGGCTGGTGGGATGGGCTGCTGGGCCAGCCAAGCCCTGGGCAGAGAGGGGCTGGATCTCAGTGCAGATGCTGGACTTTCAGGTGCCCCAGTTTCCCCTGTAATGAGATTCATTTTATCCTTAGGGCCTCTGCCTGTTCCTTGCCTCTGAAAGTAAAAAAGATCTGCACCTGCCCCCAATGAGTTTTGGGGAAAAACAGAAGTCGGGGGAAAATTAAGTGATTACTTTGGCATGGGGACCTACAGCTCATTTTGCTTAAGCAGTCCTCTTTTTGCTGTAAGATTTCTTGGCTTTAGTAGCATAGTATTTATTGCAATTAATTACATTTAAATGGACCATGTGGTGTTTCGAAAGGAAGTGGACAGACTGCACTGTGGGGATGGAAACAGACAGCAACATCTTCTGGGTGGTAAATTCCTGATGCAGCCCTGGAGGAAAGGATTCAGCTGAGACCCTGGCTATTGAGATTTTGAGAATGTGTGACTTATTTCTGTAAGCAACATTGAATTTGACCCATGATGGGGCCAAGCTTGCATCCCCAATAACTATTTTTATTAGCTGTACACAGATCGATCATTTTACCTTGATGCAGTACTTGCAGAGCTGTAATTACAAGTGAGTACTTACAGCATTGGTAGTTTTGGAGAGCAATGTATGTGTTTTTTTGCAGGTAATAAAATGGAAAATCCAATTTGCAATTGCAAAGCAAGCCCCCGAGTGATACGTGATCTTCATAGCAGCACCGGTCAGAGGGTTACAGCTAATCACAGTGCTGGCTCGTTCCCCGGTGGCCTTTGCCTGAAAGCTGAATAGCGGAGCAGCGTGAGCCTCCGCCTTGAGCCAGCGTAGATTTAGACACACCAGTTTCTAGCTTATTAGGTCCTCTTTGTCACAGCACTTAATCCTGCTTCCTGATCCTTGTTAGAACAGGGCTGCCGAGTCCCTTAATAAAGGAAACGGGTGCAAGGCTCCTAACGAGGCGCACTGAAGCGTGAGGCAGCAAGGGCAATTGCCGCTGACTGACAGGGGGGTGAAATGCGCCCTGCCTGCTATTATGTCAAAGAACCGGCTGCAGACAGCTGACAGATGAGCTTGCTGAGGTAATGGTAACTTGCTGATAGGCCAATATGAGATGCATGACATCTTTTCACAGGGTATAATGGTCTGTCTTTACTCTAATTGTGTTAACCCTTTTTATGGAGAGAAACAAGTCAAGGATTGGCTCTAATGCAGAACATGCACTGTGCTGGCCAGCAAGCACAGTGCTTGCAGCAGCTCCCATAGCGTGTGGGTTCATGCTACTTACATAAATGCCTTAATTTTGAAAAGCTAGCATGTCAGGTTGACTTAAGATTTCTCTGGCAGCTTGGCTTGGTCCATCTTCAAAACCTTCTAATTTGTTTGTTTGTTTGTTTCCCGTGGTCAAAGATTTATTATTATTGTTATTATTATTATTATTAGTTACTTTAGGTTTCTGGGAGGAGGGTAGGCACCTCTTCATCATAAGATTCAGAAAAATAAATTTTAAATGGTAGCACAGATTTCTTAATTTAAAGAACAGAAGAAAATATTTCAACGGCTAGGTCTTCCTGGAATTCAGCCTGTTGTATCCATAGTCATGAGGAATTTCAATAAAGCATGTACTGTTTGGGTTTTGGGTGGTAAACACTTACAAAATGAACAAATTAACAAAAAAATCCCGAGCAAACCCCTAATAAGTCACTTTAAGTCTTCATGTCAACAGAATAGGTAAAACTGGCATGTTGTAAGAATGACCTTTTTTTGTTTTCTCAGTATCGAGAACTATAACTACAGATCAGCGGTAGGATCTGGGTACAGACAACATGTTGGTCACTGGGAAGGCCAAAATGCTTGTTGGCCATCGTTTGTGGACATGGTGCTTGGAGCAGTGATGGAGAAATGCTGTGCAATGCTAAGTTTCAGCAGAGCAAACTCCTACCACAGCATCATTCTCCTCTTATTCCTGCAAGCCATGGTGAAGAGGGATACTTTGCTGAATTGTCTCTGGAAGATATGTTTAGTGGTTATGTGAGATTTTAATGCCATAGCAGAGCTGGGAGGTTTGGAGTTGGGAATCAGGAAGCCCCAAGTTCTACTGCAGTTGTCCTGCCCATGCTGGCTGAATTTACCTGCAGAAGGACAACCCAACACCTATGCACTATTAAGCACTGCTTAGAACTAATTTGATGAATAAATATTACAATGCCTTGGACTGAGTTCAATCCTGTTGTGCATATGTAGTAGCACTGTGAAGTGAATAGGGTGGAACTGCATCCAGTATGGTGGGAACTATGACCTCCTTTCCTTCTTGGCTAAGACTGAAATATTTGCTTTTATTATGGTTATATTCTCTGAAATGAATGAAAAGTTTTATATTCACAGCAAGATATTTCTTTCAAATTTTTTGTATTTAATTTTTTTTTTTCATATGTTGTTTTGTTTAATCCCTTTCAGGTAATCTGGATTTGACTGGTCAAAAGCAAGTCTTCAAAGCAGAGAACAATCCTTGGGTTACCCCTATTGCTGACCAGTTCCAGCTGGGAGTGTCTCACGTTTTTGAATACATTCGTTCGGAAACATATAAATAGTAAGTATTACATTTTGTAGCTGTGTTGGGTTGTGTTGTATTTTCCTGTAGGATGTTCGGCTAAGTGTTGTTAACTACATCCTTCTTTCATAATCCATGCAGTAGCTTGGTATTCAGGGCAAATATGCAAACCTGTACATTTATATTAAGGAATATTGCTAACAAGATATTGGCCTGCATTTGTTCCTCATTTCTAAGAGCTATTAAGTAACATAAGAGATGTAAAAGAGCAAGCGTGACAAGTCTTTGAGCAGTACTAGTTTTAAATATGTACAGTAAGGTTTTATAGATTGAAATAAATATTTTTAAATGTTTTTGAATGCAAGTTCTTATGTTTTGAAAGAGTTGTCCAGAATTTAAACCTGTTTTGATCTAAACTGGTTTACAAAAGTCTACAGTCCTGGTAATTCAAGTACAGATACTAATGTTTTCTTCAACAGTGGAAGTGGAAAAAAATAAAACTTATGCTGGGACTTCTCTATTTTAATTCAAAATTTTGTGTACAAATGCAAAGCATTTGTTAAGGAAATACTGTCTTTAATCATTTTACTGAAAATCAATCGTTCAATTTCCGTGAAATTTCCGTGTTCCCAGGCTACAGTAAAACATTAGAAGTTATTTTTACATGTCTGAAAACAACCTTGGTACTGTCTGCCTAGAAGCAGTAGGTATTACAGCACATAGTACAAGTTGTAGGTTGGAAATTTAGTTTTTGCATTTCCCTTTAATTTAAAAAAAATATTTTAATAATTTGTAAGCATTTCTGTCAATTTTTTTTAATGCGGTAGCTGTCTGAACTTAATTACCAAGAGAGAGTATTCACAAGTGAAGGTCTTGGGATTCCAATTAAGTAATTGAGATGTACATTTCTATATGAAACTAAATGATCCAGCAATGGCTTTTGTAGGCTGTTCTTCATTTACAGAATTTAAGTGAAAAGGATCACAGATGGGAGAGTGGTTACAAAAATTGTGTGTCTCAGAAATGTCCTGATATTTATGCTGTAATTTGTGTTCTCAAGATAGACTTAAGTGGGCTGCAACACCCTTCTCCCAGTAGTACTCTGTACTACAGACATGGTGTAGGGAAATAGCTGTCTAGCTCCTTAGACTGTCCCTTCCCCACAATCCTCTGTGTAGCTGCATATGGGTTTCTTCATATTTTTTTTTATTTTGAATTTTGGATCTGTTTTTTGAGAAATGTACATTAGGGGCCCTTTTGCAGTTCTCACAGGGACAGCTTTGGGCATCATGAGGACAGCAGCGTTTCAAGGGCTGAAGTGCAGTTTTGAGAATTTGACCTATATTCAGTTTGGGTGGGAGGCTGTTGTTGTATCTATAAGAAAAAAATATGTAACTATGGATATATTAAACTGCTCTGTCAACTTTTCTTGTGCAATCAAAATTGACACCAAAGGTTCTGTAATTCATCACTTGCCTCAACTATTGCTCTTTGTTTTAAATTATCCATGTTGTGTTTAATATCTTGTTCTTTGCTGAGGTGTAACAGTGTCTTGTTGGCTAATTGGCTGATTTTGATTTTGTTCACAGTAAATATTTAAAGCCTGTGTAGTTAACAGTGTGAGCAAAATCCGACTACCCATTATTGGGGGTGGGGGAATAGAATCATAGAATCTTTCTATGGCTCATGCATTTTGATCTTAGCAGCTTATTCAGTTAAAATGTCATTACTTTCAAAGATTAGTGATGAAAACCAAAAGCATGCAGATGTTAATAAGTAGATTTCCTTTTTTTATTTTCAGCATATAACCATTTCATATTTAAACCATAAGTTTAAAATATCTGTATAATTTTGTTAGAATCCCGCAGCAACGTCTTTTGTTCCCTGATTGTACTGGTTTCATGTGCTATAGAGTTTGTGAATTTTCCTGCTGAAAAAAGATCGTCCTTTTTATTTCCAGTTTCCTTTAAATATGTGATCTGAGAATCATTTGGATGCCACCTGCTACAGACATTTTTCTGTTTGCATTTGATTTTAGGTGTTATAACTCATGAGCAATGGCATAATCTAGGTAACAGGTCTAGTAGCATTATTGTGCACAAAAGCAAATAAGCTGTGAACACAGAAGAAATGAAAACTCCTTTTTGTGATGAAACTTTGATCTTTCCCTGCTAACATCTATACACTTTCAACCTCCGTTTTCTTTCAGAGCTTATGCCTGGGTAGTGTATCGTTTTTCTCATTAAGCAAATGACAAGGTTGAGATGTGAACATAGTAGTTTTCTCTGTAGATATCTAACTGAGCAAAATTGAGCTTGGTTTTTTTGGATCATTGAGCTAAAAGAAAAATATAAAAATTAGCTTGCAACATTTGAAAAACCCAGACAGCTTAACTTTTACTCTGAGGTAAAGCTGACAAAGGTGGTTGGATAGAATGGTGTTTAGCTAACCTCACTTGCAACACTGAGAGAAAAGAACAGCTCACATATGTTCACAGCTGACAATCAGATCAGTAAGTTTACTTTCAGGTACTTTCATAAACCAGGAACTATGCATCTATATTGCAGATGGATTTTGAGCTCCAGAGATGGTAATTGTCTCCCTATGCCCATTGCTTTTGCTGGCTGATTGCAAATATTGATTTTACATTGTTTACAAGCCTAACAGTGTCTATACTGGCTAAGACAGAGAGGGTGTGCTCATACAGTCACAAGTGTCAAGTTTCAGGGGTTTAGCAAGTTACATTTCACTAAGTGGGTTTATGCTAATACAGTTTATTTTGTGTTTGCAGTGACTGTTATCTGGCTGTTATCTCAGCCAGAAAGTGGTAACTCGGTGAGTCTTGGCAATGGACTCTCTCGCAGTCACGTTACTAAACCTTGAGGTTTCTACTGGTGGCTGTCACAAGCCATAGCTGTAGGCTACACTCAATATCGGAGCTTTCAATTCAGATTCTGTGTGGCTGCACTTGTGAAGCAACTACCGAATAGATCACAAACGTCTTCTTTCTGTTGTGAAATGTACTGACTGTTTCAAGCATATTTAGTGAAAAATTACACCCCATTTTTAGCTTTGTCTTAGGATATTCATGCTCTAGTGATTAATTGGTAAGAAGAGATGACACCCGTGAGGGATGATTGTGTCTAAAGATAAAATGTCATTTGTCTCACATACTCGTACATTTTCACACTCCTGTTTTATATGGTACTGAAGTACCAAGTATAAAAGTGGAATTGCACTTCATAAGCGTGTTAGCCAGCTGGACCCTCAGATCAGCTCTTCTTACTCTGTAGCTTCTTTCATTTCCTTTAATTTCCTTACCTTTCATGAGAAATTATGCCAGGTGATTTTTTTCAACCCTCATTTTTCAAGGAAGACTTGTGCTGACAGAAAGACGGGCCATATATTGTGGCAGAAAATGTGTGTGGAGGGGCTCCTAATTCTTAACAGGAAATTCAGCAGCTCTTGGCACTTTGCTAGCTTTTGTTGGCTAAAATACGCCCGCTGCACGTATCATCCTGTGACAGCATCATTTGGAAATAGGTCAATTTGCCAAGTATATAATGATTTTTAACCTCTGACTGCCTTGCTAACTTTCTGAAAGTTTAGTAAGCTGAATTTTGGCTTTGATTCTATAGATACTCAGAAGGTGACATTAAACTCCCCGTGTGGTGTCATGATAGTGTTGAAAAGCAGTTGAAGAACTTGCTCAAACAATAAAGGGTAGTGGCAACCTCATGTTCTCAAAGGGCTTAACTAAATGTTTTATTTTGCCTTTAGTCTACTTTCAAAGTGACCTTTATGTTGTAAGCATATTCTCAGAGGATTTTCTCTGTCTAGGGTACTGACAAAGAGATGATGGGTTGTATGATTTAGTGGTTACAATGTACTGAAACAAGTGCAGACAGACATGAATGTTTGAATGAAAGCGGTGAATTAAGTTCCTATGAAGATCAGAAATCCTGTGATGCCTATCAGGATCGGTGTAAGACAATAAGTGATTTGATTAAGACGAGGTAAAGCTGAGACGTACAATTGGTACCAGTGGGTGGGTTCAGTTGCTGACATGTACGGAGAAATTAAACCAGAAACTGCTCTTTGGGTACATTTCTGTCATTAATAATATGCTGTTGATCAATCTTCATACGAAACTTGTTCTTTGCCTGTTTGTTCTTGCAAGAGAAAGGGTAGTGCTTTTGCTTGTATCACAGCAGAGTCTATTGCAGTCATCGTCACCTGATAGTATAATCTCAGCTAAAACAAAATAATTTGCTAGGTCCTGAGTGCTTAGAGTAGCACTCAGACTTCTAGCATTTTTAAGCTGCTGTTGAACCCAGCAATCACCTTTTAACACTTTATTTAATGATTACTGTCTCCCCATTTGACCTCCTTATTCCAATGGGGTAGAATTATGATAGAACAGTCACCATTTGTCAGGTTTTTAGAACGCAGGTTTTCCCCACAAGGCAGTCAATTTGGAGTCGAGAGTCTCGACAAGATGTGTTGTGAAAGGAAGTAAGTTGCACTTTTCACATTTCCATGAGGAAAGGTGGTAGAAGAGCAAACCATTTTAAAAACTGCCACATCAACTCTTAGCAGAGGAAGTGGTTTGATAAATGCTATGCTGAGCATATATTGCTTGGCAGCATTGTAACACAGGCTTCCCTGGACAGGCTGCTCTGTGCTAAGCATTGTTACTGAAAACCTTATTTTATTGGCAGTGACAGCCTGGAAGAATCCACTCTTGGTTCAGTCTTCTATTTAGAGACAATGGTCCTGCTTTCTTCTTGAGAATGAATTGTTGCACTGGACCCCCACTATTATGTAGCAGCTGCTTCCAGGGCAGCAGACACAGGTCATGAAGTAAGAGGTTCTCCTTCTACATTATATTCATGAAGAGTATTTCAGCATTTATTTTTAACAACTAGAGGAGACTGGCAAGATACAGAGTAATGCACTAGAATACAAATAGTATCCTGAAATAATTCCTGTTCTCATTCCAGTTGTTAAGCTTATTTAGTTTCAGCTGCATGGTTGGTGCTGTCCAAGATGTAAAGATGATGTTCAGTAAAACCCCACCTGTCACAGAACAGAAAAGGGGCCAGAGAAGTTAAAAATCCATGTGTTGGAGGTTGGGAAGCACGCTGGGGAGGTGGGAGTTAACAGCAGATGAGATGTAGGCACCAGCAGGTTGAACTGTTAATTGCAGAGATTGTGCTGGAATGGTGTTATTTGTGCAGCAGTCATGGACCTGCACGAATTTCTTTTTTTAGCACAAAAAGCAGGAGTATTTAAGTGACGTTTGCTGATGACACAAAGCTAGCAGTGCAGAAGATAATCTGCACACTGCACAGGAAGAACTGGCAAATGAGGGGGAAGGCTTAGGTGTATTAGCTACAGGTTTTCTGTGAGCCACCGGTGCGATATGCAGGAGTGAGAGGAAGAGAAGTACAATCTCCAGAGCTGGGTTTAGAGAGTGGGAATTTTCCAGTACAGAAAAGGAAATATTACATGGTTCTGGTTGTCATGTTCATGAAAGATTAATTCAGGCAGGAACAGGCAAAATGAGGAAGAATAATAGGATGATAAAAGGAATGAAGAGCAAGAGGAGATTTAAAAGGTATTTGGTCTATTTAGCAAAGCAAAGTCTGATAACAGAGATCTGTGCTGTCATTGGGAGGGAAACAAGGAGGAACAGGTTTCATTTAAGGTATTAAAAAGAGAAAGGGTGGACATAAGAACAAATAGAAATAAGCTGCTTGGGTATATATTTGAAGGAAGGTGTCTAATTATTCAGGGAGCAAGGTAATAACCTGATAGAAATTGCCTTCCGACGGGAGAAATGAAGGCCGAAATCTCATTTGTTTCAAAACGAGCTCTGATCAGTTTGACCAGGAATAGATGAGATGATTTCTCGTGGCAGAGGATGGCATGTCTGTCATGCAGGCAGATCTTTGTGCTCCTGTATTCAAGTGTACTGATTTTTGAGTGAAAAATCTGGATGAAACCCCCTATATTAAGATAGATTAACGGTAGTTGCACTGCACAGTTAAGGGAGACAAAGCTCCATTGTTTGCTAAATAAGGCAAAATATTATTTTGCATATTCTTGCATTTAGTAACTTGTTTAAATAAACATGTATGGCAGTTTTGTGCAATAGTTTAATATGACTATTTTTTTAGTAACCTAATAATTACGTGTTATTTTGTATATTATATATTCCTTAGGAAAAATTCATTTAGGGTTATGAAAATCTTCATAGTATTTCTTTCTTTGCTTACATTGAAGAAATACATAGAAAGAATGCTTCTCTTTGGCAGTCTCTAAGTAAAATTAAATAACTTCTTGTATTATCTAGTCATTATCTAATCTTGTAATGTTACCAAAAAGAACCAAATTGAGCACAGTATGATCTTGGGAATAATTTCTAATGGTGACAGTAGAATGTGAGTATTCTGAAGACTCTGGGGGAAACAGAGACCATAGAGAGGAACACAAATGAGCTGATGTAAACATCTGACATAAATTTGATTGAAAGGAGTGCGGTTAGATGCCTCAGCCATTTGTGTGACTCACAGAGGTCAATGAAGATTTAAAGAACTCAGATAGCATGATTCTACCCTGCCTCGCTAAGAAAAATAGGCCCTGATAAATGCTATTTTCTGTCTTTATTTTTCTTTTGTCACTAGTATTCTTTGGTAGTTGTGGAATAGAAGGTTTGTGCATTAGTTTTCTCTTAGGCTTGGCTCTGCAAATACTTTTGCTTCTAGAACAGGTATTCTGCTTGTTTCTAGGGCTCTTGTGCATGTGCTCATAGGGTTAACCTTTAGTAGTTCTTTTTCCTTCTCATTTGCGCAGTGTGGTTGCCCTGGGCCCCATACAAGAAATAAGATGGTGTTATGTGTTAACAGTCCTTTGCTGGACCTCACTTCTGTATTTCAGTGACTTTCCAGCTTGGCATCTTTTACCATTTGGCCCCTGGCATGGGTGCACTATCTGTGCCTGTGGTAGCTGTGACCTCCTGTATTTTAGGGTGGTTTCAAAGACTAGGTAAAGATAGCAGAAAAGATACAACCTCAGTGATCTACCTTGGGTGAGATTTTCTGAGATGCCGCATCTTGTGTGAGGATGAACTCATGGAAGATTGAACCTCCGTCAAAGGAAGGCAGGAAGCAAGATCCATCATAACTAAGAAATAAACAACTGTTAACAATCCTGGTTCACACATTTTGATCACGTACCAGTAAAAAAAATTTAATTAACCAATAAAAATCGTTTATCAGCCTGATGTGGGGAAATATAAAAATGTCATTTACATTTTGTTCTTTTGTATCAAAAGGCATGGTACTGTATATTTTATATAAAAATACTGATTTGTATTCCAACCAAACCTTGTATTTATTGGCTGTATTTTAAAAATTGATAAATATATTAGTACATTATTTCCAACAGAGACAATAGATGACTCAGAGTCCTGACATCTTTAGACAACATTTACATGCAAATCTGTAACTCTTCCCTAAAGAAGAACAAACGGGAACCCATGTTGAAAGATAAAAAAGAAAAACAGTATCTCTGTATATTTGTGTTTATATATTACTAAGATGGATAAGTAATAAAAACAAAGCTATCACTGATGTATCTGACAGATATAGATACCGCACATATAAATACTAGTCTAACTACTGGTATTACCATTCCCTTTGATGTGAACTTTCATATAAACTTTAGAATATTATGCAGTAATCCATTTACCATGTCAAGGATGATAGCCCAGGGCTTAAGTCACGGGGGCAGATGTCTAAGGCTCTGTTAGAAGCAGAATTGGAAAGAAGTGAGGAAAGTGCAGAAGCTGAGGACTTGATGAAACCAAGGTGGGGAAAACAGTGACAGTAGGATACAGGATTTGAATAGGGAAACAAGATAAAGTTGCATCTAACTATAGGGCAAGGCAAGATCAGCAGCTGAGTTAAAAATCAGTGGTAATTACGGTAAAATCCAAATTGAGAAACAGATAGGGATGTATCAAAGAAACTGGTAAGAAGCAGAACTGAGGACCTGGTGTAGGGAACAGGTTGGGGTCTAAGCAAGCAAGCAAAGTATGAGATGTGCAGCTGCAGGCAACTGGCACACTGAGCAGGAAAAAAAAAAGGCGAGATTGAATAAAGTATGTGCAGTGGGAAAAAAGGCTTATCCAGAGCGGGATGTACCTTGTTGGGCTCTTAGCCTTTGGCTATCTGATTTGATAAATCCTAGAAATTAAGTGGGTGCTTTTCTGAACTATGATGGTCAGATGACTTTCCTTCCTTCATTATTATTAATCATGTTCTGTTATGGTTCTGTTCTATGTTCAGTGCAGGCAGGATGATCTTTTAAGGAAGATTAGTTATTTCTCAGTCCACTCAGTAGAAGCCTGACCAACATTTTGTTGTGAGAAGTGGTTTTAAACCTCCAGATCTGTGGACATGCAGTCGTAAAGTTTAGGAGACTTGACTGACAGAGTCTGGACTAACCAAAGTTTGTTTTAATTAAATTGTGTTGTTAGGGAAATGCCAAAAAGTGACAGAAGAGCTGGTATCCTTCCAACATCAAGGAAGAGAAATAGACTAAACTGGATTATTATGACCTAGTTTATTCTGACATCAATGTCGGATTAAATAGCGAAGAAGAGACATGGGATTCTGCTAGTGAAGATACACAGAATATGACTGTAGTGTGAATATAGTTCATACAGTTAAGGCATGAATATGATTTCGAGAACTATTTCGTAAAGAAACATTCTAAATGTAGTTCGCCAAGGCAACTCTTTAACGACATAGAATTTTGCGAAGCATTTAGATTGCACAGTGCCAAACATTCTGATTAGAAAATGAGCGCTGCATGATTTCAGTAAAATGCACAGAAGAATTAACAACTGTCCAATAGGTCTTGGGAGATAATTACCAACAACGACATTTCTGCTGATCTCCACAGAGATCTGACCTGTAACCATTAGATGTTCTCCTCAAGTATTTGGGAGCAAATATACAGTCATTTCTGACTAAAAATTGTAGATGACCTGGAAGCTGGTGGAAGACAACAGTGAAAATATGTGCTGTCCTGGATCACACAATGAACTGTGTGAATGCATAGTGTATTTTAAAGTAGCTCAAAGAAAAGTTGCGTATCTCTGAAAAAGAGGTATATAGGATATACCATGCATTGTGGTTACAGGTGGAGATAAAAAGGAGTCAATACTGCTTTCCAAAAAGTAATTGTTTTAAGAGACATAATATAACTAAAGTGCACTGTCATCTCACAGTTCAATGCTATAACCGAAAGGCCTAAAAGAAGCCTTGCGTTAGTGAATCTAGGAATAGGAACCACTTTCAACATCAACTGAGGCTGATACTGAATTCAGTTCTGGTGTCAGTAGTTTTAAAGGGATGTTAAAAATGTGTTTAGATACAGACACCTCAAAATTGTTCGAGAGCAGAAGTCAGGCAGATTAAGAAAGCAAGGTACGAGCTTGTAAAAGGAGGCTTATTAGGGCAAGCTGACAAAGAAAGCAGCAGATTCATTTTCTCTTATTGTCATCTCATTGCTTCAGGATACTTTCTGGGAAAATATGTTTTCGAGCAACATCTCGGTATGAAAGTTACTATATGAACCATGATGGCTTTTAATACATTATGCCAAATAAATGATGATCATAGAATAGTTTGGGTTGGAAGGGAACTTCAAAGCTCATCTAGTCCAATCCTCCTGCAACGAGTAGGGACATCTTCAACTAGATCAGGTTGCTCAGAGCCCCATCCAGCCTGGCCTTGAATGTCTTTAGGAATGGGGCATCTACCACCTCTCTGGGCAACCTCGGCCAGTGTTTCACCACCCTCATTGCAAAAATTTCTTCTTCATGTCTACCCTGAATCTCCCATACTTTAGTTTAAAACCATCACCCCTTGTCCCATTGGAACAGGCCCTGCTAAAAAGTCTGTTCCCATCTTTCTTATCGGCCCCTTTTAAGTACTGAAAGGCCACAATAAGGTCTCCCTGGAGCCTTCTCTTCTCCAGGCTGAACAACCCAAACTCTCTCAACTTGTCGTCACAGGTGAGCTGCACCAGCCCACTGATCATCTTGGTGGCCTCCTCTGGCCTCTTTCCAACAGGTCCATGTCTTTCCTGTACTGAGGGCTCCAGAGCTGGACACAGGACTCCAGGTGGGGTGTCTCCAGAGTGGAGCAGGGTGGCAGAATCACCTCCCTGGGCCTGCTGACTGTGCTCCTTTCGATGCAGCCCAAGATGATCTATTGACTGATTCTAAATTTTACCGCAACTGCTGCAATTTCAAGGCCTCGTATCCAATAGTGTGCTCCACTGCTCTGGGCATGGTGGGCCAAACTTCTCATCCCCAATGGATTCAAGGGGTTTTCTCAACATTTCCAGGTAGTGTTGTTGCTAACCAAAGGCAGTGTGTCCAAAACACACATGGTTAAGAAACTTGACTGATGTTCCCCGAAGGTGCCTCACTTAATTGTTTTTTTGTGTGGGTTTTTTTTTGATGGGGTGAAGGGGGGGTGTGTTTGTGTGTGCTCTATTGGGTTTTTGTATGTGTGGCATTTTTGGGGGCTTTTTTTGGTTGGTTTGTTTGTTTTTGTGACAATACTGCAGAGAACAGAATTTGGATTTTACAGCAGGTAACAATAACGATAGCACATTTTAAAGAAAATCCTCTAGACTGCAACAAGGAGAAAAATAAATAGGAAACGACAGACAAAACGATACTATTTGAGAACTGAGATGGAAAATGTGTAGGTAGCAATAAACATTTTCTGGTAAACTTGAGTAACTAACAGCAAGTAGTGGTAAACCTGTTAACCCTTCGTAATTTTCCAAATTCACTTGTTTTGCTTTTTTGTTTTCTTTTTGGTTCTTTACAACCAAACAAGAAGAGTTACTGCACACATTTGCTGGTTTTATTTGAGAGATAAATTAAAAAGTGGCGCTTTTATAATCAAGCAGAACTGTCTGCAGTTGCTATTCTCTATGCAGTCATATCTGTTTTATTACATGCCGGCATTTATTGAACTCTGGTTTCTTATTTCAGTCTCGCATTATTTGAGGGTTTTGTGTGATCTTTAGCAATTTTTTTACCTTCCTGGTGAGGGCTGTCAGGTAAGGAAGTGTCCCTAATTTTATGATTGACTTTATCAACTATTTGTCCAGTGGGGAGGGCTGAGGTGGGAATGATTCTGGTGCCATTTGTTGGAACCACTTGTAGTGCAAGCTCTGATAAACTTTTTAAAAGCCATTATTTTATTTTAGCAGGTATTACTGCCATCTGGTTTATATGTACTTTTACAGCCCCTTACACCTAAGGAACAGTGTTGAAAGTGGTTATGATCAGATTTAATTTTAAATTATTGCTATTAAAATTAACTGTTTCTTTAGAAGTATAACCTGAAAATCAGGAGCTTCTACTGTGTATGACACAGGATTTCTCAGTCCTTTATTTCAACTCATTTTCTTCTGTCCAAATAAGAAGTGTCCTACTGTTAAAGCTGAGGATAGTCAGATGCAGGTCCTGTTTAGCCAAGTCCTTTTGACTACAGCTCTGCAATGGCTATTTTCTTTTCTGTGCCACATAAATAATTTAACCCTAAAAATCTGATATACTGAAAACCAGTATCAAATATTGCAGGAAAAACTATGCTGTAGTTTTTCTTCTTTATTACACTTGGTTTGGAAACTGGGGAAAGAAATTATAATCTAAAGTGAAATATGGAGGACCATAAAGAGCAAATAGAATTACTTAGGATACTGACTATTTCAATTGCTCCAGCTTCACTAAAGCAATAATAATAATAATAATAATAAATGCAAGAATATTAGCACTCTTCATAGTTTTGGCAGATATTTTAAGAAGCTGGCTCCAGTGCTAGATGTGAACAGCAGCATTTATGTCACTGAATGGGGAACAGTGATTCCCTGAATCCTTTTTGTTATTCATAAAGCCCAGTTATAAATTTATAATCAGATTTTCAATCCTGCAATCATGTACCTTGCAACAAAATGCTGTCATGTGATGATAAATATATGCAGAAGTAAAAGGAGCAAATCCTAAACCCAGTGCTGTAAGTATGGAATATGGTTTCTCTTGACAGGAAAAGGCAAAATTCGTATATATACCCTGTTCGTATATATACCCTAATCCCTTCCTCTGGCCTGCTCCAGTGTCTGCTTTTGTGGGACTTGCTGCATGTTAAATGCTTTTGGGAGTTATCCAAGGAAAGAGAGTGGGACTACGTTGTCCAGGACTCTTCAAAGACATTATCAACTTGGAGAAGATGGCTTTTAGTCACCTTTCAACTGGATATAATTTCCAAGCTATATTCTGAATCTCAGTTTTTATTATTGTGTTTGATATTCTGTCTTCCGTTCATTTCTTGGCTGTCCCAAATCTAGATTTACTCTAATGTTGACTTTAAAAAAGGAAAGGTATGCAAGGACTGACAGTGATGATCCTGAATATAAATTATATCAAGCAAATTGATGCAAGATAAAATTACCAAATCAACCTTTTTTATTCTATATTTTATGGAATATCTAATGTATGTTTGGCAGTAATTTACTCTTGCACATGAATTTCTGACAGTTTCGATTCTTTTGGCTTATTAATCAATGTAGTCAGCACCAGAGCAATTTTTATGAGACTCACTAGTCATCAAAAATTTATTATCAGATAAATCAAAGAAACAACTAGCATCTTAATAGGGTGAACAAAGTGACATGTAAAAAGATCATTCAAGACTACATGTTTTTGACACTTGTGTTTGCATTTGCTGCTGGGGTCAGAGGTTTTGTTTGCACTTTCATTAAAATAGTCATGACTGTGACACAATTGCTTTCTTTTGTGCTAGAGCTTTCTTCCTTCAATTTTTTATCTATATGTCTGTATATTTCATGTTAGCGCCATTCTGGTAAAGCATGAAACTTCTGTGTAAAGTGTAATATAGAACTTTAATTAAAATCTGAAACTTTTATAGTTAGTTGCAGTGGATCGTGTGTGCTTCAGGAGTAGGTGGGATGGGAGAACTTTTCCAGTAGTACCAGCATGCCCCAAATATGCCTCAGTGTCCGATCCAGTTGCATATGGAGCTCTGATACTTGTTCCAATTAAACCTCTAGTCTCTTATTTGATACAGTAATCTTTCTACTTTCTAAAAAGGTTATGTGTTTCTTGTTTGGTATTTAAAGATGAATTTTCTGGTCACACTTTTTGTGGCTGTCATTGTAACCAAGTAAAGCCAGAGCTGAGTGATTCCCAGATGTACCTTTTTGTTAAAGCAAAACACTTGTGTTGCCAAAACGATCTTTCATTTAATATTTGCATTGCTTGAGTCTCCTCCCCAGCCTGTGCACAAGCAATGGGCTTCCCCGGCCTGGCCAGCCTGTTCGACTGCAAGGGACATGGCCATGGCTGTAAGAACATACTAGTGACAGCACCGGGAGTGTGGCAGGTGACTTCACCTCCCCGATAAATGTTCTTGGCTCCCTGGCGTGAATGTGTTTGCGGGAAAATCCACATGCAGGCTGGTGGCCCTGTCCTCAGGAGAGCGGGTATTTGGGGAATGATAAAAACAAAAAATTGCGTTGTTCTGTGGAGCCTGGCTTCATCTCAGGGCTCAAACATGGGCATGTCCAGCAATCACAAGAAGGACAGAAGAGTGACCTTACGTTGTCCCTGTAGTCAAGGGGGCACCTTGGGCCAAGACAGTGCATAAAAAAACAAGTCGTGCTCTTGAGGTCCTTGGCCACCACTCCATGGGAATGGGGTGACACCAGCCCTGTGTGTCCACCCTGGATGTGCATTCCCACCCGTGTACCCAGTCCAGCCCTGGCTTTAGTGTGGCTGTGTGGCAAGGGGGTTCAGGACCTGATAGAGCTGGGAACTAATCACTTATTTTGGCAATTTTAGTGTGAATTACCTCTTTGAACTGGGCAGCAGATGTGGCCCAGCTGGGGGAAGCTGAACTTGCAGGGGCTGGTTACATCAGCCCCTCAGCTGCACGTCCAAAAGCATGAGGAGAACCTGGGTCCTTATGTGCATATTCACTTCAGGCACCAAACAAAGCAAACCTCCTATGAAGAGAACACAGGTACTTTTAAGAACTTAAAAACTCCCCAACATCAGTGAACTAATGGAAAGTCTGGATTTGTCTATGTGCAGAAAATAGGGGGAGGGAAAAAAATCCTGACAGGCTGTGTGTTTCACATGAATCTGGTGATGCTGAAAATACACAAGTCTCATTAGCGAGTTCTTGTAGCTAGCTTTCATATGTTTTGCCTAATAAAAAAATAACTGAAGGGAGATTGAATTTATTCTGTGTTAATAACCAGGAAGGATATTTCTGGATGGCTGCCAGGCGATGCAGAACTGTGAATGATACACAAAAGAAACCCTGCTGTTCCCTCTTCGACCCAATGCGTGCTTTTACAGGAGAAAAGTATTTAACTTCAACATTGTCTTTTTCTGTGTTTGTAGTCCTACGTATGACTGAAAATAGGGCTGTCTATGGAATGAAAGGCTAACAGAAACACAATTGTCTTGTAGCTCTTAAAGTTTATCTGTCTGCTCTGCCTCTAATTCATGTGAGTTATGGCTGAAAATGGTTGGCGTGGGTTGTTTACTTAGCACTGTAAGATATAAGAGAACTAGGTATAGTTCTCTTATTTCTCTTATAGCTCTAAAGGTGTGGTGGTTTTAAAATTAATGATAACATTCAGTAGTCAATGCTAACATCTGACTGCAGCTGCGTGTTTTCTTTAACTCTTTTTACTAGCCCTACCTATATTTTTATCTATGTGAATCTTCAGGAATAAATTTTTATCTTTTTATTTTTGAGGCAAATCTGTAATGAGATATGGAAGTTCTAAGTTGGTGTGTTTGTCATTAACATGTCATAATAACGAACCATCTTTCTGTGTGCCTCTTATATGGCCGTGGTTCAGTAGCATTTGCATTCAGAATAGAAAGGACTAGTCTTCTCTGGGCTTGATTTTAAGGCATACTGGAGTTTGGACTGGTCCAGGCTTAGGACAGCTTTTTGGTGGAATATGTAAAACAGTATTTAACAGAGCTGTTAAATACTGTGAATTAAAGACTCTGATTTGGACAGTGGCTCAGGAGGCTTGCTTGAAATACATACATATTTCAGAGTACTCCCAGAGTAAGTTCGGAAGTATTCATTGAGATCCGGGTCTTTCCATAAACTGCGGAGGTGATGGGAAGCTGACATGGTATAAGTTAGAATCCCAGTCATAGATTTCATGTGCAGCTTTAGTGACCTCTATCCAGTGACTTCTTCTCAAGGATCTCAACAAAGCCTAACTTTAGCTTAGGGGCCGTAAGCTCCTAAAGGTCGTACCAGGCTACTGAATGCATATACAGTGAACAAAAGCATATATATTCATTTGAACATGGAGAATCTGCAGTTCAGATGGCTGGTAATAAGCCAGTCAATAGCAAACTGGCATTAGGGCACACAGTTTCTGTTTGCTTCATTCACTGGAAACTCCTTTCACTTCATTCCCACTGTAAAATCCAGCAGGCCAGGCCTTCACATTCCATAACTTGGCTAGAAGTTTCCTGAGTGCCGTAGATAGGACAAAAGCAAGAAGATCTACCCATTCTTTAGCACACAGAGTTCAAGCTGGGAGTGGGTTCCTACTCTTCAGGTCCAAGATCCCACAGCCTCTTCCATAGGAGCTACCACTGATGGAAAGGGTCAAGAGCTGCTCTAATCAGTAGTCTGGAGAACTTGAGGGACAGATGATGTTTTCTTTTTTATGAGGTTGTCTCTTGTACCCTGCATTTTTGCTAGAAGCTTGTGAGGGTGAATTCTGTTCAGTGTATTTGGATACTTACTGTATCTGACCTGGTGCATCTGAGGTGGCTCTGGTGTGATACTTTTGATATAACTGAGAGAGATGGTTCAAAAACAGTTTTACACACAGGTTCATCAAATCATGCTGTATTGTCTACAGATGTATCCACCAAGCTGTTTTGCTTTTTTATTCACTTAGTAATATTGACTCCTTTTTCTTTGTTTGTTGATTGGCTTTAATCTGCAATTTTACTCTGACAATTGAAATAAAATAGTTTAATTCTGAAGTCAGGTGAAATTCTTGGAGATTCAGTCTGGCATTTCACAACTTATATTTTGATTATATTATTTATTCTTTGCCTCAGTTTTGAGACTATTCTTGTAGACACTTGCCGAAATGAGATTTTAATCTCTCCTGGAAAAGTTGGTTTGTCCTGCTTTCTTCTTAAGTACAGTCCTGTTCATATGATGACATAGTATCAATTAGATTGCCCTAGAGATTCGGCAGTGCCTATAATCAAAATGTGGCTGATAGTCGTGTATCAGTTCCAAGTGATTCTCTGCACGGATTCATATCTTTGGAGGTGGCAAATACGTTTCTGAGAGTTGCAATACTCTACACATCCCACCTTGGTTTTGGAGGAGAGTTTGCAGGTGAAGGTTCTTATGCACCAACTTGAAACCCTCAGATGCGTTTTATTACGCTAGTGACAGTAACCTGAGTATTCACAAATATTTGACACTTCAGTTTGCAAAGATAGACATCTTCCTTTTACATAGTGGTGTTGCGTTTGGATTCCTGTTGGATTCTGATACTTGCTCCTCTTATTGAAGATTTAATTTTATAAGTATTGTGTTGCTTGATGATTTTTTTTCAGCAATATTTATCTATGGCATATAGATGCCTGGTATTCTGTGGCTTATGGTGTTGTGAATGGTAATTAAAATTTCATACTCCCTCTGCTTGGCAACTCATGTGTCCGCTAATGTAGATAGTCATAAACTTAACTGCATTGCTTCATTATGTTTAATGTTTAGTTTTAATCCTCTGAAAGCTGGTTTACTAAAGCCAGGTTTACCTATGTTCATGAAGTAGTGTGAGTTGCTTTCATTACTTCCTTAATGAAAAAAGTATTAACATTTATCTGTAAGAAAATGAGACCCTCCTAACAAGGGTAAAGGTTAGTCATTTCTCTTTCCCTGTAAAGGATGGATATGTGATATTAGATAATACTAGGACATATTTCACATGAAATCTTCCTTTCCACAAATGAATTTCACAGGCGGTGGAGTTGGGAATTGGAAAGGCCACTTTCACTCAAACACTCATGCATTGGCATGGGAATATATGCATGAGTACTAATGGCTGTACATATTGGAGGAGTAGGGAGTCTGGATTAAAATAAGCTAAAACACCCTGTGTTTCTGCCAGAAGGAGAGGGTGGACTTAAAACAACTTGTGAGTTTGTACATTCGTGGTGTTTGTGTCTCTGCACACACATCTATCCATAAATATTTTCCCACATTCCTGCATATATTTAGTTTAGTGCTGAAATTATGTGTTGTTCAGTAGATGCATCCATTAACTCAGTTCCATTTTATTCTTTTCTAGGAAGAATGATAGATTTAGAAAACAATGAGCATTACAGTGTAGAATTTTGTTGGCATGAAATAAAAATCTGTTAAAAATTAATTTGAAAAATAATATAACTAAAATACTGAGATTATAAAAATGAATCATGGGAGGAACTGATGCAAAATGCAGATATTGCAGAATCCAAATTATTATATTCATGGGCATCATAATTATTTAATTCTAGAGATACATATGCTATAGCAGAAAAATGTATTGCAGGTTTACAACTGACTAGCTGTTTTATGTGGCAGAATGTCGTCTTTGCATATTTATTAAAATTATTCATAACTGGTTACTGCCTACATGAACTTCTCTATTCTTATGTCCTGCTTCAGTACATTCTCTGAACAATTTTATCACGACATTATAATGGAAATTTGTCTAAATTTTAGAATGATCCATGAGGCATTTTCCAAACTCCCTATCAGAATCGCTTAAAAACAAGTATTTGCAGTTTACATTTAAGAATACTTTCAAATGGTTTAGTAGCAATACCCTTTTTATACATAAAATTGTTACTTTTTTAAAAAAAGGTTTTATTTAGGTGAAAAAGGGATATGTAGTGAAAAATTTAGAATTTGCATTTAATTAAATTTTATGTGCTTATCCATTCTCCAGCTTACAAATATAAATTGCTTCTTCTAAAGATATCATAGGATGGCAAACATGTTGGTAATGCAGCTTTGTAACCTTCCACACAGATGTCCCAACAAAGTTATAAAAATCAATTTTATACTTACTGAGTGTGTGGAGCCTCACAGCTGTTCTTGCGGATTTTTCAGGGCAACAAGACTATTGCTGAAAAAAAAAATACAGGATGGGAAGGCTTTTCACCAACCTGATATGCAGTTAGAGTGACTATAAGATACTCACAGTTACCTTATCTGGTGGCTGTTCTACAAGCCATTGGATAATTTGTGTACCCAGGTAAGACATCTTTATTTCCAATAGAATTCAATCAGAAATGTCTGCCTGTAGCAGTATGCAGAAAGAACCCAAGGTGATACATCCTGTGTATCTTATTTTGTCAACGATGTATTATTTTTTTAAGTAATTTGGAAAAGCACAAGAAGGGAAAGCCTAATTTTCAGAAAGAAAATGTTAACTTAAAACATTTCTGTATTAGTCGTGTAGAACAGTTGCAAGTTGTTTGGGGTGTGTTGTGTAAAGCTGAAGGAGTCTGATACTGTAGCTGGAATGTTTTGCTTTATGGTGAATTCCTTTGGAATTGGTTACTGTACTGCCATTTGCATGATGGTGCAGCATTTTTTCCACTGGCTGTCAAAAGCAATTAGAGGCTAATGAAATTCTGTGCAAACCATCAGACGGACACTTTCCATTTGATTAAATATGTCTTGGTGGAGAATAAAGGAACAATCCCTTTTTTTACATTGTCATTTCATGTCTTGCTGCAATACACTTGGGTTCCCATTTATAATTAAATAGAAAACAGTGTAAAATAATAATAATAATAATAATAATAATAATAATAATAATAATAATAATAATAATAATAATAATAATAATAAAGTTCAGAAACTAACCATGACAAAATCTGCATGACAAATAGCTTTGTGACCACTGTTGCCATGACCATGGTTTGCCTATAGAACACGTGCGGTGCAGCAGTTGCTTTACATTAAAACAAAAGACACAGTTCCAACTGTGCTCCCCGAGAAGTGCAGCATCTCTCTGTTTATCAGAGGATTTTGCAAAGCATCAAAATTGTGTGGACTCCAAGTGGTGCAGGAAAGCCTGTTGCAAGAATAAACTCATTTACGTAGGCATAATGCTGCAAATAAAGGGGGAAGAAGAATGAGAACTAAGGAAGGCTAAAAGAAAGAAAATGCAACTGCATTTTACCTTATCTCTCTGGGGAGGTTTGTAGCTGGATTTGCTGGCCAAATGTAAGCATCCATAAGGACAAATCAGAGGAATTTTTTGTTCTATTTTTTTTTTAGCCAGTCTATTTATCCAGTCTCTGTCTGAGCTCACCCTTCCGTAAACTAAGTAAAATATCTTTCCATAGTGATATCTCATGGGATTCCTGAGCTCAAGTGTTTGGAACTGTCGTAGCAGGTTTTGGGGACTGCCTTCTCCTTGTTAACCTTTCAGCAGAATAATAGGTGAAAAGTCTTTTTCCACTGCAGAAAGTGTGGTACTTTGGTTCAAGCCAGCAGGATCACATTGAAAATGTGCACTATTCAACTGCACTGTGTCTTGGGCAGTACAAAAAATCCTCTCTCAAATTACCTCTGTACCTCTTCCCAGCCCAAGGGTATTGTGTTGCAATGGTCTGTATATCCAGGTGTGCTTCTCTAAAGTGATGTGGCAACAGAAACCAATGCACAGGTGGCGTCTACTAGAAGTTTCTGCTACAGTAAGTGATCAAGCCAAATACCAGGAGTGACTGAATGCCAAACTTAGAGCCTGGTAGCAGCAAACATTGAACTATGGGCTGTTTTGAGGGGGGTGACCCAGGCAGGCAACTGAGCAGTACATGAAGAAGTGCCTCAAACCCTCGGTGAAAACGTATTTGCACTACAGTTGGCAAAGGGATTTTCTCTTATCTCTGTGCAGTCCAACCTTTTAGACCTCTAGTTGGGCGGCGGTTTAAGAGAAGCACACAGCTTTAGAACTGCCTCACCCTCCGTTCTGCCAGCATGAGCCATGTAGATAAAAGATGTTTGATGGACTTTCTGGGAGTTTCGTAATTGAAAGGAGGTTCTCTCTGGGTATTGAGCACAAAAAGAGGCAGACTGGCTGGAAGCTACGGAGAGACTGTGATGGGTATGTGCTTACAGGCTAATAGTGAGCCATTGGTATTAACTTTGCTAAGTCTCTGCAAGCGGTGGCACTTCCCACTACCTGTGGGGTTCAGGGCGGCAGGCTCAAGGTTTACTGTCAGGACAATTGTTTTGGGGATGAAAGATGGACCATTTGGAAAGCTTAACCTTTCCTTCAGAGAGCAGGCAGCCCTTTTTCCTCTCAGAACAACATGACATCCATTTTATCAGGGAAGGCTGAAAGTTTTTCAGCCTTTTTTCTAACCAACATAATAGAGAATTTGGGCCGATAACTACCCTTGGTCAGTCGTTCTGTAACAGCAGCCTATGAGATACTGTCATCAGTTTTATTATACTTTGCCTTCCCGTGAACCCGCTCCATTGAGGGGAAATGCTTAATGCTGTTGCTATTACAGTGTCAGAAACTTTTCAAGTCAGTAAAGAGTAACACTAGCTCAAACTTCAGGCCTTGTTCCTGAAGTCTAATTTAATGTAATTGTTATTTATGGCATTACAGAGTGGTAAACAGCTTCTTGTGCTTGCTGAGGGTTTTGTTGTGGTTGGTTTGTTGGGTGTTGTGGGGTTTTTTCCCACCTAATGATGCCAACAAAAGTGACCTGGTGTTTTTCCTTTAATTAAAATGGGCCTTTGTGAATTAGTGTGTGAAAATCGTGGGATACGGCACTAATTGGAGTTTAGGCAACTGTTTCCCTAACCTCTCACAATGAAACTACTAAATGAAATGTTTCAGTTTTCATTTAGTAGCTTGAGAGTTTTTCATAGCTAGATGTAAAATAATGATTCTTGACCTTTTGGGACAAATATATATATATTTTTTTTCAGAATAAAACCTTTGCAGCATCATTCATTTGTAGCTAGTCTTACCTGTGGTTTGACTGCTTCAACTCCCAGGTTCTACAATGAACGTCCCAAGGACGTAAGACTTTCTGTGTTAGACCCATGGCCCATCGAGCCCAGCAGCCTCTCCTGATGCTGTTCCAGGAGAACACACAGGACTGGCTGGTACCTGCGGTCGCTTTGATACAGAAGTGAGCCACAGTGTACCGAGTAATCCGCTTTATCGACAGCAGCTTTGGGAGCATTGGCCTGGTGAGGCGGTTTGTGAGCTGGTGGGGGGATCTGCGGGAAGGGGAGCGATGAGTTACTGGGAATGAGTTGAGGATCTTGCAGGATGGTGGCAGGTGCATGGTACTTGGAAGGGGACAGGGTGGGGTAGGGTGGCACTCTTGAGCTGCGCTGGGGACATACGAGGGGTAATAATGTCACCGCAATACTACAGTCAAGCAGATGAGCATGACAGTAGTGCACTAAAGAAAGAATTTGCTTCTATATGATGAATACTTGCTTCACTGAGAAAATCCAGATCACGAGTAAAGTCACTGATAACATTCTTATGTTTTTAGGCTATGATTATGTACATACTGGAAGTTCACAAGTTAGGTATTTGTCAAGGATGTATAGAAATACCAGAGGACTTTGACAGTGTTAATGAGGTCTAAGTATAAAATTTTAGGTGTCCTAATTAAACTAAGAAAAGTGCTGAAGGTTGCCATTTTGGAAGAGAGCACTCCTGCACAGATTTTGAACACAGATTATCAATCTATGCTGCAGTAGACTTGATCAAAATCAATATTTCTGCCTGGAATTCACACAGCCTCTTCGAGAGATGAGATTAATATGGTTACTGTTTGACTCTGTTCTCAATCAGCTACGTATGTGCACTTGTCATTCATATTTTGGTTTTAGCTTGTTATTCTGACAGAAGAGTCTCTGAGGAATGAAAGAAGAGCGAGTTTGAAGAGTAAAGCGATGTAACATTTACATATTTTCACACTGTTAGGGAAGCCGGCTGTTAGACTTCGAATATTATTTATTCATTTGATGCTGCTATTTGTTACAGACCTCTGAAATATGTTACTGACAGTAACTACACCATTCGTCTCGCTTTAGGATTTCTACTGATTGCTAATTTTGTTGACTAAGTGGTGGAAGAAGTTTGAAATGTGTTACAGCTAAAAAGGGCAGGGTTCTATTAGGGTTTCTTCCCTAATACCCTGCTCCCATAATGAGTTGCAAGAGACGGTTTTTTAAATGTTGGCATATGCACTGGAAAAACGTCAAGTTCAAGGCCTTGCAAATCATGCAGCTCACTTCAGTTTGTCCTGGTGTGTTCTAAAAATCATGCAAATGGGCTTGCTATCATGGTTGTTTATCCGGTGGGTGGAAATATAACCATCGTATTCAAAGGGGTTGAACCAACCAACTCTAAAAGCAATTACTGGCAACATGGATTTTTCCATTCATTGGCTGAAACCTTTGGAACATGAAATCTCAAAGGACAGCATCTGAAGTGTGTTACTGCTTTTATTGCTGTTATGATTATTAGATTTAGGATGCTACCAAAATGTCCTGGACAATACTCAAATACAAGACAATTCCTGATCTTGACAACTGAGGAGTCTGAAAGACAAAACAATGTTAAAGGGAATAAATGTTTCCCAAGTGCTTTATAATTTCATGGGTTTTTTTGAGAACTGTTTAGATGCTTCACAATATAAATGAAATTGAAAATATTTAGTTATAAGGGGGTAATTCCTTGCTATAGTATGTCAGAAGAGATTTGTTCATTCATGGGGCTGGTGGAGGAACATCAGGAGTTTGCTATGGGAGGAAATGGGATTGATATGGCGGGGAGGGGAGGGAAAGATGGTCCTTTTGTATCAGGTTGTAGTTGGGCAAAACCAACTAAAGAAAAACAGAAAATGGAGCACAATGTAGGGTAAACTAATTTTAGTAACCTCTGATACAGACTGGAGAGGAGTGACACATGCAGAGGGAAATGGTTCTCTTCGCTATCTGGACAGTGGAGAATGGCCAGATCTTCAGCATATGCTGAAGGGAACAGCATCAGGATTCAAATTCTCATTGCTCCAAAATTTGTTTTATTTCTGGTGGAAGAATTTTCAAGGCTTACTAACACAGGTTTTCAAGCACAAGGAGGCCTTTTTTCAGTTAGAGTTGAATATGTGAAAAGATATACTTGTTGAAAAAGGTTTTAGAAGGAAGAAATGAGGAGAGATCTCTTAAAAAGCTGAATGTGCCATCAGACTTGTTTGACTGCTCGCTAGCCAGGTTAGTGGCGTAGGATGCTGCAGTCACACAGTAGTTACTCAACACATTCACTGATGATCTAGGCTTGGGTAAGATGATTTAGTCTTCCATATTTCACTTCTGCCACTCAGTAAATCGCCTTCTTTTGTGCCAGTACTCTTCGCTAGAGGGGAGGTCAAACACCTGAAGCTCCATCACAGCGGGGATGCTGCCCACCCAGAGACCTGCTGTAGGTCCCTTGAGGCAGGAGCTCTGGCACATTCCAGCTGCCTTGGCCTCCATGCAGATGTGGAGATCAGGCAGATGTGGAGGTCGGGCAGATGTGGCGGTTGGGCAGAGCACGTGCATGGGAAAGTACAGTAATGCCAGAGCATCCCGAGTACAAAGTGTCACAGATCTCCTCAACTTAGCTGAGTTCTGCCAGTCTTTACAATGAAGTGGTGGCAAGCGTTCCTTCCTTCCTTATCCTTCATACTCTTCCTTAATATTATTAATTTACAGGATATACAGCCAGCAATTCAGTATTTAATATCAGGGATGTTTTATATATCTGACTAGCAATCTCAAAGCAGAGAGAGTGGCATGCTCCCAGGGATCCTCATCATCTCGGACAACTACCACCATGTTGCACAAAAGGGCTTAAAATTAATCTGTTTCAGAGACCTCTGTGCTGAAATAAAGTATTTTATATGGTTATTGAAAGATAAATATAAAATTTTGAGTGTTGAAAAACTTTAGTAGTGATTGCTACTCAGATTTTATGGCGGAGGAAGAGACGGGAGTGAGGAAGGAGAAATAGCCATTTTAGGAATGGAAGCTGGAGAGGTGGGAGACACCACTTCATCAAACATAAGCACCACCTTTGTAAAGAAGAGCAGTAGCATTTCACAGCAAAGCCCAGCAGTTCAAAGAGGTGTGCTTTAATATAATGTACACTTTATCTATTCGATTGTTTTTGTTCACTTAGGTGTATGGTACCTGTGAGTTTTTTGTATAACCCACATTTAAAAGGGCTGCTTGAAGATCCGTAAACCTGATGATGTTGGATGCACACAGTGAAAGCAAGTGTGTTACTCTATGACTGTTACTTGTAGAATTATTTCAAGAACTATCTAACTGTTTTGTTGCCACCTTCCCTCTATTTACACCTCTTAGATTTTTGGTTTATGAGCAGCAAAAGCAAATTGTCAGTATTTGCTGTAAATTGAAGCCTTTGATAGCTATTAATATGTCTGTTCTACAACATTTGTCAGCTTTGCGTATTCTGTCACTAGAAGATAAAAATAGCAGAAAATTTCGGCAACAGTGACATTGAAGATTTGTCTGCTTATGCTCAAAAAGGTGTAACATACGGGCTTCAAAAATAAGCAATTGTAGTTTTCCTTTAAAAGAAATAGCATTTGCTGTGGCTAACAGTAAACTCTATATACATCACTGCCAACATAAATGACAGTGTTTGTATGGACCGTAGTTATCTACACAAAATAATATTAAGCCTCTTAAACAGTAAGATGGCCAAACAGGCCGTTTGTCAGACTTCAGTGAAAGGTGTGTTGTTGGACACAAAGGTGAAGTTGTAGAAATGCTCTGAAGAGTAGTTCTGCTCAAAAAGGGGTGTTCTATCATCTTGTAAAACTCGACTATTGTGTCAGGGTGTTTTAAAGTAAAAAAAAAAAAAAATACATTCGAAACGTAAAGCATTATTTTATTTCCCCTGGAAACGTGCTTGGTAAAATTAGTATATATAAAAATAAAATTAAAATTTTACATCTGCTGTCCATAGGAAAACTCTGCATTTCTGTTGCTCTTATTTTTCAGTATTGCTGAGGGAGATGATCTTTTGTTAATTACCTCGTCGGGGGTTATTTATTTATTTATTTCAGGATATCCTTATTGCTCAGTTGTATTTCTCCTTCCCTACACTAAAAAAAAAAAAAAAAAAGGAAAAAAGCTACTAATTCAATAATTTATCAACTTTTCTTCAGTGTTTTTATTGTTAGTGAAGCATATTCAGAGTAACAGTACAAGCTGTGAAGTACAAATGTGGTGGATCTCTTGTTACAGGACAGGAATATTTTGGAGCAGGCATGCCAGAGTTTCTGCTTGTCCTTAACTGCAGCGTTTCACGTGCAACAGGACTAGTTCAGTTCTACAATCAGAAGTGTGTTATATCAAGCCTAAGACACTGTTTTCCACCTAATGCAATTTCCCGTTCAGACTCTCTTTTCTCTCATTTTATTTGTAAAACTTCTAACAAGGTAGAGTTATGGTTTTAATCTTAGCAGATACTCTGTCAAATACTTGTCTCCTGTAGCCTTTCTGTTCACTAGGGAATGGCTAATGTTCTAATTGTGTTGCTTTTTTCCTGGCAGTCAGAAAGCCAGTAGTTACCATTTTCCTCTCTGATAAACCATCTCATTCACAATCCTTCTTTGAAATCGTGAGGCTTGTTTTCCCAAAAGATTAAACTGATCAGAAAGAGAAAAATTCTTTTCGTTTGAGGAGAGGGTCTGCAAAAATTGTATCCAATCAGAAGGAAGTGTTACAAGATTGAATGCCTGTCCTCTGCAGATGTAATTTTTGTGTGACAGAGCCTTCAGTCTGCTGTCAGTGTCTTTCAAGAGTAATATGGGAATGTAAAGACGGGGGGAAGACTTACCTAGAGAGGGATAAAATTATTCCTCTGGGAAATACTTTTTGTTTGTTTATTTCACAGCAAAGGCTTGAGACTGTTCCTGAGTGAAAGGGCAGCACGACCCAGAAGCGCCCAGCAGGGAGATCATGACACATAAGGATTTGTTTAATTTAGAAAAAGGAAAAAAAGACGAAAAAACAGGAACTCTTAACTCTCTCTTTTTTTCTGTTGGATTTTGTAGGGCAGAAATTGTATTCTAGGTGAGCATAGTAAAAATAACGGGTTTTGTCTTAAAAGTCATTGTGCCAGTTGAAGCCTGTAAAAACAATGTCTCTTATTCTGTAACTTTCAAAATATTTATTAGGTTAAGATTATGCATACCTGTATCTAAAAGTGATTTCTGTAGTACACAGCTGTAATACTGTAACAAAATCTCTTTTACCTGGAATCATACAGAAAAGAACAGTGAAAAATCAGTCCATTGAGTGACAAAACAAAATTTACAATTTTGGATCAGATTTATAGCAGAAATAGTTGAAGGGTTGCGGATTCAGAGCTTATAGGCTTTCAGCAGCTTTACCTAATTAGGAAGGAAGGCATTTAAGTTAATTAAGATAAGTCATATTAGAAAACTCTGTATGCAATGGAGAAGTATAAGATAAGAAATACAAGTGTGCAGAAATAGACGTGAACTGTCCATCCTGGAAAGGAAATGATCAACCAGGATATGTTATAGAACTGTAAAATAATAAGTGGTATGGTACAGATGAATAAGGAACTTCACTCAGTATTTCTCATAATCCAAGAATTATGAGAAATAATCTGGGACAGACGTAAAACAAACGAAAGGAAGGAGGGAGGTGGTTTGGTTTTATCATGTCTTTTGTTTGCAGAGATGGTGAGCATAAACTTGTTCCAAAAGCAGTTAGGCAAATTGGTGGAAGACAGTGTGACTCCAGGTCAGGACTTCTCTGAAACTGATTACTGGAAGAGAAGAGGATCTGCCACAGGATTGAATGGTTGTGCTGGGCCAAAAAAGGCTCATCCAGTCCTGCAGTCCGTAGCACACAATGCTGCCAAAAGGATGCAACAAAAGAATATGTACAAAGAAATTTTTCATGTGACAGCCTGTTCCTCTTGCTTCTAGGGTCATTAAGAATTATATATATTAAGGGTTCGGGTAGTAGGAACACGCTGCTTGTGAAAATCTCTGCTGCTTAATTCCTGTAGCAGCAGCATCTACACGTGCAGACCAGCGTGTCAGAGAAGTGCTACCTGAGCTTCCAGGTTCCCCGTCCAGCTGTGTGTCCCAGCTCACTCGGCTGCTGTCGCAAGGCAAGACCACTTCTCTCCATATCCTCTTCATTGTTATTCCCATGGAAACTGGGGTGCATGGACCGGACAGAAGAGGAACATTGGCTCGGATGATGGTGGGATGTTGCAATATGTATCTGCAGAGCAGCTTATAAGCAGCCTCTGTACTGACACAGAAATCTGTTGTGTATGTAGAAACAGTGGTCCATAACACGCACCATCACCTGAGCCAGGCACGTCTCAGGCGTAATTTTTGCCTGTGGAAAGGAGATGCATTTCAGTCTCCTGGAGATTCCTTGCGTGCAGGCAGAGTGCTCATTTTCTGGGTAAATGCATAATATTCAGGTTATTGGAGATGGATCCACCTAAAGCTCTATGGGCAGAAAAACTATTATTCAGTAGTATAGATAAGATGTGAGTTAAAGTTGTGCAGAAGTCACCTGTGGGTGACAGGAGGAGAGAGTGACACATACCAGAGATGAGATGCATTGAGACTTGGGGCTGAGAGTACCCTTGGTGTGGGTTGTTCTTCCTCTTGTCCATGCACATTCTTGTTATGTTGGCCATCTGTTTGAAGAAGGCTGTGTCAGAGTAAATTGCAAAGAGGGCCACGTACTTCGAGGAGCATTTAGCAGAAGAGGAGCTAGTGGTTGTAATGTGCCGAGAGGCGTCCCAGGGAAGTAGCGTCTCAACAGCTTGCTGGGGAGCAAGTGCCAGTCTCTGAAGAGTTGGTTCCTCCGCAAAGAACAGATGCTGCTGGTAAAAGGCGAGCCCTGTTTTCCTCTGAGATGACATGTCTTCTGGTACCTGTTGGTTTTCTGATGATGTCGGCTGGGTATTGCACTCTGACATGCCACTTGTGCAAGGTTGCTGACCCATGGTCTACACAGAGTTGCTCTGTAACTGCTACTTTGCCTGAAAGGCTATGATTAATTTGGGTCCAGTTCAGCTTTTGGGGCTGGAAGCTATTTTTAAGACCTCAGCTGCTACAGGTTTGCTTCCCTGCCCTTTTTTCCATGCTGAGGCTCAGAGCAAGGGTGAGATGCATGGTCACGTCAACTTCCAGCTCACCAGCTGCTCCCCAAGACCTGCCAAAATGTGCCCTTGTGTCCTGGGGCAAACGTGCTTTACCACTTCAGCGAAAGCCGCCTGGTCTTTGCTGTGTGGCTGGAGGATGCATGTGGGCACCTCCATCAGGAGCAGCTCATGAGCTGTAAATCCACAGCCCAGCGTGCCCGTGACTCGTTCATCAAATCTCGGACTGGTTGGAGCAGTCATCTGCACCTTAGGGAGTATAGGGGGCGTCCATCTGTCTTATTTTCACACATGTTCAGCATGCATATGTTTTTTTAGGCAAGTTTTGAAACACCTAGAACTTAAGAAATATTTTTCTTCTACCCATAAAATCTCTCTCCTCTGTTTTGACTGAGTTATAGAAGCTTCAAAGCAACCGTATAACCACATGAAATAGTTTTCTTTTAACAACACCTAGTGGCCCCACTTCTTATTTACATTTCCTGGATTTGTAACTCCAACAACAGTATTTTTAAAGTCAGATAAAGTGCTTTTATCTATTGGTTATATTTTTTGTTGCTTTGGGAGATAAGTTTAGTTGTTATGTTGGAAGAAGCCGCCAGGCTATTTTAGAACCTGCTGAAAAACGTCTGAGAAACAATCATAAAGCAAGGCTTTGGGAAATCACAGGTTTTTCAAGCAGAGTTTCTAGTAAATATATTAGATCTGTAGTTAGATTTAAAGATGGCGTTTTTAAAGAGGATGTGTTCTTGCAGAAATAACATTTGTCATTAAGTCTTCCCTCCCGAATAAGCACCCCTAGTTCAGTGCGCTGCAAGTATTTCTTGGCATGTGAATAACAGCACACAGAAATGTCACAGGGAACAGGGCTTAATGTGGGACAGATGTTTCACTGGCACTTCTGCTCTCAGAGACCAATCCCCTGTGCTTGATATAGCAGTCCTAGCTCATTGCTGTAATATTTTTAAGAAAGTTTTTTTTTATCTTCTGCCCCCATGTCTTATACACTTCAAACTTGGAGCAAATATTTTCTTCCTTTCAGGCCAATTACAGTCCAGTATTGTAGGTGCTGCCAGTTCAAACCATTTTCCTGTGTGAATTGGTTCAGTAACTCTGGTGAATCGGTTTGGTGACAAACACCTTTCAGAGATCTGCAGATTAGTGTTCTGGTGTGACAGGTAATTCAGGTGCCTTTAAAACGGGAATTCTCAATAGGCTTCCATTATTTTTTTTCCACCCTTGAGTGATGATGTTTTTTTTTTTACTTTCTTGACAGTCTGTATGTAAAAGAATATGTATGTATGTGCAGTTTAATGAATGGGTGTGTTGTCCTTTTCACCTCGCTAATCTGTTCCAACCCTAAAAAAGGAAAGGAAAAAGAAAAAGCCCACTTCTTGGAAACAACTTTGATTAATGCATTGGTTCAAAACTCTAGCATCATGAAATAGAAGAAACATATTCTGGATAACTGGATTTTTCTGGAAGACCTGCTTTTAAAAGATGACACATTAAAGTGTTTTTATATCTTTGCCTAGGTTAAATGATATAGCAAATGCTTTTGATATAACATTTGTGTTTCATCTGAAGGCTGTAAATATTTTTTTCAGATATGCCTCTGATATCCCAGTGTCTAGCAGAAAGTCTCCCTCTAACTGAAGCATATCCATCATTCTTTAGGGTATCCATCATTGAACATCCCGATTCAATAAGAGATGATATCTTATTATCCTTTCAGTGAGTCACCGTATTTATGGATTTAACTGGTATTGTCCAGATGTATCATCTTCGATTCAGCGTGTTGAGTGCTGTGGGAGTTACTCACTGTGCTCCGTGCTCCGCAGGTTGCTGTTGTGTGATGCTGGGCCATCCCAGGGACCGTTTTTATCTGTGAGTGCTATCAACAGATAACAACTGAGCTTTTGTCAGTGCAGAGTTTATATATTCCGTTGTGGATTTTGTTTTTTTTTAATGGGGAAGGCTTCAGTTTATCTTATAATACTGAAAAGTCTAATCTGATTTAGTAGTTAAGGGTTTTCACAGTTTCTTTTTCACAGCCATCACAGAGGATTGCACATACATATTTACCCTTCTTTAATTATTCAGTGTTATGCTGACTCTCAATAAATATTCACCAATTCTACATGGACATTTCAACTCTTTTGAGATTTAAAAGGCATAAGTCATATTCAGACTTAAAGAAGTCTTAATTGTGATGGAGTATGTGACACTTGACGAGTTTTTCACTTACAGAAATATGCTTTCGAAAAGATGACCCTTCTCATAGCTTTGCATGTTGTTCAAACATGTCCATTTTAACTGACTATTAATGATTAGTTGAAAGTTTGGTTTTCTGCTTGTTGTAATTACAGTGGGATACCTTGTAACTTGGTTCCATCCTCCTACCCAAAACAAAACACAGAAAGAATGCAGAACCAAGTGTGCTTTTTTAATGATGAGAAATACAGTACAGATTTCCTAAGGTTAAAGGTCAGTAAAGACATCTTTTCTTATTCACGCATTTCCATTAAGTAATTTCAGAAAATAATTGAGTAGATAGGCTTGCAAATAAAGCAGAAGACACATGAGGAGCTGTGCTTCTGTGGCAGTGGTAGCTGCTGGTAATGCAGTAATGGGAGGAAGTTAATTACAGGATCATAACAGTCTACAGATGTTTAAAAGATGAATACACTAGGCAGAGTAATTTTTTGGCTTATTACAAGTGGGGTATGGACAGTTTTAGCCTGAATGCCAGGGAAGGTCTCCTCATGGCAAGACACAAGTGAATTAACTCTTGAGATCATACTTTCCCCTGAAGTACTTAAAACATACTGTTAGCAATATTTAATAAGGGGGAAATCTTTCATTGCTCGGAGCATGGGCTGAGTTCTGTTTCAGCTGCACTAGTGCCTGAGGCACTTTTCTTGGGGCCATCCAATTACAGCAATCTGTTAACCTCTTTGGAGGAGAAAACTGAAACCCATGTCCAGAGAGATGAATGAGATGGACCTGAGGGCAGACAGCTCACAGAATAGGCTTTTGATTAAAAAATTACCTCGTTCTTAAGTACTGATTGGGCAGTTTCAGAGAAACAGATGAGATCCTGATGTAGAGAATTTCTTGCATTTCTTGCTGGAGAAGAGTGTTCGTGCAGGCTGGAAGTGGCCTAAATAGCCAGCTTTTAGAAAATCCTCTTTGCAGCAGAGTGGTAATTTCACTGAATTTTTGAGAGGCAGTTGCTAGTTTCCCCAACAGGTGTTCCTGGCAGTTTTTACATGCTGTAGCAGCCAAGCAAGGGAGAAAAGTCACTCTCCAGGAAGAAAAGATGCTTATTTTCAAGCAGCAAAGGCATGATCCAGATAATTTAGAAGCTGCATTTTTAACCTTTGAGGTCCCTTCATGTAGTGCCATAGACTTGCCAAATTAAAGGAGGTGAGAACTTCAGAAGTGATGGAAAGCATCGCACATAAATTCCCTGAGTCAAATCCAAGAGAACATGTTGGGCACCCAGAGGAGGTAGAATCTCTTTCAGTGGAATTACTGGGTGTTTTAGGGAGCAGGCTGAGCAGGTACAGGAGAGATGTTGTTTTAAAGCCCCAGCAGTTTCAGCACGCAGATGCAGCATGGAGGAGAACCTCTCTTCGCATTCCTCAGCACTCATGGGTTGCTTATATCTATTAGATATGTTGGTGCTCCAGCAGACTACTTCATACTACGTAGATCCAGTCTCAAAGGGGTCTTTCTAGTGACAAATCCTCTGACCCAGTATGACCTTCTGTATCCCACTTTTTTCCAGTTTACAGTTGCTGAGTTCCTGTATTCTGGGGATGCATGGCTGATTTTAAAAAAGTTGCCTAGGTGCATCACTGTGTATTAGTGATAGATCTAATACTCAAGGTCAGCTGTGTCCTCTGAGGTCAGAACTCATTTGACCATGGAGTCTTACAAGACAAAGTTGGTAATTCTTCCTAAATAGAGACTGGTACAAGTGAGTTCTGCATTCATTTTTTACTGTATTATCCAGGGCCCCTTATGCTTTCCTTTCCTTAAAGCTGGAATGGCTTTTAAACCTTGCAAAACAAGGTTCTTCTGTTCTGGTGGGATTTCTTCAGATCCCATCAAGTTGAAAATGAGTCATTCCCAGAGGAGAGTGAGAGCAGATATGGGAAGGGTTGTTCCCTACGTGTTATTTCACTGGCAGATCCCCAGGGGTGGTCCTGGCTGTCCAGCTGCCGCTGTTTGCTGTGCTGCTCCGCATGGCTTGTCTGCCGTGTCACTCCTCTGATTCTGAAATGTATTGTCTGGCGGGTTGACAGGTTTCTTTGTACTATCATCCTGGCTTTGTATTTCTGGATCGAATTTCTTGCAAACATAATGATTCCGTCATCTGGCTGATTGCCAGTAGGTGTGAGTCTGTGGTGTCTGTTGTCGAGGTTTTGATAGGGGATTTCAGGTTTGGCTCTGCCTGAACTCTGTGGTACTCCCTGGTGTTTGAGCCTTCCTAAGAGGCAGTTTAAGTTGGTACCTTATGGAGGTGAAGAGTATTCTTGTCTGTCAAAGAACTTGTCACAGGCAGGACAGAAACAAGTGTTCCCTCTCTATTTATTAATACTCATGTCTCTAAAATATCCATTTTTTTTTAATTTCAGCTCTTTTCCGTGGTGTCCAAGGTTTCATTTCATTTTGTCTTGTTTTGTTCCTGTCTCTCCATCTGAATCTCGTATCCTGTTAATTAAATTTAAACCTCATTGCAGGAATTTCAGTGGATTTAATCTAATCTGCTGGTGTCTTTGCTCACTGTATGTGTTACCAGTGTGACTTGATTCTGTGGGTAACATTTCTCGATTAACAATGGACCTGTTTGTTCATCACTATAGCCAGTCCATCCATTGAATTATTGAGTATAGTCTTGACAGTTGATGTAAAAGGTTAGATCTTTTGCCTTGGAATGTAAGAAAAGGGTAAAATGTAAAAACATATACGCTGTAAATCTGTGGTCTCTTAAGCTCCTAAAGTTCTGTGGAAAGATTGTCCACTGACATGAGAGGTCAAAGCTTCATCGTGCCGTTGCAGCTTGCTCCTAGCAAGGATGAGCCCTATGGTCGTAAACAGAGCATACTTCAAATGTTGCTTTTGTCTGTTCTTCAAAGCCTGATCCTCAGCATGCCAGGATGTATTCGAGCTGGCTTTAGCAACTAAGAATAACAGTGAAGATACAACAACATAAGGCTCAGCAGTCTTGTGCAGATGAAACTCATAGCTCTGCTTCTTCGGTGCTTGCTGTTGTCTGTGCTGCCTTGGCTGGGAATTCTTTCTTCCCTTTCAGTACAGACCCGTGGTCAAGGAATGACTTGTCCCTTGCCTGCACTGACACTGACCTCAGCAGAATTCCTCCTTTTCTGTGTGTGAGCAAGCAAGAGGAGAATCAAACCTCTAATCCTGAAAAGAAGAATTGCTTAAATTTGTTCTCATGAATAAGTACTGAGTCCTAATTTCATACTATTTCTGGTGTTCAGATGGAGACAGCAATATGTTAGGGATTAAATAACAGGTTTGAAGCAGGATTGAAAATACAGCATTTGCAGTTGCTCCATTATGACCGTATCTGTGTAAGTGGCGCTGGCGGTGGGACCCAGCGAGTAGATGGCACCAGCATCGGTCTTTTCCTCTTGCTGTTGGCTGCTCTTGCCATCCAGCACTCCAGCTTTTGCTTTATTTTAAAACAGATCAGGATGGGAAATTATAATATTAAGAGAGCATGTGCACTGAATGGCAATGTACATTCCTGTTGAATCATTTTAAAGCTGCCTTGTTTATGTCTAAACTGATGCATTTTAGGTGAAACTAGCATTTGTGCCCTAAAGCTTGTTATTAGGTAATAAGTCTATAGCAGAAGTCTTCTGATATTTCTTTGAGAAGCTGGGGTTCAGCTTCCTGAGGGGAAGCAATGTTAGCATGGTTTGGTCAGGTATTCATGTTTTCCATCTTAGAGAAGGCAGGTTTGAAAGGGGCAGTGTCACTTCAGCGAGGCCGCGTTCGGGCCTCAGACACCTGCAGTGTTACGCCTCGTGTTTGACATGTGGAAAGAATGTGTTTTCTCGTTACAAATTCTGAGTTGTGAAAAAGATATTCCTCGAGAAACAGCTTCCAAATTGTGGGATAGACTTCCCACTGTCAAAAAAAAAATTTCAAAATAAGAAATGATTTCTTATTTTTACGGCCTGCATCTGTGAGTAAGGTAGCTATGAATAATTTACCTTCTCAACTCCGTTTGGACTAAGAGCAATGCTGTTCACAGCTAATCCTCCTGAATAGAGCAAGATGATTAAAACTTAATGACTTAAATATAAAAGAAAAAGACCATATTGTTATTGAAACTTAGTTTCACCAGGTTAGATTACAACAGTGTCAAGTTTAAAAAAAAATGAAAAAGAATCGAAACTCTTCTCATTTGGCCCCTCCATTCAAGCACCTTTTTATCTCAAATGAAGAGTTGCTGTACAGGCTCTGTAAGAAATGACTCGTTACCCAACAGTAATAGCTGAGCTGTAATTTCTTGGGTGTTGTGTTTTGTTTCTGTTTTTTAACAGGTCTTCGTGATCAAGCTACATGTAGCTACGCTTGTGTTTAGGAGAAAGTAAAAAACAGCATGTTTTTATGGTAATGAGATGTCGCATCATTTCTTTCCATTTGCAGTTTGTCAAAGTATGTTCAGGACGATACCTTAACTGCCTCCCACTGTCTCCTGTTTGCCAGTGGCAAAGACCAGATGGGATGAGACATTTGCCAAAAATTACCACTCAGTGGCGGGAAGGGACTTGCCACAAATCTAGATCATTCGGTCAAAATCCTCAACAAATGCAGGTAACATGAGGAAATGCTGCGCTGCAGTGTGGGCTGCGGAGGGTCAGGGACGCGTCCTGGCAGCACGCTGGATCAAAGAACTTTGCAAACAGTCCGCTGTCTTGCCCCACAGCAGTTCTGGTGGAGCCACCTGTTTTGGACGCTCTTCTGCATAGTTACGTTCCCTCCTGACCATTGTTACAGCAAGTGGGTCCTGAGGAAAGCCATGCATTGATCTGACAGTGATGCTGAAAGATCATTACTGCTGAGCAAGCCGAGGCGTTGTAAACCTGTCACGTTAACGCAGCAGTGCCTGTAACAAGCTGTATTCATACATTCTGGTAGAAAGGGAAAAAGCACTTCATCTTCCAGCTGTGAGACAAGGTGTCCAGTAAACCTGTCCTCATGTGCCCTGTCTTCTTGGGTGTAAGAATTATTACATTGCTGTCTGCATTATATTTGTGTGCCATTTGAACTTTCAAGCTGTAGTAACCAGCCAGACATCAACAAGCCAAAGATCACAAAGCAAAGCAGAAGTCCAGGAAAAAAAGTGTTCAAAAGTGATCTGCTAGGAAAAGACCAGCAGTGTCACACCAAAGATGCCCAGCCCAGGGGAGTCATTTCTGCCTTCCACACCAAGGACAAGTGAACAGGGCGCTGGGTGCTCCCCTCACCAGCCATTGCAAAAGCAGATTAGTGCTTGGGACCTTTTCCTTTGTCAGAAGAGCACAGCTGTCATTTAGAAAGATGTGTAGATTGTCACAGACAAGAGTGTTAGGCACGTGGCTCTACACACAGCGTAATTTAGCCAGTAAAAGACCCACCCACTTGTTTTCACTAAGCTGTTTGTGGTGTAGGAAAGAATGTGTTGGGGTTTTTTTTTGTTGAGCTTTTGTGGAAAAAGAGCAAATGAAACAGCAGGTATGAAAAGTTGCAGTTTTTAAATCTCACACCAAATCATTCACTCTTCATCCCTGCTAAAATTTGTCTGGAAACAAAGGGGTGATTTGTCTGAGGTGGGATTGATCTGAGGGTTTCATGTAAGAGTAGGTGACATAGAGAAATATGTTTCATAAGAGCTAACTATTAAAATGTGTTCATAGCTTTAAAAAGGTAAGGAAGTTGGTAATAACCTGCGCAGGGCATATTTCAGCATGTTATTTTTGTTTGGTATACGTGTGGCATGGTGTGGGGTTTTTTGAAGTGTGTTTCTGTGTGTGTTTCTGAAGGCCAGCATCAGGAAGATGGGCAGCAGTGGGGGTTTAAGTGGATCCTGTGGCGACAGGAATTGTGGAAATGGATGCTCAGTGCTGGATGAAAGCTTTTTCATTTGCAAGCTGACTGGCAGCTAGTATTAAACACTTGATCCCCCATCCTTTAAATTAGTCGGTGGAACAATGCCACTGGCAGATTGCCCAGATAAAATGGCATTGCAGTTCCTATGGAAACTTCTCTGGGAGAAATTATGATTATTCAGCTTAACCCCCCATTTACAGATGCAGACTTATCAATGAGGCTTAGAGGATTTACACCTAAATCCCAAGGAGAAACTCTAACCTGGTTGAATGGAAGGGTCTGGAGTTTTACCATCGGCTTGAACCGCAGCTGGAGTTTATCGCTGGTTTTCCTCTTCATTGAAAGTACATCTGGATCTGCAGAGGAAATAGTAACATTCCTTGCTTCCCCCGCTCCCTCATGTGCCAGGGAGTTTTAACCATCCTGTTTGGCCATTTGTTTGTTTTCTTATGCTCCTCTATGGACAAAGACATTGTACATAAATTTTATATGGAAATTTTGATTGGGGGTACCTGTTTCCAGATTTGTCAGGTTTAGCCCCTTGTGGACAGTGTAGCCGAGCCATTGAGAATGCCAGATGCCTGTTACTCAGCTGAGAAAATTTCATAGTAGGTCACTTTTGCTGCCACTGCAGTAAAAAATTGTGAAACGTGGGAATTTCATCCAACACAAAAAATAATTAGAAGCTTCAAGACAATCAGCAGGACTCCTGGATTTCTTAGCAATTTGGGAGCAGCAAGAGGATAAGTGTGAATAAATTAACCCATGGTGTCCTGCTGGAAGCTCAACATGTTGCCTAACCTGATGGTATAATAGTTCACAGCATTTTGTGAGATTCAGTACCATTGGCTGCAAAAGAAAACAAAAAAGGGGTGAAAGAGGTACTTGAGCTCTTGAAAACAAGTAACAATTTGTAGCCCTGCAGATGCTCAATATAGGATCAGTTGTTATTATAAGAGTACAGGGGTCTGGTATTAAATTCTGAAAAAAATATGATGTATCATTTTTATATAGTTTTTTTTATATAGTTTTTTTTTTTTTTTTACATAGAGAAAAAATATAGCTTGTGAGCATCTATTTTTTTACATGTTGTTGCAATGAAATGTGAACCACTTGTGCCCAGGTCTTAAGCTGGACATCTGCATGAATTGCAGTGCTACTGTAAATATTTCTCAACATGGACAGGTAGATGCTATTGGAAAACCCAGAACAAATTCTTAAGTTGCCAATATTGTCACAAAGTCTCCCTGCAGAATGAAGTTGTTTGACAAAGTGTTTCCCTGGTGATTTGGCTGCAGATGAAAATGTCTTCAGCAATAAAATGCCGTGCTCAGGTCTCAGCTCTCGGTGCTCATCAATCAGCAAATGACAGACCAAGGATCTTCTTGCTGGATTAGTTAATATAGTGGATAAAATACGTGAGACATTGATATTCCTCTGAATTTCTATATATAGGGGTTTTTTGACTCTCAAATACACATTATTTTTTTTTAAATATATACATATATTGTTGCCTGCAGCTTCTCTTAGTAATCAATAGAGCTGCAAAAGGACTAAGGTAAAACTATTTTTTATGTACACACAATTTCTTGCCTGGAGATAATGGCTACTGTCAGAAAATCGCTGTCAATCACAGAGGAGGGAGAGTTGGGGGAAGGGGGAAGAAGAGAAATACATGGGATGACAGCATTTCTACCCTAAGTGCAGTGTCCTTTGTGGCTTAATATATTAATATTTTGCCAACAAATGGCATTTTATAGAATTTTTGTGGCTCTGTGTGTTGTAAATGCAGTTTTGCTGAGGATAATCATGTTCCGTATCTGCTGACACTTTCATAAGGTATCATTAATGGCTTTAGAAAGTTCAATTACATGGCTGCAAAGAAATAAATCACCTTATAGTTTAATTACCTCTAATATAATAGCAGCAAATATCTTCTGGGAAGCTGCCTCCTGTGTTACTAAATGACTGTCAATGATGAAGCTGCTTTCCTTAAAGGATGCTCTATTAGGGAGATCGTTTCACAGTGTTTTATGCCACATCTGTTGCTGTCGCTACTAAATTTTATAAAGGAATTTAAAATATGACAGATGTCAGTAATAACTTTTATTTCATGCCTACTTTTTAAGGAAAAAATGGAACTTACTGCAATTCCCCTGAAGATTTATATGAGATGCTTCATATTAAATACATTTAAAATACTTTAAAAATATTTTTTTAATGATCCAGGGAAATATCCAAAAACATGTTATAGCTGATCCACTCTGTGTTCCAATGTGTCCATCTGCTGAGGAAAATACTAAGAGTAGTCATTTATTTTCCTACTTAAATGTCTTAAAGCAGAGTGACTCCTATTCAGATGCAACCACCTGAGAGGCAAAAAGGGAGCACAGATGGAAAGATGAGTATTCTGTGTTTAAAAAAAAAAAAAAAGGAAGGAAGGAGGGATGAATAAAAGTGGTACAGGAGGAAAACCAGCAAGAAGGCAAAGGCTGACGAGCTGGATAGGGAAGAGAAATGGGAAGAGCCAAGATTCTTGACAGGGAAGATAAATGAGGAGAATCAGCTGATTAGGCAAAGGGAAGAGCTAGGGAGGAAGTGCAGCAATAGCAGAAAAATGGAGAACTTAGTAAAAGCAGAAATCAAGGACGCCAAATAATCAAAGGATAGAAAATAAAAGGTTATTGGTTGTCTTTTCCTTCCATTGCCAATCAGTAGGTGGGGTAGAGGGATGATGGACAAATGTGAAAGACACAACCAAGTTGTATTTTCTTGCTTGTCCTTTTCTTAGGACTCTGGATTTCCTTGTGTGATTTTGGTTCTCACTGTTTACTTTGAGTAGACTGCGCTTCCTTTAATACCACTGTATTGCTAAATCCTGTGACTAGTTTGAATTATTTGAATGGTATGATTTTAGGATCATAGCTTGCATTAGCAGGCTTTAAAATGATTCTGAGCAATTTTGGATTGTCTCTTTTCCCTGTGCAAAGTGCAAGTTTCAGCACATCCCCTCCACTCTCTTAATAGAGTAAATAGCAAACACTTTGACTTGATTACTCAAGCATAGAAGGAGTGCAGAGCCTTCAGTGTGCTCAGTACGATGATGGGTCATCTCGAGCATCTCCCTGTCCATAGGGTGGTGGGGTGGCTCCAGAAGTGGGACAGAGCTCCTAGGAACATGAGCCAGCACTGTGCCCTTGTGGCCAGGAAGGCCAATGGCATCCTGGGGTGTATTAGAATCGGGGTGGTTAGTAGGTCGAGAGAGGTTCTCCTTCCCCTCTACTCCGCCCTGGTGAGACCACACCTGGAATATTGTGTCCAATCCTGGGCCCCTCAGTTCCAGAAGGACAGGGAACTGCTGGAGAGAGTCCAGCGCAGGGCAACGAAGATGATTAAGGGAGCATCTCCCTTATGATGAAAGGCTGAGGGAGCTGGGTCTCTTTAGCTTGGAGGAGACTGAGGGGTGACCTCATTAATGTTTATTAAAAAAATGTTTATAAAAAAAAGGGTGAGGGTCACGAGGATGGAGCCAGGCTCTTCTCAGTGACAACCAATGATAGGACAAGGGGCAATGGATACAAACTGGAACACAGGAGGTTCCACTTAAATACGAGAAGAAACTTCTTCACAGAACACTGGAACAGGCTGCCCAGGAAGTTTGCGGAGTCTCCTTCTCTGGAGACATTCAAACCCCGCTGGGTACCTTCCTGTGTAACCTCGTCTAGGTGTTCCTGCTCCAGCAGACTGGACTAGGTGATCCTTCGAGGTCCCTTCCAATGCCGAACATTCTGTGATTCTGTGATCTGGAGGCTGAGCAATGTGAGTGCGTGCAGGGATGCTGCACCCTGGCCGTGCCATGGCCCACTCTTCCCTTTGCTGGCTAGCAAAGGTTGGCCAGCACCGGGGGATAAAAGACAAGGCTTTTTGAGGGGTAAAACCCCCCGAGACATTTTTGTTCTCTGGAATAGAGGGGTCAGGGAGCTGCCCTGCCCTTTTCTTTGGGCAATTTCCTTACAGCAGCGATGTACATTGTTAACACTTCACAGGGTAATGGGTAGGTTGTTAACTAATGGCTGTTTTCAGCCTCTAACTTGTAGGCTATAACAATAAGAATACATTCTATTTCAAAGGGTGGATTTTTTAAAGGAAAAAATGATTTTTTTGCTGAATTCAGGAGGTGGGAGTTAGGCAGCACTTAATGTATTGAATGCAGTGAGAGAAAATTTGAGCATAAGGTACAGAGACATGTAGGTTGGGTTTGGATGAACACATTTGTGTGTGGAAAATTATATACTGCCTCAACAAAAATTACTTTTTCCTTTTGAAAGAAAATGTTGTTTTCTGCCATGTATTGAGAGAAGTTACAGATCTCCCATTGTAGGGTGTGTAGTTTTTATCCCCATACACGTAAACAGCAGTACTGGTAAACTAATTTTTGCAACAATTATGGAAGACTCCTTCAAAAAAGTGTCTTTCTTCCTTCAAACTGTTTTTATTTTATGTGCTGATTATTTTATTTTGAAGCTCTGAACCCCTGGCCTGTTCTTCATTGTTCTGGCAGAATTAAAAAATACACCACAAATATATTCCCCTCCTTACTAAAAATATATTTTAAAATAAAAAAGTATTCGGAAAGGCTGTGAGAATGTGTGAATATCTGATCTAAAGTTACCAGTACTGAAAGAGTATTTCAAGAATGTAGTAAAAAATCAGTAAGAACAGAGTCAAATTAAATGAAATCCTGTTGTTTCTCCCAGGCCAGAATTCACATAAATACAGAATGGGTGTAATGTGAGGAATAATAACAAATAGGAATCATTAACAAAAATAGCAAGTAAGGAAGATATATCCTGGAAAAAAATCTAGATCAAAGGAAAGCCCTGCTATTTTCTACTTGCCTCACTGTGGTGTTTTTTGACTCTCTACAGATGATCTTCAATGCAGACTGAGCAGGGACAGCTTTTAAAAGGAAAAGATGTTCACAAGAACCAGGAGTGTTAAGAGAAGGTCCTCAGTTTGCCTCCAGTCTGCTTGGAGATGCACAATGTGCTCTGTGTTTGGTCTTGGCTCTTTTAGCTAGTCCAGAGTGGGACTGTATTTGGGGCAGCTGTGGGTGTGCAGAACGGGGCAGTGGAGTTTTGCCAAAGGTGTGGAGACATCATCAGGGAGAAAAACTTGGGTTTTAGAAAAGTTACACAGAGAAAAGAGGTGATAAAACAGCTCCAATGAATGAGTGAAGAGCGAGTGCCAAGGTAGATGGTGCTGTTTGCAGGATGCTGGGCATTGCCATAGGTACCGAGAAAGTGTGGAAGAGAGCGGCTTTGAAAAGAATATCAGTTGGGGCCTCAGAAATGATAACTTAGCATGTGACATCTGCCTGAGAGTCCCGTTGGGCAATAATGTGGTCTGAAGGCACCAAGGTCACCCGGCATCTCCTAGCGAGCAACTGCAGTCCTGACTGGAACTGATGGGGACGTGCTGCCCTTGGTCTGGAAATAAACCCACGCTTTATTCACATATGCAAGTTATTCCCATGTTATCGATTGGCACATTTCCTAGCAGGGCAATTGCTTCTACTTCTTTTCCTGGTCTTGAAAAATATTTGTTTAAGTTTTAACAGTGACTGCGATGGAGAGAATTCCCAGGTGCTCCGTGCCAGGAGAGCAGCACCCTCACACCCCGGAGGCTGCAGGGGCTGTCCCGCACTGGCTGCCTAGCTCTCTTGGCAAATGAAAAAATACTATGAAGAGTAGCCATGGGCTGACCTCTTCCTTTTGCTTCAGTGGTAGTTTTGTGCTCTCTGTAATTTTTTTTTCTTGAATTGGGGAAAATGCAGAGTTGATATCTGTGATTGGTTTGTGTTGGGGAGCAGATTTGGAAGGTGAGGTGCCTGTATGAGTTTCTTCCCTAGGGTCTTGCAGCTGTGCAGTTAGGACATAACGTGGATATTCAAAGCCAGATGCTGAGTGGTACTTATAGGCAGCTCACTGCACCTAGTGCTGATCCCTTGAGACTGGGGACCCACCCACGCTGTCCATGGAGCTGTGAATTTGTCCCAAAGCATGAGGCCAAGTGTTGCGTTTGGAGCGAGGTGACTTCTCTCGTCAAGGAGGTGGTTTGAGTTGTCTTGTGTCTGTACTTCACAGTAAGTCAGTATCCAGGATTTTGACTAAAAAACTCATTTTTGCTTAAATAAGAATTATTGTCTTACTAAATACATGAAGCCCATCAAGTGGGTGCAGTACTAAAGATGTTGAGTGAATGAATCATGGGCAGGAAGGAGAGTCAGGGCAGAGTTTGTCTCTGTAGCATAGAATCAGAATCTAGACAAGGCTAAGAACTGCTCAAGATCAAGATATATGACTGCTCTGATACAAAGTAAATAGAGTTTTTAAAATTAATGTCCTTGGCATTGGGTATGTTAATACTTCCCTTTTGCAACTTTTATTTTTTAATTAACGGAGCTAATGTGACCAAAAGATGGATGCGAAGAAGTGACAAGCACCATGTATGTTTAAACAGGAAAGGGTCTGCTGCAGTCTGTGCTCTTGGTGAATGTGCTTGGTCTTGGTGAAAGACTAAGGAGAACTTGCACAGCAGTTGGGGGATATGCTCCTTGCATCAGTCAAGGATGCCCCATGTCCTTCTGTTCTTTGCTATAATGGCTCCCTGGATTCACATGGTCTGAACATTCATCTATTCCTTCATTCACTCCATGCTCCCTTTCTTCACCAAAGTGAGAGTTGCCTGTGTGTTTCTTGCAATATACTGGTGGTGTCCTCTTTTTCCCATGCAGAAGTCAGCTGCTTTTCCATAAATGAAGCTTTGTGTGTCTCTTCATCCCTGTCTTGTCTTGTTCTTCCTTCCTTTCTTACATCCTTTCCCTAGCTTGCTCTTTTTTCTTTCCCTGAGGCAATTTGTTCTGGGTGTCAGCATTTCTAAACTGTACTGGGAGCCAGTGCTGCAAGGATATGGAGGAAGGGGGGAGATCATTAGTGCTGGTGAAGATGGTCAACCATCCACTGGCTCTTTGATCTATAGGCAGTTCCCCACAAATTTGGGTGGCTGTAACAGCTGCACCTGCTAACCAATTGCAAGATGTCAATCACAAGGCCTGTGTTTATATGTACCTTTTGCCTTTCATTTTCTTGTTTTCACCAAAATCAATATGACATTGCCATTGACTAGAACATACCCTGAAATGCTGGAATTTGTCAAATAATCCGGTGTCCTGAAATTATCTTGTAATAGACAAACAAATGAAGAAATACCACTTGGCCAACAATCATAACATCCAGGGATGAAAACTACCCTACTATACTCGTAGGTCATCAGTCCCGCAGCGCAGTTGTTTTTCCCAGGCTACACTGAATATCTGCCGGTTTTCTTACAGAGGTGTTCTACAGGCGGATCTAATGCCTTTTGGCAGGAGATCCCGGCTGGGCCCTGCTCTGCAGCTCTCCCTTCCCCTCTGCTGGTTCCTCGCCACTATGTCAGCTTTGCGTGAGCTTCTGTGGGCTCTGAGTGACAAGGTTTTCTCCACAACGTGTGTCCATGATCCTCTGTGTAGTTACGCCTTCTGATTCATACCATCCAATTTGTGCGAGTTTTTTTTAATTACAAAATTTGATGGATTTGTTTTCTTTCTCTTTTTCCCCTGGCTAGAGTTTCCCATGCCTCCATCACATAAAATCTGGTGAGCAAACAACTGCGTAGTCCTGTTGACTTGCTGACCTGACAGAACGCGTGTGCCCTGAAAATAAACATTTTCTAGAGCAGTGTAACTCTAGTGCTGGCAGGTGTTCTGAGCAAAGGATGCCCTGAACACTACACCAGGTGAAGAAGTCTAGTCAGTGTACCTTTAGCTTTGACTGCTGGGTTTTGATTAAGTCTATTTTGAATTTGCAGTGTGGTTTTGTTAGAGCTTATGGCTTAGTTTGTTTGTTTTTATGAAGGGATATATTTGTTTTTCATTAGGCAGGAAACTAATAGAAAAGGGAAAGTTTCTTGAATAGAAAGAAATATGAGAGATTCTGGGGTTTGTTTCTTTTGATTTTCAGTGTAGAGTATCTCAAAGACACTTTAGTTGCGAAGCTGACTTAGAGGATAAGAAAACGTGAGTACAGTAGTGTTTAACGTTTTAATTAAGTATTTTTCATTAATAAAAAATATGTGACATACATTTCAGTTTGGAGTCCAATCTTGATCCAGTTTATTTGCTGTGATAAAAACTGCAGTGGACTGAAGCCCCAGAGAGATTCATGGAGGGCAGTTGTTTGCCATGGTGTCATTTCCCAAAGATAAATTATGCAGCAGTAAAGACAAGTTCATAAACTTTATTGTGGTGCTTTAGTAGCTCTGCTTTAGGTACTACTGGGAAGGTAAATTCAACACTAAGGCCTTCCCCAAGCTTTATTAAACATGAGCCATCAGTGTGCCCAGGTGGCCAAGAAGGCCAATGGTATCCTGTCCTGTATCAAAAATAGTGTGGACAAGGGAAGTGATCCTTCCCCTGTACTCTGCATTGGTGAGGCCACACCTGGAGTATTGTGTTCAGTTCTGGGCCCCTCAGTTCAGGAAAGACATTGAAGTGCTGGAGCGAGTCCAGAGAAGAGCAACAAGATTGGTGAAGGGACTTGAGCATAAGACCTATGGGGAGAGGCTGAGGGAGCTGGGGTTGTTTAGTCTAGAGAAGAGGAGGCTTAGAGGTGACCTCATCACTCTCTATAACTACCTGAAGGGAAGTTATAGCCAGGTGGGGATTGGTCTCTTCTCCCAGGCAGTTAGCAATAGGACAAGGGGGCATGGGCTTAAACTCTGCCAGGGGAAATTTAGGCTGGATATTAGAAAGAAATTCTTTACAGAGAGAGTGGTCAGGCATTGGAATGGCCTGCCCAGGGAGGTGGTGGACTCGCCGTCCCTGGAGGTTTTTAAACTGAGATTGGACATGGCACTTAGTGCCATGATCTAATAAACGGACTAGAGTTGGACCAAGGGTTGGACTCGATGATCTCTGAGGTCTTTTCCAACCCAGTCGATTCTGTGATTCTGTGATTCTGTCTTAGAAGCTGCTATTGTAATTTTTTTTTTCTTTTTAGGATATTTTTCTAAGCTCAGTAGCAGGAGGGGGAAAGAAGAGGGTGGTCTTTTTTCTTCACCTTTGATTAATCTTTCTGACTTTCTACTTACACTAGCATGTAAAGGAAACATACTATGATAAAAAAATATTCTCTTTATACTTATTGACTCAAACACATAGCTTTTTATAGGCTTGCCATTTTTCGTCAATAGCACGCATCTTTGTCATAGTTTAAAATTATCTAGAAATAGTACAGTTACAGTTCTTAAAATTATGTGCAGCTATGAGCAATATGTACTATCCACATTTTCCGTATGTTGAGACAATGTTCTACTTTTATGTGTATAGTAAAAAATGATCAGTGATAAACAGTCAGGCAAGTGGAACTGTATCTTAATTGAATACTGAAAAAATCAGAATCAAAATACTTTACATTTGTATTCAAAAGAATTTTAGGACAAAATGTCCTTCTGGCCCTTATGTGGTAACCCAAAAATATAAGTCTTTCTGGCCTTTGCAGACTATGCTAGTATGCAGTATTGGCACCAGAGGATTTATGGCTGTTTGCCCTTAATTGATACTTTTTCTTTTTCTTTTTCTTAAGAATTTCAGAAGATCTTTAAGAAGCTATCGTTTTCATTATTTATCTCTGGGTTTCATTTTAGGAAGAATGTAGGAATGTTGAATTGTTGCTATTCTAGCTGGTGTTGCAGTCTCTTCCGAGACATAGTTCAAACTGCAAGTTACAAGACTAAAGGACTTAAAGAAATATACGACAAAGAGTTTGTCTTTGCTGTCCATGCAGGTATATCTTTTACAGCATAACAGCTATTCTTTAAAATCTAAGGTACAGATTTTTATTTTGGTTTTTAACCACAGTATCTCTTGGTGAGTTGAATCCTAGGGAACTGCCTAGCTACATCATGGTAAATACAGCTTTGTCACTGTGAAAGTGTTATGGAGAAGGAACAAACAGAAGCTACTTCTCTTGCAGTAAAAATCTCATGTTGACAGTAAAGCAGAGCCAGGCAGAGAGCTGATACCTAGCCTTTGAGTCATATTTTAACTCCCGCTGCCTTTAGCTAAGACCTAACAGTGAGCATCAAGAATTCAAGCGTGATCTCAAGAATGCAAGCACGGTCATTGCGAAAGGGACCAGATGTTCCCCCTGTATGGGAGCAGCCATAACCTCAAGAAGCCCCTTTCTTCTGAATCCTGTTTTCTAGAGCATGTGCTAAGTAAGTAGTAAACTGTCTGGAAACACTGTTGGAAAGCAACTTGTCCACAGTGCAGTTGCTCAGCTGGGGATGGGTCTGTTCTGTGTCTGAACACGTGCTCTGCAAACACCAGTTGGTTGGCTTAGGGCACCGAGCAGTGCACTGGTGGTAGCTGGCTGCTTCGGTCAAAATGTAGTGCTGGAAAATATATTACCTGCAATGAGACTGAGGGAAGCAAGCCATCTTCTCTGTATGCCCTCACTTTGGCACCAAGCAGCTTTCTGACTTTTGGGGACTCAAGTGTTTGATCTCCGTGAGCCCGTCTGTACTGCTCATTTTGTTTGTCAGTGAATAGGAGAAAGCAACCAAAACTGCTGTGCCAAATTCTCCAGGGCCTGCGTGTCTGCATACAACTGTTGTGTCTAGGCAAAGCTGGTATTTATAAGGGCTCTGGGTGGTGAAGAAATGAGACCTCCTATGTGAGGGAGAAGATGTTTTAGGCCTTAAAGAGGGATTGATTTGTGGTTATTATTGCTGCCTTTGATCTGCCAACAGGGATCTGAAACTGATCCACCAGAGCAGCACAAGTCTGATATATAGTGCCAGATGGAGATGCCAGAATAGGTTACTCCTGCTGTCTTTGACGCTGCCTTATCATGAAGTGATAAAACAGGTAGTACAAAGCAAAGCAAGCAAGGGTTAGGAGCGTGTGCGCTGCGGGAGTGCTGCCGGCTCTGTGAAGTGACTGCCAGCTGCTAAAGTCACTGCAAGATCAATCAGCCACTCGCAGCATTATCCTAACGCGATGAGAGGCTGAGGGACCCGAGCACACGGAGTAGTTGGCTGGCATACAGAATGGAACATCCCTGGGTACTTCCACGCTAAAATGAGGGAGTAGAAAATGCGGACTCCCTGTATTTCAAAAATAATCCCATATGATTATGGAGTGGCCATAGAACTGAAAAATGGTGTTTTGTTATAAGGGCTTTTATTCACCTGAGTTCATACCCTACCTATGAAGTATATAAAAAATTAATCTCATTTTAAAAAGTTGTACTGTAAGCAGTGGATATGGTCTAGCTGCTGAGAAGTCGGTCGGATTTTACCACTTCTGGTATCATTTTGCTTAGAAATTAGAGCAATTTGAGGCTTCGTACAGCTATTAGTTCTCTATAGATCTCGTGATCATGTCAGCAAGCTCATTGCGTAAGAAGAGCTTTATATAGATGTTGGATCAATTGGCAGTGAGCTGTCAATAAATGTATCTTCTTGACACCGTGCAATTGACAGGCTAATGAAGTGCTTTCTCTATGACAGAGCTGTTGACAAATCTTTAGCCCCTTTGCTTTTCCCACTCCTGCACTGGCATTCCTCAAAAAAACACTGTGCCACAAGCTTGGGGAATCCTAGGACAGATTCACAGGAAAGGGGGTGCCTGTTTGGTGCCTTGCGTGCACAGGCTGGGATTTGGCACACGTTAGAAACCTGTGTGTTAGAGGAACCAGAAAGTAAGGACAGTAGTCCAAGGACCACGTTTGCCCTCCCTGCAATGTGCTTTCCAACATGTTTTGAAGAAGATGCAGAGTAGATGTCCCATAGTTTATCCTCCAAGACTGCACCTTGGGGTTTGGCTCCCCGTCATTGCACCCCTCTGCCTTTGTTGCTACCACGGCACTTAGGCTGATTCAGTGTAATTGGATTTGACTCCATGAGCGTTTTCCTCTTGCACAGGAGGAGGTCAAACCACTGGTTTATTTTGCACCACTCTTGAAGGCTCCCGTGGGTGCCTTATGCAAATGTCTGATGATCGAGTAAACTATTTCATGTCCTTTTAAGTCAAAGTTCCATATTTGTTCTTCTAACTCATGAGTGTACGTAAGCACCAACGATATAGGATGAGTGCTGCCTACCTACGGCAAAAAGATGTTCAGCAAAACCACATCATGTCGGTATGCATAATCCCACCGTCCTTGTAAAACTATTTTGGTTAATGCTTGCATTAAGAAGTTTACAGAGTGACTCATTGGCCCTTAGCTATTACTAGCACTTGATGAGAAGACATAATTTTCACTCCAGTGTTCATAGGCAGCCTGGATGTTGTTCGGGTGTTGCTGTATAGTTTGGGGCTTGTGAGCTCTGTTACAGGTACAGATTCCCTGTTTGCTTGCATGGATAATAATGGGCGTCTGTAGATGATTTAAATAACAAAGAATGTGCTGTTTGATTGATATTGTAAAGCTGTGTTTATTTTTGCCCAGTTTCCAAGATATGCCTCAGTTGCTAACACTAATTACAACACAAATTATTATGAAACCTCTATTGTAATTCTTAAGTAATCTAGAGGTCTTTGCACGCCCCAAGTCACTCTATTCAGGAGAGTGCTAAAATAAGAAACGTAGGTGATTTCAAAGAAGACTATGATGAGACTGTCTCGTGGGATAGCCCGTGCTACATGGTGTGCACTAGTGGATTTTCAGTTGTCAGGAATAGATTGTGTGACATTAAAGGCCAAACCTTGCACCCACTGAAATCAGAAGCAAAACTGGTATTGATTTTGTTGAAATCAAAATCAGGCTGACACTATGCTGGCGTTTCATCTTAATGAACATCAGGGGAGAAGAAAGGCTTTCAAAAGGCTCTGTGTAGTTCACACCGTGGGCCTTGAATGACACTGAAAACAACTTGGGAAGTCGTGTGGACTGGGTGACATCTGAAGTTACTGATGTGACTGTAACTGCTCATTTCCAAAGGGGTGGTCAGCTTCTTGCCTTGCAAGAGGGAAAGAAGCCAATATAAAAATCTGCAATGGATCAGGGACAAGGATTCACAAAGCAAGTGAGACTTTTTGTCTACCCAACTCATCGTGCACAATGGAACACCAGTCTAGGAAAAATGCTGCTGCCAGGGAAACAGGAGCATATCACAGTTTGTTTCCAAACCCTTCGCTCAAAGTTTTAATGGCATGAAAAAATATTATGTGATTTTCCTGTTGTTACAGAACCTTCTCCAACTGTAGGCAAGTTTGGTTTATAGAACAGAGCTTTAAGAAAGAGGACAGGCTAAAATATTCAAACAAATGTTAGTGTCTTGTGATACCTCAGGAGCTGGTTCAGTTTGCTGATTGCACAGTTTCAGTGTGGTCTGAGTAATGAAGAGCTGACTAGTAAGCCTAGTTCGGTGTAATTCCCTGAGTACTCTTGAAGCATAACAAACCCAGAAAGACTGTAATGAAAAATAATAGAAAGGTAGCTGGGGGCTTAACTTATGATCTCTGCTCATTACAGTACGCGACATTTTCATTGCAGTGTTACCATAAATATTATTGGCTGCCACATAACACAGGTCCCTCCTGAAAAGATTCTGGAAAAGCTTTGTTGGCACAGTAAAAGCCATGGAAAAATGCCAAAGATCTGCTTAAAACCCAGTAATTGTTTGACAGATATTAATGGTGTGATGCTGTGTTCAAAACTGTCTGGAAAATGGGGTGAATAGTCTGAGTAATTTTATTACATGGTATCTGTGTGACCATCTTTGGTCTTCTGCAGTAGATGGATATAACTGGAAAAACATTGTATTGGTATTTTTTGCTTCCATAATGAAGTACTTGATCTCTGACTTTCAAAATTTCAGCATTTTATCAAGAATGGTGACAATGATTTTCAAATTGGCTTTGAATCTCCTTGCTCCTTTGCACATAAGTGGACCTGTCTGAGCACAATTCATCAGAGTGTCTGGAAGATTGACATTGGCGTGTTTATGCCAACAGTGGCCAGGGGACTGTTGAAAGGGCTGTATTTGGGAACTGGAAAGAGATTTCATGAGAAGGATGGCAAAATTTAATATTTACATTGACCTGTTATGCATGTTCAAAAATTCAACCCAAGAAGGTTCCCCTGGAACAGCCTTTCTGGAAAGTATGACCAACATGTGTCAAACAAAGCCAACTCAGGGACTGCATGAAATTGGATTGTCTGTGATGTGTAGTGCTTCATATGTGGTCCTGTGTGTCAAAAAGGTGATGTGAGTTTCCTCATTTCTTATTTTTTCCCAGTAATGCTTTTGAGCAGCTAAATCCATTGGGCTGGAGGAGCCAGGAGATTCCTCCACCGATGGCAGTGCTCCGTATCCCTGTTCCCTTGTCCTGCAGCAGCAAGGCCAGCTACAGATTCAGAACCTGTATATGCATATGGCCAGCCATGAACAGCTTAGCATGATGGGAGGACAGATGACCACATAAACGCAGAGAGGACAGCATTTCTAGGGATCAATGATCAGGGAAAACCCTATGTCAAGGATCCCTCTGGTACCTGGCTCCCAAATCTTGATGTCTCAGGTATCAGGAACCCAGATCTAGTCTCGCCAGCCTCCAGCCCCTCAGCCGTCCTGGGAGCTGATCCCACACTCTCAGTATCTCCAGCACTTGGTCCATCCTACTGACCACCTGTTCTGGCTTGAACTTCGCTGATGGGTCATGCAGGCATGAGGCATGCTGTCAGAACAGAGAGCACACACCAAAAACAGTGAGAAACAGGGTTTAGGGAGGACAAAGTGGGGGTGGTTTGGCGCAGGGCTTTGCCAGACAAATGTGCTCACCGGCTGCATGCCTGCGCACTACTGGCCTAATTTATTCCCCACCTGATCCTCTTTCCATTTTCCTATACTTGTCTCCACCATCTACCTTGATTCCTTCCTTCCCTTCTCTTGGTCCTGCCAGATGTAGAATAACTTAAGGAATGTTCCTTGGCTTGCACTTAGCTATTTTTACTCTCTGTTTCCTTTTTTTTTTTTTAATGTTAATTAGGTGCACAGCAAAATGCATGTAGTAAATCAGTAATAAAGATGATGTAAGGGGATTTATCTGAGCAACAAGCCCTTTAGTGTAGCCCTCAAAAAAGGAAAATGAGCACTGGTTTACTTAAGCCCAAAGGACTCCATGTGGACAACAAGACTCAAATAACATAAGAATGAAGAAGACTGTGTTTGGCTGGCTCCAGGAAGGTGACTGTGCTGCATGTCAGGATGTTTCTGCACTGTGTTCTCTGCGTGTCCGAGATTAGTTTGAGAGCAGGCAGGTGGCCCTGAATATGGTCCCAACAACAGGGTTCAGTGAAATGGAGCAAACTGTTGACTTATCTGCTGCATGCTCGTGGAAGTACAAATGCATAAAGACAAGGGTGGTGCTGATACAGGTGACTTCAGTAAACAGCACACACTTCTTTCTCATTTAACTAGTCCTTTTACTTCTTACTGGGGCATTTTTCTCTGCACCCACATGTGCTGGCTTCTGCCAGAGAAGCTGATCCTGCTCACGCAGATTCTGTGGCTCTTAGTTCCTTTTCATTTATTATATGGAGGATGTAATTTGTTCTGGTGGATACCTCAGCTCTCAGGGTTTGCAGCTGATGTCCATATCTGGCACTAAATTGTTTTTCCTGGTCACATGTAAGTGGGAGAGCACCACTTGATCTGTGAAAATAAAACCAAAAAAGTATTCCACTGCAGTCTGGGAATTCTGAGTTGTGAGGGCTTCAGGTTCTAACCTACGAAGTTTCTGCATGCACGGGGCAGATCCAGGGACTAGTCTGCTATGGAGCCTGAGACACCAGTCCATCTGAAATGGAGTGTGAGGAGGGAGATCAGCCCTCATGGACATGCCTGAAGATGTGAGTCCCAGGTGAGAAATTCTTCATAACTGAGATAGTATGATAGGACTGTCCAGGTGCAGAAACAAATCATTCTCTCCCTGCTCCTCTCCAGCTGCTGACTCATTATGTTGGTCTGGCTGAGGGTTGTTTAATCAGCATAACAGATTCTGTAGATTAAATCTTAATTCGTGTTTGTCTCTGTTTTTAAAGAAATAAGCATAAGCACATCCTCTCCTTTCCATCCTCATGACAGTTCCATGGAGGTCCTTCTGTGTCTCTCTGGCTTGGTGTCACAGCTGAGATTTTCAGTGCTGGGCTCCCTGGGGATTAGACAGGTCTGACTTTCAGAAAGCACATGCTGGTGTTCCATGTGCTTTCAAAACCCTCCCTACCAAAAGCCACATTTCTTGTAAGGTCTTTCCAGTTGGGTATGCAATGTCATTAGCCAGTTTTGGCCTGTACATTTTCCTTTAAAAAAGACCTTTTCTTTTTTGCTAGGTTTCTCTGAGCTTCCAGCTGTGCTCCCCTAACAAGCCTCTCATTTAAAGTATTTGCTTCAAAAGGCTGCTAGCCTCAGAGAATATAAGGAGAAGGTTTTTGTTACTGTCTATTAATTAAAGAAATACCTAACACCTACTTGGAATTCCTTTTTGAAAAACATAAATTAGTTCTCCTTAACATGTAAGATGGTGAGTTCAAAGAAGCAGTGATTAAATTAGCCAGTTTAAGAGTGGACATGTCTGGCAGAATTAAAATTACCCAGGAATTGCCAGCCCTGTAGGAGATCAGGTGTTTGTAAATCGTAATTAATCTCAGCTCAAATCTCCCCTGAGATGTCCCCTTTCAGTCTGACTGGACTGTGTTCCCTTTACAGCTGCTGCATTTGGGCTGCTGAGTCGTCACAGCAGGACCGGTGATGCTATTGTGAGGAGCACCACAGGGAGCTCCTGAGATTGGACCAGAGGTCCGTCTGGTTAGTGTCCACCTCTGACAGCAACCTGTAAAGAAAGAGGGTGGGAAACACGGTGCGTAGAGGTTGAGCCTTTCTCTTCTTCAGGTGTATGGTACTGCAAATGTAAAGGGGAGGGAATAAGGTTGAGGGATCTGACAGAAGGGACCTGTGTGGCGAATGGAGTGAAGTGACCAGTGGGAGATATGCAGGATGAATGGGCTTAGTTTGAAGGATGTGCGTTCTACACAGTTGCTGAGACAGTGAGCTCCAGGACAGTTGTTTTTTTTTTTCTTATTGATAGTTGGAGTGGTTTTTAGGCAGGAATTCACAATAAGTTAATGCAAGGCTGTTTGTGACTCTAGTGTAGCCTATAATGTTAGGTAGCTAACAGCTTGTGAGAACATGCAAAGTGGAACAGAGAGGGAATGGTTGCTCTGGGTGGACTTCATCTAGCATTTTAAATTACCTAAATGTGAGTGTCTGTGTGTCAGCTAGCTGCACACTGTCCCCTGTAGTCAGTGGAAATCAGTAACAGTGTATAGCAATGAGGCATCTCACAGCAGATGCTTATATTTGGTCACCCAAAAAACTCTCTGCTCCATTGGCTTCATTAGCCAGATCTTCACTGACCACAGCATGAGCTTGGATACCTAACTGTCCACCTGTACTGAATCCTCTCCTGCTTATCAGATGTGGGGTCCGGAGAATGAAAGTAGCTACAAAAAAAGAGATAGACCCAGCAGGGAGAAGGTGATCAGTTCCCCTGTGCAGTGCCTCTGGGGCGAAGACCCCAGAAAACGCTTGAGAAGGTAAGGGATTTCTGGTGATGCAGAAAGTCTCTCTGAAAGGCGAAGTGCAGGACTTGGAAGAATTAGGGAGGGTGATGCAAGCGCAAACTGCAGGAACCTTGGGTAATAAAGGTGATTGGAGCAGGTAGAGGCAACGGAAAATATCACAGGTTGTTACGCTTTGGAGCGTCTTGAGGATGGGCTGTGGAGGGTGATGATTTGGGGCAGCCTGAAGTATTAAACATAGTGTGAGTGGGCAATAGAGGCAGACAAACTGTTACAGACCTGAAAATACCAGAGCAGCTTTATACCACATTAAGCACCGCAGGTTTAGTAGCCCTGAGGCTCTATCAGCCCCTGCCCCCTTCATCCAGCCAGCGCTGCCTCCACTCCAGAGCCCGAGGAGTGAGCTGGTACGCAGAGGTGACAGCCCAAAACTGAGGTTTTTGAAGATGCTTTTAGAGAGCTTCAGGTGATGAACATTTCTGACACTGCTGCCATCTGCTCTCAGAGCGCTCCCAAACAAGGGGCAAAAAATTAGCTTAATAAAATGAGTCACTCTTTTCTGTTCTTCCTAATAAAGAATCCTAGAACTGCAGCTTGCCATCTGAGTGTGCAAGGAAACCAGATATTCATTTCACTTATCCATGCAATGTTCCTCTTAATTTAAATAATCTGATTTATGCTACAGAGAATAAAACCAAATTATTTGTAAACTACCAAAATAATATGATACTTGCAAGTAATTTTAACCTCTCCCTATTTTATCTCACTGGTACATTGCTGGCAAATTAAACCCCAGTACTTGTCCGCTTCCTGGGAGAAGATGTGGTTTGAGGAGGTGATGTTTTAGCAGCTCCCAAGGGAGGAAAGCCCAGTCTCAGTTGCTCAGAGGGAATACCAGGAACAGTGATAAGCTACACAAAAGCTGCCAGGGCAAAAGCGCCTTGCAGTAGGTGCTTGAGAACTGTAACTAGAACAGGCCGGTCAGCACGTGTCAGTCCTGCAAACGCTTCTTTCAGCTTCGGGTCTCCAGTGAGATCCCCACTGATTCAGCCTCTCCCCTCTCCTGCTTCAGCAGCTGAGGTGGGGGAATGTCACGTTTAGGTCACTGTAAATATCCGCATTTGAAGCTGCATCTGAGCATTAAATACCTGCCTGAGCGTGGGCTCGAGCTTTTGGAAAAGTGAGCAGCACTGGAATGTTTCACTGTCATTTCTCAGGTTACAGTACATACCTGGAGATGGTATCTCTCCAGGATTGTATTCAGCTGTGCATGTCTTTTCATTCTGCACACTCACCTTGCACGTCTATTACAGACGTAAAGTGAGAGCAATGTATTTCTAAAGGCTAATTTTGGAAATCCTCTTTCAAAATGCTTAAACTCAATAAAACTAATGGGTGCATCAGACGCTGTATTTCACTAGTTTACACAAGTTCACTCTTTTCTTCTCTGGGACTGTGTAGCCTTCAGCTGGTGAGTGTTGTGTTGTACGAGAGAGACAAATTGGAGGCAATTGTGCAGAAAGTGATTTTTGAAAATGGCTCTTCTGAACTTTATGAATTTTAACTAAAGTTCTTTCTTGAATTCAGAGATTTTGGTAGCAAAACTGTATGCTTTCAAGTTACAAGGTTCCATGCCTGAGCTTATGTTGTAAATTGCAACATTTAGCAATTTGTAGTTTAATTTAGAAGGATCACCTACTTTCCTAAATGCTTAACTAATGTGGCAGGCTGTGGTTATTGATTCTCTCTGAATTTATTACAAGAAAGCTGTATTCACTCTTTCCTCTTGGGAATGCCGCTCCTGAACTGCATGCTTGCTAGTGACAGCTTAGACCCCTGATACATAACCAAAGACCTTGCCTAATATCCTTGCAACTACTTGGGGAATTTTTATTAAGTAAAAGCATCATTAAAGTAGACAGAATGATGAAGTTTAATGAGCATCTTTCTCACTTGATATTGTTAGTTTGCTACAGCAGCCATAGTGCACTCATTTGTTACTTCCAGTGGGGCAGACAGAGAATGCAGGGAGATTTTGTTTATGTTTATATTTGCATACAAAGAAACATTTATGTTCATGAGAGATACTTGCTTTTCAAAATATATAGAAAGAAAGCAAGCAACTGGAAGCCTCTATCTGAGGGCTTTCTGCATTTTCAGTCTTACATTTAATCTCCCATTTCACTTAATATAATGAGAAGGCTGCACACAATACTGTAGCTGCTAAGTCTACAAAGGTTCAGCAGTTTGTGAACTGTGTTTATAATAACGAGTTTGCTGCAGACCGCAAACATCTGAAATATTTATTTGCGCTCCATATTTTATTCTTCAGCTGAGGCTGTGGGCTGTCCTGCTCAAAGCCCTACCAGCCCCATGAGCAGGTGACATTCCAAAATATCAAGTGTGAAGGTGCTGCCAAGAATGTTTTACCAGCACTTATTGCACAAATCTGCCTTGAAACAGGAGCCACGGTCTGCCTCAGTATTCCTGTGTCTGTTTGTGGGGACCATCTGCCTTCACTGAGGGCCTGGTCGTGCAGGCAGGTTTGACAAGGTGCTGCCTCCGAGTGTGTCACCGTCCATCAGCTGAGCCCCATAACCAGCTGGCTGCGTGGCCAAAGCTGCCGTCGGCCTGCGGGGACGGTGTGTCGGTGTCTCTGCCGAAGACATTTGACTTCGCAGTGATGCCGGAGCAAGAGCGAGTTGAGTTGCTGCAGCTTGGCTGACAGACGGTGATGTGCAAGCTATGGGTTCTGTGGCTGGATCTATCTAGTAGGGATCAAAATCATTAAGGACTCCACATCTACTACAGCCAAAGGCTTATAGGGTTTTTTTAGTAGGTTTTTGTGTCATTCAGATAGTTGCTTGTTCATTGAATATTGTGAATTCTCTTTTCCCTAGTGTAACAGAAGGCAAATTCTGTCCCACAGGCATTATCACAGTCATTATTGTATTTAAATGTTGTTGTGACACCATATGTCTCCTCATATTTGATGTGTACAAACACAAGAGAGAGTCCCTGTCTGTGAAGGCATCTATAATCTAAATACGTCTGATCCTTGCTCTTTGCATAGCAGACTACTGTGGTAGATTGTAAAGCATTTCTCTTCAGCTGAGATAGTAACGTGAAGCTGAAACTTCTTTGGAATTTTGCCAGAGAAACTTAAGTAGATATATTTGATTTGCCTATTTCAAACCCCAAAATTAATTTCCAGGATGAAGTTTTGATGCACATGCTGGTAGAAGTGTTTGGACATGAGAATAAGTAAAAGGAATGTAAAAGTGCTGCAGATGTGTGCAACTTATGCACATCTGCTACTACTGACATGGTACTTGCATGGGGCAGGGGGAGTTGCTAGAACACCAACAACACTGAATATCATAAGGAGCAAATATCAAAAGAAAACTGATACCAGAAATACTTACAGGTCACTTGGGATTTTTACTGCGTAATGCATGCAGTGGCCACTGGACCTCATTTTGCAGTCAAAAGGCATTGCCCAAGTAGACTTTACCAGAACTCTGAAGTTCATTCTAAATTGTCAATATTCAGTTTCTGCACTTCAAAAGCATCTATGTAGTCAGTAGAATTCCCACCACACCCTTTTACTTCAGAAAAAGCTCACTAATCTGAGCTCTGCCAGTCCACAGACGTGAACATTTGCACTTAGAAACCAGGAAAGGAGAGGCAGAATGAATGCCAAAAGTGTCATCCAAGAGGGAAATTCATATAAAGTTTCCAAAGCAAAAAAGCAGAGTTTAAACCAGCCTGTGGGTTGGCACTAACAGGGCAAAGAAGCTGTGGGGCAGCAGGGGGTGACAGACAGGACAGTGACAGGGGACTTCAGTTCCCATACACAAAGTGTTTTTGTGGTCAGATACAGTGGATCAGTGGATTCGCTTTTAATTCAGTGCTTAAAGTCCCAATTGGGGACTTTCTTATTATATGAAAAACCTCCCATTCTACTCCAACATAGCATCATTTCTCTAGAGTCAAAAAACATCTTGGATATTAATTTAGTGTTTAACTAACTCTTGGTGTTTGCAGATTTGAGCATGTGTTTCCACTTCTCTGTTGCGAACTTCTCAGAGTTATGAAATTGTTGCTGGTGGCAGTTCAAATGCTACACTGCATGTCATTGGGAATAAGATGCTGCTTGTCCCCTGACTTCTTCTACCCTGGGTAGATCTCTGATGGGACAGCCTCCTTGAATGACAGCTGAAATACTTCTATGCTCTTCCACTGTGATAGTATTTCCTGATACCAAAACATTTCCTTCCCTACTTACCTCCCTCAACTCACTTAAAGCCTTCTAAAACAGGACAGTTTTTAAGATGGATATTTGATTAGTATGCATACTGTGTACTTGGATAAAATACAGACTTGTGCTGTTGGGGCTGTATCTCTTACGAAAAGAAAAATACATGTTGTGTAGCTAATAGTCAGCAGGCAGTTATCACAGAGGGTCAGGGCTCCCTGCGTATGTCAGGAAATGGCATCTGATCCCTTGTTGATAGCAGGTGATGGCACACATAAAATTTCAGTAAGGTGAAGTAATGTCATCATTTACAATTGTATTTTCCTTGAGCAAGGCTGTTTTGGGTACAGCGCACCTTGACAGCAGCCTGTTTAGTGGGGTGATGTAAAACTAGAGCTGCTGAGGAGGTGGAAGCAAGAGCTGCCTCTCCAGCCCACCCTAGGAGAAACTCTAGTCCTGTTCTGCAGTCCGGGAACCCCAGCCTTGAAGTATCCTCAAGATGCAGCGAAATAAATCTCAGACTGGGTCGTAAGTTTTAATCTCCTGATTTGTATATGTCTTAGCTAAAACCTTTCTGTATCTGACATGAACAGCCCCTCCATAGCCATGTCTTACAGCACAGTAATTCAAGAGTTTGGATCCTCGTTCAGTGTCTCTTGCATACGGTTGACTGCATAGTCCCCCAGGCCCTGTAGAAGGAGGGCCAGTCTTCTGCTGAAATCTGGCTCAGCCTGCAAACTAAGAGGTCTCTGTAAGTGAAGAGTCACTTTATCTCTGAGGTACTCACTCAGGCTGATGTCCACCGCAGAACTGTATAGCAGGTCATGCTTTCTGAGTGAGCAACAGTGTCTCATGAGTAACTGAGTCTGTCCCAGCATGGCCAAGCAAATGATCAGTACCTGCTCCTGGTCTGCAGCGAGGGCTGGACAGACACTCAGGCTGCACACACGGACTGCAGTGGGGGGGAGCATGTGAGGGGCCGGGGCAGCTTTCTGCCTGCACTAGACACAGGAAAACGCAGGACCTGGGTTCTGTGGCAGCAGCGATGACAGCTGCCCATCCCAATTTTGACACATCAAAAGGCAATTCTAGAAAAACGCAGAGTTTCTCAGTCCCAAGCCCCTGGATCCATCCTGTTTCGCGACAAAGTCCACCAAAAGGTGGAGGTGCAGTGACACAAGGAAGGCTGTTTTGGGAACTGGTGCTGTGATCTTCTTCGCTAGCAGAGTTCCTATCAAGTGGTAGAAGTTTGTGTTCAGCGTGACTGACAACAGCCTCATATGGGACTGGGACGGACACTCACGAGCATGGGGCTAAAGCATCAGTGGGAGGACCTGTCAGCAGGTTTTCAGTGTTGGTGTCGACATTGCCATGTTTATACAGCCGAATGGGCAGAAACAGACCTTGTCTCTGTTCCCTTCTAGATACACTGACATGTCCGCAAAGTATGTCTTCAAAAAGCACTTTATGTTAATAAGAGAAGTTTGAGCTGTGTTTATTTTGGGTAGGTTTTTAATTTAGTTTAATCAGGAATACTCATAAATTATCTATTAATTACTATGTGATATTTAGCAAGATCCTCTCAGCCATATAGTCTATTTAGCTTTGCTGTGAACGCTAGCCATCTTAATTGTAGGATACTTTGTCAACATTTAATCAGTGGCACTTACTAATGTGGCATTGATGTGTTGGTGGCTGTCCCAGTGCTATCAATCATGTGTGAGCAGCAAAGGCGGCGGTGACACCATTGCTCTCTGTCACATTATCAAGCCCTTGGGTTTTCTGGTTAGGGATGATGCTCACTTTGCTCTAAGTGGGCACTCTATCTCTCCAGTTCAACCCAATTTTTGTCATTGTCAACTCGAATACACTTCCTTGCAGCCTTCCAAGCCTTAATCCCATAACTGCAGAATTAAAGGTTGCTAGTTTCTGAAGGCAAAACGGATTGCTCATTCACTGCTCCAGAGGCCTGCTCTTCCCCATGTTACTCTCTGATTAGTCATGAAAAACCTAATATTATGGACTGCAGCGTGAGCTCTAATAGAAAAGTCAGTGTTGAGTTTGAGACAAAATAAATATAATGACCTTCCTTTTTTTATTTCTAGTAACTAGATGCATTGTTTAACATGCTGCAGAGTAAAAGCTTGTGTTAAATGGTTGTATCACAAATATTCTTTATCTTATTTCCTTGCAGTCTTTATGGCAGACACATGCAGGCGAATCCTGAACCTCCAAAGAAGAACAATGACAAGTCAAAGAAGATCAGCCGTAAGCCTCTGGCAGCCAAGAATAAATAAGGCCCTGGCTCCTGCCTCTGTTTTTACATCTTTTACATTGCTTTTGCATGTGCCTATAATATTCCTACACGTCTCCTCTTATTCATAAAAGGCAGACACTAGAGGTAAAAGCATTTTACTATGTATACTGCTTTAGAAGACACTGTTTGAGGAATACAGAATTACATATTCTCCTAATTATGGTCACGTTTATGTAGCCATTTAATATATCACTGTCAAACACATTTTAGCTTTTATATTTATATGTATATTAATGTCCTCTTATTCACATGTATCACATCCTGTTAATATCAGGGGTTTTGCACCTATATTATACGATATTAAATTTCATATAATATTCCAAGTGATTTTAATAAAGGTCTTTATTTGTATTGTGTTTCAGTTTCTTCAGTAGGATTTCTGGATAGCTAATTCCTTGAGGAATGTATATGTCCAGTGTCCTGCAATGTGTTAATTTCTTGTATAGGAATGTGATAGCATTTTATCTGATACAAATTTGTTAAAATGTTAAACATTCTGTTCAAGGAGTGAAAAATTTTTTGCCTTGAAGATTATTTCGAAATCAAGGAGTAGGGGAAGGGAGAGAGGAAAGAAAAAAATTTGTCTTTGTGAAAAGCTGCCAATTGCCAACCTCCGTTTGGGGAAAGAGAACTTTCTCATTTGAAGAAAACGGTATTTCTGCCAGTTTTTAAGTGACTTTTTTTTTTTTTTTTTAAGGCAGAAAACCCAAATAGTGTATTTAATCTCTGTTGAAAGTGCTTGTATTGAAGAGCTGTTCCAAATGGGTTTTGAAAATGCCACGGGTTCTATATTTGTCTGTACAAAGCCGGCACCACAGCCAAGCTCAGAAGCCACAAATTGTTTAACATCTCAAACAGCTTCAGGTCTTAGCAGTGGGGAAGAAAAACCTAACATCTACAGACAGTGATTTCCTAACAGTTTTATTCTTACCAGAGCAAAAGCTAACCAGAAAACTCAAGGAACAAGAACAGGTATTCATACCCAGATCGCTCGTGTCAGGACCCTCCTGCTCTTGGTTGCATATTTCATGGATTTTGTACCTGAGCAACCCATTGCCGAGTTTCGGCTGCCGTCCGGACTGCGCGCCAGGAAACGTGCCCAGGCTGGCAAAACAGACCTGTTGTGTTCAGTGAGAGAGGAAAGGTTTTGAATATCTCATGCTAGAAATTATACTCTCTACAAAAGCCATTTTGTGTCTGAAGACTGTTATCAGCACCAGCCTCTTGATCACATTTAGGATTACCCTTACCCAGCATTTAAGTAATACATGGTTGCCTTAGTCTGAGAATAAATGTATTGACATATATTTTGCAACAGAATTGGCAAGCAGGGCTCAGAAGTTGGCATCAAGCTTAGGACACATTTTAAGTGGTCTTTGGTACTTCCGAAGAATGAGGCAGCCTTGGTAAGCAGATGGAAAACAGTAAAAATGGTAGACTTGTCAGGAACAGTCAATTCTCACCATTGCAAGCTCTGCAGAGGGTTTTCCAGACCTCGTAAGTGATCTGTTGTGGGGAACAGGTCCAACTGAAACAGGCCCATGGAGGCACTAGTTTGGGTGCATGCTAAGAATTCACAGGAAAAACTGGCCCCTGGCTGGGATGCCCACAATTAAATCAAGCGTGGGCATTAACACGTGAGGGCACCTAATGCAGTAATAATCGTGCTACAAAAAGCCCTGAAGAAATGTCAGTGAAATGTCAGAAGATCCCCAAACTGCTGTTGCAAATTCCTTTTGGAACAAAATAAATAGCATGGGCACGTCTATCGGGAAGGGGTGAAGAGGCCCTGGATCCTTTCCCCGGTTCCTCTCCTGGCACTGTCACCACCCAGCCCTTGGGGGGGCAGCAGCCACCGGGATGAGCCACTGCTGTCCTGACCAATGCCCCCAGCCATGGCCAGACCCTGCGTTCAGGCTGCAAGATGTTTTCTGTACACTCACTTCCAGATAAACTGGCTTTGCAGCTCTTCGGCAATCTCCCTGGTGCACCTGGACACGGGTTTCTAGGGGCAGGGGAGCAATGTGGCTCCTTTGGGTTGAACAGAAGTCCAGCCAGAGCTGAAGGCATCTGGGTGGCGTCTGAGGCTGCGTCCATCACCTGCTCTGTGTCTTGGGGTTTAGAAAGACAGAAGGTGCTACAGGGCTACAAGGGTTTCAAAGCATGGAGTCTCTAATGGAGAAATAAAAGTTTGTTGGGGAAGGCCCGATAATGTTGTTGGTGGGAAGCTGCAGCACCACTTTAAAATAAGCTGCTGATTTTCAAGCATTAGTCAGACTTCCATTAACTGCTGTTGCAAATTTTGAAAGTGTTGAAAGACTCGTGCAAGCTCTCCTCTGCAGGGTTTGGAAGTATGGATTGGAGCATTCGTGGGTCTCCATAGCAAAAAAATCCACCCAACCTTCCCACTTCTTCCCCCATGAAGGAGGAAGAAACACAGTTTTGACAAGCAAAAGCAAAAATGAAGGGTCTGGGGAAGAGTAAGTGAAAGGCGTAAAGATGAGAAGGATAAAAGAAATCCTAAAGGGAAAAGTATTATACTGAAGATAGTGGCAGATGGGGAAAAAAAAAAGAAGTTTATTGAAAAGAAAAATGAAAAAAAAATAAGATAATCTGAGCAGACAATGAAAAACCGAAATGTATAAAGCTTTACAAACAGAAAACAAAATGGGGGGGAAAGGAGTGCTCTTCAGAGGTTCATGGCAGAATAAAAGACATGGGGAAGCAAAGCAAACCATCTGGGATGTAACATGCTAATGTTTCAGTGTTTTTAAAAAGGTACCGGCTTTTTAGAGCAAACTACACAACAGTTTTAATGTGAGTTTGCTGAATTCCTGTATCTGTTCTCTAGAGTCATTGCTTTTTTAATATTTAAAAGCAACTTGTTTCATTTTATTGGGTCACATTTATTTCCCCACTGTACTTAAAGGAAAGGAATTGCTGTGTCCTACTGCAAGGAACCGAATAATGAGCATCACAGCTCGTCATGGTGCCTCTGATGTTTCCCCTGGTCATTTCTCCAGAGGATCCATAAAACTGAAGTCCCTTCCAGTGAGCCCTTGGGTTCTGGCCTGAGGAATTTTGTTGTGCCACCTGGAGCATGGAGCTCTGTATAGGCAGCTCCTTGCTCCTCTGGTCAGTATTGTTTCACTGCCCTGGTTGACAACGAGATCCCTGATCTCAGGGTGCATTGAAAATGACTTTTTTTTGCCATCCACTCATTCACGGTCACTCGTTCAGGGTGCCTCCTCAGGCCAGCCTCTCATACAGCCAACAACATGCCACTTAAAGGGGAGAAAATTATTCCTGTGAGAAGGAAATTTGCTTTTTAGAGCTTTCCAGCACCTGGGAGCTCTTTGAAAACAACAATGCAGGCAATTCTCTGTTTTGATTTTGCATACAGTGAACTGGAAAGAGTTTGGCAGTTTTTTTGCATACAGTGCACCTTGATGAAGAAAACTTTTAAAAATTACTGTAAGGCCAATATGCTGTGCCTGTGCAAAGAGTGGCCTGGGGAATTAATGCTCCTTGCTAAAGATAGGGCCAAATAAAGCCAGCAATCCCACATGTGCAGGCACCATCCACAGTTTTCTTGTACTTACAGTGTCTGTTAACCCTGTGTTGTGTCCTGCAGTCCTCCTGATGGACAGATAACAGTTAAAAAAAAAAAGTGGGCAACATTGCTGTGATTCCAAAGTTTCACCCTTTTGTGATTGTTAGTCTGGCAATATATTTCCCACGGACTCACTGGTATTCAAGCATCTTTATTTTGGTTTTAGCCAGGTCTTTCCTATTAAGGAAATGACACTGTGGCATCTGTTCATCAATTAGCTGCCAGCCCTACAGCTGGCAATCACACCAGCACCTTGGGCTTTCCATTGGGCAGCTCGTTCAGAGGTACGATCTGAGCCAGCGCAGCGCTCGCCTCTCCTCCCTCTGCACTCCCTATCCTCCCCATCCTCCTCCTCCGGGGAGGTGCGTGGGGCTGGGTGCTGGGTTCCTGGAGGCGCCGGGGAGAGGGAGAGACCATGGTCCTGCTCTGCCAGAGCCCCGGCTCCCTCGCGGAGAGCAGAGTGCGGTCAGGAAGCGTTTCCAGCCCAGCAGTGTGTGGGTGCCCCGCGCTGGCTCCCGGCTCGGGGCGGTGTGGAAGCCGGGCGGCGAGTCTGTGCCGTCCCCATGTGTGCTGAGCAGAAGGAGCTCCGGAGACGGGCAACATTTCCAGTTTGGAGCAGGTGGTAACTGTTAATATCCTCATGACAACCAGGAGGAGTGAGATTGTCATCGGTTATATTAGTTGTTAATTTTGTAAATATTAACAATTTCTAGGATTATGGCACAGGATGTGAGCTGTCAACTCGCTTTATTTTCCTCCTACTCCTCCTTGCAATGACACATCTTTTATACTCCCGGATTCGTGCCATGTGTTTGTTGCCTTGCGCTGACACTGGGGCTGGCAGATGTTCTGGGATGAAACCATGATAACCTCCCAAAAGTCAGATTGTCTTCTGCTCCTGGGTACTTTGTTTTCTCTGCTCTAGGGATAAGTAATTTGCCTGTAAAACACAGTGATTTATAAATATCTGTGGTTGGTTTCCATCCAGTGCTGCTGCCGAAGCCGCTGCCTTTGGCACAGCTGAGCTCCCGCCTCCCCTTCCAGCTCACCTGTGAGTGCCGCGGGCGCCGCTCCCCGTCCCCCTTGCAGTGGGAACTGAATTACAGCTCGCCAGGAACCGTTTCCCTGTTGTGAAAAAGCCCTTAAAATTGACATTTTTTGCAGTGTATCTCAAGATACATATTTTTAGATCAAGGAGCACAGTAATCGCGTGAGTGCCAGCCACAGTATTCACCCCTGCAGCTTGACAGACATGTTTGGAGGCAGCTTTGGAGACCAGATGCGACCAGGGCTGAGCACAGGGACAGACCGCTTTGTCGGGGCACTCGCTCCTCATCCTGACTCCTTGCTCCTGGCAAGAGCCTCTGCCCGCCCGGCACCGCTCCAGTGCCACCAGCAGCCCTGAGCGCACAGCTGGGGCCCAGCCGAGTGGTGCTGAGCCCCAGGCCAAGTGGGACTTCATGATTTTCCTGACAACCCAGTTATTCAGGACGTTTCAAGTGGCTGGGCACCAGGGCAGCCACCAGTGCGAGAAGAACTGGGGAGCATGGCCATGGCTGGCAGGGTGCTGGCAGAGGACAAAGCCTGGCGCTGAGCTGCACCCTCCAGCCTGGCATGGTTCATGTGAGAGGCAAACACTGGACATGATACCCACACTGTTTCAATAATAATTTAAATGGAGCGCCCTCTGCAAGGGCTGGCGTCCCTCAGGCCCTGGGGGAAGGCTCACCCTGTGCCTGCGCCTGGGCAATGCTGTGCTGCTCCTGGTTCTGCTCATCTTTGCTTGGCTGGCGTGGCGGTCGCAGGCTGGCGGCAGTGGCTTTCCCAGCAGCACAGAGCTATTACCAGGCAGAGCCAGCAGAGCAGGGACACCTCTCACCTGGCGATTGCAACCATCATCCTCATACGCCAACCCCACACCCACCAGGGCCACCCTGAGCTTGGCCAACAGTGCTCCAGGACCAAAGGGCCAGGGCAAAAGTCGCTCCTGGGAGCCACCCATGGGGCTGGGCAGGACAGCACCTCGTCGAGGGGCAGCCAGCGGGGAGCCAAGGGGCTCAGGTGAGCCTCAACACCCCAAGCTGGGGCACCGCTGGAGCAAGGACAATGCCATGGAGGTTGTGGTGTGCTGGGACATGGTGCTCAGGCTTGCATTGGGAGAGTGGATTTTAGCTTAATCCTGGGTGTTGTTTTCCTCCCAGCCCTGTGGTTTAGGATGTAACATCACAGCAGTGACATGGAGAACTGGTGATCCTGTCAGCTATCCCCTCAGACACTTGATTTTAGTTAGTTTTGGTTTGGTGGCCTTGTTTGAGCACCCTCAGCGAGCTCTTATTTGTTCCAGTATCTATCCGGATGTTTTATTTTAGGTAGCTACTCAAACACGCCTGGCATACACGATTCCCTGAGATCACACAGAAGTGAGCATCTGTGTTTGCAGGAGAAGAGAGTGCTGAGTCAGAGGAATGAGGTACACGGGTACTTACTGGGATATGATTTTAGCAGTTACCATCCAGATCATACAAAGCAACTTTCCTGTCTTAATTTCTGGTCAGCTTAAGCTACTCCAAGATTTCTGCTCTGCCAGTTAAACACCTTGTAGGCTGGGAATTCAATACTAATCCATTCTAAGGGCAAACATAAAAATCAAAACTTTGATTTAAATTCAAGTATCTTGCAGATAACCTGTAGGCTTGGAGCTTAATTGTCAGAAGCTCTCAGCTCCTTGTGCAAATCGAAAGAATGATCGACAGGATCTAGAAATGCAGTTTTCCACCTTTGCCAGCAGTGGGTGCAAGAATACAATTAGAACAGCAAGGAAGGGAAACACCAGACCTAAACAAAAATTACGGCCTGAAATCCTTTTAATTCCTCGTGTTGCTGGTACAAAAACGTGCCAAGACAGTTCACAGCGAGCACGACTGTCACCCCAGGCTGGGTAGATTGTCCCCAGGGAGGCTGCTGGTATTTCCTTTTCCCTCACTCTGGTTTTACATCATCTCCTCCAATTAAGAAACCAAATAATTCAGAGGCAGCCATGTGCACCAAGTGCTGTAGCAAGGGCTAAAAATAGCCCCGAAACCTCGGGAAAAACAGCTCCTGGGCTCCACACTGAGCAGAGCCCTGTTGTGGTGTGTGGGGAGGATCACAGCCCTGGTTTGTCCCCGTCTGGGGGGCAGACAGACCCCCAGCAGCCAACCCGACCATCCCCCTGGGTCTGGATTTGGGGATGTGGGGCAGCCCTGGCAGTGATGCTCCTCTGCGCCTCCCTCTGGGAGAGGCCCCGCTGCCATGGGGACGGGGGTGTTGAGGCAGAGCTGGGCGGCGTGCAGGGCCCCTGCGGACACCCAGGGCTCTGCACTGGGGACCTGGAGCCAACTTCTCCATCCCCAAGTACAAGTACATGGCAAGTACTAGAAGTGGCTCCACAAGCTGGGCTTGGGTTTCAGACCTGAGGCTGACAGCTTTGCAAACAGACACACATAGAAAACAACGACCATTCCCTTTTTTTTCAGCAAGAAACACCCACCCCACCCAAAAATAAAGATTAAAAAATAGTGTCTCCAAAGCCCTTGGAATGAAAGAGAGGAAAAAAAGCCCGTGGGTTTGGGAAGAAAATGGAGTTTCTTCTGAGTAAATAAGAAACCAGGGAAGACCAGGCCACCTGGCATAGCTTCACAGCTAGACCCACGCTCCTGCCGAGGGACGGGCAGTTATAAACAATAAAACAGCGTGTCCAGTTCTGCATAGGAGTTTTCTGTTCTTGTAAACCAAATGAAATTAATCATTACATTTATCTACAGGCTGTTCTATAAAATCAATGAGCACTAGCACTGCATAGCGATCAAAATATGACAAGGCACTTAAACTTTGCCAACTCAATCCAATTAATGATATCTTCGTTAGAAAACAGTCATTTTTATAGAGTCAGTTGACTCTTCAAGGACTATAATATAAGATTGATATAAGCTCATTGATTTTTACTTTATGATTTCCAGTTGAAAGCAAACAGAGATCACTCGCTTTATAAAACTGTGAAAATATGTGTGTATTTAACATACCAATATTATTTATAAGCAGCAGCTAATATTTAAGTGCCTCTTGTATGCCTTGATAGAAGTGGTCCATGAATTCAGCCCTCTCAGATGTTCAGAGGATGTTCTTCCACATTATTGCTATCGTCATTTGTCTTTCCTCTCTGACATGTGCAGTTTTTTATGCAGGAAAACTCTGTAGACAAGGCTCGTCAGCAAGGAAGCAGCAGCCTGAATACCTATGAGGTGTTGCTGGAAACCAAGCACCTCCAAAAATCTCAGCCTGCCTCTGCCACCTCTTCGCACAACAGCCTGGGAGTTTGCAAGGCAGAAGGGTGACCAGGGGACCCTGAGGGCAGCAGGAGCGGGATAACACTGCAGGTGTAGGGGGTTAGGGGTAGGGAAATATTCTATGAAAAGTTTATGGAGTGGTAAGGACTTTTGGGGGTCACAGGTAGAGGGAGAAAGGTTTGATTCAGAGTAGATGTTGGAGGGAGGAGAAGGATCCCAAGACTCATTGGGTGCTCGTGAAGCTCACAAGCCCTCTTGGGAAATGGAAGGTAAAGGCAAAGCCTGGGAAACTGAGCACAGAGCACAGCTGGAGGCAAGAGCTCTTCCCTGACACACAGTGATGGTTGGCACTGCATGCATGTGGGTTTTGGAGGGGTGTCTCCATGCTGCGATGCCCTTCAGCCACCCCCTGCATCGAGCCAACCATGACAGACAGGCCAGAGACAGGGCCAGAGCCTTGGTGTGTTCCTTCAGGACTTCAACGGTGCAAATCAGAGCTGAAAACCTCAGGTGACAGGTGAGTGCCCCAGTAAATGGCGCTGGTGAGAGCTGGTGCCTGTCCCCGGGCAGGAGGACCGCACACCGTGCATGCAGGGCCTGCGGGTGGTCAGGCTCGGCTCCCTCACAGGGCTTATGGGAGGCTCAGTTTCAGTCACCAGGAACATCCAGGCACCGAGAGGCAGAAAATGCCTTAAACTAATGGGATTCCATATGTTTTGATCTAATGTTCATGGGGTTAACATGAGACCACAGGGTCTGAGCAGTGGTTTCACTGTCTGGAGACAGTATGTCCTGCCTTCAGTCAATGCATAGAAGAAAATGTAACCAGGGGGAAGATGCTGCTCCTGAGTCCTCAGGACCAGGCAGTGGGTCTCCACCGAGTCGAGCTGTTGGCTCTACATCAGTCTGTGAGTCCACCTTTCCTTGTGCTTTTCCTCCCTCCACCCCAGGCAGCCGAACAGCCATTCCTGGTGCCTCCTCTCAGGGGGAAGAGTTGCCGGGTCGGTGGCAGCGCAGAGTGGGCTGCGTTTGCCAGGTGTGCTGCAGAACAAACCTTGCCCAGAGGGCTTCCTTCTGCCCTCTGTCCCCGGACAAACCTCAAAAAACAGGCTCCAGCATCTGAGTGTAGAAAAGCGGATCTATCAGCAGCAGAAGGAACATCCAGATAAATCACATCAGTGCCACATTTTTATTAGTAACAGTCCTTACCAGGGCAGCCACATGAGTAAGTGAAAAAACATGCCCCAATAATTACAACTGCTTGGGTTTTTGTGGGTTATTGTCATTAATAAGAAGCTCTTGTTAAAAGTCTGAATCTAGGAGGGAAGGATGAGCTAAGCTACTTCTGTCCCATCAGTGCCCAGATCTCAAAACCAAAGGAGGGTTTCAAGGGAATGAGGATCTGGGTTTTGAAGAAAAAGACAAAAATGAAGAGAGGAGTGAGTTTCGTTTCCTTTCCAAAAGTGCAAGTGTGTTTTCGGACATCATACAGCAGATACAGATGAAAACAAAACAAAAAAATTGTACTTCTGCAGTAATTTGCAGTTGCACAGTGAATTACTCCTACTTTCTGAGATGCCTTGCCTAGCCAAGGTGGTGCAAGCGCTGGCACACACCGGAGGTCACCACATATCACCAGCAGATGGGAAGGGGACACAGGCACCCCAGCACCAGGCACGGGGCCACGTCTGCAAGCAGGTGACCTCTGCTGCGGCAGAAGAGCTGTAAAGGCCGGTGAGCAGCCAGGGCCACCGCTATCGCCGGGGCACGGACACCTGGGCTTGGCCCAGCGGGCAGGAGGACTTGGTAGCAGGAGCCATTTGTGACACATTGCAGGACATAAAGAGCTTCACACCCCTACAAGCTTGAGTCTTTGAGAAGGCAAGGTGTGACGATCACAGGGAAAAGCTGGTCTCAGTCCTCCAGCTGCTCCTTCCCCCTTTCCCATGGCTTTTGGATGCTGGAAGAGACACAACAGGGTGAATATTTGGACGAGTCTCAAGACAATTTTTTGATGGTCTTGAAATCAGACAGGTTAATAGGAGTTCCTCAAGCCAGCAACAAGGGCAGGGACGGAAAGAGCTGTGACAAGATGGTAGCAGACTGTGCCAGGGGAGCCCAGCCTGGGCCATGGGAGCTGCTGCAGAGCCAGCACCTTCTCACAAACACTGAGGCTCTCCTGAGGTGGACCAGTCATTTCTGGCCAGGATTAAGCACGAGCACACAGGGCTGAGGGGTGGCACAGGGGCTGCTTCCCCATGCTCCACCGGGCCTCCCGGTGTGGGTCAACCCTGCAAAAGGACAGAGCTGTCATTAGGCCGAGGGCACAAAAGAAGCAGATGCTGGATGCAGTGGGTGATAGCAGGAAAAGTAGACGGGGTTGACCCTTCTTCATGCATCCCCACCTGTGCAAAGCCTGTCCAGTGGCTCACTAAGCTCTGCTCCAAAAACCAGCAAGCCCAGGGCAGCAGCAGCGAGGTGGGGGGCTGGCGGCATGGGGAGCGCTGCCCGGCTGGTGCGGCCGCCGGGGCTGTGGTGCTGTCTCCGCAGAGGGCGGCTGCTGGAGCACACAGCAGCAAGAAATCCCTTACAAGAGTGAGTGACAGTAATTGGGAGCAATCGCAGCAATGCAGACATGAAGAAGGCTTTTTAGTAATTCACTGCTCCCTTTAATATAATATGAATAATCCCCCTCTAAAGTGTTGGTTATGACTGCAGCCTCCTAATTTTTTTGAGTTTCACCTTAAACTAGTTGTAAACTGAGGTAATCAGTTTCTGTGGGATTATTAAGAAGATTGCACATCTATTATGCTTCTCAAATCAGCCATTTTTTCACGTTGTCTTATGTCTTTTTTTTTCCTTTTATTCACCCCTTAAAAGAAGGAAATGAATGTATTTTGTCATTCAGGCCTCCTCTCCTGGTTACAGGTGCCATGGCAAACATTTCCTACCAGGAAGGTAAATATAATTTGGCCCGAATTCTGAAACACTTTCACAGGGATCACAATTCCTGTCTCTAAGGTCTTGAAGTACCTCAGTTTGCTTGAGTGTGGTGTGACACTAAAAGAGATGGAGACAGTCATCAGTGGCCAGTGCAGGAGCTCGCTCTGGTGCAAAACTGCTGATGAAGCCCAAGGCACATTTGTTCCATCTCATGCCTCAGTTTTTTATCTGACAGGGCTTCCTACCTTCCTCCTTCCTGCCTCCCAGCTTGTCTGGGGGTTGTTCTGGGGGGATAGAAGGTGTCTTTGTAATCTGTAGCACCAATGCTCAGAAACCTCAAGTGTGATTGAATAGGAAATGCTCATCTTGTGTTCGGAATAACCCTCGTTCAGTCAATATTTTCTGTTTCAGCATTATCAGCCAGCAGAGGAGGCTCAGCTGCCTTTGAGGCACCACATTGCTGAGAGCCCTGGAGATCAGCCTGGCAGCTGGGAGCCAAGTGGTAGCACTCCAAAAATAAAGGGTCTAGGAAACAGAGGATGAAGCATCAAACTTCAAGGGAGTGGATGAAGGCAGATGCACCTGGGTGGGAGTTACTAGACATTATGAAGAGGAATAAAACCTCAGGGCTAGAACAGGGAGTGTGATGCCCTCCACAGGGTGGCTGTGCTGCCTGCACTGGTGGATGCCCTGCTCACCTCCACCTCTCACCCTGGCTTCTCAAAATAAATCTCCTCTATACCCAGGATCTGTGGCAAAAAGCTATATTTCCACATTTCTGAAAGCCAGAGCTCCTACGTGAGTGTCTGAAAAGGGCTAACGGCACCACAGTGGGAATCCTCCGCCCTTATTTCACAGAGCGTATCCCTCACGATTTCAAATAAGATGGATTCACCAAAAAGCTGGTGGGGTTCTTGTGAACTTTTCTTCTGACCAAAGTATGCTGAACTGCTTCTGAGCAGCTTGAAATGCTTTAATCTGACGTTTGGTATTCTGGTATGTGCCTCTATTCTTGTTTCCGTTGGTCACAATTCCCCTTTCAGGCAGCCTGTGAAGTCACTTTCCCTTCTGCACGTGCAGGTGGGCTATAGAAAACGCAGACCTTCTGTACAAGAACTCAGATATGACCCACCATTGCGTTTTAGGGTTGCCATTTGGGCGCACACAGTAAACATATGGGTAGTTCTGCAGAGTCGATCTGGTGCAGAGATTAGCACATAAAACAAGTCACAGAGGTCATAGCAGAACAATTAGAGCATTTAAGACAAGGAAGGTTTGTATCAGGATTTCTTTAGTTCTCTGCAGCTTGACCATTCTATAAAATTTCAGAAAAAAAAAAAAAAATGGACGAAAGCAGGATTATTTACCACATATGGAGAATCTTTGTGCTCTCATGGCTGCTGAGCACTGGAGCGTCAGCACTCAGCTCCAGAAGAAGTTCCTAATAACTTTTTAATACTGGTAGCAAGCAGGCTTTTTCCTTCTGCAGCCAAGCCCTAGCAGGGAGCAGGTCTCAGGATCTCTTCTTTGCCCTCTTCCCACAAAACTTGGATGACTGTGAATTTTGAACAGGGTTCAGCGCAGAGCAGTGGTCTGTGTCAGGGTCACCCCAACTAAACAGAAAGCCAGCATCCACCCTGAGCTTGCAGGGTGAATCTGCACCTCTGTAAAGCCCAGAAACTTGGCTCTAAGCAGAAATTTAGGCACCATCTCTAGAAATAATCTAGCCTGTTAATAGTATCAAGACACAAATTTGCCCATGATGGATTAAAAAAGGGATTTTCTGCTTAGCATGCTCATATAACTTTGTATCTGTCATGCTGGAAATAGCTCCCAGATAGCACAGCTCACTCATCATACAGGCTCTTTCTGGACTAATATCTAATCCTTTTAATTACCCGCTGCAGAATGACTTGTCTGCCATCACACAAACCTGCTCAACTCAACTGGTATAGATGTAATAGCACTTTCTTGGGCACCTTTCAGAAATCCCACCAGCACCTTGCTGGATTTCTGCATTCACAGAACCTATGAGCACAGGCTGGGGGCTCTCATCTATATTTGCTGGAGTAGGGGGCTTGCTCACGCCCAGTCAGCCCTCAAATGCAGTTTGTGCAATCGTCCCACCACCTGCATGGTTTTGTCATCTTCACGGTGATTCAAATAAAGCTGCTAATTTCTGGGAGGAAAATGACAAATCCCGTTTCAAGCTATCAAAAGCAACTTCTTTGATTACTAAGGCAAGAAACTGAATCAGCTCAGTTTCCTTGCAGCATTTTTGGTATTCTGTTGGTGTTTCTAAGATTTCTCATCTCCTGACACACTGAGACATTCATCTTCAGTTACAGTGAAAACCCACAGGTTTGTAGGAAAGTCAAAAATTTGTCCTCATCTGCTGCCTGTGATGCGTGATGCACTCAAATGTTTCAACACAGCAGCTCCAGAATGTCTCATCCCTTCTGCAATGTTTGCTCAAGTGTGTCCACTTCTCCCTAATTCTTTGCTCCTCTTGCGGTGTTTCTTGGCTAACAGCTGTGTTTGGAGAGGGCTTCATGGTGCGCTTGAAGCAATACAAACATCAAGAGCCTTCGAGGTGCTCTCTGAAGAGGCTGTTACACCACAGTGCAGCTGCAGGAAAAAAGTGAGAGCAAAAGTAACACCAGTTTGGCAGACCGAGCCAGTAGAGCACATGGGAACACAGCAATGAAAACACAAGGGGTCCAGGAATATCAAGTTAAACACAGAGTTACAGTGCCACTGCATAAAACATGGACACAAATGAGGTTTTCAGAGGAGAAAAAGAAAAAAAAAAAAAAAAGACAAAAGAGGCATTGTAATTCTGTGCAAAAATCTGAAGTGGATTACACCTTCTAGCTCTTCCTTGTTTTTTGCTGAGCTGCTGAACAGAATAATTTTTATGGAAAAACATGAAGATGTGAAGAAAACAGATTAGAAAATCAGAATACATTTGTCAATCTAAATCACTGAGCTTTGAAAAATTAACGAATACAAACAGCATCAATAGCATGATCTGCACGTGCATACTCAGCACTTCAGGGTGCTGGGAGAGCACAGGAGGGAGGTGTCCAGGGGCACCCAGGCTCTGGCTTGGGGTGCCAGCCCCGCTCTGAGCGGGGACCTGCCGGTGGCAGCTGCCTCCTCCCTGGGACAGAGCATCCCAGCCCTGCTGAGCTCCTGCCTACGTGCTTCAGTTCTGGCCTGGGGAGAGAAAAACCAAACCACATCACGCTTGAGGGAGCAGACCTCGTACAGGGAAGAGTTTGCTTACTACCACAATCCCTGTGGCTGGAGAAGATGTGAATTAGAAGGACTTTCCTTCGAGCCATTTACCCAAGCAATTCAAGCACTCAGCATTTAGTGCATCCAAGTCATACTTGCAAACCAACCAGCAATGTTAACTCAAGTGTCCTTTGGGGGCATTAGCTGTGTGCAGAAACATTTAAATTTCTATATTTCTACATGCGCCACCCAGGCTGTTGTTTCACGGCACAAATTGTGTCTCTTCACCTGATGGTGGCCCTGGCAGGAAGAAGAAAAAAAATCAGCCCCACTCAATTGCAGTCACACAGCACTCTTTTGGAGACAAAACTGCAGTTCCAGTGAGTCTCCCTAATCTAACAGGGACAAAAACCCCTCCTAGACACTGGCATCTTGCTCACCTGACTCTGACAGTTTGACAGGAAGCTCAACATGAGCCATCAGTGTGCCCAGGTGGCCAAGAAGGCCAATGGTATCCTGTCCTGTATCAAAAATAGCGTGGTCAGCAGGACAAGGGAAGTGATCCTTCCCCTGTACTCTGCATTGGTGAGGCCACACCTGGAGTATTGTGTTCAGTTCTGGGCCCCTCAGTTCAGGAAAGACATTGAAGTGCTGGAGTGAGTCCAGAGAAGAGCAACAAGACTGGTGAAGGACTTGAGCATAAGACCTATGGGGAGAGGCTGAGGGAGCTGGGGTTGTTTAGTCTAGAGAAGAGGAGGCTTAGAGGTGACCTCATCACTCTCTATAACTACCTGAAGGGAAGTTATAGCCAGGTGGGGATTGGTCTCTTCTCCCAGGCAGTTAGCAATAGGACAAGGGGGCATGGGCTTAAACTCTGCCAGGGGAAATTTAGGCTGGATATTAGAAAGAAATTCTTTACAGAGAGAGTGGTCAGGCATTGGAATGGCCTGCCCAGGGAGGTGGTGGACTCGCCGTCCCTGGAGGTTTTTAAACTGAGATTGGACATGGCACTTAGTGCCATGATCTAATAAACGGACTAGAGTTGGACCAAGGGTTGGACTCGATGATCTCTGAGGTCTTTTCCAACCCAGTCGATTCTGTGATTCTGTGTGATTCTGTGACTGTATCCTGGGGTGACTCTGATCTGGACTGACAGGCACACTTTTTAGCTGTAAAAGAGAACATCTTTCATTCATTTCCAAAATGTGTAGCACTGGGAGTAGGAAGCTCACTGTGTATTCCCGAGAACTGGAAGGAAATGCAGGCATTGCTGGCTCTCCAAAATCCCCCAGGTAATCAAACATAATTTTAGATCCAGTTGAACACCAGATGCTGTGAATTAACTGCATCAATTAGAAACCAATTCTGTGTCACTGGCACAGCCCCCTTGCCTGGACACTGCCAGCAGCCAGAGGTAATATGTTTTGATTTAGCTGTAGTTGGGCAGAAAACTAAACCAATTTTGTTAGACAATGAAATGGCTGGTGTAAATGAGGTGCTGGCTGACCCTGCAACCAGCACCATTGCTGGGTAGTTTGCTTTGCTATGAGGATTTCTTTCCAAGTCAAGCATCCCTGATTCCTGACCAGAGGGTGTTGTAAGAAGTGGTAGTAACCGCACGGCGTGTTTTACCAGCTATGGAGCCCTTCAGCCCAGCTCAGCTGTGCTTTTCCCCTTGTCCCTTTTCACACAGCGAAGTGACAGTCATACCTGGCACCACAGTGGGCAAAAATCCCCTTTGCAGTGGGCAAAGGAGCTACCTCTTCCCTTTCCCCTACAGCAGCTAAGAAACTGTATGTCTGCTGCTGCTGAAAAAGAAAAGAGAAAAGGAAAAGGAAAGGAAGAAGAGGAGAGGAGAGGAGAGGAGAGGAGAGGAGAGGAGAGGAGAGGAGAGGAGAGGAGAGGAGAGGAGAGGAGAGGAGAGGAGAGGAGAGGAGAGGAGAGGAGAGGAGAGGAGAGGAGAGGAGAGGAGAGGAGAGGAGAGGAGAGGAGAGGAGAGGAGAGGAGAGGAGAGGAGAGGAGAGGAGAGGAGAGGAGAGGAGAGGAGAGGAGAGGAGAGGAGAGGAGAGGAGAGGAGAGGAGAGGAGAGGAGAGGAGAGGAGAGGAGAGGAGAGGAGAGGAGAGGAGAGGAGAGGAGAGGAGAGGAGAGGAGAGGAGAGGAGAGGAGAGGAGAGGAGAGGAGAGGAGAGGAGAGAAAAGAAAAAAGAAAAGAAAAAAGAAAAGAAAAAAGAAAAGAAAAAAGAAAAGAAAAAAGAAAAAAGAAGAAAAAAAGAGGAAAAAATAAAATAAAGTCTTAAAATATGCCTTTACTTTTGGAAAAAGGTTCTTGATGATTTTTTTTTTTTAAGACTTTGGATCTGCTTGCCTTCAGAGTGTGACTCTGCAAGATCCTTTGGCCAGGCAGCAATTTGATGTTGCCAGGCTTCAGGGAAGCATCCCCCTTGCAGATCAAACTCAGCACTGCTTTAGTGGCCTCAAGCTACTTGATACATCAGCAGCTAAGCTGTTTTCTCTGTGGGTCCCATGTACAGCCAAGTACTCTGCTTTCCTGGCACAAGTGGGCAGCCTCATCCTTCTCAATTTTGTGAGCCTTAAGAGCCTGATAACAGCAGTCTCTTTAAAGGGGAGCAGTCAAGGAAAGCTATGCTATTTATCTTGGGTAGAGGATCCTCTAGGTCTTTGCCAGTTTTTATCAAAGCATAAAAAGCAATTATTAAAATTAATGCAATTTACCATGTGTTTTACTTCTAGCAAAGCTATTTTTGGCCAGAGTTGCCATCTGGCCCATTCAGCAAGATCAGCCACAGACTTTTGCTCTCTATTCCACTTCCCACAGTTCTCATGTGGAGCTGGGCAAACACTGCCTTGAGCTAGTGTCTACTCGGGGAGGATCTGGGGGCAACCAGCAGACCTGCCTGCACAGTGACATCCTCCAGCAGACCTTGCAGCTGAGCAAGGGTGACATCCTCTGCCAGACATGGCAGCTGCACGAGGAGGCAACCCTGTGGACCTGCACACATGGGGAGAGCGGCTTGGAAACGGTGGCCTGAGCTCCTTGTAGCCGAGGTGAGAGCTGGGGCGGGTCTCAGTCCCTGTGCTACATGGGTTGCTCTCTAGAGGAGTAAATAGAACCATAGAATCATTTTGGTTGGAATAGACCCTTAAGATCATCAAGTCCAACCATAACCTAATTCTAACTCTAGCACTAAACCACTTCCCTAAGAGCCTCATCTCTACAGCTTTTAAACACCTCCAGGGATGGTGACTCTACCACTTCTTTGGGCAGCCTGTTCCAGTGCTTTACAACCCTTTCTGTGAAGAAATGTTTCCTAATATCCAGTCTGAACCTCTTGTCCTATCACTCACTACTTGGGAAAAGAGACCAACACCCTCCGTGCTACAACCTCCTTTCAGGTAGTTGTAGAGAGCAATAATGTCTCCCCTCAGCCTCCTTTTCTCCAGGTTGAACAGCCCCAGTTCCCTCAGCTGCTCCTCATCAGACTTGTGCTCCAGGCCCCTCATCAGCTTCATCCCCCTCCTCTCACTCTCTCCAGCACCTCCACGTCCTTCTTATGATGAGGGGCCCAAAACTGAACACAGGATTCAAGGTGTGGCCTCACCAGCACCAAGTACAGTGGCACAATCACTTCTCTAGTCCTGCTGGCTGCACTATCCCTGATACAAGCCAGGATGCTGTTGGCCTTTTTGGCCACCTGGGCACACTGCTGACTCATGTTCAATTGTCTGTCAATCAACACCCCCAAATAAGATGGGTCGGGTCTCTCAGTTGGCACTGGTGCTGAGTAGGCTGTGTCAGTTCTGTCACACACCCTACAGAGCCGGGATCCTGTAGACTGCCTGGGCAGGAGGGTTCCTGCCCCCAGCTGCCACCCAGGCTGTGTGTTTGGAGTGTGCTGATCGCCACAGGACTGAGGCGAGATGAGGACTGACCTGGCCATATAATGGGATAAACCGTGGTGATCCTCTGAGCAGGGACATGTCCCGGCACTGTTTAACAGACTGGTGTAGACACAGCGTGTGAACTCAGCAGCGCAGCTCAGACCTATCCCCCTGTTCCTGGCTTTGTCCATTTCCTCTTCCTCATTTCAGGATTTGAGAGTTGATTCTATAAAAGCATCAGCTCTGCTGTTTTTCTCAGCTCCATGCTGGAAAGTCTGTTCCTGGCCTTTTGTAACCCTCTACATCTAGTAACCCCTTCCATTCTTTGTGAAATCAGCAGCAGAGCTAAGCAATAGGAAAACTTGTCCACAGGTTTTTACAATATACATCATCAGAGCTTCAAAAGGAGCCTAAATGTGTTCATTACTAATTGAAAATCAGTTTTTGTCTGTATTTTTTACTCTTCTACAGCCTGTTGGACCTGAAAGAACTGGAAATTAGTTCATTTGTATTTTTATATAACTGAAGATAAATCAGCCCAAAGAGAATAAATGTGTATGGAATAAAGACCTGATTCCAGGATAGTGTCTGTGGGCCCATGGAAATTCCAAGTGTTCACACAGAGACTCTGGAATCTGGTATAAACACTGTATAAATGTGAACACAGCACACACGATCATCTGGAGTGGAGGCAAGCAAATCCTCCAAGTCACTGGACTGCTGCTGGTGGTTTCGCCTTTGTCATCCCCTCACAGTCCTAGGACGGCAGCATCCTCTGCTCTGAGACCTCTCCTCTGCACATACTTAAGGAGAACGCTGCAAAGGAAACAGCAAGGGCAGCTCAGTTTACCCTTCATGCCACTTGTCTGAATTTGGGTGGTTAAAGGGGATAAAGGAAGTTGGGCAGATGAAGACTCTTCTAATGTAACATACTGAAGTCATAGCAGTGAGCCAGTGAAAACCTCTGGTTATTGGAAAACAAACAAAAAAAAAACCCCACAACTGTATTTTTAATTGTCCAGTGAGTATAGTAAGAAGGAGAGAAGCCCAGATGTGATGCTGTCACTGATATACCTATTTAATGGCTTCAGACTATCTACTTATTAGCACTTTAACATGCAGAAAGGTATAATAGATTGAGTGATAAGGTGTGATAATGAGATAATGAAGAACGGAATCCTCTTAGAAGATACATGTTAAATTCCGAATAGATGCCTACTCAGCGTAAGAAAAAATAAAAAATCAACTGGCATATAATTCATAAGGAGATTATTAAATACATCAAGAGGGAGCTCTGACTCAAAGTCTAGACTCAGGCTGTTTGATGGCTGGATCCCATGGTGTCCAGCTTGACAATACAAGGGCATGTTGCTTTCTGCTCACCATACTTCCTGAACAAAGGAACCTGAGTGACCAATTTAGCAGCAAATTAGTTTGTGTTTAAAACTGCTAATATCCCTACCTGGTGGGAGACAAATGCTGGAGGAGCAGTTACTAAACAAGTTGTCCCGGGGAAGAATTTGGTCGAAGCTGCCTGGAGGTTGCTGCCGTTCGCCTCCACTGCAGCGCCGCTCCGTGTGCTGATGTACAACGATTCCTGCAGGCACACCCCCTGCTCTGCCTTCTGCCTGCTTCAAAATGGATTTTCAACATAAGGCCTGAATATGTTTATTTCAACACATTATCACTGCAACATTGTATCTAGAAAAGCTGCTCTCTGGAAATGACAGTGCCTTTGTAATCCATATCCACAACGGTCTCCCGATCAGAGGGTCTTATTCCCCTCAAAGGCACTGCCCTCTCCTCAGATACCCTTTTCTGATTCCCAGCATCACAGGGACAAACGGCATTTATCAGGATATACTCACTTCAAATTCTTCCCATTTCATTCTCTCTCCCAGGCATTAAGCTCGATAAAAGATTCTTGCCTCTTTTAGAGATTTAAAGACTGATATTAGCAATTCTAAGTTAATTAAACAGAAGATTCCAGGCTAAATTTCTTTCTCACAAATAGCAGCAAAACTCTAGTACAATTCCATGAGCTTCACTGCACAGTAACACTGGAGTGAGGACTCCTTTCAGGCCAACAGACTTCCTCACGTGTTAAATGCAAACAGCGTTTGGCACTCCATCGGTTTCCTCAGAACGGTAACTCCGTGTGCTCACCAAAGGTTGAGAATATCTTCATGGAATATTGTGTATGTTATCCTGCTCTTTGGGTTTACATTTAAACAACAAAATGCAAAATAGCAGGTTGCCGAATTGTGATAACCACAGGTTTTCGTGTTCTGTTCTTATTCTGGAAAAATATACATTTTTCTATTTTATTTTTGTCTGCATACATGTGCACAGGCTCGTGTGTGTCTCTGCATATTATAAACATATGTATAGTGTCTCAGTACATGAAGGGAAAATTCCAGCTGAGATTTTATCTCCCTGGAGAGTAGAAAATCTCAGTCCCCAGATGGTAGTCACGTTCTCTAACCAGTCACATTCCTGTTCTCACCTGATGCTTTTTGGATTTGTGCAGTAATTGTGCATACTAGAGTTTTATTGCTGTATAGAAAGCCTATCAACAGTTTCACTGAAAATGCATGCATTGCATAAGAACACATGCTCACCTCAGAAGGTGATAAATACTTTCTTTCCAATCTGCATGCTTTTTGTTATTGCTAAATGCACAAATGTAAGTTAAATTCACTGATGCCAAACCCAAAGTTACATATAGTACAGGATAGGCTATTAATAATAGCATTGGCAATACATTATGCTGGGAAACGCAATGGTTCTTCTGCATAGCTCCTATCTCTACAGTGCAGTGAGAAAGCGTCCTTGTTCTTTCCTTATTGTGGAGGCATAATCAGTCCCTTTTGGGGACAAGAGCGCTCGTCGTATCTCCTTGTGCTTTGCAGCTCACTGAATATGATGCTAATCATGAACCCAGTTCAGATCTCACACGCATTAGTTAACTTCTGAGTTTACAACTTACTTCAGTGGAACTATTCCTGATTTGTGATGGATCAGGCCTACAGATCAGTATTGCAACATGCTTTTGTTTAATGATACAAAGCCAAATTTCACCAAGTTCTGAGGCCAGTTGCCTACCATAGTAATCAAAGGCTCAGCATCTTGCAGGATGACACCAAAGTCCACTGTATGCCATTTTGTTGCAAAGAAGGTTGTTTGAGATCAAAGTGTCTCCTGCTTTAACTAATGAAACAGATAGGAAGAAGAATGAATGATCAGAAGTAATTGCAATTTGCAAAGTAAATTACACCATTAACTACTCCAGAAATCAATAATCGGGCACAAAATCAGTTGGGGGGATGACAGAAGAAAAAATAAATCTCTTGGGCATCTTGCCACTCTGGGGATTTTAATTTTGAGTTTTCTACTCCCAGCTATCCATTCTTATTGCCCATCCATCAACCTTCTGATGAATATAAAGGACTCTGGTATGAAACGCCAGAAGATTGCTGGGTTGGTAGAACAATGGAAAGGGAGTCTTTCAGGTCTGGAGGAGGAAGGGTAAATCGCAGATGACTGTTTAGAAAAGCTTGTCTCTGCTCTTACTTTTTTCCCCTAACATCTCTTTTTAATAGCATTGGCAGCCTAATAACCATTTCAAAGGTAACCAAAATCGTACATATGGGGAAATCACCTGGAAATTTCCTGATTGACTCTAACAACTGACATAATTTTTAATAGAAGTGCAACATGATTTATGCCTTTGCTTATTGGTATAGTTTTAAGCAGGGACAAAGTGGTTGTTTAATCTTACTCTCATGTTAGAGGCATTCATCTTCCACCCCTTTGTATTTACTATTTACATCTTCATAAGAATGCCGACACTGCAGCCTTCATTATTAGCAATACTACTTGATTTAATAGCACTTATGAATATCTCTGAATTTGGGGTTTTATTAATGAACATTGTGAGTTCTTCCGTGTGCTTGCTTACGACAGGTTATCTGCTATGGCTTTTGATGAGAAGGGAGCTAAGAGGGGGTCAAGCAGAAAGCCTACATGAAAAACATCGCAGCCACTGATGTGGTTACATAGGCGGTTGCAAAAGCTAAGACTTCTACATCAAAAAAAGTTAAAATCAAGTTAAAGGAACGGAGAGGTGGGGTATGTTGAGAAAAAGGGTGTTTTCAGCAAGAGCCAGACTGCAAGCAGACACTAGCCCGGTCTCTGGGGTGGTGGGTGTCCAGGCTCTGGTGAAAAAAGCTGGAGTAAGTGCTGTGCAAAAACCTCCGTGTTTGAAACCCAGTTCCTGAAATGCAGTGCAATTGTTGGCAAATTAAGGCTACTTATGGAGCAGGTGTTTACTGGCTGGCGCAAGCATTGCTCAATGGCACCTCCACAGCACCAAGGCTCTTAGTGACCTCACCAGAAACTGCCCAAAACACAGCTCCTCCTGCAAAGGAAAGCGTGAGCCTGACAGTTGGAAGGGGTGACAGACCAGAAAAAGGGGTGCAGCTTTATCCAGGGACTGTGAAGCTGACACTAAGTGATTCTATACCATCACCAGTGCAAGAGCAGTCAACTGGACCAGCACCACTGGGGCTGGGGAAGTACAAGCATCACTATCAAAGAATACTGCCAAGGCTGAGTGTACACGTTCCCGTGCATCACTACAGCTTTGCATTCGCCACCTTAGATCATGGGCAGGGCAGGAGGAGACAGAAGACAAAGAGAAGCAGGCTTGCAGGGACAGGAGACACCTGCAAGAACAATATTTTATGCTTGCAACTAGTGGTTTAATCTTTGGAATAAACAATGGCACTTGCAATTATGACTATTTTTTATGGTGAATTATTGCTATTTATGTTGGCAGTTATCAAGTGTCATATATGATTATTTTATATCCTTAGACTTGGTCAGTTGAATGTGTAATCTTTATCTCCCTATGTGTTTAAGACTTTTTTTTACAGACACAGTTATGTTTTTATATCTGCAGTAATTCACCAGTCAAAACACGATATACATGACTGGGTACCGATCTTTCCATTTTAATTTCTCTCCTCCCAAGTAACAAGTCATGTTTGACTGATCTTTACTGATTAAAAACTAAAAAGGAATAGATACGTGGAAATTTTTTTTTTTGCAAATTCGCCTTATTGAGCCCTGTCACTTTAGTGACAACCCTCCTTGAACTCCCCCCTCATCTGGATTTGAAAAGTGGTTGTAACCCTTTTATGGTCGAACACATTTTCTTTGGATCATTTTCCTGTTTGCCATCATGTTCAGAGGCTGATCTTCAAAAGGCATTATTAAATGTGATCAAACTTAATCTAGAATATTTCCAGTTGCACATACACACAAAGATAGCTTTAAATCCTTGAACAGCAGAAAATACCCTGCAGAAGGACTTCCTACATTCCAAAGGACAGCTAAAAGCTTCCAAAAAATCAGCAAAACAACTCTTTTCTATCATACGTCGAAGCCAATTTTCCTTCCATGAGCACAAAAACCTTAATTTTATGAAATAATCTAGTGGGCAACTTGCATCACTATAAACACAGATGGTCTTCAGTCATGCTGACCAAAACAAGTTGCTGGGAGAGCTTAATTAGTGGTGCCTGTACAAGCTTCTACCAAAACTGGTGCAGACTGTGGTCCTTTCCGTGACCCACTACATGACATATGTGCCAGCCTTGAGATTTCAGCAAACTGGGTGAACAGAACTGAAACAGGATACCAGGAATGGTTTAGGATAGCAGCAAAGGTGTCATCACTGTGTCACCATGAGCCATCTATACAGATATGAATATTTTTTTTTCCCCTTTTTATGATATATTTTATTTTGTAGCATTGAAGCCACTTACCTGTTGGAGTGAGTGCATGTTGTTCCTTGACTGTACCACTGGGATTAGGTTGAGTTGCTAACCTTTATGTACTTAAGTTGAACCACCGTTTATTAAAGGCACAGCATAGCAAAGCCTTAATTTTTTATTAGAATGAAATTCAAAATGCTTCTCTAAAATAATTTTTAAAAGAGTTAAAATACAAGCAAGAGCAAAGCAGACGCAGATAGGAGTGAGCAGAAGCAGTATGAGACTTGGCACAGTGTTTGAACTCTCCTTTGTTCGGCATACACCTTTTCCCACATTACTCCTGCTCACTGTAACTGGGAAAGCATTGCCCCTTTCAGAGTGTTTTTTGTTCGTTTGTTTTGGGGTTTTTGTTGTTGTTGTTTTGTTTTCTGGGCTAACCCTTTTAATTTAGCACTGCAGGCATAAAGAGACATTTTGTGCCTGAAGATGGTGTTCCCCTGTGTGCCAGTGGATACATTCTTACCTAGTTTTCTTCAGTTTTTCCCTGTCTTAGTGCTGAGGCAATGGCACACAGGTAAAATGAACATGCATGTTATGCTGTGTGTCTTTAAGGCTCTGTATGAACATTAACTAATTAGCTGGTGAGGAAAAGAGCTGTGGGCCGGCTGTTTCAAAGGGCAGGAGCTGCAGGGGATTCAGCTCGAACACCAACTGTGGGTCTGAATGTGTAAAGGCCCAAAGAGAATCGAGAGGGAAGCAAATCAGCTGAAAGGCTGGAACGAGCGTGTAAGAGGGCTTCAAAAATACAAAGACATTTAACAAGTCAAGACTGGCAACAGCTCATATAGGTACAATGGTTGTATTAAGAGCAGACTGTCAATCTTGACTGTTAGCCTCTAGCATGGAGAGGAGATTATAACATAAATGCTACCCAAACCTTAATTACAGTAAATCAATGCTTTAAGATGCCACTTCAGGAAAACAAAGGTCCCATGGTAAAAAGAGGTTTCTACATTTCCTTTAACTTTACTCCAGACTACTGAGACCTTCAGTGCATAAGTTCTGAGCCCTTCCATTTCCCATTCTTAGTTTCCTTGGAAAACATTTTTTTTCCTTGGGAACTAAAGATAATCTGGTAACTAAAGCATTAGGCTGGCATTCCAGGTCCCAGGTGATGTTCCCAGCTAACATCCAAACTCCACTGACTACCCAGCATCAGTACTTGCCCTGTTCACTCTGTTCTGCTTACTCAGGCTGTGATTTTTGTGGCTATCTTCTTTGGGAGAAAGTCTGCAGAGTCTAGAGTGAATGAGCATTCTTGGCAATCTGTGTGAGGATAAAACTGTCTATTAAGAAGGTAAATGTGTTCAGTATGGTAGGACCTCACATTAAGAATCAAGCTTATCATAGCTGGAGTAAGGAACTGAGAATGTGCTGCTGACAATAAGTCAGCCAGCATCACTCTGGCTTGACAGACCATGATAGGTTTGTGTCTATTTGAAGGTTAAGATATTTGCTATTTTCCCAATGTGTTATACAGTCATCGCAATGGAGGTTTACGCACATGCCGATGTCATGAATACTGCCACGGTTACAGATGACTAAATACAACACCTTGACACCTTGAGGGCCCAGCTACAGGCTGAGACAGACCCATCACTCTTGGCACAACTTTCCCCTTTTCTTTTTTTCTGCCCAGATGGAAGAGCAGTGCAGAAAGCCCTTTCCTATGGGGTAAAGAGAGCGATGAGATACAAACAGAATCCTCCAAGTGTGTTCAGCTGCCTTCCTGGGTCTTGAGGGGAAGCTCTTAGCTGAGGGAACTGGCTGGCTTGTGTCAGTACCAGATAAAGATTTATTTTTTAAGGCAGAGCATTAAAGGAAAGAAAGAAGAAAGAAAGAAAAAGAAAAAAAAAAAAAAAAAGGAGGGAGGGATATTTGCAAATGTGGGAAATGGAAGCTTTATCAGGAGTTTTCTGGGGAGATAAGGAGCTGGGCTGGCCCATCTCTACACAGTGTGGACACACTCGCTGCTTTTGAGTCTCTCTGGAAAGAGCAAAAGGAGCTGCTGACATTTCTGCTTAAAAGGAAGAATCAATGAATCTTTTTTTCGCACTGCCTGCTTGTTTGACCTTATTGTGTTGTGGAATAGAAAAGAAAGAAAAGAGAGCGAGTGAGGGGAGAGGGGATTCGTGCTAATAAAATCCAAGTCAAGATCACAGCCTTCTGATCATCGCTGGAGATGCTATTATTTGGTTGTTGTCCTATTTGCCACTGTTGCTCATTTCTGATTCTTGCCTTGCTGTAATAAGTCACACTCTTTCCAGCCATCATCCCTGTATTGACAGGCAAATGTCACCCACGTTTGATTGACGTCCATTGCTCCTGAATACAGAAGTATTATTTAGGAATCAATTCTGTTTGTTTATTTAAACAGCTCTTTGTGTACCTTGTATATCTGCAAGCAGGACAAGTTCCTTAATATTTTCTCGGGAGAAATTACACTAATATTGCACATTCACCTTCTCACTCAGTCACAGAGGTGTCCACCAGCCCTTGAGGAAGGAGAAACCTTTCACACACAAGAAAAAACAACAACAAACAAACATCCCCAAACAAACAAACCCCCCCAACAACAACAACAACAACAAACCTAAAGACTTTTAACAAAACACTTTGCTATCCCCGAGCTAAGCCACAGAGACCTTTTCCTCAGGTGCAGACATCTGCTGGTTTGCATATGCTGCACACTTTTCTTTGGCTTCTAAACAAAAGTGAACTCTTTCCCTCGGTGTCAGTTTGCTAGCGATGCGGTGGCTGGCTTTAACACCGGGAAACCCTGCAGCCGGTGATGAGTATGTCAATTTTAATTCACAGGAAGAACTGTCTCCTTCTCTGCTTTTATGGTTGTAATCGGGGAGGGGGGAAGAGGGAGATTCGAAATTGGGAGAGATGCTACTCTCTATTACTGTGCGAGGTGGGAGGTATATTTTTGAATAACTTCCACTTGGACAATTGCTAACAGTAAAGCATCCCTACATTTAAAGCGGTATTTCCCAGAAAACACTAATATGGCAGGACGGTCTCAGAGAAGCGCTAGGCAAGAGGTGGATTGACCTTTTAATTCTCGATCGGTGACCTGAAGGGTACCCAGAGGCTGCTAAGCACATCTCTTCCTTTTGGTCTGCTCCAGAAAGAGCTGTCATCGCAAGATGCAGCTTCTGAGTGAGGCTCACGATTTCACTGCTCATCCGTTTGCGGGAGGGGTGGGGGAGGGAGAGAGGAAAAAAAATATATATTTCCCACACTGCCAGAGTAATGCCAAACTCCCTGTGAGTGGGAAGATCAGAGCAGATGCTGGAATGAGATGCCAAAGCAGCTCCCCTTTCCCCTGCGCTTTTGGGTGCCTATAAATTGCTCCAGCGCGCTCGTCAGCCTCCTCCTCTCCTGGCAGGTGGCACCCGGGCAGGATCCCGCTCTCCCTCCGGCTCCGGCTCCGGCTCCAGCGCGGCGCGGCGGCGCGGCTCTCGGCGGCGGGCAGCGGGGCGGCCGGGAGGCGCGTCCGCGCTAAGGACTGTCGTTTCTGGGAGAAAAAAAAAAAAGAGAGCGAGCGAGCGAGAAGGCGAGCGGGGCGATCGCGAGAGGAAAGGCAAGTTCCAAGGAAAGTTGACTAGGACTGGCACAGCCTGCAAAAAAAAAAGTCGATCGCCAGCGGGAGCATAAAAGTGCGGGTGGCCGGGGCGCGGCGGCAGCGCTCCTTCCCTCCCTCCCGCCCGGCGGCTGCAGCGGCCGCAGCCGAGCGCCGCGACCCGCGGGAGCCCCCTCCGCCACCGGCAGCGGGAGGGCGGCCAAGCCCCAGGGGAGCCGAGCTCGAGCGGGCTCGGCGTTTTTTCGGCTCTGAGGAGGTCCCCGACCAACCATCAAGATTTTGTCCAAAAGCAGACAAGAGGATCGCCCTGCGCTGAGCCGGCTGGTGGGCAGCAGGCGGCGGCTGATCGCGGCCGGCGCGCTGGGGGTGGTGATGGTGCTGCTGCTGGTCATCCTCATCCCGGTGCTGGTCAGCTCGGCCGGCACCTCGGCGCACTACGAGATGCTGGGCACCTGCCGCATGGTCTGCGACCCCTACGGCGGCACCAAGGCGCCCAGCACGGCGGCCACGCCCGACCGCGGCCTCATGCAGTCCCTGCCCACCTTCATCCAGGGACCCAAGGGGGAGGCCGGCCGGCCGGGCAAAGCGGGGCCCCGCGGCCCCCCGGGGGAGCCGGGGCCGCCCGGCCCGGTGGGGCCGCCGGGTGAGAAGGGCGAGCCGGGGCGGCAGGGCCTGCCGGGCCCCCCCGGGGCGCCGGGGCTGAACGCGGCGGGGGCCATCAGCGCCGCCACCTACAGCACCGTCCCCAAGATCGCCTTCTACGCCGGCCTCAAGCGGCAGCACGAGGGCTACGAGGTGCTCAAGTTCGACGACGTGGTCACCAACCTGGGCAACCACTACGACCCCACCACCGGCAAGTTCACCTGCTCCATCCCCGGCATCTACTTCTTCACCTACCATGTGCTCATGCGGGGCGGCGACGGCACCAGCATGTGGGCCGATCTCTGCAAGAACAACCAGGTGGGCGCCGCGCCGGGCGCCGTGGGGAGCGGGATCATGAGGGCAGTGGGCGCTCTGAGGCCAGGGGGCGCCCGGGGGGAGCTGGGTTTGCTGAGGAGACCGGGAACTGTATGGGGAGCGGGAGTCCGGGGGAAGTCCCTGCGGGCAGCAGGCGCCTGGGGAGAGCCGGGAGTCTTGAGGGGAACAGGCGCCGGGAGGGGAACGGGCGCCCGGGGGGAAAACAGAGTCTCTGAGAGAAACAAGCACCTTGAGGGGAGCGGGCGCCCGAGAGGAAAGTCATACTCCCCGAGGGAGCGGGTGCTGTGAGGACAGTGGGCGCCCGGGCGGAGCCGGACTCCTTGAGGGGAGCGGGTGCCTTGAGCGGAGCGGGCGGAGCGGCGCGGGCAGGGCGGGAAGCAGGCGGCGGGCGGGGAGGGGGAGCCGGGCGGCCGCTGGAGGCAGCGCGGGTGCGAGGCGGGGGAGTGCGGCCCGAGCGCAGGCAGGGCGAGCCGCCGAGGGAGGTGAGGGGAGCCGGCGCCCGCCGCTCCGCAGCCGGTCGGGACCCTGCGGACAGCGCCGCCGCCGAGGCGCGGAGTGCCGCCCCGCTCCCCCTCGGATGCCCGAGAACCCCAGTGAGACCGGGGGATACGGGCAAAGCCGAGGCCGGCCCGGGCCGCCGGGCAAACACGGACTCAACGCGCCCTTTTCCCCGACACTGACGCCGCCGACGCCCGCTCCCAGCTCGCTGTCCCGGGCGGCCCGCGAGCTGAGCGGCACCTGGCCGGCACCCGGCCCGCCCCTCTGGCACCGGCTGCCGGCCCGGCGGGTACGGGCCGGCCCGCGGCCGCGGAGCGCTGCCCACAGCTCGGCCGGGACCTGAGCGGGTGGGCGATCGCGCAGGCAGCGCTGCCTCCGCGGGGGAGAGCGGAGCTCGGGCCGGGCATTCCCCGGGAAGGAAGGAGAGCCAGGGGCGGCGGGTGAGCTCAGGAGAGGGTGGTCCCACGTAGGGAAGGAGCGGGGTGCGGCGGGGGGAAAGCGGCCATGGGACGGGGCTCCCACGCAGCGGGGCGCTCATTCCGACACGCTCAGCCCCCGGCAGGGAACGAGGTTTCCCAGGTTTCCCTCTAGGAGGGAAAGCCGGTAACCGTGTGAGCGCGGCGCCTGCCGACCTCGCCCCTTGGCGGCTGGTGCCGGGGAAAGCGCCGGCTGAGGGCGGGCGCCCGGCAAGCCGTGCGGGGGCGGCCGGTAAACCCGGGCACGGCACCCCGCAGCAGGATGGAAATGTTCGAAATAATTAAGGATCTTGCGAGGCTACCGTCTGAAAGTCAGAGGAATCATCCATTTTAATTAGGATAAACGTTGCCACCGCGCTCGCAGAGGCTGTTCCTACAACATTTCCCCCGGGGAGTCGCTCTTAGCGATTTTGCGCTTCTTCCATACGTAGCTAAGGGACACAGGTTGGCTCTAATTATCACAGGGCTTAGCGAGACCGCCAGAGCATCCGCCATCCCTCCTGCTCTGGGTGCCCGGGGGGGAGTGCGGTGACTCCGGCAGCTCCGCGCTGCTCCCCCCGGTGCGGCGGGAGGGCGAGGGCCCGGCCCCGCAGCAGCCGCTCAACAGGTCGCTCACCGCCGGAGCTGTCCCGGCTGGCAGCGGCTACGGGGGCTTTCCCAGGCGCGGAGAGCCGGGAGCCCCGCGCTGCCGCTCTGCCCGGGCTTTTCGCCCTCCGGCAGAGCGCACTGCGGGTCTTGATCCGCTCTACGCCGCCTCCGTAGGAGCGACAATCGGGGTCCGTGCCCCGCCGTGTCCCGCCGGTCGCGGAGAGGCTCGTTCGTTGCGTGTCTCCTCCCGCGAAGCGCGGCCAGCCCGGCAGCCGCCCCGCGGCCCTTCGAGCTCCGCGCAGGCGGCGGCATCGGCGGCCGCTAAATTAATCTTGATGTGCCACTTAACCTTTTGTTTATGGCTCCTCAGAAGTACTGTGAAAACAGAATAATGAGGACATCAGCAGCAATTAATTAAATTAGAAAATGTCTACTATCAATACTATCTCAGCAGATAAACCAGGACTACTAAAAGAAAGTACATTGTAATAAATTCACTTTGATTTCTTCTTACAAAGGCAATATTGTCCACTGCGAGAATACCATTTTACTTGCAATTAAATATTAATCCATTTTTGATCCCTCTTTATAATGTTTTAAAGTGTTTGTTTCCGCAAACCCTGAAAATAAATACATACCAGTAGTTTTTTAAAAATTAACCGATTATAAATATTAAATTGAGCCTGAACTGAGCCTTTCCCAAATGTAGCAACTTCCAGTACCAGACATGAGACAAATTGAACTCACAGGGATTCAAAGGAAAAAAAAAAAAGGCAGGGGTTCTATGTATATATTTCTATATCTCTATTCAAAGAGAAGTATTTAGGTAAATACCTGCATACAAACTAGTTTAAATTGATGCACAGTGTTAATACAACAGTATCTCCTTTTGATATGATTTATACTGGAAACACTGAAGGCTGATGTGATATGACAGCCATTAACTTTGTGTATTATTTGTAAGAAAGCTCAGAAATTTTTCAAGTAAGTCGTTAAATGGGGTCTGACAAAAGTAACATTATAAATCCAGTATTTTCTAGCAATGACAATACTGAAACTGTTGGAAAATGTGTGACTGACAGAAAAAAAAATTATCATTCCTAAGCAATGCATAGGTGGAACCTCAAGGTCTCCTTTAATGGTGATAAAGCTGGTACAGGGGAGTGCTGAGATCACACAGCTTAGCTTGTACACGTGTGCAGCCTGGGAGTGCAGCTTCGGGAGAGAACTTGCATGCAACTTATGAAATGTATAGTCCATTAATGGTTTAATTTTGAGATACAGTTACTCTCTTGCAGCAGTACACTGAGAATTCATTTGAGACTGTCATCTTTAAAAAGAAATTGCTCTGGCTAAACAAACAAGGAGGTAAAACCTCTAAGAAATAGCATGCTGGAGTTTACAGGACATATGTTGCTATGAGTAGGGCAGTAAGATCTGCATTTTCAGTAACCATAATAATTTTTTCTTCAGTCAGTATGTACCATGTAGAATCTAAAAAATGAAATATCCATTGCTGTTGAAGTCAGTGTCTGTATGCTGACTCCATTAGGACAGTCACTAATACCATCAGAATTCTGCTTTACTATCCACAGAAACACAACATTCTAAACAAATCCACAAAGTAGCGTTCCATTATGATGTAAATGGCAATTTGGAAAGTAATTCAAATCAATTTGCTTGCCAGTATGCAAGGTACTAGTGCTCTATGAATGTTTTTCCACCTCCTCTATAGCCTTTTCACTCCTTCCCATTTGCCCTTTCCATTTACACTACCAACAACAGCCCTAGCCTGTTATTTCCTTTGGAGGGTATTTCCAGGGTTAATGGTACAGAGCCTTCAACTCCACCTTGCCAGTCATTAATCCAGAGGAAATACCCAGTGCTTAGAATAATTATTGCTTAAACACTAGCAAAATAGATCGCCCCTGTAAACACCACCAGGCAATTCAGGATCAAGTCCTGAAATAGTTGGGGTTTATCATCATGCCATGTATCAGTTTAAATTTGCAGACTGTCACACCACTGCCAGCCTTTTGAGCCTTTCTCACTCTTCTTACAGGACGTATAAAAGAATTTCCACCTACTGTGATTTTTAAGCTTCACAATGCCATAAGATCCTGCATGGTAAAAGAACTCCCTGCTTTTTCAATACTAATGTGAAATCCTATCACAGGAGAATTTAATTTGGAAATTTATCATTTAAACTTTGAAAGGAATTCATGGAAAATTGTGACTTATAGCCTATTTTTTCAATTCTGAACAGATAAAATCCCACATACAGTACGCCAAGTCATGCATTATTACTTAGTTCAGGTTTGCAATACCACTAAATCACTTACTGCTCTGTAACTATGCTAGAACAAAGACAAGCAACAAGCAGATGATATGTTACACTGAAATAAATCACACACAACTCAGTTTAAATATTTTAGTAAACAGGGTCAAATTATATAAAAATGATTTTGAGACTTGCCATGGCACAGGCTATTCTTGAAATTACAGATTACTTCCAGTTTGCTAGTAATGTCAAATTTACTCAGCAGTGGAATAGTAAGGGGAAAATGGGAAAAAAAGGCATGTTTAAGTGAAAGTTGCAAATGAAAACTCCTTAATGACTTGTAAATTCCAAAACCTCTTAAAGCAAATATCTACTTGCCTGTGATTTTTCAAATGTGCATCTCTTGAAACACACAGAAATCAAATGTTTGCTTACTGAGATGTGGCCACAACAGCTTTTCCAAATGCCGACGAGAATCCGTACCTGCTTGTGTGCGGTGACGTGTGCCTGTGTGTGGGGGGGTGCGTGTGTGCTCTTTGTATTCTTTTTGCAGTGTGATCCTATTAGTAGCATGACAATAAATCACCCCTGGAGAAAGTCCAGACTGGTATCAATAGGGCCTCACCGTGGATCCTCACCCACATCAATCACTTGTCCCACTGATACATAAGTTAAACCAATCTAAAACTGGCACATCATCAGATTCAGTTCTCCCAACTCCAGCTATTATTACGCATATATTTAAAAAGGCTCCAACACCTACAGGAGTTCGAGCAGCTGTGTACTAACCAGCCGACTGAGAAAGGAGCATGTTACTGCTTTAGTTTCAGGTGTTGCATTGTAAGAAAGAACAAGCGATAATAATAGGAAACAGCTACAATGTATGTTGCCAAACATTTAATGTGGCAAGTCATGCATGCTGAGTAAGATGTTGAGGATATGCTTTTATTTCACCATGCGGAAAAAGTGACCTGAGTTTTCTTAACCACTCATTATGTATTTTATGTAGGTTCGAGCTAGTGCGATTGCTCAGGATGCTGATCAGAACTACGACTATGCCAGTAACAGCGTGGTTCTTCATTTGGAGCCAGGAGATGAAGTTTACATTAAATTAGATGGAGGAAAAGCACATGGAGGAAACAACAACAAATACAGCACATTTTCTGGATTTATTATTTACGCCGACTGATAATGTGTAAAAAGACCCACCAAACCAGTCCAAAAATGAAGCTTGCTCTTCTAAGCAATGGATTTGTGTGGCAAAAGTCAATGAAATAAGCACCCCAGCAGAGAGCGACCACCAACCACCTCAGTAGCAGGGGAAAAATGTCGAATGCTACCTGATTCACATCTGTACAACACAGAGAAACCTTGTGTCAAAAAAATACAAAACCAGTTAAACAGATGTGCGATCCACTACCGCCAAAGCAAATACTTCCTCATTGTTAGTGTCCATGTGAATGAAGTCCTACATAGATCAAGTTTTTATAGGAAAAAAAAAACACCTGAGGACGCTGAGTTATTTCTTCAGTGTATATGATACTTTGATGTGTTATGATCTTGCTGCTTTATCCATACTTCAGCTTTGGTTCTTGTGACTTACTTGCTAAAAATGATGCTTCGAGTCCACTCATAGTGTGGTGAGGAATGATTTTACAATAAAAGGAAAAGGTAATCAAAATATATTTTCTCTCTCCAAAGGAATTGTTTGCCTTGTACTTTTCTTATCCTTCCACTTCAAACTAGAAACTAATCAGCTTCAAGCCTTAACTCAATGTTCCTGCTTTGTAGGTTTACATTAGACTTTTAACATAAAATCAGTCCAGTGGAGTTGTTTAATTTTTGTCTTCCCCTTAGCTGTGTTCTAAAAGAAAATGAAGGATAGAAGAAACCCTTTTTCTTTTTTTTTTTCTTCCCTGAAAAATGTAACAGTTTACAAACTATTCTATTGGACGAAATCCTTGATTCCACCAAAGCCAATGGCAAAGCACTCACTGATATTAGTGGAAAAAAGATTTGGCTTTTTTAATTTGTAAACGTGTAAATACATATTTAGGCAATTGTTACAGGCCCGCTCTTGATGGTTAGTTGTGTAAATATTTAGCAAGCCTGGCATCCACATCCTCAGACTAAGGCAGAGCGTTTTCTTTGCAGCAACTAGTCTTCATTAGTCTTTAGCACTTAGTCTGTACTTAGGCACTATTTTTATTAAAATAGATATGGATTAACATAGTGCAAATGTTCAGCTAGAATTTCGTAGGAATATAATGGGTCAAAACCTTATTTGACTTAGGTGTCTTGTCACACTGAAGTTAGTGGGATTCTTCCCACAAAGGAAGAGTGGGAGATCAGCCACGTGAGAAAATGTTGTCACACAGACCTTTTCCATGGTAGCGAGTTACTAGTTTGTAGTAAGGTGTGCCTATGACATGGACACAGATAAGCATATTACCAAAAACAGTAACACATATGCAAAGAAAGAAGCAGATATTTACATGCAAAAAAAAAAAAGTGTGTATTAAAACCTATTTTTCGCATTCTCATATATATATATATATATATATAAAGTCTCAAAGAAGTTTAATCCATATAAAGGATTAATGGCTTGGAGAATTAAACTAAACACAGGTACTATGAGTTACATAGTTATAAAAATGCTTTAAAATCAGTCATTCCAGCAATGTCCAGAGAATATTTTTATTCATAAGGCTGACTTATTATTTGCTTTGGTTTTGGGAGGGAAGGCTGTCTTATTTCTCTCAGGTTAAAACTTGCAGATTTCATTCTAAACCTAAATTTTAGCAAGATAATTAGCTAGCTCTTTAGCATAGCTGGTTACGTTATTTATTTTTACCATTTTGGCAAAATCAGGGTAACATTTCTATAAATTGTTAAAGAGTAACAGAGGCTACCCCTAGCATTTCTGTTTCATGTACTTTGCCACAAGCAACCTTGTCTACTGTGCTAAGGGTACAAACTCAGATTTATCTGCACTAAAATGTCAAAAGCGTCTGCAAACGTGACAAAAAAGCTCTTCAGTGCTGGCTGCTCAGGAAAAGTCTGATGAAGATTTTACAAATATCTCTAAAAACTTCTTGTTTGAATGAGTGAAGCTTTTCTTAGAAAGAATGTGTTACTCTTTCTGTTTGGAGTTGTCCGATTTAAAATGAATGCCGAGTTAGTCTAGGCTGAGTGAGAGGACTGCCAGTCTAACTCATCTAGGATTTACAAAGGGACATTGTGCTGCCAGCTGATTGTGTATTATCTCACCAGAATGGTTAACGCTTTTACTCTATGACAAAGTGCCAACCTATATCCAAACATTGTAGTGACTACTCCTGTTTATTTATTTTTTTTTTCTACGAGGTAATGTATTTTAATAACAGATGTGTAACTGACTTCATGTCTGTTTGTTCCACTGTTGCTTTTAATGGTTAGAGCACTCACAGCAGCAGTGTAGCTAGAGATTTTCCATGTAGTAACAAACAGTAACGTACCAAGCTAGAGATTATTTACAGCTAGCAGTGCATATTTACTGTGGTATTTATTGGAAAAACTCAATACTACAAGACATATATGATCAAATTTGAAGAAGCTTTTGAAATCAGGTTATCACTGCTACTGGATAAGACCATTTTTTGGATAAATCACCTGCCCTGGTTAAAGTTAGACAAGAGCAAAGAACACGCTTTATGTGAAAAACACATTTAAGGCAAACATTTCTTCCTTTTTCATCATATCTTGATATACTAATTTGTAAAGACTTATATCACAACCTTTGTTATAACTATTGCAACTCATTAAAACCGTATTATGTAATATATGCTGACTTTTGGTGTTGCATCCTTATAAAAAGAAACTGGTTTGCATGAAGTTTCACATGATCGCTGTGAGATTCCAAAACTTCAGGATAAAAAATTAATGCGATTAAAAAAACATCCGTAATAATACTGCACGTAGTTTAAGAGGTCATCAAATTGCTTTATTCAAAAATATTTTTTTCCAAGTATTTTTTACACTTTCAGTTAAAAAACAAGTGAATTGTTTAACTAGAAACAAACAACATCTTTGTAGAATTATTTGAGATTCCTTTTGCCTTCTATTGCCTATGGAAGCTATTTAAAAGTCCCAGACTTTTAATCATGCATTATTTAAAGAATATAGGGAAAAATAGAAGATTATCAAATTACAAGGATTAAAATTATCCCTGGAGTGGAATTATCCCTGGAGGGGAATTTAATTGAAAACCATAATTTCCTTCAAAGCACAGATGATGCATCTTCACAAATATTTTTGAGTAACATTTAATAATTGTATTAGATTACTCTCTAAAAACAACTATTTTAAAATGTCAATTGAAAAGACTTTGCAGGTAGGCTCATATCCAGTAAATCATTCATGAACAGACCTGTAGAAGGGAGAAAATGCAGAAAGAATACAAAATTTTGTTGCTCTAATTAAAAAAAAGTAAAAATCAGTTTGTTCACATCTAATTAACGATTTCCAGTTTCTCTGAAAAGACCCAGTTTTTAAAATGACTTCTCTCCTGAAACAAATCTGAATTATACCAAGCTCCCCTATAAAATAGGAATACTAATTAATTTTTCCTACTTAAAAGTCAACCACTGCTTTGGATTTGCTAGGAGTATTTTATCAATTTTATCTTGGGATATGCCTCTAATAAGCATTTTAGGAACTATATTTTTAAGGATATGTGAATATCCATGGCCTCCGTATTTCATCAACCTGTTCTTAGTGTGCACATCATGAGCGATCAGAATTCTGTCTTCGTAGCCCTCATCGACCAGCAGACGAACCCTGCAAAGGTAAAATGCGCACCTGTCAGTGAAACGTCCTCACGCTGCAACAGCACAGAACTGGGCAGCACTTACATTTTTTACATTACTGCTGGGCTGTTTTATAATTGAAATACTTATTTTCAGGTACTCAGAAGACATATTCCTTATGCTTAATTGAAATTAAAACACTTATTCAAACCACCTCTGAAAACATACCATCACACATCTCAAGGTGGAGAAGAAAAACCCTTTCCAGTTGGCACATGACTTGGCATTCCCAGTCCCATTAAGCCCACAGAGGAATTCAAGAGCTTCAGCATCACCGAGCATGGGACACATGGGTAACTCACCATTTCCTACATAAGCTCCTTCTCAGCAGGTTAGTTCTTGCTGCTGTCACAAAGCTGGTCCCTGTTACATTAGTTAGTGAACAGACTCTGTGTGTAACAGGTCCTTTGAGGCGCCTGGCTCTATTACACAAATACTTCCACATCTTTAGTTAATTCCCATTTAGCAAACTAGGTTAATAAAAATTTGAAGCTGTCAGCATCATAGTCCATATAGACAGTTATCATCCAAACACGTTTCAAAGATGTTCATTAGAGAAGATAAATAAGGCAGGCGCTGCACAGTGCCAGCGTGTGCCAGGAAATAAGGAGTTGATACAGCAGCCCAGCTAAAGAGACTTGGCAAAACAACAAGAAGTCAGTTTGGAAAAAGGAATAATCCTGGTCACTCCCTTGTAGCCAGTCTGCTACAACTCCTTCTGTTCCACATTTCACTCTGGGAACCTTAATCCCCTGCTTAGTTGATTTTTTAGAATTTATTTGGTGGGTGTCTAAACTTCCGTACCGCATGACTGTGAAGTCTCCTATTAAACTTCAGCTTGGTTTGGCAGGGGATTGCAGAATTGAAGCGGCAGAGATAGACCAGCCCTGAGAAGCGCTCACTCCTCCTGAAGGCACCCAATTCCAGCATTTGCCAGTGCTCTGAAATTCTAATTTTTACCTTGATTGTGCTTTGATCCATAGGAAAGCAAATACTAGCTTTATAAGTGACTACAGCATATTTGAAAGCCCTTACTGTCAGTTTTTATTACAATTAGTTATGAGGAGATACACATAGCAGGATCAAATCAATATGGGCAGCAGGAAGAAGGCAAGTAAGATAGAACTTGGTAAAATATTAGCATCTTTCGAAAAAACACCATAAATAGTGCCATATAGTGCACAACACTACATATACCACAGTATGACCACATCACAAGTATCTTTTCCAGACTGAAATACAGAGAGACCACAAGCCAACCAGAGAATAAGAGCAGTAATGCTGGAGGGACTAAATTCCTAGCTGACCAAACATCATCTTTGAATCGTCTCCTTTCATATTTGGACTAATTTAATGGGTTGGGGAGGCATATGGTCCTTTATACTCCATATTAATTGCTGCTGCTTGCTCTTTCCTGTAAGTTTAGTTAGTACTTGTTTCCGACTCAAAAACGATCCCTGAAAAACCTCCATTTTTAAATTTAATTGGCAGTAGATTGCAGCAAAAATGCATTAAGTACACACATGGCTAAACTGTGTTTGAGTAGGTATGGCAGGACTACAGAAATTTACATTTTGAATAGACAAGACCTGAATGTGTATTTTCCAGTTAGTATTTTCATCAACACATTTAAAGGTCAATTTGATTTCCACCTCTCTGGTGCTGTCTGACAAAACAAACAAAAAAAACCAACAAACAAGGAATTGCAACTGCCATCCCACGTCCAGTGTGGATGTATCAAAAGCCAAAAAAAATCCATTTAATGGCACTTCTAGCTCAAATAGACATACTCACACCATACAGTGGGGAAAAAAACAAAACAACCCTTTGTATTTCCTTCCCATAGACAGCCTGCTGCAAGAAATACTCAAATGCCAGAGAGTTCCAGGAGAGACATCGGTGGCTGAGCAAGTATCATGGATGGAATAAAAAGTCTGCCACGGTTGAACAAGCACTTGTTAACCAAGGCACAGTCCATTCCTCCACACATATTCCTCACGGTACTTCTGCACACGCTGACCTCCCGGGGCACAGGAGAAGGGAGCAACTTTACCCGTTCTAAATATGAAAACTGCGGATTCATAAGAACAGTTTTAAATACTGAGTGCAAGACTAAGAGCCCTGTTAAGAGGGAAATGATTCCTAGTGGGAAAAGGAGCAGCAAACATTTGGCAGTAAGTGGAACAGTAACCACGGCACCTTCTTAAGAAGAGAACAGTCTGAAAACAGAGATTAGTTTTGAGGCTAATCTGACAAAGAGAGGGAGGGAAACTACCTCTGAAATGTAAGTGAAAGCCAGAAACTTACTTCATTAGTGATCAGGGATTATAAAATCTTTTTCATCAAGGAGAATGAAAGAACTGTTTGTGACTCTGGAAGGAAAAAAAGACAGAGGCAGGATGGCACCCCACCCCTCAGAAACCTGCCACTGCACTGCACAGAACAGTGCAGACACTCGGCACAGGAGGATCACACCTCTGGACAGCATGGAAGGAGTGAGATGCCCATTCCCAGCTGATCCTACCTGTCTCAGTTTCTGCAAGGAACGCACCTCCCTGGCAATACCTTGTGTTAGCACAGCACAACAGACTTGCTGTGCAGCTGGGCTGAGGAGCAGCAGGGAAGAGCTGTCCTGTCAGGGGGGCCAATATTTTCACATTGTGAGTGCAAGGAGAATGGGAGTTCTGGGGAGACAGGAATCTCATCCTTCAGAAGAGAGAAAGGGCAAAAGGAAAGGGGGAGGAGAGGTGATAAAGTCCTTGGAAGAGCAAAAGTCTGGTTTTCAGGACAGAAGCACAAGATCAAACCCACCCAAGACAATCAGCCAGTTTTGCTGGGTTAGCAAGTTCAGGAGGAGATGTAACAGGCTCAGATGGTGCTTAGTAGCAGCACTAGGTTTCCAATACTACGTTTCAAACAAAAGCCAAACCCTAACAAAAATCCAGTATCTCCAGCCTTTTCTTTTTTACAGTCTATATAAATGCAGTAAGATTCTACATCTTCCTTTGCAGACAGGAGAAATCACACATGCTGCTCTAAAGACATGACAGCAGCGGAAAGAAAAAAGGTTGTTCTTTTAGTATGAAGAAAAGACAATTTTGAACAGCAAGCACAATCATTCTGTAATGCCCTTAAAACAAGTACCAATAACATTCATTTGCCAATGGGAATGCTATAGCTTAAATTGTATGTAAGCAGATACCTCGCAATTCTTTCATTGTCGCTTGGCATGTCAATCTCAGGATGGAACTGGTAGTGAATAAATTCTGTACCAAATAGGTCATACTCTAAGTAGCATCCAAGTTCAGCAAATTCCAGAAGTTTCTTTGTATCAAATATAGTCCTGCAGAACATATATAACACAAAGTCAGTATTGTAACAGGAGGAAAAAAAGTCTCTTGGTATGAGAAAAGGTATTTTGCAACTTCCTAGTTGCAAGGAACAAAATTAATAACCTAAGATTTAATTCACTCTTTTGAAAAAAAGAACTCCTCTCTGACACATGCAACTTCAGCTGATACACAGTGTGGTCTTTCTCACATTCATCTGGGACTTCATGCATTTAAAAAACCCAAAACAAAACCAACTCCTCCCCCATGAAATAATGAAAACATTTATGACAATATTTAAATAGAAACAGGAAAGTTACTTACTTGTGATATCACTAACCCTCTCAACAGACAACCTAACAAGGAAGGACATTTAAGGAGGAGGTTAATTCATAGTGACACTTAAAAAAAAAGACAATGGATTACTTACACAAGAAAGATTTACTTTCCTGAAAGAGTTACAGGGGACAGCTACATCCAGGGCTTGTTTCATCCATCACACACTGGTAATACACAACTTTGTTTTTAGTTTCTATTCTGTGATGTTTCTAGATTGTCATTAGAACAGCAATGTATCATTGTTTGCACTGGGATCGGGCCAGAACGCCTTAAGGAAACGCTCTCACCAAAATACATAATGGCACTGTGAGTCCCTGGGACACCAGCTTTGCAGCAGATTTGAAAACTGAAGGAACAAAGCTACTAAAACCCATCGCTCGTTTGCAAAAGAATGCCAACTGAAATAACAGCTCTCTGGAATATTTTTTTTGAAACATTTTTACCAAGAGTACAAGCTACCCAAAGGAAAACAAAACCACTCAAAGGATACATGATAATTTTGTCTTTAGAAACACAACACAGTTAACCAAAAGGGCAGCAGTTAATTTTTTTATTATTGCAGATTTTGATGTCACAAAGTAATTTTACCCTATACAATTACATCACAGTCTGTTGCTATGGAAATGACTGATGTCACAATTTCAATATTATGACTTAACAACAGGACCAAGTAGGAGGAACAGATGGGTTGAGAGAGAGAAAACCCTTGTTCAAACAAGCCTGCCACCAGCAGGAGTCTAAGACTTGCCAACTGTAATTAATACAAAAAATGTTATTTTAAAATAAATGTTACAGTTTACAGAGATTGAACATTTATCACCAAATGAGTTTTTAAAGTGCAGAGCAAAAGAACGGGTTATCTCAGATCCAGCTCTGCTCAGTTCACAGGGAGATGGGAGCCAAGAGTATTCAGTCCTGGGCAGGTGGCAAAAACCACCCAGTGACATATGTCAAATTCACAGCCAGAACAACTTATTTTTAAAACTATTGTTATTGTTGGGCTTTTGGGTGCGCTGCCACAACAAAGAGCAGGAGAGCTTAATTTCATCAGCCATTGGGTCCCCTTGTAAGCCACAGGGATGTGGCAGCAGCAGCAGCTCCCGGCTGGAATTGCCAGTCTCTGTGCTGGAATGAGGTGTGTGGGCAACATGTGTCCCCAGGCAGCCTCGAACGCAAGGAAGAGGTGATGGAGCACAAGGAAACATCCTGTAGTTTGGGCCTCATCTATAAATCATGGCAGGGACACCCACCAAACCATTACCAAGCAGGCATTCTTAACAGTTGCTGTGAGTCCCCCAACAAAAGCTCCTCAGATGAATGACTGCTGATCTCTACCAAGATAACTTTATAGCCTTGGTCCCTAATAAACGGCCAAAGCCAAGACTCAATGGCTTTTGCTTCCCAGCCTTTATCTACAACATAGTTTCACTGCAGACACTTGCTACCTTTTGCTCTAAGGTGCTATATTGCACAACATGGTAGCCAGCATTTTAATTTTATCATTTGATTGTAAATCCACCTGAAAACTACCATTCTGTCTATGTCAAAAGCAGACATGAAATATGGAGCTATGTACAAATTTATCTCACATTTAAGGGACTGGGATGCTCCCACGTGGATTTTTCTCACTGGAGGAGACTTAAAATGTTAAATGCACATTGCAAAGCCAAACTTCACAGTAGTTTAAAGACTATGTTACAGCAAGTGCCAACCTGAATGTGTGAAAGTAATGATAGGGGGAGTATAAGGAAATGTCATATTGTGCATCAGCGGCTGTTAGTAAAACTGCACCTCTGTCTTGACTGTTTCTCTACTTATATTGCTTATTTTCCACCGATAAATCACTGAATCCAACAATTTACAGCAGCATATAAAAGTAAAAAAGTCCCTGGATGTTTATGTTGTATCAAAATGGCTACATAAGTACTGACACCTGCATCTTGCTCAGTCCTCTTTCACAAAAAGATTTAAGTAATCAGTTTTTCCTTAAAAAAGGGAGAAAAACATAGCTATAGATACAACGGAATGCAGGTAAATACATAAAGAAAGCCCATATCATTCATATATAATCAGATATAAATATTTAATGGCACTGAATTTTATGTTCCTAAAATCCCCAAGTAAAACATTGAGATCTGTGTGAATACAAACCACCTGTAGATCAATTTGCAAGCTCCCAGAGCCTATAACAGTTAGAAATTTGGAGCACAGCACTTTTGCCTGTATTATGCTCACATTGAGGGCAAACAATCCAATTGCTGAGAATCATATGACCACAAACAGCCTTCATTATTCAGCAACTGGCCAAACTAATCAATGCTTGGACATTTTCCAGCTCACCATGAACAACACAAGGTCACACAAAAACAATTCGGTAATAGAGGCTGTATTCATAAACTGGAGAGGGAAAAGCACCCCACTTCCTCTCCAAGTCTGACGTGGGGCTCCTGGTTTTTCCTTTCAAGGAAACTAAAAGTTAGCTCTCTAGTCTGTGCTAAGAACTATCCAGACCCCAACTATTTTCTTTTTAATCAATATTTCTTCTGTCTGGTAGCAGGACATTAAAATCTACCTTCTGCTTTGATTCAGAATGCAGCCAAATCAAGGAGTTCTCCATCAGCTTCTGTGAGAGTTTGGTAAGGCCCTTAAGAGTGGCCCAGTTTTCAAAAAAGCTGGAAGCCCAGCAGCTTCCCATCCAATTTGGTAGAGAACTGCTCAACATCCAATGCTTTGTAACTACAGGGATTTGTGCAGGGTTACAAATTAATGGAATTCCCATTTTTTAAAAATGTGGCTACAGTTATCCCTAATCTCACTCCCAGGCCTTCAGAGATCGTTTAATATCCAAAAATCTCTTTATCAATGTGAATCTAGATGCTGATCCCAACTGACGTGCTGGAAGCTGATCAAGCTCTATATAAACAGCTATTTTTAAGTCAGTAAGCTTAAAGATAATTCTTCATGTTGTGATCCCAGTGTACAACAGAAGCCTAAGCTACCTGTAGTGTAATGCCCCAAACCCCAGTGAGTTGTGGCAGCACTGCCGGAGGGACAGCAGAATACTCTGCTTACCTGTCCAGGTGGGACATGACCGTCTTTGAAACATCAGCCCCAGCTTCCTGCAGAATGCGGATGATCTGGAAAGGTGCGTCGCTGTTCCTGCCAGGGTGGATGATAACGGGGCAGCCAAGCTGCGACTGGGCCTGCGCGGTTGCCTGAAGCACTCGGCGTTCGCTCTCAGTCAAAGGCCAGGAGCAACCTATTTCTCCCACCACACCACACTTGATGTCAGTCCCATCCGCTCCACTGAGTATCTCATCAACGATAATGCCTGTAAGCTAGAGAACAGCAAAATGAGATTTTTGGTTATTAATACTATTTGTGTTAAACAGCATCAAATTTGGCCTATGGACACTGCGTTATACACTCCCGAGGTCTTTCTGAACTTATTTAATTAACAGTTGGGTGTATGAAAACACTGCAGATAAAATCTGGTTTCTGTCAACTAATATTATGCTAGCCGTTCACTAAGACTAAAATAAACACAGAAGCAAATCAATTTAACAGTATCCACTCACAAAATTGACCAGGTTTCCCAGAAAGGCTGGTCTATATATAATTTGAACACTGAATTAGGCTGAAACTGATTTTTCTTAAAAAGAGAAAAAAAAAAAAGTTAGTTTATCATGAAATCTGTGCTTCACACTCCTGAATTGGGTCCAGAAACAATTAACTGTAATTTATTGCAAAACAAGTGCTCAGAGAATAACAAAACCTTGTCATTCAGATAGGGAAGGGAGAAACTCTGGCAAAGATCCTGAAGAGACAAATTTATGGCAAATCCTGCTTGTGGGAATGCCGACACAAAATGATAGGAGCTCTGCTGACTCAGAACTATGAGAACAAAGCTCAGTTGACAAACTTACAGGCTCAAAAGTAGCTTGCTTTTAAAATATTCATAGGCAGAAAAGACATCAGAATTTGCTAATAAAAGCTGTTTGTTATAACATCTTCAGTTTTTCTTTTCCAGAATAGACCATATATTTTAAAGAAGGCATTCAGAATTGAGAACACAAAATGGCACTGATGATGACCTTCTAACTCTTTGGCCCTTCATGTTAAGGAAATAACAGTTTTATGGAAAAATAAAGTGAACAAAGTAAGAAAAGAAATTTGCCAGCAAATGCAGGAAACCCAAAAAAACCTAAACCAATTTTCAAATATATCTGTAACCTATCTCCATATCCTATATCCTCAACAGCCTCATACAACATATTGGTAAATACACAATCTACACACAGAAGTCAGTCTAAGCTATTACAATTTACAGCAGGCTTCTGCCAAACACTTTATCCTGTGATCACACACCTTCTGCTTCATGTACAACCAATCTACCAACCATTTCTGTAGACAAACAGATAAGAATTCATTCCTCTCCTGAAGAACGTGTCTCAAAATATTCAAATTGTCTTTGTCTAATCAGAAAACATATCATCATGTCAAATTCACTGAAAAATGAAGAACCACTGGTTATCACAGATTGGTCACTCCACAACCCTTCCTAAGTACCCACCTGTCTTCTGGACTGGATTAAGTATTGATTAGCTGCTGAGTACAGGACATCTGTAGGTCTCCAGCAGTCCAACAAATACAGAAGGGAAACCTTTGCCCCAAGAAATCTATTTGCATCAAATTTCAAGCAATGGAAGAGTATTTAGGAGAAGTAGTACTGTTTGTACAGCTTGGGCCAGCTTGGGTCCAGCGCGGCTGGCAGTACTGCTCAAGTTTTGACCATTGATTTTTAGAATGAATATGACTCATTTGTAAACTGTGATAGACTTTTAGAAAATTTTCTCAGCTCTGTTCATCTGCATTCACAGCCTCCTGCCTTGGAGAGTTGCCTTCCCTCTTCTCCCTATCATCACATTTTCTTAATAAGAGATGAATGAATATTTATTATTATAGGAATATCTGGGGACCTCAGTCATTATTAACACATTGTCTCAGACACCGTACAAACAGCCTGATACAGACTCTGCCCTGAAAAGTCTGGACAAACAGAAGACAGATATAGCACACAGCTTGAGAAGAGCAATGACTTACAACTGTCCTATAAATATTGCAATTATTTATGCTTTTTACATGAATTCTGGGTGATTTCATGGGAAGCAATTAGCCAGAAAATAAGAGACAAAAGAGGCAGAAGGGATATACTCTTTCCTTAAAAATTGTAAAAAGAACAGGATAATTGGTGTTGTACCAGATGCTCACACACACAGTACTTTATTTTCCTTTTACTGTTGCATTATAACAACTCCCTGAGAGAAAACAGAGCTTAAGAACTGGAAATGCTGACAGATAATCCCAGCACTCGCAAGTAGCGCTGGTCCAGCTATAACACACAGGCAGTAATGCTGTTCCCAAGTTCTTCTCTTTGAGAACTATTTCACTGGAACATCTCTCCAACTTCGACTCACCCAGGGATAATTCATAGGAAAGAGACACTGAAGCAACGGTTAAGACTTACCTGCTCCACTGTCATGGCCTGTGTTTGAGAAGAATGAGTGGAATCCACATAAAACCCGGCTCCAGCAATAATATGGATTCCAGTTTCTTCAGCAAGTTTCTTCAAAGTATTCACATCTCGACCAATTCCTGTGGTTGTGTTTTCCACAATCGTCCCACCACCTGCTGCTTTATAATACAGCAGCTCCTCCTTCACAGCATCTGTTTCCTGATACAAAAGAAGGTTTTCTTTATGGCTGTAGGGATTTTGCTTAATCCAAAACAAGTTCTTCATCTCAATGGGCCCATCAGACAGAGGCTCTTGGCCTGGAGAAGGTGGACAAAAACAGCTGCTGTAGTTCATAGTCAAGTGTTCATGAGTCAACGTATAGCCAAGGTGGTCTGGCTCCACAGGGCCCAAGACAGTCTGTGCTTTCCCTCTCAAGGAAGGCATTTTTCTTCAACAAAAGGGAAAAAATAATCAGATTCTAAGAGCCTGGGAAGGAAGAAGAAAGGAAACAAAAACATTTCAGAGAGACCAAACCTTTCCAAAACAATTTCTGAATTCCCTCCTCTCACACATGTACCTACATGCTGTGTGTGTGTTCGCTGGAATGTTTGCAAATGCTGTTTCCAGTAGAGCAGTCAGTATGGAAAACAAAACATTTATTTTACCCAACTGCACTTGTATCAGTACTCTAGCAGTGTAAAAATACCACATTCCAGTACAGGGAAATCATCATCATTTATTGTGTTATAGTCAATTTCACATTAAGATAAATGTTTCCTATTTAATAACAACCACTGTATGTTCATTTAGGATTCTCTGCTCTTCAGCAGCTGTCAAATTTTGTAAGCTTGAGCCACCAGATGAAGATAATTGGCACCAACGCTGAAAATTCCTTACTGGTATGTTCAGTTCATCTGTGTCCTCCAAGACTCACTATCCCCCTCGCACGCCAAGGAAGTTTTCCCCATGTTTGGGCATCTTGTCTGCCCCTCTGTAGGAGGAACGCCAGCATGAGGGAGTCATCTGCTCCTTCGGCCTCACCAGGGGCTCAGGTGCTCCTGTACACTGTGCTGTGGGGGTCTGGGACAGCCCAGAACAACTCCTCCAAAGCCAACAACTGTCACTAAAGATACAGTGTGGTCCCCAGCCAGCAGGACAGAAGCCAAAGAGCTCTTCCCCTCAGCTTCATTGGCCAAATATTTTACCAGTTAAGAACATACCTTAGCCTAACAGTTGAATTTATACAGCTCAGCCTCTAAGAGACATTTTTCATCAACATGAATGAAACAATGTTATTGCCAAAACTCCAAATGATAAGGCGACAAAGATACACATTTAGGCAGTTGGTTCATGTCAAAGATATCTGCCCTGTGCGAGTTTGGCCTGGCTCTCTACAGGTTAGAATTAGTTGCAGCTCTCCCCATTGGGATTTTGGGGTATTTTTTCCTTTAGAGGGTGGGGGTAGTCTTTTTCATTTATGTGCCTAATTAACATTGAACATAGCTGACTACCCAATTCATGTTAGATCTGCCTGATGCTAGTTGCAAAGGCTTGAGGATATACAGTTATAATCCCTAGTCAACCAAAATCATCAGTTATGAAACAAAATACATGTTTAATCATGTCCAGAGGACAGGACTAACTAGAGCATGCATTATTGATTAAAGAGAGAGGTCCTTCCCATTTCTGTCTCCCTTTTAGTGAATAATATCATAAACACGGGTTTGTTACTGGTGAAGCCCTCAGAGGACACTTTCCTTTTAACTGCTAAAGCTAATCTACCAGCATGACAGAAAAACTGAAATCCAAAGGGCACTGAACTCTGCATATCAAAGGGCACGAGAACGTCGAGGTCTCTTTGGGGATACTTTCATCTCCCGAGCAGCCGTCATGGTCAGAGCACCCACGGACGAGAGCAACCCAGCCCCTGCAAAAGGCAGATGCCGCCTGCCCGGTGACGTCTGCAGAGCTGGCTGTTATTTTACAATGAAAACTCGGTCGTCCGTACGAGAGAGAAAGGACTGACTATGCTTGCTTGCTTTGTGTAAAAGCAGAGTTAGGAGCAACTGCTCTTTTATGAATTTCATTTCCAGACTGGTGTGTTGACTTGTTTGAGAAGGCAGAAGAATAATTACCCTCATAGAACAGACTGCTGGCTGATTAATATAATGATTTATTTTTTGCCAAATAAATTAAGAAGTGTATGATTCCAGAAAATATTATTCTTGAGCAAATAATTAAAAGCAAAATACCTGTCTTAGTCAGAAACTGCTGCTAGCTGCAATTCAATTAAGTTGTCTGACCCAGTCATTAATTCCATCCTTGAACAAAGCTGGTGCTCTATAGAGCAACTCACTATTTTGGAGGAAGTTCAATGATTGGAGTCATTCTTATATGCACAGTAAAGAGACTAAGATAATTCTAAGATAATTGCATTACCTTTTCTTTTTCTTTTTTAATGTTAAATATCTGGACTCCAGTATTCAGTAAAACCCTGACAGCATAAAGAGTGATAACTACTCTCTGCATTGGAGACACACTGTGTTCATTGACAATTTTCAAATCCATTTATTAAGTTAGGAAAACAAACCTATATAAATATTTCATTATATAATTAAATATATAAGCATTGAAGTTAGTTTAATAAAACTTGATACAATGTCTTACAGTCTGTTTCCTTAACGAGTTTCTGCTTTAGGTTTTGAGTTATTTAATAGTGCTGTTCCTCAAAAAAAGCCACTCTAACTGAACGTGAATTTTTGCTCACTTTCAGATTACTACTCTGATAAAAAGTTGATTTTCAACATTTGATCCCACTAATTCTTTTCGACCCAGTTAATGTAGATTACCCTCAATTAATCTGGCCCGAACACTGTGAAGAACTACACCTGCATGTATGAGACCTTCGTACAGCCTGAGGCTGCCATTTTCTGATTTATAGTGCAGGGAACATCCAAAATCATCCATTCCAGTGCCAGGTTTCTCTTGTAGCAGATATGAGCCTGTTGATTTTAGACACTGGATTTCAGATTATAGCACATATACAGAGTTTACAGAACCAATGCCTACTATGGAACCCTTTGATTGAGGCCAAGGATTTTTATAAATATAAGAAGCATCACAAAAACAGAAACTGACACAAACAGCATTTAAAGTAGGCCTAATTTTATCTGCATGAAAAATATGATTAATATTAATGTCTGTGCCTGCTTACTAACAGAGTTTTAGAAACCCACTGCTTTTAATAAAAAAATGATGAAAAATAAAGACAGACAACAACATGTGACTGGAATTATTTTTAAAACCACTGTCGTGGTATCTTCCTTACTGTCACTTACACAGAACAGCATGCCTTGATTATAACGACACATTATTCCTAATAAGATTCACCTGGTGAAACCATAATTTAATTTGTGTCTTTAAAACAGAATTTAGGTGCAAACAGCTTTTAAACTGAATAAGGACTGTTGCTTATACTGTTGCACATACACATTACTACAGAAATCAACATTGGTGTGCTTTACTACAGACTTGTATGCCATGTTTTATACAGAATTTTCTTCTGAGAAAGTCTCTTCTTTCATACATTAGAGACTAAATTAATATCACCTCATTTAGCCATTTAAAATGACTTATGTCTTCTACAGAATAATTGTTTAGACCATGTTCACAGTGGAGCTGGAAAGACGTATCCATCGGCAATTCAGCCAGTCCATTGTGAATATTTGTAATAGGACAGAAGTTACCTTCTGTATTATCTGCACCTTTCCATGGACTACAAAGTGAGCCAAGAATTAACTCTGGACAAGCAAGTCTATTTTAGACGGTTCTACATAAGATATGTGAACTGTTTGTCCTGAAACCCAACCCAGTTTGAGGGGAAGGGGAGAGGGAAGCGGGGGAAAGTGCCAATTCCCATGACAAAAGATAAACTGGTAGGCTCTATCTGGCAATAACAGGTATTTTGGGTTTGGAAATTATTAATTCATACTGTTGTATCGCCAAGGCGCTCCCCCACATACTAAGGCTTCTCTGCTCCAGGTGCTGTATAAACAGAGAAATAAATGGTATTTCCTCATAATTACATATTTAGATAAAAATAAAATGAGAATTGCTTTAAGATACAATCCAAACTTGTACTATTTTACAACAGCCTTGAAACAACACCTTAATGTTTCTGTAATAAACTCTGGACGAATATTTACAACCACCAATTATATGGTGCACAAAATACAACTTTCACTGTTAGCCAACTACTAAATACTGGTGAAGTAAATATTTTTCCTAGAGGTACTGTTAAGAGAAAAGAGACTTACTGCTAAAAAGGTCATGGTACTGCGTTACCAACTCTGGTAAAAACTCTACTGAGTTCTATAGATATAGTGCCTGAATACTGATGACAAGATTCGTGTTTCTGCTTTTCCCATCTGAAACTCGCACTTCAGTCATTGTGTCATTTTAATGGCCCTGTAATGGGACGTCTCCCTAGGTTCGGATTAGTTGCTTCCTACAGTAATCTCATATTGCTGAAACATTATAATCACACAAACACAGTTTCCACATGCTAACACTGCATTTGTTTTGATTCAGTAAGCACATTGTAATGGTATTAGCACAGATTCTCTCTAGACTTGTGTGGGAATAATTTTATTGCCATTACACTACATGAGATTACAGTGACACTAAACCAGATTGCTGTGACACATATTTAGAAAAAAGCAAAAATAATAGCTCAATAGGTATTTATTATATTCAGAAAAAGTTAAACACAGCTGCCAACTAGAAACAAGGGCTGCCCTGGCTGCATCAAGAGCACTTAAGTGGGTCTTTCCTTTACAATCAGCCAGTCCTAGGAAATGTGACACAGTGCAGGTTCACTGTGTATTTACAGATGGAGGAAGCACTTTGAGTGTTCATTTCTACTGTAAGCAACCTCTACAGAGCATGGAAATGCCCCAAATTCAAAATATATGACACATCTGTAGTAAATTACAAGTAGCTAGTCTATGCTGTGTTATCGCACCATTCCCCACACGCAAACATTTTGAAACCGGGGAAAAAGAGCAAGATCAAGGAAGACAAGAGGCTGAGGGTAAGAGAACATGTGTAGACCACTTCAGGAAGAATTTAAAAACAGAACTTCTTTCCCTCTTCCCCCATGCTTCTGCCAGCTCCATAGAGGTTTACAGCATGGAAGGAACTCAATACTGTCAGCACAGTTCTTCCTCTTCCACACAGACAAGCAAGTTTTCCGACTTGTCTGACAGACAGATGCCAGATCTGTAGGGTGTTTCAATAAGATGGACCCAGTTTCAAAGCTCTGTATTTCATAATGGCAACATGTTACACAAAAATTTACAAACAGTTTAATGAGTTTTAGTAACCTTTCTATAAATGCTCTATGTTCCCTCCACCTGCTATATGGACAGTACAGTATGGATTTGCTGCCGTGATTCTGGTTTTGAGGTCATCCAGATTAGTCGCTAATGGTGGGACAAAAACACAGAAAAAATTGCAGGGTATAATGTCTGGTGGTCTTGGGGGCCAAGAGTGTAGCAGCAAGTCTTAGGGTCCTATGCAACCTATCCAATGTTGAGGCAGGATCCATCTTTTTGAAACGCTCTGTACTTTACCTTCTTAAAAAATGTATTCTTAAGTGCTAATTACAGGACAAACACAACTGAAAGCAGCTCTCTCTTATACACTTCAGTAACTATGGCTTTTTTTGCTCAGTCAGTGTCAGGGAACTGCAGCTACAAGGCTGGCGGAGCAGAGTTCACCGCAACTGGCTGGGCGACAGCAGCAGGACCTGTCCTTTAGCCCAGCAATCCCCTTTGCATCCATGTCTGCAAAGGTATCCACCAGTCTGCAACGCTGTACTCCTACACCACACCACTCATTGTCTCTGAGTTATGCAAGATAACAGCACATCTCACATTGACTTTGGATTATGTTGCTCAAGAAACAGAATTTGGGAATGGGGTAAAAGCGCAGGGTGTTTCAAAAACATGGACCCAATTTGAAATCATTACCCTTTGAAACTGGGTCCATCTTTTTGAAACACCCCTTTCTATGAACAAATGCAAGTTTCTGGGCAAGTTCACGTCTCTTCTACAGAAATGGCAGATGTGCTTCTCTGAAGGTGACACATTATTCCCACTGAAGTCATAATTACTCTTCCCTGTCTTCAGAAATGACATTGATCAGAAGTGACATTGGTCTTTTTACTCTCCCAAACTGGAGCTATGAGATTATCATGATTTGTAAGACTTCAGGCTAACTCAGAAAAATGAACCAAGGAAAACAATCCTATCTATTCAGAGGCAGTGTCTTCTTTTTTCACTACCTTCCTACACTGATAATTCGAAAAAAAAAATCAACAAGTATTGTGACAGCTTTTCACAGCACGGCCCCTTGCCTGGTACAGAACTGTACCAAGGGGATGAGAACACTGGCTGTATGGCGCTGGTCTTCCTCCTTCTCAGTCAACCTGCGTGAGGACGGCACACTAGTACTTCATCAGCATCAACACCGAGGCAAGGCTTTGTGTCCTAAGGATCAAAGTCTCACAGGAGATTTTTCATGCCTTAACTAAAGCTCTTCTCAGAGAGAAGGGGAACACTTACAGTGCCTCTCTCCTACAACAACTCCTGTCTAACCCTATATGAGCATATTTTGCTGCTCTTTCCTCAGCAGGCAACCTGTAGTTTCCCATCCTTAGGTGGCTATACTTGGACGGAGCAAGTAAGAACCTCACCATTTCAGGTAAGTGTAATTGTTCGACTGGGTAGAAATTGGCCAACAGATGCAAAACCCAGAGAACTCCTGGGGGAAATATTTAAAAAGCATCATCTATCCCTACTTTGCCACATTTTTTCCTGAAATGCACTGAATACTCAGAATAGCGGGTTAATGCAGTGGCCTTCAACAATCTACCTCTGGTCCCCAAACTATTCGGAAACATATATTTCCTTAAGAAGCCAAGCTAAAAGAAATACTAAACTAAATATTGGTTTCCATTAGATTTTTCTAGATACGCTTTGAGCAACCAAAAAGCTTTTTACACTACAGAAGTGAGAAGGGATACTGAAAGAAAGACTTTATGAAAGTTACAATACATGCTATGAAAAAAAATAGGAGAGCTTTAGCCAAGCTTTACATAATCCCCCAAGAATAAGCAGAAGTCCCACCAAAATATGCATGTACACACACCACAGCAGTTACATTGCTTGATGGCACTGGCAATGTTCTATGACCTAAAAGCAAAGTCACTTAAATTTCAAGAGAAATTTAATGACTATTACACATACATGAAAGGCCAGTATATTGATTCACTGCCCTCAGAACCTCCGACAAGCACACTTTGGGGAAAGGAACTGGGCAAGGGAGAAGCAAAGCTTTTTTTTCAATTTGGTTAAAGTTCAGCTATTGTAAGCACAATAGAGTAAAACTTTCACCTTGTTTCTGTGCAGATAAGTCTAAAAAACTAGACTTCTTTGAGCAAAGTCACATGGAAGTTTCTCTTCCTCAGAAAAATCCAAGACCAACATACCCATAAGTGTTTTTTCATGAACATATCCTTTAAAAGAACTTCAGGGGATTTTACATTTTGGGCAGTTTCCAAAATTACTCCTAATAAAAGGTCAGATAAAAATTCTCCCCTAGGGTCCAACATTACATTAATTACATTTTACATGCACACATAGTATTTTTAGGCCAAAAATTAGGACTGAAGTCACATTATGCCATATGCAAATAAGGGCTGAGTCCTGCATGCTGATGCATGCATTTGTATTCTTAAGCCTAAACAGAATCTTATTTGCCTCTCATGGGTGCTAGGCTACAAGCACACATCCTCTTTCTTTCTAGGACAACATGATACAGGAAAAAAGTTTGTGCTTTTCAGAAATGCGTGTCCAATTAACATTCCCTCTAAATTTCAAATTTTGAACTCAAGCATACATATAACTCTAATCTTACTGTTATTCTCTCTTTAATTGATTTTATCTCCATTTAAGGTCACATACACTAAAATAATTTCATATGAGCTTAAACATTTCAGTAAGCATATAGGATGGAGCATTACTACTCCCTTCTGCAGCACCATCACCAAGAGCCACACCAAATCAGTGTATTGAACTTTACAAGCAGAACTAAAGAGAAAAGGGATGGAGGTCAAAGACACCAAAGAACAGACATCATCCTTCTCATCACGCATGTCTATGCAATGTTCATTGCTAGCTCCTGGTCAAGACCAGACATTACTAGCTTGGAAATTCAGATGAATGAACCCCAAGCTCAGCTCTGTGGCAGAACGTACCAGTCACTGACCCACCACGGCCTGTGAAGCCACGCACAGTGGAGAACAGTGTGGACATGGGGTTTAGTACCTCATTCAAGATTTCACACTGCAGCAACTGGGATAAGCAGGGACTTCCAGAAAACCACTTTCTTTAGTAGCGAGCAATGGGTTTAGATGCACGGAAGTAAATTCAGTTGCCCAGTACTGCAAACAACCACATCCCAAAAGTTGAAATCAATCCGAAGACCCACTGGAAAAACAATACCCCAAGAAAAAGCTTTCACAGTTTCAACTGTGACTGTTCTGCTATGGTTGCGGCAGGAAACAGAAGTCATGTGCTCTCCTCAAGGTCCACTTCTGCTCTTACAGGAAACTAGCCCATACAAGAAAAGTTAATGGGAGCAAAGGGAAAGCTCAAGGCCTATGGACATAACTTAAAGAGTATCTTTTAACTGAGACACTGTCTGCATACTTTGTCAGTGATCAAAAGCAACGATCTCTTGCTTGTACAACTCCTGGTACTAAGTTTTACCCACACCTGGGTACAACAGTGAAGCAGCAGGAACGACCAACACACACAAGCTGATGAGACTGTCAGGTGTCCTGCATATCCTTTTGCTTTCTTTCCAGTTACTGCCGAATCTTCAGTCTTAACAAGAAGTGGACACAGAAACCTGCCACTGTTTTGTCTTTTTGTACCATGGAACGCAATATCACAGCACCTCTGAAAGAAGATACAAACTCAGTATATTTGTCCTGGAAACTATTAATTATCTGGGTTTTTAAAAAATCTTTGCTACCCAGCCTGAAGTGAGTAACACAGAGACAAGTCCTGCAACAAAATTTAAAACCCTCAAGAGCTCCAGCAGTAAGACCAGTTGAACACTTCCAGACCTGCCTGAAAGTTGAACATTTCCAGATCCATCTGCCAGAAGGCAGGCAAATCACGGCAAAGGAAGAGTTCAATGCCTTTCATTTAGTTGTCACCTCAGAGACTCAGGACAGGGCAAAGACAACTGTAGGGTAAAACAACTCTTTCACACTTTGAGGTAAGAGGTGAGATCCTGAAAGAGCAGAAGAAGACAGAGTACCTCAGCAGGTAACATACAATTCTTCCTTGGTCTTCCCTCCTCCACAGAAATCACTTCAGGAAAAAAACAGGTTTCAGAATATTTTTGAGAAGAGTGATCCAACATGTTTCTGAGATCTGAATGAAAAATTGTGATTTACTTAAAACTGTCAGATAAGAGATGATGCTGCTGGTGCTGGTGTTTCTTCTTACTTTCTTCTTCGTATCCAAGCAGTTAAATACTTCTGAAACATATCCCAGCTATTGCCATATGCTTCACTATATACTGATTTTTACATGTGAAGAGCAAGGTGACGGCTCCCTAACCACAGAGGGAAGCAGTGACACTTGCTCCTGCTCCACCATGCATTGATTTAATAAATTAGCGCTGGTCACCTAAATAAAATGTAATTAAGCATCTGAATGCCACTGTTGCCACCTTTGATTATAGCTACAAAAATGAATGTGATGATGGTGACATGATGGCAAATATTATGTCTGTGAAATTCCAAAACATGAGAGGCATTCATAATAATAAATGACAACTTATGTAGTCTTTCATGTAACAATCCCAAAGTACCTGACAAAATGATACAAAACTACCTATTAAAAGCATCGCTTCACCCATCACTGAAACACAGCCCCCAGCAGAAAGCAGGCAACAACCTTCAAACACTGCAGAACATATTATGACAGAGGATGTCGAATAATGTATCCAGTATAAAGCACAGGGGAATTCCATAGAAGCAAATGACAATTTTTCAAAAGCACGTGACCTCCGGCTAAAAACTTGTTTAATTCAAGAATTATCACAAGTCTCTAGCATACAGAAGGCACCATCCTTAAGAACAGACATGCACATGCCTAAAGAAAATAATTGTATATCTACAAGTTTCTTAGAGATCATATCTATTCATGTATTTGCTAGGCCAAAAGATCCTGTCTGAGTTCCTCCTCACCAACAGAACTTGTATCCTCCAACTCAGGACCAAGTTCACCATGACACAAGACCTGCTGCAGAGGGGTGGCCAAACACCCAAGGCCACTGTTTGGCAGCGGCTCAGCTTCAATGCTGAACCCCACTTGGCAGCGGGGACCCAGACCTGCCTCACCGTGAGCCAGCACTCCCTGGAGCTCACCAAACTGGTGCAGGGGGAGGAGAAAGCAGGGCATCTGCTGCAACGCTGTTCTCTAAAGGGCAGCAGCATACCTCAGGCCATGGAGAAAACTATGGTGTCCAGATCCCAGCAAGGCTCACAGGCAAGTCTGGAACTTTGCTGTGGAGCCTTGTCACAGTTAGGGAGCTCTGGAAGCACCTTGCAGAGGGCTGTGGGTGCTTCCAGATGGAGAGGCTGCTGAAGCCAGGCTTTGAAAGGCCCACTGTTGGATTAAGGCATTTCTTCCTCACAGATACACCCTCAGGGACTGATGGGAGAAGTGTACTAGAGAGAATGTGTTTTCAATATTTAACTTGGTAAGACTGTACAAATATTAAATACCAGCACTAAAAATAGTCTCACAGCTGCACTCACGGGGTGAAATCCGCCTGAGCCGGGGGGTTACTGATACCTGCTGATAGCTGCCATCCGATCCTGTGACACGCTCCTCCAGAAAGGTGTTCACCACCTCCCGCCCCAGTCCCTGCAGGACCCCGCCTGCCCCAGGCCGCTGTCCCGGCCGCACTCTCCTCCCGCTCCACGCCGCTGCCCCATTCAGCCCGCTGCCCCTTTGCCGGGGCCGCACCCGGGCGGCCGGGCCGGGCCTCAGCGCCGCCGCCCCGGAGCCCAGACCTGCACTCCCCGCCACGGAGCTACCGCCCGCCCGCCCGGCCCCAGCCACCGCGTCCCGGCGCGGCCCCGGCACCGCAGGACCCCGACTCGCGACCGCCAGCCGCGGGCGCCGCTTCCCGCCCTCCCCGCCCCAGGCCCGCCCGGGCCGGGCAAAGCGCGTCGGGACCGCAGCGGAGGCGGCGGAAACAGCTCCCGCCCCTCAACTCCGGGGTAGTTTCTGGGCCCGGGCGCCTCTCGGGCCCGGGGCTTAATTAAGGCTTTGGGCAGCGGGTGGACGCGGCGCGGCTCGGTGGCCGGGATGGGGCTCCCCGCGTCCGGCCGCTCGCTCACCCGCACCCGCGGGCAGGACCCTCCACCGGCAGCAAGTCCACCCCGCCGCCGCGGCACGACCCCGGCTGGCAGCCCGCGGCTCCCGCCCTGCTCGGGGCGGGACTTCCCCGGCGCGGCCCGGCCCCGGGGCCGCAGCGGGCGGGGAAAGCGGTGGATCGGGCCGGGTGCGCGGGCGGCGGGGACTCTGGAGCCCGGGGCGCCCCGGGCGGGCCGCGGGGGAGGAGCGCGCTGCCCCGCTGGCTCCCTGCGGGGACGCGGCCGTCGCGGTGCCCGGGGCGGGCCCTGGCGCTCTCCCGCCACCGGGGGTGCGCGGTCCCCAGAAGCCCGTTCCCCTGGGAGGGGGTGCAGCATGTGCTGTGCCGCCTTGTCTCCAAGTGCAGATGAGAGTCGGTGGATGTGAGTGAGCATCCTGCCCGCCTTTGCTCATACTCCCTGTTTACACAGCACGGAGGGAGCTTGGAGCCACTGAGTCATTTCGGGGGGCTGGGAGATGGCGGTGAATGCTTGGGCTTGCAGGAGGCAGGATTTTCTAATTTGCCCTTGCAATGTAAATAACAGGGAAGGTTGAAGAGGCGCTTCCCAGTATCCACAAATAGGGTGACAATGACAGTGATTCTGGATAAAAGCGCAAGTGCAAAGTATGAAACGAAAACAGAGCTGCCATCAAGTTTTTACACTTTCCACCCAGGATCTCAAAAGTGTTTCATTTCCCTAAGGCTCACAGCATCCTGTGTGGTACTATTCCATTTTATAGAAGGGTAAAGAGATGCTGGGAACATGACTAACAAAGGCATGAAGGGCGAGGAACTCCTCCAGCCCTTGCAACACAGCCAAAGCTGCAGCAAAGCCACCATGTGCACTTTGCAGACATGTTGCCTGAACCAGGGAAGGAGACCTCAAGCTTGTCTGGGAGAAGTATTTGCTGTTCTCATTGCTCTACATCTTACTTTGACTACCTCCCAGTCCCCATTTGTACCAGACTGGGGCCAGCCACAACCCTGCATCCCACTGTGCAGAGCCTCAACCTGCGCTCAGTGCTGCAGCACAGTGCCTGCAAATGGATTCTGGTGTGTCTTCCTTTCATATGGCTGTTCATTGCCTGGGAGAGCTGGATCTTAGCTTTTATTCACATCCCAGATAATCCTGTGATGCAGAAAGTGAGTGGGCAAAACTGGGAATGAAAGCCAATGCGCACTGATGCTCAGGTCTTTTATCATCTTTCTTGTGGTGTAGGACAAAAGTGGAGGTAGTGGATGAAAAATGAGGAGGGTGCAGAAGTAAACAACTTTAGAGAGGTAGGAGGGAAGAGAAAGCTGTGCTTTTATAAAAGTGATGGAATTTGGGCTTAAAAAAAAAGGAAAAATGCATTATGGGAATACTAAACCTGAGGGGTAGAGTCCACAGTGCCTGGTGGCAGTTGATGTGGGCAGGGCTTGACCTGTGTGAACTCAGCTGAAAGCAAATTACTGCCCAGTAAGGGGAATGGGGAATGTAAGGGTGAGGAAGGTGAACCAGGTGAAATGTTTGGGATTTTTCCCATTAGCAGTCAGTTACCATGTATATGCAGCAGTGATTAATACAGATAGATGGCTAGAGCTAAGCTGCTGGGATGATTCCAGCAGTCAGTGTCACTTGTTTTTATTTGCTTCTTATATGAAGTCACGTTGAGTATGGGTCCTGCAAAGATTAGGTGGAGATATGAAAGCCTGTCATTTATAATGCCTTGTATTTCAACATGTTCATATTGCTGGGCAATCAATGCAGGAGAAATTATGTATGAGAGCTATGTTAAAAATAGTCATGCAATGCTTTATGGGACATCATTTGTCACTGGCCATATCAAACCTGTTTTGAAGATTTGCAATGAATTTTACATAAGGCCTGCACTTGCACATCTCTTTTGTGTTTTAAAATATAAAAGTAGTATTAAAACTTGGGTAAGTACAAAGTAAAATCATATTCAATCTGCATTTTTACACACACAGAATGAGCTTCTCTTTAAAGCAATCTCCAGTTTGTCTAAATCAAAGTAAGGTACTAAATTTTTGGGGTTTTATGTCCTTGACTTCAACCTGCTACAAAAGACAGACTTGTAAACACAAAGTAATGAGACTGTCTCCTTCAGACCAAATGTGTAGTGAACAGTGAAAACAAGTCAGCAGCTGGCAGAGTCTATACCTATGACACTGTATTCACAATTTAGGTGATATACAACTTTATGTAATGTATCTGGCATTTGTATCCCTTTCCCAAGTCTAAAAACCAGGTTGTGGGCTTCTTAGAAATGTTGAATTGGTTACCACATTAAATGGCTCATGAAACTATGAAATTGGGGGAAACAAAACCCTCCAAAACCCCTCAGCTATGTTGCCATACAAATAGCAGTGGCAACTGTCAGTTACATCACAAAGTAAAATATCCATATTGCATGGTTCAAAACTAAGGATAAGTGGTTTATTATTATTGAAAAAAAAATAGCTGGGTGTCAGTATCTTTGGTAGAATTTACAGTCTGATTAGGGCTAAATAACGCCAGTGCTTTTGTCCACCTCCATCATGCAGTTATCAAAAGGGACACTGAGGTCAATGCCTAATCCTTTTCCCATTTGGGACACTGTTGTAAATTGGATCTACTATGTAACAGTAGACACAAAATAAGGACCAGATACTCACAGTGCATGAGCTTCAGTAGCGTCTCTTTCCAAGGCTGGAGGAAAAAGAGAGCAGAGCAGTAGGTGTGATGCCAGACCTGATGTAAGAGAGAGCTCCTCAGGGTGACCTAGAGGGAAGTGCTATAAAGGGGTTGTACTCAGAGGGTGCACAGAGGTACCAAACCCAGGGGGGTGTCCCGGGAGGCTGTGACAGCCACTGCCCCCAGGTAGCGATGGAAACAGCTGAGCTGCTGCACCAGGACCAGGGACTCAGCAGTCTCCTCCAGCCTGAAATCTTCTGCTCAGGGCTCAGTTACTCAGGTGTTACAGAAGACGTTAAAACCATGCTGTGTTCTGGTTTACTCAGAGGACAATTGTTAATGTTTATGCTAGCTTAAATGCAATGGTTTTCTTCTTTGAAACAAGCCCCTTTTGCAGGGCTCTGGTAACAGCAAAACATCAGAGCATTCACTAGGCCAACTAACATAACTAGAAAAACAGACAAACTTCCAGGCACAAACAAGTGCTTCTCTAACATGATGCTGTGTGAGTTTTTCTTCTGATATGAGTTGAAGACAAAAGAACTCCAGTTTGCTTTAATACAAATTAGTGACTGAAGACCACAGATTACTATTGTTTTTTCTTCAGAAAGATAATAAGCAAGCAAAGGAAAAAGAGGCAAAATGTAATTTCAAGGAGTGTTTGTGCAATGCCCATTGTAAACACAAGTATTTGCATGTACTATTGAGAAATGTGAAGTAAGAGTATCACTCACACATGTATACAATATAATCCACAATTTACAAGTTGGTAGCATGAATAAATAGGAACCCCACAACATAAAAAAACACCACAGAGAAAATTCATCCAGCAAGGGTAAAGTATGCAAAATATAGTCCTTCAGGGAAACCCTTTATTGATCATGATAAAAAGGCTCCTCCCTCCCTCTTTCCCCCCCTCTTTCAAAGTGATTCCATAAATTGAGAGGGTTAGAAAGAATAATTTGCTTGGCAATCCGGCATATGCCTGTTGCTCTTAGATAACAGAACAACAGTCAGGAATCCTTCAGGTCATGCAGTAGATTAATTATAGGGTAAGTAGGGTTTTAAAACCAACCATGACTGTTTGGAAGGGGTTTGGTGGGTCGTTTTTAGTTTGGAAGGGCTTTTTTGGGTTAGCAGTGTTATTCAAAGATGACAAGGGCAGTTCTTGAAAAATTCTGATGTGCTGCAGATGGAGGTACCAGTTTGAATGGTAAATCGCGGGTGCTCCAAGGAGCAAATAAGAACTGGGAAAAGTAAGCAATGCATAATACTTAACTGGAAATAACACACAGCTATTCATTAACAACAGAAGTAGATATGTCTCTGAAGAATGTTAAGTTATGGTTTTCTGGGGGCAAAAGGCAGAACAATGTTGACTTTGACTAAAGAATTACTTAATCTTACATTCTTAGTTATTATTTGAGTTAGTGGAAAGTATTTAGAAATAGCCAAGCGAGGCTGATCATTAATAAAGTTTGCAAAACTCAGCTGTAATATTATTTCAGAATGCTTTTTCTCTCCTTATGTTTGGAATTGATGTCTGCTTAAAATACATGGAAATAACACAGCTGAAAATAAATTATTTGTTATAAGTAAGAGAGACTGGAGGATGAAGCGTCTCTAGAATAACCCATAGCTTTCCAGCCATTGAATACAATTCTAACGGCACCTTCATCTATTTTTTCTTTGTCTGACTAGAGTAGAAACTCTAAGTGGGTTATATGATGGTAGCTCTCCTTTTATCTTGTTGATTAATATTTCAGGAGGGTAAGTATTTTCAGGCTTTTGTTTGATCTGAAAAATGTGTATATATCTATTATCTATATATCTTTCTTTCTTTTTTTTTTTTTTTTCTTTTTCTTTCCCAGAGATGAGTATGCAGACAAGTATTCCTGGGAGTCTGTAAGCTTCTTAGGTATTTTCAGCAAAAAGCTCATGTTCACTTTCTGAGTTAAGAGGATTTTTTTCAAAGACATGCACGTAAATCTACTCGATCTAGATGACAAGAGACTACACAGACATGTTTTTAGAAAATGACAGGTTTACTAGTCACATATAATCTTAAACTGTGGGTGTCTTACTGTTGAAGATTACACAGTAGAGGAACAGAAGGAGAGGAATGAAATCCCTGGTTGCACTGCTGGAGTGGAAGATGGAATGATGGGGCAATTTGCATAATTTATACTGGGCTTCCGATTGAGAGCAAAAGTTTCCCAAATAAACATTTCCATCTCTTTTTGAAAAAGAAAGATTTTTTTTTTTACAGCTACAAAAAAAAAAAATTCAAGTGACTTTTACTGTTTCACTCAGTATTATTGACTTCAACATCATTTTATAGTACTATATGGAGGAATTTTGGAAACTTCTGCTGCTTTTTTGCTAGCTCAGTGCTAGGATGACTTCATTCAGTAGCACAAAATTCAAGCTTATTTCTGCCGGTGATCAGGGATAACACACATGAGTAAGCCAAGAGTGGTCACTTCAGCCTGCCACTTTGCCTTCATTCTTTTGATAAATCCCAAGAGCTGCAGATAAATTACTTTGATACCATCCGTACTTGCAATTAGTACTGAAGTTACAAAACTGGAGGCTGTTAGATTTCAATTCACTGTACAAACACAATTTCTTCCAGTTAGCTTCCACCTTTTAAACTTTATGTCTTTAATGGTAGATACTGAGAATGAGAAAACTCCTTAATGAGGGGAATTGAAATGGAGATGGCTCTACAGGCTCAAACTAAACCATAAAGGGAGGCTAGACTGTTTTATTTTCCCACTAACTCACTGGATCAAATCTCCTTAAATCAATTCCCTACCTCCCATTTCTTTCTTGCAAACAAGATTTGTCCTTTATAGCCACAAATTTCCCTTGCTTAGGAAAAGGCCTTTGAAGGTCATGAGATTACTTATGTTTAAGCAAAGATAAAATTTGGCATACCAGACTTTGACTTGTTTTGTTAAAGCACATTTCAATTTTGTTTAAATGTGTTTCTCTGCTAATCTGGGCACAGAAAGATGCTGTTAAGTATTGTTCTTTAAACCTAGGAGTGAATTTAGGGGGATGGCATGAAGCCTTCCATGCCCCATCCTCTGAGTAGTCTTTGTGAAATTAGTGAGGAGAACGTAGCCCTTGTTCTGTCCAGTTGAATTATGAACATTATTTAATAGAAGATACCACTGATGGCAATTTAGAAGCATATGAAGTTAGCATGAAACATCCAGGCTGCTATCCAAAATGGAACAGATGGATCTGAAGTTGGTTACTGCTAGACCAAGGAAAGCTCAAGTATTTGTACTTATTAATGCTATCTAGGTTACTCCTTGTGATCACGGTGCACCCATGCATGACTTAGCTTGCCTGTCCTTTGCACTGAGCCAGGCTCATCCACAGAACTACACAGCAGAGGAGTTATCACGCTATGCCTTTAACCATTTCCCCGTTGAGTAAAACTTTGATAGATCTGTCTCTAGCCATCCATATCCTAAAAGTTTTGTCTGTGATGGCTTCTTTTTTTTTAAACTTATATTATTGGTCTATATTTTTTCACAGCGGAGTTTCTTTATTTTCCCTTCTTGCAGTATGGCCATCTGCTACCACTTCAGCTCTAACCATATCTTTTCGATCGTTTATTCTCACTTGTTCACTTACCCGTTGTTTTCACCTGTCTCTCTAAGTAATACTAAGCATACATCTTTCCATGCTTCAGTGTCCAGCTTCTTGCTCTCAGTTTTTGCTCCCTGTCATGGCTGATGAGACACATGGTTCAAAACTTTTCCTTTAGAGGAATGAAAGATACTGCATTTTCTCCAGTCTTCCTCTAGCTCTTCATTTTAACCTTGATCTTTTCTCTTTTTTTTTTTTTAATTTTGATACAAACTGATGCATAACACTAGATCAAATAGATGCCCCCCCCCCCAGACAATGTAATGTATTATTATTTCCTCTAATTAAAAAAATAATATGAGCTTGCAAAACATAATTCAGCTTTAGGCCTTACAGAATTGTGTTTGGGAGATTGCAACAATTGTTCTGATCCGTGAAATTAACTACCAAACACTAATCTTGATCAGATTTAGCACACTAGATGGAGATTCAATTAAATATTTAAATGCCTGAGAGTTTTACTTCTGATTTGTGAAGGTGAAGCCCAGTCTTACCAACCCTGACTATATTGCGTTCCCTCAACATTTGCATTGAGAACAGTGATTTCCATGTGGAATCCTCTCTTTACTGCCTCTCTTTCTGGACAACATCAGACAATTTGGAGGGACAGTGTCTCCTGCTCCTCCTCCACTGTCATATTTTCAGTCAGTAACACTGCTGTGATGGGAGGTCTGGAAGTGACCAGGAAGCTCCCCGGGGATCAGATTGCTGTTTAAGAATTGAGCCCTGTCAGTTTGCCTGCCCTGCCAGGGACTTGCTTTTATCTATGGTAATGGCTTTTAGTGCTGGATAGCAAGGAGGCTCTTCTCTGAGAGTCCTGTGCTTCATCCTTGCTTGTGGCAAACTAGTTTCACAGCTGCTCCAGCCCACTTAGGGGCCATTTTTCTTCCACCTAGTGAATATAAATCTGCTGCATTCTGCCTACAACTGTCTGTCCCTCTGCTTCACTTTAGGACTCGTCCAATCAACACTGCTTAATGATCCCCATCCTGCAGTCTCTTGGCGTTGACCATAAGTTGGGTGGGAGAGGGGTCAGGTTTGATGCTGACCGATAGAAGCAGAAAGGACTGCCCCTTTCAAGTCAAACTAGGGTGAGCAATTTCTGCTGGCTTGCTCGGTCTAGGATGCTGCTGCAGTGCATGCTATTTAAAAGCAAATGTTTACAGGAGAGAAACAGTTTTCACAAGGCAAACAATTTTCCCTGGTTCTAACAGATTTTCTAGTTATTGATCAGCACAACTACTTTTCTGAACGGGAAAGAATGAGCTACTGGGGTGAGCAGCATAGTAGCAGAATTTACACTGTATGAATTTGTATGATACCAACTGTGTACTAGATGGTGTTGCTTCCAGCCATGTTACATAGCTGTAGAAATTTCAAGGCTGACTACTGTTGCTTCCAGGGGCTATTGCACCAGCTGGGGATTGCTGGAGGGAAAGTGACCTGGATTTACCTTTTTCCTGCATAATTCCTCAGTTGCAAAATTTCTAATAGGGACAAGAATCCAACTCTGAAAGTAGAAATGTTTCCCTCCTGCCTTGTGCACACCATGCAGGAATTGATGTAGCTATGAGGAAAGGGGGAAACTGACAGCTTGAGAATAACCAACTAGAGATCAGGGAGACAAATAAAAGGAATTTTCTCGTATTGAATGTTCATGGGAGAAGGACAGGACAAATAAAAAAAGATATGTTTTCCATTTTGCATTACAAAGAGCTCCTTGTGTTTTCATATCTACATTTTTTTGCTCTTTAGTCAAGTGTCTGATTTAGGCGACATTTTGCATCATTAATTCCCCTGATCCTGCAGGCTGTTGCATGTGGGAAGCCCTGTGCTCCCACGTGGAGCCTCACCGTTTCTAATGTGTGCTGTGTGGGCAAAGGCATTTCCCCCTGGAGAGAAACTTTCAGTGTGAGGTGTTTTAGTCAGTCTTCCCGTGTTTGTGTTGATCTTCCAGGCAAAAAAAAAAAAGGAAGATAAAATGTAGCAAAGAACTGAAAGCTGAATATGCATCCTCATACATATGGACGCGGAGCTACACATTCACAAAGGCAGAAGCAGGCATCAAAAGGAGCTATTCTGGTTAATTTTTGTGTTGTCTAAATTGTGAGCTGACAGTATCCCTTTGTATCCTGAAACAGCATTCATCAATTGCAAAATCTCACAGGGAGAGATTTCTCATTTCTCCCATGTTTTGATTTCTGAGGATAGAGCTACTGTTATTTTATATGTACATTTTTATTTCTATTCATATTTGCTGCTGAATCTTAGTTTTACATCCAAATGAAGAAAGTCAAGGACAGTTCTCTTTTAGCTGAGAACAATTTTTTTCTTTAAAAATTTGGCTGCTGTGTTCTTTGATTTATTGCCTTGCTTATGTTGGACAACACACCAAGTATCATGTCACAATATTCCTATTATGAACAGGAGTGGTTTTTTTTCCTCTCTCAGTGATAGATAAATCAGAAGAGTTTGCATTTTAGGAGACAAAGTTACATTTTTCTCTTCTGAATATTAGATTAATCATCTCAGACACTGCACTTGGGACACTGTACCTGTCTACTTAATTGCCTTGCAGAAGCTGTAAGTGTGAGTTCCTATATTGTCATGCAGATTGTATAATCAGTTACTCCTGTGCAAAGGAGTGTGAAAATTGTACTTGCTGAAATTCCTCCTTTTGTTTGTAGCAGTGACAAGAATCACACATGGAAGTCCATGTTTATTGGGAGATCATTTTCTGAGCAAAACAGATGGGACAAATTAATCAGAAAGAAAAGGCACATTTTACAAATGTGGGGTTTATTTTTGTTTCCCATTTGAAAACGTATCAATTCAGAAATGTTAACTTGGTATGAATGTTTAATATAATTGTCTATAACATGGATGCCAGTTTGCTAGAAATATGCAGAGCCATATCCAGCTACTTGTGTTTCTATCAAATTGTGGCTTCTTCTATCAAATTAGGGGGAATACTACCACTCAGAAAACAATGCTACATGCCAAGATTTTGGACCCAGCCAGACTCAACACTCAGTGCTTGATGCATAGCAATTTTCCAGCCAGTGGTCCTCAAAACGTTCATTAAATTATCGGAGAACAGGATGTTCTGTAAAACAACAGGGCATTTGTTGCTAGTTTGTCTAAGCTGCCTTAAATACCTACTTCGTCTAGCAAAGATGGTGCTCTGAGACTGACAGCTGCATGGCCAGTAGGGCTCTGTCGGTCTGTCTGTTGGGAGTGCAGCAGAAGCAATACACAGGAGGTCAGCTACAAAATATGTCTGCGCATAAAATAGAGTGGAGAGAAAACAGCCACGAAAAACCTGGAAAAAACATCGTCATTGTCTGTAATTAAACCTGATGAACATTCAAAAAATAAAAACCCACCAACTAATATTTAATAGAATGAAGACTGGGATATTATATTCAAAAGAGACTAAGCGGCTGTTCTGAGCAAGCTAAATATCTCTATGATCAATACAATGAAAATAACCAGTACTAGGAAGCACCAAAGCAAGGTGTGAAAATATCTGTAGGAATGTTTATACCTCTACCCATCCTCCCACAGAAAGACCCTATTAAGTCAAGGTAAATTGTACCAACTGCCTTAAAATGGTGCCTGTCTGTTTCAATTTTTTTGATACAGCAACCTGCAGCTTAGTGTGATAGTGATTGTACTGACCTATTAAGGCTGAAACTGATAGGAAAATGCAATTGTCACCTACAGCTTTGTTATTGTGCTGCAATAGAAATATTATTTTCTTGCACCATTCTTTGAAAAGGAGACAGTGGTCTGCTTTTTTGTTGTCCAATTAGACAACACTGGTACATTTTGCTATAAGGATGCATTATAAATGGGGTTCTTTTTAAAATGCATTTGGCAGCCTGAAGACACTACCAGAATAAATTAATTATGCTTAGTTCTTCATTTGAACAGTACCTTTTCAACTGCTTTGAAAATAGGAACACTTCCACTCTTTTAGTGGCTTATCACAGTCCAATACAACTCATGCCATTCTGCTAAACCAGGTTGGTGACTTTTCCCCTCTTAATTCTTTTGTGTCAATTTAGTGTTCATGAAAGATGCCACGTTAACAGCCCTAGAGACTTTCCTCTATTTGTCCAGAGGACATTCAAAGTATCAGCAGTGAGAGTTCAGTATTTGCTACCCTGCCCCAGCAATGTGACATTCAGTTGACCACCCCAACCAAAGGAGAAGGTAGTTCAGACTCCTGCAGGCCTGTCCCGCTCACTCTGCCTCAAAGGAGGGATGGCAGTGCTGTGTGGCATCCTGAGCTGAAATCGGAGATTTTCCAGTCTGCCATGTCTTCCTTCATAACATGTCAGTTTTTCCAAGCCTGTTGCTTGCAATGGGAAAGTGTTTCACAAGGTTTGGGGAAAAATGCTGTACACTGATTAATGTATAGACATGAGTTCAAAAATGTAGTTAAACACGGTCCACAGAAGACGATGGGCTACCTGCTTTAATTTAAGCTCTATTGAGCTCATTTTCAAAGTCCATTATACTTCTTTTACTAAAAGCTCTCTGCTGATAATCACTTTTGCTTAATATTGAAAGTTGTTGGGTGATTATCAAGTCCTCCTGTAACACTTTATAAGTAATGGAAGCCCAAGACACAGCTTCTGTTTTATGTAACAAAACACACATAAATCTGAGCATACAGGATATTTTCACATGTGTCTGAGTGACTTAGGAGCTTCCTGACTGACAAGCAAATGTCCCTAGTGCAGGCAGGACTTCAGATTCAAAGAGATATATTTTTAAAACCATGATATAGCAGATGTCAAGCTTTGCTTGCTTCTTCCACTTAGAATTCAATTGTGTAAACTTTACACCTGAGTACTTGGACCATGAACAATTTATTTGAAGATGTCAGTCAAACATCCAGCAGTACAAATACTCCCAAATGCACCTGTGTTTGATTTTGCAGATACAGAAGGAAAACTGGTTTTCAGTGCAGTTGAAAGCCCTCAAATTTTGTTTCTTAATTAAAACTTTGTTTGTTTGCTTGGTTTTGGTTTGTTTGTTTATTTTTTACATATGCAGTAGGGATTGGAAGAAGGGTAGCAGGAGGATTTTTTCTGGCCTTTCTTTAAAGGTCTGCAGAAGCATTTTTAAAACTACAGTTTCAGTGACATACCCAGGAAGGAATTATGACATTATAAAATTATCATTAGACTCACAATATGTTTTTCTGAAGATCTGAGTGTTAGATTCCCAGTCTAGTGATACAAATTGCCTCTGTACTTAGTTGACCTAATAAGAGCCAGATGAGGCTTACAGAGGTTTTTTTGGTACAGAAGTGTTAGCAGAGGCACTGATAACTCCTCTACCAGCTTACTTGTGAGTTAGTGAACACACGGACCAAGAAGAGGGAGGAAGGAAGACAAAGCAGAGCTCTGCCTTTTTGTTGTTCAGCATCTAAGTTTTGCATCAGGAAAGAAACCGTATTTCTCAGGCCATCAGCCTGTTAGCATTGAGTCTTGGTGTACTGGAGCGCCAGGGACTGTGTCATCTCTCACTAGGAAATTGGACTGATGTAAACCTACACAATATATCGGATCTGCGTTAAAGCAGCATAAAGTAATTGGTGCAGTTCAATATGTTCATGGGAGCTTGCTTTGGTGTAGCTAACTTAAAGACAAGGTCTTAGGTCTAGGCTGCTTGTAGTCCTACAGATTTCAAGGGTGTAAGTATGTGTTTATAAAATGTGGTAGGTATGTGTTACACTGTCCCAAAATTCCTGGTAATGTGTTTGATAAAACATTCTCATCTTCAAGGCTTGGAGTACAGTTTGACATCAACGTGCTCTGTTAAATAGCTCTTGGGTTTCAGATTAGAGCTGTCTGTATTTTGTCATCAGGCATGTGATGCAAGAGCATGTAAGTCAACTTGGCATCACACTGTAGGAAAGGTGTCTCATTGAGGTTAAACCTGTGCCTCTGGTGTCTTTCCATGGCAGACTATTACAGTAGGGGTGTTTTCTATAATAGGGGGAGCAAATGCAAGCAAATGGTCTCATTTATGATGTAAGAAAGTGGTCACAATCAACTAATAGAGGCTAAAATACAAAATATCTCAAGAAACCTTTTCTCCTGAAAACAAATTGGCACTTTGGGTCTGATCCAGCTCATTCTCATATGGTTTTTCATTACAAGTCTGTTTCTTCATCCTCTCAGAATATTCTCATGTAAAATTGCTTTGTATAAAACATCTGCATTTCAGATGTCTGAGAATCAGTGAATGCTGACAAAGAGGGTTTCTTACATACCTTAGACCAAAGGTTTAATTCCTGCCCTCATAATAGACTGAACATGAATGGTGTTTACCGCTTCTAAATCTCTTATGCTTGAGTATGTTTGTAACTTTTCCTTCATGTAATCTCTCCTCTTAAAGGTACATTAGCAGAAAAAAATCCAAAAAAACCACAATAAAAAACACTTCTATCACATAAAACTTTTTGAAGTAAAAAAGCTACAGAAAAACATTTTATATGCAATATGCATTATACAAAATTAGTTTATATTTCTGAAGCCTTAGTCATCATGCTTCCAAGTTCAGCTTGTAATGAGGACATATTAAATAATTAGTGGTAACTGCATGGTGAAATAATGCTGTGTACACATTAACATGAGTCTGGTTAGGCCATAGACACACAGACTCTATAACTGTTGTCTGAACAAAGTTATAGTCAAAGTTATGGATGATACTGATTTGCAGATATTGACATATTATTGTTCAGTAGCTACAGTCCTTGAATAGGCTGAACCGTTTCAAAATATTATGAATATTCTATAGTCACATTTTTTTAAAAAGGGAATTTGCTAGATTCATCACACAAAATGGCTGTTAGAGACCCATAATATATATATATATAATACAGCCTTATAAGGACTAATTTTAAAATGAGGAAACCTGATAAGGATTTGGGGAATTTTTCTACCTGCTCTACTTACTGTGTTTATTATGATGGTACACATCACAGCTCTTTTCTCTGTGCAATAAATGCTGACTGTTGAACAGACACACAATTTAATATCCCTTACTTTCTATGCCTAAGTCATCCAACTTGTATCTCCATCTTTAACACCTAGAAATCTCTTTCTCAGTGTCACTTACAAGTGCACTAAAAGGTTTCAGACACGTTTGTTCGTTTACAATTGCATTTTTGGTGGTTCCCTCAGTAATAATTGTTCATATTGCTAATGTCTGTGAAGACTATATGACTGCTGGTATTACCACTGTGGAAAGCTCCAGTTGTAAACAAGAATTAAGTTTCATTGGTGACTTGAAAAAATTGCATGAAATACCTTAAAATGCCTTGTTTTCATTATGCGTCTGGATCGATGTGCCAGAAGGTACGCAGTTAGATAGCAAGCTGTTGGCTATTAAAGACAGATTCATATAGTTTGCAGTTTAACATTTGATAGAACTGAATTTGAAACACTTTTATCTCCAGTTTTTAATTGTGAAGGCAGCCATCTTGCTGGCAAGTCTTTTTTCACTTAGCTATGAAAAGACTTTTTTAAACACCTTCTAAAGACTCTGAAACTTAAGCCAGTGGTAATATTAAATAAGTCCAAATAGAAAATGCTTTTCAGTCTCCTTGTAAAAGTTTTCTTGATTGCCTGTTCCACGTAGGTATAAACCCAAGTATGTTCACCTGTTTTCAAACTGGAAAAATGAGAAAATCAGACTGGTCTTCATTCAGGACAGACATAAATGTTATGTGAATGGGGCATGAGAGGGCAAGCTTATTCCCTCTGTCAGGTTTAAAAGCACAAGTCACAGTATGTAAAATAAAGGGACAAAGCACATCTCTCCCTTGCAATTCTGTTTCTGGTCTTGCTGACCTTAGAATGACTGAAAACAGTATTTTGGCCACTCATCTGAGACAAAAAAAGCTAATATGCAAATATTAGCTCTGAATGGCGACTGTGGTTTGGGGGGTTTTTGGTTTGTTTTGGTTTGGTTTTCCCCAGCATGGTCATCTTTACTGAAGCACATCTATTTTTTTGCACAATCTTTTGGTTTTGAGCAGCTGACATATTTGTGACAGAAAGCTATGTTACCAGAAAAACTCCTACCAACTCCAATATTGATCTTTTGGAGGGTAGTAGCAGGACTCCAATTCTATCAGAAATTCCATCAGCAAATGTAAAAGTAAAGAGTTCAAGGCATATATTTTCAAATGTTTTCTCTAATTTGAGAAAGAAAATTCACATCTTCCACTGCCCTTTGCCTTGCTTCTACAAATAAGCCAGATTTCTTCTTACTTGAAAATGTCATTATGCTTGTTCCTTCAGCTGCTCTAAGCCAGCAGAGTGAAACATTTCTATATTTTGTAAAAGAATATATAAACTTTGCTATTTGAATCTTTCTGCCAAGTTCGAAATAATATTTTTATGTCTCATAACTATTCTTCTGTTTCATTAAGATAAAATAATGACTTCTATATGTAAAAGGCCAGATGACTCCTTCTGTTTAAGCTTTCCCAACTGTGAATGTAGAGTATGAGAGCTAAAGTACAACTATTAATATGATAGAGAAATGCATTATTGCGATACGGTATTGGGTGTGCAGGAGGGTGATAGGATGTGTAGCACAGGTACAAAGCCGGATGGATGTCCAAATGTTCACTACTGCCTGTCTTTGGCTGTGTGCTCTCCTTCTGAAATAGGAATAGACATTGTCATATAAATATTTATTATCTCTCAGAAACATTTCTTTATAACTCATGATTTGTTAGCATTTATTGCACTAGATTTCTGCAGCTATATTCATACAGTTTATAGAACCCTGCTCTACTCAGACATGTAGCTTTAAAAAGTAAAGTAGTTGCTCTTCCCAGTCATCAAGTTAGGTTATTCCGGTAAAACAAGTGTTTTCCCTCCCTTCGCTCAGACTCTGTTCCCATTTTCTGTTTGGTGCCCTTTATCAGACCATGCCATTCTCAGCAATGAAAACTGAATAAAATTGCAACGCCATTGACTGTCTCAATAGCAAACTTTGGTGTCTAATACTGAAAATTTTGACCCTGTTCAGCTAAGGGATTCATTGTTGAAACGTGGAAAATGGTACAAACAATGAGTCGGAAATTGGAAGAAATGGTTGGTTACGAGAGAAGAGGAAGACATAACATTTTTAACTTTTCTTCTGACACTAAATTGTATGGCATCTGTGTGTGTGTACTTGTAAACGAATGTCTGTGTATTGCCCTGTGTGGCTATAACTGCTCTCTTTACTAGATCTGCCAGTTCTTGTCACTGTACTTCTGATATTGTAAAGTGGTTGAAAGTCTTAACAGGGTTTTTCTGAGAAAAGTGGAGGAATTTGCACCAGACCTCTGTGTTAAGAGGTGAGGGAGAGTCCTGACTTGTTGCAGTGAAATATCTCAATAGAGAAAGGGTCACAACTGAAAATTGTGCTCTTAGTACACCCTGGAGTCTCTTTGCCCCTAAGCTGGCAGGATTGCTCACAGTTTTTTCTGGAGTCTCAAGAGAGAGGCGTGTAGTGGCCTTTTTGTCAACATGACTTGGTGCCTGTCTACCGGGGCTAGAGGTGGATATTTTCCTCTTTTTTGGTTGACTTTTTAAGCAAAATACACAACATAGTTTTATCACAAAACTTGCTAGGAATGCTTTATTTAAAAAGGGAATTATTTTAATAATTTTGCTTTGAAAATTTTTTAGTCATTGGATTTTCAATGAAACTTATTATAGGGTGAAATAGTGGGGGTTATTTCTTAATATACATACACCTCCATGGATTAATTAACATTCCTAGAAGTCTTCACTATGCTTTTTTTCTCTGATCTGATGTATCTATTCATTTGGAGTATTCTCAGAAATGATGCTGTACATTCAAATGAACCCATCATAATTTCAATTAATACCAAAGCAATTAATAATGATTAAACACATTAAATGTCATTCTCTGTATTTCAGTTAGAAAAAAAAAATCTGGCATCTATTTTTATTTGAAGAGATTCACATTGCCCACAGAAAATTTCAAGTGAATACTCGAAGTTTAGCAATTAGCATAGATCAGAAGGCCAGGAACAGAACAGACAGCAAGAAGCGGTTTGGAATTTTGTTTTTTTCAGGGAAGGCATGTGCCTTCTCAAGCTGTTTTTTTCCTGTAATCAAGATGAGAATCAACATGCAAAAATAATAAATTTCCAGCTTTTTTGAAGAAGATAAAAGATGGGAGAGGTTTCTTCGTTGCTGTTGTCACATTTGGTTATGAAAACCTGGAGTGGAAGTTTGAATGCATCCACTTTGTCCAGGTCTTTTGGCAGTCCTGAGTTGTTTGAAGAGGGTTTTTCTGTTTAGTCTGTCACTGTGGGCCTTTCAGTTACAACTTCTGAGCCAGTCTGCAGGGCTAATGGAGGGCCCCTCACCTGCTTTCCTATGCGACCACACGTATTTTTATATACACAGGCACTAATAGTGGGGAGGGAAAAAGGAGACAATCGGAGCAGTTTCATATATCTCTGGTCACATAAAATACAATAAGTCTTGTAGTAGGGTTGAAAAGAAGGTGGAATATAAACATTCTCCAGGGACAGTTTGTCATTGATTTATGACGAAATCTACCACAAAAATCAAATTGAAATGGTTTCCAATTTGTGGGCCCCACCATAATAGCAGCCTCATCACCTTTCAAGGGACGAAAGGTAAAAGAGTGCTAAGTTCAATGCTGTACAGCAGTTCAATATATCTAACCACATGACTATTGAAATTATTCCCTTTTTCTGGCATGGTTGTGGACTAGAAGGACATGCGGTTGCTGGATTTGTTATAAGATTCAGTAGTTTTAATAAAACTACATTATTTATTAGTCACAGCCCCTTTTATAGGCTAGATGGTGTTTATAACTGTATTACGCAGCGTCTTTCACTATGCAGGATGGAGTCTCCCTTGCTAAAGAGGAATAAAACGCAGCACTTGCCTAACAGGGTACAGAGCAGATGGGCAAATGGATAGTGCAGCTTCATCTTGGTCACTTCTTGCCTGGTGGCCTTTATGATAGAAGAAACATGTTTTTTTTCCCTTTTTCTCAGAGTGTAGCAAAGTGACATTAATCTGCCATGATTGAGATATCAGTTTGGTTAGCAGGCACAAGGCAACCTTAAGCAAAAGGGCAGAGCATCTTGAGAAAGGTTGGTTGTTAGTCTTTGGTAACAACCCGATCGAGAAGCCCTGAAGTGGTTCAGATCACAGACTGCCTGCTAAGCGGTCTTGGGGGAGGCTGTTCTGCATCTAATCCCACCAAGAGAAATATGAACTGGAGTAGACTGGAGATCAATGTAGGTGCCTTGCTCAGGGTATTAACTACCCCACCTTCACTTCTGACTCCTGCAGCATGACAACTCTATCCCCAGAGGAGCAGAGGATGCTGCTGGGATCTGTAGCAAAGTCTGTTGAAAACAGGAGAATTGACATTTTGCTGATTATCTCGACTGCTTTGACATCTCACAGGCAGTACAAATGATCACTTATGTAAAGGTTATTTGAATAAAGGTAACATCCCTTGGTGTGACTTAGCTGTGGAAGTGTTCCAGTTCCCTTTAGGTGTGCCTCTGAGATTTCTAGTCTCCTGAAATGTGCATGTATTTCTAATTTGCCTGTAGGCTAAGAAAACGCTGGAACCTAAAGTCTGCAGAGTTTGTCTGAACTGGCAGAAAACACTGGAAGTGAGGCTTATTCAAAAAGGCTCTTCAAGGGCTACAAACAAGACATGAAAATAAAATTTGAGCCACTTCTGTCTCAGGGAGCTCCTTTTATTAAAAGCATCAAAGCAGGGGTGGGAGCAGCTGAGGAGCTCTGGGATGGATTGTCCTGTCCATGGATTTACTGGGTAAGCTCTGCAGGGAGGAGCCTTTCTCAACAACCCGAGGGGTGCCCACTCCCAGTGGTGTGGGGAAACGGATCGTCCCTTCCCAGGAGTGTGTGTTTTGAGAGGAGTCATACAGCTTGAGCTCTCATTTAGCTTCTCAGCTTTTCTGAGCGCTTGAATCATGTTCACAGGGTTTTCTCAGCAGCTTCACTTAAGTCTAGAGAAGTTGGGGAGGGAGACGTGCTAGTTTGCTTTGCTTTTTAAACCAATGTCAACCATTTTTAGATGAAACTGTTTAACTCAAGGAGATGAAGCTTTAAGAAGCACCATCAAATATTGCAAAGGGCGCATGATGTTTCAATAGCAAAGCTGTGTATTAGATGTCCTGGACACTCTTATTCTCCATGGCTCAAGTTGTGAGGGAGCCTGGAGTGGTGGCATGGCAGAGACACCTGTGCAAAATTCCTCTAGAAAGGGGAAAGCCAATGTCTTGATGCCCTAAACCAACCTCTCAGAGCTCTTCTGGAGACTTATGCAATTAGACTCTGCATCTGCATGCCCATATAGGCATTTTCTTCATTAACTGTGTAGTTAACTATATCTAATTAGTCTACACAGATGTATCTGAAACATGCAAAAATCTGTCATGGAAAATTACAAACGTAATTTCAGATATTGCTTTCCTTCGTGTCTGAAAGACTGTCAGATACTTTACCGCACTGATAGATACTATTAGATCATAAGCCAAAATGAAGCTACCCTAGGTTAGTGAAAAAGGTATGCACCTGTGCGTGAATAAGATGTTCTGTTTCTTTGACGACTTGTCCTGAGCTCTGAATCAATCTGATGCAAGATCATTTTGAAAAGATCGAACCTGGGATTCATCCCAGTACTACTGCGTTGTGCCATAATGTGGGAACTGTGATCAGGAGTATTAATATTTGAAACTCCCCCATGTCTCAGAAACTTTTAGTTACATCCTGTGATAAACCAGAGCTAAGAGAAAGAGGCCCTGGCCACTTTATTCGCAGAGATGTGCTGACTACTTTTGCAATTATGCTCTGGTTCTACTTTCAGGCTCAAAAGGGGTCTTATGCACAGTGCAAATGTGGGTTCATGTGTTGATTTACAAAACAGCATATGAAGGGCAGAGAAGGTGAAGAGATATGAAGATGAGATACATGAAGGTGAAGAGATTTCTACTGCTCCTTTCAAAAAGTTTCTGCTGTCACACCAGAGTGTCACCAAATATGCTGAAAAAAATCCCACATGTGTACATTCTGTGCAATGTAGCTTTGTACCTGAGTAATAATATTCCATAGGAGGCTTTTCTTATTAGGTCATGGACCAGGAATCCTGATTTACCTTAAAGACAGTAAGACTTGAGCCTACTGCTGTTGTACAGAGAAATTTTTGTGGCTTGGGAACTGGTGGCAAGGTTTCCATCAGAAAGGCACAAAACTTCAATCACCTTTCACAAGAGAAGATCTGCACTCTCTACTGACACAAAGAAAATGTAATACATTTGAGTGTGAGCATGAGAACTGGTGATTTTTTGGTCTATTTTGATTATAAAGTTTTACTAGAGCTCTTTTTTAAAATGAAAATGCTGTACCATAAGTACATTAAGAACATGAGCTGATGCCAAGCTATAGCAGACATCTGGAATTGCCTGTTGGATTAATAACTGCAGTAAATTAGTGTATGATGATTTTTATAACAAATTATGAAATGCCAAGTTAATCATTAATTATTGGACACTTGTTATACAGTATTGCCTGTCAATGAATTACTCCATCTGGTCTGAAACTCTTGCAAATACTCTACAGCAAGACTGTTTAAAAAAGTAGGAAGGATTTCATGACATGAAAAGTAAAAGGATGACAAAAAAGAAATGAACAACTGCTTCCAACTTTTGATTTCACTTCCTTGGTGCTTGGGTTCTGTGAAATATTCTCGTTAGACTTTTCAGAGTCCCATAAGGGACCTTCCCTTCATGCAGAGCTGATTGCATGAAGTTCCCATGTGATGCAGTCTGTCTGCTAACCCGTGTTCTCCCTGACATGTAGGTCCATCTGCTATTCAACAGGAGTGGGCTACCAGTGAGAGAAGAAGCTATTTCTCTCTTGTAACTGTCATTATCAGACTTTTGTTAGACATTCTGTATTAGGGAAAAGTAATCATTGCTAGCACTGTGAGGAACACTGGCTGAGCAATACAAGGTGAAACGAATTTGATGGTGCTGTGCTCTGGAAACGCAAACTGGAGTAGCCATCTTCACTAGGGTCATTCTGGGCAGCAAAGAATGGTGCTGAAGTCACATTTAATGACTCTACATTTGGCAGATTCTTTATAGGAGCTCACTGCGGTGGCCAGATTTGTTTCTAAGTGTCCCCAAAATCACTGCACTTGATGATCCCTCACCTTGCTTTCTTGCAAGCTTTCTTGCCTTTTGTTAAGTTTCACCTTTTGCTCTCCAACAAGAGCAGGAGGTTTCTTTTGCTGGATGTGTTGGCTGACTACCCACATGTTATCTTCGTTTCCTTCTAACAAGGCATTTCAAACGTAAAGTTGCGATTTAATTGCTGAAAGGCATTTGAGCATGCTTAGTGATAGCAGTGTGACAACAGAAACAAGGGACTTCACTGATCTGAGTATTTGTCACTGTAATCCCACCATTCAAGTGGGATGTGATCAGCTGGCCCATCTTCATGCAAGTGCTGCTAACACCCAAAGCTATGAGGCTTCCTGGGTTCTGTGTCTAAATGTTTTTCTTCCCAATTTGAAAAACAGGACTGAGTTGGATCTCTCAAACATCACTGAGTCAATGTGGAGGATTCCTCTGCCTTTTGGGTTTCATTGTGATTTGGTTTTGATGATACACTCACAACTTTCCTTTAGAAAGGATTTTACTTCAGTTTCACACCTGCTATCGGCAACCAGCTAATCACAACTACTTGAAATCTTTGGGCCAGAAACTGCACTGGTGTCATCTCAGTTGACATGTAGTGATTTCCTGAAGGCAGCTGAGGATGTGGCAAGATAAACAGACCTGTCTTGCAATGGTTTTTACCTATGGGTGGTTTGAGTGATCAGTTGCTTCTGAAAGGCCAGTTGTTTTCTCCTCTTGGACCACAGGAAATTTTTAGGTCCTTTTCCCTTCTTGTTTGTTTTTCCCCTCTTCTTTCCTAAGTGTTTGTGGCTTTTGAGTTTTTCCTTTTTGTTTGTGTGTGATCCATTTTCTGAATCTTCCTCTTTATTTACTTTTTGACTAATTTCTCTGTGCTTTTTGCAAAAAGCATTTTATTTTTATTTCTAGGCAACATTTGACCATCTCTTCTATCCTTGCTCCTTGTCACTGTACTCCCTGCCAGCGTCAGCACAATAAATCAGAGAGAAACAAATGTCTCTTGTCGCAATGCATTTTCTACTTTCTGCTGCCCACACTGCAAGGGTTAATTCACATTCAAACTTCAGCCACAGAAAACCCTAAGGAGGGTTTTTTCCCCATTCACCACTGCATCCTTTCTCTGTTAAAATTATTTTCCAGGTTTAGGGCCTGACCTTGCCCAGGTGACTACTCAAAAGATTTTTCTGGATTACACCCCAGAAGTGCTTTTATTTTCCACTGAACAAAACAAATTGCTTTCTTGCTGGCCTCCAGCTGTCTCAGAACCAAATCACAGCAATTAACAAGTAAGACTGATATCCTGTGACTTGGTTGCCACTTGACTGCAGGATGCTTTCAGCACATGGCTGCTTTTTCCCCTCCTTGTGGTGGTGCTTCTGGTGGAATCACCTCATTTATCAATTACAGTGGGAGTCTTCTCAACCAGGGTTGAGACTCTACAGACTCCTATCACAGTGAATACTCACACTCACACTCACACCAAGGGAAGGTATTTCTGGTGTTTTATGAGAGTAACAGGTGCAGAAATTTGGTATGTAGCATTTCCACCAGCAAAGGAATGACAGACAGAGGAAGAATTGAATGGGAAAACATGTGTAGGTTCAGGGAAACAGCAAGTTTCTTCAATGTCTTTTGAGGCAACTTCCAACTACCCTGGTCCTTGCTCAGGACACGACGCCCACTTGCAGTTTTCTGTATGTAATTCCTCATGCTGCAAACTGATCAGGAAGCCAATGTGGCCAAGTGCAGTACATTTGGATGTGTACAGCCAATTTAAATCAACTCAGTGAAGCAGGCCATCCATATACTAGAAGCATGAATTATTCTATTGCTGGCAGTTTTCTGGTAATGGGGCTAATAGTTTTTCAGTGTTTAGTTGCACACAGCTGTCTCAGCTGTCCTGAGAACCTGTGGTCACCTTGACCCTCACAGCAGATATGAGCTCGTGGTCTCTGAGAAACGCCTTGGTTCAGCTTGTGGCTTGAAGGTAAGATGACAGATTCCAGGGAAAGATCCAGACTTTCAGCAGATGCAGCTACTGAGTAATATCTATTCTAGAGTCTATCATGCACGAATCCTGGCGTTCTGCTAGAAGTAACTGTCTGTTTTTATGTACATATTTTTTATTTGAATCCTTGGCACACAGGGACTGACTGGATTCTGTCATATTCCAGAATGCAAGCAGCAAAGGCAGAATTTAGCAGTTTTCTCTCAACTAACAAACTATGCTTTTGTTGATTTATTGTTTATTTTACTTCTTCGTTAAAATGTGGTGCTTAAGAACAGTATTTTAATTGCAAATGAAAGAAACACAGTCTTCTTGCCTCTGTGGGACGAGCGCCTGCCTTCAAAGAATGACTGAGAGGAGAAGGCTCTTTTGCCTTTCTCCTCAGAAAGCCTGGGAAAGATCAGGAGCACGGAGGAGCTCGGTGGTGGCTGGGGCTAATGGGCCCCTTGGCTGGGTGGCGAGCGTGCTGGCTCAACCAGCATGGGGGCTGCCTGGCACGGGCACGGTGGCTGCCTGTGTGGGCGGAGGGGAGGCTGGGGGAGCACCACACCACAGGGGATCCCACAACAGCTCCTCTGAGCTGAGGGGTCTCAAGGAGTCTTAAATGTGGGCTCAGGGTCACTGTCCTGAGAACATGATTTCTCCATAACTTGTTTTCCCTCCCAGGTACTCCAGCTCTCTAAACTCTGCATTTGTTGCCATAGTGAGAGGACTCAGCTCAGACAGCAAATGCTTGCTTTGACGGAGGTCCAAATTAAAATAAGGGCAGAACAGTCCTGCATAGTCCTACAGAGAATCCTTCTCTGCTTTCAGTGTTTACCTCTCATCTAGTAAAAATCCACACTCTTGGAAAGCAATGTGCTCAGGATGGTGCACTGCAACCTGCCCCGGGGAACTGCACTCAGGACTGGAGCTACTGGGACATGACAAAACAGGGGGGCAGACAAAGAGAAGTTGCAGAAATGCAGAAAGGGTAATTGATTTGTTCCCTGGCCTAGAAGAGTAAACTGTGTGACAATAAAGCGAAATACACCTGTACCGCCCACAATAGCATGTTATGACTTCTCCAAGCCAGAGGAGAGCAATCCCATAGCCAGGAAGGAAGGACAGACTTCCAGTACTTGAGCTAGCAGTGGTGTATATGTGGACCTCTGGAGTGCTCTAACATGCAGGACCTCTGTGGTGCATGTGTCTCTGAGGGGCTAAGAAGAGGCTTTTCTTTGACGCGTGTGCCATTCAAGTCAGCGTAGGCTTTCCTCCCTACCAAGGTCTTTCTACATAGTTTTTTATCTAAATGCCAGTTGATATGCACACCATCACCTGTCTAGCTATCTTTTTCTCTAGACTTACCACCTAGTAAGACTCAAAAGCAAGGTTTTGCTCACATCTGTTAAATGGTGATCCTCATTTGGGACAGTGCCATGAAAGGAAGACCTTCAAGTAAGCAGAACAAGTGTGCTAGTAAGAAGAAATTCAGCCAAATATCTCCTAAAAAGAAAGACAAACATCCAGGTACAGGAGGCATTGATCATGCTGTCTGTGTGACCAGTGGGAGTTTTGCCAATGACACCAATGGGAATGAATTGGCAAGAAAGAGAATGGGAAATATTTGTAAAGAAGTGCATTAGCTTTGCAATCATAGAAGAAAAAAGCATCTACATTAGCAACTGTCCCATTAGAAGGTGCTCAGGGAAACAGAGAGTCATTGCTTCCATCTTCCAGGCATTAACTGCACATTTTTACTCTAGCTTCTGATTAGAACATTTGGTTGCACTAAGCCCCACTTTCGCCCCTGTATGCAGGGAATTGATTCTCTACATGACCTGAAACTGGTCCCTTGAAAGAGTGGCTTGGCAATTGCAGCTGAAAGCAAAACTGAAAGCAGAACACCAGATACTATGTCAGATTTGAGCTTTCTGGATCAACATAACCCCATAACTGACAGTTTTCCTGATGAAATAGAAGCATATTTCCTTCCTCTACTAATCAGCTGAGTTTCCATATGTGATGTGATTCTCTTCATTAACCAAATTTGTTCCTTCATCTCAGTTCTCTAAAAAAAAAAGCTTTTAAGTCTCTGCCAAACTACTAATTCTTACTTTCCGACACGCAGTTATGAAAAACTGTAATTTTGAAAATATTGCCTTTCTGTGAGCGATCTCAGCCTTTTGCAGTAATGATATCCCAAAATACTTCTGGAGGCAAATATTTACCCTTTATTACAGAAGCAAATGCTCCTTTTAATAGTAGATGGACAGTTACTTACATGGCACCCTTCTTTACCAGCAATGTGGAAAAATAAAGCAATGTTAAAATACAGTTGCAGCAAAGATGTCGTCTGGTACGTAATTTCTCCTTCTTTCAGGTAAATGGCATGTTTGTGCATTTCACATGAAATACTTTCTGAATATAGAAAAAGCAATCCCTTGGTAGAATTTGCTTTTTATACTATCAAACAGCTTAATGTTAGTAAGTAGGCAATATTCCTAGATTGCAGCTTTTCTGATTATGTATGACATCATCCTAGAAAGGGAGGCCATTGTTGCACCAGAAAATAGTGTAGAGCAACAAATCAGAATATCATGAAGAAATGGGTGACAAGAGGACTAAAATAGATTATGTAATAGAAAATTGGGTAAAACGTAATTGCGGTTAAGGGAGAGAGTAGCATGATCTTTTCAGGTAAACTGGGAATTCATTGGTTTGAAATTAAAAAGGAGAAGAAAACTGGGGTGTGTTACTCAGTGACAGAGTGGCTGTAACCAATAGTTGTCATGCAATGATGAAAAACTCAAATTTGACACTAATGTAGTATACGAAGCATTTTCAGAAAAAAAAAAGAAAAAAAAGAGGAAAGTATAAAAGTCATTGTACAATGTAGATTATTGGCAATACCTCTGGCTATCTGTGTGCTAGAAAGATGAATTAAAATTAGCATCACTGCAGGGAGCGAGGATGACCAGAGGAATGGAGATTAAAACATTTGGTTAGTATAGCTTAGCAGGCTGGCTGGATGGAAACTCGGAGAGCATGTGGTTGTGCTCTATAAATGCATAAAGGACATATGTAGTCAGAATATAGAAGAGCTATTTAAGCAAAAGAGTCAAATAAGCACAGAACAAATAAATATATATTTTAAAATTGAAATTAGCAGAAAAACATTTCTAATTGCTGGTGAGATTCTAGAACAGCCTCACATAAGAGGTAGTTTCAGCAGTCTGAGCTGGATGAGTTTATGAGAAGTGGACAGCATGACCGTCTGGAGTTGCAGAATAAAGGACCCAGGACTTTCCTCCTTATTCCAGTCCATACACCATGTTGTCTCACTTTCCCAGACAAGCCAGTGGAGACAAAAAAGACTTACAAATGGACAAGAACCTTGAACCAACAGTCCTGTTCTACTCAATCCATGTTTTGGCAAGATGAATGGCCGTGGCCAAATGACCGCGTTCATGGCCATTGCAATGGCTTTTCTTCAGAAAGCGTGTTAAGAGTCACCGTCTGACACCAGGGAGTAAACTATGTGAATCATTGTCTTCCAGTTAAATGTCACCATTGCTGCAGTCTCTCCAACAGCCACTTCAAGTGGATATCCTTGGTTGGGGACCAGCAGCAGAAGTTTGTGCAGCAAAAATAGACACAGTGTCCTCCCTCCGCTATACACACCAAACTGCTACAAATGCAACATTCGGTTGCTAATGTGACAAACGGCAAATTCAAACTGTGCTTAACTAATTTGAGCCTACTCCGGAAAGTTTCTCATCAAGGCAGCAAGTTTCTTCTCTGCAACAATTTCTATCTCGGAAGAGTCTAAGCAGTAGAATCTGGGACAGAAGTAATAGTAATAGAAAATTATTGTTTTCTAGTAAAATATTCAAAATATTTGTGTTTTTGTTCCTCCTGCTGCCTGTCTGAATAATCATTCCCTGTCTCAAAGCAGGTAGTTGTTTTCTTCCCGTGTCACATGAAAAACACTCTTTTTTGTCTTGCATCACAGATTTTCAATTCTGATTAAACTTCAACCACAATTTTGTGTCAGGAATTGTACTTTCTCAGAACAAAGCAGTTTTCTACTGTGCACTGCAACTGTATTCTCCATGACTTGAGTAGCAAAATGCTGAAATTCACCCTCAGCATTCAGTTATGAGTAACATGTAGGGGAAAAGCACTGAATTAAAATGACAGAATACTCCTCAAACTCTGAATATTATACTATACAAACATACTTTGGCATCTTATATTTAGAGTGAGCTATTTTATACTCATTTCCTCTTGATGCAATTTAGTTAATAGCTGAATTCAGTCACAAATCCACTTGTAAATAAACACCTTCTTACAGATTATAGCGTTCTCAATCTGCATGGCTCTTTGGCTCAGTCTATCAACCAATAAAATCTGCCAATATTGTATATTAACTTCTGTCATGTTCAAGTGTTTTTATACATTAATGGAACAGCTTGTAATTTCATGATATAGGCTACCTACTCCTGGATATACAGCACATATCAGATAAATAAGCTGTCCAAAGAAGACATTTGTATTGGATGTTCACTGTTGGTTTCTTCCCATGCTGCCCTCAGATGCAAAAGCTGCCCTGGGAGATGAATGTGCCAGGATAAGTTATCTGGGGCTCATAAAATCTTTTTTAGAAGATTGAAATAAAGTCAGTGCTTGCAGAAGACAAATCAATTGTGACATTTCTGAATAGAGTGCGATGCATTTAATTAGCACAAGACATACTGGCAAATGCTGAATTACCCAATAAATCACTGAATGCTGGAACCCATACAGAGCTGGGAATCAGCTGTGTTTTGAGATGTACAGCAAGTGACAATAGGAAGATATGGCCATTTTTCCTCCATTTTCTGCTAAATTTCTTCCATTTTGACATTTGCATGCCAGATCATTTTAATTATTTTAAAGTATCAAAGAATTTCTTGAGCCTAATCTGAGAAATCTGTGCCATTATCTGCATATGCTGAAGACATAAACACATATCTTATGATATGCTACAGTTTTGATTTTCAGTCCAAGGAAAATGATGGAGCTTTAGGCTGTAAGAATAAAAGAATTCTTATTTATAAGAGAATGTTCAAGGCTGCTCCCAAGGGCAAGCATGGTAGGACTGGGCCCTATAGCAACCACTAACATGGGGGCCTCCCTGCATAATGGTCAAAGGGGACTTCAGGCTTGTTGCAGCCAGGAGAAAGGGGAGCAGATGAGAGGCTAAGTCCCAAGGTACAAATCATAAAATCATAGAATCATTTTTGTTGGAAGAGACCCTCAAGATCATCGAGTCCAACCATTAACCTAACGCTGTCACTAAACAATGTCCCTAAGAACCTCATCTATGTGTCTTTTAAACATCTCCAGGGATGGTGACTTAGCTGCTTTCCTGGGCAGCCTGTTCCAGTGCTTTACAATCCTTTCCATGAAGAAATGTTTCCTAATATCCAATCTAAACCTCTTCTGGCACAGCTTGAGGCCATTTCTTCTCATTCTATCACTTGCTACTTGGAAGAACAGACCAACACCCTCCATGCTACAACCTCCTTTCAGGTTGTTGTAGAGAGCTATAAGGTCTCCCCTTAGCCTCTTTTTCTCCAGGATAAACAGCCCCAGTTCCCTCAGCCGCTCCTCAGCAGACTTGTGCTCCCTTACTTGACGTTCCCGGTCACCAGATCTTGTACTGTGAAGAGGACAGGGCTGAAAGCAGCAGCAGGGTTATGGTCATGTCTGGGTGCATGTAGGCACAAGTGCCAACCTTCATGTGCAGTCCCCATACACTTGCTACACCCTCACAGCATGGACGATAGTCCTGGTGTATGGCAGGAGTAATTTGGTAGCTGTTCAGCAAAACTTTTGTTAATAGATAAGAAATTTGGCTGCATGTTTACAGTGCTCTCATCACTCCAGTATCCAAACACTTCCTTTTGTCTCATTTCCCTGTCCTTCTCTTCTAAACATGACAGAGAATTTGGTGGCTAGGTGCCATTTTCCAAAGAGAATCAGGCATCCAAGATATTTAAAAAACAAACAAAACCCAAATAATTTTGCAAGATCCTAGGGTATATATGTCCTTTTTGAATATTTTGCAGTTAGTATGTTTGTATTTACAATGGATTCTTGTTTACTTCTTGCTATACAGCTTAATCACGGCTTAAAATACATTTGTTTAATGGGAAGTGATTTTACTGCTTTGAAAAACTTAGCTTCCGGCTAGACTGAGCTATCTTTAGGAATAAGATACAAAAGACGTACACAATTGTACTGCTACAGTGATAGAAAACTGCATATGCAACTACAGCCATGGAATAAAGATTTTGCACTCATTAGCAGGTCTGTAAGCTTTAGAATTTGCCATTTAATGATATTCTACCATGCAGGGGTGGCCTACAGACTGCCCAGCATCCTCTATTAGGCAAAAGACCAGAACATGGCCTCTTCTCAAGAAAAAATCCAGTTGCTTTGGGTGTTGCCAGTATTTGACATATATTTAAACCTGTGTTTATCACCAGTATAAAAATAAGTACAAAATTAGCTTCAGTCCATAGGCTTAATTTCTCTGTTTCTTGTGGCTTAATTTGTTCAGCACAACATTGACGTAAAATATTTCATAACCCATCCTTCTTTTGTAGAAAGCTTATTCTCTTCTCAGTTTTACATCATCACGTTTGTTTTCAACCTAGTAGTTATCACTCCCCTGTGACAGATGGTCCAAGCCACTCTACCACTCTTACAAATAAGACACAAAGCTCAGATGACACTTTTGTTACTGACATCTCCATTTCACTGGTGTCTATTGGTTCTGGTTGAGAATGCCCACAAGTAGAATTGGAAAAAACAGAAGGAGAGGCTTCTAGTTTTTGTTTCTGTCCTGTTCATTTAACATGAGCAGCTTCCAGCTTTTGAAACTTAATTTAATTGTGGTTGCATAAGAGTAACTAGTCTTTGAAATTATTGTTGTAGACACTGTTAGTTAATAACCATATACAGTTATTCATATTTGCAGAAAATTGCAGCATAGGAAATTAGGAACCTTTAAAATCCTATTCTAGTAATTTAAAAATAAGAAAACCAAGATTAAAACAGCACTCTGTAGATGGGTAAAGGATGAGAGAGGTAAAAACCTCCTATATCCTCTATACCCTCTTGTGCTTAATCCTGTGGAGGCCTGAGTCCCTTCCGCCTGCAGGTGCTGCAAGGCTTCCTTTTGCCCTAAATTTCACTAGTTCTCCTAAGTGTTATAGTCTTTTAAGACAATGAGGCACATTGATTACTCAATTAGCCATTAAGCAATACACTGTCTTCCCTTTTCTGTGATGAGTGGGTGACATCTCTGCTTTGCCAGTTTATAAAGTGTAGTGAGGCTGTAGAGTTGGAAACAGATGTAATTTGTATTCCTCTGGTTCTCTGTGTCTTTCTCTAAGTTCAGAGCAGGAGAACAGTGAAATAAAGACATTAGTCCTTTTCATTATCTATGAAGACTATTATATCATCATTTCCAGAGGTACTAAGCAGGACTGTTTTTATCACAACATGTTCCCACAAAGGACAAGGACCTAGAAACCCATTACTAAAAGCTTGCTCTTAGTGTGTTTACAAAACATTATTTTCCACAAATAAATGGTTAGAAATTCTTAAGCTGCTTAATGTGGAAGGAGACATGAATTAATGTAAGCTAAGTTGATACACATAAAATATTAACAGAGGGAATTCCAGCTTGAGGTTTTGGTCAGGTTGCGGTTGTCCAAATAGATCATGCTATTTTTCAAGCACATCCTCACGTACCTGTCTTCCAAATAGTGACTGTTATATCCATTCCCATGGGCCTCTATGCCAGGATGGCAAAACGTAGCCACACAGCCTCTGATGCCTTGGTCACCACCATGGACAAAATCAGAGCTCCTTTGCCAACTCCCCAGTCTTCCACTTCCAGTGTAAAGCTACTTGATTTCATTGGTAGACATGACTACAATTATACTTTAGAACTGATTGCAAACCAGCACCTGACTAAAATCCTTTGTGAGCCTTTGTGTCTAAAAGCACCCATGGACAATTACGCAGACTACTGTCGAAACGAGTGTGACCTCCAGCAGGTCCACATCTCTCTTCATCCCCTTTATTCCCCTTTGCATATCGGCAAGGCAACCCAGCAAATCCCATTCAGGACTGGTGCTGAAGGTGCTCAGAGGGGGCGGATTTTGATGTTAGCGCTGCCCGAATTCTTCCAGCGCTCCCAGCTCTCAGGCCCTGGGGCTGTCAGATCAAAGCTGTGGCATTACTGCAGAGAGCAGAATGGTTTGCCAAAAAGAAAGAGGAAAGTCTGCCAAAAAGAAAGCTCACTGAACATTTGGGATGTGTATTAGCAGCATCACCTTGGGTTCTTGCTGGAAGCGGCTCAGTAGCCCACGCAGACCTGCTTGCCATGAGAGCGCCTGCCACCCTCTCACTTGCCCAGGGCTCCTGCAGCCCAGCCTTGATGTCGTCCCCAGCCCAGAAAGCAACTTGTCTTCTGACCCTGATGGAACACAGGTGCAGAACAACAGAGATCCCTGCTGAGCACTTTGTCTCACTTTGATTTCAAAATAAATAACACTGAGATAAACTGTGAGTGATAGTTGCTAAAACTTCTGTGCAGAACGATGCACTACAGAATTCAGACTGTTGGCTTGGAGTAGCCAAAAGAGAAGATGTTTTGACATCCTTCTTACTAAATCCTAATAACCCTTTTATGCCACTTGTGTCAGTATTCTGTTCCTCTCCTTCAGGTCTTTGAGTCATTTGGTTTTTCTTTTGGGCTGCTTTGGATCCCCATCATGATGCCGGTAATTCCCAGTGAGTGTCAGAAGCACCCAGATCATTTTGTGCATCCTTATGTTTGTGGAAGCGTTATCAGCAAAAATTTTAAGCACTCTCCATCATAAGACTTGTGTTTTGGGAGTTTCACCAGCAACTTTTCTATTTCTTTTTCCATTAGCATCCCAGTCATTTTCTGAGCAAATTTATAATTCTTACACTAATGCTGGTCTTTTCTAGCTCAACAGTTTCTCATATGGCACCATATATAGATTATCTTAAATTTAGTTAAATGAAATGTAGGACATTTCATCAGCAATTGCCATACAAAACCCCAAAATACCAGGACAGTTTAGCATTATCTGTTCTGGCAAAATGATGTATTTCTATCTTATTTCCTATATGTTTCTATACCTTTAACTTTCCTTAAGGATTCTTTCTTAGGTCTTGCATACTGCTGAGGGGCCTGGGTGATTTTATCACTTCCTCATAATTACAGATATTCAATTAATTGGTCTTTGATGTGTGGCATACATCTCACTTGTTCACTAAAAACCCTTCATGGGGAAATTCCAGTGTCACCTTTTGCGTATGTGGAGCTGTAGAGATTTGGCTTCCACTTCAAATGTACTAATTTCTATCTCCCTTCCTTCACTGGTGTCAATGAGACCCCAATCTGGCCTTTTGTTGGAAGCAGCAAGCGACAGCATGTACACAAAGCTGGGAATGCAGAGAGGGGCAGATGGGATTTCAGAGGCTGTTTTTGATAATTTGTCCTTACATATTTGTCCTAGTACACATGAGGCACAACAGTAAGTAAAAGAAGGGAAAATTAATCAGATTGCTAATGGACAATTTGTCTCCTGGATGCTCCCCAATGAAGGGGGTCCCACATAGGCTGTTGTCTTTGTAAAAGTCAGGTCTCAATGTGGCACCATATTTGTTTTGCTCTGTAATGTGGAATTTACCTGCTGCATTCTGAGCTTCACTGAGTATTTTCTGAATCATATACATCTTCATAGTCAACAGCATTCCTTATAAATTCTCCTTCTGCAAGACCTTGCACTAACAAAGAAAAGTGAAGCTTTAATTTGTTATATTAAGATTCATGTATTTTATGTATTATATTTATTGCAGCTATCATATCTTCAAAATACCTTTTTTCTTACCACCCCAAATATGAATTGGCATTTGACAGTATATGTATTTTGGCAGAGATGAGAGCAAGTTAACAGGCTGATGGCATTTTAATTATTTTATTGAGATGGCATTGGCCCAGGATGCTTGTTGGAATTTACAAATGTGCGTTGATTTATATTTTATTTTGTAAATCAGGCCCAAGAGGCTGACTAATTAGAAACATGACTCAAAGCTATAAGGGGTACTTATTGATTCAGATCATGGAAAGACCAGAATGATCAAAAGCAAACATCTGTCTCTCTCTTCATCTGGGGTTCAGGAGGTTAAGTGCTATTTGTCTCAAATCCCTGGCATTAGCTCTGTCTTTGTAATGGAGAAGACAATTAACATCTATATCTATTCAGTTTTAACATGTACTGTATTGTTTAGAAGAATGTGCTTTTCATAATTAAACCATGCACAATAAACTATTATCAACTTTTTTCATTTGATACTTGGCTTTTTCTCCTCTTACCTTATATTTTTCATTCCATTTATTTAAAGTTTGAAATGTACGGTTTCATTTTAGAAGAAATAATATGATTGACAAAATTATACAGGTTTTCTGCTGCAAATGTGATTTGCATACCATGGCAACCTATAATAACTTCATTAGCTTCTTGGGATCAGTTTTAAATGGCATCAACATTTCTGTGTTGCCATAATGCAGCAAAAATGCTAAAATGTTAATGCATTCATGGGGTAGTCAGAAAAGTCAAAGCAGAAGTGTTTTATACTCTCTGTGCTGCTCCAGGTCTCCACTGGATCCTGGCTTCTGGACTGAAGAGGAAGGCAATGTTTATGTCGAACACAGACAGAGAATTTGAACTCCTTCTGAATGCAGCTGAGAGAGGTTTTGTGGTGAGGAGGAGAGCAGGCAGCACCCACACCTGCCTCCTTCTGCCTCATGGCCTGCTGGGGGGACCAGTTTTGAGCTGATCTGGGTACATTCCTCCGTGCCACCAAGGCACCACAGAGTGATGTTGTGTTGTCATGGGTGTCTCAGACTTTTAGGCACTGCCTTTTTCAGTCTGAAGAGGCTAATGTAAGGAATGTGATTAATTTCTAGTGTGTAACAAAGCAAAGATAAATGCCAGGGTCTTTTGAGTACTGTTCGGTCACTCTGCCTGGGTCATCTCACCATGCCACACATGCAAAGCAAAGTTAATTGCATTAGCACTGGGGTGCAGTGAGATGTTGGAGCCAGGCTTTGGAAGCGGTGCTTGCAGTCCTATGCCTGCTGCAACCACCTGTGCCAAGGCGTTCATTACTATGAGCTGGAAACATTCACACCCTCCCACACACAAGGGCTGGATTGAGAAATTTTCATATTGCAGAGTTACTGAAATTATTAAATAGAAAACCAAAGGATGTCTCATATAAGACACTAACTGATTCAGGTTTAGCAGTGCTAATGGGGAGGCAGGACTTTCCATTCCAGATCAATGGGCTTCAGTAACGACTGCCACAAAATCATTGCACTCTCATAGCTGCTCAGTGCCAGAGCAAAAGTGGATTAATACTCCCAGCACAGTCCCTGCAGGAGAAAATAAAAGGTATTTTCTTTAGTGACAACATTCACAGCCTTCAGTGTGAGACCAAGTGTTGAACATCCTCAGCTTGCTTTGGTGGCACAAGGACCTGGAGGTGCTCAGCATCTGGTGCACTTGCCCGTTCTGTGCTGTGTTTCACTCTCCTCCTCAAAGGTGAGAGTTTCAGGTTGGGGCTGACGGCAGTCACGGGGTGTCAGGCAAACCCTTGCTGGCTGTTTGTCCACGTTTTCCTGCGAATGGTGGGTGACCATGTTAAACTGGAGTGGGAGCAATGGAGGCTGAGGACATGGCGCCATGGAGTAGCCCACAGGTTACAAACACAGTAAAAAGGTTTCTGCCTCCCCCTAACCATCCTGTCCCAACTCACGATCAGTCATGTCAGGGCAACCCCGGTCTGCTCTGACTCAGCCGTTTCCATGGCGGGGCTGTAAACCGCACATACACAGGAATCTATTTACAACAACAAAAAATATCTGGAGACAGCTTTTAAAAAACAGGCGTCTATAACCAAATCCGATTTGAGTGCAGCCTACGAGACAGCTGATTCAGTTGAGCTAATCTAGCAATTATCTCCAGGAAAAAATGTTTGTGAATGGGGGATTTTAAAAAAGCTTTCCCCCAGCAGAAAAGAATGGGGAACCACTCCTTGAAGCTTTGTCAAGTAGAAATTTCATTTACAAAGGACTTAGAAGAGACATTGTCATGTGGCTACAACAGCAGGCTGGAATCATCTTACTAAATATAGATATCCACATCTGAGCTGGTCAGTTTGGCTGTGTTAAAGTCAATTGAGAGAATGGTTGATAAGTAGAGCATAATACATGATTCCTGTCTTCCCAAAGGTGTCCAAATTAGATGAATATCAGCACTAAAAACACTTGTTTCTCACCAGAAAGGATGCTTCTGGTGACTTGTTCAGACATGGGTCCTTGCATTATAGATGTGTGAAATAAAGTGAACAAAACCTACCCAGTGACAAATATTTTTTTCTTTTTTAAACATTCTTACCATTGCTTTTGTTCCATTAAATATTTGAACTGCAGTGACCTTGTCTCCTTACTCTTACTGTTTTGTTCATTGCTTTGGGCTGCAAAGGTTGTCGAGAGGACATCGTTCTTTGTCTGACATGCCTACCTACTGGAAAGCACTGTGTACACTACTGTATAAATAACATCTCAGAAAAAAAAAATGAATAATTGAAAAGGATGGAAAACTTTGTTCAGTTGACTGAAATAATCTAGTAGAATCTGTATGAGAACAGAGTCTATTGGGATAAAATTTCCTAAGCACATCTCTTAAGAATTATTTTTGGCAGTTCTGAACAGAATTCTGTAAAGGTAGAAACAAGTCGACATACAACTTTAGAGAAGACGAGTGGTTAACAACAAACCAGGGAGCCCTGCTCCAGCTGGAGTTAAGCTTGTGGATGTCTGCTTCTAAAAATCTCCCATAGCTGGAATTTCCGTTATGAGAACTGGCTTGTAGCCTGATATGAGGAAGAAGCCCCTGTTCCCTATTGGACCAAAAAGTTTTATTTTCCATCTAGGTACTGAAGTGCTTGGCAGCCACACTTATAAACTGCGTTGTTTTCACTTTTCTTGAATGGTGCTGCTGAACCTGCAACTATTTCTGTGGGGCAGCACTTACTGTCCCCCGCCTGCTTTGACACCAAGACTGAACCACGAGGATTTTCCCAGAAGATACTTCAAGCCTGGGTGAAGGGCTTGTCAGGTTCAATTTACTTTGCACTAGATGAAGGATTAGTGATGGAACAAATGAGCCTAATGATGGCTGTGTAATGTTACTGTACATTTCTTCACCAGTCATGGTGCAGTCAAGGGGCAGCTCCAAGAGCTTTACAAAGAGATTAATATTAATTATCAATTAATGATTACAGAAACCTCAAGGACTGATCAAAGGAAGTGTCAATTCAACAAACACAGGTGGGTCTACTTAGTAAGTGGGAGATGGTGTGTCTGCAAGCAGCAGAAGACCCCTGAGGCCCATGCATGCCTGGATTGGATACAACTGGGCAGGGGCTTGGCAGAGAAGAGCAAGCCCTGTGGCAAGAAGGGCATGAGAAGAGGAGCAGCAACAGTCCATTTAGAGAGATCAAGTAGTAGCGTGCTGGGTAACTGGCAAATGCAGGCTTTCTGCCTCTCCATCTTGTGATTGTGCTTACCCCTGTGGATAACCCCATTTTATCATCTTCATATGTTTGTGTAATTTTTGTCTCACAGATAGACAGGGTGTTAGCGAGGCAAATGCTTCCATGAAAAGTAGCATCTTCTGTATGCCCATATCAGTACTGTCTTTTTTTAGGTCTAGAGCTGAGCATTTTATTTTGTTTGAAATAAACACTTGTCTTTAAAAAAAAAAAAAAAGAAAAAGAAAAAAATTTCAGTCTTGCATTGAACATAGTGTTTGTGGGGGTGGGACTAAAAGAGAATTTTCTTTTGTTCTAGTGACCGGTATTTTCTGTAACTATTTTCTGCCCATGGCAGTCTTCTTGCTAACAGTCATACTCAGCCCTTCTGTGTTTACTATAAGCTGGACCATGAGATCACGCTGCTGATAAAGCCCTTAAACATTTGCAGACTGTGCTAGTTGCTATTCTACATTAGATCTTAAAGTGTAGCTTCTCACTGATTGTATACCCTTAAGAAATATATATGTTTATTTAACTTGCATCTTTTATATACTTTTGAGCCATTCATAAGAAACTAAGAGAGCCAGTATAAATTTATAGATTATCTATTTACTGTAAGAATTGTTTAGGATGTTCCCTACTCATAACAACACATTAATTCCCTCTCAAATAAAAACCCCCACACATTCACATACAAAAGACAACCAGAAATAAAATGATGTTTGGCAAAATATCTATCCAGGATCAGACTACCACAGCCCCCTGTCCTCCCTCTCCCCTGCTTCAGGTTCCCGCCCTGTTCCCAGTTAAAAACACAGAACCCAGGAGGACAGCTGGTCTCGGTAGCTGGATGGGTGTCTTTGGCAGCACAGCTCTTGGAGCAATGTGCTGAGCCCTGAGGGCTGCTGCCCCCACTTCCCAAAGCATCCCTGGAGATGGACAGGCAGTACCCGACCTCGGTGGCCATCTGCTCCTCTGCGCTTCCTGGCCATGGAGTAAAAGCACCACATCAGGTGTAAGTGCAAGGCAGCATCTCCTGAAGGCCAGTTACTCCAAAAGGCACATGCACCACCATCCAGCATTTATTTAGGTAGGTATCAAAATTAAATATGCAATAAAGACAGGCCAGTCATACTTCTGGTTTTGTGTAATTTGGTTGTAATAAATATAATGGTAAAATATCAGGAAAATATGAAATCCAGTACTTTTTAAAAGCTTATGGCTATTCAGTGGTGTTCATTTTAATTCTTAATGCTGGGTCTGCAGAGAGCTGGTCACTCCTGGGCTAGGGCTACACTAGAGTTCTTATGAGAAAATAAACTCAAAATCTTGCAGCTATGAAAAGTTATGTGCTTATTGGGAATATTACTACTGCTACATTTCATATATCTGCTTCATCATGGTCCTTATACTGGCCAGTGATCCTCCTAAGACTTCTCTCATGCCAAGGCACTCCAAGTGTGTTTGAGGTCAGTCTGACCTGGCTGAATGGCCTGCTAGCAATTTTTCTTGCCAAGATCAAGCTAATCAGCATCTGGAGGTACCTCTCTCGTGGTTGCAAGAAGATACTGTAGTATCTATATAACTTACTATCAAAGGTGAGAAATAGATAAATCATCCTGATGGATCACTGAAATAGTATATCAGTATTTCATCTGATTTGAGTACCTTTATGTGGCACTGTGGTGTACTGTATAGGCATATGTCCGCTGCAATGATTTTGTACCACAGCATGACCATGGTAAGACCATAGTCTTATGATGTCTCCTGTGCACACAGGTCTCTTGGATTCAGCAGCAGTTTCGATATATACAAAGGGTAGTGCATGGCTCCTATTTTTTAAATGACAAAGAGCTCCTCGGTCCTAGACTGGACAGCGGCGGTGCTACAGTTCATGAATCAGAGAATGCTGTCTAGTGAAATTTGGACCTCCACAGGCTGTAAATTATTCTGGATACTGCCCTCTGCAACACATGGCATTATCCATATATGGAAGAAGTAGTTAAAAAATTGTACAGATGCACTGGGAATGCTAAATTATGACAAATTGAAAGTTAAGTGCTAGTGGGAATACTGGAGGACATTACTAACTAGCTTAAATGGCAAAAATTTTAAGTATGATACAATGCCAAAGTGAGTGGGTGACAAGGGAGGTCCAAATGCCAGCAGGAATTATTAATGTTAATATTGACTTGAAAAGTACTTACCAAACATTTAAAATCATGTTTTCACATTCCCCACTTAACTACAATCCCTCCCAGCTGATTTCCATTCCAGATACATTGTAAGATAAAATAGATGGGTTTCTGCAGTGTTGGATGTCAGTATGTGTTACTCATTGACGTTTTCCTTTCCTATATGATGGCCTCCATAGCTATGGAGTACGTATCCTTCAAATGCCATCAATCTGTCTCAGTATATGTATCCTTATTTTTCAGTTGGGAAAGATAATGGAGTGATCCTAGGCTAGGCCTAATGTGTTGCTCTTGTCAGGGGACAATTGCTCGCATAGCACAAGCATTTCTGTTGTCTCTAGGTTCACCAGGAGTCAATGATGCCTAAGCTGCCTCAGATTGGCTGGTCACACGGGATGTTTGGGGCACATTCAGAAGTAGCATCTAGACCTTATGAGTCCCTTGGGCCTCCCAGAGACCAGCACCACCTCACATCCCCTCAGAACATCTGTTTCTTCCATTACCATGCCATACAGCATCACAGAATGGTTCAGGTTGGAGGACACCCTGGAGGTCACATGGTCCAGTTCCTGGCTCAAAGGAAGACTAACTTCAAAGCTAGACTAGATTGCTGGATTGCCCAGTTGTGTTTTGAGTATCTCCAAGGAAGGAAATGGCATAATTAGCTTGTTCCAGAATTTGTTTGCTCTCACTGTAAATATACTTTTCATTACACCTTGTCAAATTTCTCTTGATGCAAGTTGTGTCCATTGTCTCTTGTCATTTCATTGCTCATCTCTGGGAAGAGGCTGGCTCCATCTTCTCTATATTATCCAACGAGGTAGTTGAAGAAGACAATAAGATCTTCCCTTAGCCTTCTCACCTTCAAAGTGAACAAATCCAATTCTTCCCATCTCTTTACATATTTACACTCCTGATTTGTGCTCACACTCTGTAATCTTCTCAATGCCCCTTCTGTGTAATCTCCAGTTTGTTAATGTCACCACTGTACTGGGGAACCCAAATCTAGACACAGCGCACCAGATGTGGTCTCACAAGTGCCAGACAGAGGCAAATAAGCAATGTCCCGTGATCTGTTGGCTGCACTTTTCACATGCAGCCCAGCACGTGCTGCCCTTCCCTGGCACAAGAGCCCAGGGCAGGCTTGGGCTCTGCTGCTTCTCCACCACCACCCATGGCTGGCCCCAGCTTGTGCTGTTGCAGGGAGTTATTTCATCAAGATATATGGCAATATAGCAATTTGTGAGCTATCTCAGGTACCAGAAATGGGATGGTCTGCCTTTTGAATATATTTGGTGTGATTAAATTTGTTTGCATAAATGGCATGATAAGGTGGTTGTAGTACCTATCCCATCATACAATGTAACTCACACTTTCTGTTTAACAATGTAGGATGAAATTAAACCCTCTTTTACTAAGACAGATAAGGACTAACTACAACATAGAGAGTGTTTATACTTATCTGTTAAACCAGGTTCACAGTGTTTTACTGGTGAAATTAACATACAGGGGGAAAAAGCAAACAAAAAAGGAGGATCACATAGACTATAAAGCCCCTTTACCTTTAAATTTTCATGGGAACATCCAGACAGGAGGTAACATTGCCTCTGTTTAGTCTCCATCATGGATCAGGACAGGGTGTGAGGCAGTATCACCACCACAGCAGTCGGACAGCATCTCCATAACACGACAAGCCCATCATGCCATGCTGGTGAGGCTCTGTGCTGGTGGCACTGAGTTCAGTGGGCGGCAGAAGGCAAGTCTGTGGCTCTTCACCTCCTCTTCGCAGAGCAAACAGATCAAAGGCAGCGATACACTGTCAGGCAGGAGACATCTGCTCTTGAGAAATTAAAATAAGAAGAAACTTCATGGTCTGAAGAGAGCTAAGAGCAGCCCTGGTCCAGAACTGAGTGGAACAGGACCTGTGTGTGTAGATTGATGTTGCATGACAAGACTCATGAATTGCCATTTAAGGAATAATTCTCATCTTGTCAGCTTGGTAGACAATGTTTTTACAATTAGTTGAAAGCAGATCAAATATTAGACCAGCCTATAATTTCTCTGCCAGTTGCTGTGTTTTTATAGTCTTTTATTTCTGCACTGGGTTTTTTTCAGTTTTCGTTTGGGAGCCTGTATGCATGTTTCTGTAATTGAAGTGAATGGCAGATGACTGACTAAATTCCTTTAAGAGAGTGCTCCCAGACACAGTGTCAATAAACTGAAACATGCAGGATTATAATTATCTGCAATCTGTCTAATATAATAATAATTTAATGTGGGTAGGCACAGAGGGTCAGCTCTTCGGTTCAAATTAGCACGTCTCCATTGAATTAAATGGATCTCTGCCAGTCTTCAGCAGCTGAAGAACTAGCTCAGTATTTTCAAGCAAATTGTGATTTCAAATAGGTAGTTCACCTTAAAAAGTGTGTTCACAAGTGGTAGCCTCAGGCTTCATTACAGAAGAATATATCACACTCTACAGAGAGTGATTTGCTCCTTCTTTCTGCACAGTAGTATGGAAGCATGTGTGAACTGACTGTGGTGTTGAGACAGGCATTTTCAACACCAGAAAGTGAATGCTGATCTTTACCTTCAGCAAGATGCTAAGTGAGGTACAATTCAGCAGAAGGAATTAATAGAACAAGACAAAATATGTTCTCTCCCATGAATGCAGAAGTGTTTTCTGATTCCCTGAACACAACCTGCGTTGATTGGATGACATGACATTAAAACTGCTGACATGATTGGAGATGGGCTGCTTGTTTACAGTGAATTGAAATTCAGATCTATATTGTCTGAGCAGGACTGACTGCAGACAATTTCGTATTGTTTTCCTTTCTCTGCACCATTTCTCCAACAGTGTATTCCCCTGAGAAGTACTGGCTTCTGATAACCACACAAAATATGTCTGTGCAGCAAATTCAGAAGCATATGGTCTTTATGATCTATTAAAAACTTAATGTTTTTACATTTTTTATTTTCAGAAGATACATGTCTAATAGACTGATCATCTGAAGAGGCTGGTGGGCTATGAGTTAGGCTGGGCCATGCTGAAGCCTCACAACTCCACCTCCTGGCTACTGGAAGCTGAACAGAAAATCTGTCTCTGATGTTGCTGTGGTCAGGAAAGGAGCAAAGATTTGTAGGTGAAGGCACTGCAGCTAGTTTGGAAAGGAACTCCTAAGATAAGGCACTCATTGTTTCACTGATTTGTTCTCAAGGTGTATTTTAGTATCTTACATCACAATCCTGTGCTAGTCAAACGAGACAGTCTTGAAAAGACAGCAATCAGTTTTGAAAGGGACCCAAGATAATTAAGCACCCTTGGAAACTTGATAATCTTCCATTTCTTGTAAATTATGGAAATGGAAGATTATGCCAAGTCAGAACGTCTTGAAGATTTGTATGATTTAAGCCTTTTTTTTAAATGTTGGAGCTTCCCATACTGCTTGTTTCCCAGTGAAATGAGGTAGTTATTCAAATACAGCTTATTTATGCAAGCACAGCCTCAGAAGAGCCTTTAGAGAACTGCGTCAATGTGAAAAGCATGCTTATTACGGTAACATACCCCAGTCAATGGAGAGCAGTCACACTTTAGAATTTGTTTAGGGGACACTGAAGATAGGAAGAAGCTCTCTGATGACTAACCTGTTTGTGTACAGCTGCAGAACACAACTTGGAAGAAGAACAATGTTGCATCACCCAGGATATGATAGTTTGGAATAAAAGCTTTTTCTTGGATTGAGACAGGAAAATTGCTAAGGTACTTTACGGCCAATGCGCATTTTGTTATGATGTCTGAAGATAGCAATGATGTATTTTTTTTAAAAGGGGGCATGCATACGTATGATCATTCTTCCCTGCACCCCAGACCAACAAGACAGAGTCGCACTATGAACATTAGATCAAGCTAAAACAACTTGCATTATCTGAAGTTTGCATATATGTAATCTTGTCAAATGAAAGCCACAACAAGTTTGGTACGATAAAGGACAGAGTGAGCTCCTTCTGCTGTTTGTAGTGGAAACAGCTAAAGCCTCCTCCCTCCTACAAAGGCCGTATGTTTAAAGAGACTAGGAAAGATGCCCATGTTCTAGCAAGTTTTTTAACTTGCTTGTGTTAAATAGTGTGCTGGTTTTGCTGGGATGCACTTAATTTTCTTCATAGTAGTAAGAATCTTTTCTTTTTTAGTAGCAGCATGGTCTTTTGGTTTGGATTTAGTATGAGAATAATGTGACAACAAACTGAACTTCCCACTAGAAAGAGTTAATCTTCTCTGGAACAGAGTTAATTTTTCCTTTCCAGTAGTTAGGCTGTGTTTTATAGTTGGTATGAAAAGAATATGAGAGCTCACTGGAGTTTTGGCTGTTGCCAAGGAGACCAAGGACTTTTTCAACGTTCCAGCTGTGGGTACATATAAATGCTGGGAGGCAGGATAACAGGACAGTACCTAGATTGATATCCAGGCTGGCCAGTGATGTATTCCCTACCCTTAGCATCATGCTTCATGTATAGATGGAACCAGCTTTTCTGGTTCTGTTTTTTTGCCTTTTTGCCCTCTTTCCAGGATCAGCCGTTTGGGACTGTGGTGTTTTCTTTTTCGGGACTGGTTCCTCAGCATGATAGTATTCAAGTGCAAGCTGCTGTCTAGGTTGCCGCTCTTCCAGGGTGGGCTGTGCGGGACTGGTATTCATGAGCAATGGCATTGTGCATCATGTATTTTTAATATATATATCATTCTTAATATATCTTATTTTGCTGTCTTATTAAACCGTTCTTATCTCAACCCATGAGTTTCTCCCTTCCCTTTTTGATTCTTTCCTCCACCCCACTTAGGGGGAGTTGAGCAAGAAGCCTCGTGGTCCTAGTTGCCATCTGGGGTTAAACCACAACAAAGAGTTATTGCCACAGTAAAAGCTAGTCTTTAAAAATGATAGAAGCATGCATCTTGGACCTGTTTAATATACATATATTTATCAGCCCCTGCAGGAGAAGAAAGCGTATTATGATTACCCACAGTGAGGAACCGCTGGATAGCTAATAGGTCTCTGTCTTCTTGAGCTTGCAGAGCTCTCCACTACAGTGTGGAGACTCTTCTCACTCTATGCTCTTCTCCATCCCGAATTCAAACCTATTGTCTCAAACAGAAGTTATGTTGCAAAGCACAAAAATGTATTTTAATAAAATGGTTCATACCTAACTGCTGACGGCAGGACAATTCTGCAGCTTCACAATAGGAATCATAGGGTTTCTGCTGCCTTTTTTACTGCATGATGAATTGCAAACCATTTGCTTCTGTGCCACAAGCTCAAAGAGCATTGTGTAATCACCATTGTTTTTCTGATTTCTTTTTCATGCCTACTGCTGCCCATATAAAATCTCTATTTAGGTTCAGAGTCCCTCCATTTTTTTCATGGATTATATAGTGCAACAATTAGATTGACAATTAATGTAAGTATATATCATGGATGTGATGTGAATTATATTTTAATTCTCTGTGTCCATTGCATCTGTCATCTCAGCTTGTGCAGTTGCTGTAGCTATGAGGCTATTAACCCCATCAGCTGGGCTCCAGAGAGCAGTTTGCTCAGGTTTGCACAAGGCATTGGTCTAAATGCCAAAATCTTCTGTTTTCACCCAAAGCTTTCAGGCTACACTACTGTGCAGGGCAAGGTGTATGCATCTATTGCTTTACTGTTTTACTGGTTTTCTACCCATTGTTTATTATGGCTGAAAACTACCCTCAAGCACTAGCAACACACAGGAGCTTGTTTTCTTCCAAAACTCTGTGCCCAGTATTTCTATTAGCTCTTTGAAGAGGTCCTCAGGGTCATTGGAAAGTCCAGCTTCCACCACTGCTTAGGCAGGAGGAATTGGTGGAATTTTGATTATTTGAATGTTAAACTGGAGATCTTAGCCAAAGTCCACTGAACTTAACAGAAAACCTGATACTACCTAATACAAGATTTGGTTCCAAGTAAAGAGTGAAGACCTTTGTCCTGAACACTCTAAAATCTGAATCAGTCATACTTAAAAATGCCAGAGTAAGAAAAACAAGAGAGTAGATACAAGTATGTGGCTACAAAGGTGGGGCATATATGAGGTCTTTTCTGTGTTAATGTGAAACTGAGCTAGCTAGTATTCTCCTTGGTCTTGCTGAGCTGTAGAAGTAATCTGATGGCTTCTGCTCCTCAGTAAAGAGACTGAACACATTCAGACCTAGAAAAGAGACTCCATCAATGATTTCTTTCTGAGATCCATCAGTTAGCCAGTTTTTAATCTTTTTTAGTATGTGCTTCAGTGGTTCAGTTAAACGTTTTTAATCAGAATGTCATATCGTATCAAGTAAAAGAACCTGCAGAAATCTAAGTGTATCATGTCAGCTATCGCTTTTTATTAACTAAGCTTATAAAAAATGCTAGCAATATTTCAGTGTTAAATGCTAACATTTAGAAGTCTAAATTTAACAGGGATGTTATTGTTTTCTTAAAGGCATGTTTTTAGCCTTCCTTATGCTTGCATCTTACATCATACTTAAACCAGTCTTTAACAATAACATATGTCACACTCAGTCTTTCCCATGACTTTGCTTAGGATCAATGCTAAGCTAATAAACCTTCAGTCGGCCATGTAACAGCTTTTAGTGTTTGGAGCCTTTGCACACCATTAGCACTTTACCTGTTCATATGCATTCATCTGTCATTTTGCAGCATCAAACACAAAGTACTATCATGAAAAAATACATCTTGGTGAAGATTATTTCTGCATGCAAAAATTACAGCTGTACCAAAAGCACCTACAAGTGCTTTTACAGATATAGCAAAGATAAACACAGCATAACCTCTAAATTTTGATGCAGCCTCTGGCTCTTAACTCCCACAGTTAACACAAGCATCATTCGGTGAAGTTAAGGTGTGTATACATTGGTTAATATTTACACAGTGTTTTGAGGATGCAAACTATTGAAGTCCTAAATGGTATTCAAACTGACATAAAGTTCCTGGTTTCATACAAGCGCTAGAAACACAGGCTACCTGAGGCAACATACACCTCAATGAGCAAGAGTGTAACTCTAGTTCAAAGCTGATGTTCTAGTGTGACAGACAGGGTCCTCATTTATTGAAAAGCCCAAAAATACCTTATAATTAGCTGGCCATTTATGAAACACTGTAATGTCTAAGTTGTGGCATGGTTACAAAGAAAGGACATACAATGACACTGAGCAATTGAATCAAATATGCTGTAAAATAACAGTCCTAAAATAGTAAATGTTGCAATGAATTATTAAAGTTGCTTATTTTAACATTTTATTTACTGAATTCTGCATTATTAAAATTACAAATCATCAGCTCACATTGTGTTGTCATTGAATCTGGTCTCCCTGAGATTTGCTTTGTTCCTATTCAGTCTACCCAGTTGGTTAACATGATCTCGGCTGCTGACCTTTTTCTCATTACACCCTTATGATTCATGTCACTGACTCCCTTTTGCCCATTCTTTCTCATTTGAATCTTCTTGGCTGTGCCTGCAAAGCTTTGCAAAGCTCCAGCACACCACGAATCTCTCATCATGTGTTCTCCCATATGCAACACCTCTTGTCCTCCATGTCACAGAGTGCTAAGTTACTGCTTTCTTTCATTTAATTTTATCCCTGGTACTCATCTTTCTTGTGATACTCAAATGAAAAAAAAAATTAAATTGCTTGGTAAAATAAAATCCCTCATGAGATGCCCAGCATATGCCATCTTTCCTGCGATTGTTTTCATACTGTGTAAATTTTCATATACTTTTGCTGAAATATCTAGCACAGTTGCATATAGAGATTGATCAACAGATTCTTTAGCATGGTGACAAGTAGAGACTACTCCTGTTACATGTCCCAAATGGACCAACACGTTGAGATTAAATTCCTTCAAGTGAGCATCTCAAAAGGGAGGAACCTGTAAAAATGGAACACTTCAAACAGAAAACTTTTTAGATAGAGTGAGAGTACAAACGTATAGAAACAGCTCTTCCTATAGCCTTTTGAGTTCCTGGGAAAAGCCTGCATCTTTCTGAGGAAATAACACTGGCCCAGCTGCAGGGTGGTGTCCCGGTCTGTTCCTGCTTGTCTCCCACCCTCCATGTCTTATCCAATGGCCACCTACAGCCTTTCATGTAAAACATGATGTAATAAACACACAAAACACACATTACAAAACACACATTACAATTTCAAAGAGTACCTGAGAAGGCAGGTCCCATGGACAATCCCTGTATCATCTGCAACATTGTTTCTGTCCTTCGTTGAGGTTAAAGAACCTTGATAAGACTTGTGGGACAATGCTACACCACAGATAATCCAGGCAGCAACACCATAAGCAGGGTCTATCTTTTCTTGTGGCTTTCATGCTTTATATTCAAAGCTACCTATTTATAATGTTTCTCATATGAATGCTAAAATAGTATCTGCCATTTTTAAAACAACACTTATCTGTTCTGGTGAAATGTTTTTATTTCTGAAACTACCTACCTTGTGAACATAGTCATACTGCTGGCAACGATAGCTGCGTCTTGACTCAAGTCACATTAGCAAGTGTTTTGCCATTACCCCTCATGTGGCTTTTTCTCTCTGAAATTTCTCCTGATAGATGAACTTTTGGATATTTTCCAAATATAATTTCAGTGACTAGATAGTTTTGATACCATCAGTTATACCTGCCTAAAGTCTGAATAGGGATGATAAGCTGACTATACCTAACCTAAGCACCATGCTCACTGCTGTTATGTGTCCTTAGGGCAACCCACATGGGAAGAGAGGCTGCACTGCTCATCAGCCAGGGTTAGGCATGCGTTTAGCTTTAGCTATATATGTATGGTTCGCAAGAGACATTGTTAAACCTGCTACCTGTCACTACCTGTGTCTGAGCTTCTCGCCCTGCTCTGGGGAGATGCAGGTGGTGCCTGTTGGGGAGCGGAGTGGGAGATGCAGCCCCCCTGACATGGGTGTCTGAGAGCTGGGCTTGTTCAGCTGGACCAAAGGCCTGAGGTGGAGGCAATTGCTGCCTTCAGCTATCTGATGGGGTCAGAGGGAGGGTGGTCAGACTCCTGCCAGAGGTCAACAGTGAAAGAAAACCTTCATTCACTGCAGCGAGAGAAATTCTGATTACATGTAAAGAGATTTTTTTTTCTTTAGGAGCATGCCAGTTATTTAAACTGTAAAAGAGGTTGGGTGAGTCATGCCATAAAGGTGCTTTGGAGGTTTTGCCTTCCTCTCCACTGACGCTATGTGGGAGCTGGGGTGAGCAGTTCAGCGGGAGGTGGTTGCACTGCAAACAGCAGCTGTACTGCCACAGCTTCTTGGCTGCCCTGTTTGGAATCACCCAGCTGCTTGCCCTTGTGCCTTGAAGGTATTTTAAGAATAATAATAGCTTCCTTAATAGTCACTGAACTCTTTTTAAGGACACATAAAGCAGAATCCATGCATTTTGGCTTATTGTCATAAATGGGCATGGGTTTGACATGCAGCAAATGCTACTATATATATTTTTTCCTATTCCTAAAAATGGTATTGCTTTTCTGTTGGGCTCAAGCTCTCTTTGTCGTGAAAAGAAAATCCAGGGGATTGGGTAATGATTCTCAGGCTGTTTCCATTTCAGACTAATGATCGGGAAGAGAGACTACTAAGGTAGGATGCAATTTAATAGTGCTGCCAAATTCTTCAGGTTTCCCTTATAGAATTGTTTATGGTCTCTTGCAAATGATTCCCTGGAAGGTTAATCAAAATAATGTCAGTGTGTATTTTCTTCTTTGATCCAGCTATCTGTGCCAAAGCAGTATGTTTCATGTGGAAAAGCCAAGATACTTTTCCAAATGTAATACCTAGCATCAAGGCTTTCTATGTCTGGCAGTAATAGGAAGAGGACTTGCAGATGCTGGCCTCTGCAATCTACTCAGTTAACTTGGCACAGTCGTATTCTGGTAGGATTCCACTCTTGGTGGGATGTTTGTGAAATCTGTCAACCTAGACGGATGTTCAATGCTGAATAAGCTTTGTTTACTATTTGTCTGTTCATTAGAAATGGGTCGAAGGCTCTTTGATCACTTTCTGTCCAACAGGCAGTGTTAGAGTTTTCTATGCAAAGATCATTTAGAATCTTATTTAATGTTTTCTGAACCATGCAGAAACAAAAATAAATATTGCAATCTCACAGATATTTAAGAACACATGAAAAGTGGTTTGTGTGAGTGTCTCAAAGACTTCTGTCCAAGCTAGAACAAGAGGATGCCTTCTGCTTCTTTTGTTTCCAAGACCATTTTTTTGCACATCCTCAAACTGTCCTCTGGTCAGAATGTAAATCCAAGAAAGTTCTCTTTATAGTATTTAGAATTGAGTATTGCACAGATATTTTGTTAACATCTGTCTGTTTAGGGAACAGAAACTGATTCATCTGAGGAAGCTGCTGGCAACTGAGGTACAGAAAAGCTGAATTACAGCCAGCATCAGAGTCATGAAAATGCACTGTTTTGTTCAGAGGGAAGAATTTTGTCGTTAGCTGTGCCAAAATCTGCCTTCATTGATAGAAATGGATGGGAGCACATTATCTTATCACAACATCCAGTTTACCAGGTCACACACTGGCAAAGTCCTAATCACATCCCTGATCCTGCAGAGAAGCCAAGCTTGTTCCTGGCTTAGGAGAAACTTCTCTATGTGTACGTCTTTGAAAATGGGGTATGTGGCCACCCTCTCCCATGGCAACAGGCAGCCCTTGCAGGGAACCCCTGCTATGATAGGACTTTGTTCTCCTCTTCATCCCACTTCAGAAGGGTGTCAAGGAGAGGATATCCAATGACAGCAGCAACCACAGCTACTGTGGCTGCTCACCAGCCCTACACTGGACCCTTCAGTGAAGGCTTCCCTGGATAAAGGGATTGGCACCCCAAAAAGCCCATCAGGTGATGTACCATCAGGAGCAGGAGCAGGAGAGGCCAGAACTGCCCAAACTCTCTATTGCTGAGGATGGGAAATTTTAGGGAATTTTTTTTCCTGAAGGGCACTGAGGGAAAGCATTGCTCTCCTCTCCAGTAGAACAGTCATTAGAGGAATCTCTGGAGATAGCACTGCCTGGAATTTTGCAAAACATTAATTTCTTCTCAGCGTTTCTGGATAATTTTAGGAGTTGTTTTCTGACTCACTGGTGCTGAGGCCTGACTAAGTAACACCGCAAACACTGAAATGAGAAAAAGAGGAGGATAAGTCATGTCCCTCCTAACTTTTTATGCTTTGTCATCTTGGAAGGTGCCTTGAGTGCTTTTTTTTCCTCTCTGCAAGTTGTTTATACCTCCTGGGAGAAACTTTTAACAGGGAAAAAACAATTAGATGGCTCTGGGAATGTCATCAGGAAAATACTGCCTTCTCTTGACTCTGTGAGAGCAAATGTGCAGCTGAGCCTGCTAATGTGGACAGATGCTTGAACAGCATCTTTAGCACACGTCATTAAAAAATGAAAGACTGCAGTGATTCAATAGCTCACACTTCTATTCAAACAAAGTTATTTGTTAATTATTATACCACAGTTAAAAGACATTTGGATGTGATAGGCAAATAGCTGCAGTAGAGAAATAATAAAGCAATAATAATAATAATAATACAAGTAATACCAGGCTATATTCATCTTAGGAGAACTTATCCTGGTTTCAGATAGTTACCTCTGCATTTGTTACTGTATTACATGACGTGCATATATTTTACCCTTATATCCAAAACTTATATAAATATAAAAGATCTTTCCGAGTCTTTTCACAAAGATTTGAAGGCAACAGGGACTGTAGGAAACCTTTCAGCCTATGTAGTAAGGATGTGTTTGCAATGATCCATTGTTTACTTCAGCAATAAAGGTTCAGGCAACAGGATTTGCTCATACACTTAACGGTTCATTAGACTGTACAGCAAACAGATCTCAAGCTGTTTGCATACTCATCTTCAGGTGTTCTCAGATAAATCATTAAGGATTTGAGGAAGATCTGCACTGATTCATTGAGCTTTAAACTTTTGAAAAAAGTTTGGCATCATTGTAGAAGGAGGCTGGTTTTTACTGCTGTCACCCATATCAATGAAGTTCGGTGTTCTAATGAATGACCATGTACTTCTGGAAACATTTTTAGGAGACATCTTAGGTGCCTAGACCTTTTAGAGGACGTCCTGCATCAACTGAATTTCCTAATGTGTGTTATACATCCATTATTACATTGCCTTTTAAGTTCATATTATGCTAGAGATGCAACTGCTCAAATCAAACATCTTCTGAGCTGATCTCCTTGTAAGTGTCTCTAAGACATAACAGTGGAATAAAATAAACATTATTTGTTAAATTATACAGCTACTCCCCCATAGTCTGTAGGTGCAGGTATGAAGAGACCAGAAAGAAAATACTTGTAGCAATACCTCATTCACCCACATCCTTCAGAAGCTTTCTTAAAAAAATATATATATATATTGAAGCGAATCTTTATTCCTTTTTTCCCAAGCATCTCAGTGAAGCTATAGTAATAGAAGTGATGTTGAGATGTTCCATAATGTTAGCATAGCAATGTTGTCCAAATATGATACCAAATACTTGCTGTCCTATACTACAAACAGGATACAATACGATCTTAAAACATTGAACCTGAATCACTGAGCCAGAGCTGGGGGGAGGCAATGTGATCTTGCAGTATCTTCTTGCAAGGTGGTGCATAGAGCCATAAGCACCATGCAGGTCGTGCTCAGCGGCTTGCAGAATGAATCCTCTTTGAAATGAACTGACCATCTCTAGATGGTTTCATTAATTTTATCAAAAACTTTCCAAATAAACCAGTTCCCAATGGAACCTCATGTTATTACAGAATTCAGAAATGTAAGTTTCTGCTCTAATTAGGAAAATATTAATAAATAGAAAGGATGGAGTGTAAAGTGAAGGGTCAAATTCATGCTGTTCAAAAGTCTCTTATCAGAAAACAGGGCCAGGTGCACAGTTGTAAATCACTGAGTTACTTGTTAATGATCTCAAACTCATTTGTTGCAAAGCGCCCTTCCTTCTAAAGGATGCTGTGTGACAGTATTGTGCAGTAACTAAAGGTTTTGTTGCAATGAAGGATAAATCTGCAGCATTGTGTTCCTGCAAAAGAGTAGTCTTTGAATTACAGTTTCATAAATGAGCCATTATGACCATGAATGAAAAGGTTTGGAAAACCAGATAGAGAGGAATTGTGATCTGCTGGCAATGGATGCAATTGTCCTGAGGACAACATGATCACTAGTGACTTTACAAAAATCAAAGTAAGCACACAAAAATTTGGCAGCTTTAATCTGAAACTGCATTTTGCCCCCTGTCTTCCATGGTTTTACATCAGGATCATTTCAGAAAACAGTAACCTATAGGTGGCATTCAAGGATAGCAAATTACTCCAATTTTGCACACATGTATAGTGCTACCACAGTTGGTCACACAGGAATGTTATGAATTTGCTAATTTTTTTGTAAGCTGTGAGTGTTATAGTGTCATTCTCAGTAGGACAGGCTTGCCAGAATGGGAAATGTGCTTACACACCGTGGTTCCTAGGAGCTGTCAGCTGCCTTTCTCTACGCACTTCTGCGCCATGCTGCGGACTCTCCTTTTCTAACTGGAGATGCTGAAATGTAAAACAGGCTGAACAACTCTGAGTCCCAAGCTATGGCAGGAGCTGAGCTCCATCCATGCCTGCTGGCCCCTTAGAGGTCCTCTTGCAGAGAGGCTGGTGTGGTGCAGCGCGATCGGGCGCAGCGTGAGCCACATCAGCCTGCAGCCCCCCTCTCAGAGGGGAGGGTCTGCAGACCACGAGCTCCAGCTGCCGAACCTGGATGTCACCAGCAGTGCTCTGCTTAGCTGGCACTGGGCAGACCACTCATGGGTGCCTCCACAAAGTGCCCAAAGCCAACCCTGGTTGTGCTGTTGCAGATTGACTCATACTGTAAATAAAATCCCAAGCAACTTCATTTCCTGGCAGAGACCAAATTCTGATGACCCAGCGCCTAGAGTTCTGTGATGGTCCATTGGACATCTTTTGATCATATGTAGTCCCTTATCCCAGGGAGGACAAAATAAAAGCAGATAAAAAATAAAAAAGTGCTCAAAGAACATAAAGAAAGTAATAGCAGTTATCACCAGTTTCTCTCTTGCAAATATTAGTGCAGCAGGACTTGAGACTAGATGTGAATGAGGAAGAAACAAAAGCACCTGGAAGGGCTGAGGGGCAGTCTGGGACATCGAGCAGGTGCTGAGACAGGGTGCTGTCTTGCAGGTGAAAAGAATCACATATGACGTGTATTCCCCAGCCACTCCAGACCCTGTCCAAGCAATCCCACTGTGCTGGTGTGAAACCCCACTGCCATGGGTTTTCCCTCCTGCCTGTTGGTCAGGTTTGGCACAAATCACACTGCAGCTGTGTCCTCATGCACAGGCTGCTCTCGGAAATGAGAGGTTTGGTCTCCTTCATCCTGCAGTAGCATTTTGAACCAACATGGCAAGCCATCACCTTTGCAGTCACCCCAGAATATGCAGGAAGCTGGGCCTCCAGTCAGGATAAAATGGATAGCACCATCTCTTTGCTTGACTCACCCTGGCATTTCATCCCAACAGAGTCCTTTAACTCTTCCAGATGCTGTCCTTGTACCATACCTCATCCCAGACGGCATCAGGGGATGCTGATGTGCACCGACTGCCATTCAACTCATTGCAGCTGGAGATCCAATTCAGAGTAAAAATCCATCACAGCCTTTTTATCTCCTAAGCACGACTGTTAAATTTGACAAAGTGTGGAGGAATGTCCCCTCACTCTGACCACGTGTGGTTGCTGCGTCTCAGGGCACAGAGCAGCCAGCCCATGTGCACCGCTGGGTGCTGCCCTCCTCACCAGGCAGAGTGATGCCATGCTACCCGCACCACCTGCCTTTGCTAAATTCAGAGGTCTTTCAAAGCATGCAATACTCTAAACACGTGCTTAAAAGGTGTTGTTAATGAATCTATGGTTAGGATACTGCTCAGTAATAATGCCCAAGGTCAAACCTTGTTTTACCATAGTTGTGACATTCTCCTTTGCGTCAGCAACCTGTCCACACAGGACTTTTCCTCTGCAAATTTTGCAAAGCATTGTACAGGGGGTAATTAAAGCAGTCTGTTTCTACAGCACGTTCTGTCTGTTTCTTCTTTTCATTATTAGATGTGATGACACATTTGCCTGTGTGGCTTCCCACAGATGGCACTGAAATTTTGTGATCAAATGGTAAGAGTAAACCAACTGTCAGCTCCGATCACAGCTTCCCATATTGCTCTGCTGGTGTAAGAATACTGTTTTAATAAAGGGCTTCTTCTTTTTAAAGTGGTACAGTTTGCAGCAAGGATGGAGTTTGAAAGTAAGATGTCTAATTCGATATTAACAAACTCAAGCCTCTGGAAAGAAATTTAATGTTCTAATCACAGATTTTATTTGCAAACATTTTTAAAAAGTCCATATACAAAGAACTCTCATTCCACCTTTTTTTAGCACAATTGTTCTTTCAAAAGCTCAGAAATTTCACTTAAACATTTTTAAAATACACATAAAAAAATCACTGAAACATCTTACAGAAATGCGCTTTTTGAACATCTATAAAAATATTTTTAGAAGGCTTTAAAAATATTTGATAAAGACAAAAGGGCTTCATTTTCTTTATGCTGTTTTTGAAACATATCTATAAGCCAACTTTACTAAAATTATCATATTTGTACAATAATAATAGTGAATATTATTAGAGAGTGTGTTTAAATCCACAGGCAATCTTCATGGCAATCTGAATAAAATACAAAATATTGTAGGTGGTGAATAATTCAACTGCTTTGAAAATTCCTACTTCATAACAATTTACTGTAATATAATACATGCACACACAAAAAAGGAAGAAAAATTGGATATATTGCATGATTTTGTTTGGCTTAAAACAGAAAACTGGTTTATAGGGAAGAAAGATTTAGGTTGGAGGTGCCCAGCATAGTGCTGATGCAAGGCATGTACATGCCTGGCACTGATCAGCTCACCTTGGCCTCCTCTGAACAGATCAGACTTGCCTTGGGGGCAAGTAAATTTGGATCTGACATTTAGGAATCTAAGTAGGATTTATGCTTGATAAACAGCATAAATGATGCAGATCAAACGTTTTCCATTTTATCTTTTTCTGCTATTCACAAATTATCTATGAACAGAATTTGATTTTGACAGATTTGTTCAATATTCAAAATAGTCAGAACATATTCCAGGGTAGGTCTTGTTTGCAAATTATTTGTTTTCAGTACGGATGTGTATTCAACTGTTTGCTGAACATCATTCTCTGCTGCTGGTTGGAGGAGCTAAAGATTTTACAACAGCCAAAAGAGAAATCAAACTTCCTCTCACTAATGAGCACATGTCTGAGCAGTGAGCAGGCTCTGCCTGCAAGGTCAAGATGTGATTTTCTTGCAGAGAGACAATAGAGGCAGACAGTACTAGTGAGCCTCTTCCCTGGCTGACTTGGGTGCACAAGTCACCTGGATCCCTTCCTTTCCCCACCTTGGTCTTTCTCCTAAATGTCCCATAGGAAATTTTGTATTCAATTCCCTTCAAATGTCCCATGAGTTTTTCACAGTTCTGCACCTGTACACACTTTGGTGTGTCCCACACCCCTACAGGCAATGAGCCCTTGGTTTGCCTGGGCTGGCCAGGAAGGGGACACCTCTCCTTGACCCTCCTCAGTGGGCTTCATCCCAGGGCAGTGGTCTGCTTGGCCTCCTCAGATGATCACAGAATCACAGAATGGTTGAGGTGGGAAGGGACCTCTGGAGATCATCTAGTCCAACCCACCTGCTAAAGCAGGTTTACCTGTGTCCAGGTGGGTTTTGAGTGTCTGCAGAGGAGACCCCACAGTCTCTCTGGGCAGCCTGTTCCAGTGTTATGGCACCCTCAAAGTAAAGAAGTTTCTCCTCATATTCAGATGGAACCTCCTATGCTTTAGTCTGTGCCCGTTGCCCCTTGTACTATTGTTGGGCACCACAGAAAAGAGTCTGGTCCTATTCTCTTGACATCCACCCTTGGCATATTTATAAACACGGATAAGAGTCCCCCTCAGCCTTCTCTTCTCCAGGCTGAACAGGCACATCTGTCTCAGTCTTTTCTCATAAGAAAGATGCTGCAGACCCCTAATCATCTCTGTAGCCCTTCCCTAGTCTTGGAGTAGCCAATTTGGGGACTCTTTTCACTTTCTTCACTGGGACTTGGTATTTAATTTACTGATCCTTTGATCAGGAAACCTATGCAAAGAAGTCTGGGAATGCTCTGGTCTTTCCATCAGGATTACACAGGGAGGGGAAACCTGCTTCAGCAGGGCAAGTGGTGAAAACAGCCAGTGGTCCAGGTTTGGGAGTGCAGACGGGAAATCCCTCAATACGAAACCCTGGTGTCCAAATGTAATCCCAGGCTGACACTTCCACAGTAATCAGATATTCTTCTATCTTCCTGGCGCTCTCAGGAGACTGATTAAATGGAGGGATCAATGCCTAGCTTTGCAGTAATTTCACAGAGAGGATTCCTTTTGCTTCTCATTATAATTAAAATAACTGTCATTTTTCTATGTTAATAAGCTACTTCATTTCTTGGCAGCGCTTGTTGGGGCATAACAAAATCCAGCATGGACTGGTTTGTTAATGTATATTGTCCTTTTTAATTCTATACATATGGTTTCTCAATACCACATGAAAGATCAATTTGACTAAGATACGGTATTTAGTATTACAATTTCTCATGCGCATATTAAATAGTATTTTTAAAGGTCATAGCAATTTAAATTGTGATCTGATGAACCTTGCAGTTTAGTGCATTATGCATTAGACGTAAGTATTTTCAGATTTTTCCATCAAAGACATTAAAAAACCACTATTTTATAATTTTATTCTGGAATTGTTGTTTTCTTTAATGGTGGCCTTTAGTGCTTTTACCTTGGGCAGAAGCTGTGTAATTTACTTTTACACCAGCTCCTGTAATCCCCCCGGCTGTGGGGACTACTGTCCCAAGCACAGGAAGGAGTGATATCACAAAAAATGTTTGTGAAAGAATCTGGACCTGAAAATATGGCTCTCTGGTCTTGTTTCATCAACACAGAAATGAAATGTCTGGCTTTTAGAAAAATCAGATCAATTTCCTAAGGGTCTTGTTAAATTGCTGAGTGTAAATTGCGATTGGAATTGACTGTTAAAGATCTTGGTTGAGCAGGTTAAACATCTGCTGGATTTATTACAGTTTTATTTGTACTTCATCTGTAACTGGTACAATTAAGCGAATCAGAGTGAGCGAATCAAATCTAATTTACTCTCTAATGGACCAAAACCAAACGAATAAACAGAGCACTACTAGATCCAAATGATTAAACATGTCTCTCAGGTATTTTTTTTCTATTTCAGCACAGAAGAATCGTGGTGTTTATGCTATAATTAATCAGTAAGGAGTGATGTAAACTAGTTTGAGCATTCATTCATTTTTCATATAGATTCATAAAAATGCTAAACAAAACATGTGAATGCAATGAAACAAATTCCATTGGAATTGGGTACATTTATTTATATAACCATTTACCTTATGTCTAAGGTCATTATAGGATTGCTACAGAGAGACATACTTATCAAATCGGATGAAAATATGTTGTACCAATCTTTTTCATATTACCAGGCCTTTTAAAGACAAAATTCAGCACATGTGTAAATAGCTGTCTAAGATGCATATATCATGTTCGGGTTCATTAGGTGACTATAAAAGTTAAAGTAACATAACTAGGATTAATTTGATATTTGACATTTTAAAAGTATGCAAAATGGAGCTGGGGGCCCCATCTACTCTACAGCAGATAGAAGCTGTGCACTGTTAAATGTGGAATACTTCCTTCTTCCCACCACCAGGAAGAAAACTTCAGCTTAAAGCTGTTTGCTCACACTGCCAGCTGGAAAGAGGATTTAATCTAAAATAAGTAAGATAACTAAGAAAACAATTTAAAGCATTAATGAACAGAATACATAACATGATTTAACCATATCATATGGAAACAACCCTTTCTTTTGGGATGACCTGCTTTTTTGTGCCAGTGTGGCAGTGCTAGATTTTCATATTCCAGGAGGGCTCATTTATTAAACAATTTCCTTCGGTGCCTCTGGAGACATTTCATCATGGCAGGAGGCAGTTACATTCTCTGTGGGGCTGCTCTGCACCCCTTGTTTCTCCTTGCACCTTTTCTGTCATCCTTAACCTACATGCTCTTATGTGAAGTTATGTTTTGGCTCTTCCACTGTAGGAAAGCAACCATATTGTCATGGAGGAATAGGTTAGACATAAAAAATACATACTAAATTGGAATGTATTTTATTCCATGGTGAGATATCTTTGCGATTGTCAATCTTCTGCAAGGATTGAGAGTTTCTGCAACTTCCTAAAGTTCTTTTTTGTCAGAACTTTGTTAGGGCAGCTCTAGGGCAGAGACATAACAAAAGTCAGAAATTATTCAAAATCTTTAGTGAGAAAGCTTGTGTCTCTGGAACTTCTACGTTTACTTGGATATTTAACAAATTGCTGAAGATAAGAATAGCAGGATTTATACTCCAAGAGCAATACTTTTCACAACTGAGGCTATCATCATTCATCAAATCACTTACTTAAATAGAAAACTCCAAGTGACAATTTTCAGTCTGGGCTTGTACAACATTTAGTGTGAAGGAGTCCTGGCCCACAGCTGAGGCTTCAGAATAACATAAACATCAGACACGCTATCTTCCTATATCAAGTTTACCATTGTCTTGGCATAGATTATAGCAGCATATTTTTATCAGTTGTTACCGTTCCCAAAAATACTTTTGCGAGCAGGGCCTCAGATGAGGGAATAATTTCCACAGCCCATGTCAGCATGTAATTCCTGATACAACTGAGAGGTGAGCTGCAGCGACGGCGTGAGGAGTTCTTGCTGCCTTGGTGAGATGTGCAGCCCTGCAGAAGCATCACACCGGTGTCCAGCCGGGAAGACGGCTGTGGTAAAGCACACCAGTGCTAAACCTCGATGCTCACCCTGGCCTTTGGGATGCTGAGAGATGCCAGCCCAGGTGTGTGGCTGTGAGACAACTTCTGCAGATCCTCTGTGCTGCATCTGAAGAGCTGGTTGGGTAATCACATCCCTTGCATGGGTCCTGAGCCTCCTGAGCCAAACCCAAACTGGGTTCCGATACCATGTGGCCTGTGAGCCCAGTTCAGCTGGGAGGTGGTAGGTTCTTAAATCACCTTGCAGTCATCCTTAGTTGTATGAGCAGTCCTTTCAGCACAGAATTAGCTTTAAATCTTGACTCAACTGTTTGATTTTGCTCTGAAATGATATGGGAGAGCCTAGATAGTCAGTGAGAGCTGAGATGGCTGAAAACATGAAATTAATGTAAATATATGAAAAGATTCAACCTGTGCTAAATGTCAAGTATAGATGAAAATTTAGCTTTTTAGCAGGCATAAAGTGAATGAACTCAGCATTAATGCTCAGTCAAATATCCGTGTAAACAGGCTGTTCACATACATCCTTCCATTTGCTTGGGTTGCTGCTGTCGTGTCACACAATCCTGACAACAAGAACCAGACTCCCAGGGTGTTTGTATCATGCATATTTTATATCAGGAGTGAGATGTATGCCACAAGCCTGCTGGATAATCTGCAGATCTTTTGCGACAGTCTTTTCTTCATAATGTTTTATTTAAGGGATTGAATCAATAAACCTATTGCTGTAATACTGTCCAACCACCTGTTGCCTTCAGTGAGTGACTTTTGGGATCAATGGTCCATGGAGTCAGTTCAAAGGACACACATACTCTGCCTCACTGCCCCAGAGTAATTGTGGATGCTGAGTCATTGGTTATGAACTGAATAATCTCAGGGAAAGTGGATTCTGCACACAAGATTTTCAGAGCTGAGTGTGGGAATAGATGTTGAAATGCAACATCTGCCTACAGATTCCTGTTTCTTTGATTTCACTTAGGCTTACAGCTGGCTGTTAAGTAATGCAGTTCTAAAACATATGTAAAGGGCAAAACAAGCTGTTTATTTTCAAAGTGGCAGACCAATTCAAATTGCAATGAATAATTTAACTACCGTGATTAATAATTACTTTCTCTTAAAAATATAATCAGCATGGTTTTGATGGGTGGATTTAATGCACCATACCTAGCAAACATTGCCTTTGAAAATCACTTAAAAATACCCTAACTAATCACCTGGAAAAGAACTGTGTACCAAATAAAAGGGACAGGAGCCACCTGGGACTGTAGATCAGAGCCTTCAGTGAGCTGGCTTTAATTAGCAGCAAGACAATGAGAAAACATCTTTCCAGAGTTATGATGCCAAAGCTAATGTTCAAAGTATATATCACTGGAAATGTGTAGGTGCATAAACTCCATAAAGGAGTTTAAGGACCTAAAAATGGATGAAAGTAGGGTTGAAAGACAGGTAAAGCCTAGAGTTCCAGCTGGAGGGAGGCTAGAAAAGGAATGCCAAATGGAAAGCTGGAAAGATGGCTTTGATGTGAGGCATGGTCAGAGGCATGAGATGGAAACAGGAGCTAGAAGAGTAGAAAAGGCTTCAGCAAGAGATCTTCTGCTCAGAAACAAGGATGTGGAGGTGCTAGATGTTTATAGCATTTGCTTTTCATGCAGATTCCTGGAGTTTAGTTCTTGATCACTGCATCATTTCTTTTATGCAGTGCGACTGCATGACAACAGTTAATACTGTTAAATGCATGTGTGTTTGCTCATGTGTGATTAAGTGTTTGTCTGTGAATCTCACATTTGTTTTTCAAGTCTGGGGCCAGAGAAGAAACAGATGTCTAATTCTGGAAGACTTCTTCCCTTTTTAGCACTTTCTATTGCCTATTATAAGGTGTCCCCTCACTCAGTTGTGATTCCCATTCCTCCATATCTAGTTCTCTCTGTGCGTTATGTAGACACCTAGTCTGGCACTGGGAGTTCACCGGAGGAACTATGCTCCTCATGTAGTGCTCTCTGGTGAGCACCTCCATATGTGGGGGCTGCAAACCCACAATTGTCCTGAGCACAGGGTGCAGCTGCTGTCAGGTTCAACCTCAGCCTTTTCATCTCAGCTCTTTGTAAGCGTTCTTAGGTAAGCAAGGTTGGTGTGGAAACTGCCACTCACAAAGGAAAGGTACTTTATACTGCAAGATCCCGCAGGAAGCAGAGGTGTTAGGAGAGTGAAAAAGAGGGAATGCTGTGAATGATTTTTTGTTTGTGGGTATTATCTTGTCAGACTTGTGCATAGACTCTTGGTAGATACTGCTATACAAATTAGTCTTTGTGTGGAATAAAGGCCTATTTGAATCACTCTCTCAGCTAAGTCAAGAATATATAGATATTGAGGTGCTAACTTGGTATGATACGTGTGTTTTACCTTCATGAAAGTTTTGCATTTTTGAATCTGTTCTTCTTTACAAGCAGCTGTATATATTGCTAGCTCCTTTGGCAGAAGCAGTGCATTCAGGAGGAGGATAATGTGTCAGGCACATGAAAAAGGAGTCGAGGGGCTCAAGTCTATAGAAAGGTGATGACTGAATGATAATATTTGCAACATTAAAGCTCAAATCTCTTTGCTCATTAGAGGATCACAGTATCTTGTATTACCAAAGCAACAAGAATTTCAAAACTGGGAAGAAGATGTATTCCTTTAGGTTACATAGGATTTACTGTTATTTTGAAGTTGCCACGACTTCTGTTTCTAATTTTTTTTTTTTTTAAACAGGAAATATTAGTCATCTGTTCTCAATCTATAGCATCTAAAATACTCATCCCAAATCCGCTTCAGGTTTAAGCACATGCTACCATATTTGCCATGCTACCATATTTGCCATGCAACCTGTGGGCTGGCTTCCCATCTGTCTGCAGAGCAGTATCTTGAGGGGTTTTTGATTCCCCTGCGAAAACAAAGTGTACAGGTGGGACTGTGCTCTTCCTCCCAACTCCACCTTTGCAACCTGCACGAAGAGTTGAGGTCACACACAGCATGAATACAGGTGGTCACCTGAACACTGAAGCTGGTTTTCCTCAGAGGTGCTGCCACTGGTGCCCGCTGCGTGCACAGGGCCTGTGGAGCTGCACACTGTGTCAGCCCCTCCTGCCCTCTTGCTCAGAGCCCCCTCGCACCTCCCAGGCATCCCAACTAGCCCAGGGCTCATACCTGCACTGTACCTTTCCCAGCCCCCATAGCCAGTGGCCTGAATGCCCGTCCCCAGAGCAGAGCCCGCTGTGGGACGCTCTGCTCCCACACCATCCCTGCTGCCAGGCGCTGACCCCACATCCTCCTTCAACTCTGCCTCCTGCTCAGGCATGTTGCAAAGGTGGGCATTCATAATTAGTTTTGATTTTAATAAAATCTGTTCTTCCATCCTGTGACACGGTTCATTTGTGAATTTATTTAAAAAAAAAAAAAAAAAAAAAAAAGACACCACAAAATTTTATTTTAAACAGAAATAATTTTATGAGTGAAATGCAGAATGCTGCCAGTTTTTTCCCCTGTGGCTCATTTACAAAAGAGTTTGGGTGGAGATAAGAGAGGGCAGATCAGAAACTTCTTCACACTGTGCCAGAGAATATAAAACTGAAGCAGCTGACAAAAGGTGGCAATGAGAACCATGTTGTTGCAGAGATATGAAATCTTAATGCCATAAAAATAGCATTACAGAAAAACAAATTTAAGTTATGAGCACATATACAAAGCTTGAAGTAGGCAGGAAAAGGTATTTATATAAAGGGAGAAAGTCCTGTGGTTGCGGAGTTTTGAGAAGCTTCCAAAGGACAGGACCGTTTATTGGATTCAACATGTGACCAGGCTGGGTTAGCGCATCACTTATCACAGCAACCTCCTGGCTATCCTTCCTCTATCTTTTTCTAGACATCTAAGATTCAAGATGCCCCTTAATGTGATATCTGAAAGGACTGATTGTACATACCTTATGGAGCAATTGCAGTCTGAATATTAATATTATAGGTGGCATGATTTAAAATACCCATTTTGATGATACAGTGTGGATAAATTTGGATTACATATGTCTCTTTATGTAAAAGAGATCTTCTTCTTTTAGTAACATATTGTCTGCTGCATTTGCCTAGCACCCCCTACCATATGCTCTTTAAAACAAGCTGTTGCATTTCAAGAACTGTCCCTAGTAATTAACAGGAAAAATATTGTATTTTTTTTCTGAATAAACTAGAAGACCTTGCATCAATTAAGACTTATTTTTCCCTTTGGCTACTTGTTCCTGTAAGCCATAAAATAATTTCCTTCTGCTCAGTTCCTTACCTCCTGCCTGTCAGCTCAGCTTTTAGCACCAGTGCTCCCAGTAAATATAAAGCAAGCTTTTCCCAGACATTTTTTTCATCTTCCTTTTCCATCTTGTCGCTAAGCTTCTTGAAATCCTTAAAATTAATTTGCTGTGATGTCCTTTTCATCTCTGTTTGCTCTCTTCATTCTCCTTGGACCTCTCTTTTTTTCTGGACCAAGTATTAGCTTTCTTCTTTAACTCCAGAAAGATTTTCGCTTTCTGTTCTTCCAGTTGATCTCCCTAGTACTCGATCAATCAATACTCTGGGCTATATGGGCTCCCTGTTCCCTCTTTCCCTTTTGGACACTGTAAAACTACAAATCATCAAATCCTTTTTCCTTTCCCGCCAGCACCTCAATTTTGGCCCGTATCATTTGTTTATTGATATCTGTATCTGTAGGTATACTATATATCTGTATCTGTAGGTATACTATACACATACATATCAGTAACTGTGAGTCTCAGGGTCCCTCAACTCTGACTTTCTTCCTTCTTCCAGTTCCTCTCTATGGTTTGTTCAATATCCCTGAGATATTTCTTAAATCCAGAGTGGTGGCAGTTGAGAGAGTTGTCTGTCATTGTCTAGTTCTCTCCTTTTGTGGTGGTTGCAGGTTCATTTGACATCTAGCCATTCAAAACTCAGAAAACTAGATAACTGTCCTAAGCAAAGAATGTTTTTCATCTCCTGATGCCTGAACTCCCCTTTAAAGTTCCCAACAAACTTTGGATTCTATTGGTTTCAAATTAGTTTACATCACCACTGTATAGGAAAACCTTTCATATACACCTATAGCAAAGTTCCCAATAAAATGAGGAACTCTTCAATCAGAATTTTGCCTAGGTTTTGTTTAATTTGTGGGGTTTTTTTGGAAAGTGAAAGGGTTGTTTTAATGGCAAGCTTCCTCTTTGGCAAAGAACACTTTTTCAGGAATACTAAGAGAGTCTATAGCTCCAAAATTAGACACTCTTGATTGAGCATGCAAAAGCACTCCTGAGTTTATTGCTGTCTTAAGAAACAAAGCTGTTGTGGTGTCTTGTAGACTGATCTTAATTTCGGGTACTTTAATTCCATATACAGGTGTATCTATCACTTTGGCCTGGTCTTCAGTTTGGAGATAGGACAAGGTTTCCTAGAAAGTAAACAGAAAAAAAAAGTTCTTCTGAAAACTGGTTCCACATTGCTTGTTTATCTGGATTTCACAGGTTCAGACCAAAGTCTGAAAATGTACACTGTTCACTACTGAAGGCTGAATGTCATGGAAGACAAAAATAATATCTGAGGAACACTTTGAAGAGATGTCTCTTTTGTTGACCAGCACAGGTCTGGCCTTGCATGGCTTAAGCAAAACTAACCCAGAGATAATCGTCTGTAGGCATTTTGACATTCTAGAAATAGTAGTGGTTTCTTCAGTTGACAGTGACAGTTTTTGTACTCTTATTTCAATAAAGCTTTCTTTCATCCTTGACAACTAGATTGCATGCCTCACCTACCCAGACAATTATGGGGTATCCCCTCTCGAAAGATTTCTGTCTTTCACAGTGTTTCCTTCAAGAAAGCTGGAAAATCCCTATTTCCTTTAGATTGAATCACCATTTAATTTTGGCATCCAGGGACTTTGTTCGATTTACAAAGATAGTCAGGTGTCTGGATCAAATACAGCAGCAGTTATATTCTGCCTCATGGGGAGAAGTCAATCCAACACTTTGATGTATCAAGTGATGATTTGACTCCTCTTGGGAATCCTAAGTGATGGATTTGCTTCTTCTAAAACAGCAGCTGTTTCAGATGTGTTATAAATTAGGAAATCATTTTCCCATACATTGAGCCTGTAGAACATGTGGTATGTTGAGGTCCCCATAATCACATTCATAGGCACCCTCACCACTGATTACCTCCCAGGGAACATAAAACTGCTAAATACAGTGTGTAGTCCCTGAAATAGACCCACACACTGTCAAGTCATCAGTGTTGCAGGAGTAAATCCCCACTGGAACTGTCTCCAGTCATCTCTCCAAAATTCTCCCCCTCTTGTGAGATGGCTATAAACATACAAAGGTTTTAAAAAATCAATTGCATTTAATTTCATCATGAAGGTTTATTTCACAGACTATTCATGGCTTCTTGCTCCCTATATTTTCAAGTTCTAAACTCCAAATACCAAGATTTTTCCTGCACTTTGTTGCTAGGGAATACCACCGCTGTACATTACCACCTGCACTGCAGTGTGTGGTAAAGGAGGCATTTACATCTTTCCAGTCAGCCTACAGGCCTGACATGGAAATGTGTAATGGCATCTTGTGCATGTACTGTGTGGCTTAGGGGGCCAGGTAAACTGTCAGACAACAGTAACGTTGCACAACATGGTAAAAACAGATTAAGGCAAAGATCATAGCCATACACTATGGAGAAGTGTGAGAGTCTAGGAGAGACTTCTTTTTTCTAAGCCAGGAAAATAAGAGGTTTCTCCTATTCCATACTGAGAAGCAGTAGGTACACTCTTCCTATTCATTCCTCTGTAGAACTGAAAGCTGCTAGAAGCTGGTTGAAGAGGAGGAGCTGCTCTCCTCCACCGGCCTGGGAGAGCCTCCAGACCAGCTGGTGGAGAATCTGCAACCTGCCACCACCTGAGCCAGGTCTGCCCACAGCCTCGTCAAAAGCCTGCCTCCTTCGCAGGCAGATATTGTGCCGCCTGACTCAAAACAAATCTGTGCTCAGAGCATGCTTTTTAACAGCCAGCTTTCCTCACTGCTTCCAGACACCATCTTCCTCCTTTGCAGACTGGGGAAGGATGGCGGACTGGGTGGTTTCCAGAGGAGTAAATGTTAGCGGTGCCGGGAGCAGCTTCTCCGCATTTGGATGTGATGGTAATGAAACAAAAATGGTGTTGCCAAGTATCACATCTTTTTCATGTATCCTGTAACACATAGTGTTCTCTAAAGCTTCAGTTCAGAATTTCATCACAAGTAAAATCTACCTTCTCTTTAATTCTATTGCATATAACTCTATGGAAATACTGGGGAAAAGTAAATTTCCAATGAAATCTTAAAAGGTCTGAAAAGCTCAGTGTATTTTGTTGTTCATTTTGTTTGGGTACTTCCGTCCAGTAATGAAATTTTTGGCCTTTATATGTAATCACAGCAACTATCAAGGGAACGAAGTTAATCAAAAACAAAGATTAATGAAATTTTCGTGAGTTCTTATGTTGCTGTGTATGGCTGTTCATCTGATATTTGAATTCTAGCTAAATCAATTTTTAAGCTTTAAAGTTATTTTAAAATTTACATAAAGTTATTTAGCTTAGGTTTAAATAAATTATTGTGGTTAGTTTAAATCATGTTCAAGCTCTGACATTTTTTAAAAAGCACTGATACATGGAGATACACTGCAGAACTTGGGACAGCAAAGAGGGCCGGTAATAATAACAAGGAACACCACACCCTGGGAGGGGAACTGTAACAAAAACCAGATATTGGCAGTCTCATGTACCATCAGTATGGAAGTGAGAAATTTCTTATCTCTACACTCAACTAGTTATGTGGAATTTACTTCTTCCAAGTTCAACGACAAAATACATAATGATAATTTTTTCTTTGAATACATGGTTGCAAGAAGTGTATACCTGTGGCAGATGCATCAGTCACTCAAATTTGTAAAGACCAGCAGGAAAGACACATTAAGGATAGCTTCTTATTGTGGAGTTAATGTATAGAACTTTCAAAGAGTCAGTGGTATTATAAATACATAGCTGAAGCAGGGAGACCTTACTTTTTGGGGATTTTTTCCCTTCTCATCCTCGGAGGGAAAAGTTCAAAAAAGTGTGAACTATGCACCGAAAGCAACCACGGGCACTACCAGTTCACTGCACTGAGAACCACTGGGCTGTACCAGATGGAGAGGAAACTTCTTTCTCTGTGTGTCTGTTGAATGAGAACTTGATTAATCTCTTTCCGGTTCTACATTATCTAAACATTTATAAATTACTTTTAAACCTGGGATGGAACATGAACATCTGGGAGTTTCTGTCTTTGACAGAAGTCTGTTTAAAAGACTACCGGCTATATTCTGGTGTTTAAGTCTCACGTATACAAACTTCGATGATGCTCCTGTCACAAATCACGTGTTTCTTGAACACACTGTATTTTAAAAGGTGCAACTAAAAATATGTGTTTACAATATTATGGCTCTATCTCCCACAACTGCTCCCTTTCATTAATGTTAGAATAAAAGCTCTGAAACCTAGCAATATCCTTGGTATATGTGTAGTTCATCAGGGCACCAGCCCAGAATGCTGTCTTACAAATTACTATTTATAAATCATTGCAAAAACTCAAAGAGTTTAATTGCATTGGAATAATGGATCTGCTATAGAGAGAATGCACAAGGGGTCAAATTGCACTGCAGGATTGGCAACTGTTTGCCTTTAATATTAATAGATTAATTAGACAGTGCATTTGAGACATGATTGCCTGGAAGAATTTTCTTTCCAAGCTGATGCAGTGAACTTAACAGGATGAAACTTTGGTTGTCAATGGTTACTTTGTAGATCTCAGAAGAAATTTATTTTTGTAATAACTTACAAAATATTGGCATCATTATTACATGTTCAAATGTAATTAAGAGTTCAGTGAGTGTGATATTTTAAAACATGTTCAAGATGTATAATGTTAATGCTCTTGAAACAAATATTATAACATGCCTTCTTAATGTAAAGATTTCCTTTGGCATTTCAGCACCCATATTACCCCACTGGAGATGTATGAACCATAGGGATTTTTCGCTTTTTAAAAAAGATTTTTTTTTTTTTGTTGGGGTTAGAATTGCCGCAATCTGAGTGAAAGTTTCTAAGGCAGCAAATGGTTTAAGGACAAGTGCCTGGATGAAAAAAAGGACACAAAACAAAGAAAACGGCAAAATACATGGTTCTGAAATGTGCAGTTGTACAGTACTGAGTCAGTGCAGCTGGGAGTGTGAGATGCCATTCAGACTAATTGGTGATGCACTCTCAATGTTGGAGTGATGTGTTTGAAAATAACTACATGTGATTGCAAAACACAGCACTGGCAGCATCTACCAAGTACCAACACTGCTACAGGAGCCGTTGCAAACCTAGGAAAAGCAGCATCCCTGGCTAATCTGTGGTAGAACATGTAATCACACATTAGAGCTATAGGGAGGGCTCTGTGCCTCTGGACTGATCAGTTATAAACCTGTAATCTTTGATTTCTGAGATTTTCTTCCTGCAGCAACTGAAGTATCACACGGGAGTAGATTACTGTCCAAACAAGCAAAGAAAAATGAGTTTAACTTGTAGCACAAAAAGCTCAGGTGAGACAGGAGGTTAAATTTCACAATTTCACCCAGTGGGGCAGCAGGAAGCAGTGGATGCCGGCCAGGGCATCACTGGAGCTGGGGAGCTCCAAGCCCCACTGCTGCAAACAGCAAAGGCAGAGTTGATCCTGCCACGGGGGAGAAGGAAGGGAGCAGATCATATCTCAAGTCTGGTCCTAGTCTTATTTTTCCATAACTGTAAGCTATTTCCCTGTTCTGTGTTCTATGTTTTGTTTCTGGTTTGTATGTACATCTCAACTATACACAGCATTTAAGCCTAACCAGTGTCCTGTGGCAATCTGTGGAGTTATTTGGTGCAGCTAATATGAACTGAATTACAGAATTGAGATGCAGAGTCTGATATTGCAAAATGAAACAAGAAATACAAGAAGTGCAGCACTAAACTGACATGAATTTCTTTGCAGAATGAAGTCCTTAGCCTCTAGCCCTCAGGAAATTGCTCTCTTGCATTTTAGAAGCTATCGGAGCTCTTGTACCTTATAGTTAATTGATAATATGCTGTTACATATAGTGAGATAAAACTGGCAGGATTTGATTTAATCCAATGTGATGCAAGCTTGTCTTAGAAATATTCCTAAAAGGCATAATATGAAGGCATGATATTTGACTAGCAAAACAGCCAGAGACAGACTCTATAGCAACAGGGCAGCTGATGATCTTTCTTCCCCAGCTGTTAAGCTGCTGTTTTGCTAACAAAGTGTCTGCTAACCTCACTCTCTAGACAAGATTTTATTAAAAATGAAACCAGCTTAAGTGAACGTGGAAAAGCCTAGGCAGATGTTACAAACAGCAATGAAAAGATTACTGAATTTTGGCTCTGAACTTCAAATCACTGGTTTTAATTAGCGTAAGGGTAACTAGATGAGACGGAATAAAGTAACAAGACAAACCAAGCTGCTGCTGTGTTTTCAGAAAGAAGAATCATATTGCCTTCATGATTTCAGAAACTACTTGCAGAAGTCTTTGCAAATGGAGATAAAGTATAGGTCATGCATATTCAGCAATGGCATGTCCAGTTCAAGTGCTCCGGCCAGAGCTACTGAGGTATTTAGTTCATTTGGAAACAGTGGATCTAGAGTTGCAATAGATCTTGATACATCTCTGCCTAAGATTTATGGCTTACAATGGCCTCATTGCTAGGCAAAATAGAAAATATTACCGTAGTTCCAGACTTCCTTAGTGGCCTTGGACAGACATTAGTACCAGTGCTTTGCACCATCTCCACCTTAAAAAAAAAAAAACCAAACAACAATATATTTCCTAACTCCTACAGGATAAAATCTAGTGGCAGAGTTTTGATGGTCTCGGTAAGTCTGGGCAGCCAATAGACGTTCTGTCGGGAAACAAAACAAAACAACCAAAACAAACCAAAACAAATGCAAACAAACAGAAAACAAAACAACAACAACAACAACAAAAAGCACCAAAAAAAACCCCACCACTTTCATAGCAGGACGAAACAAGAAACACCCTGAACACTAAAGAAAATAAATCAGTCCAGCCTGAAATAACTAATTACTGACACCTAGGTTGCTAAACAAGGCAGTGGTAAATGCAGGCTGAAATCTCACATGTACTTCAGGTAGAGCAGGGAAGGGAACCACGTTTATTATGCCTTGGATGACCAATTCTGGGAAGAAAAGCTTCCTTTCCAGTTAAAAATTCTATCTAAAACCTGAAAGACCTTCCTCAGTGACACTACATGCTTTCCCTCTAAGTGCTATTTTTGACAAGTGAGATTTTTTCAGGCCAAATTTTTTGGCTGAAACATTCCAGTCAGCTCTAGCACTCAGCTGGTGTGTGACAGAGCCCACCTATGCAGTTCCTTGGAGAGGAGCCCAGATGGGTTGTCCCACCACCGGCAGAGTTCACTCCAGTGACACTGGAGTTCTGGAACTCCTTTGCTTTTTCACTTGTGTTATTTCATTGGAAGTAATGCCAAAACTGAAGTGCAAAGATCTAGTGCAGCAAAACAGGAGGAAACTCAGGGTCAGAGTAACTGTGTCCAGTGTATGCCTTGTCCTGACACAATGAAGGAGATAGTCCTACTGTCAAAGGCACCAAATACCTAGTTTATTTTATGTGTTTTACTGGATTTTTGCTAGTTAACCAATAAAGGAGGATTAACCAGTAATCTTTCACCTGTTTCTGAGGGATGCTGAGTATGAGTACCTTATGCCCTCTCTAATGTCACACTGGAGTGAGAGTCCATCCCCACTGAAGTTATATTAATAGGATGTTGAGAATGAAATATCTGCTTTTTGATTGTGCAGTGCTCCTCTATGTCCATATTCAAAGGTTGAGGTTGACTACTGAGGCTGTGATGAGCCTGCAACCCACTTGGACATCACTATGGTGAGCACATAGCATAAATGTCTGGACTGATAAAATCAGAAGTTAACAAACTGCTTAGGTGAGATCAAACATGAAGTCACAGTGTGGTGGCCATGGCAATGGGCAATTCTAATATACACTATAAGAAAAATTGTATGTTCTCTTTACCTTGACACCTCGTAACTTTTTTCTTAGATTAAGGTTGTAATTTCTGTTTGCCGTAGGTCCAGCTTTTCTGTCTGTTTGCACAATGCCTAGGACAGGGGCATCTAGATTGCAATAGGTCCTCCTAGTTATGCAAGATTGCTACTACAAGACTGATAACAATTACATAGTCAGTCTTTCCAAGAAGGAGGCTTATACTTGTTATCAAGCTGCATGAGAATAATGAAATTGTGTCTGCCATTTCTATATTATGTAAAAAGTCTAAAATGGCCATTATTGTCTCATTTAATACACATGTAGTTATACATGTAATAACATTCCAAATAATTCCAAAAGCAGTGACAACATACATTAATTTATCTTGTGATCATGACACTAGCAGCAGTGCTTCTTAATCATTCGAATATGCAATTAAGAAAATGGCATGTAACTTCAAACTGGCAATGTGTAGGATAAACATGTCTTCACCCTGAAGGGACTGAGTTAAGCCTGCTTAAAGCAGCATCTTTCAAGGCTGCCCAAGATTTTCTTTTTCCATTTCTCTCTCTATTCTTGCTAATATAACTGCCTACCTTGCCATATGGGTAGCATAAAGCTTTTCAAATATCTGGTGTGCTCTTCCTGCTCAGCTGAGAAAGAGAATTTAGAATAAGTCAAATTATTATGTTAGTCCTTTCCAAGGAACCAAGCGCAGGCTTTCACTCAGCAGTAAATTTCTTAGAAAGGACAGGGTAGAGCATAGGGTTGGAGTTCATGTTTAGATTACTGTTTCTCTACAGTCTCAACTCCACTAGCACACTTCTATGAGCACCAATTTTATACAAAAATTAAAAAAAAAAGAAAAAGAAAAAGAAAAAGAAAATGAAGTTCCTGCCAATCAATCGTAATGAATGTCAGTATTTTGATACATGAAGCAACTGGTATCTCCTACTAATATTTCAATTAGCAATATGAATGCTAGTTATAAATATTTCTGTGCACTTTAGCAATTTACAGTTGGAAGGCTTGGCTGGAGAAGAATTGGAAGTGCTAGCATTTTCTGACATAGCCCAGATACCTCTTGAAACAGCAGGTGGACAGGATGCTGTATAGATGCTACTCAGGTATGTGTTCATATTATAAGATCCCAGCATTGGCTGTAACTAAGATTTGGTATTGATTCCCATTTTTGGCCCCTCTTTTTGGCTGTTTATAACTTTGAAAAGCTCTCAGTGCTCATAAGTGCTCTGTCTATGACTTTTTATTTGGAGAATAAATTTGGTTTTGGAGAATTCAACCAAAAGCTGTTTGCAGAAAAGCTGGATCTCTCACGCAAGTTAATGCATGTGAGGTGCTGAAAACTTCTAGTGCCCCAAGCACGAAGATGGGGAAGCCAGAAAGCTGCATTCATATGTGTCAAACTTTCACCCAAACTGCAATTTGAAAATTCACTTGGCATAGGATCAGTAGAGGTTTATTAAAATTTAGTTTCTAAATGGCCTGACAATGTCAATCATAATATGCATATTATGGCATGTTTGAGTAAGCTGGGAGCCTGCAGGTAGGTGAAAACTGAAATGAAGAGAAGAGGTAAAGGGACAAAAATGGGACTCAGTGGGAAAGGGTGCAATTTAATGATGAGAATTGAACCAGACTGTGAAAAGATTCAGAGCAAACAGGGGTGTGGGACACTAGACTCAAGGGATGACACCAGCCTAGCAGAGAGCCTTAAACCAGAGACTGGGCTTGATGGGAGAAGAAATCAAAGTGATCACACCTCCTGAGGAAGCTTCACCTTTGACTTTGCCATCCCCATGACATGAGTTAAACATATAGCATAACGACAGTATGTCGCTCTTTGGCCAACCCAGGACAGTAATGTTCTGGTAGTACTTACATAGTTTCCTGTTTGGATGTTCTTTTTGTTTTTACCAAGACAGTTATGTAGCTATTTCACTTGATCTTAAAATAGAACTAGAAGAAAAGATCAACTCTGCCATTGCCTTGCTCTTCACAGCCATGCCCGTCTCTAATGCGGAGAGCTGTTCCCTGCTCCTGTGCTCCCTTCCCCCTCCTCTGGATTTGCAGTCCGGCCATGGAAAGGAGCATGTGACATTTTACATCCTGAAAATGAATGCAGAGGTGTTAGAAATACTGTCATAATTGTTTGAAGAAAACTGCTAGCCTTTCCAGAAGGAGAGGGGAACAGCAGGAGGGTTTTTTTAATGTAAGTTTAATTATAATAGCCAAGTAGCTCAGCACTGTCAGAGCATAAGTTGCAGCTCCTTGTTTATGATACACCTGCCAGGAGGAATTTCAGATTCCTTAAGATATGTGTCTAATAACTAGTGTCAGTCCCTAAAGGCACAAGCCTTCTGCTCCATATCCTTTTCCACTTCAACTTGTTCATTTTTTATTGGACTATGAAAACACATAGCAACAAATCCTTTAAAATTAATAACTTATACAACGAAGTAAGATTAATGAAATGCTTTATAAAACAGCTTAATCAGTGACAAGGCTAAATGCTGCAGTTCACAAGTTCTGAACTTGGAAATTCACAAAATAAATCATTTCTGTTTACTCATGCTGGGTTTATGCAACTCAGACAGCAACAGTAACCTTCAATGGATGTGCAAAGATTCAATGGAATAAGAACAAAGGAGCCAACAGATGGCACTGCATGTAATTTTTTAACAGTGTTCACAAATTTTTTTTTTTGAGGGGTTGCATTAAATTATGTAATTTTTCAGGGCTATTTGTGAATGCATCAACAATACTCCATTTAGTATGTGACATGATGTTTTTTCATACCCATGAGTAGCATGTCTATAATTTTCAAAGCCAGTTTTAACACAACTATAACAGTTTGAATGGAGTCTCAAAGTATTTTATATCTGGAAGCTGCTTTTTTTTTTCTCTCTCTTTTTTGTTTTTCATGGACTATCAAGACTATTGCAGGAACACCTCCCAGGCATGTTGTTGTAGAACGTCTGGTGGGTGCACGATAGTCTTCAGCTGTGGCTGTTATTGTAGGAGTGCTGGGCAGCAGCTTTGGACTGTGTTATTGACTGTCTGCCAGTCTTCAAATCTGGTGCTAAACTTAGATGCCTGCTGTCAGTGGTACTATTCCCTTGAGTATCACTTGCAGGATTAGGTATTATGTGCACAAACTGTACGGTTGCTGCGAAGTTGAGAGTAAGTGCTCTGGACTACGCTCTGAGATCCCATGGTGGGCTTTGCTGAGTTTTACTGCTACTCTAAATCACAGGGAACATCTTCTGGCAAGATAGCAGTGGTGTAAGTCACAGCTTAAAAGACAACCAGAAGCAAGATCAGAAAAAAAACCCTCTCCAAAACAAACGGCAATTTTATAGTAGTCTAACTATAGCTCTGGGGAAAAAAAAAAAAAAAAATAGGAAGGTTGGAAATGTATGATTCCTCCCACAGACCTGTTCTGGCACATCTACATCTCCTGGAGACCATAATACAGAAAGAAAGCTGGGTAAAGTAGTAAACTGGTTGCTTTTCTCCTCTTTTCATCAGCACTTGATAGGATCTCCTGTTCCATGACCTCAGGTTATCACCCACTTGTGTTCAAATGTAAAATGTCCTCTTCATATATAGAAATCAAATTCCAAGAAGTGTCTTTCTTCAGAGGTCACTGATGGATCTGTAATATCTCCTGGAAAGTAATAAAATATATGCAAAACTTGACTTCTTTTGTTTCTAGTTTTACTCTGCTGAATAGTTCAGCTGTGCATTTCTACCTATGCTTTCCTGAGATCTGCTTTTCTTGTCCAGATAGTGCACCCCACTGGTACATCCCTGAATGCCTTCTCCACTTTGAATAAAATACTCTGTTGCTATGCTTTAGAAATTGCAATAGTAGTGTATCTAATATCTAAGCCAGACATTCTTGGGACAACATATTTCAATACAAACTATTATTAAACAACAAAATTGATTTTTAGACATCTAAATGAGATACCTAATTTCCAGGAGTGCAGAGGTAAAATTAAGTGGTTTTGAGCCTTCCTGGAAATCGGGCCAATACTTTTACTTAGCTGTCTAAAAATTTTATAACAAGCCTAACTTTGGATGCATCCAGTTGATAGTACTGGTCCCAGTTTTTCCCCCTGAAGTGAGCAGTGTGGAAGATGAAATGGAGCCACTCAGAGGATGGGAAAGAGAAGTATGTGTTATTCTGTCATTCTGACGATACTGCTGTTGTCTTTTCTTGCCCGTTGATACCTTCTCTATAGCACAAACATGATTGTGTCTGTTCCCCAGAAAAAGAGACCCCTAACATCAGCAGGAAGCCCTTGTGCCACGAGGCCAGACAACTCGCTGCCATGGGCCTGTGGGAGGGGAAGAAGAACCCCAAGGAAAACTGCAGCCATTTTGCTCAAGTCAGCAGACCTACAGTTGCAAACCTGAAGAGCACTCTGTTACCCTTCAAAACTGAATAGTATTTAGGAATGCAATATCTGAACTGACTGACGCGAGCAGTCATTTGGGAAAAGAAACAGATCATTGTATGGTAAATGTCACAAAAATCCAAAAGTCGTTCTCTGATCTAATTTGATAATCAGAATCCGAACTTCCACCACTGAAATACAGACTATCGTTTACCAGAGCCAGTGCTAAGCTTTTGCTGAACAGATGCTATTGCAGCACACCTGTGCCAGCGGCAGCACATGGCAGGGGCCTGCTGGACCCTTCCAGGGGTGACGCAGCCTGTGACAGTACAAGGGTGAAGGGACCACTGGGGAGAAGCTGCCTTCCACAGACCCAGACCCACACCACCTCTTCAGGACCTGCTGGCCCACCCAACGCAAAGCCTCTGGAGATGCTTGAACCTGATCCGAGTGGGATCAGGTATATTCCTCTAATTAGTCCTGCTGGACCCATTCTGCGCCACGGGTGAAAGGTGAGAAACCAGGCAGTGGGTCTGAGTGTGATGCAGATGGGATGACAACTGCAGACTCACAAGGACTGAATGCCCAGTGCTCCCACGGGGCTTGGCAGGGGCTGTTACAGCCCCCCCAGACATCCCCTGACTTTTCTGCAAGGTTTGCAGGATGGGGAGTGAAAATCTAGGGAGTGGTTGGAAGGAGAAGAGGAAGAAGTGAGAGGTGGACAGAAAGAAATGACTGCAGGTGGTGGGGGAGCATCAACAGGAGCAGAACTCAGAGCAAAGCCCTTACAGAGGTGGAGACGGAGGGGGTGATGCATCACAGTGGAGAGATGGAGGAGAAACAAGAAGCAGCGGTCCGAATGCCTGCACGTCTCTCATGGTGAACAACTGCAAATCTTAATGAGGCATTTTAGTTACCACAGAAGTATGAGCTTAAAGATCAAGAGTAAAAACCTGCCGTTTGACACGGTTAATAAGTTAACCCTGACAGCTGACACTGCTGCATGGTGTTTGAAGATGGAGAGGGCAGGAAAACATCAGAGGCAGCAACACCAGGGCATTGCAAGAGACACTGGAACTGCTGAGTTGTGCCTTCACTCCCAGTACCTTACTCATTTGGAAAGTGGTAATGAGAAGGCATTTACTTAAAGGCTGATATTTAAAATAACAGCCACCAGTTTTGCAAGCATCAACTTGTACCATTAATAACTGTGCCAGGAAAATAGGAGGTATTTTTAACAGCCAGCTCCTCAATCTGAAAGCCTTGACATGCGAACAAGCTATGCCTGGAATAACATGTTACCAGAAGGCGATGGCTAGATTCAAAATTGCACCAGTGTGGCTTTAGATCAGCTTAAAATATATTTCATTAAATCAAGCGAAGTCTCTATTTCTTCCAATTTCTGCAAAGTTTCAATAGACTTAATCTGAAGGGATTCAAATCCACGTGAAACTGCTTTAGATACAAGTAAGAAATGCCTGCGGGTCAGCTGGGTCTTGCATCTGCCAGTGGCAGAAGAACATGAATGAACCTATGAGATGCTTCTGACGGAAGCTAAGTTGGGTAAATGGAAATGTTTTTCCTTATTAAGTAAGGTGGCCATTGGTGTGCTTATTTGGACTGGGAAGATGGCCATCAAGCCCTGAAAATAAAGTGAAGTGGTAGTCATGCAGAGATCTGCACGTGCCTGACGCTTCCTTTCACATGCTGATGGCTTTGAGCTGGTAGCCATATTAAAAATAGAAAGACTTTTCGCATTGTAAAAAAGCAGCAACCGAGAGTTGGAGAAAATTGTCTTTTTTCCATTTTGTTTACTTTTTCACACATAGCATCTTCCGTGACCATTTAAGTCTGTGAGAAAAACCAAACTTTGCTTATTAAAAATATGTGTGTTTCTGAAGGGATACACATATCCAATATAACCTTCATTCCATGCTTCTAATTAACCAATCTGCTTCACAATAAAGTATCTAGCTGTCACCAAAATCAACACTTTTCAGTTATTAATAGATTAAGGAAAGAATGTTAATTTCTTCAAGCTCCATTTCATTTGGTCTCATTACTTTGCAAGCCAGATGGTAGCAGGGCCAGACCTGTCAGCAGGCACCGGGAGGAAGAATACGCTCACCAAGTGCCAAGCTGCAGCACACACAGCATCTGAGAACCTGCACTCTGGAGAGGCTGCTTGTGATTCCTGGGAATTATTCTGCGGAGAGGAGAAGAAATCATGAATCAATCTAATTTTGTTTGTTTTTTCTCACCTCTCCCTCTATGGTACCTGAGACTGTCTCCAAAATTGCTGTGGTGTGTGTCTCCAGCTGTGAAGGAGGTAGCTCTCCATTCGTTTTATTTAGCCAACTAATTGCTTTTTTCCTTGTGCTGGTGGATTTTACCATCTCTTCTGAATTGGCTGAAGTGACGCCAAGTTCAAAGAGATGCTGCCATCTACATCCAATTTTCTAGCACCTTTCTTCCTGCAGTGTAAGTCTTAGGACTAAGAAAAAAGTACTTTGTCACGCTGACCAGTCAATATGTGTAGTATATTCCCAGGCTCACATGGCAGTAACACCAGTTCACCTCCACTTACAGCCTGGGCAAAATGGCCCTCACGCTGAAATTTTCAGAGGTCTTTAAGAGGTTTTTTTTTCTTCTTCTTGAAAATAAATTAAAGAATTAGAGGTTTTGAAAGAGAATCACTGTTGAAACTTCTAAAATTTGAGAACAATCTTCTCAGGTTTCATTTTCTCTCCTTGAAACTGTACAGGGAAGGTAGTTCAGAGTAACACAGGCTGGGTCAGGGTATCTTTCCATAAACAGGCAGAACTAAACACATTGAGGCCATTCTGGAAATATATTCTTGAAACTTTCCAGTGGGAATTCTACCACATCTCTGAGTAGCCTGTAACGGTAGCTTTCTAAGTTTTCTATTGTTATAGCTAGCAAGGTTTTCCTAAAGTCAAACCTAAATCTTCTTTGCTGCAAATTAAGCCAATGTCATCTTATTCTTCCCTATGCTGAACAATTGATTACTGTCCTGGTTTTGCTAAAAACAAGTTTCTCTTTCAGTGAATTTTGCCTGTCAGCTAAAGTCTTCATATTAACTGCATTTTCCTGGAGAACCAGACACATGTTTTGGTAAACCTAGCAATGGAATGCAAACATATTGATAAGCATGATGGACATCTCGCGAGAGGGGCGACGAGAAACAAGTGACCAAGAAACTGACCAACTGTGTATAACATTCCATTCACGTGAATACTTCATATAAAAGTGGGAGACCACGAGGATCTCTTCCCTTTTCCTCATGGCTGACATTAGGAGAGGATCTCGCTATTCATCCCTGAGAACTGAGGCCTAGTGAGAGACTGAATCCAGCTCCACTTGGTTGCAGAGTCTAATCCAGGACTTTGGTGGACGGCTCTGCAGTTGCTGAGACTTTCAAGATTGGTTTTGTATATTTTGTATTATTTTCTCTATTCTTATTAGTAGCATTAGTAAAACATCTTTAATTTTTCCAACTCTCTTCTCTCTGTTCTTCTTTCCCTCCCGATCGCCTGTCCTTAGTGGGAAGGGGGGAGAGGGAGGGGCAAAAAGGGGGAAGTGGGGGGGGAGAGGAGGTTAACAATACATCTGCCAGGGTTTTATTGTCACCCCGCAATCTTAACCCTCGACAATTACTTATCCCCTTTAGTATCCATTTTGCATATTGTCAGATTGTTAACGTTTCCCTATCCTAAATCTTGTCTTCTGTGTATTAAAAGCATGTCTTATTTACAACAAACTAAATTTTTCCTTCCAAGTTTCCTTCTTGTCCTTCTATCCTTGATTTTCTTCAATCATTTTTTGGGCCTCTTCCCAGATTATCAGTGCATCCATGGCTGATTTTTTCAACTTGTTCACAGTTGAGAAACAAAACTAATTTAAAGTAAACTGGAATTGTTGTTGTTGGTTTTTTGCTTCATTTTTTAAAGAATATTGAGAATATCTTCCACAAAAAAGAAGTCATTTTCCATTCTGTAATAGAAAATGCCCTTAGATTAAAACATTTTACTCTGCCAAAACTCACTAAATGTCTAACATAAATGTAGAAATTGTAGGATTTTTGTGAAAGATCACAGTGAAAAGGGAGGCAGCAGGGCACAAATATGCCATAGTGTGGGGAAACCTGTGAAGAGAAAGCGCTTGTCTTGGTCATCCTTTATTTGCCCTTTGTTTTGCTGTTACAATTTCCTTGTCTGCCTGAAGGACAGGACAAGCAGAGCTGCTGGAGCGGGGTGATGCTGGAGGGACCTCCTGCGCCACATCCCAATGCAGACCGGAGAGGGAGCAGCTGCAGCCACTGCTGCAAGTTGGTGAACTGGTAACTAAACTAATGACAGACAGATAAAAAATGATCTGCTGGTTCTAATTATAGACTCAAGTTATAGAGTTTAAATATAAAAGGCTTTCACACAAACTCATGTGTATGATAGCCTTCTGTAATTAGATATTGTAGAAGACATAGATTAATAGTAATGAACGCCATTTTAGAAAGGCCAGCTAAAATTATCCAGAAAACAAATGGAGAGAGAAAGAATAGAGTCAATGATGGGGAATTTATCAGAAGAAAGTCCTGTCCTTCATCTGAGTAATATTAAGGAAGGGGAAGAAAGTAGCAATATCAAAATGGTTATCTGCCAATATAAAGATAATAAATCCTAGAGTTCTTAGGAAACAAAATGAGCTTCAGCTGGTAGCATATGTAGTGAAAAAGAAGTATTTATGCCACTATGTACAAAAAGGTATTGCTCTGCAACTTTGTTCTGGCCTTCACCAAACTATGTTTTCTCATAAAAGCAGGACATGTCAAGTTTAAGGCCTAGACTGCTACATTTGTTAAAGATTAATTTATTTCAGTAACTTACATACTTTCTTGGTGGAGAGTCTGTAAATAGAAAAAGGATGGATGAGCAAATGCAAGAGAGGCCAGAACTTTCCTAGACCTCTCAGTGTTTGCCATGGGATCATAGATTTGCAAGGTTCCCCAGGGCTCATATGGTCTGTTCATTGTCTCCAAGGCAAAATCAGTGATAACCAAGCCCTCTCTGAGAAAGGCTACTTTAATCTGTTTAACGTCTTCTTAGAGACCGCCAATAGTGGACGTGTTGCAGATTTCCTTGTCAATCTATTCTTAACCATTTTTATGTACACACATATGAGATATATATTTTAATACGTGATAAAACTTTATTGTAGCAATTCAAGTCCATTATTTCTTTTCCTATTTACTCCTGCATAGATTTCTCCCTTCCTCACTGTGGTTGTGTTGAGGACTGTTATCATTTATTCTCTCATTGTCTGGGTTAGACAATCCTTGTTCATTTGTTCTTGTCTCATACATCACATTTTCTAGGGCTTGATCATCCTGGACATTCAGCTTGTGATTCATGTCTAACATTAGCTTGAACTTGCTCTTCTCAGGGATGAATTTATTTGGAGTACAAGGGATGGTGGTGAGGCTAGTTCAGTCAGGGCTTTTGCCTTAGGAGATCTGGGCAATGTCCAGCATCGGGGTAGACTGACTTTCTTCCCTGAAGCAAGTTGTTTGTCCTCTAGATGCCTCATTTCCTTTAAAAAATGGTATCATGATTTACCTTTGGGGTAAACTGAGAAGAAAACCATTAACAAATGCAGAGCGTCTGCTACAAAAACATCCCCTGTTGCCCAATCAGTTTGCTGCCTCTTGTTGTGTGGGGGAACAGGGGAATTCACGGGTGGACAGTGACAAGGGTGAGTCAGGGAGCTGCATTAGCCTTACTTTTTCTCTTTCGTGGCGAGTTTGCAGCCAATTAATATTAACTCCCAAACAAACAGCATTTGGTGGGGTATGTCATGTCCAGCATCCCAGTTTAAAGGCATTAATAATGAAAAATGTCTTTATTTAAGATTCTCCATTTCAAAAGTGATTATTTTAACTGAAGGAACTAGTTAAATGTGTGGAAATAACTGAAAAGCATCAGAACCAGAATGTAAGAGGGGTTCAGATTTCTCTGCATCTCAGAGACACAAATGTCTGAAACATGTAAACAAGCCTAGAGATAAAAACCTTGAAAAGAATGGCTGCAGAACTGAAGAGAAATACTAGGGCTAAGCAATAAGATTATAAGCAAAGGAAGAGAGAAGTTATTAATAAAGAAAACGCAGGTGTTTGAAAGTATTGAAATAGAGTGAGACTCTCCAAAAAAATGAAACTTAGAGCTGCCAAAGAAAAGTGGGGGGGAGGGTATGTGGGAGAAGTAAAGGATTCATATAGTTAAAAAATACAAGGAGTTGGCTGCAATGCTTTGAGACTAACAAAGAATGATTAAAGATAGACTGGGTATGGCCTGAAAATTGATGAATAGAATTCCTCAGTTTCAATAAAGATAAACTAAAAGCCTTTCCAACATTAAAAAAAAAAAAAAAAAAAAGGTAGAAAAAATACTTTTGACAAGCTCATAAAATCAAGGATTATATCAGAGGGCTGTAGACATGTAAATAGGATATCTATTTTTAGGAAAAGTAGGACAGAAGAAAAGCAATCCCAGCAACTACCATGCAGTTCATGATCATCCCAGAACACTGGACATCTGGAAGTTTTGAGAACAAAGTGTGAGAATGGTATTGTCAAAGACTCAGAGGTAAACAGATGAGGGTTTATCAGGCCAAGACAGAAAAATTATGGGCCCCAGTGTCCTCCCTCCCAGCAACACTGGCTGGTGTTGCCTGGGTGGTGCAGGCGCTTGGACAGGTGGTGGGCAGTGGTGGAAGGGCTCTCACTTGGCTGGTCAAATGCAGCATCCAGAGCACTGCTGTTGCCAGTGCTGTAGAAAGAAGATAGGATAAAACTCACCATAAGACTCTCATCATTTTTCTGATGTCCTAAAAGCAGATACTGTCAGAATGACCCAGTATGTTCCCTCAACAACTTTTTTTTTTTTTCCATGTAAATGACATGCAGGAAATCTAATCTGTCTGATCTTCAGTAAAGCACCACAGAAACAATTGTGCAGAGCAGTGCTGGTCACAGTAGGACTTTGAGGAACATAGGAAATGAACCAAATAGGAGGGGGCAAAAGTTAATATTGAAGGAAGAAATATGATACTTGAGACATCTTTAGGATCATCTGCAGCACAGATCTTGCTTAATATTTTCTTAATGTCCCTGATATGAAAAACAAGACATTTTCTGATTACATGAAATTAAAAAGAATTGTTAGGGCAGGAAGAGCCATGATGACCTTGAAGACTAGAGTTTAAGAGCTACGATTAAATTAATCATATAAGTGGAAAAATCATGCACTTACAACCTAGAATTAGTTTGTTGTTTGTTTTGTTGTTTTTTTTTCCTAGAAATTAAGTTCTGAAAAATGTAGAAAGGGGAATGGATTTAGAAATCATTGATGAAGAAATAGGTGTGAGTATTGCAGATGATCACAGAAGTGTCTGTGGCGAGGGACATATGGGCAAAAGGGATGAATGGCTTAGAATGTATTCAGGAGAATCAGGGAGTCATCAGTGTCCACCCAGACACTGGAGAGACACTATCTGTAATGCTATAGCAGGTGCTGGTGACTTCTCTGCAGGAGCAATGACTGAATATATGACAGATATGGAGAAAGGCTACTGGGGAGACAGCAAGGGAAGAAAAGCCCAAGACCTGAAGCATTAGATTTGCAAACTTTGCAACATGCAGATGGAATGCAATCACTGTCTGTGGGTGCAACGTGAAAAGAAAAAATCATTTTTTAAAAAAAAATAAGAGCAGTTTAAGTTAATATACTTTATTAGTGTATGAACAATATTGAGCTGAGGATAAACTTAGGCTGGACACTAGTGGAGTCTCCTGCCAGAAAAATTACGTTCTTGAATTGCCCTCCTGCAGAAACAGCAGGAACAAAAAACCCTTAAGAAGTTACTCTAAGATGAAATGAGATAATTTCAAGAAAAGGATTACATGATATGACTGACTGAGACAGCAGCAAGAAGGATGTTATAATTAAGGAGGACAGTTCCAATCGTTCTCTCCTGTTTCTATGTGGATCAACACTCACTTTGTGGATTAATCAAACATTTTCATTTCTAATAGCAAACAAGATGTGAACAATATAATGCCTAAAGAATTCTGAATTCTTATAAACAACCCAAGGGATTTGCACATAAAACTATGAAGAAAAATTAATCTAGTCACCATTCCCCTCCTTTAGGCTACTAGATAGCCACAGAATTTGAACCTTGGATACTTAATATACTTACTTCAAATGTTGCCTATCTGTGACTTGCAAATTAGCAGTTAACGGTAACAGCTGGACATCCCTAAGATGCAGTGCTGTCTCCACAGCTGTGCAAGTGGATTCCATACTGGGGCCTTCAGACACAATCCTCTGGCATCCAGACCAGAGAGGCTGCTGGAGCTTGAAGTGATTCTCTCCTTTCCTGTTTGTCTGAGTTTTCTACTAAATGTGCTGCCTGAGTGTGGGCAGAGGGTGTGTGCAGATACACAGTTTAGGGAGCACCTGTGTCTCCCAGTTTGGATTCATATGACAATGGAAAGGAAGGACAACCTGAGCAGTAAGGTGGCTCTAGAGGGATTTTTATGCAATTGCTGCATTGCATGCCATCTCTCTAACCTTGGCCAAGTTGCCTCAGCTGACTCCCTGTAAAATGAGTGTGAAAATTTTCTCAGCTTATAGGATGAGGGACAGAGGAAAAGCACATCAATGATCACAGTAAGGGGGGCTTTTTTTAATACAAGAGGGCAAGTACCACATAGCTGGGGTTCATGTACACAGGTGTCTCTGTGGCAGGCAGAAAGATTTGATGTGTCAATAAATGTCCATTAATTTAATTCTCTATTGAAATACAAATAGAATGCAATGAAGAATAAAATCTTAGCTCCAGAAAAGGTAGCAGGAGTTTAGCTTTCTCATGAATAGGCTAGAGGATTTAGCTCTAAATTTAAAGAAGTTTCTACAAAACCCAGACTGTCATAAAGTCTAGATTACCTGTGTAAGATCACCAAAGTTTAAACTACTTTGGCTTTGCCCAGGCTAATCACAAGTCTGTATTATCCTTCAGTTCTACAAGGAGCACTGGACCAAAATGTTCTCAGAAAAGGAGTATCACTCCAGCTTTTCATGGGGAAGGTCAAAGCAGGGTGCAAACCTTTAGAAATTCAGTGTTAAGTCCTTGGAAGTTACTTGTCCTTTCCTGTTGGTTTCACACATTTACGAGCAGCTGGTGCAGTCTGAGCCCTGGTGGACTGGGAGCCTTGGAAAGCTGTGGGGCATCACAGAAAATAAGTTTAGGCAGCTCTATAGAGAGCCCTGGAGTTGGAGAGTGAGGGTTGATTGCTTTATTCTGGCATGGCCTCCCTAAATAAACAGGTTTTTTCTTTCCATCTTCTGGTCCTGAATTTGTTCCCTAGGAGTCCCTCAGGATGCTGACTAGTGACAGACAAGCACGTCTGCCCCGAACGTGCTGCCCCCAGGCCACCACCACAGCCCAGAGTCCTTGGGCAAACTCAGCTCTGCTGTTCACAGTTGTTTTCCTTTCCTGCAAAGACTGACTCTGAATCTTAATAACTTGCCTGAGACAGAGAAGAATTCTCAGTCATTCTTCCCAAGTTAGCGCCAGCATGCCTGTTCATATGGGATAAGCTCAACTGCAAATCAGCTCTTTTTCCAAGCTCAAGCAAACCAAAAGATTGCAAAGGCATTGCATACAGGTTTATAGGAAAAAATCCTTTCTGTACTTACCTCTCAACGTTTACATCCTTTATCCTTCACCCTGACCCACACTCTCATTTTGAGAAAGAGAAGGTGTTGGAAAAGTTGCTTCCTTATCTCACATTTCACCTTTTTTCTTCAGCCCACAGCAAAACAATAAGAAAGATAGCACAAGAAGTATTCTTCATTTGTTTTGTAATTTTGCTTTAAACGCATGATGCAGAAGACATCATCTCTGACGTGAATGGGTTAAGATGAGGGAAAGAAGATAGAAAATGTAACCCAAAGGAAATAGCTGACAAGGGCATGTGACTCAGCAACTAACAAGTTTGGTAAAGATTTGTGTTTATGGTAGTTGCAAAAATCAGATCAGGATCAGTGTTCTTTAATCTGTCTCAGCAACACAGTCACCACCAGCTCCACAGGATACTGGTAGGATCTTCATTAAGCGATACAGACTTATTCCAAGACACTAAGTTTCCTTGTGCTCTTTCAGCAAGCATGTATTTCAGATAGGACCACAGAATCAAAAATGCAGGGACCAAAAGAAATATTCGCATGTAAAAGGTTAAAATAGCACCTAGTAGTAGGGCACATATTAACTACATTCAAGGATTTATCTCTTTAAGTTCTTGTGCATGGCTTATTAGCAGGGGTTGTGTTTCTAGAAGAACTTCCTCACGGATCATTGCTTACTTACTGCTTAATGATTTTGTCCATGATTACACACAAAATCACTGTTAAAAACACTGGCATCAACACAAGTGCCAGTGGAATGGTAAATAGCAATGAGATGGGACAGCCAGCTATTTTAATTAATGAAAAACACAGATGCATGTGAAACAAAGACAGCTGTTGAAGGAGAGATGGGAATATAAGACGTCCTGGTAAGGTTGTACCTTGCAAGGTACACTATTGTCCAAACATTCTTCTGCACCTTCCAGGCTCTGTTTCTTGCAATGCAGCAGCACAGCTTCAGAGGACCACCATTTCAGACTATACCATGATCAGACAGGCAGTGTCTCAAAAAATTGAAAAATTTGATTTGAAATCCCCATATTGCCCAGAAGTTACTACTTTTCTTCCAGTGGAAGTATCTGAGCACCAGGATGCTGTGGAATAGGAAGGTCTTCCAGCTTTAACTTGTAGGCTGTTGTTTTGGTTTTTTTTTTTTTTGTCCAAAGTCAGAAAGATTCTGACTCAGAAAGGGAAATATCTCCTCTTGAAGAGGTGACACTAAGAGAAGAGTGTTGATTTTCGTTTTGAACATAGTATCAGTAAGGATAATCATTAAAGCCTGCATCCAGTTCTGATATCCACATACTTGTAAATTGTTTTGAAAGAGAACACGGAGAGGAATGATACTGTAATCTGGAAGCTAGAGAAAACACTTGCATGTTTTTACATCCATCTACCAGCAAGAAAACAAAGATACTCTGACTATAATGTTTAAAAATATATTTACAAACAGAGAATGCTGCATGTTACAAGATTGTTTAAGAGCTATGTGCTCTGTCGATTTATAAAAGAAGGTGTAATGCTCTAAACCACAAGGTACAATATAATTTGTTCAGGACACTAGCACTAGTGTTGCTATGAAATTACCATGCCTGTTCTAGCTCTACAACCGTCTTCTGCCATGTTATCCATTTCTTGTTGGCGATCTGGGTGGGTCTGAATTTGATGGTTGCCAGTTTTTCCATATCCATATTTTTCAGGAAGGACCTTTACTTGCTTGAAGTGGCTGATGGTGCCCCATACCTTACCCTCAAGGACGTCTGATGGTATGTGAGCTGACATATATAATACTTTCAGAGTTTTTCCTGATGTGTGCCACAGAAGCACAGAGGAGCTTTTTTGAGATAGCAAAGCGTGGCCACTTGGCCCGAGACCAGCACTCTCCCAGCCCTAAATACCTTTCATGAAGCCTTTTGTCTTTTCTTCTGACACCAGCATGCTCTTGTTCTTATCCGCATTTTCTGCCAAAATGCTTGCAGGAAATATGAGTGCTTGTATCTTGTGACCCCCTTCAGTTTAGCACAAACTGAATCATGCTGTATAGTTCAGCTGAGTAATAAAATATAATCTGATTGGCAGGAGGTATTAGAGCAGGCCACATCATTACAGATCCTCTTCTAACCCAGTTTAACAAGTTGCTCCTGAGAAGTTATTTATTCTAGCTGTCGACATCTTGTTGTTGAGATGACAGTGATCAAATCTCTGTTAGATCCTAATCTTATTCTTCTTACTCCACCTTCAAGTATCTGAGAGCTCATATAAGCAATATCACTTTTTGTCAGCAAAATGTTTTGTTTGACATTGATCATTTACTGAAAGATACAAAAATGCATTTTTTTAATATCTACAACAATTATTAGCATGAGATATGGATGGAATAAATAGCAGTCAACAGCGAATCATGGAGTGTTGGAAGTCTGAATTGTTACTATGTTGAGCACGCTGATCCATATACAAAACAATAAAGTATTTCACAATTATGAAAACTCAGCCAGACGTTCCCAGGTGCACAGATGTCACAGCAGCAAATTATTAGTCAGACTGATGTTCTTGTAGTGTCCTGGGGAGACCTCACTAGCTAGCAGAGTGCCAGACCCATCTCTGTTATGAAGTTATAAGAGTTCTTTTATTATGCCTCTTGATGCTGGGAACTGGGGAGGGAAAAGCTATATATTATCTGTCAGGCAGACTCCTCCTCAATTTGAGCAGTCCTCTGACTTGAGAATTTCTTGTCCCTAAGGGACGCGTTCTATTCTGATTTCATCTTCTCCAGCCCCCCCAGCTCTAGACACCTGTGCAATTCTATCAGGTTGTGCCATTTGCATCATACTGGACAGTGAAATTACTCGTATGTATCTGCACACTACCTTACAAGAATGTCATAAAGTACAATTAAAGCTTGAAAAATGTCTGGAATTTTGTTGAAAGTAAAGTTTAGATTGTTATTTGGAATATGTGAATCCCTTTTTAATTGTGAGAAGTTTGGTATTTTAGGCTTAAGACACATTTGAATTAAAACATACCACCTACTGAGTTCAAAATTATTCATTTAATATGTTATCTGTCTCTTGGGCCATTTGTGATTGCTAGCACATCACATTCCTGCAAGGGAATCTAAAAGTAAGTTCAATTTTAAATGTGGATGCTTAAAGGTAATAGTCTTGATTCTCAGCTCAGATCACTGAGGTATATTCTTCTAGTGACAAACATTTTAAACTCAATACACAATATATTTGTGTCAGGATGGAGCCAGATGGTATATTTAAAGGTATTCACAAAAGTGTGAAAATATTGCCCCTGATGTGGAGAGAGCCAACATAATGAGCTCTGCAGCTGTTGACAGTTTCGGACAATCAGCATTTTCCAGCAGTCAGAGCAACTGCTTGTGCCTATGGGCAAATAGGTGCTGCCTATGCTGAGCTATTCGGAATGCTGGGGCCAAGCTCATTCAGCCTCGCTGACCGGAACCAGAACCTGTGTTGATAACACCTTTCTTAGCAAAAGAAAATAGAACTCTTCTCTGTTGACTGACGGATTTCCTGCAGGGCTGTACCTCTACAACAACATCCCACACTCTCCACATCACGTCATCTGAAGCATATTCAGCTGTTTATAGAAAGGAGGCAAACTCATGTTTTTCTATTCATGCAGCTTCCTTGCTAATTCTGCAAAGTCTGGATCTCCCACATCTGTTCAGTGCAATTTCTGTCTTACTGAAAGATGATGTTGTAAATAAAAGAGGAAAAAAAAAGCCATTATGTTTTCTCTCTCCTTCTTTTCATGGACAACCAACAACTTAAACAAATTAGTATTATTTTTAAGATTTTCTTTACCAAAATTGAGTGTGACAGATACATCTCTTCTGGAAATCCCAATTTGTTGGAGTATCTCTTCACCACAGTTGGGTTTTTTTTGACATGTTGATGGTACCCTGACATTTACCTCTTCATTTCTTATTATGCTGATTCATTGCTTTTATTTTGGGATCTCATATTTTAGAGACTAGCATTTTGGTGTATAAAAGGAAAATGCGTTACGTTCCGATTCCCTTTGCAGGGGTTGGCTTTCTATAGTGATCTTAATAAAGCCTATATTTCAGATATATGTGAAAAAAAAAATCTGTAACACCCCTCTTATCTCCTCCTCATCACAGCAGAGAGTTTTGTGGTTTTACATGATTTTTTCCCTCTCATTAATGAAACAATTTTGCTTCATATTTTGAAATAATTATTTATGAAAGTGAGAATCCTTGAAATTCTTACTAAAAGAGTAATTTCTACATTTTTGCTGGCTCGTTTTGCAATTTATTTGCAGCTTTTTTGCAATTAAAAACATGATACTTCTACATTGGTTTGTACACAAAATGGAAATGAACCCTGCCTTTTTTGCCACAGGAATATTTTTGAGAAATATATTGCTTTCTCTCATTGTTGGAACCATAGACGTAAGCTATGTGGAGCTTTTCATGGCATGTATCTATTTCTGGCATTTCTGCAGAAATTTCTGCATTTCGGAGCAACACATTTCTGTCTAAATGGGTGAGGGAGACATTAAGATGGAAAGCTGGATGTGATATGTAGAATCTAAAAAAAAAAAAAAACCAAAAAACAAACAATCTCTTAAAGCAATTGGACTAATAAAGGCTATTTCTCATGGATTTCTGTCTTATATTTGGATTCTGTAGTATTCAGTAATGCTCAAAACTGGATATACTATTTGCAGAAGACTGCCCTAGAAGCAAGCTGTGAAGCAGGCACAGTGGGAACAGCCCTGTTGCTCCTACTGCGGTTAGTCACTGTGCTCCAGAAAACGCATGCCCTAGGGAGGAACCAGAATGACACAAGCTTGGGAAGAGAAATTCTGGGCCATGGCCCTTGCTCTGAGGATGGTTAGTGCATTCAGTGTGGACAAGTCATGGGACAGTCGTTTCATTGGTGGGCAACGTGGCAAAAGCTGTGGAACATAATGTATAAGTGAGTTACCTGTAAGAAAATCTAGCATGCCATGGAGTTACAATGGTGGTGTAGCTGGTATCAGGGCTGTGCCTCTGTGCACACTTCAGACATTAATTCCCTGGGTAGTCAAGGACCCTGCAGCCAAACATTCACCTCAGTGAGAAAATACGCTGGTTTGAGATAGTGGACTGGTTTGCAATGGGTGCTCGATGTAGCTCCTCCACAACAAAGTGTTTGACTGTGCCAGGAATTCTCCAGATGGGAATTTCAGGCAGTTCTGGAGATTCTCCCCAGGCAACTGTGTATGCTCAAATGCACTGATTAGCATCCTGGCTGGAGTGTCCTAGAGGTGCTTAGGCCATTTATGCTGTAGAACTGATCAACATATACACAGATAAGACACTTGGAAACAGTCAGTAGAAATCATTCCTGCAGCTACAGAAATGGTCCCATAACCCTTTTTTTTTTTTGTACGTAGTTATTTAAGAGTCTTTTTGTATGCATCTCTTTTCTGTACTGTCATTCGGCTTTACCACATTGGAAAATACTCTGCTCCAACTAGGTTATGTGGTAGTCATTCAAAAATTTTCCTGGATGGTAGGGCTAGAGGTTTGACCTTCTCTAGGCTGAGGAGGGCCTGTCTTTCACCTCTTCCAGCATCTGGGTGAATGCCTTGGTGAACAGGTTCTTCTGTAAAAGATGGGTACTTCCCTGATTGTGTTTCCAAACAAAAGTATTCCTTAGTGAATCAGCATTTCAGGACAGTTATTTTAACTCCCAAATAGAGTTAGATGGAAATAGGTGCCAAGCGTTTAGGCAGAGAAGACCTTCTTCTTGGATTTGGCTTCGTAAATCCTAAACCGTGCTTTAGGGGTGGAGTGTCTCTTATTTAGTACTTGACTTCTAATCTCAGTCATTTAGATTTCCTCTACTATCAATAGAAAGAATGATACAATTCTAGGATGCAATTCATCCTGCTTCTATTAGATGTGCTCACTTCTCTCCATTGATTACAAAGACATCTTTGGGCATCTAGATTAAATGCTAACATTTGCTTTGCAGATGTGCTAGTTTAGCTGAAATTGAGTTAATTTTCTTCTTAGTAGTTAGAATCTTTTTAGTAGCCACCACAGTCTTCTGGTTTGGATTGAGTGTGAGAATAATGTGATAGTAAACTGAATTTCCCATGCTTTTCTTTCTAGTAGCTAGTCCGTGTTTTGGAGTTGGTATGAAAAGAATGCAAGAACTTACTGATATGTGACTGTTGCCAAGGAGACCAGACTTTTTCAACTTTCCAGCTGCAGATGTTCATAGAAGCTGGGAGGGAGAATAGCGGGACAGCACCTAGATTGACATCTAGGTTGGTCAAATATTCCCTGCTGTTAGCACCATGCTGTGTATAGTCAGAGTCAGATTTTCCGCTGAATTTAGGATTAAGGTTCCATTTGAGGGTTCTGTTAATTCTGTGACTTCCGTGTCGGTTCTGTGTTGGTTTGGTTGTTGACCATTTGCGGCTTTGGCCTTTTGCTTTTCAGGAGGCAGTCAAACAGATGCAGGTTGCCCAGAAATGTTGTGGCATTTCCAACCTTGGAGATACTCAAAACCTGTCTGAACATGGTCCCGAGCAACCTGCTGTGGTTGACCCGGCTCTGATCAAGAGTTACAATCTCCAGAGGTGACTTCCCACCATTCTGTGATTCTGTGAAACTCATGGCATCTACATTTAGTCTAGTAAACTTTCTTATATCTTCTTTTGCTTCTTTTTATAGCTTTTATCTTTAAACCCTTGCTCAGGTGACAGAAATTTTCTCTAACTTAAGACTGAGAAGAAGGAACTTTGGAGATACATCACTATATTGTGTAAGTGTGAAATACTTACTGTGCATTTGGAGCATGCACAGTATTCTTGCCCACAAGTATACCACAAACCTACTGAAAAATAGGAAGTTTATCTTTTGATCTCCCACTCTGCCTAATTAGGACATAAGGCTTGCTTTCAGTATTAAGAAGAAAATATTCCATAGTTTTTTGATTTGTTTTCACGTGTGAAGTTAAACCTGTAGATATCCCTGCCAAAAGGTTAGAAGCTGAATTAAAATTACATTTGCCATATCAGAAAACTCTCAAAACAGCATCTTTTTAATATTGTACTAAATGGAAGATGAATAATCAATTTCTAGTACTAGGAAAATATGGCTTAGATTTTCTGTCTTTGAACCACAGCAAAGTATTTGGCTAAAATTCCAGTGAAGTAAATAATGCATCAATAATGTTTGCAATGCTTCCTTAGGTTACTTACGCAAAACAAACAAGAGATTTACTTAACGTAGGCATAACTATTCACCCTATTAGTTTTGATCAATTGCTTTGTGGTCATGTTCATTAGACAGCCTAATCTGAACCACAATTAGATTTTATCCTTTTAAAAGACAAAGCAGAATCCCAAGCCATTAATTAAAGGGTCTGACTACAGTTGGTTACAAGATGGATGTTGCATACCCTTTACCAATGACTCAACTCAGCAAAACAGAGCACTTTAGTTTTAAGTGGTAAATACTCTAGAAATAATTGAATGCAAAAATTTTGCTCTGGTGCAGCTCGAGTAAAGGAAATCATTTCACATGTGGATTCCTGAAGACGTAACATCTTAATGAGAACCACATGAATAAGTTAGATTTACACAGGGCAAACTTCAAGTACTACAAAAATGTTTGAAATAGAAGGGGCTGATTTTAATAAACATTCCCGGACCACTTATCTGCTGTGTTATTTCTCTCAGACACTGAAAAATATTTAATACCTAGTCTTCATACCCACTGTATCTAATGTTGCACTATCCCAATGGCAAAAAACTATTTATGGTACCTAGGAAATCAAAACGCTCGTTACTTTCTTACTATAGGTCAGATAGAACATTAATGTGTGTTTCCAGACAGAAGCTTTACCTCTGCAAATGTAAGGAAACTGTCTCCAGGTAAGTAAATCCAATCTATTACTTACAAATGATTCATTACCTCTGCAAATGCTCCCTGATAGCACTCCACAGATGGTCCCGAGCCCTTTCTTTGTAGTAGGCTGCACCCTCATGCTGTCCAAAGTGCAGGATGCACCCTTCCAGATATTTATAAGTCCATATTCTTAAGTTCCTTTCCCCATAAAACTACAAGAAGTCTTAAAACAGTTGCTGATTTCTAAGAAGATCTGATATCATCTGGCCAGACAATAAGCTGCACTCAACCATGCACGAGACCGTGTAGTACCAAGTGCTCCAGGTTTAGGTCTCTGCTTCACCAAAGATTTCCTCTAAGACCAATATCAATGGGAACTTAAGTAGCTGGTTTTGAAGGCAGGTAAAATGTGGTACCTTTAATGTATCAGACTCAGGCTTCTGTGGATGAAGTGGCAGTATTTCTCAAACTCCCAGGGCTCCTGCAAGGCTCTCAGCTCCAGTGGTAACTGGGAAGAAGCACAAAATGTGAGCTGGAAGATGAGGGTGAAATTTGGATGTTGTAACTAAAGCTTTAAAAAGAACGACCATGTGGATAAAGGATTTTTTTTTTTATAAAAAGAACAAATTCAGGATTTTTTAAAATGCAGGACTCACTGAGGTTTTCATTGGGTATCTATTTGGGTGTCTTTCTCTTTCCATGAGTTTGGAATAATAAGGCTTACCAGAAGTTTTAAAAGAAGAAAAAGCTGCCTGTTACCAGTGAGGGAAAATATATTGCAGACCCTGGCAATAAGGGCCTGCAGCTCTACCAGTCATCTCAGCATGTAGCCAGAGTTGCTAACTCAGCTATAAGAGAGCCAAAGCACACAGAGAAACTTTTTTTTTAATTAGCTTATTGTCCATTATTAATAGGAAACTCACTGAAAATAAAAAATACGAATCGTAGATAAACACAAAAGCCTATTTTTAGTCTACAAGATATATGAGAAGAAGGTACACCACAGCCACAGGAGGTTATCTTGCATTTCTCTGAAGTTTTTGTCGTAAGTTTACCTACACAGCTGTCTGCTAGGGTGTTGTCTTCCAGAAACACTCTTTGGCACTACCACATTGTGCCAGACTAAGGGGATGGCAAAGAAAAACCTTGCAGGTTTGTCTGCCATACACATCCTCTACAATGAAATTGAAAATAAAAAAGATCTGGGTTCTCCCATGATAACCAGAGCAGAAAAGTCAGGAAAATATGGGACAACCATCAAGAAAAGCAAAAAAAAAAAAAACCACAAAATTGATGGTAGCAAGGACAGGCTTCACTTCAGAGCAACATTACTAGCATGGGGAGTTAGAGCTTAATAAGCAATAATTCTTTCTCCTTGTAATAATTTTCATATAGATACTAATACACCATTAAAAAACCCTAGATATCAAACCTCTGGACCAGGTCTTTCTGATAGTGAATGAAACGCTGAGAGGAAAGCACTGAGGCAAACCATCACTGTCATCAGGTTGTCTTTGCTGGGTGTTTTCAGCAGACAACTGTTAGAGAAAATTATGCCCAGATTTGTATGCACAACATCATTAAAGATTAGAAACACTTTAAGGAAATTCACCCATGAATAGGAGGGATAAACCTAAAAATACTCCTAGTTTTGCTGTTTGTGAGGACTCTGTGGAATTAGCAACAGAATAAGTAGTGATTTTTTTCTTTTATAAACAGTTTTCTTGCTGAAAAGAAAGTTTAAACCAAAATATGAGAAAATATCTGCATTTTAGGTTACAAAAAGAAAAGAATAATTACATAAGCAACACAAAATTTACTATTTAGAAAAACAACATGCTGGATTTTTGGTTCAAAATGACTTCTATACCAATGTTTAAGTTACTTAAGACACAGAAGTCAAAAGCTAAATGAAATATTTGAAACCCTAGAAATGCCAATTTCACTCACACTATTGCTTCACAAAAATTCTCAATATTTTGATTCCTGATATTTGCATGGTTTAAATTTTCAGCATTTCTGAAACTTTGTAGGACAAAAAATGAGTCTTGCCTCTTTATTCATTAAGACTTTTTGAACGGAATAGTGAATATTATTATGGGGTATTTTGCCTGTGACTAAATATGCTCCCTAGAGGAACTGCATCCTACCTTAAAAGTAAGAAAATTAAGCATTTGATTAAATATTCATTAAGTGCAATGAGCATTTCCCCATTTTAGTGGGTTATATATCATGCACAACATGAATGGCTTCACTTTAAGAAATGCAGATGTACAGTTGCGCGTTTAAGCACATACAAGCAAGTAACTGCAAACTCTTCCACTGATTATGTGTGCAGACTTTTCTTCCAGTCTTGCAGGCTTTTTCACATATTTGAAGATCATATGCATATATGTATGCTTGTCCTGCATATATACAGAAAGGGCCATAAAATATTTTTACATTTTGGACTGCATCTTCAGACCAAGAATGCTTTTCTACCCTCAAAGAAACTCCAAAAAACCCCACAGATTGGTAACAGCCTAGATTTGTTTGGGTTTTTTGATATATTGCTGGCTACCTGCTCATTAGACAACCTTCCTCTTCCTAATTTATCACTTTAACATCAGATTTAGCATAAAGATCCAGCCTGCAAAAGGTAAAGAAAAAATTATTATAAATTATAGTGACCAGTTCACATTAGTGTGAGTGTTAGCAACATCAAGGTGTTTCTATTTATCACCATTTGCTTTGATGGGGTACCATCCATTTCATTTATCATTTGATTCCTTTCAATTATTTATTCTTGGGAAGAAGTACAATCAGCATTATCTAGTTTGGATTGTGTTTGCCCAACAGGTTTTGTAAAGTCCACTAAAAGCAAACAGTTGCTAGATATTTGAGCATTGGGTCTAGAGTTTTACTCCAATATCTGTCTACTTTGTGATTTTAAAACATTTTTTTTAATTGTTACAGGAAGACAACATAGGTTTACATACTTAAGCTCACAATGAGTGTACCAAAATCAGGTGAATATTTTATTTCCAATATGAGAGTAACAGAATTCTGTCTGGAATAACAGCCATTTTGAAAATCTTCTGCCAAGGAATATTGCTGCATACCTTCCTCTTTGTGTTGGAGCTTTGGGAGGTCAGGGATTGTGGTTTTTGTTTGTTTTTTCAATTTTGGAAGCATTTGGAACCCTCAGCAAAGATGTTAAGCATGAAATAAAAGTGACAAAATTAGCTCAGGTGTTGCACAGCCTGCTTAAGTGCATTGCATCATTGCAGGTAATAAGACAGCCAACCTCTCACACCTCTCCTTCCCTTGCTGCCATCTTTCTATAGAAAAGACTGAGATAGATGCAAATATCCAAGGGACAACTTAGTTGCATGTACCTAAGATCAGGGAGGGCTCTTGGACTGTAAATCCCAAAGTAGTTTTCTCAGTGTTGCTGCATCACTCCCTGCTGACCAGCCAGATATATTGGGCATCAGGAACTTAATCCTAGAGCGCTTAACATCCAGTTTGCTCATGGAATCACTTTGCTGAACCCTGACTTCTTAGACAATAGCAACCGTTTATTGTACCAGCACCTCTACCTCAGCCCCTTTGTGAATTTGAGCCTTACTCTTCTGCCTTCTCATATGACTCAGTTTCTCATGCCTCAGTCCTGAACACCTTAAGAATATTGAAAGGGAGGAGATCTCACCCTGACAGTTGGTGCAGACACGAAGGAAACAGTAAGTTTGAGGGTCCAGAACAATTTTCAGTAAAGCAACAGAGATGTTACTCACCTCCCATTATTCAACTCATTACACTTGGAGGAAGAAGACTTTGACTTCCATGAGACTTTTAACAGTTCTTCTCTAAAGATTTTCATTTGGCCCTCCTTTGTAGGAGAAAGACAGGGTCTTTCCAGGTGCCATTTGCAGGCTGCCAGTTGATCACTTGGTAATCTTTGCAGTTAAAGACCTCTCTGCTTTGGTTGGCCCCAGCTAAAAATGATGACAGGAACACTGATAGGTTTAGCAGGGGCTTTGAGAACTGCTAAGTAAAGAGCACGCTACCCTGTGAGACACGTACCGCCCCTTCAGCTTCACAAACCTCTGGCTTTCTCTGGATAACAAAAAGAGACAGGGAAAAAATAATATCCAATGATAAGAAATAAAAGCAAATTTTGACAGCTTTTTAAAGAAGGAATTGCACAAAGGTGCCCTTAAAGTAAGAAGTCCGTAACTATTCCTGCCCCCACCACAACAGTCACACAGCCCCACTGACCATTTCCGTGCTGCAAAACCCTCCAGCAGCTAAAGTCTTTATTTTTACTTGACTCCAGGACTCCTGTCTGTGACAAAATAGCAACCAAACTCATGGAAAATACTATTACCTGCATCCTATTAGCTTCTCTAAATGTAGGAAGGTGTCCTGAATAGAGGTCAGGCATGTATCTGTTTCTATGTTTTGTTCATTTATAAAACAGGGACTCAGAGGGGCACAGCAGGATGGGTAGGCCTCCATCTGCTGTGCAAAGCTATGGTTTTTTCTGCAAGGTATACAAGAAATAACCAACAATTAATTAGAAAAGAATAATTTGACCTTCACTTTAAAATATGCTTTAGTCTGCCTAAGAAGCTATAGCTTGATGTCCTCAACCTTACCAACCAGTAGCACTGAGGAGAGAAAATAGTCAAAGGAGGATCCAGAGCCTGACACAATGTCCCTGCACTGCCACAAACATCTTGAAGGATCATGTGGAAGCCAGAGGCTCTGTGTTTTATTCCCATCTCTTAAATGGTGCTTTCCTAAGCTATGGAAGTATTGTGAGACAAAGGTCACTGTAGTACTCTGTGCCATGGAATGCATGGAGAATGGGGGTGATTTATACAAAAATCAGGATACAGAGACAGATTATTCAGCAACAAGTTGCCCTTTGAATATTAATTTGAAGGTTTAGAAAGGCAGATTTGGGTGCTTTAACTAGTATCTAGATATTCAATGATTTTTACAAAAGTGTCTAATAATTTTATAGTCAAAGGAAGAAGCAGATGGATATGCAGAAAATGTATAGTTATTTTTGTTTATATCTGTTAGACTTTCCGAGGTACCTGGCTAGGATGGTGGTACCAAACATGATTGTGTTAGACAAACAGAACCCACGCATTGACACCCGGGTTTGTGAAAGGGCACAGTCTGCCAGACATTCCCCATCACAAGTAGTGAACATGCTTTTGACTAAAGTTTTCTTCATAAATACTTTCCTTCTCCGAAGGGCAGCATCTGGGTTTCAGACTTCTATCATAAAGGCTTTCTTTTGGGGTACAAGATGTGCAGCATAGGAGTAGTTTAGACAGTAAACCTGGAAGGCTATTAGACATCAGGAAAAATACCAAAGGAAAGAACAAGTGCAATTAATAAAACATAAAACATTTGCTCCATAAAATTCTAAAATATCATAATTACTGCTTCAAATTAGTTGAAGAGTAATTATCCCCAAGATGTTTCTGCACTTTCTACATCTTGCTTTCAAAAGTTTAACAGAACAGGAAAGACCTGGTAAAGATAAGGATATCAGAATTGTGTTGGATTAATAAAAGGAAAATAATAAAAATAAACTACTATAAGTGAAATGACAACACATTCAAAATTGGTCAGCACTAGTTATCTATGTACAGAGTGTGCACATGTGAGTATCTGAACCTCAGTGAAGGTGACCTTGCATAGTCTCACCTGATAGAAAAGCAGATTAAAATTCCAATCTACCTCAAATATTGTCATGACCTGCTTTTAATAAAGAATACAAACCTAGTGAAAGAGTCCAGGTGATTGTTTATGTAAGTGCTTGATTTGCTGAAATTCTGCTGCCTTTTGCACTCAGGGGATTTAGATAGAGAATTCATTAGCCAGTTTTAGGAGTATAGGAATGCTTTGAACACAGGGTGGAAAAAGTCCTTATGAAACTTTACTTTGAAGAAGGTCTCCTTATCAGATTTGTAACAGGAGATTCAATATTGTAAATATTTCCACCCTTCATTTGTGATAAGGAAAGAAGAACACCTCTGTGTAGCCATGGTGTAAAGGTAGCAGAAAAGTCATGGTTAAGATTGTCTTTGAGGCATATTCCTCCTCTGGCCAGATCGGGTGAGATTTACCAGAGACAGCAAGTCGTGTTCCGGGGAGGGGTGAAGCTGGTGATCTCTGCAGCACTGGGGTGCGCTGAGCAAGTGTCAGGTTCAGCAGAGAAACAGATATCTCTTCCTTGCCCAAGACGAAAATAAGCGGGGGAGGAGGATGTGCTGACAGGGTGTAGAGAGAGTGAGAGGAAAGAAAGATGGGCTGCTGGATGCCCTTCCCTCCCACCAGATCCTGAGAAAAAGAATACTGTGCTCTATACTGTGCTAAAACATGACATTTAGACTTAAGCAGTTTAAACAGTCCCCTGAGCTATGTTGAGGGTGCAGAACAGCTGTATGTATAATTAAGTAAAGCTAATTACAATAAATTAAGTTAACTAGAAAATCAGTCAGAGTTTTTATTCCTAAAAGTTCTGTTGTTGTTGCCAGAGTTGAAACTGCTGCAGGGCAAAATGCTGGGCCACTGCAGATTGTCAAAGATCTAGGAACTTGGTTTTATTTTTAAATCAAAATTGGTAACTGGAAAACGTTGGAGTAATGGGGATGGTGTTAATGTGTCTGAATTTTAGCTCCAAATTTAGAAACTAGATGGGGGAATCTGATCTCTCTAGGATAATTGCAGAGCCAAGGTACATGCCTTCTTTTTCTCTTGGCTGCAGAAGATTTGAGTGCTCAAGTTGGCACCAGAATGTGGTGCAAACCTTTCCTTTACCCAACTACCCAGCCATGCCTACACAGCTCTACTCTAAAACTGTAACAGATGCAAAAACTTCTGTTCTAGATTAGCTTTTAAACACGACACAGAGTCCAGTGAAAATGCAGTCCATCTCCACAAAAGTCAGCAAAGTTATATAAACATTCTGTTAGTGAGTCCTGTCAGAGAGGGGGATTTGCCTCTGAAATTCACGTTTCAACCTGTGCTAGTAAAAAAGAGGCAACCTGCCAGATGAAAGCCTGATTCTGTTGTAACTTGTGGAGAATGTAATGCAAACTGATGAACAGTAAGATACTTTGGATTTACGGTGGCATTGCTACCTTGAAGATCAACTCTAGGGAGAACAACATACAGTACTGGTTGCAAACATTTTATGGAGAAAAGTGACAAGCAGATTTTGGCTCTAGCCGAGGAAATGTGTGAGACACAAATCTCTGGAGTCAGGATGAACATGCTGGGAGATTGTCATTGTAGTTTGCCTTTTTCTTACACTCTTGCCAGAACATTTGCTGCTGTCCACTCTCAGAAAAAGGATACTGGGCTGGAAGGATCTTTGATCTCACCTTATACAAGTATGATAATAGCTCAGCCTGCTCCTTCAGCTGCAGAATGTATTCAGGAAGGAACAAACTGTGGTTCAGCTGGCACACAGCAAAGAGATGCCAAAGGCTGTGAGAATTCCTCCTGTGCCTCAGTGCTGGATGCTGGAGTTAAAGACCAGATTGTGAGAGGGAGAGAGATCTTTCTTTGCAGAGTAATGACTTTAGTTTGTGCGAGGAGAAAGGAATTAGATTTGCAGGAGCTTTGACTTTGCCTCCTCCCCACAACAAGGCAGTTCCCTGTGCTGGAGGATGTAGACTGCTCTATGCATTGCTGCCTCAAAGCACTTGCTTTTCTCCAAGCTTCTCATGAAACTCTGCAAAAAGATGCCCCTCCATCACCCAAAATTGAAGGAAAACCTGGAGCAGGCCTCCTAGCAGCAAAAATACCATTGAAAACTACATTTAATCCATCTATATTTGCCTTGTTTGATGAGAAGGGATGCCACCACAGTAAAGATTTTTTTTTAATAAAAATAAGTCAGTAACTATCTTTAAAGGACTGGATTTAAGGGTGGGCATAATGCAATCCACACAAGCTACGAAATTATTTTTATCAAAGTCTTTAAGGAATGTTTCTGGGAACCAAGGTGAATTAGAGTTTGACCTTCTTTTTAACATTGTCTTTCTTGACACTTTCTCTTATATATACACTTGTTTTCATTTTCAGGAATGAGTTGCATTGATCCTGTTTTTGAAGATCAGTCATAGTGGTAAACAGCAAGTCTCTGTGATTTATGACTGGGCTTGCTTATAGTACCTTAGAGATGTCTGAGCACCCGCAACAGGAGATCCAGCTTTAGGAACCAGGAATTCAAGCTTTTCAGGTATAGCTTTCCCAGCTGTTCTCATTTGTGAGATGAAAACAAATGGGATGAGATGGTGATTATTTCCAGTGATACTAATCACCACTCAGCCCATGAGAAACATATTTTTCTGGTTTTATAATATTCTTCAACATTTCCTTCCCCTATTCCATCCTTGATCAACCCTTTAATAAAAGCTAAACATGCAGAATTTCTAATAACAACAATAATAATGAAGGGACAGTGTCAGGAACTACTACGCATGTCATAGATTTGACAAAATTAGTAGAAAACTTTGTAGCTGGTGAAGTATTCAGACCAGTCAAAAGCATTTTTGTTGTTGCATTGACTCACAATGCGATTTCATACCAGCTACTCCAAGAACACGTGTGCAAGTCCTGGTTAGTCATTCTAAACAGCAGCAATACAAAGTAAAACTGTATTTGTGACCACTAAGTTTCATTAATGTGCTTCCTTGCCATTATACTTAATGAAAACATGGGTACCATACAATACACTCATGGCACAGCCATGCACACACCATTATCTATTCTTTATATATGACAATGATGGATACAAAGGCATCCTATGCTACGGATAAACCTGTCAGTGACAGGAAAGACTGAATCAGGAAAGACTCTCCTTAAACTCCAAGCTTTAAATTCAGCCATTTTCACAGCAAAGTAAGTGATGCAAAGATAAATTTGGCTGCACAGGGCTGGATGTTGCCATGATATTAATAGAAAAGGCTGTGCTACACTGCAGCTTCACTTCTGGCTGCACAGCATGGATCAGAGTGCTAAGGGGGAAGTCTACCACCTTCTGAGCCACTGTTAAATCTGCCCTTTGGTACTGATGGAAAACTTCAGCATGTCTCTGATTCATAAACTGGTTTGTAACATTACATCCTTTGAAAAGAACACAGCAGCAACAGCTGACAATTGTGGGGAAAACCCTGCAGGTAAATGGCACATCTGTATTGATCGAAAGCCACTTAATAAGGCATTGAAAACATGCCACTATTCATCAGCAGTGATTGAAGGAACAGGTTTTTAAGGCCAGGAAGGATCATTATGATTCAAATAGTCTGACCTCCTGTGCAACGTGAGCCAGAAGAGTCACCTGGCACAAGGCCAACAGATGTGTTTCAACTAGGGCTTATTTTCTAGGAAAGAAAGTGTAACCTTAATTTTCAAAAAGCCTTTGAAAGAAGAGCCATCTCAGTCCTCCATAATTTGTTCCAGTCACTAATCACACTGAGCAGTAGTCGGTACTCTACTATTGTTACTAATCTCTACTAATAATTTCACAGACATTAGGAGTAAGATTCAGCAAACTTTGGGCACCTTCAGTAGAGATGTGCAACTGTGTTAGTCACACTAGGTGCCTTTCACAGACAATGGAGCAAATACAAACTTTAAGGGATTGATTCATCTAACCCATTTTAGACAGCTACTGTAGAATGAGATGAATTGTGCTTTCCAATCCACTGGAAGGATTGCTTAGATCTGCATTGACACACAAAGTCTCTAGATGGACCAGCTCAGCTACAGACATCTATATTTATCCAGATGAATCCTACCATCACGCATACCTTTTTTCTGCTGAAGGCTGGCCTTTCCCAGCTAGATACTTTTGAACGATGAGCAATCTGTCCCTTAGCCCTGCCCTTATTAAGGGAAATAGAACAGGATCCTTTAATATTTGACTTGTTTCCTAATACTTTAAAACACTCTTACAGTCTTCAAATTTTCAGTTTCTTTCTTGTATCATGAACATCAGAACTGGACACAGTATTAGAGAGCCGATCATATATCAGGTTGGTAAATATAGCCATACTAGGAACAACAACATATGACTAGCTGTACTAGGTCAGACCCAAGGTTTAGCTAGATAAATGTCTTATCTTTCACAGTTATGTGTAGTGGATGATTCAGGGACAGTTTAAAAAAGGAAAGGAGTGATATTTTCTGAACCCCTCTACCAGTCTGCAGCTTTGTGACAAATACAGACACGTCTGTGCTCAAGAGTGCTCCATGGAAGGTAAATGAACTTGTCTCATTACTGCAAGCTTTTGGTACCCATAATATTGTATGCAGTTTAAATATGGAGCATTTGAAAAAAATAATCCCTTTCATTTGTTTTGAATCTGCCACGCTCTGTTTTCCTATCTGTCATTTAGGTTTCATATCACAAGACACAATGGAAAAATATTCCCCAGTATAACCTCCTTACTTGAGATCATCTTGTTTATCTACATTAGCTCTTCTTGCCACAGGACTGAGCAGCAGATCATCTGCTCCAAACCCCAAAAGGTTTTTCAGAATTTTGGTATCTAGAGGTGCATTTTTTAATGTAGCACTCTTTGTCCCTGATATCTGAGCCTGAATTGAACAGATCTGTTTGAATGCCAGCAAATTTGTTTGTTGTTTTCTCTCATGGTTTGGGGGATATTTACAAACTTCGCTAGGATTTTTTTTTCCCAGATAATTGTTAATAATGAAAGTGCTAGACAGCACTGGGTCAAGAATCCTGTTTTGTAGAACCACTACTAGAACTATAATAGCTTTACCGTTATTTTGTACTTATAACTACAATTCATGACACTTAAATGTTTAACTTATACTTAATGCATTACATGCGGGCTGCATTCATATACATGTGTCTGTTGCACTGGTATATTTTACCTATCAAAACCTTGTCCTGTACCAAATCAGACAGTAAAATTATTTAGCATTATCTTCCAAACCCTCAGTCTCAACAGAAAGCTCCAAAACAGAAGGCCTGTTCTCTTTGCATCCCCCTTGGTGGAGGAGGGAAACTCCTTAGTGCTGCTTACTGCCTTGTAAACAGAAAGATAGGGAAACACTCTCTTAAAAATGATTATGAATTAATAAAAGCTTTCTAAGATCTTCTTGCCCTTTATTGTCTGCCATATTCTTCATTCTCATGTATGACCCTGGGAGCACAAGGAGCAATTCAGACGCTGTATTTAGACTATGAATTAAGCACAGCCTGCAGATTGTATCAGGTTCAAACAAATCTGTTTCTGACTGGTTTGTGTGCCCAGGTTTTCTTTTACAGGGACAGAGGCAGGGGTGTGGTGCTGGCCCAGACATTGGTGCAGCATTGCTACCTGGCAGGCTAGATGTAACTGGAGAGAACATATAGGAACAACTGGAGCCTGTGAATGGGGAAATTGCCAGCAGAGATACATTTATTTAAAAAAAAAAAAGAAAAAAAAAAGTATTCAGATTTGGGAATATGCAGAGATAGAACTATGAGTAGCCATGGTCCAAAATGCTTTGAATGAGAAGAACCTGGGACCAGTGGTAGAGCCTATCTACAACTCATCAGTGTCTTTTCAAAGAGACACTAGGTTGTAGGAGACTGTACATGGTACATGATACAGCCGTCTTTCCTCAGCACAGTTGTTCACAGAGCAGAACAGAAATATCTCTTTTAGGTCAAGGTAAAAATGGTGCTGTCTTTCTCAGAGGACATTGTCGCATCTCACTTTGGCATGATGCTCAGTGGAGGAGTGGTGTTTGTGCCATAGGACAGGTTTCTTCAGTGTCACAGAAGCTGCAGCACCTGCGGGAGTCCTGCCATCACAACTGCGTCAGTAACTCTGCTCTTTCTGATTTCCCATTTTTCCTTATATTTGAATCTCACTTGTGCTGCTGACCTCCGGTCTGTGGCACTTGTAATTGTAGAAATGTCTTCTGTGTTCTCTCCCTGACTTGCCTCAGTCAGATCACACAAAACAAATTTCTGAAGGAGAAAATGTGCAACATAGCCAAAAATAGTTAACTCTTAAATGTTATTTATGCTTTTATCTCCCTCCTCCTGGAGGTAGAAATGCTTCTGGCATCCTCTGCGGGGAAGATGCTTGCCAGAGGGTGGAATGCATGAAAAAGGATAATTTCCTGAATCATCCTATGAAGGCAGCCACGCTATGGAGGAGGAACGGAGCGACCTCTCTGCTTCTTCCCTATTTCACTCCATCTGGAGATGGATGTTGAACACAAGGAGTAGGAGGCAGAGGGGAGGCACATGGGGAGCTTCATACCTCCCACCCACCACATTTGAAGACACCAAACCATTGGCAAAGGCCCACCCTCTCTGATTTAGGTCGTCCTTTCATGTATGAAGAAAGACTAGGGAGCTATACCAAAGTAGGACTTCTACATTCAAGTTAAAAGCTATCTACAGTTTTTTAATTTAAAAAAAAAAAAAAAAAAAAAAAAAAAAAAAAGTTTGATAATTTCAAACACACTGTGTCTCGGTCTGTGTGCAAAACAAGCACAAACCCTGGATTCTGCTCAAGGCCTCAGAAGTGAGAGATCAATCTTCATACAGATTCCCTATAAAAGATGATTGTCATTGCCTCTGAAAATGAAAAGAAGGAAAGGTAAAGGTTTCAGGATGTTTGAAATAGAAAGAGGACATGCCTGGCTCTGTGGAAGCAGAATGAGACAGAAAGACATATCAGTCTCACTACATTCAGCTATTCCATAAAATAATAATTCGTCTCACCCATGATCAAGCACCAACCAGTATCTCTTTCACTACCAGAGATATGAAGGGCTTATATGATGGAGAAGTTATCATAGAGTTAAAGAACAGAACCTGCCACCACCTGTTTTTCATTTTTGCACTATGAATAAAATGACTTTCTCAGGGTAATCAGACAACCATACATCCTTATTGTAATATGGCCTTTCATGCATTCAAAGATTACATTAAAGTGCTCTCTGATTATATAAACTTCATATTCCAATTAATAGAGAGTACCTGGTTTTGCATATAATTATAGGAATAAAAATATATTTTTTAAAGGATAGAGTGAAAAAGGTTTATAATTAGAAAATTATTTTGTCTGTCATTAGAATAGCTAAATAAAATTACATGTAAGCTATGTCATTTAAGGCTTAGTAAGGATTTTGTAATCTGATTGTGTCAGTGACCTGAGATATCAGTTTCTACTGACACCACTGTCCCCTGAAAATGCTTTGTACTGTGGTCCAGGGTGACATTTTCCCTGGCTTTAGCTGCTCACCAGCACAAATACAACTTAATCCACTGCCTTTGAATTGCCACAGATATGTACGGAGGGATCTATATTTTTCTTAAATTTAGCAGCTCTATGTCTCCGGAAAATTTGGTATTGGAACTGCTGTATTGAAAACCAAGAAAAAAATCCTATGGAGCTGTAGGTCCATGGTGTAATTACTGCCCTCAAATTGGCTGTCTCCAGAGCAGCACAGAGTGAAATGCCGCACGACAAAGAGCACCTGAGCTGACCAATAACTTGAGATCCCATTTGTTTGGTCTTTGTATCATCACTGAGAAAGGATAAAGCTTCGTGTCTGCCTATGCAGTGTGAATATAAATTATCATAGCATTTACTGTCGATATAGTAGCACTGTATACACACCTCAAGACAAAGCTGAATAGATCTGCATCTCTACAGACTATGAAGTTATACAGATGGCTGACACAACTGCTCCTGCAGGATTTGCAATAGTATAAATATGAAAACTGACTTTGAATCAAAATGATCTTATTAAATAAGCATTCGTGTCAATGGCATGGACAACACATTGTTTATTTTATCAGACATATCCACTTGCTCCACTAGTTCAACAAAACATTGTGTATCGATTTGACAAAGATACTGTCAAATCATGTTGAGTGACTGTTGGTGGTACCAGTACAGACCTTAATTTATATTCTGGAACCGTGCCCTCTCTGCTGTCTTGGATCTTCCTATAAAATCTTATAAGATGCATGAAAAAAATCTATTCGGCATTTTTCAGATTTATGACTCTCAAATGAAAGAAGGAACAGAAATAATCTTTCCATTTGTCAGCCTGTCATCTACATGGAACAGACACAGCTGCCGCTGCTGGAAGAAAATTTTATTACAGGTGCAAAAAGGACATTTTCTTCACAAATATTTTTGTTGTTAATTTAGCATAAAAATCTATGAAATCTTAGGGCAGTAGAATACTCGTTTCATCTTATGAACAAAAAGACAAATCATAATTCACTTCAGCTTTTGACTTTATTATCTTGTGGTGCTGAAAAGATGGCAAACTGTGTAATGCTCATAACTGTATGTGAATGGTTTTGAAAAAGGTAACATGCAAAGATGTTCCTTCACTTCAGTCTTCCACCAAGGATCTAATTATGGGAGTCCCTACAAGGTCAAATGAAAGTATCAGGCCATCCACTCCAGCAACCTTGTTCACTTGCCTCCTCAGTCAGTTCTAGCTAAGCACTGTCTCCAGACTAGAGATAACTAAGAACAAGTTTGGGGTTTGTTTGGGTTTGTTTGGTTTTGTTTTTACAGAAGAACATGTTGCTTAGGAAATAGAATACTAATTTCATCAATAAGCATAAGTTTGATGGTAATATGAAAAACTCTCTGAAATATGAACTAGGAAACATAATTTAAATAAGAATAAAACAAATATAAATTTAAAACCTTCAAGAAAAAGGGTAAAATTCCTCACCTGACCCACTATAGTAACATACAATATCCCTATGCCCCATCCCAAGCACTTTCACAAGAGACAGATGTGAACCTGGAGAGTGCAACTCGACTGGGAGCATGCAAGGTGCAAAGAGCGCTGTGCTATGTGCTTCTCTTTCAACCATCCGCTCCCTGGGAAGAAGCAACCATCTCATCCTTATGCAGTAGGTCATAATGAACCCCTTTTAACAAAGGACGTGATGACTGCTCCCTGCCCTGACCTAGTATAGACAGACTCTATCCTGCTTTCTCTTTTTCTCCTGACTCCCCTGAAACTATTGCCCTTCTTCAAGTTTGCATGGGTTCCTTTCTCCCTCTCCTGTCGCTCTTCCCTCCCATGTCTGATGTGTAGCCTGAAGCCTTCCAAGACAGGGGGCTCACTGGCACTTTGCAAAGGGACACCTTACTCTCCCCCACCTTTCTGCCTTCTCCCTCTCTTCTCCCTCTCCAAAGGATCCCATGGGCTCGTTGGAGCGGGTAGAGAATTGGAAACTACTAAATACCAGTTGGAAAGAGAATCAAAGTGTGACATGTAAAAAGGCTGGGAAAACAAGCTGTTTCCCATCCTAGAAGTCTTTTAAAAAAATATTAATATATCACATAAATGCCAAGCAATTGTACCAATCTGTCAATACAGGTGCAGCAACATATGACTGAAAAAATAATAAAACTAATACTTGTGAGCATCTTACATTTAAGAAAATAAGCAAGGCTTCAAATTACAAAATCAACTATATACCTGTGAATCTGATCTGGCCATGTGCACAACCTCAGCAAGAATTTCAAATGAAAGAAAATCAGATTTAACTATAAATCAGTAGTGGGTTAAAATGCAAATTAAGATTATGGAACTAGATTAACCACATATTTTGAGAAGATAACTGTTTCTTAAAGTGCAGGAGAACTAGTCTCTCTGGACTCCAGCAAGAAATTTAGGATGATGATCTCAGGAAAACGAAGTTGCCATTTTACAACTACTTCTCAGAGCGGATTGCATTTCAAAATCAGATATTCTATAGAGCAAACAGAGTCCAGCATGGAAACTGAATGCTTGCCTTATTTTGAAAAGTTGTAGGCTTCATGCAATTACTTGCAACAAAGTAATACTTAACACTGCTAGGATAATATACAAATCCACTGTGTTCAGAATTTAGAGATGTTCTGCAAGTCATGTATTTAATGATGTATGGACTGAATGGACAATTCTTTCATATTCTCCTTTCTTTCAAATAGAATATATCTAGTTATTTCTTAGATTCATTAGGATACAAGGAACAGAAGGAAAAAAAAAAAGAAGAAACAGAATGTGTATTCTTTTACTTCTGCCATGATGACATGAGTAAAGCTCTAATTTTCTGAGAAAAGTTATTTTAAAGTTTTAAGAATAGAGCACTAGATAATTCACCATTTTTATTCTGGGACTATTATGTTTATCCTTTGGTTTTAGTGGAGTTGGCATGCTCATAAATCCCACCTTCCTCTGGCTGTTATTTCTGTCTGGTAAATTATTTTTTTATTCACAAGGCAATAAAAGGTCACTGGAAAGAGGAATATAATATTTTCTCTCATAAAATAAAGTTAAAGAGTATTTAGCATTTATATCTTTCCAGGGCGGTAAACAAAATATGGTTTATTTGACTCAATGAAGACCTATGATACTGAAAGAGATAAATCTAATGACTTGTTTTAACAGAGTAAGATAAATCTTTCAAGACAAATCTTCAATAATATCATGATGTTCCTGTGGAAGTCCACTACACAATTATACATAGGTGCTCATAGAATAGTAGCACTTTGGCTCTTACCTGCCAGATATTTATGAGGTGCACAGGTAGATTTCTTAACCACTTCTGGAAGTACAGCACACTTCTTAGTTGCTAGTCTATTAAATTATACAAGTGAAACATTGCTTAATAAAGTTTAGTACTAAATTTGATCATAACATTGCAGGAATAACAAAGATTTTCTATTTTTCATCAAGCTTTATTTTGACTGAGGGCTGGTTCCTGGGGTGTATTTCTGAGAACTGAAGCAAATTAATTCATTTTGAAAGGAAAATTTAGTTTTGCTTAGTAGGAAAATTTAATTCTGCTTGGGATACTTGGTTTAAAAAAAAAATAAAACCAAAGCAGCTAACCAATTTAATGTACCTAACTTTATACCACACCACAGTCAGAATAAGCCATATTTTTTAAGAACAAAATTGTATGTGAAAACACAGTAAAAAAATGCATAATGAAGTATGCTTTGTATTTTACAACCACAATTTCACTTTATTTTTTTTTAATGTGATTTCTTCATATTCGCATTCTTTTAAAGCAACCTAGAAGAATGGGAGTTCTGCCAGGGAAACATACTGGCCCCAGATAGTTCCTTTGCAAGGAAGAGAATTTTATATCACAGCCCAGATTTTTCTTGGTTGAGCTGTGTATTAATTGTTATCTCTTATGTGGACATCTGACAGGAAAAAAATATTCTGCCAACGGAGTATTGAAACAAAGTTTTCTCCTAAATGTGGACTGAGCTTCAGAGTCTAGGAAGGAGAGTGAAGTTCAACATCCTTCTGACTCTACCCTACGGCTTCTATCTGCTTTCTCCATCTTACCTCTGATCAGCCTCAACCTATTCAGCCCATGTCCTTTGCAAACCTCAGCTCACTTCATTAATCTACATTTTGTAGGAGTAACAGTAGTGGAAGCATTCATCTCTCAAGGACTTTATATGCCACATCATAGCGGGGAACCATTGCAGGGAAAGTCCTTCTCAGTAGCCACAGCACCGGACAGTATAAGGCCAGTCATTCAGTTGGAGGTGGGTGGTGTGGCAGTGTGTGTGTCCCTGCATAAATGCATATGTGTGTGTGTGTGTGTCATTTGCCCAACACACGGGAGTTCTGCAGCCACTAAGTGTGCTCCATCAAGGTAAAATTTTCACAGAAAATTTTCTTTGAGAAACTTTGCTCAAAATAACTGGCCCATGTTGACATGTGGTAGACCTTTACATTTCAAGTTTTTACTGAAGGATCACAGTGAAAGAACATAGCTTTTTCAGTTTTGGGCAACAATTTCCTTATTCCCATTATTATGTTTTTATTGAAAAGGAAGGAAAGCAGAGAGATATAAATAGGAGAGGGGGGTGGCAAGATGGAAGGAGAAAAGAAAGCAAGAAAGAAAGCAAGAAAGCAAGAAAGCAAGAAAGCAAGAAAGCAAGCAAGAAAGAAAGAAAGAAAGAAAGAAAGAGGGGAGGAAGTTTTGGGGGAAATTATGGTATCTGCAATTTATGTCTGCCAAAGAACTGGAGTTTCAGAGGCAATTGAAGCCAGTTGTTCATTCTGATGAGAAGGAACCTGAAGTACAGGTATTATCATTAGCTTTGCCTGAATGACTCATATTTTCAATCAAAGGCTCTTAAACTATTTCAGCTCTTGGAGCTGGGAAAATGGAAGAAAGAAAAGAACAAATAATGTTATCTAAAGGTAGGAATCTAAACAAAACTGATAGGGTTTTCCCTAAATACTTAGTTTCCGGAATTCCCACTAGAGTTAGGGAAAGCTTGAGGCCCTCGGCATCTCTTACAACCCAGATTTTTGTTTAAGAGTTCAAGCAGAAGACTATCCTGTTGGGTTTTTTTCCAGTAAATAAGCCTCAATCTTTACATAGTTCTTCTCTCAATTAGTGTGATTCATCAGGCATATCTGCTTTGTGAAGAGATAGATTCAACAGAACCAAGCTGTACTTCCAATGCTCAAGTAACTACTGAATACAAGAGATCCAGCAGCCCTCTACTCCATTCCCTGCCTCAAGGCAGCAGCACCTACACCTAAACCATCTCCAACAGATGAACTTGCTGCTTTATGCTAATGGTATCTTAAAGAAATTGGGGAAATGGTCCCAATAAACAAACAGGAAATAAGAAAAGTGCTTACTGTTTGCACAGTAGTTTTGATAATCGAGTTACTTGCATTGACTACTATTTCCTTGCTATTCCATTAATTAGATACCAGAACTATTTTTAAGAGTAATATAGGCGGGATTTGGCCAAATTAGAAAAAGTCTTTTACCAATCATATGTACACACATTTGAAATCTAAAAATGAATTCTTCCCTAGTTCAGCTGCCCGATCATGGGTTTGAATAACTCTCACATCAGGATCTAAAAGTCCCAGTCTTGCAGAAGAAAAACTTGCCCTAACTTGCTTGCTTGAAAATACACATCTCCACTATGTATTTGGTTCTTGGCTATTATAGTACTTTTTTCAGTAAAGGACCACCCTGATGTGGTACTGGGAACTGCCCAAATGCCATTGTATCTGGCAGAAAGATATTTTCGGAACAGGGTCTCAAAGAGTGATTGAGGCTTCTTCCTTTCTATCTCAATATTGAAAATCAAATATAATCACTATTTATCCTTCAACTGCACAGCTCCCTGCCTTGGGCCTCTCAAGTGGCACCATGTAACTTCATAACTCCCATAAATCAGGTAATCCTGTGTATTCAGTCCTAGAGGTGCCACAAACTCATTTTTTAGCCCAACAAGATTTATTGGGTGGTGATTTTTCATGCCTTCTGGCACCCCAAGACAGTGGATATTTATATTTTTCCTCCCAACTTATTCTCTAACATTTCAAAGTAATGACTGTATATCACAGTTTGTGTTCCAAAAGTATCACCTCATGACGAACTCCCTACGCATTGATACGCACAGGATCTAAGAGTTCTGCCATTTTTTTCCATGGCTGACTGTGCTGCAGGTTTTTACAGTGAGAGAACGGATGTGTTTGGAACAGTGTGTCTTGCACTGTTGTTTTGAAAACCTTGTGATGTGCCAGTATAACAGATCTCCCCACCTTGGTCTTTGTAGAAACCAGCAAGATACAGGTGATATATTATGCCCTGAATGACAATCTGTTACCAAATCTTGTCACCAAATTTTCAAGACATTGTTAAGAAGATAAAGAAATTATCTGTAAATAGGCTACTAGCGGAAGTTTCTTAATACTAAAGTGCCCGGATAACCCAATAATTGAATGTGTAGAATGATTGTCACCTTTGTCAGAAAAACAATAGACCTGCTGTAGGAATTAGTGATACTAGTATTACAGGAGTAATATTGTTCAGATGAAATTTCCTATTCTCATACTGAAACAGTGAGAGTTGAAGGTTCCCTGGAAAGCTAAATATCCAAGGGAAAAGAAACAGCAGGAAAACTGCACATTGGAGCCAGGCTTAAATGGCTTACCCTGGAACAAAACCCTTGCTGCAAAGCCTGGTAAAGAAAGCAAACACACTGGAGCAATGAAACACAAAACGGTCTAGCCCAAACTTTTCTGTATTACTATGAGTAATGTGATTTTTATATTAACTTCACATATCTAATCATTGATTGTCTGTTCTGGCTTCTGCTGTGTTTGGTTTCCAGATCTCTGTGCAGTTTTGGTTAGACCAGTAAGGAGCTGTGAGTGCAGAGCAGCCATGCGCATCCCACTGCACTCGCATATCCACTAATTGCCAGCTCAGTGGTCCGCAAATATAGCTTTCCTCATTATAAACATTAGACTGCAGTACAAATATTATTAGGTGTCATCATTATGAAGTTGATAATACTAGAATGTTATTAATATTTGGAGTGTATTATTTTATGCTTCACTCTGCCAGTCTTTTTGTTTCCCGAAGTTTCTAACTATGAGGCATTTTACAGTTTAAACATTGCTCGATTACATTTACCTGTAATCCTACTGCTGCCTCTAGGAAGGCTATTGTAGTACTATAGGTAGCATCACCTAAGATCACATAAGTATGCATTGGTTATAAAAACTTATATATTCAGAGCTCTGGAATAGTGTGAAATAAAACCCCATCTGAGCCTCTCACCATACAATATTTAAGAAGTAGTGCATAGGATTGAAAACAGAAAAAAACCCTGTATTTTAAAAGGAGTCCAACTAAAGCATGACAGTGCCTGAGAGTTCATGAAAGGTGCTGAGACTACTTTGATCTGCATTGTATTTTATCAATAAAGGTTGAATTGCTACAATTAGTGTTGGGGTTGAGGCTGTGATTATAAAAGAAGAAGCTGAAGTGCTCTGAGACCCACAGAACTAGAATGAAGGCTGATGCTCTGAGTAAAACAAACGTTTTATGTTTTGTGCTTGTGTTGGAGAGGTCTCCCAGACTGTTTTTAATTTCAGCATTAGGACTGAGATGCGGTCAGGGTTACACAAACAAGCTAATTTTATGGCTTGATGTTCAAATCAGCTACGGTAGAGCAAGAAGCATATGATTTGTTAATATTTATCTTCCCATTAACTGTGCCTGGATAATGATTAGTGCTAGTAAGAGCTCTGATTAGATTTACAAAATGTAGATGGCAAAATATTACTTCTGCTACATGATCGTGAAAGAACAGCGACTCAGGAAAAGGACTTGGGCCATAAGAAAAATTTTTTTACCCTTTGCTGCTATTAGCTCTAAAGCTAGAGTTCAATTAATGCTGCAGACACCACAAACTAACTTTTTTTGTTATTATTACTGTATGAAACTTAACACCTGAAGAAATAGGATGAAAATAAATGTGAAATGGAAGAGCAGTTATTTTGGCTGGGGGAGATGTGTCTAAACTATGACTAAGGATTATCGATAACATTAGGCTGGCAAAAAAGGATTACAGAGAGCAGTGGATGAAGCACTCAGTTCATTTACCTGTCTCACCAAATCCACAGGTTAGCCAGTGAAGTCATCCCAGCTTACGATTATCCAGCAGTCATTTCCATAGCTGGAAAAGAGTGTGCCTGGCAGATACAAGGACCTCCAGGTACTGAGTAATAAAATCAACACATGATGAACCTCTGCCCTCATGTGAACTAACTCTACTTGGCTGCTGTTACCTATCTCAGAATAGAATAGAAATCATTTCAGAATTTTCTCATCAGTTCTCAACTAGATCTGTGTGCAGTATCAATACCAGTATCAAGCAACTTATCTAATAGTTCACACAAATTTGAAGTCCTCTTTCATGTAAATACAAAAACCACACCCAGCCTAAATCAGATTGGGCCTTCACATGGCCCAACATGGCTGTGAACCACCCACTGTCTTTTCAGCCTTGTGCTTAATTGTAAACTTGAGGAGGGATCCAGGGCTGAGGCTCCTTTGCAAACCTTCCTGGAAGGGCCTCTTCAAGGCCACTGGCAGCATGGTCTCTAAGTTGGCCTGGAGCACAAGGAGCCTCAACTGCAGCCTGCTGACCCTTGGTACAGCATGTAGTGGTGATAAACTGTAAAAAATCTGTGGGAATGAGGAAGCATGCCAGACTTGCATACTCCACACACCCAAATAAAGTAAGCTCCAACTCTTCTCCATTACCAACCTACATCCAACCCTATTTTTAATATTGTTATGACGAAAAATCTTATCCAACAAGCTGGTACCCTGTGGGTACCAGCTGTCATCCTCACTGTAGGACATAAGCAGAATCCAAACATTAAGCAAATATAACAGACCTTAACACTATCCACAACCCTATAGATACAGCTATACCACCAGCGCTCACCTAGCTCTTAAACTAACAGGAACAAGATCTCAGAGGATCAAGGAGTAAAGCTGCCAGATCAGGCCTTAGTCCCAATCTCAACCCTAATTCAAACTATAACTTTGAATCTAATCCTTCTTGTCCCTTTCTCATTCCAATTTTGCCATAGGCTTGCACTACATAGAAATTTGAACAGTAAGTCTATCACTTCAGCCTTTCCCATCCACAACAATAGACCAAGAAGAAATTATTTATTAATCTTATGTCATAAATCAACTCCAGTTGTAACAGAAAGCCCCAATACTTAAGCAAGTTCTTGGCTTGGTTAAACTAATATCAATAAATCAATGTATTTCACATACTGAAATCTGAAGAGTAAAAGTAACAGCAAACTTCTGTCTCCTGGGATTTTAATGAATGGTAAACTAAGTCAGTAACATACATTAAAAAAAAAAGTGATCTGTTTCAAAATTTTAAGGCATTCTGAAAACAACATTTACTATTCTGAATGTTCAGTTGTTTTTGGAACCATCTAGGAAGAATGCTTTTGAAAAATACTAGAAAAAAAGGTAACTATATTGGCTCTCAGAAACATGAACATACTAAAGTCAGCACCCTGGAAAGCAACAAAACTGAAGCAACCTGTGAACTGGAAAGATACTGGAGAGAAGACATGGAACACCTGGCAGGATTGCCTGAAATGAAGGACTGACTGCAGTGAGAATTTATGAATTAAAACTTTACAGCAGTTCAGTTTGAAGGAAGTTTAACTATGCAGAGTGCTTCCTCTTGAAGCCACAGCAACTGTCAATATCTCTCAAGAGAGGGATGTTCTATATTTTATTCCCATCAGTTCAAAATTTTCTTCCTAATAATGTGTTTTTTAAGTATACATATATGAAATGGGAAGAAAGATTCTTGGGAAATGCCTGTAAAAAAAATCAGGTAAGATTTGTATGGTGCATACTAATTTCACATGTCCTTATGGATGTATAGTTTAATAGATGATACTGGAGAATGTAATACAGATTATGTTAATAAGTTATGGACCATGCTAACAGAGTGAGTGCTTGAGAACCCTATAGAACAGGATTTTAAATACCTTCTTTAAAAAAAAAAATTGTCTGTAGCAAACACAGAATTGTTTACTCAATTAGTGGATTGAAAAGAATTTGAAACAGCTTGCCTTACAGTTTCTAGTATGACTAATAATGACAAAATCTCAAAAGCCAACAAAGCATGTTTGGGATCAGCCCTGCCACCTATCTTGATGAAGAACTATGTGGTAGCACCCTAACGCCCTCTCAAAAATGACATTATATGTTTAATCTAAATAGGTTTAAAAAAAAAAAAAAAAAGGATTATGTGATCATTCAAAATTAAATGCGTGAGTGCATGGAGGCATCATCCTTGCAGCCTCACCACCAAAAGCTCAGGTGACATTTCAGCAGCGGTGATGTGCTTCAGCTCAATCGGCTGCTCCTGGCGGGCTGAGGGAAAGGATTTGGCTTTGTTCAGCCAGAGGTGCTGAAGCTGTTGCCCACCATGCTAACGAGGTTGCCAGGGTTACCATGGGGATCCCAAGTGTTGAGATTCAGGACTATAATAGAAAAGCTTTGCTTCACTAAACAAAAAATATATATATATAGAAAGAGAAAGAGATATTATTAAATACTAGAAGATTGCTGCAGAAATAAATAAAACTGAATAAAAACATTAACAACTACATACAGGCAAAATGCCAGAGCTGGCAAAATTACCACTAAATCCTGAGTTACCTGCTGATTTTAAAAAGTGTTTTATAAAACCAGGGGGAATTGCTAGCACAACACAATTACATTAATATTTCTGTCTCTATTATACCCTTCACCATGCTCATGGTATGCTCACATTGATCCCAGCTGTACCACCTGGACACAGAGGTGTCTTGTTCCTAATGCAGGATAAGATGAAGCCCCAGCTTCAGCCACCTATGCTGGTTCAGCAGAAGTGCTCCTGCATTTAACTATAACAGCTCTCCTCCAGGAGTGCTTGGGTATAAGATGGCATTTGAATCAGGAGAGCTGCTGTTCATGGTCCCGTTTTGGCACAGCAGATCTGTGTGAGACAGGGTGAGCAGGGTCGAACACCCAAGCACGGGCTCCAAGCTGTGCTGCTGGGTTTGCCACGGGCACACAAGCAGCCCTGTGTGAGCACAGCAAGAGCTTGACTAATTTTATGACCTATGCTTGTATCTGAGTTCAGAATTGAGCCCCTGGTATAAATACAGCCTTAAAATATGAGTTCAGAAACTACCAGTGGTTGCTGTGAAATGCACTAACACTTTGAAAGCCTCCTAAAATTCTGAGAAAATTCCATCAATCAGAGTCTTAAAACTGTTTGTGCTTTTCATCATTTTGTGGAGGTTTTTTCATAATTTTCTGCTTTATTTTATAGTCTCTAGTTGAGGAAATCCTCTTGCTCTTGCCTTTTTTTTATTTATTTTTGACATGGAAGCGCATACATTTTTATGATACCCTTGAAAATTCTTATGTGATCATCATAGGGTCAGGAAAAGGTTACTCGTGTAATAAAAGAGTTTGAGAGAACTTGTTTTAAAAGTAACATCCCATCACTATATGAGTATTTGTAACAGGATATTATACTCACGTATTATTTTTAACAACAATATTTACACTTTTTTTTTTTTTTTGAGGAATTCTTTTTTATATCTAAAGTCCAAATATCTCAGGCCTAATAATTCCTGCAAAATATTGTTCTCCACTGCAGGCTGTTTCTTTGGCCGTGAAACTTAGGTTGAATATTTCTGCATTAGTGTTCTTAACCATTGCAGTTATTCAAGATCACATAGAAATCTGTTTCCATTCTAAATAATTCCTTTTTGAAGCTACCAGTTTTGAAGATTACTATAGTGTAAATCCTGAACAAGGAAAGGGTGTCCAGATGTATTTATTCTATAAATACCTAATAGAAAATAAAAATTAATAAGGCAAATATAAGAATGAAAAATAATAATTAGTAGCTCTAAAAGGTCAGTTTACCTAGTGGAAAAATAATTTTCTGAACTCAACTATTTATGCATGCGTCTTTATTTATTGTGAAGGTTTCCAAGGATCATAATTAAACTAGACAATGTTGGTTCACGATCTTCAAGTTCAGCCCACATTGTGAGGAGTCTCATGAAGAAGCAAGAATGCTCATTGTGGCTAATTCTGCTTTTGCCAATTTATATTTGTGAATCTGCAATTATTTTAGGAGTTGAGGGATAGTAACACTGGCAGGAGGCCCAGGACATTTCTGTTTGTGGGGTCCAAATGCAGGTAAATGAGTAATCTGTTTATTGTGCTCATTAGTGACCGGTTTGAACACAGGGATGCCTTCATCCAGAGGGATGAGGCTTGTTTCCCCTGGGCACTTGCAAAGGGTTTGGCCTTTAATGGTTATTTAGGAACCTAATTGTCCATTTCCGTGTTTCTTAATGCTTGGCTTTCTTATAGGAGGAACTGTGAACATCCTAGGGTTCTGGAGGTTGTAGTCATATCAGTAAACTCTGAATTTCTGGGTCTGTCCCTCTCCTCCTTTGGACACTCTCTTCAAGCCCTTGTGTGAAATGGGGATCACAGGAGCTGATTCTTGCTTGTCCTGGGGAACGGGTGATGCCTCCACAGCCTCTGCTTGGTGGTAATCAAGCGGACTAAAACATGAGAGAAAAGGTAGAGCATCTGTTCTAGGTGTTGACAGTACCCCTAAATTTTTTAAACTGTATCTTTAACGCCCATGTAAAAAGCATGACACCAGTTTTGGTTCCACCTCATTCCTACTTGGTCTTGCTCCTGGGTACCCATTGTCAGACGTACAGGAGAGAGGTAGAAAAGCCTGATGTACAACATGAACAGAGGAAAGCAGACTGCAACGGTACCTTCTTCTGCTGCCCTTTTCAGGAGATTTTAAGCCTCTTTTCCTTCTTTGCTCTTTCCATACCTTCCACTGGAAGAGGCTCAGACTGGAAAAGAGTGCAGACGGGAAACAAAATACTGCATTTGCTGCATCAAAATCCCATGGTAGCAGACTTTTTAGGTCACAGACAGGTTTGGGATTTCATTGAGGTATAAAGGTGAAGAAGAAACTGACAAAGATGAGAAAAATCTCTCAGCAAATGTAGGAGGAAGTATATTTCTAAAATATATTAAAAATATATAAAATATATATAGCCAGATAAATTGCTGTTTGCACAAATGGTGTGAAAGTCTATCTTCAAAATGTTCAACATATACATGGATTTCTTCCAAATTTCTCCATCTTTCTATCCATGAAAAGGTTCCTGCAACTTTGAATTGCTGCACCGGATAACTGACTTCAATAAAATGTGTTAAGCGTTTAGCAGTAATGAATGGATATAATAATGCTCAGAATTTCAGTAATATGATTATGACACGATTCTGAGGTTCTCACAAAATTGAAGGGATTAAATGTCTTTCTAAAGGTTTGTAGTGTGATGCAAATCTATAAATCAAAAAAGCTGCCTGCAATTCATCTGCCTAAAAAATATATATTTAAAATGCACACAAAGCTTTTGATCTAAATGAAAAACATTAAGTAAAAAGGTGTCATGTTAAAAATTTGAGGGTACATTGAGGCTGACTTTTTGGATTTTTTTATTTAAAACAGAAGTTTAGAGGCAACTAAAAGGATTTTTGCACCTTATCTAAACTAACTAAGAGGACAAAAGGAGGACTGTCCAGAGTACAAACGATGACCTATGAGATTAAAAAGAAGTCTCTTTGTTGCAATTTTATCATCACTTGTAAGTGACAAAGTGCCAAAAGACAGGTTTGTGGCAGCAGCAATATATTTTCTTCAGGGCAGGAAAATCATCAACAAGGTGTCTGTATATGTGTAGCACTGCTTGAATATGAAAGCAATTTTCTGAAGCCCTGTGGCTTAATTCTATTGTTTTCGTCAAGAGCGAATGTTCTGGATCACAATCTTCAGCGACTGATAGTAATGGACACACTGTGAAAAATGGATGAGCAAGTTTCTCAGATGACTGCTGGACAAAGCTCCAGTACCATCAACAGCAATATTTGCATTTATCTAAAAAGAGATTAAATGCTAACAGGGTTTCAGTCCATTTATCCGCCTGGCTTCTGTGTATGGTTCCCATTAAATTAAAGGGGGGAAGGAAATATGTAAAGGGAATAACATGAAGAGAAAGAAAACAAAAAAGGCATGCTGCACATAGAGAGTGATTATAATCTTCCATTTATTTATTCTAGGGAAAAATCTAGTAAAAAAAAATCTAGAAAAATATCCTCTAGAGATGCAGAAATATAAGCAGTGCTTAATCAAAGTATGGGTAATGTGAGATAATAGATATTATTGTGTGATCTACCTCTAATCTACTAACATACCTTCAAGAAAATCTAATTATGCGTCCAATATTCATCCTTAATATCTTCTGCAAAACGCCTCACATACATGACAGCCAGTTCTTTTCCCGCAGCAGGGCTATATCCTCCAGCATTTGATGGAAACATAAATTACAAGCTTCTTTAATTATTCAGTTCCATCCAGTCTGACCGGCACCTTCATTATCTGCCATCCTTTGACTCGGAGCAGCAACTGCATGTAGGGAAGCAGGTTCTGCAGACAAGCTCAAAGGATTCTCTTTTCATTGGCAAGTAGAGACAGTTGTTGACTTCTCCATTCACTCAAATTCTGCCCAAGAATCACTGGGTTTGTCCCAGTTATGGACTTGAATTAATGTCTTTTGCATAAATTATTTCAAGGCAGTTAAGAACACTTGCATTTGATTCTATTCCTTCTGAAATGAATAGAAAAAACATGTCTTATGTAGGAACAAGATGGGGCACTGAAATCATTTAACTTTAAGTAAAAATTGAAGATTCTGATCCTGATTCAGGCAAGAATATAATCTAGGTACAGGCTTTACTTTATGCACATAAGCAGTTTCATTTCAGACATGGTGAGATTAAAGAAGATGGAGGTAAACGTGGGAAAAATTAAGTCTGTTCAGTTCCTTGCACATTTGAATTAAAGCATCCATTCCCAAAACATCAAAGTTATTTAGACACCTTAATCTCTCTGAGAAGCCGCATGTTACCCAGTAACTGTTGAACTGGGCATCTCCAATAAAGAGAGGTGAAACAAAATTATATTTTATTGCATTTATGTGATTAATCTGATCATATTAATCCAATTCTGTATTCAAATACATAGTCTTAATTTTGACACTTCACTTTTTTTCACTAAAAAACCTACCTTTATATCAATTTTAAACTAGATTCTCTATGTAGTGCAAAAATTAATCCAGTAAAATCACATTACAAAAATAGTCTTTGGAAGCATTAATTATTTCCTTACTTACAAATTGGAACTTTCCAAGTCTAATCATACAGGAAGGTTCATCAGCTCACTGCTGCAGGAGTAACACAGCCCTGCTGAAGACATGTGTTACTAATTTGTTATAAAGTTCATCAAGATGGTGCCTTGGGGCCAAAGCACTGCCCATTCACAAAATTCAATGGAAGCCAGCAGTGCTTAGTCAAGGATAGGCTCTGCTCACATCTTTTCCTATTCCTGCTTTTCTGGGGCAACAAACTTTTACAGTCATCAGTGGAGATGATTTCCAAGATGACAAACACTGTGTGGGTATGTGTTTGCTGTTGTCTCTTCAGCTGACGGAGAATTTCCCAAGCTGCAATGAAGGAAAAGGGCTGCCTGCTTACAGCACCCACAGTTCCCACAATTAACAAGGTGATGGCATCTCTCGTAGTGGGACTCTGTGTTGGTTACACTAGGAAATATTTTTGCCTAACCTCCATGAAAAATGGAAAACTAGAGCAATCTGTCTTTAACTCCCACTCTAATAAGCTGTGAATAATAAACGGCTGAATGCAACTATGACAAGTGAGGCTGCTATTCAGGTTAAGTATAATAGCAGGTACTGTCTACACGAAGGGCCACAGGCACAAAGGGGAACTGTTGGTATTGTTAAACACTGGTTAAAAGCCTAACTGACTGCCTAACTAGGGAAAAGAGTATTAAAAGGGCCTTATGGATACTTTTCTATCTAATCCTTCTCAATGAAGGTAATATTTGATACTGTTTTCAATAACAATAAATTTTAAAACACATTTAAATACACATTTTGCATGTGTATTATTCCTATAAATATAAAACTGATATGAAACCAGCATTGTGAATGTCTTTAGCGACTGCTATAGTCCATTTGAAGACTCAGAATATTTCTTGAATTGGATTCACTATTGAATGAGTTTACCTGATAGCCATAAAGCTAACTCCTGGTTTTTAAAGGAAAATTGTAAGTGTATATAGTATTGTAGTATAAGATAATGTAAAAAGTATTTTGCAGTGAATTCCAGTGCAATATAACCAGCCTCAGATCCTCCACTTTGGTTTCTTAAATTTCCTCAAAACTGACTCCTTCCATGAGAAAATACAGCAATGCAAGCCCATTACTAGGTCATGGAAGGCAGTCTCATTAGGGCCGCAGATTCTGGGAGAGAGCTCCAGAAAGGCCAGACTATCAGCAAGAAAAATAAGTCCATTATTTACCAAGATATTGACGTTCTGTCTCTTCATTCAACTACTTCTAAGGCTGCACATGAGAACTACAGTACTGAAAATATACTGTATCAGGAATGGCACACAAGATCTATGAACAATTTGTCCCTCCTGTCATTGCCAGAACAAGCCTCACTGCAGATCAGAAATGAAGCAAAACAGAAGAAAAACATTAAAAAATCTCAGGCAGCAGATACTCCATTTAAACAAACCACATATCAAGGACTAAATTCTCAAAATTGTCCAAGTACAAATTGCATGACACTATCCTTATGTGAAAATACTCAAGGAATACATATGTCAGTGAGGCATTTCTGAATGTATGCATCCAGTTTCTCATTTAAGGTACAGGTATCTATATTTTACACTGTACTTGATACAACTAGGCATTGAAATCACATAGGTGCTGTTTTCAATGTAAAAATAAACTGTTTCAAGAATGAAAATTATTCTAATTCTTACAGGTTAAAAGAGCAGCTAACAAACTATAACACTGGAAAGCATCATATAAGCAAGATTTCTACAAATATTGGGACAGATGAAATAGATATTCATGCAGAGATCTCTGGACCATGAGCCCTGTGGTGTCCTAAACAACCAAGTCATATAACTCCTTTCCTATATTCACCAAGCTCCATCTGAAAAACTAGGTGTCTTGTCTCCACAGCCCACACTTTCCTAAAGCTTTCAATTTTTCTTTAGATTTTAGCCTAAATGTATTTATTCATGTTTACTCATCTATACTCGTTTGTTTAGAGTCAACAACGCACTTGAGTTTAGACAATTCTTCTCAGTCCCTTATGTCCACCTTCTTGATGTCATTAAAGCAATTGCATCCTCTTCCAGCTTACTTCTTGCAAGGCTAATAAAACCCTGTTGTGATCCCCAGTTCCTTCATCATCCAGGGAACTTCTTTTTGCAATGGTTTCTGCTTGATTTCAGCTCTATTGAAGATAAGTGAGCAGAATTGTATCAGTACTCCAGATGAGATCTCACCAGGGCCTTATAAAATGTCATTCACATCTCCTTCTCTCTTAGAAACATTCCACCTGATATATCCTATGACTGCTTGCTTTTACAGTTTCATAGTTATACTTTGACCAAGGCTACATCCGCATTGTTTGAGGCACCTACTAGAGGTAACAGCAGAGGACACAGCAACAAATGGGACAGAATTACTCATGCCCACACTGCTTAGGACACGCAGTCCTTTTTCTAGTGAGCACCAACTGTGTCTAAACTACACAACACAAGATCTGGGTCCTCTGTGGTGCCTGCACGATATACCTATGACCCTAAGAATTAATACTGATTCTCTTGTCACTTTCCAGTTAAGATGCCCAACATGAAAGGGAAATTGAATAGCAGTATGCCAGGGTAACATCAGACCGAGGACACTGCTTGTACGTGTGGGATGTATGAGGTACTGGATTTGCTGAAACAGGGTTGGATGGTTACACAGGACAAAGGGAATTAAAGAGGTGTTTAAGTTCTCCCTATCTGTATATGAGAAGCAATGCCTGGAGTGAACTGCTTCTTCTAGCTAATAACACATCTGGATTTCCCCTGGGAAGGAATTAATGGTGAGGTCCAAGAGAAAGCTTCAGGATCCAACATACATGCAGTTTAGCTGGTCAGAAGACCCAGAAGTCTCAGGATTCCCGTCATTTCACCAGCGCACACTATACACTCTTCTTTTCCTCTGTTATTTCCAATAGATGGTGGCCCCTTACTTGACAGAAAATGTTGCTATTGCTCTCCCTTGATCAGATCAGTCCAAATTACTTTTACACTTTCTTTAATTTAAATTGAATAATCTCACAGTCACCTCTTTGATTATTTTCTGTGGCCATTTCATCCTTGAAATCTCCACTGTCTCTCTACATTGAATATAAAATAACATCAACTTCTATTGATTCAATGACTGTTTACTAAAGAAATTAGTCTGTTACCAGCCTGCTGCCTACAGATGTGCTGTTAAACAAAAGAGCACCAGTGAACAATGGAACTCCTCTATCATGCAATTATTAGAAAAGTTACTGATACAATTTCGCCCTGTTTCAACTGGCTGTCTCAAACAACTCCTAAGCACAGTTTATGAATTACCTCAAGCTGGCAAATAGTCTCAGCATGCATGCATGGAGGAAACCCATTTGAAGATTAAAAACACTTCATAATATGGCCATGGGTTATGCCATGCTGTTGATTTCTGCATCCAAAAATAGTCCTAGGCCCTCTTAATTTGCTGGTGTAGACTTGGCCCACATCATCATTAGCCTTGCCTAAAGATAAACGAAGTATTTCAAACTAATTTGGAATTATTACAACCATTTAAATACATTTAAATCTGTATTTAAATGCATTTCTTCAATGCGTGCAATGGTTTGCCGTTTTGTAAGAGGCAAGACACTCAGTGAGAGTCTTCTCACTTGTTTGAAGCTACTGAAATCTTATTGTGAACATCGCAGCTCACTTTATCTCTGTGATGAACAGAACCAGACTCTGCATTCAAACACCTCTAAACTTTGGGCATTCTGCCCAGCTTTGCTACTGGCATGGAGAAAATGATATTTTAGTATTATAGGGCTTTCTCCTATAACACTAAAACCATCAGATTCCTGGAAGACATTTTCTGTGCATAGAAAAGTGGGACTATAAAAGGAACAGAAATCTGCAAGGCTGGTCAGAGAGTGTGAACACACAGAGTTCGTGCAGGTCGTACAAAGTTTCAGAGAGCAAAACCTTATCAAGAGAGACACAGCTGCCCCAGCCACCATCCTGCAGGGACACACACATACATGTACATTGCCCTTTGTGTGCTCCACTGACTCCAGGGGGACCACACACCTGCACAAAGCTCAGCAGGATCCGGGACTGCCTGTTTCGGACTCTTCTGTGATCCCAACTGGCTCCTCTAGGTTCTCAGTAATTAATAACCGATCACCATAATGCACTATGCATTCAAAAATCTTCACCCAAGTAACATACACGTTGAATTCTTACTAAAGGCATCACACTAGGTAACTGCTTTATACTTATTTGGGCTACATCTTTCCACCCTTGTTTTCCCAGCTACTCTCACTAATACTCGGGAAATGCACAAGTTGATTTTGTTAGCATTTTTATAGTACTGGGAGCAAAGACGGAGGGGGTAATGAGAAGGAAGGGGATCATTTATCAAGACAGAGAATTAAAAGCAAAACTTGAACAAAAATACATTTGGGTTAAGATTTTAAATGGCATTTGCCTGAATTGTCTGGGAACCAATTTCCATCTGCTCTATCCTCCTGTGGCCAGAAGGCTTATACAATGCATTTTACACTGTGATTTTCCCCGTATTATGAGGGGGGAGTTACTTCAGATTCTACTGTGCTTCCAGAGTTTCAAAGCTGAGTCTTAACCTTTCAATCTGCTTATTAATACTCACGTCATGGCTTCTGTTGAGAAAGAGGTTTAGTGTCACTGTCCTCAATCAGTGTCCTTTCATTCACTTTCATTAAAGGACCATGTTTTCCTGACAAAGGATAACAAATGGACGCTGTAGGTCCCTAATGTGCTTTTTGACTACAGAGCCTGTACCATTTCTCTGAAGCAATGGCAATTATTTGTCATTTTAATATGACTTGGCAAGGAGATCCAAAAACATATGACCATTATTCATCAATATGTATATCTTGTGCTTGCATTAATATTAGAATATCATTATTATTACCCTGACATTGTATGAGTTGGATAAAATTACATCATGTAAAAAATGTATTAAGCTATGTTCATAGCTATATCCATATAGCAAGGCAAAAGCAATTTAAAGACCTGTAGCAGCTCTGTGTTCAATGCTGCTATTTATTCTGATTAGCAGAGAAGCTCCTTTACCTGTGTATTAATGAAATATGTTTCAGTATTGCTCTGCTGTTAATTGGGAACAGCAGAGTTCTGTGTTCTTATTGTTTCCAAACATATACAATGATTTCATCAATTTTCTTTCTTCCTAAAATCTCATTATATTCAATACTCCTGGCATTCCTGGTACATGGTCAAAAAATAAAATAAAATAAAATAAAATAAAATAAAATAAAATAAAATAAAATAAAATAAAATAAAATAAAATAAAATAAAATAAAATAAAATAACATAACTATAACTATAACTATAACTATAACTATAACTATAACTATAACTATAACTATAACTATAACTATAACTATAAATATAAATATAAATATAAATATAAATATAAATATAAATATAAATATAAATATAAATTTCTGTTCATTTGGGGGAATGGCATAGCTATGTTTTTCTCATTTCTTCCAGGTGTTTTTGTTGTTACTGTTTGTGTTCGAGCTATGTAAATTTCTATAAACTGAACTTGCACACAATAACTGAGACCATTATTATTTTTTCCTACAGAAGAATAAAAGATTTGTGCTTATGTCAATGAGAGTTGGATTTAGATCCAAAATTATTGGTTAAAGCCAGAGTGATACTTCTATTGTTTCCTGGTAGTGTTAAGAATGAAATTAAAAGTGGATGAAGAAAACATCCTAAAAGTATTTACTATTTTTCTTCTCATTCCCCTTCACTTGAAAAATAACATTACACTGTGAAAAAAGAGAGATGGAAAGCCTAGGAGTAAAAGCTCTGTAATAAAATTCAAGGGCCACAGTTTCTATTCAAGCAGGCTGTTAGCCTTCATTGCAGAGTTAATTCAGGGTATTTCTGTCAAGAGAGCATGTCTTGGGGAGAAAGACCCCACCATGAAATAATATTTAAGTAGTTATGTTTTCTCAGGTGACATACTTTCACATGACATGAAAAAGTTTCAAAGCACGCATTCTCTTGCACTTAGCAATGCAGCCAGTTCAGCCCTTCAAGGACATTTTCCTGGTGACTTGTTGGAAAAAATAATTCATAAATAAACACCAATGGCAACAATTATTAAAAATGATGGCATAGGCACATGGCTGCAACATGCTTTAAATGAATCATATTCAGTTTTGTATTACAAAGCCTGGAACCCACAAGTTCTAGTAATTAGTTTAGTAGCTGATGAATTTTATAAACTTGGTTTTTCACCTATTCGCCTCTCAGTTGGCTTAAGATAAGATGCAAGGAGCACAATGCTCTTACTTACATGTGTGCATGAGATATTTTTCAGGTCACTCAACCCCAGGCGTCTCATGTCTCCATTCAGTAGGCCTGGATTAATATCCACTAGGACCTCCTAGAGGCATGGGATTCTTCCCTTTGTTTATTCTCCTTGTCTTTCACTTAAGAACAAAAGCTACATTATTTTACCTCTCTAACATGATTTGTCAATTAATTCATGTTCACTCCAACTGTAGCACTTTATCAACTTTGTATCAGATATTTCTGTTAATATTAGGTTACTCTAAAACATTTAAACTCATCAAACCAGTCACATACATTAGTGTGCCATATGTACTTAGGTTAATATCTGTTATAGGAAGGGCTCCACTTTGATGACTTGAGTGCTTTCTTAGCAGGCAGAAGAAGAGAGTTGTAAGATGCCATTGAACATGGCACAACATAATGTGAAGCAACAGTTGCATCAACTTAGAAGCAGGCACACATTACAGACAAAGGCACATCAGCTATGCACATGGAAGGATTTTTGCAGAATACCATTTTGTGCAATTGAGGCAAAAAGACCAAAGACATGAAGAGAAAGAATCAGTAAATCAACATCTCCTGAACAGTGGGAGTAGAGTCCAAAAAAAAAAAAAAGCCCAGCAAGAGTTATGCCAAGTGCTATCTAAAAAAGGCTTATAGTTCCTGTCATTTTGTGCATTCTTTGTAAATGCAAAGGATGATATCGAGACACTTGACTCCCTCAACAACTTATTCTAAGAGAAATAGCTCATTGACCAATTACTCAAGTCAAAAAAGAGATAGGGGTATTCTTTTCACTACTGTTCCTATGTCGTCTTCACCCACATGCCAAGCAGGTAGTCCAGTCAGAGGGAGATAAGTAGGCCTGGCCAGTGCAAAGACAAATGCAGTATCAGGATGGAGAATAGCAGGTGCTGAAGGTGTCAGCACCATAACAATCACATAAAGCAGTGAAGAAGAGGCGAAACATGATCTGGACTGCTCTTAAACAGGTTTTGGTAAAGATTATAGCAGAGGGATTCCACAAACAGGTGAAACTTCATGTAGCATGAAGCCAGTATTGTAGTTTTCCATTCCTTACTAAGCATAGGAATGGTTTAGATATTTCAGGTTGGAAACATGTTTCTTCAGAAGTCAAATCCACAAAAGGACTGAGCTGCTCTAAAACTGCTGGGGATTTGACATGCGCAGAAAGAGATGAAACAGAAGATGGCAGCAAGCCACACTGTTCCCATTCCAGAACCTGGGGGTACCAAGTCCTGCTCTGTAAACCATCAGAATCACGTGAATAACAAAATAATGAAGCAGTTGGAGAGCTTGATCAAAGAGAAAGGATCCAAGACTTAGCTATTTGAGATGGTTCTCTGAGCAACAAGATCTGGAGACAGTGAGCTATGGTTAGACAGTTTATATCTGCCCAGAATGGATTCACTGGGGTGTACTTTTAAGACCACTTTGGGAATTACTTTCTGTTTCCTACCTTTTGATGCAAAATCTGTAAGCATGTGGCCAAAGCAGCCACATCAATGCTCAGTTATTGCTTGGAGTGCTTAACAAACATGCCTTTTCAGTGTTTTCTCAAGTGTATATATTACAGTAAGAGCAGTAATATTTCTTCAGTCTTCTGAGAGCAAGAGTGGAAACAATGTAAAATGGAAAACACAGCACAATTAAGACCATAACCTTGAAATAAGAACAGCTACACTACAAAGCACTGAAGGAAATCACACTGATTAAATATCTTTAACATGTACATATATTTGGCACTTCATTTGTGAGTTTTAAAGATTCAAGTTGTTTATCTTTCCAGTTTTTAGTAAACAAAATACAGCTGGAGTGAGCTGCAAGAAATCACTTTGTGCAAAATGGTTCGTGGAAGACCAGAATAGCATCTGAAATAGCAAATCACCTCCTGGTGCTATAGAGACAGATGATATCCTAAAAATAACGTTGATTTTTTTATTTTTGAAACTGCAGCCTTTATTAGTTTCCTGACCTGGCTTACCAGCGGGAACCCCACTACCGGACCTGTTGGCACAGTGGCTGGGGAGGCTCGTGACAGAGCAAGTAGCTTGAGGTGTGCACTGGCAACAGAAACGCTAGGACTACTACTGAAAGAAATGTACATTAAATATGGCCCAGTAAAATACGTCTGATGTAAGCTTTATGTCTTTTTAGGACTGCACGTTTGTCTAATTGCTCAGAAAACAGCAACATTTTTTCCTTGTGCTTCATGGGAGAGGAACCAGAGCAAAACACGTGTTTGGTAGCTACTAGTAATGGCCTGAAAAATCAAACCTTGCATGAAGCTATGAAGGGTTGCCACAAGCATTTGAAGGCTATAAAGAACAGTTTCTTAGGATAATCTAGAACAAAGAATATTGATCTGATGTTTAAAGTCTGGAAAAATATGGAACCAATATAAGATATCCCTTAATGGTCTTAATAATTTGGTATAGACACAGGAAGGCAGTAATGGCTTTGCTGTCATGGAGTTCCTTTAAAATGAGACCAAACAAAGCACTGGGGAATAAGAACAATTGAACAAGACCTTTATTTTCTATAACTTGGGGGTCCTCTTTATTCACTTCATAAATTTCTACTCTGTCAGTAGAGAAAACAGAGATGTAAAAAGAAAAGGGATGAACAGAAGGCACCAAGACTTATGCTAAAATACAGATATCATGTAATAAATTCAAAAGTATTTTTTCTTCATGCAGAAATTTTCTCTGCTGTTTCTTGTATCTATCACATTTGCTGTCATTAGCCACATTTTGCATGATGTAGCAATTTTCTGGTAAACTCTTTGGGACAATGATTGCCTTGTGCATTTGTTAATACAGTGCACAGAAAACTGAAACTTCCATCCCTTTTTCAGGTCCCCAAGCAGTGGTACCGAAAAAACAACAAAAAAAGGGGGTATGGGGGGTATTATCTTGCACTTTTTAAAGCTGCAAATGATGTGTATTATATTTTTGTTGCTGCTCTTTCCTTCCAGTGAAGGCAAATATTTATCTTGAGAGGCCAACTAATGCATAATAGAAGCACAGTATTCCACATAGCACAGCGCTGCACCAGAATACCTTCAAATTCCCTTCTTGAAGGATATTTACTGTCCTTGACTTTGAATGTCCTTTGGGAAAGAGAGGAAATTCGGTCTTAGATTTCCTAAGCAGTAGCAAAAGCTAATCAAACTCACTTTCACTTCTATTTCCAGCATGTGCATTGCCTTCTGATGAGGACTGCAGCCCATGAGAGCTTAACCCAAATCTAAGACATTTCCCACAGGATCTCTGGGCACACTGGCACAGTAAGCAACTCCATGTCAACGTCAACTGATTTTTAGCCAATCTGTGGTCCTTCAGAAGTTACCTTCAGAATCCTAGTTATATTTTGACCTGGAGAACCTGGCATTATGTGGTAAATTTCCAACAGTAATGGCAAATTCATTTGGCCTAAAGGGAAATTTTCCAATAGGAAAGGGGTTTTTTATCCCATTCTTACTTCTTCTAAAACAGAAACACTGTGTATACCATTGTTTCTAGCTTGACAGTGACATTATTATGAATGGACACATATGGACAATACTTGGGCCAGATTAAACCTCACTATAATCTGACTTCAAAACACTGTCTTGGAGAGCTCTGGAGGATATCTTTGGACGTGGCAGGAAAGAGCATTCTAAGGAGCAACCTGTGATGACATGTAGCTTTTTTTCTACTTGGTAGACAGTCGCTTATGTCCACTGCTACTAAATTCTGCCAAAAAATACACTTTGGTGAGCTTTTCTCATCTATTCCACTTTTAATTTCTCGAGGAAAAGGATACCAAGACCACCAGCATGAAAGACCTTCTGTTCTAACAGAGTTATAAAGTTAGCATCTGGAAAAGAAATACGCAAACCATGTGTTTCCAAAAATCTATATTCTGGTAATTCAGCTAAAGAATAAGTAGTATGAATATATCAAAACAAAATAAATAGCATTACATGATCACATTGTTTGAATCCACAAGCTGATTAAATAACTCAAGAATTCTTATTAAGGTCTACAAAATAAAGTTAGTTGTGATGCTATCTAGTACTCTATCACAAAGCAACAGTCCTTCATCCATCTCAACCAACATAGGTTCCACAAAAAAACCCAAACAAACAAAAAAACCCCAAAACAACAACAACAACAACAAACCACACACACAAAAAAAACCAAACCAAACCAACCAACCAAACAAACAAAAACTAACACAGCAATTTGCAAAAATTCACAGATATCACAGATAAAACTAAAAATTTCAGCTGATTACGTCTCCAATGCTAAGTGAGGCAGGCTGTTCAAGCTATCAGCTGTCAGTTTTGCAGTGCATCTTTTATCTCTTAATACAAAAATGTCATCAGGTATAATTCAAGATAACATGTTAGATTTCATATTCATAGGAATGTGATCTCTCAGGACCAAACACTGAACTTCCGATGATGCAATGACCTATGCAATATATCTTTACATATCAGGATTGTCTAGTCTGTTGACTGCTTCATCATATGGGAAATTAATTATTTTAGACTGGCCAAACACAAATACCTCTTTGTTAAGCATAATGTCACTGCATAGCTAGAAGCTGGTACCTAATGAATAATAGTCATTTTATACAAACACAATAGCAAGACTTTTTCCTGTTACTCAGTTTTGATCATGGGGACTTTGATTACCTTCTTGGTACCTGTAACGCAACTCAAAAATTTATTTGGGAAAGGAGAAAAAATGTAGCTTGTAAGAAGTTGGAAGTAAAACCATACAATATCCCAATAATTCATTAACTCTTATATGCCCAGAGAATTACAGCTTTTACAGAAAAATGCTTGTCAAGTTTCCTGTACATTTTAGAATTTTATAGTTGTAAAAATGACTTACTGAGACAACAAATCTAGAAGAGAATGTCCGCTTTGTCTTATCACAGTAAAATCTATTATCCACCCCCAAAAAAACCCCAATATGTGGGGAACAGATACAATGGTAGAAATTCCAGAAGTAGTCACAAGTAAGCAAAGCACAACTTTAGTCATTAGGCAAGCAACAGAAGTAAGTAAAAGATTTGTTTGCTTAAAACAGGAAAGCTCTGTTTCATTGCAGAGACTGGGGTAAAACTGGGCTCTGTAAAGGCTTGTGCTTATGATCAAGTATTTCAGCATGCTTGTTCAAATAAGGAAATGTTGACAATTCAAAGGAAAGCAATGTAAGCCCATTTTCTTAAATGAGTGTACCTCATTGGTAGATGCAAATATTTGTCAAAAATAGATGAGTTCTTATTGAAAATGCACAATAATTAACCCAAATTAGAACATAATCTAGTTAAAGGAAGTTATAAGAACGGTTCAAAACTGCACCAGGGGAGGTTTAGACCGCACATTAGGAAGTGTTTCTTTACCAAAAGGATGGTCAAACACTGGAACAGGCTTCCTAGAGAGGTGGTCGAGGCCCCAAGCCTGGTGGTGCTTAGGAGGTATTTGGACATGCCCTTAACAACACGCTTTCAGTCAGTCCTGCAGTGGTCGTGCAGTTGGACTACATCATTGTCGGCCTCTTCCGAATGAAATTGTCTAGTCTATTCTCTATTCTCCTCAAAATGAAAAATATAAAGTTTGGTTTCAAGAAGGTCAGAACACAAAAGTTATACTGTAAATTTTACTTTGCCTTATTGCTTAATTCCAATTCTAAACATATTCTATTTGTTTTTCAGCATACTTTGCCATTCTTTTTGCTAACCGTTATCTTCCATGGACTTGGGTGAACGAACTGCATCAAACTGACCCTTCACATAGGATTCTACTGAAAAAAGGGAAAGAATAGTCTGTTTGAATTCCTACTGATCCTTCTGGGTGAAATAGCGACTTTGCTGGAATTGCCAGGAATATGGTCGTGGATTTAGTAACTTTTTTCATAATACATATGATTTTTCTTTTAGTTAATTAGTTGTGTAAAGGAAAACATGGTACAGCAACAACACAAGGTGAACTCTGTCATTGGCTTGCATGAGATAAGCATAAGTGGGTTGACTACATCTCACATTTAAAAGATCAAGTTAATTACTGTATAAAAATCAAGATATTGCTCTTAAAACTGAAACATTAAAATTGCATAATGTTTCCAAGACAAAGCTTTCCGTAAACCATATTTACATCTAACTGAACCATACTCAGAACTATTGTCATAAATATTTTGCAGTCGAGCAAGCTAAAGCTACTTTAAAAAGGAACTGTCAATAATTTCTAAAATAGAACATAAAAATAACTAAGGTGTCCTTTTGATCCTTGTAAGTATACTTTATTTGTCCTTGAAAAAAATATATCCAATGTACCTTTCAAAATGATTTATTATGTGTTATTGTTACAGTGTTCAATATTGTTCAATACTGAACTACTGTACTGATTACCACTCTCCCAGTCTGCTTTAGTTCTATCATGTGCTTTTATTTACCACCTGAGGCAAAAACATTTTAATTGGTTTAGGGAAGCTTGAACTCTCTTTTATCAATGACACATTTCATCAAAATAGAATGAAGCCAGGAGCAGCACATACTCTCCCAGTGTTGAAAAACAATGGTTTTGTTTGAGGGCTTAGGTTTGGAAATGGAGCTCTGCAGTGTAAATTACTTAATCACTTTAACAGCAACAGCAGAACATCTTGGATTTGTTCTTCTTCTTCATTCTGGTTTGGTGTTTTGGGGTTTGTTTTGGGGTTTTTTTTAATAGTAAGAAAACTTATAAACAGATTGCACTAAATTTTTCATAGTTAACTTTATTCTAGACAAATACATTCTGCAAACTGACCCTTAAGTCTGTATTATACATTCACCAAAGTTCTAGCATATAACACAGTTTATAGTACAGCAGGTGACAGAACTACTAATAAATCATGTACTTTTTCCTCATTTAAGAAGTTTCTATTCAAATTATATTGACAAATAACAGAGAGATAATTGTAATAATATTTGAAATAAGTTTCATTGTTTGCAGTGCTTAGAAACCTAGAAAAGATTTTTTTTTTTCCAAACCAAAAATGCACTTTTAAAAAATCATGAGACTTTCTTGTGGAAGACGTCATATGACTTGTGAACAACAACAACAACAACAAAACCCCAGTTGTCTTTTTGTTTTACTAGGAGCGCGAAGTTGACTAGGCCAGGACCCCACTTGGAATATAATATTTTTAAAAAGTTATTTAAAACAAAAATATATGTGTAACTACCATATAGTAGTTAAACTTAATTAAAAACAAGGAATAAATCTACTAGTGTGTTTCAATATTTTCAGCTGTGATCATAAATATTTTACAATGAACTATAACAAGAATTATATGACATAAATATTTTTCCATGAACAACAGAATCAATGAGCCCTTTTCCCCTCGAAGGTTATGCATTACAACCCTCACAGCACCTGCCGCAGCTCCTGCTTTTATCCCAGCTGTTTATCTGGGCAAAATGTGTACTGACCAGCTGGTGGTGGCACACACAGGGTGACTGACCAGCCAGTTTCTGTATCAGCACAGGTTGCGGTTCCATGTGTTCTTACGCATGTAAGTTCTCTATGTCTTTTCTGCAGTGAAGGAATCTTCTCAATCCAAACATCAATTTTCACAAAACTTCTCAAAATTCATTACCTTTAAGATCTCAGATAACTCACCCACGTTATTTGAAATTGGTTTCTAAGGTTCAAAAGTTTTTAGGGGCAGTTGAAAGGAAAGATGTACAGACAGACCAAAAGAATAGTTGCATATGTTCTGTTTCTTTAGGAATTCAGGTTAAACAAAAGCAATAAAAAGAGACACCTATGATCTTTATCTTTTGGCTTGCACAGCAGTACCTGATGGCATGTCAGAGACCCATCAATGTCACCAGCAGTCACTGGAAAACTCTGCTGCTTCCCCTGACATTTGTGGTGTTTGCTCTCTGCCTGTTTACTGCAGAGGGAACAAAGGGAACAAGTCCACAAACCTGAGATGCTGCAGAGGATGTGCTGGGCACCCAGGGCACTTGTTAAGAGGTCAAATGGCCCCACTTCACAGTTACAGGCTTGGGGAAGGAATGCCTTGTTAACCTTAAATCACACTTGTGACAGGTTGAGAAAAAATGCAAAAAAGCATGATCTCCAGAACAAAAAGTACAGTTGAAACCATTTACAGAATACATTGACATAACCATTATTACTTTCTACAATTAGTTTACCTTTACACTAGCAACCTATTTTTCTCCTAACAAGATGCTAATAAGGTTTTCAGGTTTTGTGCATTTATTTTTCCTCACTTTTGTTGATATCTTAAGTCTTACAGCTGTTTTCTTCTTTGATTAAATTGATCTCCTTCAACCAACTTAATTCTTTTTTCTCCTTTAATATGAAACAACCTCACAAGCTTATAGTTAGAATAAAGTTTTTTTTTCCCCTTTCACAGTTACGTAATTCTTTCTCTTACACCTAGAAAGGAACTTAGTAAGATGAGGTGTAATGAGGAATGTATTTTTCAGTGGATCTTATACTCTTTATCAGTTTTTGCATTAGAAACATGCATGATGCAAATATCTAAAGAAGTTATTGCTGTGTAGCTTATTGCTTTCTCCATCTTGAAAACAGATATTGGCAGTTATTAAACACTTCAGGGTGATCATGTGTCTTGGATGACCAGTCTTCAAGCTTTTCATTTTAGGCATACCATAACACTATGGCTTTGAGAAGATTTTGAACACTCTAGTTGGAGCTGAATATATCATGCAGGTGATTATTTTGGTAAAGCTTCTCAGGTAACTTTAGATGCGAAATAACACAGATCTCTCTCCCATTGTTCAACTCTTGATAATTCTGAAGAAGCATCATTCTGAAGAACCTCCATAGATGAAGACAGTATTTGATACTAGAAATTCATACTGCAATACTGCTAAAGGTATTTATATTTCAAAAGACCAAGCAGAGTTTCTATTGCCATCGGTGTTCCAGGTGAGCTGCTGCAAAAGCATCTGGCAAATCTCTGCCAGATCCTTAAGCTGACACAAGGTTGAAGGTCTGGCACTGGCATTCATGCCAAGTTCCACACTAACAGATATTTGGACAGGCATTGGAAACGACTTTCATGACATACTTTGTGTCCAACATCAACACTTTTCCAACAGCATCCTAACCAAGCTTATTGTTTCGTTTATTCTGAAACAGGAAAGAGACTGTCTTCTGTCTGGGGAAATACTATTGGTATTTGGCTGAGTGTTACAAAAAGTGAATATATAGAACCTAATTATAAAAACTTGCCCCTGTGAAAGTTGTTTTGCTTTGGTTCTTGAAAAATGCTCTATTAACACAGTTTGTTGACAAGTCATAGGTAAGTACAAAAAAATGGCAGCCCTTCAAAATCATTTGTTGAAAATCTATCTGACTTTGGGCTTCTTTGGACTTAAGGTTCTGATTACATAAGTCAGCACTACAGTATTTCTTTATCATGCACAGTGGATATAAGAGGATAATATTTTTTAATGCTTATGAAAAGTGTACTGACAAAAGAGTTAGATGTTTATTGAAAATACTTTAAAAATGTATTTTAAATTTTACTTGAAAAATACTCAAAAAACATACTGCAGGAGACGATGCTTCCAAACCTGACCTAATTTCCAACAAGCCAATCACAAATTCTTGTGCTGAATCCTAATTCTGTTCAGTAATCTAAAATATTCATTTTGACATATCAAAACTTAGAGTCAAGTAAGGAAATCAAGTACTGCAGACCCTGCCTATTAAGAAGCTCAAAGACAGCAAAAGACCCAGCTATAGCAAGATCCACAGGCAAATAGCAAAGTAGCTATAACATTTGGTAACAGGGGAAACATTTGGCACATTATTACTTCATCGTCTCCACCTACATAAACGCAGTTCAGCAGAATACATTGTAAAAAAAATTCTCTGTAGTTTGTATAAGGCCTGGTTGATCTTACATAAAACAACAATGCATGGAAACAAAACTAGATCCTATGATTTACAATGTTTTTTTCCATGTTATTTATTACACTGAATGGCTTTAGATATATAGCGTATATATTTAGTATTCATCTCTGGATTGTTTTGAGTTACCACATTGTTTCTTAAATTCTATTCCCTTTCTTTCCTTTTGTTTATTGGGTGTAATAAATTCTTATTGTTTCTCTTTCTTCATTTTACAAGATAAAACTGTACTTAATGCCTCATCTTATGTGTATAAAAATGGAAGTTGATGGAGTACACTGTTATGATTTATACATCGTCACCCAGAACTCTCTGTGTATTTAATCCCATAGTGAGACTATAATGTCTCTATAACTACCATTTATTCCTGAATAAAATTATTTGATACAAAAAATATATAACTTTGGGGGAAAAAACCCACAACATTACAAGAGAGAAAACCAAGAATGGCTAGAAACAGATCAGTTATCAATGTGCAACAGTCAACCTATCTGAAATCAGACTTCGGACTTCAGTATATATTGCACATTTGTTTTGTGTTGGTGCTTTTCTTCTCTGGAACGTTAGCCTGAGGGAACAAACATGATCCTATAACCAATTACTACCTACATACAAACCTTTCCTTTTTAAGTTTTCAACCAGTGGACTGTCAGAGGGGGAAATCTCAAAGCCTGTTAATTTTCTAGCTAGTAATGGGGTGGAAAGGCACCAAGAGACTTCAGCTCAAGTAGAAAACTGCTAAGCTGCTAATCAAAGCACTCACTGTATAGCTTATGCAATCTCTGTACACAGTTGCTGACTCAAGGCAGTTTAGCATCAGTAAAATCACTTTGCCTCTCCACAGAAGATAAGCCTGGAAAAAATACTAATAAACTTCTCTCAGCAGTAGGAATACACATAATAATAATATTAACAATAATCACGATCATAACAACAATTAGCCTGGGAATCAAAAGTTACAGAAAACCCAGTTGGACGAGGAGGAGCAAAACGTCTAGTTTTCAGATAGATCACCATCAGTGTGTGCAAACAATTACATGACATGATTATCTGCAATGACAAAGTGAATGCAGTTCCTAGGAAGTTCTCATGAGAGAAAAGCAGATATCAACTGAAATATCAAGAAGATACAGAGAAGGTGGAATGAATATTATACTGTTCATGCACTTCTAAGACTCAAGTAACATGCTATACAAATGAAAACTCGTAACTCATTTCTTCTTCTTCAATTTTAGTTGTTTCATCTTTATATCATCCCCTGCAAAAGAAAACTCCATTGACCTGTACCTTCTACTTTAAAAATATCAATAAAGATAGATCTCTCTAACTTCAGTTAGCTCATACACATTCCATGACTACTATGTAATGAATCCCTTAGGCAGACTCATTTAGGTTAGAAGGAACCACTTGAGAACACTTACACCAACCCCCTACTCAGTGTATGTCCATTTAGATCCAGCTGCTGAAGGCCGTGCCTAGTTGAGTTTCAAGTATTTCCATGGATGGAGATTCTACAACCTATCCAGACAACCAGTCTCAGGGCAAAAGTTTTTCCCCTTGTACTGGGACTGAGTTTCCCATGTTTTGATTTCTGATCACAGCCTCCTGTCCTTTCACAGTGCTCCTCTGACAAGAGTCTAACTCTGTGTTCTCAACATCCTCCTGTTAGGTAGTCATATACAGCAATAAGTTTGCCCCCGTTGCATTGGCCTTCTTTTCGTAGGATGGAACAAACACATCTCTCAGCCTCTCCTTGTACACCACATGCTCCAGCCCCCAAAGCATCCCAGTGGCCTTCTGATGTATTTGCTCCACTATGTCAATGTATTTTCTGTGCTGGGGAGCCCAAAACTGGACATGGCACTAGAGATGTGGTTTCACAAGAGCCAGATAGAGGGAAAGAACCACCACTTCCAGCCACCTGCTGGCTGCCCTCCTCCCAACGTAGCCCATGACGCAGCTGGCCTTCTTTGCCAGAAGGGCACACTGATGACTTGTGTGCAACTCATTGCCCACAGTGACCTCGGGTCCTTTTCTACAAAGCTGCTTCCAGCCAGCCAGAGCTGCCCTGTGCTGTTACATGGGCTTCTTCCACCCCAGATGCAGGACTTTGCATTTGCCTTTGGTGAACTTCATGAGGTTCCTGACAGCCCATTTCTGGAGCCTGACAAAGTCCCTCAAACAGCAGTCTTGCCGACCAGTGTACTGACCACCTTTCCCAATTCATATAATCTGCAAACTTGCAAAGCGTGCGCTCTATCCAGTCACTCAAGTTGTTACTGAAGACAAGCATGGTTGGCGTCAATCCATGAGGCATGCCACTCATAACCAGCTGTCAGGTAAGCCTTGTACCTGTGATCACCACCCTTAGAGCTCAGTGGCTGAGATAATTTTCCACCCACTTTACTGTCTATTTATCCAATCCACAGCTCACCAGTTTGGCTATAGGAACACCAGGTAGCCAGTTCAAGGCACTGCTAAATTCAAGGTATACAACATCCACTGCCCTCCCCTGCTCAGCTAGTCATTTAATCACAGAATGGAAAACAGATGTCCCTTCCAGACGACATGGCACAGAGGATATACAGGTAACCTAAAGAAAGCTTATCATAGACAATGAATGGCCAGAGGACACTGGAACCAATTGTTCAGCAACCATTTCCAACTAGGTACAAACTAGGAAAAAAAAATAAATCCAGAAATCTGGGAAGCCATAACCAGTTCCCTGCTGGCCTTGTGTTTTCTTCTGAAATTTTGTGAGGAAACTTCCCTGTCACCCAGAGTTCTGCTCGTTGCAAACATGATGCCCTGTGAAATTAAAAAAAAAGGAGTCAGGATTTTCATTTGCTCTGTCACAACTCCTCATGCAAATGCAAATTTACGGGAAGCTCTGACGTGCAACGTTTTGCTTATACATCTTCATTGCTAATTGCCTAAAGTGGACGTATTTCTTCACTGAAATACACAAAACTTGTTGAAATTTTTGTCACATTAGCTGCACATTGATTTTCTTTGCAATGTCACGTGAAAAAGGTACCAAGCCAAAAATATTCCTCTTTCGTCACGTGATTCATCATAGCACAAACTTACATTCACGGCTCCTGACAAGCTCTTGAGTTTTGCTTTCAGCTGCACTTCTCCAGAATGAAGCTATCAAAGAAAGAGGAGAGGAAAGCTGCCCTAGGATTCCCCTGTACACAGGTGATGCCACTGGAACTATACTAATGCTAACTGCCTATGATGGTTTTTAAAACAAAAAAAATGGTGAAGCGATAGTAGAAACGAACAGCTTTTGAAACTCATGCATACACATATCATGTAATGCTAAGTTTTGCAGAAGACTATGCAAGGATGTACCATATGTCAAATTGCAGAACAGGCGCTGACACTACCAGTTTCATACAATTTAATAACAAGCATTTCAACTTCAACTGTTTCTAGTGACTCAATAAGATGCTCAGGTATCAGACTGTCTCCTCTGTTTTCCACAGAGAGCCATCTTAAGATGAAAGTGGCCATAATACTCTGGATTTATCTGTTGATTATTTTTTCTTAACAGTAGTGTTAGCAGCAGTCCCACTGTTGTGTTGAATGAGCAGTTTTCTTCTTAGCCTTACTTTTCAGGAGTGCATATATTTTTAAAAGAAAATGGGGCTAAAATTTCCACTAATTTTGGATAGCCTTGCAGTACCAGTATTTTAAACATCTGGCAAAATTTCACTTTGCTGTGAGGCAGAATAACCAGAATTTCATTATTTAAGATGAATTTGATCCTTTCAAATATTTTGGACCCATAATCATTAACAATCAAATAGTGAAATCATTTAACTGGAAGAACAGATTTTTGCCATGATTAAATATATGCTTCAAAATGCTTTATTTCATGTTCTTTGTTTAAGAATTTTACTACACTTAATAAATGCAATTCAAACATCACAAATAATTATATGTGTATATGTATTACACGTATGTATGTATATTAGAAATATATTAGTTGCCACTACGCTGAAGTATAATCACCACTACAAAGTAAGAAACACAAGCAGCAGTTTGGAGCAGGAGATAAAAAGCACAAAAGATATTCAGTCAAATCTACAGTTGAGGAATAGGTAAGTGGTATATCACTGAATACTTGTGAATTTTGCTAGAGGACTGTCACCACCTCTAATTGTATGAAAAGGCCTAAATGATTTTAAGCATAAATCTTCAGGAAAAAAATGCTCTCAATGGTGTGCCTAATAAGCATAGGCAATTACTGTCCTTTCACACAGTCACTGTAATTGTGATTGCTCTGACTACATCCCCAAATTAGAGAAAAAAATGCAAGCACAGTTACACAAACTTTCTGCCTGAATGATTGCAAGTCATTATTTTCTTCTCATCTGAAAGATGGATTTATGAATGGAAAACATACTGGATACAAATGAAGAAATGTGGCTTAATGGATATAAATCTCCTTAGTATTAAAAACAAGGTATGCCATGTGTTGGATGTTAAAGATGGGCAGCAGATACAAACACAACAAAAATGGGGGACTACATAACAGCTATACTAAGGTGGAATAGCTAACATATGATGGAAAGATTTGAGTGGCCACTTGGTGCTGGAAATATAATGATGATGACGATGGCGAATGATTATTGTCAAGAAGCTAAGGAAAGCTGGATGAAAGCATGAGGCTGTGGAAAGATGTACAGGAGAGTGAGCATATGTGACTTGCAGGGCAATTGCACAAGAGGCACTAAGAACAGCATAAGAGACAATCAAATGGGAAGACTGAACAGATCGTTAAAGTCTAATGGATGGGTATACACTGAAATGCAGATATTATAGCTTCCAGAGCAAATCAAAGGCAGGAGTTCACTAAAGGAGTTCACTTTTCTAAGAGCACGTAATACCTAAAGCTATTTAGAAGGGAAGTAAGAAGATAAAAAAGCCACCTCTTAATAGGCTCGGCCCTTTCTGCAATTGATAGTTTCACAAAACCCAAAGAAAACGGAATTTGCACAAAACGGTGAAACTTACTTCTTCCCACCTAATGGCAAAATTTCAAAGAAAATCCTTTCTAGTACTTGCAGTGGGGGTCCATGGTCCATAAGGACCATGAATCATTCTAGGTATTTTATCTCAGGAATAGATTGTTTTCTCTAACAGAAGAATGTAGTATTGAGGAAATGCTCCTATTCATCTACACAGTTTTTGACTGAGAGAGGAATGTGGTATGAGGATATGTTCCTAATTCATCTAGACATTTCTAGATCACAACCATCCCTTGAAGCTCTGACGCCTATCAATTGCTACTTAGAATGACAGGAGAAAGGGTATTAGATTTTATTAGTCTTTATTCTTTTGTTATAAAGAAAGTAAGAAAATGGGAAGTAAACAAAAATGTCAGCAGAATTTTGTACATGGAGAGATTTGAAAGAAAAAAAAAAGAATAAAGCTGTTTAAATGTTCAAGAATAAAAGGTGTCAGTAAAAATGCCAACAGTGTGTAGAACAGGGACAAGTCATGGTTGTTGTAGGAAACCATAAATTTGAAATCCTTAACTTTGTGTGTTCCAAAGCAGATGTTCAGCTGCTATAAATCAGCAAAGCTCTCTGATCCTTAATTTCTAAACTACAGGATTGTGCTGAGGATTTTTTGCACTGAATTTAGTTAAAGTAACGTTATTCGAGCAATTTTAAGAACTACAACACCCTCTAGTGGGCTAAGACTTTTTATTCAAATATGGTAAACCAGTTCATTTAAACCATCTGAAGTAACCACTGGTTGCGTTCTTCGAAACATCGAACTTGAGCACATGACTCACATATACACAGTCTATACAACAAGCTACATGTAAGCTATTATGGTGTATAAAATCCTCCTATTTATTTTGGTGTGATGACAACATTGCGTAAAGAGGAAATAGGAATTCATCTTCTGAGGAAAGACCCATCTTGAATCAATTCTGACCTCCCTCTCCCTAAGGTTTCTCATCTGACGGGTGCTTCCCTCAATACTCCCCAGCATCTCCCGTGAACAAATCATTGTTCCCAACATGGTTGGTGCCTGTCAATCTCTTGTCCTTGCATTCTTCCTTATGTATTCTTAAAATGTCATGAGTATGTGAACCTTTTGCAAAATGCATTGTAGACACAAATGTGTCACAGGCCCAAGGAACTCACAGACTCTTGCAGAAAGAGTATCAATAGAAAGTAGATGGGATTTTCAGCCAGCTCTGTGAAAAGAGATGAAATAATGAATTTTCATAACAGATCTGAAGGACAAAATGTTATACGGGAAGAAATAGATTGTTCCAAAAATAAAAAAGCAATAACATTTACATTAATACTTAAGGAGACAAAACAATGGTTAAGGATGGAAAATGAAACAAAAGGCAAGTGTCATTAAACATAAGTACTGTAGATGAAAAGGAGATGAGAACATAAAGAAAGGAGTACCACTGTGTCGGGCTTTTAGAGGAGTTTAAAACAGAAAACTTGAGAATGAAAAAAAAATTAAGAGAGCAAGACACTTAAATGGGCAAATGGTTTTGATTGCCACACTTAGGGAATGAGGTTCTTGTCCCTTTAGTACAGACCACTTTCTGAGTGTCTTTCTTTTCTCCTATCAGCAGTGTGAACCATCTCTTTCTTCATTCTGCGTTCTTCCAACACATCACCTGCTTCAAAACAAAACTTCCTCAGTAAAACTAAATTTCCCTAATCTCTCCAAGATAAAAAGAAAAGCTGGTCTAAATGCTTTGATGGAATTTTCTGCAGGAAACAAGTCCTTTTGCAAAACTGGAATGTTCCTGTCCAATTTTGACTAAATTTCATGTATTTCATTCTTTTAACATTTCAATACAATTAATATATTTCAATTCAGTTTTACTTAAATCAAACAATTCAGTCTTTTACAGAATCACAGAATAGTTATGGTTGGAAAAGACCTGTAAGATCATCAAGTCCAACTGTTAACCTAGCACTGCCAAGTCCACCTCTAGAATGTGTTTCTAAGAACCTCATCTATGTGTATTTTAAACACCTCCAGGGATGGTGACTCTACCACTTCCCTGGGCAGCCTGTTCCAATGCCTGACAACCCTTTCCATGAAGAAATGTTTCCTATTATCCAATCTGAACCTCCCCTGGCACAACTTGAGGCCATTTCCTCTTGTCCTATCACTTGCTACTTGGGAAAATAGACCAACACCCTCTGTGCTACAACCTCCTTTCAGGTAGTTGTAGGCAGTGATAAGGTCTCCCCTCAGCCTCCTTTTCTCCAGGATAAACAGCCCCAGTTCCCTCAGCCTCGTAACTTCTTGGTTTGGAATGTAGTTCACATTACTAAGCTGGATGATTCTATATGCTTTTTAAAGATTTAACTGTATTACTAGTTCTTTTTAACTTTTCTTCTCTGCATTGTCAGTGCCAGATAAACTCTGCCATTATCCAGAGGGCAGTGACTGCACAGCAACTTATTAGCCCATTCATGTCTCATTAACCTTGCCTGAGCCCCTTGTAACTAATGACAGAGATCTAGTATCGGCATCACCGCATTGGTACTTGACATTCTTAATTTAATTATATCCCTAATAATCTTAATAATTACAGACTTTTTCTTGCCAATTACAATGCTATTCTTTTTTCCATTTGCTCCCCAAAAAATTGCATTCCACAATCCAAAGGCATTTGCTATGAGCCATACACTGAGTGACCACATAAGGATAATGGATGTTTAAATTTTACCTGTCTCTGTAAGATTACTTTATTTGAAAATACCAGAAAATCTCAGTGTGCTCTGTGAGGGGAAAAAAAGGACTCTTGTCTTTAAACAATGTCAAAACACCATGGTAACTTGCAAATAATGAATAAATTACTGTTTCTAAAATAGTCCATTTTATCATACTTTTTTTTTTTTCTACACTTACACTTATGAATCTTAAATAAAATACAACAGTGAGTGGAATTGCTATGTTCTGATGTACGTTTACTACATTTGCTATGTTCTGATCTACGTTTTACTACAAACATAGGGATATTCCCTCATCGGTGTTTCTGCAAATGGTGGGAGTTACAGCTCCAGCAGTTTTAAACAGCTTACCTAAAACTAATATTATCTATACCATTAAGATACTATTAACATATATATAGTATATATGCAAGAAAGAACTCTTTTTAACTAGCTCTGTTGGCTATCACAGAAAGTTGCAATTCTCCAGGAATTCCTTCCCTTTCCACCAAGGATGTTAGCCACATACACACACTCAGGAAAATCAGTAGCTCATTTTGTCTCATCAACAGATCCTGAGGGCAAATATCTACCAAGAAATTGCCCATTTTCTCTTTTCTGTAATTTCAGTAGGAATCAGTCCTTTGCAAACTTTTTCAAATCTAGCACTAGTTCACCATTTAAAAAGAGAAAACAGGAGACACCAGAGCTTTATGTTTCTTAAGACTGGGAATCTACCTTCTCGGGGAATCTAGTGCTGATGCACAGGTCAAAATATAAGGAAGTTTACCCTCTTCTCAAAGTAAGGAGGCCTAAGGAGAGAAAAAAATTAACCATGCAAGCCTCAGGACCTCAGTATGAAGAATTTCTCTTTTGTGTTCCAATTTCCCCTCCCATCTTCCTGCTGGCAGAAAGCAACTTACTCTGCCCATTCCCAGGAGTGTGGGACCTTGCTCTTCACCAGGCAACACACCCCACAGGGCTCCCCCAATTCAGGATGGCAACACTGAGCAGACAAGGATGACCTTTTGTTCTTGTCTCTTCTGTATAGCGTCTCACTGGCTGACTTGAGCAAAAAAACACGGATAAGCGTCTCTCTCCCACAGCGCTTTACCATCACTGTTACAATTTTATCTTTAGCTCTTAACTGAGAGTAATTTGGAAGGGTCGATGTCACTCACTCTTGCTGCTTACCCACAGTCCAGAGTCTACCTCTGCTGCAGCAGAGGGAGCGACCAGCATTTTGTAAACTGGAGACACTAATTACTCCCCAGACACAAATGTGCCCACAAATAGATTTTGAGTAGGATTTTTGATATCAAAATTCCTTCTCAGAAATCATCCCGAGAGCAAAGAGGTACATAACACTTCTTGTAGCACTGTCAACAAAATCCAGATACTTTCTCATCAGTCCAAGCAACAGATAGACAACTAAACACTTTTATGATTTGTTCAATGGCCTTTTCTAGCCCACCACAATTTTTCAACTTCTTAGTAATAGTTTTTCTTTATAGATCTGATAGTGTGATTTTTGTTTTGTTGGGGGGTGGCTTGGAGGTAATCAAATGGAAGTAAACAGAAAAAGGAACTGTAGAAAACTTTAATTGTAATCCTCAATTACAGGTCATCACTAATATCAGAAAAATTTAGTTGTACACCACCACTGTGATTCCCTTCAGAGCTGTATGCACTAAGTAGCTTGGCATTTATTAATATACTTGTTTTTCCTACCATCCAACCCAGACAATGCATTTTCAAAGACAAGTAAGATAAAGTTATCTCAGTGTGGATGATCTTTGAGATTTGTCTGGCAAAAATGTACAATGTCTGTAACTTGTATTGCAGTCTGTCAACAGTTCACAGCAGTAAACCCATAAACTCTCAATTAATCCAAAAACTTTCAGGAAAATGTTTAATGATTAAAAAACACAATCGCTAAATCAAGAGGGGCTGCACGCATACAGAGTTCTTTACCTTCTTCTATGTAGCAAAGAACCATTCTAAAATCTCACATACTAAATTAATAGAATCAAGCTAAACCAAGTGAGTTTGGATTAGGGATTAGAAGGGAGAGAATGGCAGTTGCCATGTTTTCCTAAAAAACCAAAACCTCCAAAACAGCCTGCAGAGGGAATTAACAACATTTCACATGAAAAAAACCAAATAAGTGAATAGTGCATATTATTTAAGAGGAGAAAAAGAAAATTTACAGGTATTTTTAAAAGTGCGCAGTAAGTCAGCAAACTAACCACATGATGGCACTCCAACATTAAAACAAAATAAAACAAAAACACACAGAAAACAAACCACACAAAGAAACCACTCGTGCATTTAACAGAAACTACTTGAAAAAGTGGCTCAAATCCATGCATACTTCTCAGAATACATTCAGGCAATGCTAAAGAGCAGTGATTTTTAATCTTTCTTGATTTGTGTACCTCTAAACATTTTTAAGGAGGTAAAGACCCTATATGCAGAGAGGTCTGCTGTTTTATTCTTATCTTCCGTGAAACCCTGACTTCATAGTACAGTTCATACATCCCAGAGTCCGCAGAAACAAGATCTAAATAACATTGTGTCATAGTTGTAGCAAATACTGCCTCCATGTGTTAGTCTGCTGATTTGCACATTCTTTGTTCAGAGTTCACACTCCAATCCACATACATTCTGTTTCTGAAGTACAGTATACGTATACATGTCAACCTGATATTAGACCTGACTGAGCTCTTAGTCCTGGTGCATTCCTAATTCCAAAATACCAGTTTTCTTGTATGCTTTCCTCCTAAGCCTCTTTTTTTTAGTTTCCTCCTAACTGCAACCCAACTATCTACATAAATTCTCATACATACGTATCTTCCAGTCCAATTCTTTGGTATGCATATGCAATATATCGCCAGCTTACAAATGCTCAAAACTTAAAAGATGATCCATGAGAGATGTCATAACTGACGACATCCAGTCTCTCTCTTGTTCAGTGTTGTTTTCTACAGCTGACTGTATAGTTTGCCTTTTACCATTTGTATTATTGAGGCTAATGATTTCAGTGGTATTTCCAAAATAATTTCCTAATGCTTCCCCTAACCAGCACATGGCAGATTGTTCCGGTTGGCGCATATGCCCAGAATTGCTCCCTTGTTCCCACATTCATTCATTTTTGTCTATATTGAATTCCATGTGTTCTATGCCAACCAAATCAAGATGGGTCAAACCACTCTGCATCCTGTGTCGCTCATTACTGTCTTTGTTTCTGTCAGTTTAGTGAGTAACTCTCATGATGTGTTTTCTCATCTCTGCATTCAAATTATATGGAGTGAATTAGCAATATCAGAGGTACACAACAGTCAGTAGCTGGCAAGACATTTTAAAAGTGAAATCAGTTTTACACAACACAGGTCATTAGCCTAAAACCTGTCACTGCTACACAATAAACTGCTACTACACCAAAACATAGCTGTTTGTCATTCTAACTCAGGTTAGAAATATTCAGTTTAACTTGATACTGTGACCTTACTGAAGCATTAGCTGCCAGCTCATCTGTGGGTCTATAAATACAGATGTGGGGCTGATAAGCATTCTTCCACTCTATGACAAAAAACAGCTATGCTTATTTAGAACATGTTAAAACTGCGGCACCTCTTCTGGCTCACAAGTCCCTAGGTTGTGACTGCGCTTTTCCTTACATCTCTTTCAGTGTGAATACCTGTTTGCACCCATGAAATTGGAGGGCGCACTCATTAACTTCCTTTTGACAATGATGATCCAACACACCAGGGAGAGATGTAGAGGAAGAGCTTTTCCAGACTTTCAGTGCCTCCAACTCCTCTTCCATACAGCAGCGGCCACCATCCAGTTATAGATTCAGCATTCTTGTCCTACAGCACCTTCTCCCCTCAATTCTCTACTTACTCACAGAATCGTCAGTTTGCACCCCGAGCATCCAAGAAAACATAAGTTTGCATCCTCAAAACATTTTGAAGAGCTGGACTAAAACTTGGCAGTTCTTTTATCCTCCTCTGAAGTCCTTTTGTCAACAGATAGTCTGAACTTCATTGAACTAGCTGACTTATGCTTGCCTTATCACATAATCTTGATACATATACTTCTCTGAAATATTTCAAATGTATATTCAATACACTGTAAAATACGTATACTCTGATATTTTCCTCCGGCTCAAGGGACATTAACGATTTCAAGCCTGCTATACCTAGTATTACACTCAAAGTACTAAAAGAAAATTTGCATTTTACTGAACAATTTATTCAAAATACACAACAACTAATGACATGATGGCCTTTATTATAGTAGGTACAGAACATGATTCTTTTGTTGCGATGCCTTAAATTCTAATTAAATTCAATCCACTTGGAGTTATTCTTTCTTTATGCTAAAAATAGAAAGTGTGCATTATGAGTATTACTTATGCAAATCCAGAATCCATTCTGTTACTCAATATTGAAGGAAATTGATGGCCTGAGAGTAGTTATTTAGAAAATGCCTAATTGTGTAAGCATTTGTAAATGCTTAAAAATCAGAAGTACAACCACACCATCTTCTGATCAATTTGTGGTATGACATTTCAGAAAGCTTAGAGATATCCTGATATTGGCTATTTCATACTTGCTGTAGAACGACTGAACATGTAACACTCTCAATACACGGTGAATCTCCATAAAAGTAACTAAGTGTAAGATTAAGTGGATGGGCATGATACCACAGCTTAATTTAATCTGTATGCCACATGAAGAATTCAAAGTGGCATATGCAATACAGTTTCACCTAGAAAATTTTTAAGATTGAAACTCTTTTTTCTAAGAGTTGTCAGTTTTAATGGTTACCACCCTTCTGAAGAATTTAGTTTAATAAGGTCTACGTTAAGCTTGTGCACAACACTGACCACAAAGTCTCCATGAAGAATTCCAATTAGAATGGCAATTAACTTTCCGAAAAAAACGGCAATTATCTTTTACGAAAATACCCAGTCTTTATTTCTAGAATCTCTACTGGAAAGAAATCACTACCAGATTAGATAAAGCAAATTTATTTCCCAAATCTGAACATTTTTAAGTTCATGGGATGTCCATCTAACACCACTCATTTAAGAAAAATCACGTCTGCTCTTTATTCTTCATTTCAAGCTGTTGTATGGATATAGGTACTGCCTGGTAAGAGAGTTTTCTCTAAAACAGTACAAATATTTCATGCATATATGCAACCACTACATTTTACCTATATGTTATACTAGTGTTTCCACAAGACACTACACAATAAATACATAGAGCTCTGCAAATATACTACTTATACTGGTATGATTATGAATTCCTGAGATTTCCTGGAAAATCTAGTCTTTACAATGATCACTGCCAGCTTCGCATTAAGCGTTAAAACGCCACCACCTTCTCTCATGCCACCATCTCCTCACCGAAGCCACTCTGCGCCGTTCAATTTTTAAAGACGCGTCAGGGCAGCCCGTAGGGAGCGGCGCCCACCGCGGCGGGCGAGGGCAGGCTGCGGGGAGCCGAACGCACCGGCCTCACCCCCGGGCAGCGACACCGCGGGGCCACCTCCGCGCCCAGCCAGCCGCCCCCACAACACACACACGGTGTGCGACCTGCGCCGGGCTACGGCGTTCCCCACCACCCGGCTACCGACACCACTGTCGCTACCGCGGCGGAGCGAACCAGCCCGGCGCTCCCGCCAGCAGCCGCCGGCCCGGCCCCCCGGCTTCCTGCGCCCGCGGAAGCAGCAGGGCCTGCTGGGGAGGGGGAAAAAGCCTTTGGGCATGCGCGGCTCCACCAGGCGCCCGGCGAGGCCCCGCCTCCCGCACGAGTGCCCCGCCCGGCCCCGCCCACCCGGCGCGGCCCGGCCCCTCCCCTGCGCAGGGGACGCGGCCGCCAGAGCCGCCTCCGCCGCGCCCGCCCGCGCGCAGGGCCGTCGCCGCCCCGCCATGTCCGAGGCGGGCCAGGAGCTTGTCCACCTGGTGTGGGGCAAGAAGGCCGGGCCCCGCGGGCTGGCCGACACCATCTTCTGCCGCTGGGCGCAAGGTACCTGCGTGCGCCCTACCCCAGCCCCACTCCCCGCCCGGTCCCTACTCCACCTCTGTGCCTGCCCGGCCTTCCTCCTGGGGGCCTTTCCTCGGCCCGCCCCGCCGCTCCCGGCCCACCTGCCCGGACACACCCACCGCTCTCCCCGCCGCCCCCGCGGGGCTCTGGGGCGCCCGTCCGGCCGTGTCCGTGAGTCTGTGTGGGGCCGTTCCGCGGGCAGGGGCCTCCCCGCGCCTCTGCGGAGGGGACAGGGCTGGTTGTTTGCGTTCGTGTTCCTGCATCACCGGCCACTCCGCGTGGGGCCCACGGGAAAAATGATGCAGCAGTTTCACTTGCTAAATAATATTTTTTGCAGCCTGGTCGTCTTTTGCCGGGAATCTTCAAAGGAGCTTAAAAGAGTAGGGGACCAAATATGTTCCTTAAATATATTTCAGCAGCGTCTTTTGCCATTATTTTACATAGCTCTTGGAAACATGAACATAAGTTGCTCTTTTTTTGTGTGTGTGAGGGAAATGGGAGTCACAAATAGACTTGGCAAAAGTGGGGACAGGCATGAGACAGAAACCCACACTTTTTTTTTATTATTATTATTTTAAACTGGTTCTTTGGGGGTTGAAGCAGGTGCATACCATCTTTAGGATGTGACAAGAGATAAAGCACCAATAACCCTGGAACCTGGGGTATTTGTAAGATGTTTTTTTCTATATTTAAATAATGCAACCTGCACATAGTTTATTTTTTGATAGGGACTTTCTGGTATTCCTTTAAAACTGTGATTGCAAGGCATAGTACAGAGACATACCAGTAAAAATGATATGCAAGAAATGAGTCTGTGTACCTGTCCTGGATGAAAGAAGGGAACAATATCCTTCTCTGTAACTTACTGGGGGATTTGAAGAGTTCTGGTAATGGTTATGAAGATTGTAATAAGAACAACCATAATTCCTGGAGAAAATTTACAATTTATAGTGGAATTTATAGATAAAAATATACTTTCAGATCTCAGGGTAAAATTGACTGGAACAAAAGGATGCTCTTAGCCTGCTCTGTTCCTTTCTCTTCTTTTTTTTTTAACATGAGTTTTGTCATCTGTGTAGTTTCAGTAGATGCATGTGTGGTGTTGATTTGGTAGCTGCACAGCTTCTCCTCTGTCACAGGACATGGGCTGCGATACCAGACTCTTAAGTTGTTTTCCTTAGGTTAATCTGCACTCAGATAATTCAGGGAGAAATATATAAAGAAAAAAATGCCAAATTCCTCCCAAGTTCTAGACTATAAGCAGACCTAGTCCAGCCATTACTTTTCCTAGTGATTGGGTTATTTTTATTCAAATATAAATACTTACTGAAATCTCTCTTAGATCTGCTGTTTCAATGCAAGGTTTTTGTAAACTCTGAAGAAAAGAATTGGTGTTAATTATTTAACTGGTAATATTAGATTACCAAAATTCTCATTTTCTAGCTTGTTTGTGTATGAAATTGTAGCAGTTTTAAAAATTGTTTAAATGTACATTGTAATGCCCCATCCTTATGATCCTGTGAAAGATTAATGGAAAAGGCCTTTCACATTCCTGGAAAGGAGCTGTTATTTCCTATCTGTCTTTAAGGAAAGTCTTGTAACTATACTGTGTAGTATATCTGTTGTATTCTCTATATCCTCTCTAATATAATCAATTTTATTAGTAAAAACGCATGATGTCGAGTTGGTGTGTTGTTTGGAGGTCTTGTGCTGGCAATCAAATAAGTCAGTCTCACGTTATGTAGCAGCATAATACAATTACCCAGCTTTCAGTTTCTATTTTGTTGAAGAAGTTCTGCGCCATTTACTTGCTGCGGAGTCTTGTCAACACTGACTCATCAAGATTACAAAGAAAGAAAGCCAAACAAACATAACAATCAAGCTTTACTATTTCCAAAGGCTTCAAAGTTTTCATTGTATGTGCCAAAAGTATCAAAGAAGTATAAATGACACTTGCATTAACAACTACTTTGGTGTTGGGTTTTTTTGTTTGTTTTGTTTGTTTGTTTGTGTTTTAGAGTGTAGTGCCACCACTGATACTTATTTCAGATAGTTTCTGGATATTGTCTGATCCTTTCTCAAACCCCTTGGAAGTTCAGAACTATAATTTCTGTTTGGAAAGAAAAGTATAAAGTAAGGAGGTGTTGTAGGGGAGTAGTTTAGTGTTCTGCTTGCTGCAGAACAACATTTAGATTTCTTAAAGAGAAGCGCGACTTAAAAGAGTTCAGTGGCAGGTTCACTCTATTATTTACTGCATAGGGGAAATATGCCAAGCCGAATGCTGCTGATCTTCTCTCCGGGTGCCTGTATCTGTTCACGATGCAAACTTTCAGGCGTCTTCCCTCCCTGATAACCGTTCACTCCAGAGCCTGTATTTAGAGCTCCAAAGGCAAACTTTCAAAGGAGGCCCATAGCCATTTGCGAAAGCGAACTTTAAGGCATTACGTCCCTGGTAACCTTTTGCTCTGGAGCCTATTTTTAAAGCTCCAGTGGCAAACTTTCAGGTGAGGCCCCTTGCAAAACAGACTTTCAGGAAACAAAATTCTCAGAAAATAAAAAAAAATAATCTTGCAGGCATTTACTGTAGTCTGCAGTTGCTTTTGGTAAATATGAGCTTAAAATTTTAGCAAATCTAGTCTACCAAGTAACATGAATCAACGTATATTAAAAATGATACAACCTTGTATCTCTAAATAATCCATTACATTTGGTGTGTGTCTACTTAAGCTAAATGATTGATATTGAACTTGAATTGGGCTCATCCACTGACCTCCGAGTAGTAAAACCATTGCCATACAGCTCACTTATTTAGCAGGGAAAGCTCAAAGTGGGCTCATCCAGGCTGTCGTAGTTATAGAATGGAGTGGTTGACTTGTAGTCAAATTGCATACAGTAGGAAAAGTCCACACAAGACTCCCTGCACCCACAAGCCACAGGTGTTCAGTTGCCGTTCTGCTTCCCGGTGGGTCTCCTGGAAGGAGTTCTTGGCCTGGCTACAGCTCAGGCCTTTACCTTCTCTGGAGCCTGGACCAAACTGCTGCTGGTTTGGCTGGGCGGGGAGTCAAGTGCATCCGCCACAGGAGGGTGTGGAGGAAAGTAAGACTCCAACCAGTTGGTTTCTCAGTAGAGATACCAGTTTTCCAGGTATCCTCATCACACACCAGACTCGTTAACCATCATATTCTTTTGCTCAAAGCTGAAGAGAGACTGATGTGTGGGCAGTTAACGGAACTGATCTGGCTAATGTGGATATGCTGTTGGAAGTTAGCGACAGTAATTCCCTCAGTTTGCTGCGTTGGCAGCTTTAAATATATTGTTTTGATTCCTGACTTAACAAAGGCATGGCTGTAAAGCTGTTGTTGCAGTTTTTTGTTGTTGGTTTCGAGTTTTGTTTGTTTGGTGGTTTAGTTGTTGTTTTGGGGTTTTTTTTGGTTGCTTCTGTGATGCAGAGTTGTCTTAAAATGATTTTGTTCTGAAGGACACAAAACCTCTTGTGAAGCTTGCGGGATGAAAAGTTAGGCTTTGAGGCAGAAATATCAGTTTTTGAGGGACTGTCTGTGTCATTATGTGTAAGTAACAGCCCTTTCAACACTGGTAAACTGGAAAGATAATAGAAGATAGCATTCATTGCAAAAAAATGGGGTGTGAACATGTATGTGAAGTTGTTAAGAAGATTGTATTTTCTGGCTAATGGGCATAGTGGCTAATGTAGTTGGAATACACATAGAGCATTAAGAATTTGAAATGTCCTGTACCACAATTAGCAAAATAGTTAGTGCCACCTAAAATTCTTTGCTGCTGCTTGGACCCAAAAAGGAATATCTGAAAAGACATTGTTATTACTTTAAGGAAGAATATGGTGCTAGTGAGTTCATTCCTTACTCAGGCTTAAAGAAAATAAAAGGTGCTCACATAGCAGGTTTTTACCAGGGTACGGATTCAGAAGTTTCAGACAAAATTCAGAAGTTTCACAGAGCTGTTTTGTTTTACAAAGATGTGAAGGCAGACATGTTGGAATCTTACCTTGTTTTCTGGGAGCTTGTTGCGGTTTAGCGGTAGCCTACCAGGTAATTTGGATACTTTCCTCAAACCCTTCCAGGACTTCCTGGCTCTTTATCCACAACCTGTTAAGTGGAGTTTTGTTGTGGTATTGCTGTAGTAAATGCTCCTTTCTTTTTGTCTGTGGGAAAAAGTGGGGTTTTTTGTTTTTTCTTTTCACATAGAAAATTTCAGAAGTTTCATTTTACTATAAAAATGCACTTTGAAAACCTGAAGCTGCACGCAAAATGTGTCTATCATTCTACACCCAGCTCTGGAGAGAGGATGAAACATTAAGACATCTTGTAAATTATGTACTTGGGTAATAGTGGATTATTCTAGTGTTTCTGTCAGGCAGTTCGTGTATCCCAGAAGAGAAAAAGAAATGCAGTTTGGTGGTGAGAGGCCAGCTCAGCAGAGAACAGGAGAAAAAATGAATAGTGCAGCATCGTTGTAGCTAGATTGGATCAGAGATAGAGCAAGTTTTTTTCCTGGTGTGGTTAATGTTGTGTGCTCTTTAGTTACTCCCCTTGTCTCTTTCATTCAGCTAGAATTGGTTTTTGCGTAGTGAAAACACTGCAGGTATACAGCATCCTTTGTAAAATGGCAGTGTTACTAATGTCTAGAGTGTCTTAGATGTAAAAAAAGAAGGTATTTTTTTTTAAATAGGAAAATGATTAAAAGATGCAGGAAAGAGGTGAGGTTGTCATAATAGAAAAATGAATGGGTTTTGTGGTGCCTTGGGCCAGGATGTGGTATATTAATGAAATACAAGAGCAGGTAATTAAGTCATACGTTCATTTTGGCAAACTGTATGTAGAAAAGCTAAGAATTAGGTGTACGAAAAGAAACTTGGACCTTGGTAAATGCTAAGATTTGGGGAAATAAGGAGAATAAAACTTTGTGTTGTGTGATTAATGGTGGACAAAGGATATAAAGACAGGTTTGGGAATGTAATTGTCACCATAGCTCCAAATATTAGGCAATACACTGATTACCAACAGGAATCTAGATCTACTTCCCCCCATCCCCGCTCCCCCTCCGCAGCCAGAAAGGTTAAAGCAGTAGAACAGTAGTAATGTTGAAAACAATGAGCTAAATAGAGCATTTAATAGCATTATAAGTGACAAGAAAGATGAATGATAATTATACTATTTTATATTTCTGATAGGTAAATGATAATAATTATACTCGTGGACAAATGGCAGGCAGATTAATTAAAAAATATTTTGGCTGCATTACATCTATTTTGTTCTTAAAATTTTATCTTGAGTAAAAAAAGCTGTGTGACAGATATGACTGGTTAAGAGCGAGAGTAAGTGTAGTTTAGCTTGGATCAGAGACGCTAGTCTCAGTTGGTCACTTAGAGGGTGGCCAGGCCGTACCTATGAATCATAAGGAAGAGTATGGGGTTGATAGGTGTTTATAGAGATTGGCCCAAGATGCAGATTTTGTGGAGAGCAAAAAAGGTTAAGTAGGCGCAATTGCATGCTGAGGTGGACTTGGACCCATCTGGACTTCAGACTGCTAGTTTCTGAAATTTTACCTGAGCTGACTTCAGATTTTGTAGTTTTAAAAAAGAGTGCAAGACCAAAATCCCGGAAACCCATTCTTGCACTTCGCAGCTTTTAAAACCTTGATGTTTATTAAGCATTAAGCAGCATTTAGGTAAAAAGAAATTAAATTTTCCTTTAGGTATTATATATGTTTTTTTTCCTGTGGTTGTAGTCTGTCAAATTCTGTGTAATATCGATTTTGAATTTCCTGTCACAAATTTGTATTCACTCTGGCGTATCACACTCTATTTTCTTTAATTTTAGGAAGCAATTTTGAAAAAAAGGGCAGGGTTAAGCTGAGAAAATTCATGTTTTCTATAAGAAGCCTGAAGAATGTGAAACAAATTCAAGATTTCTTAAGTCTGGTATAATGGTACTACATCCAAGTATGTTGTTTTTCTGCAGTGACTAAATCATTAAAACAACTAAAAAACCCCTGTTGTTGCAGTGTGCTTAGATGGCATGCAGTAATGCTTCAAAATAGAGAAAGAGTTACCTTTTAATATGATAGGCCTGCACAAACTAATTCAGAAAGCTTAAAGGACTGGTGATATTTCATATCAGGGCATGTTAACGGGCCAGTTAAATGACCCTAGTGCAAACTTTAGTTGAAGTATGGATTAGTGGGGCTTTGTTGTTACATTAGGTGAAGCCAGATCTGAGTATGTATGCTGGTGTGCATCTGGATTTTGGGTATAAAATGCATCTTTGTCATGCACATTTGCTCATTCAGTTAAAAAAAAAAAAAAAGGAGCCTTCTCTCAGATACAGTGCAAAACCCATTTTTTAATAAACTATGGCTTCATTGATCCATCTTAAAAAAAAATCACATTGTTGTTGAACAGCTGTCATTTCTTTGATGAAATATGGCCTACAAAACATGCAGTCGTCCTCTCCTGTGCTGCTTGGGATCGTGTCCCTGTCATGCACAGTGGGGGGAGGCATTTTCCCAGTTCAAATTCACATCCAGAGGTGAGGAACGCTTTTGATATGGCAGCATGTAGTGATACACAACAGCAGAAATTGTGGAAAAGCAGAGTTGAATATTATTTCTGCTGAGGCTGACACTGCTGTGAAAATATGCATGTGTATCCCCTTTCTCCTGCCCTCTCTTGCTTGTGCTTGCTGGTTAGTTGCTGACAACAGTTGCATGGTTTCTAGATTACATTGAAGTAGAGTCACTTCAGCACAATCTTATCAGCACTTAAAAGAATGATGCAAAATATCACTTACTGTAAGTTGCCATGTGTCAGCTTCATCCAGGTAATTGTGTATATGCATTTTTCTATGAGAAGTGCAAGCTATGAATCATTCTGTCTTGAAGACAAGTTTAAGGGCAAGGCAGTAACAATTTTGTAGTAATTGCTCCAGCATTTGTTCTATTAGGTGACTGTAAGACAATTCTGAAATACAAATAAATACATTAAAGATGGAGGGAGGAGGCAGGTGATCTTGCATCTCAGTAAGTATAGTGTGTCTTCTGTGAAAGAACACCATGAAGAGGCTTGCTTCAGTGGTTACAAGTGAATATTTGAATTACTCAGCATATTTCAGTCTTAATAAGAAACACTGATAGGCCAAAAATGAGATCAGTAAGAGGTATACTCTACCCTTCATAGGGAACAGAAATATATTATGCATGTTCAGGGAAGATCCAAAGCGGGTTTTTTTATTTACATATGTGAGACAAAATATTATCATTTACAAGCAAATTTTAATTGATTTGTAAGAAATAAACCATAATAAAAGAAAAACTGTGGTTTACATATCCAGCCACATGTGCACTAGTGTCAGTTTAACTGTTAAAAATCCTTTTGTTTAAAACCCTAGCTGTTGGCCCTCTTGGTCCTGATTTCATTGCTGAGATAAATGATTCATTTCTGTGCTCTCACCTGTGTTCATGACTTTTTTTCTTCAGATAATTTAACCATGTTCTGTTGCATTATCAGGGGAAAAAGTGTTGAAAACTTATGAGATCTTTAAAGGCAAATGAGTCAGGTGTCATTTGTAAGGAAAGGAGTATACATAAATGTGCTTGTTTACATATTTCACTAAATATAGTCTTTTTTTTATTATTTGACAGGATTTGTCTTTAGTGAATCTGAATCAACTGCATTAGAACAGTTTGAAGGTGGCCCTTGTGCAGTGATTGCACCTGTACAGGTAAGATGCATTTATTATAGGAATGGTTTAAAAACAGTAAGCCCAAAATGTGTTCTTTATATATGTGGAACTAAAATATTTTCAAAACTGCAGATCAATCCTATTTTATTTCATAATTGTAGAGTGGAGGAGATAAAATCTCAGTTAAAAGGCAGAGATTGGCGCATCTTGAACGATAATTTTGCAGAATTGGATTTGTTTGAGGAAGTGCAGCAGGTTGATCCAAGCAGAAGTAACTTTAAAGTGGGGAATGCAGGATAAAACAGACAAGTAAAAGAACAGGTAGAGATGAAATCCTAATCCTTTCTCATCTCACAAATTCCCTGTCCTGAAGAAAGGTAATGTGTGTCACAATGGCTGCTTTAGCAAACTGTGTTAGAAATATTTGAAGTAATTGATTTTCAAACCTAACAAGGTTTGCTATGGAAGAAAAGGAGAAATGTTTTACTTTCAAAGTCCTGCTTAGCAGAATAATCGAATTATGTCAGGTGAATATATTTTATTGTGGATACATGCTTAGGATTTCACTTGTGTTTCAGATACACTCAACCAACTGCGATTGTGCTTTTTTGGTTTTCTTACTTCATAAAACCTCTGTTATGGTTACTTCAGGACACACTGAACCCTGATCCCACCAAAAAACTTGTACCACAGGAGCACCACTTGTTTAGGTTGTAAACAATCAACAGTATTTTATTATGAGTTGCACTCTGTAACATGGCTCTGCCTGGTCCTGAGGTCTTAAAACCAGATGTAGCGTGTCTTGTCTCTGATGTTAGAATTACAAGTCTTTTATGTGGGGGAAGTGGAGAGAGTAAAGACAAGGACCAGCCAGCTCCTTAAAGGGCATGCCAAGTCTTTAACATTATAAGTGTTCTTATTGGCAGTGTTTTCCCAGATTTGTACGTAGTTCAGCTTCCTTGGAATGATGTATTTAAAGCATGTTTGTAAGCCGAGTTTCAGCTGGGGAAGGAAGACAGGATCAAACAAATCTTGCAGTGCCTACTGTTGCTGTGAATTGCTAAAAAAGATATGTGCAATATCTGTGACAGGAGACCACGGTGAGTCTGTCAGGGAGGAATGGGAAGTTGAAGCAGGTATTTTTAAGGTGCTACAAATACCTGAAACAGCATCTTATAGAGTAGTTAGAAAGACCAAGAGTCCACTTCCCAAAATTTGTTCTTTCGTTGTTCCTTCTCTGTAATTTAGAACACAGCTTTTGCTTTTTCTTTTTTTTTTTTTTTTTAATTGAAACATTAGTGTTGATGTAAAAGAAAGCAGGGACATGGAGATGCATAGGTGTTCTTTGATCTGATCTGTGAATTATGACATGTATTGGGACTTTGAGTTGTTAAATGAGATGAGCTTTTTAACTACTAAAGGGGTTTGTCTGAGTGACTCAAGTTGCCTTGTACTACTCATCAGTATTACTGCAAAATATTTGTGCCTCCTACTGCAGTCCTGTGAGTCTGGAGATGTTCATATAAATATGCGCTGTGTGTATTTGAAGGGTACTTGAGGTTCAAACTCACTAATGTTGAATGTAGGTATAAGGCCACCTTTGTAGTTAGTTTGAATGGGAAAAATCAGTAAAGATTGTAGTCTCAGGATCTCTCACAGAACAATGAGCAGCTTGAAACTCTTCTAATAATGTGCAAAAATGCTTTGGTATAGAGCTTGTGACATAATGTAAAAGTTGGTGGGTGTTGTCTTGTATTTTAATATTATTTTTGCTTTGATAACAAAGGCATTCCTTTTGAAGAGGCTTTTTACCAGTGAAAGTTCTACTTGGAGAGATTGTCCAGGTACTGAGACCTGTTTTTCTTCTCTTTATTTTTTTCTGCTTTAATTATTTGTAAAGCATATCCTAGTATCTAAATATTTTACACTTCCTTTTTGTTCAAGTGTGCTCCTGTGCCATTTTATCAGGCATGTAGTATGTGCACTATTTGCCTCAAAACTCTCATTTGTGAAGTCTTTGCCTGTCTGTAGTATTTCTGTATTTTAGAAATATTTGATTGAAATCTATTATTAGGAAAGAGAATGGATTAGAAATCAGATTAAACCACATTTTTCTAAAGATAGCTTTATAATTTTTTGGTCCAGTATAGTCAAATAGCAATTAACATTAATAATTAATAAGATAAAAGTAATAAACTCAATTATTTAGATGACATTAAGGTACAAAAAAGATACCGGTAACTTGTATAAGATACTGATTAGCAGCAATCAAACTCATCTAGATTTCTGATCTTTCAGAAGAGGAGCAGAAGAACCTTCTCTGTCATACATTATGTGATATTTTGGAAATGGCTTGCTCTGATAATTCTGACTCGTACTCTCTGGCAATGTGGATAAGAGGAAAAACAACTGAAGAAACTGCTAGTATTTCTGAAAGTCCTGCAGAATCTAGTCGGCAAGAGGAACAAACTTGTAAGATATATTTCTATACTAAATTACCCATTGCTTAGTGAAGTATTACATTGTTTTTCAGGGGCCACTGATGGGGTTTTCGCCTTTGTGATTCCATTAGTAATAGATGAATTTTTGTCTGTGATAATTAGAGGCATTGTTCTTTTTTTCTAGAAAGGAATGTGCTGTCACTGGAGTTTCTCTTGAATTTGGGCAATTCTCTTCATATTTTCAGTTTAATTTTTAAATTTATTGAGATCTCACATGTCTTTAATTTGGAAAAGTCTACATGCTTCCTGACATTGGATGAATATTTTGACTTATCACTCATTGCTTTATTTCAGAAGAGTTTTTGTAGGAAATTCTGCAAAGTTTTATCTGTTCTAAAATATTCTGGATCCCATTATGGATAAGTAGCCTTTTTCCCTTTATTTGATTCTGTGTAGTACCAAAACAGTTTAGTCAAATCATCTTCTAGCAGATAAACAGAATTTTTTTGTAGGTTAGAATTTTTCACTTACCTGCTCTTTGCAGATGTCTTGATTACTTCATTAGTTACTGACATCAAGGATCTGATGATCATCATCTATTGCACTAAGATATGGCATCCGGTCATATCTAACTGCTGAGGAGCCAGCGACATGGAAAATTTATTATGCACATGTGATCACTGAGATGTTTATTTATTAGTCTTTTAATAGGAGATATCTAACGTGTTAAGAGATAAGCTGCTTTTTCTTTGAGTTTTTGTTCTAATGTGTTTATTAAGAAGTATGAAAAACTCTTCACATGAAAACATGCTTATAAAGGTGCCTTCTGTTGATGGAACGGATGTGTTATTCGGCAGTTTGTGGCATAACTACGAATTAGGAATTGTGCAAGTAGATTTATACATGCACAGTTAGCTATAGCAATTGGTAGTGCTGGAGTTCTTTATGTTACAAGTCATCTTCATCCGCTTTGATCAAGTGCTCCATGTGCTTTAGAAGGCTCAAACAGTAATAATTTAAATGTTACTTATTTGAAAAAAAAAAGGTCACCACATAAGTGTTCGAAAGTGAGCACGTTTTTTTTTATTAAGAAAAAGTATTATACAGAAACTTGTATCTACAAGTTTTCTACTAAAAAAAATATCTTCCTTTGCAAGTTAATAGTAAGACAGTTGTAAGTCTGAAACTCCTAATTCCTGGGAATTTTCCAGTTGTCTCTGAAGCTCTTGCTCATATTATAAAGTTTCATTTGAAGAAAAAGCGAAGCAGAGCCTAGTTATCAACAGGCTTTTACTGTCCTTTTTGTTAATATATTGCCTCATTCTATAGAACTCTTCACTGCAGCAAATGTTCAGCAGAGAGTTTTTTACACACACACTTGATTAGTAATTACTCTCAACACTGACACTTGATAAACTAATCCATTCTACTACATATCTACATTTTTCCTATTTCTGTACAAGTCTACAAGTTCTGCCTGACTAGTCCCTAATACCATGGAATGTGCTTAGGAAGAGCTGGATGCATTTACCATGAAGAATCTGCTTTTGTCATAAGCAACGTTAATCTCTTTCATTGTCCATATTCTATGTTCCCTACTAGACAGTGGATGTACCTCTTGTATATCCTCTACAGTTCAAACAGTATTTTATCTTATATGTATAATGCAATACACTTCCTGACTCAAGATATATTTGTTAGGGATTTTTTTTTTTGTCCTGCTATTTAACTATAAACCAGCTCCTTGGCTGGTTAGGCTTGGGACAAAGATGTGGAGAAGAAGGTATTGTTAATAATGCAGAGTTCTGCTATTGCTAATGCAAAGGAATACATTTATTTCTTGCTTGGTTGCTGTGATCAATAAAAATAGAAACAGGCATTGTCATATTTGCTAGGTCTTAAGAGATGAGTTATGTGCGTGAGGGAGTATTAAAGCTACAGTTCCACATGGCAGGCTACTGCTATTTGGGAATTGCATATGGGAATATATTTATAATAAAACCATGAAATATGATTAGACACAGCATGATCTAGTATTGTTTTAAAGAGTTTTTATACAATTGTATTTCTCATACAGCTCGTGTTCTATTGCTGTTCTTTCTTTTCCTCTCTATTAAGCACTGTCTTTATTTAGCCCTGTTTGGATTGTGCGGAGCTACACTTCTCTTTCAGATTTCTACTTCTTTCCCTTTGTTTCAAATAGTTCTCTTGCCATTTTACTCTGTTTTGTAGTAACAGAGTGAAACTGTAATCCTGCTGTGTGAACAAAAGGTGGATTTGAACACACTTACTGAATGCAATAGCATTTTTCATCTGCTTTTGTTGTGTATACCAGTGACTTGTTGTTGGCCATGCATTGGCTGTAGTAGTGCAAGTTCCCAGGTTCAAAGATTGCTTTATATGATTTAGTCCCTCTAACTTTCTGCTTACAAAATCCTATGTTCTTAGAGCAGGATTAGTTTCCATAGCATTTTCTGCAATTTAGTTTCAAGGTTGCATATTTAAAAAAAAATATTCTTAAAAATACGTTTTCCTAAGTCTAGTTTTGCTCTTGGTAACCTAATTTTAGCAATTCTGTGTAGTTTTTCAGAAGGCAGAAACTAGCACTCTGAAGGCAACTGCTGCCTTATTTCTGAAGTAGAAAATAAAAGTATTCTGTCGCTGCAGAATATGTTGTATTTGCATGTTGGCAAATCAAGTGCTGCTTTCAAAATGCAATCGGAAAGTGCATAGAAAGCCCTTTCTGGAATTCCTGTGAGAAGCATTGACAAGTAGTCTTAGCCCTAATGGCTTCAGGTCTTTAACGACTTGTATGCAGTCAAATTCAGTAGCTAGGTGATCAGACATTATTTAAATATTCAGCATTAAGTGGCCTTTATCAGAAAGCAGATCTATCTGTTTTGTGTATTATTTTACTGGCAGAAAGATAAAGTCCTTATGGACATAGAGGGCACTAAAGACTGCTGCAGTCTTATTTGAATGCCTGTAGAATTTGATAATTACACAGTGGTGAGTGTAACTTCCTGTTGGTAGAAGAAAATTTGATTTAGAAAGTTCATTTTATCTCCTTGATTCGGAAATGTTGTGAGAGGAACAAAGGTATAAAGCCTGTGTTGAACTTGGGAAGACACTAATGCTGTATTTTTTTTCTGTTTTGGACATGAAACTTATTTAAAAGGCTTTTTGTCCATTATTAAAAGAAAACACTGTGTAGAATAATTTTACTAACTTGTTTGTAATAAGTAAGCACAAAAAGGGGGAAAAAATCCCTAGAATTTCAGTAACAGAAATGTATATTTGAATAAAAAATACAGCTTACCTACATTGATAAAATGATCCAAATAATCATGCTTGCTTTTCTAGGAAATAGTATTTCTTGTTGACCTGCAAAACTATATCTATAGTATGCATATGCTTGATGACTTTGTGACAGCCACTTTTTTGTACAAAATCAACAGCTTAGTATTTGGCAAATATTTTCAAGTCTACGCACTTGAGTGGCTTTGTGCTTTTAATAATTTGATTAGTCAAAATAGAAATGTTCTCACTAATTTGTATGGTGGAATGTTAATGTTGCATTAAATTAGTTTATACTAATCAGTTAAAAAAATTAAATGTCAAGGGAGGATTAAAAATTGAGAATCTAATTAAAGCTTGAAAGTATAGTAGCTTGCTGTGTGTATCTTGTGTCATTTTTTTGCTATGTGTAGTGCTGAAAAGTGTCTCTTGTGTATAGCTGCCTTGGCTGTCGAAGAGCTTGGCTTTGAGCGATTTCATGCATTAATTCAGTAAGTAATATGTTGGAACATTTAAAATACAATATTTTGAAGTTACACTAACATCCACAGCCCTGAAAGGAGGGGGTGTGTTGGGGAGCTTTTTGTGTGTTACACGTCAGGTTAAACTTTAATTTCAAGTTTTGGTTTGGGGGTTTTGGTGGTTTTCCTATGCACTTTGCCATTTAAAATGGAATATTATTTTGAGCATAAGCATTAGGCTTTAAAATAAAACCGGAGCAATGTAATGTGCAAAATTGGCTAAATAACATGTGCATTTCAAGTACATGAACACAGCTAATTAAGAGGTACATTTAAGATAAAGATGTTAATCCTCAGTTTTTTATGCACAGTCTTCACAGGTGATTCTATCTGAAATACTTGTACTATATACGCTGAAAAAAAAAGTCAGCTAGTATTTTTCTTTATTTGAGACAGCGTAAGAAACATTTATAAAAATGTGTCAGATACAAGAATGAATTTTTGGTTCATACTTTAAACACTATTTTCTTTTTGTGGTGTAAATACAGAGCTTACAGTTCGAGTGAGTTTATCTTTAAAGGTAACAGCCTTTTATTTGCACAGTGAACAGTTGTAACCATTATGCAAATAAATCCCCAAAGAGGAAATAAAAAGCAGCAGAATTAAAAAAAACTCTTGAGGTGGAAAATGTTACTAATTAGAACTGAAATAATTGCTTCTTATTGTATCAGTAGTAGTTACAGTTTGTTCTTTAAACCCATTGTCATATGAGGAAAGAAGAAAGAGGCTTTTGTAATTTTACCTCACCCCCTTGATTATTGGACTTGTGGTACCCACTTCAGTTATTTTTCAGTCTTTTCTCAATGAGAATGAACGCTCTGGCATACACCTTCAGAGCAAGCTGAGTGATGGAGTTCAGAACTGACTTTGCCTCCTATGCCTTGTATACCCCACTGATAATGTAGTTTAAAAATCTCAAGTGTTGGTGAGAGTAAACCCATCAATGGATATAATTTTGCAGATGTTTGTTTCTTTTTAAACAAGACTTACTGAAAGTGTCCAAGGAATCAAAAAGTAAATAATATACCTGAATGTGTGTAAGATAAGCAGAGAGTGTGATCTAGTTTGTATTACTCAATAAGAACTAATGTTTGTGTTCTGAAATGCAGTATTTAGCTCTAAATATCCCAAGAAATAGAAAGTGGAATCACTGGAATCCTGATGAATCTCTTTCTTTCCTCTGTTTTTATTTTACTTTTTTCTTTCTGATGTATGATCACCTGGTCTTACTATACCATCCAGGCAGCAACCCTATTGTACAACCAGTTAGTTTCCCAAATGTTAATGTACCACTCATGGTTTTAAACATTTTGTGTTTTGCTGGAGTCTAACAAAAGCAAATATTCATGGGAAAAGTAGTAATTACTCTGAAGGCCTGAAAAATAGTCTTACCTGCATAAGTGGAAGTTTTTCTCCACTGTTTATGGACTGAATGTCTTTTAGAACATACAGTACATAATGCAAACATATTGGTGACATACAGTGTGTTCCCCATTTCAGTAACTGTTCTGTAGAATTACTGGTTCAAGCCACTTGACTCTTTCACAACTGTATGTAACTTTGTAGTTAGTGTTTGCATATAGAAACTATGTTCATTTTTGTACATTGCCCACAATTATTTATCTTCTGATGGGTAAATACTAATGACTCTGTGGCAGTTATAGTAACTCCAGAAGAGCTGCTGTGTCATTCTATGTGTAACACTTGTTTTACTCTGCTTTTTACTTGGACATTTTCATGTCACTTGTTATTAATTCTTGGTTTTGCTTTGTGACACTGTTCGAATGTTTTATCTAAATACACTTTCCTGTTCTGTTGGGTTTTTTGTCTTTAGCAAACAAGCATTCAAAAGCTTCCCTGAGCTAAAGGCTGCAGTTTGGGATCAATATTCAGTGTGGACAAACAGATTTGGAGTATTGCTCTTTCTGTATTCTGTAATACTGACAAAGGTTTGTGGATTGTTTGATATTTTATGTATGTGTGTTTGGTTTGTTTCTTTGTTAAGAGAAAGTTTGATCCTGTAACCCTTTTTTCTGTAAAAGGTGAACACTGAACTCAACCGATGAAATGAGTCAAATCTAGATAAGTGAATGGATTGGTATCTTCATTCATGTTGCAGTACATTTCCAGCATAAAAACTTGAAATGCTCAGTCTTTTTTTGTTATCTGGGCGATTGTCAGGTTTTGGAAACATCCTCCCTTCTATATTCCTACCATCTCTTATCAAGAGAAACAATTGTGTTTAGGTATCAATTCATGTAAGAACACCAGCCTCCTATGTTTTGCTATTGCATTCTGTTGTTGTAAGTGTTGCAATTCATTCCTTAAAAGAGCAAAAGTATTTGTAATTTTTTCTGCAGGGTATCGAAAACATAAAAAATGAAATTGAAGATGCGACTGAGCCATTGATAGATCCTGTTTATGGTCATGGAAGGTAAGCTGCAAAATATGGTTGCAACCACTTAGATGAGTGGGCTACTCTTTAATGTTTCTGTAAATGATCATTCTTTTAGGAAACTGTTGACATTACAACAAAGATTCAATTATAACTTTATAATAGCTAAAACCGACACTTAATATAGCATGCCTTTTTCACTGCTTACTCCATTTAATGCACCAGTTATGAGGAAATGCTTCTGTTATTGCTGAATTTTTAGAGGAATAGTTCTCAAATTCAGGACTACATATATCAAGTTGTTGATGGAAAAAATGGAGATCATATTAGCATTGCTGAATTACAAATACACGCCAATTAAACGAATAAAGTTAGAGAATGTCTGCATAGCTATCTGGGTAATACAATACTTCTTAATTTGGTAGAGATAACCACCTTTTCAGAAATAAATTGTATATCCCTTTTAATAGGCTCTTTCTTTCTGTTATATAGCCAAAGTTTGATTAACCTCCTGTTGACGGGGCATGCTGTTTCTAATGTGTGGGATGGAGACAGAGAATGTTCAGGAATGAGTAAGTTGATTCTAGTTTATGCTTGTTCTTAATTTTTACATTCTATGAGATGCTGACGTACAGGTTTGGAGTATGCTCTGTTTCTGTTTTCAAAGTCTCCTAGTTTAGTGTCCTTTGATTTAAGCAGACTTCGAATGGAAATAAAACATACTTGCACTGAATCTTTGATCAGTGAATGCAGGATTGTCAGCTACAAGTTGAAATGATAAGGTACCTGATGGCCTGGATGATGGAAGGGAGGGCAACCTCTGCAAGTTAGGAAACTTGGTCAATACACTGGAGACAGGGCACAATTCAGAACAGCCACATTGTGTTAGAGAAACGGACTGAAGGGAACCCAACTAAATTGAGCATCCTGCATCTGGAATGAAAGTCCTGCATCTGGGATGGAAGAAGCCTGTGCAACAGCACAGGGCAGCTGTGGCTGGCTGGGAAGCAGCTTTGTAGAAAAGGACCCGAGGTCACTGTGGGCAGTGGGTTGCACGCGAGTTATCAGCGTGCCCTTCTGGCAAAGAAGGCCAGCTGCGTCATGGGCTACGTTGGGAGGAGGGCAGCCAGCAGGTGGCTGGAACTGGTGGTTCTTTCTCTCTATCTGGCTCTTGTGAAACCACATCTCTAGTGCTGTGTTCAGTTTTGGGCTCCGCAGCACAAAAAATACATTGACATAGTGGAGCAAGTCCAGTGGAAGGCCACCGAGGTGATTAGGGGCCTTTTGTGTTTATTGCATTTCATCTTACAGAGAAGATGATCTAAAAGCAGGAACGCTTTGAATTCTGAAAGTGTTCATATCCGCTCTTCCACTGCTATGAAGTCCATCTCAGGTTCATCAGCGTGCTTTTTACCAGGATTTTCCATCGTCTAAATCATCACTGAAAATACTGACTTGAACTGAGGTTCAAGACAAATCCGTGCAAGACCTGAATTGAAATGCTCTGGTTTGATAATAAACGAATGGTACAATCTCCTTTGAGACATTTTAGACTTCCACCCAATTATGACTCCATACAGGCTGTACTTTAGCATCAGACTTCTCGGAATGTCTTTTAGATATTATATGTAACTCTTCTCATCCCTATTTGATAGACTTCTTATACAGGGTTTGTAGATTGGATTATTGCAGTGTAGTATTGATGAGCCTGTACTGGCTGCCTTTTTTTTTTTTTTGGTCCTCCCTAGTGCATACAAATTGATTACTAATTCATTTCAAGACCATTTGGAGGTTAATATCATCCTTTCTCCTGGGTTTTTTCCACTAGGCTTTTTTGTTGTTTTTTGTAGGGTAAGTTCCCTGTTTTATTTTTTCTGGTCTTCTGACACCTCCTTTATGTTTGATATGTAATGTAATCATCAATGGTTCAGAGACTTATTTCGTCTAGTTAAGTGTTATATAGTGAATTTCATTAGAATCGTAGAATAGTTGGAAGGGACTTTCAAAGCTCATCTAGTCCAACCCCCTGCAATGAGCAGGGACATCTTCAACCAGATCAGGTTGCTCAAAGCCCCATCCAGCCCAGCCTTGGTATCTACCACCTCTCTGGGCAACCTGGGCCAGTGTTTTACCACCCTCATTGTAAAAAATTTCTTCCTCGTGTCTGGCCTGAATCTCCTCTCTTTTAGTTTAAAACCATTACCCCTTGTCCTGTTGCAACAGGCCCTGCTAAATAGTCTGTCCCCATCCTTCTTATAGGCCCCTTTTAAGTACTGAAAGGCTGCATAGGATCTGCAAGCTTAAACATGTCTGTCTTATTTACAGTTATTTTAGCCAATTTTGTTCTTTTTTCCACAGCTGGCACCACTGTCTCATTATTAGTCTTCTTGAGTATACAACATCATTTACCTTTCTGTGAATTAAAGTGAAGATGGCTTTGAATACTTGCATTTTCTTTGTATCATTTCCTTTTATGTTATCAGTCAATTCCTGCCCTGATTCATGCTGCTTGTATAGAACATCGTTGTCATTTATCCCCCCATCTAACTGAAATTTATTGGGTTTTTGTTGAATTTATCCGTATGTTCTCTTGAGCATTTTTAATTTTCTCTTGAAAATTTAATTATGATTTATCAATCTGAATTGTTAGATTATGATCAGTCTGAATTGTTCTTGCAACTTTCCTTTACATTGGGATAATTTGATGTTCTGCAATTTAATGTATCTTTTTTGAAATCTCACAGTTCATTCCCATTCAGGTTATCTTTCTGGTAGACCTTATTCATTAGTTATTGAAGTTGGATTTTTTTCTTGTTTCTGGGAATACCGAACTCTCTTTTCACACAGTAATATTCCACATTTTGGTTCTCAGTCAATCTGCCCTAAAAGTCGTTAACCAGGACTCGCATAGAAACATCTGTCTCTCTTTGGGGGGGAGAAGAAGAGCACAAAATAATCTTTAGTATATCTTAAGAATCTGGTATTATGTGTCCTGTTAGTTTTTTACCAGTTGAGTAATTGGACTTACCTGCTGTTGAGAGCCCTCCGTTTTCTTCAATTTTATTTTCTCCTTCAATCATTTCTCCCATATCTGGCTCTCTTTTCCTCTCGTCTTCAGGTTCCTTTCTGCCAGTGCTATGAGTGTCTTATGCAGAAGGGTTGCAGGTGTCAAAATAGAAACAACTGAAGGTTTTTGCTGACTGTTTTCTGAAGTGGGCTTCATGTATGTTTTTTTTGGAACAGGCTGCTCAGGGAAGTGGTGGAGTCACATTCCTGGAGGTGTTTAAAAGGCATTTAAATTAGGTTCTTAGGGACATGGTTTAGTGCCAGAGTTAGATTATGGTTGGACTCGATGATCCTGAGGGTCTTTTCCAACCAAAATGATTCTAAGATTCTGTGATTCTGGTTTGATTACTGGTCACTTGTCTAAATTCCTCTGTTCAAGCAACTACAAGTTGGTAGGTTTGACATCAGAGATGATTGCCAGTGCTGCTTGGTTTTTCCATGCGTAAACATAATGGAAAGAGATTTTGGGTACTTCTGTGATTAGGTGTAATCAGTAGGTGAACTTCTGAAAGGGAAGGGCAGGAGAGGTGTCCCTGGGCATGAGGGAAAGGTGGTGCTGAAGAACTGCAGAAAGCACTGGATGTGATGTGAATCATGGCGTATTTGCAGGGACAGCAATGAAGCAATAGTGAGAAGATTCAGTCTCAAGGCAGGAGCAGGAAAAATGCTAGATAGGTGATGCTGTTATCATAAGTAAACACATTTACTAAATTGAATTTTCAGAATGGCACTCACTTTTTTTTCAGAAGTTGTGTAAGGCCGCTTTACCTCTTGCTCAACTGTTTAGCCACGCAATTTTAATTAATAAATAAATGTTTAAAATTATTTTATAGCCATTTTAATGTGAATGTTGGTAATTTTATCAGTGACAAGAACATACCGAATTACAAACTTGAGGAATTACCAGGTAATTTGCAGATTATACACAGAGCTCCGACTCTCACAGTATTGTGTGTTTTCCAAATAGGGCAGGAGTTACTAACTGGAATTGCTCTTGGCCACCACTGGTACAAATACGAATGAAATGATCCCTCTTCTTCAACTATCTACGTATCCCCCTTTAAACCTTTCTTCTTACTGTAATCTCTTCTCTTGCCACAATTATTCATGGTAGGAAGATATGGGGAGGTAGATATTTTTTCTCATTTTTAAAAGACCTGTCAGGTGAACTGTAGCAATTTAGTATGAATACAAATAATGCTGTAGTTGCTTTTTCTTAGTGCTAAGACTTTGTGATGTTTCATGTTGTCACTAGGTGGTGGTATTTGGATACAGTTGGTAACCATGTTATTACATTTTAAAACCATCATTAGTTTGGGCCTGACTGGTTTTTAAAGACTGGTTTTCTTCCTTTTTAGACATCTGAGTACTTTGTAAAAATACTTTTTCTAAATAAAAAAAAAGGAGAAACTTTCTGACAAGAGGGATACATATTCGTTTTCTTAGATGATCTTTGGTGTTACTAGATCTCTTCCAGAGGTGGGGTGAGGATGTTCACAGGGATGAACTGTGGTTTAAGGCAGCTAGTCTCCCTTTGTTTCCTTATAAGTCATCTGAGGGTGATTTTTGCTTTTGCGTCTGTCTTCTCTGTTGGCTAATTCTGAAGGAGACATGGGCAGACCAGTGACTACAGGCTGAAGTTGGTCTAATAGGTTTCAGATGTATGATCTCTGTAGCTTGACTACTGGCTGGTCAGGACATTCAGACTCTACATCTGCTGCTGTAGCTGAGATCCCATCTCTCTCTCTAGTTATCGGACAGAGTTCTCATCTAGTTGTCCGCCAGGGGAGCAAAATACTTAAATAATCTGATTATTTTCTGAGTAGTAAATTTTATATGTGACTTTGCTGTTCTGTTCCAAGCATCAGGTCCTGAATATGAAGCCCTTGTTTAGCAGACTGAACTTTACACTGATTTTTGTTAATGGTTAAGAAATACATGTGATGTGTTATAATTATTTCTTTAATGTACTATTGTTTATTTCTGCCATTCGTTTCCCTTCATTGCACATATAAATGAACAATATCTTTCTGAATGAATGAACAATAGCTGTCTGAACAATAACTATTCCCTAGCTTGAAGGATCCTTCACTATTTTTTAACTGGGCTAGCTCTCTTGCCCTTGGCTCAAAGAAAGAATGAACTGTCTCAGTGTACAGCAATTTACAGCAACACAGCTATAAGTCAGTGAGGTAACGGGGTTCTGCAAAGTATTATCTGTGCACCCCCAAATGTTTTAATTCCAAGCAAGTTTGAAGATAATCCTAATCCTTGAAAGCACAGCTTCAAGTCAAAGGAATATTCACTGCAAATAAAGCCTTTAAATAGGTATAGCTGACAACTCCAAGGAAAGAGTTGTACTTCTAGGCCACAAGGGCAGTGAACAAACTAACGTTTGTAAGTTTCGGGGGTTTTGGTTTTTTGGAGTTGGGTAGTTTTTTGCTTAACAGTAGAGGATAAAGTTAATCTATTACTATAATAACTGTTCTACACTGTTGCAAAGTTCAGTGAGGTGATCTTGAAGCTGGTGAAGGAAGCATGGCGTACCATGTCTGCTGCTGGGAGTTACAGTGAAATGCAGAGCTGATTTCTGGAAGTCCAGAAATCTTTTGAATTTTGAACAGTTTCTTTTATTTGCTATGGTTCTGAGGTCCATGACTGATCAATGTTAAAAAATATAGTTGAGAGTTAGTGTTTTAGAAGGGACTTTCAAATACAAAAGTGAAACTTCTCTGAAAAAAGGAGATAGAGATCTTGTTAAATTGACTGAGGTAGATGTTCCCATGTGTATTTGCAGGATCAGGTATGTTCTGCTCTTTGTTTAGACAATGTTTAGGGATTCAGCAGAGCTGTTTTGAGTGGATAGTACTTGCACTGTTCAGATGATGTATAAGCCCAGAGCTGCTTTGAATACTTATGATTATAACTAGTTTCTAAGCTTGAATTTTGAAGTACTTTCTCATTCTTAATTAGAGCGCCTCAAATAAGGCTCTGTAAGTGTTTTTCCAATCTGTTGTATGGAAGTATTTCAGCTATTTTTGACAGCTGTGTGTTTGAGAGCTGCATGATACATTAAGTCAGTACAGAAAATCAAATCGAGTTAATACTTTCTTTCCTACTAACAAAAATGTTATTTGCAAAATGATGTTTTATTATTCAGAATGTGAAATGATTAAGATAAATATAGCAAGGGAAGTCTTAAAAATTAAAAAGTGAAGGAAAGAAAAATACATATATGCATATATACTTTTTTCCCCCTTCAAGATAGCTGTTTTTCTTAAATTTTTCTGAGAATAATTTTAGTGTAAATTACAATTACTTCATGTACTAATAAACCCAAAAACTTTTGAAACCATGCCTTTGGGTCTTCTTATTTTATAGAGGAGGAAATTATTAAACCTTTGTAGTTTTCTGACTATAACTTGATGATTTACCATTGTTGCTGAAACTGCATGACTTCTAAAATTGTTGTTACTTGACCAATTTTCAAATTAAGAAAAAATGACTTAAAAGAGGGTTTGCAGGTTGTTTTGGGTTTGTTTTGTTTTAATAATTTTTGTGGTTTGTTTTGCACAGAACTTCTTGGTATACATAAGCAGGCAACAGTAGGCTTTTTGACATTGATGGAATCCCTGAGATATTGTAAGGTAAGCTGATTTCTGCATCATTTAAAATGCTTCTTTCATTAAGATGTCATGGGCGTCTTTAACAGTGTTACTAAAAGCTACACTGTGTACAGTTGGAGATGTTAAAGAACTTCCAAAGTTTGTTCAACTTCCAATTAAAACTGTGAATAATAATATTTTAAAACAGGTATATAACAAGATTGTTAAATGCTTCTTATTGAGTAAATGTTGTTTGATGATATTTGAATAAGAACTTTGTTGCACCAATGTAATATAGCTAGTTAGAAGCCTATGTTTTTACTAAAATAAAGCATATTGCAAGTTATGTGGATAGTTATGAAACTGTGAAGTCCCAAAGTGGCTTGTGAACACTGTGTGGGGTTTTTTTAATGCTATCACTGCTTTCCATTTAAAATAAATAGCCATAAGTAAAAATGGTAAAACTACTATTAAGTAAATGTGTTCTGAATATAGTATATTCAAGACTTAAAAGTTACTTTATGTATTCGTCTGTGAACATCTGTGACTGAAGTGCAACCTAGTCCATATAGTTTCTTCCTGTTGTGACACAGAATTTCTTGATTTAAGGTTTTTATTTGAGAAATTTTGTGCTTTACAAACACTACTTTTGAAACAGCATTAATACTCTTAATTTCAAAAGGCTTTTGGTTGTTCTTTGCTTCCTTTTCAATCAAGAGGATAATGCAGTTTGCAGAGCGCTGGTGTATTGACTGTAACTAACTGTGCCTTCATTTATTAAATAAATGTTAATTCTGAATGGATTCATCCAAAACCAGCTAATAAATCTGGTGGACTTCTACCTCATTTAGCATCTGATTATAGTACTGTTAAGGACAGGAATACTTACTCGTGCAGAGTTTGAAGCATGTCTTCAAGGTTGGGATAAGGCATGCTGTTGTTACAACTTTCTCACTGATGTCTCATTTCAGTTAATTATCATAAGCTATGTTGTTTTCCAAGTGAAACAGGGATCAGTGATCAAAATCAGAATCTCAGTATTTCACACTATTTTGTCATTTTATTGGATATTTTATATCAGTTTTCAGAGCAGTTGGGACTTCACTAACTGAATTGTCATTAACTTGATCAGTAGCTAGATGAGTTTCCTGGATTTGCTTTGTGTTTCTGATTTTGTTTAAACTTTTTAGGTTGGCTCATATTTGAAGTCTCCAAAATTTCCCATTTGGATACTTGGCAGTGAAACACACCTCACAGTCTTTTTTGCCAAGGTATGTTAGATGTGATTTTTGATAACCTCAGGCAGATAAACACCACATAAATTCAAAGTTCAGATCTTGCTACAATGTGAGTTTCATGTGGCTTTAATGTAAAAGTGTAGTCACCAAACCTTTTAATTAAACCTTCCCTTGAGGACAGAATTGTTCAAATGGTTTAATGATATCTCATAAATTTTAGTGAAGTCTTTTGTTCTATCTTAATTTATTGGGCTGGGGGAAGGGTATGCTTTAGAATACCATACCTGGGATAAATACTGTCTTCAATTTCTGTAGTGCAAGAGAGATATTAAAAGAAAATAGTTGTGTGGATGCCTTTTAGTGACAGTAATTTCACAAATTTTAATCTAGATCAAAAATAGATATCAGGAGTGTTATGATAATTTCTTACATTTATTCTGTCAGTTACGTACTGTAATCTGTGGAGCATACTAAATGCTCTTGAGATGAGTTTTCTGAGGAAACAATTTCTATTTTAGTTGAAGATTGTAAATTGTATTCCTTACTTTTTTAATTTGTATAGAACATGTGTTTCTGATTAAAAGTATTAATTGAAACTTTAAATGGTACTTACTAGTATATTTATTAGTATTTATTAGGAATGAACTTTCCTGTACTTAATATCTCAAAAATGAATGAGTATTGTGGGTACAAATATTGATAGTAAGTACGAGAATATATGACAAAGTTAAAGGCATAATTTCTTGAGTTGTTGGATTTCCTCAAAGAAAACTTTGACCTAAGCTTTAAAAAGAGGACACAAAACCCATGAGATTTTTCTTGTAGAAAAAACAACAACAACAAAAACCACACAATACATTGGAAGTTTATGTGTAGCAGAATTGTTTACCTTTAAACTTAAGTTTTAAATCTGTTAAATTAATTAGTCTGTGTTACACATTTTCTATTTTATTGCAGTTTCTGATGCAAATGCTATACTAGAGCTTCCCTGAATTCCTTGTGTCTGATAAATGCTCTTTCTTCCCTACTCCATGGTAGCAGAAGAATCCTTATCATCCTTTGAGGTTTATTTTCTGCCTTCCTCTCTCCCCAAACAGTCTTTCCTAGTAATTTTTTTATTTCAGTTTTGAAATTTTATCCACAATTTTTATACCGTTGAAGTCAGTACCGTGTTGTACAGGTAGCAGTCTGATGCAAATAGGCATAATTACTCCATTGTACAAGTCAAGTGTACCTGTCCAGAATGTTGTTATACCTTGTGATGTTTTGTGTCTGTGGTGACCATTTCAAGGTAGAAATCCATGTGTAATGCTCTTTCTTTGGAGAGGCTGAGGGCTGTTTGCTGGGTTTAAAGTAATTTGGCATCAACATCTGGTGCCTCCAATGCAGCTTGTTTCCTCTTTTTTCACTGAGCTCTGCTTCAGCTGGGGAAGGCTTCAGCTTCTGATTAATATCTTAGGTACTAAAAAGCAGGAAAAGGAAGCAACGGGCTTTTGGCAAAGAAATTCCCAGAATTTTTTTATTAAAGAAGTGGGAGCTGAAGGTGTGTAAAACTTCCGAGAGTCCTTGAATATATAGTTTGCACATCTGACCTCGCCCTTTCTAAAGTGAGGACTGGTGAGCATTTCAAGTAGAGCAGAGATGTCAGGTTCACTGGAAATAAGAATTTTGTCGGCAATCCATTATTTTATCTGTTGAAGCTACTTGCCAAAAACTACAGGAGGAAGCTTGAATTCATTGCCAATGGTCAGTCAGCAAGTTGTTTAAGTGGTGTGTGTAGTTGTCTAGATGGGGCTTGATACTGAGAACGTAACTTCAGCTTGATGGCGAGTTTGATTGCATGAGAAAGAAATCTTCAGAATGGAACGAGGAAAATGGAGTCTGGAGCCAAAAGCAGCGCAGATTAAGTTTGAAGAAAAATACAGTTCTTTCAAGCTGCACATGATTTACAGGAGCCTACACCCTTATGTTTGAAAAGAAGAATATCAGGCAATTATTAGGCAATTAAGCAGAATAGCAGTCACTTTCGTCATTAGCTGAGTAACTTGGCCTAGAAACCTAGAAAAAAGCAGTTGTCTTAGGATACTGTCACTATGGACGAGCAGTGTGGGGAAATTAGGGAATGGGTCATAGCTGTCTTGTGGACTTCTCTCGAACATGGAGATTCAACAAGCAGAAGAGTTAACTTAAATTCTGCATCCCACCCCACTCAAAGAAAGTTGGCTGCTGCTCTCTAGTGTTCAGGTACTTCCCCCAGATTTCTGCATTTGAGGTGGAGCACAGCAATAAACATTGTCCTCCCACCATCCACTTTGATTTTCTGTCTCAGAACATTTTGAATTAAATACTATAGACATCTATTGCTGTGTGCCAGAATATATTTACATTAAATGTGGACCATTCTGCTGGACTTGTGACTTTCAAAGAAATGTTTTTCAGTCATACATTCTAAAATGCATAGATCTGTCCATAGCTGCCATTCTAAAACTCTCTGCATTTTCAGTGGATTTTAATGAAGGAGCAAAATGCAGCACAGCATCTTTGGGCTGAAGATCACACTTATAGCTTAAAGTGAAAATAAAAATAAATTAACTAAAGCATGTAATTGGGCTTAAGTTCTCTTGTAACTGAAATAGCCCTAAATGGTGACAGCTGAGTCAACTCCTAGTTTTAACAAAAGTCTACGAGTGGGTCAGCAGTTTCCCGTGTTACTAAAATAATAGAAATTTAATTCTATTTGCATGGTCTTCATCTCCACATCAGGATGGTCAAAACTCATTTGATATGTACAGAGATGTTATTAGCCTCATTTTACTACAAGAAATTGGAGGTAGAAAGAAACAACTTAAGAAATCTTTTTTTCCTTAAAAGAGCAATTTTGATTTAAGAGATTACAAGTGGTTTTTCTTCCTGGGACTTAGCTGACCTGTCAGCAGCCAAACAATTAATTAGATATTTTGGAGGCAACCATGCAGACACAACAAGTTGAAATGCAGTGTACAGTCTCCTGTGCACGAGAATACTCATCACAATATTTTGATCCACTATCACCCACTTCAGTGGAAGTGTTCTTTCTAGACAAAGAAATAGAATCTGGAAACATCTGAAATGAAGCTTCACCTCCTATCTTCCATGTTTTCATTTCTAAGATAGACTGTGTTGAGCAAAAATACTACAGTTTGTATGCAGATGAGTATGTAATGAGTTGGAAACGACATGCAAACATTTGTATTGCCTAATAGTTCTTCAGAACTCTGATACATATGCATATAATAATAGAGCTGAAAAAACTTGTGTGAATAGTTGGGAGGGGAGACAAATGTTAGCAGGGAACTTAATTAGTACCAGCATATTTTCTTTGTTTCAATTACAACTGTGTGTATGTAAGGCCAGAAAGTTGCTTGATGATCAGCAATCCAAATTTAACACTTACTGAAAAAATAAGGATGGCTATTACTTCTAGTGGTCATGGACTCTGCATTTGCAACAAGGTCTATTTTCACTGAAAAAGTGGCACTGAAATGCAAGCAGCCATCACTTCTGCCTCTCCCTGCTCTCCCTTTCAGTGAATAAGAAAACTTTCAAATGGCCTCAGGCCAACAAAAATAAACAAAGAAGTTTTCATTTGACACACTAAGTATCCCTGCATGCTCTGTCAGATGGTGCTAAGGCAAATAGACAGTATTGTAAATGTCCTCTAAAAATCAACTTTAAAGTTACAGTCTTTATTTTATTGTAGGGAAAAAAGAGTGAGAAGGGGGGTGGCTCTAAATTATTTCATGCAGGGATAAGGCTGTGATGGTCTGGATCAAATGCTGTATGGTCAGCTCTTGTTTATTTTGGGATACTCGTAACGTAGGAAGTTATGACAACCTGAGACTATTCAGAACTTTTAGGAATGTTGGAGTGTGGTCAGACACTGTATAAAAGAATACCAACAGGTTGAAATGTTATGTGAAATATTACAAGAAAATGTTTCAGTGCAAACAATAAGATCAACAACAGCAGGTTAATAGCTGCTTTCTCAGTACTATCTGCTGACATGCAAACTCATATGGTATGGAAGTTTGAATTCAGATTTTTGGAAAGTGATATGACAGCATAGAATGAGTGTATATCTGGTGACTTCAGGTGACTGAAGCTGCCCCTGGGGACACTTCGGTAAACTTTTCAGCTATTCCCTTAGTCTGTTCCCAGGTCTTGGAGCACACAGGCCACAGCAGAATGGGCTATCCATTTTCGGTTGCAGCATTGTAGCATTACTAGACTTGAAAAAATCAGATAACCAGAGGAAACTCCTTGCTGGGACATCTGAATAAGTAACAAATTACTGCTTTTCAAGGAAAGTGTGCCTGTTTTGCTGTGTTGGGACTGTACTTATGGTTTTGGGTTACGGTTTTTTGTTTTTCTAACTTTGATCACTGTAACGTGTTCTTCGTGTTCTCAGGGCCTTTCTTCAGCATCCTTGATAGTATTGTCTCTCAGAAGAAAGAACATTGATTTCTCTCCCTAAACAATCTTTTTCATCAAAGTTCAACAGAGGGACACCTGAGCAACACTGACACTGCTATACGAGATCCTGAATTTGGGTCAGTGGTGTTTACCAGAACAGTCCTAGGGGGAGTGTTACTGGGCATAGCATTTAGTCTCAGAACATCAAGAGAAAATGTCAATGGCCATCAAAGAAAATAAGATTTATATGCAAAAACTCAGCCAATACTAGTATGTGCTAACAGCTCTGGTCTCTGCAAAAGTAACCTGTGGATATCCAAATAAATTGTACCTACCCTTTAACTCAGGAACTCTTCTACTTTGGGAAGGTAGCAAAAAATATCTACACCACCCTTCCTTTTATTTTTTTGCTCCCATGGCCGGTGAATGCAGGTAATCAAATTTTGAAAAAGTCTTCATCAGAGAAGGAATCAAAATCAGATTTTGAAGAATTCCACTTCAGGAAATAGTTACAGAGTGTGTGGTTTCAGAGTTTTATTTTCCATGAATAAATGCAGTTGGTTGTGGTTGGGATAGTCTGGATATCTGGTAGAAAGAGTAGAGATTTGTGAGGCAACTGCAGCAGTAACTTCTGGGCTAAAGTAGGATTTAAGTTTTCTGTGTGCTGATTAAGAGCAGGGAGACGAATGCTGCTCTGTTCTTGACGATAGCTCTGATTTGGCTAAATCAGCAGAGAATCTTCAAATATTTATATTAGCTGTTAATTTAAGAGTTCCTTTCTGCAGGAATAGACCCCTTTTAAACGTTTATGTTAGAACAGGGTGTTTCCTGTGGGAATTATGGACCCTCAAAGACAACTGAAGTTACTCTGCTGGTTGGTGTAAGCATCATAGTGTAAATGCCATTGCTAAAGGAATTTAAGTTGCTCTGAATAATGCACCAGTTTATAACAGTTGCTTTGTCCATATAAGTTTCCTAGCAAAAAGGCCAACTTCGAGGTCTCAGGGTTGGCGGGGGGCACCTCAAAATAAAATACTTCCGTAAGGTATCCACCCTATTGTAGTTTTGCAAGATCACAGAGCATAACTGTAAAACGTTATTCTGCTCTTTGTGGGTCTACTCAAATTTTACTTCAAGATGAATTTGTTCCTTCTACAGGTATGTGTTTCTACGAATCGGCAATTCTGGGTGGTTTCTTTGTTTATTGTTTGGGAAGTTTTCGGGGGGAAACTTGTGTTTTTTTCATTCATGTTAAGTGACTTTCACACCAGTATTTATCCAAGTGACTTCTAGATTTTGTCTAAACTTTTCATTGTGATAACGTTGGAATGAGCAAGGAACAGTGATAGCTGCAAGGAAAAATCCCATCTCTCTGTCTCCTCTTAGTTTTTAATGGTCTGTACTTCAACTGTTCTAAAAGAATTTTTGAATAGTGGAGAAACTAAAGGTCCTTGGAGTGGCTATAGCAACTTTCTGCAGGACATGTTCCTTTCCATGTTTTGCACAACGTTTGGGAAAGAAGAAAAGGTTGTGAAGAAGCCAAATATGCCCTCTCCAGTCCAAGACATGAGGAACTAATTCTGATTTTGCCACCTCCCTGACATACTTTCAGGCCTACAAAGTGTCTTGGAGAACTCTGGACTTCCAAGAAGAGCAGAGATATGCAGAGGACCACAGAAGGGTTGAGTAGGAAGATGGAGGTGGACATGTCTGTGGTGCACAGGTGTGGCTGATCTGCAGAGCTAGAAGGTTAGGACCCATAGGTCATTGTGCCAGAAGAAATCCAGTAATAGATGTTACAGATGCCAAATTTTATTCAAATGCAGTAGACTGGAAACACTATAGCATACATTATTTTATCCTAAATCAAAGAAAATCATGAGGCTGTACTGAAGTTTTCAGGGTTTCAGTGGATCCTGACTTGGTTTTTCTGATTTTAGGGTTGGTGATATGGGATCATCACTCCATCTTCCGAGGGTCAGGAAGGACTCGTTACTCAGGATTTTGGGTTCTTTGAGGTGTTTTTGGGAGGATGGAGTGTTATGAGTCCCTGCCACACAGTTTTAAAGAGGCCTTGGAGATCGAGCTATAGAGAATTCATTTTTTCTAGGCAAGTACTGTAACTAAAAATGTGGAGCTAGGAAGATAAAGTCATAACCATGGAATCTAAGGCCACATGATTATTTTTCATCAAGAACAGAGTACAATAATATACCCATATATGTTGTGAAAATTGCATGTGGAAAGTATTAAAGAGCATTCTGGTGTTCTTCCAGTTCCTGAAGTTGCGTAATAAAGTTGATGTCTTTGAATACTGGAGAAGTGAATCTTTGGGCAGTGGTCAGCATTTTGGTAACTTGTGGCAAAAACTCCAAAGTGAGAACATGTAGGAATTAGGTCAAGGTCCTGTAATGCTTGTATTGCTCATGAGAATTGCTGTGGATCCCGTACTAATGAGCAGCAATTGTGAGGACTTACCGCTGAGATCACAAAGAGATAACTCAGTCATGAGGTTTTGCATTATTTGTTCTAAGAGCTGAGACACAGAAATTGTAATGTACAGGTCACTAAACTGAGAGATGTAAGAGTGTGAATTTTAATTTAATCAATTATTTGGGATTTCTTGTATTAGAAGAATTGCATTCACTGTGTTTACCATAATTCTCTGATTCATTTCAGCCATTTAATCATATCTGTATGTTCTCCAAAGTTTTAGAAAAATTCTACCATTTATCCCATTATATACAGCTTTCACAGTGATCATTTAAGGACATTGTTCATGGTTGCCTGATACAGACCATGAAATGTAATTGTATATACCCCTAAGCAAATAAGCAAATTACTTCCTTTTGGGAAGAGACTTCTCATCCATCTGTTTTCTTTCAGAGGGGGAGGTTCAGTTTTTATGTATGAAGTAGTTGAGAGTAGGGCTGCTTAGATGATATCACTTTTCATGTGTTTATGTTTGAGTTGTTCCAATTTTTGTGTCACTGAATTCTTTCTCCTGACATGTTACACATTTTGATACTGGTTTGTGCTGAGGCAGATGAAAGAATGACTTTGCACTGACTTCTCGCATGCTGTTTCCAAACCTATTAATAGATGAAAACTTGTAAAATGGGGTGTGGGGCAGTTTCAGTAGGAACTTCTGATCCAGCAAAATTTCGATCTAAAGATTCAAAATAAAACACTCCCACTGCTAAGCTCTCAATGTAATATATTGTAGGAGCACTTCAGAATTGGAAGACTTACAAAGAAAATATGCTTAAGTAATGACCATGAATATCACACTAACCATTTTTAGAAACATTGTATTGTTAATCATTGCATGTCTATTTTAGATACAACTAGGAAAAGTGATTCTAGTAGTTATCTGTTTATTCATTTTTCCAACTTCCTAGTTCCCTTGTAAGCAAATGCTCTGTTTACTTTCAGTTTGCTGAGTTTGCATTTCAGTTGGTTAAGAAACAAACTTTTGTCTGATTTACGAATGTTATCAGTAGGCCCTGGGAACATACTTGAGACTAATCTGCAGTCATCTCCATTAAATTATATTTTTACCATAGCTTAAATGATAGTGGAATAGATTGTAGTGGCGAATGTGTAAAGCGCCTGTTGTGAAAACTGCACAAAGCAGCGTAAAAATGGTGGTTCGTTTACTGTCCATTTTTAGGCACAGCAGTCCTGAGCAGTATTTTTTCCTTTTCCTCATATTAGAATAAATGACTTTCATATGTAAGCTGAAAGCAGGGTCTGGAAGGTAATGGATTGGGTCCTGCCCCATAAGAGTACTTAGTAGCATCTAGAAGGATTTATAGCCTCCTGTTTCAGAAAGGAGGGTATGAGCAACATATAGTTTGTATGTATATTAGCCTATCATATGGAAGGCTGATTTTTAAAGAAACACGTTTTGTTTTTTTTTCTTTCTTTTTGGTACTATATGCAGAGCGACTTGCAAATAGTAATTGTGTCAAAGACACTGCTAAATGCAATTGTATAATTTATAAGTCACCGTATCGAGTAAATTCTGAAAGTCAACATACAGCAGAGAAACGAAGGCGGAGAACATCATTGTGTCATTCTGTATCCCTTTTAGGTGTGAAACCAATGTTGGTTCCAGCTATATTTGATACAATAGCGAAGACATTGGGCCTGAGTCATCACATGACGGGTAGATATTTTGTTTTTAAAATTTGGAGAAATAGGCATCCCGGCTCGTTATTAAAATATGTTGAATAAATTGATAGAGTTTTTAATAGTATTGCAGTTTTTAAGTATCAATTAAATTTATATTTAGAGAAGTGTGTTGTGTGAAAAATTGTTATTCCTAATTCCAAATCAAGTGAAAAACAAACTGCTGATGACTTTTTCCTCCGTCATTTGCTTCTTCCACTAGTGAGGTGCCCCAGCCTTTCTAGGTACAATTACTACTCAATTCTGCCACAATTATCACTTTAGTTCTGTTTTCAGGTATATTAAATAGCGAAGTATTGTTTATGCTGTTGCTCAGATAGCAATAGGATACAGCCAGCCAGTGAGTACTGACCTGAAGTTTTCTTAAATACAACGTTTTAATGTAACGCGCTGTCATATGTTACATTACTTTTTTTTTCATTTTTTTCTGAGTCACAAGGCATGTTCACCTCACTCAATGCATTAACATTTACCAGTTGCCTTCTTGATTCTGCATTTGGCACCAGCTATGTTGGCAGCTATTCCAGTCTGCTCGTAATGTTCTGAACTGAGGTATTGTTTATATATATATGTCTTTGTGTAATTGATTTGCAGACCCTTCCTTCTATTGGGTTATTGCTACTGAGTATTATACAGCACAACTTAGAATCCTTCTGGTGTCTGATGGCTTCCGCGTTGTGTATGTGTTAATGGTTAAAGGCTCACAGTAGATCTTGGCCTGAAAAATACAACTTTGCTTCAAAAACCCTTTTTTCATTTGGATGTTTATACCTTGGCTTTTTAGTGTTCAAAATGATTTTACACTTTAGCTTTCTCTGTGTATTTGGATATTTTTCTAATTTCCCCCAAATAATAAACCTATCCTTTTTATTTGAGCACTCTTGATAGTGGAACAGCTGTTATTACACCTTAATCAATTTGTAGTTCATTCAGTATTCATGAGTAGATGGAGGGGAGAGGCATAAGTTTCTCCTTTATTCCCTAAAGACCTTCTACAGTCTTAGCTAAAAAGCTTTGACTTCAGTAAATTTAGTGCACTTTCATCTCCTGCTGGTTTGCCAATCATTGAATAGTACGCAAACAATTAGGAAGAAAATACTAGCTTTCTTAATGGTTAATCTGGCATCAAGTAGAGAACAGAAGGAAGGGTGTGTGTTTCATGCAGTAGAATACTCCTTTCCAGAAAGTATGTAAATGTAATGGTATGCTCTGGTGTTCACATCAGACTTCGGCGTGACTGTATGTATGAGAGAGATAAGGCAGAGGTAAAAGATGCTGTTCTAGTGATAAGATGCAGCCTCAGCACATGGAAATGGAAAAAAGCTGAGTTTAGTTTCCATACTTTTTCAACAAGTAAATATGCATGACTGTCAAGGTTGCTAAACCAACGCATGTCAGGAAATAAACCTTTTACAAGTGCAGTCACAAATACCCTTATCCTTATCCATTTCTAACCACTTTTTGAGAAGCATTAAAAAATGAGGTTTTCATCCCTGTGTTGTCTTCTTTCATGCTGATGGCAATTTTGCTGTGTACATAATAATAATACAGAATAATGTTTTTCTTAAGGCAGCTCTACTTCAGATTATGGGAATGAATGAACTGAAAGTCTAAATGTGGAAGGAGGAAAAAAATACACAAAAGCCAGGGGGGGCGACTGTGTATGGTGGAGGAAGTTTTTAGGTCTTCCTAGCAGAGGAGAACACCACTTAGTGATATTAAGACATTACCATAATTTTCTGTCTTTATTTCTCCTCTTATTGACACCAGAAGTTACATTTGTTTAGCTATCTGAATAATATATTGGGTTTTTTTCTAAAAGGGTAGTAACATGAGTTCAGTATAAGTGCACTTTTTCTAGTGTTACTTTGTTTTAAGGAGGAAGGGCATGAAATATATTAATATATTTTTGCATTTTATTTTGTATTATAGTCCAATGCCATTTTGGTCTACCAATTGATCGCTTAGGGAATCTTTATATGCATATACATTTATACATGTACTTAAAAAATAGCTGGTTTGTGTTACAGAGAGGTCCTAAAGTTTTCAGTCCAAGACTTGAATATGTTAAAGAGATTTTGATATGGAAATACTGAGACAGTGTGGATGTACAGAGACAAAAAGTTCAGTGGCTGCCTATGCAGAGTTAAGAAAACTAATGTCATTAGAGTGATATGTGAGTTTCACTTTACTGTATAAGACAGCTTTAAGGAGAAAAATATCACAAGTTTTGTATTAATTAAAGGAATAAACATGCTGCGTTTTGTAGTTAATTGCTCTGTTCCGCTACTACTGGAATTAGCTACCTGAAGTACCAAATTCAAATATGAAAAAAGAGGAGATCCTGTTTTTATAATACATGAAAATGTGTAAAGTTTGGGAATTTTAGTATTTCCTCCATATGTGTATCAACCCGTGTGTATGAGGATTCCCTAAAATACAACTTAACAGTACAAAATAACAAGGGAATACATGTCATTATTAATATATTTTTTAAATTACTTCATAGAACTCATGCATTTCACGTGTGAAGCCATAAGATATCACTGTTAGAATCATTAATCAGGCTACTAATTGTCCTTTAGAAATATTTTTGTCATATTTGCGTTACAAAATAATTTCTCTGGTCCATTTTCAAAAATATCATTCTGGATTGAAGCAAACCAGAGGGTTTTCATCATCCCAAGAGAGAATTATGTGGTTTAAGTGGGAAACTGAACACTTGAAGCTGATTTCAACATTAGCTGCAGCTTACAGTACTGTGAGAACTGCAAGTTTTGCAGTACATCTTCACTGGCTTTTAACTCTGCTGGTAAATGTTCCTGTTGTACTTCTTCATTTCCCACCTCCTTATTGTAATTGCCAAAAAGACTTTCTCTGCAGACATTCAAAAACCTCCTGGATGCCTTCCTGTGTAACCTCGTCTAGGTGTTCCTGCTCCAGCAGGGGGATTGGACTAGATGATCTTTCGAGGTCCCTTCCAATCCCTAACATTCTGTGATTCTGTGATTAATACTCACCATGGGTTCTATAGCAAATGCTTCATGTCTATAGGCTGAAATAGATATAGAAATAATATTTAATGCAAATATGAAATGTTTAAAGTAAAAAAAAAAAAGCGTAGCATGATAATAGAAGCTACCATTCATCTTGAGTGAATTACATTTTGAAGTTTTTGGAAGTCATAAACCATGGAATTTGCCTGCTTCCAGTTTGGTTCCTCTTAGGAATAAAGTTTGGCTTTTGTATAGCACTGTATTCTGTCTTTTGGGGAGGGGGGTTGGGAAATCTGAAGACAGCAGACAACGGGTAGTTTGAAAAGCTGCCTTTTCAGATTAAATTTGTGGCTGAAGAATATGTAATTTAGTAATTAGATAAGAATTCCGGTAAACTCAAATTTGCTGACTCTTGGTCTGTAATTCCAGTAATGTATTTTTGTTTTCAAAACAAAGACTTCGTCCTGTGATGATGAGCAAACCAAGTTAGTAACTTTGAATAAAATGATGACTGTATATTTAATCTTTATTGTTTTACAGTAATCTCTTGTCATCTGTCCTGCAAACCAGGGAACATGGTGAAGAAGCCCTTATGTTTTTTACATGTCAACAAGTGAATTGTTGCCTTCTTGTAACGTTTTGAACTAAACCACCAACATCTGTGGCAGTGTAACTGTTAAACACGTATTTGCTGCAGTTTGAGTTTCTCTTATTTTTGAAAAACTGCAATGCTGGCTTTTTTGTTGGCTGTCTCATTAAACCATCCTCTCCCACAGGAATGGAGCAGATATTGTGGTTTCCATGACTTAGCTGGGTGCATGTTAAAAGCCCAGCTTTCCAGCTGGATAGGCTGACAGCCTGCTCGCTGTAGATTTCTGTTATTAATTCTTGCTCTTTGGTTTTGGTTTGTGTTTGCTTTTCCCCCACAGCCCCACCCAACCCTTGGATCAAGTAGGCTCTCTTCTGTCTGAGTAGTGTGGGTGAGAGTGAAAAAGGATCTGAAATAATCGTCCATGTGTGGCTTTTCCTTCTGCCCTGTTGAGAACTCTTCCATTTGCAGCACCAGCCAGGTACTGCAGGTACTGTAAAGTAAAGGCAATAATCCTTCCACTCTTACTCACAAGGCAGAGTGCTACTGGAGCCAGTTTGCTTCCTTTCAACCACCTTGTTGAAACAAATTGCTTTGTGTGAATTTCTCCTCCACCACCACCTCTGCCCGTCGATGAACACTTTCAGATAAACTGTGTCATCTTTTTCTGGTCTGAAGTACAAGGCCTGTATTATATTTTCTGACCCATGATAAGAACCGTGCTACCTTGGGGGTGGCATGCTGCCTTTTTTGTCTTTTCCCTCTTTTGTTCAAGGAAATTATTTTCTTTTGGCTTTTTCTGGATCCTACGTGGACCAAAAGCCCCTGCTCAAGGCTGAAGAGGATCCAGGATATGATCTTTGACACCCGACATCCTGAAGTGGAAACATATGTGGCTGCAGAGCTCTTGTATAGAGACAGCTAAGTCGAGGACCTTTCTTTCAATTCCTCCATGTACAGGCCTCAAGCTGGAAAATCTTCTACACCCTAAAGTATTCTGTGGGTATTTTCCAGTTGTTTGACGTTTTTTAAAACCTTCTTTCATAGAATATGCCACAGAACAATCTCATATTCCACCAGCCAGCAGAAGAAAAGCATTGTAAGCAGCCTGGAGAGGATACTTCTGTCACTGCAACAACGATGGGCAGTGGCCCTTCCACACTATTGCTGTGGATGATGTCCCTGAGCAGAATTGGGAATCCTGAACTTGTCTTCATTGGCCATCCCTCTGTTCAGAGTCTTTCAAATCACATTGATGTCAAATAACATCAAATGCTTTAGTATTGACTTCATAGGTGGGGGCTGTAGGATTTCATTTGGTTTTTTTGCCACAGCATAATTCTCCAACTCTGTCCCTTTTCAGGGACCTGTCACAATACTCTGCTTAAACTGACAGTAGATGCTATGTTGATGAGTATTTTTAGAGCCAGTAACCAAATACCTCAGCAATCTCAGCTTCTACTTAGCAGTGCCTAAGAGGAAAAAAGATCTATGGCCTTTCCATACCTGTTCAGTTCTTTGTATGCCGATAATAACGGCCTCTTATTTCGGATCTGTAGGATTCTTCTTCTTCCCTTGATTTGATAATTGGCTCCTAGGAAGACCTACAGGAAAGCTGTTTATTTAGTTTTAAGCAATGCCCAGGTTCTGTTTAATCTTCTCAGTCTCAGTGAGAGTCAACAACTGAATTTTATATCACAGCAAGACATTCAACTTTTTTTTACTTCTGGAGCAATGATAGCTTTCCTACTTGTGAACTGACACCAGTCTACATTACATTTTCTTCTCCAATTCACTTCCTAGCCAGTTTCTGCAAGTAAAACTGTATCTGACACCTTTAGGACACTTCACCTCATTTGTATGTGTGGTGCTGCATATGACTCTTCTGCTCCTTTGCCCTAAATAAAGCTGCATTCAGTCTGTTCTCCCTCAGTTAAGTGGGTTGTTATTTCTCAGGCTGTTAAGAGCACCTCATCAGTTGTGGCTTTGGTGGCAGGATCCCTTCAGCATTTGAAAAAGAGACTTTTTCTGAGTCTCTTTGTCCTCCAGAATACTGACATTGGATGTGGCTTTTATGGATCTGAAGATTCATTGCAGATGGATTACAGCCACAGGAGGAATTGAAGCTTCACATTCTTACTTTAGAGTGCTATCCAGTTTGAAATGCATTCTGGTCATGTGTGGAAGACTTGTGCATCCAAGTCATAATGGTACAGTCATGTTGTACATCAGTAGGATTGGATGAAGCATCTTTTCTCTTTCAAAAGATAATCTCCAAAAGAATCTTACCTCCATTTAGAATCAAATTCTTTTTGAACAACTCCACAGTGAGATCAAGTGGCATTCTTTCCTCTTCACCATGCATTGGGTGTTGCTTGGGTAGTCTCACAGTATTGGGATTGATCTGAGTTTTATCTTTTTACTTCACCACTGTTAAAAACTGCCACTGATGGCATGCATGGTTGAAGAGATGGGTATTATATTTCACCCTGTTTAACTTGTGCCTTAAGTAGAACAGAGCAGACCACTTGAAGCTTGTCTTCCAGTAGCTTGTCTCCTACACCCTTAATTTTTTTTCTTATTTTTTTTTTTTTTTTACCTTTTTCCTTTCCATTTTTGTCTTTACCTTCTCTGTCTCCCTCTCCCATACACACAAATACCTGCTTCAGTAACCCACCACGTGCCTCCTGTGATGGTCCACCCAACAGCAGCTAGGCCTGCGGTCACAAGTCCAGGCTTGTGCCCGTGCTGGCTGACTGGTTGTCTCCCTGTTGCTGAGCACAGTGATTCGCAGCTGGGTTCTGCCTTCCCTGCCTGGGAGTACAAACGCGTCTCTTTCCTCCCTGTGTGGCTTCCGGTTTCAGCAACCAGTTGTGAGACTCCATCCCCTCTGTTGAATAAAATTGAAATAGGGCAATGGATTCAGAAGTCAGCTAGAGTGGTGGGAATTGGTTTCAGAGATCCCATCAACTTTGTTTTCTTAGGAAACCATTTTGGAAAAGTTGCTGGCTTGAAAGCCACTGATTATGGCATTGAAAAATGCACACTTTTCTCTGTAATACAAGACTGGATTAAATAATCAGTATTCTTGTAGCAAGTTAAATTGTTGGATAAATTATCATTGTTTCTATATTGTCCTTAAGCAATTTTTTAAGAAGAAAGTTAGCACTACAGTATGTAATTCTTCAGTGTATCACTCAACAGTAGTGGTGTAGAACAGCAGTCCATATGTGAACAGATTTAATTTTCAAGGGAAGCAGGACTTTCGGGGCAGAATCTTTTTAAAAATTCATAGCCAGGATGTGAGTGCAGCTTTGCCATTATGTTCTGCTTTTGATTTGTAGAATGAAAACTTCTGGAATGTTTTCATTAAAACTTATGAAGAGTATTTTTTGCTTTCTCAGGGTAAACATGGGATCTTAAAATAGCTGGTACTTCTGATGAGAATAATTTTTCAAAGTAACATAAAATGCCTTGTTTGTTTATCACAAGAGCCAGTGAGCGAAACACGATTTTGGGACATGCACTTACTATTGGAAATAATTATAATTAACTGCTGATGAGATTCCCTTATATGGAACTTTCAGTGCATGGAATACATCAAAATACAATTCATAAGTCTGGGTTGGGGGGGTATATTTTGGCACATATACTGAAATGTCAGCCTGGGCAGCTGATATACATTTTTGTTAGATGTTTGTCACATTTTCAGCTTTGCTGCCTGAAGGAGGTATGTTACGTTTTTTCTCCCCCGCGCCCCAGATACAGATATACAGACTAGTTGAACTTTGAAAGTTTTCTTGATACTGGAAACAAATGACATGATAAGTTAGGAGGTGCATGGGATTTGTATATACAGGATTAAAATCTTGCATTTGTTATTATTTATAGGATAACAGTCTCAGTGAAAGGTTAGAATTATTTTGAAGATAAGAGGGGGGAGGGGGGTTTGGTCATCTCTCCAAGGCAGGTAACTTTTCTAAGTTGCTTCCTGAAATTACTTCCTTAGAGCGTCAGTAAATCAGACTTAATGAATAAAAAAGCATTAACATGTAATAATTGGGAGGCTTTACCATATTTAAAAGTTCTGTTGAAAGACATGGAGAATTTTCATTACTGAGTGTAATACATTCAGTTGGCTTATTCTTCCATGTATATGTGCAGTGAAGTAACAAAGGAAAATTAATAAGCTAACAGAAGTGCACATTATTTGCTGTTGAACTATCAAAAATTTGTTGGTAGTTCCAGGAGACTTATTTTTTAAAATCTGTTTTGCATCACATGAAACTATAGAAAGTACTACATTAACAAGATAATTTGGAGGGAGGACAACAAAAATTATAGTCTTTACTCTTGGATTACATTAAGATTTTGTGGAAAGAACTGCATACCCTTAAACCGAAGTAGAACTGTGTAGTTTGCATTGGAGTTAATTTGTCTGTGCAGCTGGAAGTTACTTTGGTGATATCCTTCCAAAGCAGGGAATTTGTTTACGAGTTCTCCTTTGTTACGCTGCTTCCGTGAGCTGCTAATTCATTAATAAGAACCTGCCATAAATATATCCCCTCTTTAGAATTAAATCCTAAATATAAAAATCACTGGTCATTTTTTGGTTATTATGTTCTGTATACTATGGCATCATCTATTTAAAACTGAGAACTCTACCCCTGCTTAATATTTTCTGTAATATTGACCCCCCCAAAATGAAACTTTTCCAATTCTGGAGTATTCCAGACTTTTTGGTAATATGTGACCAACTCTTAAATTTTACAGGAATAGGATAGGATAGGATAGGATAGGATAGGATAGGATAGGATAGGATAGGATAGGATAGGATAGGATAGGATAGGATAGGATAATTTTAGTTGGGAGGGACTTACAGAATGATCTAGTCCAACTGCCTGACCAGTTCAGGGCTGTCCAAAATTTCTGCTGTGTTTTTAAGGGCATGTCCAGGTGCCTCTTAAACACTGACAGGCTTGGGGAATCAACCACCTCTCTAGGGAACCTGTTCCAGTGTTTGACCACTCTCTCAGTATATAAATGCTTCCTAATGTGCAGTCTAAAGATCCCCTGACGCAGCTTTGAACTGTTCCCACATGTCCTGTCACTGGATTCCAGAGAGAAGAGCTCAGCACCGCCCTCGCCACCTCCATGTTTTAGGAAGCTGTAGAGAGCCATGAAGTCACCCCTCAGCCTCCTTTTCTCCAAACGAGACAAGCCCAAAGTGCTCAGCCTGCAGTGTGAACGCAAGGGCTCAGAGCAGCTATCTCTGCTCCTGCACAGTGTGCTTTGTGGGCTGATGTTTGGCACGAGCCTCATTGCCAGAAAGATGTGATGTGGATGCCCTTAATACATCACAGAAAACTGAACCCAAATCCTTCCCTCCATGCGCTGCATCACTTGGTAGTGTAGATGTTTGCATTGTGATCAAGTGGCAATGGAGCAGCCCTTAGGAGTGAAAATATAATGGGCTGGTGATCTAGAGCCTTGGAAGACAGGGCAGATGTCTCCTTTCAACTTTTTGTCTAATATGATCCTGTATAAGACCAAGTATTTGTCTCTCCTGTGCATGGAAATGAGGGGGGAGCTCTGCAACCCCCACTATAAGCACCTTAGGCCCATGATAGCTGTATCATTCATGTGCTCAAAGTAAAATTGTGGCCTGTTATTTTTAAGTGTGTTGTGTCCTATGTCATCCCTGTTGGTGTGTCCTAAGCAGTTGTCTTTCATTTAGGGAAGTTTTTTAAGTATATGCTGGATGCCATTAGGTGTATACTTAAAATTCTTGGCTGATTTGAAGTCAGCTATTACAAGAAAGCAGTTAAGAGTGGAATTTTGGTCAAATATATGGTTTGTTTCTGTTATTTTCCTGAAGCAGTTTTCTTAATCTGGTAAAAGAACAGTAAGTCACTATGCATCTTTTAATTTTACATTTTCTGATTTCTTTTCTGTGCCTTCCTTCTAATGAAGCAATACAGACTTGTACAGTTTAGACCAAAGTTCACCCTTGGCACATACAGGTATAATGAGAGGATGTTGATGTGATTTTCTCTTTCAAGAAAATCTAAGTCATCTTCAGAAAGCAAAGTTGAAATAAACTGGAAATAAAAAGATTATGTATACTTTGTAAAACAGTTTAAGGTAACTTTTTGATTTGTAACTAATCAGTTAATACACTGTGAACAAAAGTGTATTTCCAGGTTTTAATGTTTTTCAGAGTGATGTCAATGCTGCTATTTCTGGGGGGTTGTGTTTGCTGTTCATAGCATAGCAGGTAACATTAAATTTTTGCTTTGACGGGAAGAAAAACTATAGAGAGGGTATTATAAAATGCAGTGTTTCCCTTAGAGCAAAGTGATCACAAATTTGCAAGAGGAGATGTAGGACTTAAGTACTTCTAGCAAGCAGTTTTTGGAGCTCTATTTTGGAGTTTCATGTTCTATTTGAACATCAAGTTTTCGTATCTTTTTAAACTAAAGGATATCTTGAATAGTGCTTTTCTTACCCTTTAGATGGCACCCTTCATTTCTTATTAATGACTTAAACAATTTCACTTTTTTATGATAATGCTTTTGGCTTAAAACCAGAGGGATGCGCTTTTTTGCTGGAGATAGACATGTGCCTCTCTGTATGTTTTGGAAAGCTTGATTGTATTTGAGATGATAAAAGTCACAGATAAATAAAAGCATTACAACAGCTACTACTGAAATCATACATTTTCCTGCTCATAACAAATTTGTGCTCTGCCATTCTGTGAAATGGGCCTCAACACATTCTCCCACAGCTTTCTATCTAAATAATTTTTATATGTTTCAATGTATACGTAGTACGCTCACTGAATTTCTCTGGTGTTTTCAGATATTAAAAAATGATACTAGAAATCTAAATCTCCACATAATACATGTACTCTCCAACTAGCTTTTGTGCCACAACATCTGCATGAAAAGACTGAAATCAAATTTTTCTTGGAATTTGTGGAATGATCTTTAACACGTTTCTTGGTTGTTTTACATCTCTGTCAGCAATATTGCTGAATGACTGTAATTATTCTTTTGTTGTATTTAAATTTTCATTAATTTAAGGTCCAAACCTGTGTAGCGTGGCTAAACATTTCCTTACTAATTATTATCTGAATTAAGAATATTCTGAAAGTTTTTTTTCCTCTGTTTTCTTTCTTTTTTTTTTCCTTAAGGATATGGCCCTTGTTGCTCCTGAAGCACCTTCAGAACAAGCTAGAAGGGTTTTCCAGACATATGACCCTGAGGGTAAGGGCTGTACTTTTTCCTGAAACAAGATTTTATAATCAGAATTTACTCATTCAGTAAAGACAAATTCCAGTTAGGAATAAATATTGCATTGTGTGGGGTATCTCTTCAAAAATAGGACCAATGTTTTCCAAAATCTGTTGCAAATACTGCACTTTCAAATCCATTGTCTTTTCCACTGTTTACACCTGAGCTGATTAAGAAAGGAATGAAATACTTAGTACTTAAGATATTTTCAATATGGTCAGCTACAAGTGATATGAAGAAATTTTCTGAGAATTCAGTAGTAAGGGAGGTTGAGTACAGTGTTGTGCAATAGGAGGCAGAGTTCTTAGAGCATAAGCTTTTTAACCTTGTACGGGTTTTTTTTTGTAATTAACATAAAGTTTAAATTTCATTTGATTTCTCTTATATTACGTTTTCATAAAATAATTCTGCTATGATTTCATTCTTCATGAAACTTTGTTCTTGAATGTATGTGCCATATGCAGAAAATTTTCTGTTTTGGAAGATGGAGCATGTCTAACATTCAGGTGCTATTTTAACTAAAAGGAAAAAATGTACATTCATTATCCCAAGGTATCTAGTGGAAATTGCTACAAAGAGATTTAATTCTTAGCAATTATTAAGCTTCTAAGTGTATGGATGATAAACCCACAATTTCTGAGTTGTTTGAAAACTGTGTTCCTTCTAGAACCCCACCATTTGTTTGCAAATTTGAGAGAGAAGGATGTGCAGTATTTGTATTTTTGAGAAAAAATTGTACTCCAGGAAAGCATTTTGTTTATTTTCCTAATGAGAAGCTCTGCTACTTCTTCAGATAATGGTTTTATACCTGACACTCTGCTAGAAGATGTAATGAAGGCTCTGGACCTTGTTTCAGATCCTGAATAGTAAGTATAATAAAATGTAAATACTACAGAAGTATAATTAACCACATATTAATTATAATCTAAGTGGTTTTATGTGTTCAATTGACTATATATGAATTATAATTTAGGGTTTCTTCTGGATTTTCTGTAGCTTGCATTCTGGGCACATAATGTTATTTTGAACTATTTATGTCAGCCTTAAATTAAATGGGAGGAATTCAAATTAAAATGTCTCTAACTTCAGTAGTGATAACTAGAAGCCAAAAAACCCTTCAGACCTGCTGCATTACTACATATTGAGGAGGCAGTTGTGAATATATTTCTGTGCATTAATGAGGGTGAAACGGTGACAAAAGAGGAACCAGCCAAGGTGCTCAGAGGCGGATGAGTGTTGCGTTACCGCTGGGTCTGTCTGCAGAGTTTGAGGCTGAAACGGCTTCAGTTAAACTTTTGCTTCCACCAACACTCAGTACCTTGAAGTGTTTATAAGTGTAATTTGTTTCCAGAAATGACACCTTGATTCCTAGGATTAGAGTTAAAACTAACAAATTTAAAAGGTAGTTTATTTTAGATCCTATATGGACAGACAGGACTAATATTCAGTGACAGCAGTTAACCCTCAGTGTCAAAGCTTACCATGTTTTGCCATTAAATGCTTAACCCAGAAAGGAGAACCACGTGCTTGAACTTTCTCCCATCTCCAAGAGATGGTTCTGTTCTTTCGTAAACATACAGACCAGTTTATTGGAGTCTAAATTGGTTATTCCTGTAGAATGTCCGTGGAGGCTGCAAGTTTACTTACCACAGCCATCTGAAATTTGATTGATGCCATTTTCCCTCTTTTTGAATATTAAGAAGTACAAGGAAGTTTCCTGAGCTGTTATCTCTGGAAAATAGGAGTGAAAATTGAAATCAAAAGACCCTGAGGAAACTAAAACCAAAGAAAACACAAGACCAAAAGGCTGCCATTCATATTACATCAATGAGTGGTGAAATCTGCAAAAGATTTTTTCAAAAGGAGAGAAAGAAAAAAGCCATAGTTTAAATAGGTCTGAGACACTTTCTTTTGACGTATTTGTTCTGCTATCTCAATAAATCTGCAAAAAATCTTCTTTCTGCATTCAGCAGTTTTTCCATTTGGCTGTTTGGCCCTCGGGGTGTTTGTGGCACAGCCCTGGCCTATTTTATTGTCCATAGCGCATTGAATATAAATTGATATAGGAAGAGCCAGTCAGAAGGCCTGCTACATTGGAAAGCCCTAATCAAACCATGGAATATTCAGTCTTGAAACATCTCCTCTTAAGTAAAAATGTTGTCTGATGTTACCATCTTGTGGACCTACCCTCTTTTGGTTCTGGATGTCCTGTCTATTTAATGTGAAACACAAGTATAAATAACACATTTCAAATTCCATACAGGATTTTCTGGTTGGTTTTTGTTTGTTGATAAATGAAATTAAAGGCATTGCTTCCAAGAGTACTATTTACATTTTTTAGTTCAAGAACTAAATGGAAATTCTTTGTGATCATCCAATCCAAGGCTTTAAGCTTCTCAGAATCTCAAGATGAATAACAGTCAGACCTGCTTAGAGTTTATAATTATAGAGGGGAAAACTTTGTAGAGCAGATGTGCATCAACAGGGTGGATTAGCCATTCCAGTACTGAATGCCATTGCATGTGATTTTAGTAACATTTTCTAGTGTTCTAGTAAATAAATCTGAGAACCCAGCTCTCTTGTTTGTTTTGTCGCTTTCTTTCTACAAGAACACCTGATATTCTTCAGGGCACTGATTTGAGTATATCTGTCTATCTAGGTTTAGCTGATTTAAAACATTTTACCCGATCTGTCTATTTGACCACTGCTGGAGGATTTTGTCCCCCCACACTTCTCAGCCATAACAGCCCAAAGGCCACCAGTGTCACCACCCCAACATTCGTAACAGTCATAAGATGCCAGACCTGGCACTGGAGTGACTGAAACACATACATGCACTTGTTTTGGTAGCTCTGCTAGAATATCAGTAATACTGAATGGCATTAGCTATTTGCTGAATGAAAAAGCCTCAGTTGAAACATACAGCAATCAAATTGTATTAAATTTATTAAAATTGTATTACATTTATTAAAATGCACTGCCCATACTTAAAAGCTTAGTATGGGTCTACATTTTTAAACAGTTCTTCTATTTCAGTAGCAAGCATATAGCTTTCTTTAATTTTCTGACATAATTTTAAGTGCATTTTCAAAATTATCTTTACTTCAATCTGCCTTGGTTCTGTTTACAAGCACAGTGTTTTTAGAACTCCGTTACAGCATTTCAAGATTTTGAGCAGGTTTCAGACAGCTACTGAAATATCTTAAATTTTGTACTTTGAGAGCAGTAAGAATGGACAATAGAAGGGTTAAAGAAAGTCCAGTATCTTGCAAGTCCTCAGTTGTAGTTTCACTTGAGTAGTGAAACTTTCAGATACTAAATTAACATAGTTTATAGGATATCAGAGTCGTGTTTTTGAATTTAAAAGTTCTTCTTCCAAGGAACTTAACAGAACCACCCTCTTAAGAATTGTGTCATGTATTCTGTGTGTATTGAGGCAGAAACAAAAAGAAGCCAAATAATTTACTACTAGTACTATGGTAGGACCAAGAAAGGAAGATACTTAAAAATGAAGACAAAGTGGTAGCCAGAGGGATAAAATGCTTACATGCAACAATAATCAAGAAGAGCTTAGATAGAAAGATGCCTTTTGCCCGTAGCCCCTGACAGAAGAGACCAGGGTGGTTAAAAGCCGAGGTGATAAAGGAGGCAGCTCTGAGAAGCTAAAACTGTGTTTTCTGAAGGGAAAATGTAATTCCTATGTGAAAAATACAGGGGAGTATCTACATGTATGGAACATTAAATGTAAGAACAAAGTAGAGCATAGTTAAAATCTTCTGATGACTAATCTGCAAAGTTATAAAATAAAAGCTAACAGTATTTTTTTAAGCCCATCAGAACCAGGAGACCTGCAAGAGGTCTGTAGTTCTGATAGGTGATCCCCAGTATTAAAAAGAATTCAGTCAGTAAGAAAAGTAGTGAATTCCTCTTCATATTTACTGGGGAAGACAGTAGAGAGTAGTTCTCATCTTCTCTGGGGAAGATTACAGGGAGGTTTCCACACTTAAACCTTTTTATGAATGGTCAGAGTAAGGTATGCCTGTATGAAGTGTCAAGATAAGTAAAAACCCCCAGTTTTTGAAGAAACATCAGAATGAAATTGCTGAAGTGTTTTAGGTTACGCCCCACTGTAAACTGTCCTGGGACCAGACAGTACCAGAATGAGAAGGTGACAAATAGACAACAATACTTACAAAAGGATTTTAAGGCCCACTTGGGGAAAATTCACATGTAAATCTTTCATGTATAAACATGGGATAAGAAGGACGGTTTTCTTGTAGGTAAATAACTGATCAAAGGATAAAAATGTCATTTTTTCTTAATGGAGAGAAATCATTAGAGGAATTTTACAGGAATTTGCATTAGGTTTGTGAAGTTTGGTGAGGATGTGAAGGTAGGCATTAATATAATAGTTTGCTGCTGACACAAAAGCATTCAAGGTACTAAAAAATGGTGTGGAAGAGCAGCAGAAGTTACTGGAAGACAGGGTAACAGAGAAGTGTCAATATAGTAAATGTAGATTGATTGCATGTGGGATAAAACAATCCTAATTTAACAGACACATTTTTGGGCTGTGAACTAGGTAGTTGCCATTCAGGAAACAGATTTTAAACCCATAATCAGGGATAGATGAATGGAGTGGGGTTTCCAGGAATTACGTCGTTGTATAAATGCATGAGATTTCACTCCATCTTGAAAAAAAAGAACATTGTAGAAAGGTATCAGGAAGGCAACAAGGCTAATCAAAGGTACAGAATGTCATTACTACAAGCAAGAACTAGGTTAGGACTGATCAACCTGGAAAAGACAGACAACTGTTGGTATGTGAGAGAGGTTTATAAAATCAGGAGTTTCATAATAAATAGGGAATAATTTTTAATTGCTTGCCACAATACAAAAATGAGGTGTCATCAAACTGAACTATCAGATGACAGGTTCAAATCAGGAACTACTTATTCCCAGTGTCTATAGTTCTATTTTGATTTTATGAGTGGAGTTTATCGAATGCCACAAGTGTATATGGGTTCAAAGCCAATTAGGCACGTGCATGGAAAGAAAAAATACATGTCTTTGTTTTTTAGATACTGCCTGTCACTGAAGATGTCTTTGAGCAGCAGACTGCTGGAAATGGGGAGGGTGGGCTAAGGATATCACTGTATGTTTGCCCTGTTGTACTCTGTCACAAGCACTCACTACTGACCAGTGTCAGAGACAGGATACTGGGCAAGATGCTCTGTTGGTTTGACTCATTGAGGACATTTTTGTGTACGGTACAACCTGTAACTTAGGCAAGAGGACAGGTAGATGCAGATAAATGTTTAAGTGATCTGATGCCTGTAGAGATATGTTTTTTAAACAGAAATATAAAGTTATAATTGACATTCATTTTTAGTGACCTGAAATTATACCATATTCATGCAGATTAGTACTGTTAATATTTTCATTGTTTATTTGTTTTGGCTTCTCTGACATCAAGAACATGATGTAAATAAGAAATGGATCTGTTAAATTTTATTTCAGTGTACTTAGAAAATCTTGGAGGCTTCTCAAATCTCCTTTTAAAAGCAGGTTGTTTGGCAGTTAGGGAGCTGTATTTAAAAGATGACTGGTTTATGTATCTTAAGTTCAAGAATGCTAACAAGACAGCAAAATGCCTTTTGGGCTGTAAACCTGGATTTGTATTATATGGGTTTCAAATTATTTTACCAAATATGGTGGTCCTTCAGAATTATCACTTATTTAATTTAAAAGAACAGATTACTTTTATTTAAAAATAACCATGTTTTGGCAACTTGCATGCCATTCTGGTGCAGTTGTCACTTAATGATTAAAAATAGAATAGTATTGCTATACTTGGCAGCCAGTACTGTGGTAGTACAGCATAATTTAGTCATGCAAGAATAAAAATGTCTTACTCATACTTTTATATTCAATGTTTTTGTCATAGTGTAAACCTCATGAAGACCAAATTAGACCCAGAAGGACTGGGCATTATATTACTGGGTCCCTTTCTGCAAGAATTTTTCCCTGAGCAGGTAATCAATATAGCTTTATTGCTGTAGAGCGTTGTCTACTCTGCTTGTCTTTGAGATTCATGAAAAACTTCCATCAGTATCACAGAGCTACTTTTAGTAATAAGTATTGCATGCATTCAACACAACTGACCAGCAAGTAACTTCTTGTATTACACAACAAACTGTTGGCTTCTGTTTTGCATAAGGTGTCTGTGATTTTGTCAGCTTCACACTGGAAAGAAACTCCATTGTAGTGACAAGTTCTAAAATTAACTTCAGGAAACTTATAATCATTTTGCATATGAAATTGAACTGGTTACTTAGAAAGTTCATCTGAGTTTTGTTTTTTCTGAGAATAAGTGACCTTATTGTTTTTGTCAATATTACAAATGTCTGCTGTAATTGCTAGCAAATTGGGAAAGGTTGCAAATATATTTAAAACTTTTTATGTAGTTCCCTAATACTGTAAAATTTGTGACAGTTTAACGAAAAGTCATAATAGGGTTATGTTTATCATATATGGAAGTCAGTATCTGCCAGGGTAATGGGAAATATTTTCAAACTCTCAGTCTGTTCCATATGTTCATTAAGATAGACACGTTCACCCAGCACCACTGTCCTGTCCTCCCTGTGGTCACATTTTCCTGCCTTCATGCTCCCTCCTTCTTGCCACCAGGACCCTCTTGGTACAGATATGTGATAAACCAGAAGAGGGAACTGGTTGGATGAGCGCGCCCTTTGTAGGTTTGTGGAGACTTGTTCCACGGCCATGCAAATGCTTGTGTTGGCAGAAGAGAGAGGGTTTCCCCAGGGACAGAAAGCTACCCTGATGGAGGCCAGAAGGGGGCTGAGAGGAGTACTTTGGAGGCTTTTGTGGCTTAACGTGTCATTGAAACTATATGGCTTAATTTTTACAACCAAGGAAATGTGAAACTAATATTTTCAAAATGCCTTCAGCAAGAGTGTCTTTGTTAAGGGTTTTGCAGCGCTGTCTGGATGTAGTATTCTGTGCTATGGAACAATCTGGTCATTCAGAAGACACTAGAACTGCACTGCCAAAGATGGTAGGGACTGAATACATCATTAAGAGATGATTCATCATCTACAGGAAAAAGAAGGAGTTAGAGTGTTCGTTTTCTTGAGATTTACAGAATTACATCTGCACTGTGTATTTCCCAACTGATTCTTCTTACTTTCATTTGTATATCTAGAAGTGGAAATATCTTTACAACTGAATATAATTTAATCTTATTTCTTACAGCTATTTTACACTTGCAAATCTTGAAGACTCCACTGCTTAATTTTAGGCCTCAGATGCTTAGAATGAAATTCAGAAAGCAAAGGCCCATCCTGTCTACTTGGCTGTGCCCAAGCTGTCTGGTGCTGCAGGCCAGGGGTGGCTGGAGGAGAAAACAGCCGTCAGCTGGGGCTTTTGCCTCTGTTGCCTCAATTCCATCTTTGCTGAGAATATTCAAACCCCTATTCTTGCTCTCCTAGAAATTACTAAATTCCACATCAAAAGCAGGAAGGTGTATCAGCTTTCCTTTTCAAAGCTGTTGGCTTAGAATAAAAATATTCAAAGATCATTCAGCTTGAGAGGGCAAGCCTGACTCTTCAGTGCTTAGGACACTCACCTGGGGAAGAGGATTCCTGAATTCCCTGGTAGCCCTTTTTTGGGAAACAATTACTGCATGAAATTCTTAACACCCATGGGACAGGAACTGGAAGGCAGCACTTCTTTTTCTTCAGGGTGAGCATACCTTCCTCAGGGAAAAAAAGTGTCTCTTTCCTTCGCAGCAAAGCTTCATTTTATTTATCTCTGTAAGTAGAGTTAGTGCTTACCTTCCTTTTCACCACCCTCCCACCACTGAGTAGCCAAGGTTGCCATGAGAGACCCATACAGAGATAAGGTTTGTGAATCATTTAAGAGAAGAAAAATGAATGAGGGCTTTTCATAACCTGATGGATGTCCTGTAACCTGAGCAGATATCTTCTCATTCCAGCCTTTACTTCCATGTACTTAAACAAGGATAAGCTTTTCTTTGGAGCCTGGTCCAGCAGGTATAAAAGAGGTGATATTACACCTGATTTGTGTTCCTTGATTGAGTGAAATGCAAAGCTTTTCAGTCCTTCTAGGACTAAAGCGTTTAAACACCTGGAATGGTAATGATTGAGAACGGCAGAACAGCTGCCATTGGGCCGCTGCTGCACAGGTGTCTTCACAATTAGTGCACAGTTAGGCAGGCACAGGTGTAAATTACTTTTTAGCTCTCAAATGGAGAGTTGGAGGTTGAATCTGGTTCTTAGTAAATATTTAACTTCATAGCATCCAAATAGACATAAGTACACAGAAATGTGGCCACTACTTAAGGTGTCCGACTTTAAAAATTAGGACAGTTTCTACCTGGTCGGTGCCGAAGCTGTATGTAGTTCAGAGTGTCCAGGTGAACAAAGAAGAACCATGACTTGCTGTTTTAATGCATCTGTCTAGTTGTAAAGAGAAGAGACTGGCAAGGCAGGATGTATATGTCATGTGAAATTAACTGTCTTCTTTCTACTAGGACTCCAGGATTTCAGAGTCATTCACTGTTTACCATTACAATGGACTGAAGCAATCTAACTATAATGAAAAGGTAAGATTTAAGAAACATCAATATAGCCCTAATAACAATTAATATGCAAAATTGATGATAGTTACAGGCAAATACTTTAACTTGAAACAAACATTTTACAAAACGATTATTTTGATAATTTCCTTCCGAAATTATACATTTGGAATTGGAAGCTGCTTTGTGTTCCTAGTCATATTTTAGCTTGTATAGTGTACTGGATGGCTAACCTATGAGTTTTGAACATAGCATTTCTCATGCTTATCCATGAGAAGGGGGACCTGAACTGTAAAAGACAATAGAGGTGTAACACAGACAAACTGCAATTTCTGTAAGTAACCCTACACGGAAATTAAGATGTTTGGATTTTGGGGGGGAAAAAAGCCTTTCATCAAAAAATCAATTTTTTTTGAACCACTCAGTGAATACAAAAGCGACCTCTTTCATTTTCAGCTTTCTTGGAAGGAGGGGTATCCTTGATATACCATGACTGCTTCTGAGTTAGTTCTGAATTAGCATTTAGGGTAGAAGAGTATAAGACATTAATAGACATGAGGAGCAAAAATTACTTCAAGTAAGGAGACCTTTTAAGATGTATATACTCAGTCTTTGGAATAGCTTGGAGTCAAGTCCTTAACATTAACCTTATAAAATCTCCAGCAGTTTCATACCCTAAAGTGTAGGCAAAAGCATTAAACGATGCATTTATCTTCACCATTGAACATATATACATAATCAAGAAAATGTAAACAAATTTTTCTTTTCAGAGCATTTAAAATATTGTGTATGAATAGAGCTGATTTGCAACAGAAGTTCCATTTCATAAAATAAATAAATTCCATAAAGTTAAGTCTAAGGAACACTGTCCTTATGAAATAACAATATTGCATTGTAACAGTAGTAGAATATATGTTGTCTCAGAATATTTGCATTGCATTTCCTAGATTATTTTTTTTCCTCATTTTGCCCTTTACTGTCTCTCAAAGTAAACAGTCAAATGAATATGGCCTGATCAGGGTTTTCAGGCACTTGAGTCTAAGAGATTAGGGTTGTTTTTTTTATTTCGTACCTCATTTCATTTAAAAAAAAAAAAAAGTATATAAAATTTCACAGATTTTATTTTTGTAGTAAAAAAAAAGTATCATAACACATCCTCTCCTAACCCTGTGAAAAGAATCATCTCATCTTTCTCATCTTAGAATTTTTAAACAAACAGGCTGACATAATTGTTTTTCTTTTGACAGGTCATGTATGTAGAAGGCACAGCAGTTGTTATGGGTTTTGAAGAGCCAATGCTACAGACTGACGATACTCCTGTAAAACGCTGCCTGCAAACCAAATGGCCATACATAGAATTACTCTGGACCACAGATCGATCTCCTTCTTTAAACTGAGATGTTGTGCATAAAGAACATACTACAATCGAACACTTGAATGGAGATACGACAGCTGGTATTTGCTTGGAAGGTGGTATCACTTTGACTGTGTGAAGTTATACACTGGTATCATTGATTAATTGTAAATAATGATTACAAACACTTTTTCAGTGTTAATTGGAATATTTAATTTTTTAATCAGATTGATTTCTATTATAATAGTTTGTCTTTTTTGGCCACTGTAGTACTGTTAATGTGAGTTATCCTAAAAAAAAAAAAAAAAGCCTATTTATAATGTCTTAACATTATTTTGCCATCTCATGAAGATTTGAAAAGTGTCTGATATTGCAGAATCTGCATATTAGATGTCAGATCTTTAAAACATAAACCATATACAACTTCCTCTGAATCATATAGGCATGTTTTATTATTTAAATTATATTGGTTACATTACAGTACCATAATGTGTGGACTAGACTGGCCTTTGCACTGGATATGTTTTAATGACTTTAAATTTTCTGCAATTTTTCCTAAAATCTAATTTTACCTAAAGAGCTTGCACAATGTGACATAAATATGATACATTTTTAGGAATAAGCAATTAATAAGTATAATTCATAAATACATTTTCTTGGCAGTTGTATATTACTGTGGCTTAGTTATCGGGCATGTTAAAAGTGAACATAAATTCTGAGGAAAAATAGATGTATTAATATTTATTTGAATTTGTATAAAAGAAATGTAAAAACAGCAGAAAGAATTTCTTGTTCTATAACCTTTAAACCATTCAAACTTATAATATTGCCAAATACCTCTTCTCAATTTCTCCAAACAGCAGTGTAAGCCAGCATTATTGTATGTGTTAAGTGCATGAGAACATCTGTTATTACATTATTATATTATTTTATTTATTATCAACTTGTTAGCCCTAAAATAAAATCTTTTCCTTGGATCATGATGTATTGTTTTAAGTTTGGTTTTAATCAAACTTGTTTACTGCCTCTCTAAGATGATGAAAAGAGACCATGGGCTTAGAAATGTCAGGTTTTGAGTTGAACACATCTTGCAGGGGGGGGAAACAGAGGGAGGGGAGAAAAAAAACCCACACAAAAGACAGTTAATTGCATCTTGACTGTGATTGCAGAGCCTATGCTATTGCCAGCAGGGTTGAATTTAGCATTCAGTCCTATTTATGTTTAAAAATATTTTTTCATGTGTGAATAACGTTATTCTAGAATGATCATTGTAGAGGAAAACAAACTGATTTGGTTGAAAATAAGGTATGTAGTGTAGGGGAGAAACCCGTGTTGGAGATTTTGCACTGTAAAGCTTATAGTAGTGGCAGAAAGAGAATATGCCTTGCGTGACACTTGAGGATATGTCCTGTGCAAGTCTGTCCGGTGTATCTTAGGTTTCCATCTGGAAATGGGTGAACAGTGAAGTTCTGTGGTGGGTTGGCTTTGGCCGGCTGCCAGGCGCCCACCCAGCCGCTCTCTCACTCCCTCTCCTCAGCAACAGGGGGAGAAAACAGATGAAAAAGCTCCTTACCTCCTTGTCAAGATAACTGGCCAAGCAATCTCCCTGTCTTTATCATCATGGGCAAAACAGACTCAAAATTAATGTAATTTATTGACAATTAAAAACAAAGATAGTGAGGAAAAGAGGGGAAAAAAACAAAACAAAACACACCTTGCCCCTGCCCCTTCTTCCCTGGCTCAACTTCAATCCCAACTTCTCCACCTCCTCTCCACTGAGTGGGGCAGGGGGATGGGGAATGGGAGTTGTGGTCGGTTCATAACACTTCATCTCCTTCTCCTCATGCTCTTCCCCTGCTCCAGTGCAGGGACCCTCCCACAGGAGACAGTTCTCCACGAGTTTCTCCAGTGTGACTGCTTCCCACAGGCTGCAGTTCTTCATTAATTTCTCCAGTGTGAGTTCCTTCCATGGGGTGCAGTCCCTCAGGAACAGACTGGTCCAGCCTGGGTCACTCACAGGGTCACAAGTCCTGCCAACAAATTTGCTCCAGCGTGGGCTTCTCTCTCCATGGGGCCACAGGTCCTGCCAGGAGCCTGCTCCAGTGCGGGCTTCCCACGGGGTCACAGTCTCTTTGGGCATCCACCTGCTCTGGCGTGGGGTGCAGGGGGACAGGGGCTGCAGGGGGACAGCCGGCCTCACCATGGGCTGCGGGGATTCCTGCAGTGCCTGGAGCACCTCCTCCCCCTCCTTCTTCACTGACCTTGATGTCTGCAGAGTTGTTTCCCTCACACATTCTCAGTCCTCTCCCAGATGCCACACAGTGTTTTTACCCTTTCTTACCTATGTTCTCACAGAGACACCACCAGCTTTGCTGACAGGCTCAGCCTTGGCTAGTGGCAAGTCCATCACAGAGCCAGCTGGAACTGGCTCTGTGCAACATGGGGACGGCTCCTAGTGGCTTCTCACAGAGGCCACTGCTGCAGCCCCATCCTGCCCCCACCTACCAAACAAGTTCAATGAGGACTTGTTTAAACACCTAACTTCTAAAACTGACACAAACATTCCTTATTACAGAACTGATAGCAGTGTATCTTACTGCTCTTTGAGATTTCTTTTTCTGAAAAAATAATTCCTTTGCAGATGACAATAATTTGAAAAGATTCCTTTATGTGTCTTATCTGATTCTCTTTACTTAGAGCACACATATTCCGTCCTGCTCTGTGGGCCTGATGCTAAAAGCCTTGTGCAACAGTAGCATTGCTACTCAAAAGTATATAGATAATTAATTAAGAGAATCTGCTTTCATCTGGACTGTCTAGCAAGTCTGAAACTTTACTTTTCCTAAAATACTCAGGCTTGTTAGGTGTTTGCTTCAGCTGGTTTTGCACATTTATGATAAATGTCTTCAGGCAGACTTGCACTGATGTCTTAGAAGATGAAAATACACTTTTCTTGCTCTTCCTCCTGGGTTCTGGTGTGTGTCTTGGTTTGTACTAGAGTATCTCACACCAGTGCTTGCACTGAATCATAGCTTGAATCTGTTATTGTAACAGCCTTTTTCTAGTCCACTGTCAGGTACAATTTATGTTCTCAAAGAAAAAAGAAAATGTGAAGCCCATCTGATGTGAAATGTATATATAAGCATTATTCTGGGTGAAAACTTCTGCCTTACTCCAGAGAAACTCAGCTGATACTTAGCGTGGTGTAAGAACTCTTATTCCTGAATCTTTCCTTCATACTGCCCTGTTATTTGAGGCCTGGGCCTGTTTCACTTCTCACATTTTTGGACTGCCAAGGCTCACGGTGCTTGCTGGAACCAACAGTGCTTAATGGGACTGCACCAGCTCACAAGAGCCTTGGCCAAGGGAACCTCTCTGTCCTTTCCTCCCTGATGAACAAGATGAGAGATGTTGTGACTTCAGGGAAAGCCAGCTCTTGTCCCCTAAAAGAGCGTTTATTTAGAACGCAGACTTATAATATGGGGGGCGTTAATGTCTGGTATTTTCATTTGCTTCCATACAAAAATGACCAGGAACCTGTATAATTTTCACAAGTTCTTCTGCTTTAAGTGCCAAATACACAGGCTACATGTGTGTATACATGTATGTATATACTGCAGCTTGCAAATTGTGGCTTAGTCAGTAAGTAATACCAGATCACTCTACAGGATTAAGTACATGCTTTAACTAACCAGAGCAAATTGATAATGCTAACTGTAAGAGAGCACGTGAACTAAACATGCAATTAAATGACATTTTGATTAATGCTCTAGGCAAATGATTTTTTACATATTGCACAGTGGTTCAATTTTAACTGCCAAGGAAAGATCAGTATCTTCTGGGAGACAACTAGTGTCCTAGCTGGAAACAGGAGCAGTCAGCAGGCCACTGGGTAGTCAGTCTGGAAAACTGGGTCCTCCCTCCCATGTCTCGAAGCCCTTTGAAACAGAATTTTTTTCAGCTATGTGTTGCTGTATCTTTGCTCTGAATTCACTTTTATAACAAAGGGATGAGTTAAAAAAGGGGCCCCAGGATCAACTGCTGGTTGAGTGGTAAAAGATAGATTATTTCCACTTTGATGTATACTGAATATTACAGCTAGATACAGGTAAATACATTGTCTAAATAAATCATGGAAAGACTACTTTCAGTGCCTCAGTTAGCCCAGGTGAGTTATATTTGAAGGCTTAAGGCTAACAAATGTATTTTTGTTAAAGCCTGAGCTGTTCAAGGTAAGCACCCAGTGTAAATCCCACCCAGTGTAAATTCAAATGTAAATATCCATGTTACAACCCATGTGAAGACCCCTTTAAACTGTGAATCACTTAAGTATTTGCAAGGCACTTTGCTTTTGAATACTTCTGTTGAAGTTCTTGGCTTTAACTTTCAGACAGTTATTTCTGCTTATCAGATCCATCTGTGTGCTCTTTCATTCCTCTCTTCCTTGTGAGGATGAATGTCTATGCCATATTTTGAAAAGATTTAACAGTAAAATTGCCATAAATTTTGACAAGGTTTATTTTAAAATCTCACATGATTCTTCAAAATACTTTTCCCCTGCTAGCAGATACATTACTAAATAATGGCATTAATAAGATTAAAGCTTTCATAATAGAGCCTCTGTGAAATACTAATATTTAAGTTTTGCTTTGGCAAAACTTCCCATAGAAGATTTGACTGACCTGTTTTAAGATTGGAAAGGCCATAATGACATATTAGCCTCACCAGCTGCACATACTATAAGCTGTAGAAATCCACGCTGTGAATCTTGTATTTTTGCATATAAACTATTTGGTCCCACATTTGATCTTCCAGTTGTTCTATAGGGTAGGTAATGACTTTCGGACTCTTGGCTGAATGTTCTTACAAAAGTTTTCTGTCCTGGCTCCAAGTGAGGTTCTTGAGCCTGTTAAGACTTTTTAGTTCAATATTCAAAGCAGTTAATGTGTCAGGCCACAGGTATGCTGAAGACCAAACTTCAGTCTACCAACAAGTGCTTACCTCTTGAGCAGTGCTGATCACAACGTCTAGTCGAAACAATTCTAAAGCCTAAGGAAAACAAGATCTGGAATAAGCTTCCAGTGATCAGAATGGATCCAGGTTACTTATGGAAACACTGCAGATCCTTTGAACAATGGAAAGATGTTGACTTGATTTGGAATATCCTACATGCATCTCTCTCTTTTTTATATGAAGAAAAGGTAAAAGAGTAAGGAGAGAGGGACTGCTGTATGTTAACACCTTGAGGGTAAGAGGATCTTGAAATAAACTTCCTTCTTTTCATTTTGCCCTGTTCTCCATCAGGTTTTAGCACTGATAGCCATTCGAAGCATTTTTTTCCTCTTTTAAATTTAGGTCAAACCAACCAGGTTAGGTGGCATGTATTTCAAACTGAAAGAGAGGTACATGACAGCTGCCTGTGTTCTTGCTGTGACCCTTCTGTTTCATTTGTGTGAACACTCACCTATCTCTAACTGTGCTGATTACCGAATTTTAACTCTGGGTAGATCTGTACAAGATGGATCCAACACTAGAATGAGCTGCCTTCTTGCTCCCGAGTGTCATGGGTCTGGTGCGCCATCTGAGCCCCAGCAACTTCACTTGTGACAGCACTGGAACTGATTGTTGTTGTGCTGAACAAGAGCAAGGCATTATTATTATTATTATTTAGCAAAAGGCAACACAACTTTCGAATGCCTTCAATTGCCTGAAAACTGTATGACTTTTAAGAGTAGATGTTAACCCTACAAGTCATTGAGGTACTTCTGAATTTATTGCTGGTGCTCAGATCTCTAAGACATACTTGTTCAAGGTAAAATAATGACACGATGTCAATGGTGATGTTTCACTCAAATAGCAAGAGTAAAGTTGGTACAAATGTAAGGCGAGAAGAATTAAGGAATATTACAAGCCTGTGGGGACAGCTAAGGGTCACACAGTTAATGCTGGAAATAAACACTTGGTTCTATTTTTGTGAACAGGAATGTCAGTCTTATCTGAATAATCTTGCCATAAAGCACTTAAAATAAAACAAACATGCAAGTAAAGAAACCAGAACCTCAGAACAAAACAAACTACTCTCAGCTGCTTTCATAGGTATGTTCTACTGTAGCATGTTTATAAATGGGTTTTCTATTCTTCTGATCTTTCTCTGATATTGTTTTGGACACATCTGTATTATAAACGCTGAAAAAAAATATTTTTTTCCTCCTAAGAGAGTTGATTAAATAGAAAGTAAAATATTTCTCCTTTCCTTCCTGCCTCTGAGTTGGCCAGAAAAGATACAAATATGAATACTGACCCCTCAAGATGTGGGTGTAATGCCCCGTTTAGCTTTGTAGGGGAAGGGAGTATTTCAGGCAGAGTCAGTGTTTGCATATTCTTAACAGAAACAGCTAGAACACTATTATGAGGCTTGCAGGGGCAGAACAATTCAAGACAGGAGTTATACAACCTCATCATTTTAAACTACTTTAATGAAGATATTATAAGAGCAGCTTTCTAAAAGCTCCATTCAAAGCCCCATCCAATAAAGCAGGTATTGGTTATTTCTGTGGGAGAAGAGGTATGATACTTGCTCCTGCAGGGACCTGTGGTGAAGGCCTATAGCGATGCTTTCCTCTGTGTGGCTGCAAGGTGCCCCCTTCATATATTGAATACTTTATGTAGTCAGGCAAGCACAAACAGAGAAACATGCAGAAGAACTAATTTCCTAATGTGTTCTGGACGGTGTGGCTGGGTTTACATCTTTCCTGTGGTTAGAAGGGTTTTTTGGTAATAGCCATGCTGGCACTCACATAACAATCTGATGAAGGTCTACAAGGCGTTTCAAAAAGATGTACGCAATTTCAAAGCAGTACAGACTTCAAATTGGGTCCATCTATTTAAAACACCCTGTGGGGGTTTTTTTTCACATGCACTTCAGTTTTCTACAAGGGATTTTCAAGTATCAGACTCTTCAGTTTTAACTCTTGAAAATGCTGGAAGTTGAGAGAAAATCAAGTAGAAACCACCAGTCTCGACTCTGCTGTCTTCCCTGGTGAATATGTGCAAACGTAGCCATCGGGTAACTCTGCTGGGCAGAGTGAAGGGGGTGTCCTGCTCAGCGTGCTCTTCTCCCAGCTTCACCGGTGGAATTTTTTAGTGAGACAAATGGCTTTCGCCAGTCACAGCCCGGTTAGTGCCGCAAACCACCCCAAGCACCGTGTTCAACCCGACGGAGAAACCCTGCCCGGGCCGCGGCGCTGGGGAACAAGGGCCGCTCCGGGTGCCCCAATGTCCGCACCGCAGCGACAGCGCCGTCAGCGCCGTCCTCTCCCGCAGACAACGCCGGAGGCGTCGTGCGGGGCCGGGCCGTGGCACCGACACCAGCGACGGCGGGACCCCTGCCGCAGGGAGGCTTCCCCCTGCGTGAGGCGGCCCCACCGACCGCCAGAGCCTCTCCCTGCCCAGCGGCAGTGGGGCCCACGCACAGGCCGGCGGATCGCGAGTCCCGCGGGCTCAAATGCCGCTTCGTGGAAGAAGCGCTTCCGCGCCGAGCCCCCGCGGGGCCGCCGACAGCCGCGGGGCTCCGCGCTGCGCCCCTTACCGCAGGCGCCGAGCGCGGGCCGCCAGGGGGCGCCGGAGTGCGCCTGTCCCCGCGGCGGCGGGTGAGTGTGGCCGAGCCGCCCCCGCCAGCCCCCCGCCCCGCCGCCAGCGCTCGGCGGCAGCCAGACCGCCGCGGCACCGCACGGCTGCGCTCTGCTCCGCTCCGCCAGCGGCAGCGGGCCGCCGAGAGGGCGAGGATGCTGCGCCTCAGCCGCGGGCGCGGGGCCGGCCGCGCTCGCCGCTGGCAGCGGCCGTGCCCGCTGCTCCTCCTGTCAGCGCTGCTCGGGGCGCCGGCGCTGGTGGCGTTCAACCTGGACGAGGAGAAGCTGACGGTGTACAGCGGGCCCCCGGGCAGCTACTTCGGGTACTCGGTGGACTTCTACATCCCCGACCCCAGCACGTGAGTGCCGCCCCGGGCGGGCCGGGCGGGCCGCTCCCTCAGCGCGGCCCCGGGGGAGCGGTGGGTCCGGCCGTGCCCCAGCGAGCACCCCCGGGCCGCCCTTCCCGCCGGGCCGGGGCTGGGGGCGCCGACGGGCTTGGGGGAGGCTTTGGGTAAGGCGGTGGGCAAACGGCGGCGTCCCGCCCGCCGCTCTCGGGATGACAGCCCCTGTCCCGCCGTGCCGGGGCCGCCGCCCGTCGGTCCGGATCGCCCCCGCCGCCCCGGTGACTCCCCGATGTGTTTCGCAGGGTCAGTGTCCTGGTGGGAGCTCCTAAAGCCAACACCACGCAGCCGGACATCGTGGAAGGAGGAGCGGTGTACTACTGCGCCTGGCCCGCCGCCCGCTGCAGGCAGATTCCCTTTGACAACACCAGTGAGTAAATGGCAGCGTGTGTGCGGGACTGCGCTGCGCTCGGGTCCCCCTTGGCACAACAGTGAGCCGTGTCACTTTGGTCTGAGTCTCTGCAGTTCGCTGGAGGAATCCCGCTCCTGGGGGTCTGTACCCATGGGCACTCGCAGGGAAGGGTTTAATGGTCCCCGGAGAAATAACGGGAGTGTGACCTCCAGGGTCTGTGTGTAGTTCATCTTAATAACTGCCTTTTCTATGCTTTAATTAAAGGTGTTTGTGGCAGATTCCTCATTTTGAAAACACTTTTTTTTTTTTTTTCTCTGAATCCTGGAAATCAGATTGCTAGTCTTTGCTATTATTTTCAGCAAGGGATTTTCCATCTCTTCAGACGGATGAATTACCTCATGTGACATGCTTATTTAATTATTTTCAGAAAGCAGGAATTTTATTTGAGAATACTGGAAGCTAGATGCAAACTGATTTAGGCACAATGTGGGTAGATTACATCCACTTCCAAAATCCCAACACAGATGTTTCTTATTTAATTAGAGAGAACACACGTTTTAAGCAATTCAGGCTGTTTATGTTTTCTGTTGTCTCTTTTTGGGTATTGAAAATAATTTAAACCTAGTGTTTGCAGGGACTTTATTTAGGCAGACTTTGACAGTTTAATCATTAAGCAAAAGTTATTAATCTTTAGGTTATATTTAATTGTAACATTTGTGGTTTATTTATATGCAAACACAATACAATTCAGTTGTGGTGTTGTTTTTTTTGGTTTTGTGGGGTTTTGGGGGTGTTTTCATGTTTGTTTTGGTGGTTTGGGTTTTTTGGGGTTTTGTTTTGTGTTTTGTTGTTGTTGTTGTTGTTTTCTGAGAACACAAAATGGAAGAGCTTACTTAAATGTAGCAAGTCAGCAGTGCAGTTCTTTACCCCTTCCTGCTCCAGCCACCCACACATTCTATTATTATGTTTGTATCTAGGAGCTCTGCTCAGGATGACTCTCCCATCACTCTGGGCATTCTTCAAAACAGACTAAGAAGTCTGCATATGTGTATGAGGCTACTTGGGCATGTAATGCTATGTACAGCATATAGTTATATATAAATGTGAATGTACAGACATAGCATGTATACAATATTCTGTAACAGAAGTGGAATATATTATTTATACAAATTAATTTCAAGTTTGAATATAAAACTTACAGAGCAAATGAAAAATAGAACACATTTCAAAGGGGTGTTATGAAAAATGAAGGAAAACCTAGTGATGAAACCTAGGACATCTGGCTTCCCTGTGGGAAACTCCAGAAAAGTTGACTAAAGAGACTCAGGACAACTCCATGCTCTGTCAGAGATGTCTTTTTGCAGATACTGTGTTTCAAATAAAGGTACAAACAGAGACTGATGAGTAAGTATATCAACAAGGCTTTGGTCTGCGCCACCCAACTCTTCAGGTTGGAAGCTGTGGTTCAGTCTGCCTGGGACAGTTGTTTGTGTCCGCTGGGTAGATGCGTGACTTGTAGACAGCTGAAATTAAGCCAGATACACTGTGTACATATAAATGCACTGGTCTTAGAGCAGGGACTGCAGTATAGGCAGGTTTAGCAATGTTATCATTAGCTGTCTAATTCTGGTACCGAGGGCAGTAAAGGCATCATTTCACACAATTCAGCAATGACCAGCTGCCCTCATAGACAGGGACCCTGAGGAGGTTTGCATGGCTTGTACCAACAGCCGTTCCTGTCACCAGCAACATGAGGGCCATCTCAATCCACTTTAAATTACTCCCTTGGCTGAGGTATGGATGTGTATTTCATGTGTTTTTTCTCTCCAAAATAGGCTACTTAGCGGAGTGAGTTTTCCATCTTTTCCAGTATTCCCCCAAACACAGCAGTCCATGTGAGCTATAGTCTAGATTATACTATTTCAAATAGTCTGTTACACACAGTTCCTTTTGAAGCTTTTGGCCATTGTATCCCTAGTGGGATGTGGATAGTCCTTAATAATTATGAGGAGTGTTTTCAGTTTATGTCTCTTTCTTGTACAGGTACCTTGTACTCACTATGCCTTCTCCCTACAACATCACTCAGAAATGCTATTATTCTCATTTTATATTTATATTTATATTCTCATTTTTTATATTTATTCTGATAAACAGAAAAAAAGTCAGTCTGAGTTGTCAAAGATCATACAGGAAGTTGGTGATGATACTGGAAACTGACTTGGGATTTTTTCTTCTTGCTCCAATGCCTTAAGGACAAGATTATCCTTTCTCCTAAAACAAAAACACCCAGTAATTGTTAGACTGGTAATTCATCTCTAGTGCTTTAATTTTAAAGATTAATGCTTCGTGCCTCATAGGAGATCTATGAAAGTCTTGGAAAACTTTGAAAGTGTTTTCTGAAACAAAACAGAGAAACTACAGATGCTGCTTCAGAGTTGGAAGATTTAATTTTGATGCATTTTCATACAATGCTTCATTCTTTAAGTAATTTTTTTCTTTACTCTAACCAGATAATATAATCTCTTTCGGTTATATTCACTAAGCACAATAAAAACAAACAAACAAACAAACAACTGCTGAATAATTGAAAACATTCTTAATTAAGATCAGAAGTAAAAATGTAGTGGAAATAGAAAGAAAGGGAGAGTAAAATGCAGCAATTAGAAGGCAGTGTGACACAACAAATACAGAAAGAATTTACTAGATCAGTCTTTTTCATCCACAGGAGTTTAATAGAGGACTTCTAAATAATTTGTAGAAGAAGAGCAGATTCACATGTATGGTATCTGAAGTTAGATATGCAAAACTGTGGAAGGTCACAGAAACTGAAATTTCCACTGTAACATAAAGATTCAAGAAAACAACAAATCCAAGTGGCTGAAAACCACTGGCTTAAATTACATGTGAGCATGAGGGTTCTTGTCTTCTGTTTCTTAGGGCTGGGTGCACCAGTGAAGCTCAGGTATGTTGCATTCAATGCAAGTTATGTTCTGCCATTGAGGAGAGAACATACAGTGTACTTGGATGCTATCTGGACTTTTACTGCCACAAATAAGTGTGTAAGTGGACACTTAATTGGTAGGACTCATATGTAACTGTACAGATTATTTTACTGTTTCCACAGTAACAGTAAACCTAACTTCAGAGAAGATTTCTTTATTTGCAAATGCTTTGAAGTTATTTGTATTAACAACTGTTAATATCTTGGTCTTACTAAATGAAAACAGTGAAGACATTGACTAGTATTCTGTGATGGCTTCAGTCAAGATTCTGGACACTTTTAAATGTGACAGTATTACAGGTGTGGAGTTGCTTTGTATTAATTTATAGTTATCCTGTATTTTATGGGTATCAAGATGCTTATTGAATGAATGCATAGATATACCTTTTCATGGGGCTGTAGAGTATAACAACCTAAAATGGAACAAAATCTCTCTCCACAAGCACTTGAGGCTTGTTAAGAGGCAGTGATGAACAGGAACATGCTTGTGAGTCAGTGAAGGAGGAAAAAAATAATGTGTTGAATTTGGAAAGTATATAAAGTATATATTGCCTTAGATAGAGGGGGTACTTGTTCAGAAAGTGATCTGAGGGAACCAAGTAAGTGCCAGACACTTTAGTGAAAAACTTAGGCTTGCTCAGGTTAATATTATGGTGGTAAGCACAGACACAGGATGGTCTTTGGTCCTGTAAAGGCTGTTTTGTTGAAGAGTTTTTGTATTTCTCTGTGAATAATATATTTCCATTTTTGAAATAACTTAAGTTTTAGTTTATCCTTTGTGCCGTGGAGTCCTGAAAGGAGAATACAATTGCTAAGCCTAACTGGACCTGACACCCTGATGGTGGTGTAAGACAACTGTGATGTTCCCCAGTGGATCTGTTCCCCAGAGGTCTGACACTGCAGGCATTGCACCCAGAGTCACTGGCAAGGTGCAGTTAACCTTCCAGCCACCACACAGGCTCTGACACTCAGGACTAAACTCTATTCTTTGTATCATGTAAGCTTTAATGACTAAAGACAAATCCTTATGATTTCTGAATCTCTCCTTTTTTCTCAGAAACAAAGATCACATGAGGGCATAGGCATTGCAGTGGTTACTAACATAACAGTTTCCTAGTGAAAGATATGAAAACACTTTGAAAAATGTGTCGTTACTTCTGAGTGCCATGTTCTAGCTGCCAAATGCAGTCTGGGTTCCTTACTACTAGCACTGATACTCAAAGCAAAGACTACTCCTGAAGTCATCTCTGTGGCACTGTGCAAATGTTAGGATGAGGCTCTTAGGGACATGGTTTAGTGCTAGGGTTAGGTTATGGTTGAACTCTGTGATCTTAAGGGTCTCTTCCAAACAAAAAGATTCTGTGATTCTATGGATACCCAAGCTGGTCTGTGTGTTCTGAGCAGCTGCATAAATTGTGTTAATGTGGAAATGTGTGTGGACTAAACTACTCTTCTTAGGAGATGGCTTAGTTAGAGTTAACAGAGGTGCAGGAGTATCTGCAGCCCATTCCTCAAAGTCATACTGCCTAACTGAACTTGTTCTGCAGGCAATTGTCCCAGGTTGTCACTGATCTCTCAGGTCAGCTATATCTGTTCTTCATAGTAGCTAATCCAGAGATTTCTAAAGCAATGAGGTGCTTTACTTACAAGCTGGCATCAGTAATTAATCCTATTGGTGAAATATTGTTCCTGACAGGGGGCAGAGGAGGGAAGTAGGATGAATTTTTGACATGCTGTAGGATATGAGCAGACTCATCCATGAACAAGTCATGTAACCAGACATTCCCATGTGGGTTGGCCAGTGACAGGGCCTCCAGCCAAGAAGAGGCTTTAGCAGGAACTCTGCGTGTTTCCCGCTGCTGATATGGCACTGACTCTGCAGTCCCATGTTTGCAGTTCTTTAAAGCTGCCTAAATCTCTGTGCTGGAGCCAAGACTCTGGGAAGAGTCTGAAAGAAGCTGAAAGTGCTGGCCCTAAGAGCACAATTGGTGATTTAACCTGCTTCATTGCAGCAAGGAACTGAGATAAATTACAATGGAAGGGCTTTTAGTATCCCCTTACTCCAGGAGATACGGACTAAGAGGCAGAGACTCTTCTCCCTTGTTTCCCTGCTCTGTAAAGTTGTCCTGTTGCATTGCAGTGTAAGGCTGTGATACTGTTTCATAGAGTCATAGAATGGGTTGGGTTAAAAGGGACCTTTAAAGATCACCTCATCCAACCCCTACATTTTTTTTTTTTTAAACCCCTTTGAAACTCAATGAGAAAACATGAGAACAAGTGCTGGCATTATATTAGAGAGCTGTGATCTGTCTTTCCTCTCTTACCTACACAAAGCTAACTTCTCCTTTTCAGTTTCTTCATTGTAAACCTCATTCCATAATGGCTATTCCTGCTTTAGCAGTGAGGTAGAATTACCAAGTCCTTGTGTTTAAGCTGGTTGCTCTTCCCTTCAGCTGCCAGGAGAGGTAGCAGGAGAGCAACATGAAGAAAACTTTCTCCCACTTGATTAACTGGGGAATTTCTGAACCACTGAAAGCATCTTGCAGCCAGAAGCAAACTTAAATGCCTCCTGAAGTGCGCTGTTGTATTTGAAATCTGGTAAAAAGCTAATAGTTCATATTTCAGAAACTCATTATAATGGTCACTTTTAATTGTAATACTTAACAGACAGCAACAAGTTCTTATGTTTTAAATTAGCTCCAAAAGGTCGAATTTTAGATTCCACTTCCCCTAAGTTTCCAGAACTCACTGGGGTGTTGTCTTTGCTGTTGGTTAACTTTACTACTTTTAGTAAAATAGGTTGTATCTTTCTAAACCAGTTGGAGAAAATTTGAACAGCCTCTGAAGAGGAACAGGGAAGGGGAATGTAGATCAGTTCTGGCCAAATGTGCAGTTGATAAAAAACATGAGCTAATCCGGCCAGCAGTTGAGCTGATTGTAACAGAATCCAGGTACTGTATAAGGAAAGGATATATAGTGGGACTAAAGAGGTTTAGTTACATGAAAAAATCATTAGCTGTGAAGATGGTAAGATTCTAGGGAAAACTTAGAATCCTGTTATAAAAAGAATTTGTATCTCAAGAGAAAATGCTGAGAGAGAACTTTTTTGTACTTTTAAATGTTGACACATTTCAGTCCACTATGCCAATAAGACGTTATCTAGAGCCTCATGGTTCACTTGTAGCATTCTGATTTATAATAGACCCTCGTGGGTTTCTTTGGTAAGTCTCAGTCTTATCTAAAGAAGGCAAAGAATACCCTTAGTTATGTTAGTTCAAGCCCTGAGGTCTTAATTTGGTTTTGATCAGAATGTACTTCGGGAAAAATCCTATTGGGTTTGATGATGCTTTTTTTTTTTTTCTTCATTCATGGAATGAAAGTCCAAATAAAGCTCTCTAGATATGATCTATTAAATTAAAATAACCCATATGAATAGCATCTAAAGCACAACAAAAACCAGAAATTAAATACATGTTTGCACAATCAGATAAATCTAAAAATAGAAGCAACTCTTCTCATCATGCAAGGGCTTTGCGTGTCCTTACTCTCTCTAAACTCCTTTTTTTTCCCCAGTGTTGACGTTGAAGGCAATTGCTTGGCTTCGTTCCCCAGATCATAGTACTTAGCTCTGCATTTGTGTTTTGTCTCTCTATTGAGGCTCTGATATCAATGACCCTGTGAACGTTACTGACTTACTTTGCTTAGTAACGGCTGGTATGATTGGAAACTTTTATGATAGTGATACTAAAAATCACTCTGCCATAGTGAGAGGGTTGACAAGACCCCCTTTCTTCTCTCAGTTCTAGAATTTGGGATCATGTATGCCAGGGCAAATCCTTCCCTCTCTCTTCCCTCCTGGGAGGCAGGACCCTAATGATGCAGCAGGGCTCATTTCAAAGTTAAATTAGGTTACCCAGGGCCTTGTGTAGCCAAGTTATGAAACTACTCAAGGCCGGAGATGCCACAGCCTCTTCAGGGAATCTGTTCTAGTGCTTAATCACCCTCACTGTGAAGAGTATTTTCTTTGTATCTGATCAGAAATTTCTTTGCAGTAGCTTTTGCCTTTTGCCTATTTTCCCTGGGCTCTCTCCTCTCTCTACCTGTTGAACAGTGGATGAAGTGCAAATAGATCTTCCTTTACTTTCTCTTGTTTGAACCAAACACCCGCAAGTCTTGTAGTGGTGTTTCAAACCTGTACACTGCAGTCCAGGTGTTGTCTCCATGTGAGGGTCCTTGACCTGTATATATTTGTATAAATATACATTTTTGTTGTTTTTATATGTTCATATTCCAATTTTATATAAATATGGACAGGTTGAGGTGATTATTCACCTCTACTCTGTGTATATACCATTATACATAAATATATGAAATATGTATTACATTCTTTATTTTCTGTAATTATTTATATGTATAATATTAGTGTGCTTAGATACATACACACACACATACATATATCAAAAGAAGTATTTGAAAGGGATTTGCCATCCTGGGTGTAGTCTGAGTAGGTACAGGTTAGAGGGAGGAGTGTAACTGAGCCTGCTGCAGATGCCTGGTTAAGGGCCATCTGCATTTATACAGTACATACATGCAAACACACATGGAACAAGTAAAGATAATAATTTTCAAAGGTCTGAAGGGTGAGAACTTACCTGAAAGAGCTGCAGCTGTTTTACATATTTGCTGCTTTGATTAAAATCATTGTTGTCCTGTGTTAAGTTTGATTAAAATATTTTTATTTGCTTTCGTTCATTTGAGTATTTTCAAATTATAATAGATGCTGCATTTTTTATTTCTAGTTTTCAAGAACTGAATGAATCACAATGAGCCACTATCAGTGTTTGCAAATACATCTATTTTTGCTTCTTATGCAGATCCTGATTACTACAACAAAGAAATATTTATAAGAGTAATGTTTGATTCGTGCCTGCTGAGCAGTTTAATGTGCCGATTCAGTGACTGAGAGGAGACCGGTCCCCATAGAAAGCACCAAATTTGGTGTTCAAATAATGGATTTGCATTAACACTTGCTCCGGGTTCAGCCTTTGATTCCCAAAAATGAATCTCTGCACTGTTGTTCTTAAATAGGTTTGCATTTTACCATCTGATTTCAAATTTCTCCACTTGTCAAGCTACTGCTTTGGCAATTTAAGGGGCCTTTCTCCCTTTTGTAGCCCCTGGGTACCTCAAGTCTAAAAGACTGGGTAAAGGAACACTGATTTTGAGAGAAATGTTTCAACATCTCCAGAGATGCCACTGGAGCTGGATTGTGGGGCAGTACCATGGTACAGGAGTCTTGGACCCTGCAGTAGAAAATGAGATGCTTTTGGGTTGCTGAAATGCAATTTAAGGATGTCTTTGCATCTACATTTCTACTTTAGAGCGCATCTCTCAGCTCATTGCATATTCCAGGTTGTCTGGGCCTTAATCTGCAATAGGGTCTTAGGCAGCGCAATTATGAGTGACTCCAGGGCTGAGTTTCAGGCCAAATTTGCGAGTCATCCAGACCATTGACCATCTGGAACAGCTCCTGGGCTGGCTCTGAAGGGATCCAGATGGTACTCGGGTGTTCCCTGGACCGCTCTGTGGACAGGCTCAGGCATTTTGTGCCCAGCCCAGCTGCTACTTTGTGTTCTGGCTATCCTAGTGTCATGTATCGTGATATAAGATAGCCTGGACTCCCTCCTAAAAGAGGCCAGGCATTCTCTTCCAGAAGAGAAGATGACATTTGAATGCAACCTGAATTCAAGCCAAGTTTTTGCTGCTCACACAAATATAGCTTAGCCTATGAGTAAGGTACAGTGTAGGCATAGCCTGTGGGCCTCAGATCCCCATAAATAACACATGGAGAGATATTTCCCTGTCATATAAGGGTGTTGTCAGGATACAGACATGTTATTTTTTGAAATGCTTAGATAACACAATTTTGAAGGATGTAGCTAAGGCAGAAATAACAACTTTATTTAAAACCAAACCAAAACAAAAACAAACAAACAAAAAATGGGATTGGGATTTATCTGAGTAAATGAATAGTTTTTGTCTCAGTCTAAGCTGCCCATCCATGGCTATGTAGCGTTGGTAAAAAAATACTTTTAAGCCACGGTTCTTCTGACCTCAGATGTTTGCTTTAGGATGAGAAGAACTGTACCCTAGTTCATGTCCTCAGCTGGAAGTGGATGATGAGCTCAGAAGTGGACATTTACAGTGGCTTCATTAAGTCTTGTCTAATTGAACACAATCAGGGGGCAGTAATGACAGTCCAGGTGTATTCAGATAAGTTAATTGTGTATAGCTTAATTTTTATAAAGTTATAGGGGAAGCAGTAGCTGGTTCACAGCAATCTGAAATACGGAATGCTTGTTAGATAGAAAACTCTAAACTGCATTTGAAGGCACAACCTCAGAAACTGGGAATATGACTCCATAGCTCCAGTGATGATCCTAAATAAAGGTGATTAGAGAATTTATGTGAAAAGAGATTTATCTAGGGGAAAAAGCTGTTTATTAATTTTTGCGTATGTGATATTTTACTAATTATTTTATAATTAAAATCCTATGCCACTTGTTGAAGGATTCATACTACACCGTATGTCACTAAGTGGGGTGGGTGTGTGTAGTTGCAGATTTACTGATAAATTCAGCTATGCCTTTTATAAATCCTGTAAATGATTGTCTGACTTTTACAATGTAACATCTTTTCAAGTTTTAGTATACTTTGCCAGTAGACAAGTGTGCTGTTTTGATTGGAAATGTAAGCTCTTCTTAAGTTAGAATCCTGGTCGTGAGTATCCTCAGAGCCAGGGCAGCATTGGCTGCCGTAATCTGACCATGGCTGATTTTCAAGCTTCAAAAGCTTTGTTTCTATCAAGACCTTATCTGTGGACATTGATCATGTTTGGATCTGCTGGAGCATTAAAAAAGGAAAAAGAAACCTTTAAAGTTCAAAAGGGTCTGACTTCACTGGAAAAACTAATAAAAAGTGGTGTTGCCAACAACGAAGTAGAAGTGAGCAGCTCCTACCACGCAGTGTGTCAAAGTCACTGTCTCCCACACTCTTGATGTTTGTGCCTAACTTAAATAAAATGTATTTTTAAAAATTAATATTTAAAAAGTTATTTGAAATTTTTATTTCTGAATTTTCAAGATCTAAATATTCCTGAAATTTCTCTCTCTTATTTCTCTAAGCATGGATTTCCACGCTAGCTCCTGTAATTGGCGCTGCACAGAAACAAATATTTGTATGAAGAAAGATTTCTCACAGACTTTTCAAACTTTCACAGATTCATTCTCATTCAACTTTCCTTCATGTTTATTAGAAAAATACAGAGATAGTGTACCCTTGTTCTCCAGATATAATACATTTTTCTGTCTAATTCAGTTCATATCTGTAACATTCGTGAGGTTACCATGAGCTGAGATAACTGGCGATCCAACATCCCAGAAAAGCATTCAGTTATCTCCTCTATTCCTGTCAGACAAATCCCAGGAAGTGTTGGCTTTTTAAAGGTGACAATTATACCAGCTGTATTTTTCCTGCTTTAAAAACAAAACAAAACAAACAACACAAACAACAACATCTGTGTAAATCCATACAATATAACCTGAGATTATGTGGGGTTGTTTTGTTTTGTTTGGGTTGTTTTGTGTTCCAAGTTAGACAGTATGTGGTTTTATTTTTGCTTAGAGTGAATAAAAAGGATTGATTCTTGTGAAATGTCTTCTGATACGAACCAGAAGTGAACATAAGGGAATGCAGATACAAGGGGGAAAGAGTAATGCCCTGCTTATGTATGGATTGAGAAGTTCATTAGGAATGACTGTTAAGGAAAGAGCATAGCTCATGAACATATGGGAAATCAGTTTACTTCAGAGAACCCAGGGTGAAAGGAAGGGATGTCTGCTTTTTATTAAAACCTGAAATGCATTATAATTGGCCTGAGTCTTTGCCCAGGTGGCTTCTCTTATGCTGACATCTGCAAGAGTGTACGTAAAGCAACATTAAGAAGCTGTCTCTTGTGACAGTGTGTACATATGTAATTCTGTTAGAAACTAAGTCCTGTGCTATCTGTAGTGTTGGTGTTGAATAAGCATGCTGAGAAATGTCATTTGTTTGACAAAAACAAATTATGGAAAACGCTGTTTTCACATGGAAAGTTTCTACCACCTATGAGAAAAGTTTTTAGGGCTTTTGGTTATTTTTGTAGATTCTTGTTCAGTCTTCATCACAGAATCCAAGTAAACTCTTCTTTTTGTGAGGGCAATGCAGGGTTTCTTCTTCCAGTTCTTTTTTGTTTGTGGTTTTCTGTTTTGTTTTGGTTTTCTGAAGTTTAAGTGTAATTATTTTGAATTTTCACATGTGGATTTAGGTGAGCTCTTTTCCACTGACCAGGGAAAACCTCGAGTGATATCAGAACACTCAATTCATATTGAACTGGTAGGACAATGACAGTGGATGCAATGTATTATATCCAATAGTGTGTTCACTTGTATCTGTAATTCACGGGATGATACTTTTAAAAATAAGCTGTCAACATACTGCTTCTTTCTTTGTCAGACAACAGGAAAATTAAAGTCAATGGCACCAGGGAACCTATTGAGTTTAAGACAAATCAGTGGTTTGGGGCAACAGTCAAAGCTCATAAAGAAAAAGTTGTGGTAAGTCTTATGCATTTGGTATTCATTTGGAGATCATGTTTGTTTTTCTCAAATGTTTATCTTTAATAGTTCTCTATGTGTAGATTATGGTAACAAGTCTATGATGATGCATAAATTATAAAACAGATGGTGCATATAACTCAGGAAGTGAAAGCAACATATAAAATAAAGTTGAACTGATCAAGTGAAGATGATCCCGCTGCCAGGTAAAAATAGCAGAATGCCATATCGCTATGGAAGTGAATGGTGATTTTTTTAAAAACAGATAATGGCATATTTTAAAGATACAAAGTAGCTCTATGCTATAAAATGTTTTGTATTATGAAGCTTTATTTGGAGTGTTAAATGCAGAATGTAATGGAAGACAAGAACCTGTGCTGAAGATCAGTTAGCCACAAGGATGGAGCCAGGCTCTTCTCGGTGGCAAACAATGATAGGACAAGGGGTAATGGGATCAAGCTGGAACACAAAGGTTCCACTTAAGTTTGAGAAAAAACTTCTCAGTAAGAGTGACAGACACTGGAACAGGCTGCCCAGGGGGCTTCTGGAGTCTCCTTCTCTGGAGACTTTCAAAACCCGCCTGGACATGTTCCTGTGCGACCTCACCTAGGTGTTCCTGCTCCAGCAGGGGGATTGGACTAGATGATCTTTTGAGGTCCCTTCCAATCCCAAACATACTGTGATACTGTGATAGCAGAGAAAGTGCTGATCTCTTGTCACATTTATATTGTTTTGAAAAGCTGTGTCATAGTCATGGTAAAACAGCTGCAAAACAGTCATGATAAAAAAACTCCAAATCAAGATTACTGTCAAAGTGCAATGTCTGTTTTCCAGTTTCATTGAACATTTTACCTGTTTGATAGAGGAGCCCAGCAGGGGGCAAGTACTTTTATTGCTTAGTAAAGTAGTGGTGATGTTGCTTATACACAGACATTTTTTATTTACAATTTATGCACTCAGGTTTACATTGAAAATGTTGCTGAAATAATTGTGATAAGAATAATTAGTATGACCATTAGTTTTATTAGTTTTTACGATTATAAAGCAATAATTTGTGTCTTGGGATTTATTTAAAACTTCCAGTTATTACTTAAGAAGTAGTCATAAGGGAAGCAGTATCCAAAGGAAATGCCTTCCTTTATACAGGATGCCTTGTGGTTAACCTAGGGAAGAATTTTGAGATGAAACAGGTAATGAATAAAACATCAACCTATTCTGTTTCAGAGCTATGTAAAAATTCTAAAAAGTTCTAAAAACAGCTGAAGATTTTTCATTTTATGTACTCTCCTAAAGGACAGTTCACAAACTGAAATACAATAGCTCTTTACCACCATTTTCTGAATCTTCAAGTGAGCAGAAAACCTCATCATTGACTGATATCCTGTGTCTATACTGACAAAACTTTCTTTTGCTTCTGGTAACTCTTCTCAGGCTTTCTGAAATAGAGATATAGCCAACACTTTTCAGGTAAAAACTTGAACAGCAAAGCTAGAAAACTGTCTTTTAAGCTTTGTAGACTGAAAGGAGAGAAAAAGAAAATATCATCAAGTTGTTGGAAACTTCTTTTTAAACTACAAATGTGATAATCAATATTTATATTTATATTGAGTTCTTCTTTCAGTCCATTTTGCTTGATGTCAAATGTACCTAAAATCACCTTCACAGAACATATACTCCTCTTTGCTACACTCTGGTGTTCCTCTCTGGTACGTTTTAATCTGTAAGGTCTTCTAGGCATGGTAAGAGTCAGTGTTCCTTAAACCAGTGTTCCAGAAGCTCTGACTTTCATGTTAAGTGCTGAGTAGCCCAGTGCTTCATCCAGCTGGAACTGATTGCAGAGCTGAGGCTTATACAGTAATGTGAATGATAACAATGCCTTGCCAGAGGTAGACAGGTTTCTGTTTGGAGAAGTAAGACAAGGGAGGACACGAATGGAGGATTTGTTTGTATCTTACAGAGGCAAGGTTCTAGGGAGAGGTAGTGTCTCCCTACCCCTCCACTCCCAAGAACAGCGGCTCCTGAAGAACGACTTGCATACCTGACAGCTTATCTTTTATAAAATGTTTCCAATTATTTGAATTGCTTTCAAAAAATATAATATCTCTCCCTCAACACAACTGGTATATATTTTATCCTTATATTGTTATGTTTGTAACACAACTACTGTAACACAGAAGATTAAATATTAGTTCACTAACCAAAGTTTATTGAGCAAAATCCATTTAACTGAGAGCCTGTTGAATGCATTACAGCTGTATCATCCCTCAAAAAATTTGAACTGGAGGTTTCTAAGAAAGCAGAAAATCTGATGATTGTGATACACAATATGAACAACACCCTGACAAATCTCCTGATAAGTAGAATCAGAGCAGTTCTGCAACAGTCATTATCTTAAGACATCTCAGGGTGGAAGGAGGGAGTCTCTACAGCCACATGTATGTGATCTACATCATCAACTATGGTATCAAGCCCTGTGCATTGAGCAGTAACAGAGCAAACTTATTATTTGTGAAGCAGGCTTAGGGAGTTATCTGTAACATATGCTTAAATATGAGTTGTAGTCCCTGACAGATTTCACCTGCTAAGGGCTATAGGTGAAAGATCAGACTACACTTTTCAGGTTATAATGAAATTATAAGAAGCAGTGGTCCTGCATTTTCTTCTGTCAATACGTTATTATCATTACTACATGAATGATACAACACCTGGGAGAATCCTGGTACACTGTTTGTTAAAAACTACGTTTGCCAGACACATGAGTGTGTGAAAGGTACATGTGATATTGTTTCTGTTTTGATAGGCTTGTGCTCCCTTATATCATTGGAGAACTCTTAAAGATACCCCTGAGAAGGACCCTGTTGGCACCTGCTATGTGGCAATTCAGAACTTCAGTGCCTATGCTGAATATTCACCTTGTCGCAACAGTAAGTATTAATAGGAAAAATCCTGTGTTGGAGGAATTGATATTTTACTCAGTGTTTTCCCGCCTTCAGTCTTCACATAGTCTTAGTTGTATGAAGATTACTATATGGCATTATTGCATTGGATGAGGGTTTAAAGAAAAATCAACATTAAATTATATGCCTGCAGTTGGATGCTTTATTATATAATTGAAAGAGAAGAAGTTAATTATTTAAATGGCTTTAAAATGTAGCAAACAGATCTAGGTAAGAGCCAGACAACATTTTAAACTGGCATTTGGTCAGTGGCAGTTTCTGCATTCACAGGTCAGAGAACTGTTATTTCAGTTGCTTTTCTAAAGGTAATGTGTGTAAGACAGCAAATGTGATGGGCTTACTTGTCCCTTCCAGCTGAAACTCTCACAGCAAAGCTGTGGTGGTGTTCAGTTTAGCTGAGATGGTTAGTAGTTTTAAGTTGGATGTGCTTGCCATAATACAAGAAGTCTGAATGTAGTTCCATGTCATACCCCTTGTAACGAGACCCTCTTATTGCAGCTGACATTCTTGCCATGTGCACATGGGCTAATTTCAAAACACACCTTTTAAATGTTCCTCTACCATGAGCTGTAGTCCCACCTTTGAGTTTCTAATGGATTATTTTGCCAAGAAAGTAACAAGCATTTTACAGAAAAAGTAGACACTTCACATAATTGAAAGATCTCTTTCCTGTGAAGATCTAGAGATAGAATCATATCACATAGCTGGATTTTCCTGACATCTGACAGATGTCTCATAGTGCAGCCCAGTAATGCTTTCCATGATCTGCCAGAAAATCCACACACCTAAAGCAACATGAGATATTTGCCTGTACATTGTGTTACTTTGTGGTTTTCCTTTTCTCACATTGTAGTATAGTTCTAAACTGACTTGTGCTAAGTCTTTCTTTTAAACCCTAATCCTTGTCCCTGGATGTATAGGTAGAGAAAGAAGCTGAGTCTGTAAGGCATGGTGACCACAAGATCTGCTTCGTGTACTTCTGATGTCTCACTGGGGCTTTGCCAAAGGCTTATGCCAGTTTAAGAGAGTTCAAGTGGCCATTCCTGCTCTCTGTTTCCTGATCCTGCAGACTTCCAGCACTCCAGCACTCATAGGAAAGCCCTAAAATGCATATCAGCCTACTTTGTACAATTAAATAAGGATTTGGAGAGTAGAAATAAAAACGTACAAAAGCAGGAAGGATGTTTTTGCATGTATAAATGTGCATCCAAAATTATATTACACTTCAGTCTTCATTGAGCAGTTGTGTTTCCATTAAAGGGCTGGCCCATGTGAAGGACGTGTGCCCCTTTCCCTTGCCGTAGTACAGATGACCAGGATGTTGTTTGAACATTGACCCATTCAAACTGAATTCCTGGTAATTGTTGCAAACGTCCTTCCTTGGCCGTGAGAGGAGATGTCCCAAGTAACTGGTCCTGTTTTTCAAAATTTTCACAAGGGGGCTGCATGTTCAGGGTCCTGTAGAAAGTCTTGATTTGTTCTGCCTCTTCTAAAAATGAATGCACATCTTTTCACGTATTTTGGTAATTTTGCATTTACAGCCTTACAGTTCCAGAGGTGTGTGAGCTGTCTTCCACATGCCATGCACTGTGAAATCAATAAAATACTTATACCTTCATAATTGCAGGCAATGCAGATCCTGAAGGACAAGGCTTTTGTCAAGCAGGTTTCAGCTTAGATTTTTACAAGGTGAGATTCTGTTTCTGAAGTACTTCAATCAAATGTAATTTTGATATATCCCAGTTTAAACACCATCTCAGTCATCAAGTTTGTTCCCATGGTGTCGCATATGGAAAGTTTCATGATATTGTTGCAAGTCCTTTCTTCCTTTGCAAGCTTCAGACTTTTTGGTTTCACTGATGAAAGAAATACTGCAGTCAGCACCAGTTTATCTATCTCTTTGCAGTCCAATCTGACTCTGCTCGGTCTGTCTTCACAGATAATTAGGCAAAAAATTGTGCGTGTTTCTGTCTCAGTGTGTCCCGCTTATGATGCTTTCCAGAGACCTGACTTTCAGGAAATAATGGGCAGGCACCAGCTAGTTTTTAAAGTTAAAATATTTTATATAAGGATGTTTTTAGAGGCAGACTTGTCATTGGGTATAAGAACATTCTCTGGTGGAGGTCAAAGTGGCAGTGTTTAAGGGAAAATTCTTATATGTGAAGAGGATCCAGAAACAATATTGTAGGCCAAAGAATAAACTTTTCAACTATTGTTATTATCTCTGCCATTAGTACAGCACCAGGACACCACACAACTTTGATCATTGCTGTTGTTTTCAGTGTTCTGGAGCTACATTGTTATTCACATAATTACTAGCTGAGGAGTAAAGACCTCATTGTTTGGTAGGCAAAAGTATTTTTCTCTATAAAACAGTACTGTTGCTTCACTGAATTTGAAGACCCTCTTTGTGCTTTGTTTTGTTATAAATAATCAGCAATTTTTTAGTATACTATATTAGTGCTAAAAATAAATATATCTTTCATCCAAGTAAGATGCATAGAGTGATCTTAACTTTATTTAGCTATTCTCCTTTATCATGACTGTGATATTCTTTTAGTAATTTAAATTGTTTTTCCCATGCATGCTAATTTTGTTGTGTTCTTTTGTTGTGTAATTCTATTCAATTCTGCTTTTTGTAGAATGGAGACCTGATAGTAGGCGGGCCTGGTAGTTTTTATTGGCAAGGTATGTTCATCTGGCTGGTTAACTTGATCTAAGATATGAAACAGAAAGTATTGTGGAAAATGTTGTTCTAGATTTTCATTGTTTTCTCAGTTTAAGATAACCAGTCTCTGGTCTTATTTTCGACAAATATAAATCAGAAGAATTACTTAACAAGCAACTCATGGTTCAATAGAGTCTCAATGCCTTGTTGTATTGATTTATGTGAACTCTTGAGACTTTCAGGGTAAAAATGGAGAAAGATTGAGAGAAGATGTTTACTGTTTGCATCTGTGTTATATTATCCCCTGCAGCTCTGTTTTGTTGTTCTGATAGCCCTATTTTGTAGAAACTGTCTCTCCTTTATGTCCCTTTCATTTATGACATTGTTTGAATCCAGGTCAGGTGATCACTGCAAGTATTGCGGACATCATTGCAAATTATTCTTTCAAGGATATTCTGAGGAAACTGGCACGAGAGAAGCAAACAGGAGTGGCACCACCCTCATATGACGACAATTACATGGGTAAGCTAAGCTCTATGTCAGTTAGTGATTTGTTCTAAAAGCATGAGACTTATACAAATGTGAAAACAAGCCCTAAGCTACTAATGTCCCAGTTGTGAGAGAATTTAAACATGTTTTGCTTTAAGCACAACAGCAAATTCGTAGTTTGCTGGTTACTTCAATGGGATTTTGAACAATCCTAAGATTATGCACAGCAACAGGGTATGAAGCTTGAGATCTTAAATGACTCATTAGGGTCCTTGTTATTTGTTAATAATTAAGCAGAAATACAAATTTTTCCCATTTATGTCTTCTTTTATTCCAAAATGATGGATTGAGTTTAAAGTAATTAAAGACTATTTCATTTTTTAATAGATAAAAGAAAATTCTGGTTTGCAGCACTTTGTACAGCACTGCAGAAATACCCCATTTATTCTCACTGATATTTAAAAGTTACAATTGAAGTCAGCAATAATGGAAGTCAGTTTGAATATATTATGTATTAAATAGGAAAAAAAAGCTCTTTATATACCTTTTATTAGTACTGATCTCTAGGAATGTGCATGATATTCATATCTCTCTGCATGTAAGACAGGGTTTTCTCTGCATAATTTTAGAAAAGATGCAGTGGAATTTGAGGGCAAAGATGTATCCTTTTGTCTCTCCCCACAGACTTGAAACTACAGTCCACGATACAATCCAAAAGTCTTTGTCAGTAGCAATTACCTCACAAGGTTACTAAAGCTCCATTAGGTACTTAACTGCATCTAAACAAGGATACTCACACAATAAAGTACAGTAATGAAGACCTAAATTGTGTCAGTAGCTGTTAGGGCAAACCACCCTAGTAGCTGCTGTTTTTTTAAATAAATTATTAATGATTTAGAAGCTCATTTTTGGACAAAAGGGGTAGATTTATTATACATTCAGACCTACACTTAATTTAGTCATAACAATGTAATAAACTATATTCCTTTTTTTCCACACATTTTTAGTATACTAATGTAAAAAAATTTGCATTCTGATGATCAGATGAACAGACAAATCTGATTGTCCTTGCATATTTTTTGAAAGAAATGGTTTATCAAGTGTTTTGCTTGTAATTTATCTTTAATCAGGATACTCAGTGGCCGCTGGGGAATTTACTGGAGATTCTGAACAAGGTAAGAAGCTGTACACTTGAATAGAAACCATATGGCGATGCACCTATTAAATTCCTCATTTTGGGTCTCTACGCAAGAACATACCTTTTATACATTTGAAACACTGCTGAGACTTAAGCTATCTGTACCCAGTGTTCTCAAAGGCAAATATTTCCATAGAAGCTACAGCATAGCAGAGTAGAATTTAAGTAACCCTAAAGTCTGAATCTATTGTTATGTTCTCATGCTCATGCATCTGTTTGGATGTTAGAGCTGTGACAGCATGATAGGTGGAGCCATCCAGGCTCACTTAATTTAGCCAGTTTGCTGACCAGTAGTAACAAGTGGAGCCAACAGTGCAGTCTTGTCCCGTTCTTCAGCCCATACTCAAGTTACTGACCTGCACAGAGGCTGCTGGCCCTCAGCATCTGCTTGGACACATGCAGCATGGTTTGGAAATGTCTGTGTCTGCTGAAATCACACTTCTGACTGCCACATAAACATCACAGCCCATGCTAGGAGATAACATTCAGCTGCTTCTGACAAAGACGTGTGTGCATACCAGAGTGCTAGCTCTTGTTGGTGAAAACAGCTCTTGGCTCTCATAAGAGCTTCTCTAGTCCCAGTTCATGTGCCTTAAGGATGGGGTGCCTGGGGCAGTTCATTAGCTGAACTTTTTCGTACTTTATATTTTCTTGCACAGGCATAATGCAATAAGAAGAAATTAGCTGTGTTCTTGCTCCTACTCCAAGCCTTATACTTAACAGCAAGGGATGGAAGAATTTAATTCCTTTTATTAAAACCTGGGCTTAGAGGGAGAGAAAACATTCTACAAGAAGATGAAATGTTCAATTCGTCTCTTGAATTAGAATATGCTGAATGCACATGGATATAAATGTCCAAATATAGAATCATGACTGAAACTTTGTAAAAGTTCTTGGATCAAGTAAGTTTGATACAGAAAATATTTAGAATAATTGGCATTTAGACAACAGCTGTCATCCACAAAGCACCAGGCATCTCACAGACTTAATGACATTGCTCACAAATGTCATCACTATGAAACTTTCACCTGAAATGTTTCACGATCTATAAAATGCCACCTTCCAGGACTCTACAGTCATGATTTGATAAAGTAGAGCAAGGTGCACTGAGGAACTGAAGCCAACAGAGACATAGTACAACTCTAGAAATGAACTTAGCTCCTCAGAACTGCTGCTGCTTAATCCCAGTATAGCACACTACTATGGGCTGAAAAAAAAAAAAAAATTATTTTGATTGAATGCGATAATGTGGATGTGTGCTTGGTAATGTGTCGTGGTTGAGACGGACAAACGACATGGACCAGATTCTTTCAAGATGAAAGTAATAGGTGCCATTTATTGCTACAAGTGCATTTTTATACAGTTCTACCAGTTCATGTGTCTTTTCACTATTGGTTACAAGTTACAGCACTAACATCTCATTGGTTAATTTTTCTATCATCCATGTTATTCTTCTATCCCCTTCTCTCTCACGGGTACATCTCTCCTCTCTCCGGATACTCCTTTACTCCCATCCTTCTCAAGGGTATATCTTAATATCTCAAGGCTGATCTCTACTCCCATATTTTCTGTCAAGGATTCCACAGACCCGCTGCAGTTTCCCACAGTAATGGAAGGCTGCAACCACCTATATATATATATGGTTTGGTTTGGTTTGGTTGGTTTGGTTTGGTTTGGTTTGGGTTTTTTTTGGTGCATACTCACATTTTTATAATTGATGATTCTTGAATAAGTAAGTCACGTGAATGATTGGCAACAAAGAATTACATTATTGTCTGACCTAGGAATCATCCTGTGTCCTGTTCAGTCATTCATTACTATTTCCATCTCCCCTTGACCAAACACATTCAAGCACAGGGGAGGATATAAACCCAGAGAGGAACAGAGGAATGCTAGGCCACTACAGCCAGGTGTCTGAGGTGCCCTTGTATCTGAGGTTCCTGCTGCTGTCTTCTGATGTGGATGTCCTAATGAGGGAAGGTTGAGACAGTAAAACTGCAGGCTGTGACTTTGCTCTTCTTTTTTTTTTTTTTTCCATTTTTTCCACTAATTGTTTAAGATTTCACCTTTGAGCAGAATTACCTCCTAGAAAGCAGCCAGGTCCAATGTTTCATGTTCTTGTTCAATGGCTTCCCCAAATTCCTCTCACAAAAATTTCCTTGTAATACTTTTAGATAACCTGTGCAGAACTTGTTGAGCCCTTTCATGGCATCATGTGCAGCCAGAAAGAAAAGGGGTATTTGTAAGGACAGTTGTGATTAGCTTCTGTACTCTAGTTTGTGATGCCACAACTATAACTGGTTCCATCAATCCACAGTTGTCAGGTAACGAGCTGAATTGTACTAAGACCTTTATTTTACTATGCTATGCTAAGTAATGGTAGACAGAAAGAGATCTGTGGATGAGTGTATTCAACAGCTAAGATGTAATATTTAAGGAAACTAGATGCACTGAATGAATGTTAAAATCTTACGAATTCATGTCTTGAAGTGATTTGCAGATGTTTCTGATACAGATAACAAAGCAAAATCCTAAGGGTTAAGGAATATTTAAGTGGCATGGGATACAGGTTGCATGCACTGCTCAGCATAACCATTTCACTGTTGTCCTTTTGTCTTTTCAGAGTTGGTTGCTGGAGTCCCAAAGGGAGCACAGAACTTTGGCTATGTATGTACTGGACCCACATTTTATCCTTTTTGTAGTGAGAATGCAGTTAGACCATTTGGAAGATTAAAGGCTACATTATATTTTCTGTCTCTTTGATCCTAAATTTTCTCATCTGAGAAAACTGCCACTGACCTTCACCCTCAACCTAACCTGGCTGTGTAGAAATGCCTTACTCATTTGGGCTTTGAATATTAAGCACTTAGTCCCTTCTGAAGTTTGTTTTCAGTAGCCAATTACAAACATGTTTTGAGTATGACTAGTATCCCTACACCCGCTGAGTGTTATCAGACCTAAACTTACCCATAGGCTGGCATATTTCAGGTGCAATCCTGTGTCCGCAGTGAAGTCCAAATTCAGATTGTTCATACTCGGTGTTTATTTTCAGTGCTCTAAGTATATACTCTGAATACCAGATGCAAAGAGTTGTGAGATGCAGTTAGAAGTGAAGGGAGAAAACAAATATGTGTGTGGATGCATCTTGTTACCCCATGGGAAGAAAAAGTTTCAGAACTAACCTGACTGGGAAACAGAGATCCCAGCCACAGATACTTTCTCTGGTTTTGGGGACCCCAAACTCCTTGTGTCTCTGGAATTTATTAATACCATTTTTTTGAGCAAAGGTGTGTAGATGTGTATATATATATGTATGTATATTTCTTTATGTTTTAAGTTAATGTTTTCATGTGTACTAGTATAGTCACTGTTTAGCTGATAGTCTGTGATTTGATGCTGTTCACAGTGTCCAGTAAGGAGTGAAAATAGTCTTTTCCCCATTTTATTTACAAGGGACCTGAGGCTTATGAAATCTTAGTGATTTGTTCAATATTATAGAAGAAAACTGTGGTGAAACAAAATAATTGATGTTTTTTCTTGGCCACTTGGGCCATCCTTTGGTGTGTAAAATTGGGTTGCAGTGATGTTATACTGTAGCATCTCCATATATGTTTGAAACTTTCCATATTTTTCTGTTACCAGGTCTCAATTATTAATTCTTCAGACCTGACATTTATCCAGAACTTCACTGGTGAACAGGTAATGCCAAGCAACTATGTGATGAAGTGTTATTTCTATAGAGGATATGGTTTAATTAAAAAAGTTTCAAGAATATGTAAAATATTTTTTTGAATTAATAACCATAGAAACAAAGGGGACTATCAGTAAAACTTTTTAAAAATTGATATCTGATATGAAAGCCTATCTGTTGTTTTTTATTTCCAGATGGCGTCTTATTTTGGTTACACTGTGGCAGTATCTGATGTTAACAATGATGGGTAGGTTACTAAATATATTCAGCTCCACTGAACATTCATAGAAGCAATGCCTGATATTTATTCACAAACACAGGTTTTCAGGTGCTTCATACCTCAAAATGCTTCTCTTGGCTTCTCTGCTTTTCTGTTTTCAGTTGTTCACATAGGCTTATCTTTGTGCAATCACAGTGGCACAAGTATTTGCAGGCCTAGTTTGAGTGAGTTTATCTTCCTGAACATTTGCACAAAGCAGTGTGGCAGAACAGGAATGTCCAAAACCTTAGAAAACAGATCAAGGTAGAAGAGGTGTAAATAAACAGTGCTAGCTACTGCTGGGGATAGGTGAAATTCAGTTGTTCTTCCTCCCATTCTCAAAATCAGGTAAGTCGTTTCACATGTGGACCATCTGTAGCCTCACTTCTCAATTTTAAAAGCTTTCCAGTGTAATCAGCTCCTTATTCCAGCACCTGCTGGTTGGCTATTCATTTTCATCATCCAGAGGACCAAAAATTGTCCATGGCCCACGGCTGCTATGACATCTGCTATGACAGGTATTGTGCTTGTCTGAGGGACAATGGTGCTCAGCTCCCACGATCATGCCTAAGACACTCAGACATTTCAGACCCTGTTTAAAAAAACCTCTTGCTAACTTCGAACCAATGTAAAGTCTGATTAAATTAGAAGAACAGGACTTTAGTAAGTGAATGTTGATACTAGCTTTCTAGCAAGGAGATAACAATCCATGAATCTCAGAGGCCTGGAAGTTTGCACAAAGGTGAGCCAGGATTATATTTAGTGCTGTGGCATACTCTTGCCTTTTGCAAAATATCTCGGATGTGTCTGTTTCATGCTCTTTTCTTGTGAGTATTTCTCATCAGGTTCTTAAACACAGTGCATTAAACAATTTCTCTGGGCTGAATCATTGCTTCCCATCAGTCACTAGTGACCCTTCAAAGAGTGAAGGATACAAGAAAAGAGAAAAGTAACAAGATGATAAAATGTTACACAGTTCCAAACCAAACCAACCAACCAAAAAGGCTTCAGTGGTTTCTGCCCTGGCTTTATAGAGCTCAAATCCTTCCAAGTTTCTAAGGCCAAATTTTATCTTTGTACTGTAGCTTTTGAAAATTCATATTTTTATGGTATACGGAGTGAGGATTAGTTTAATTTTACCATAATGCATTACTAATGTGAGAGGGTGGAGAAACGTTACAATCAGTTACAATAGACATTCTCTAGACTTTCAGGGAACTTCCTATTTAACTTCTCACTGAACCAAACTATTTGTCTTGCAGGTTGTTTCCTGTGAATCATAGGGTTACTTGGCAAGTCTCATATTTTCTGTGTACCTCTAAGGCCACAGTTTATGTCAATGATATAATCAAACTGCTGTTGAGGCCTGTGTGGTCTCCCAGTCTATATCTTAAAAGAAATCTAATTACTCTCTCTGAGATCCAAACATCCCACAGAAAACAAAACACAAAAAGCTCTACTTGATAAACATGTCTGATTAGATATGTGGTCTGTCTTTGCTGGTTTGCACATATAGTTGGTAGAAATATTTATCTGAAAGGGAGAGTAAAACAGAGGACAAAAAAAAAAGGGAGGGGGGCAAAAGGGAAATGACCACTTCAAATTCACTTGGGGTTTTTGTGCAGCTAAAGACAAAGGAGGTAGTGATCAGCTTATCTGTACAGGAAACCTGATTAAGTTATATGTTGAAAAGATTAATAGAAATGATGCTCTGCTGTAACAAGACTGAAGATGTGGCTCAAAGATTAGGCTCATCCTAGGAAAAAAAACTCTTTGGACCTTCTACTCCAGCAGTTCTGCAGGTGTTCCAGGGTGATTCCTGCAGTTTTATTTGCACCACATCAGGATTGTAGGCAGAACATGGAAACTGAAGATATTGTTTGAACTACTGTTTAGTTGCCCACAGCTAATAATGAAAAATCCACAATCAAACTTAACAAATCAAGCTTTGCCATCAATTTACAGATTACATTCCTAGTAAAGAGGAAAAAAGAGAGCACTTTCAATTTAGACTGAAACAGTCCAATAAAAATAGTGAAATAAACTGTTTACTGGTCTTTTATTTGGCCTATATCTAAGCTTCCCATAGTTATAGTTTGACCTCTTGACATTTCCCATACTCCTGCTTTTTATTACTCGGCAGGATACAAAGAAACTGCAAAGTCTCAGCAGGTGGTCAGCTTGTGCTTTTTAAAGATTATGGTTTTTTTACATCAGAAGGGAAGCAATACTGGCTGGTTACCTTTCTGTGGTGGAAAAAAAATAAATAGACAATGTATGTTAACTGCAACATCTTAGTGCAGTAGTGAAATGAATCTAATGAACCAGTTTTAAATACCAGTGCACACTGAACTGCAGTTTATGATTTAATATTACTGTTTTAAAAGGGATCACATCAACCTGAATTTGGCTCAGAACTCCAGTTTTGTAAATATGAACTCCTACGATTTAAAAGCCAATTGAAATACCCTTCTTCACAAAATACCCTGAATAATTCAAATCACATAGGTGCTTGTAACCCAACAAGTGACTCCCCTTGACTGCTTGATGTCTAAATACTTAAACTGTAGGAGCTTAAAGGTAAAACTGACTATAAAATGTGTAAGCAGCAACTTATTACCTACTTGGAGGTAAACCAGGAATAAATAAATAAGGATTAGAGAGAGCAGGGTAGCTGAAGAATCCTTTCTCTCTGGCTATAGTACACTGCTCTGTACAACAACAGCAGGAAAAACAAACAAACAACAGAAAAAAAATACTAGAATTGCCTGAGGGAGAATTCATTCTTGCAGAAGACTTGCTGAAGCAGCTTGGCACTGACAGAGAAGTGGGAAAAGGAAGAGAGTGAGGAAAGGAAGGCTTTGGTGTGGGTGGGACAGAACAAGAGGGGAAGGCAAACTAAGGGCTGTGGGTGTTCCAGGTATCTGCTGCTCGTAACTATTTTAGAAATAGCTTAGTGTGATTAGAGTCGATAGATTAGCCTTCCTCCCAACTTTCTCTCAGCACGTCAAAAGATGAGCCACCTTAGTTATGGGGTTCTGGTCCCTGCTCCCTGGACTATTCATGTATTTTGTACAATCATTGTCATTTATTTTAACAAAGTAGAAATTTTCCTAGAAAAACAACCCAGCACTATGCACTTCCAGCTTAGATGCTGTGATCCTTATACAACAGACTCCAGCTCCTGTCTGCTTGTGTTCTGTCTCACCTGCTGCATCTTGTATTTTGGGTTAGGCTTCTGCTCAGAGAATTTTAGGCCACTGCGGATGATAAATAGTCTGCCTCTCTCCTTTCACCACTTTAGGCACTCTGGATATTGCTCTATGGACCAGAGTTTCAAAAGTATCTAGGTATCTAATTATTTTACATCGATGTACTGAGAGCTTTCTGGCTCTGAATATTTTGGTTCCTTACAACCTCTAAACAAATTGTCCCTTAGTTTTACAGTCCTTCATGTGTAAAATATTAATTGGAGCCAAGATTATATTTTACTTAGTAGTTCATACAGTACACAACACCATGGAGTCCCAGTCTTACCAAGAATATTTGGACTGTGGTGTAATAAAATAATAATTGGTGATAGTGCTGCTGTGTAATGCTTTTAGTACATGGCATATGTAAAATAACCTGTAAAAAAAAAAAAAAAAAAGAGCATTCATGATCCATTTTCATTGTTGTTATTGCTTCATGGCAACCGTTTCATCTGACATTCTGTCCTGGCTAACATCTTCTTCCATTGTAGAGGAGGCCTTTTGATGTTATTGTGGAAGGAAAATCCCACTTTTGATGTTAAGTCAGCATCTGCTTCCTTCCTTTTTAAGTTATCCATGCCATGGGGTAAAATCTGACATATAAAGAATAGAACAACTGTACCAAAGTGACCTGACATTTTGAATTACAGTTTCCTTTATGGAAACATATTATGAAACTTAATAGAAAAATAACATTTCTAGAAGTACTTTGTCACAATTTATAGAAAGTGTAAGTTCTACAATGTGAATAAAAGGCTTCTAGATGAGATATTCTTTACCAAATTCTAGGGTACATATCTTAGGACCTTAGTATTTATCTGTGATCAATTAATAGCTGAGGTGCTCCTAAATTATATGGGGTTTTTTTCTATCAAGGTTGGGAAGAACAACGTAGTGCAGTTTTACTAATTATTTCACTAGTAGGTAAAGCCTTTGTGAAAACATCACTATTGGGAATATGTTTTACAAATTAAAAATTCTGGGATCAAGTAGTATTGGTTGTTTTCAGTAACAGAGTTCCTTAATATGGATGACCAATGTCCGCTTTATATAATGGGAATTGTACTATTAGGGCTTGGGCAACCTTCAGAAGTTAATCTGACACTATCATTTTATATCTCAGAATAATCAATTAAGAATATTTCTGCTTGTTATATCTCTATCAGTCTTGCTTGATTTTATTCTTTACTGTCCAGTAAAGGGTCTTTTTTTCTCCCTGAACGAATGTTAGTAACATGTTTTCAAACATCCCTGTTTAGAACAACAACATGGAAAATATCCTTTGATTAACCTGTCTTCTTTTACTGATTCTTCTTGGAGTAGCAGAATGGACAGAAGGACTTTTCCCTCTAAGCATCATATTTCTATTATTTTATGATGTCCTTTCTCTTTAATACTTAATACAGCAAATTTTGTGAGCACTGCAACAACTCCTGTGCCTAACATTAAATGAAAGTGTTTTTAGAAATAAAGTTTTGGCTTTGTCTCCCAGCTTCCTTTTGAATTAATGATGAGGTATTCTCCATTAATTGATGTCTACACATGTTTTATGTATATTACTTCAACAATATGCTGGAAAGTGGCAACTTTTGTTCAGTTGTTCGCTTACCGATCAATAATTTTTTAAAACTAGATTTATACTGAAATTTGCCTCTCACTAGTGCTGTTAGCAGGATAGATCTGCAGAACTTGTTCAAGTAGCATGGATCCCCTCTGAGTTAAAATCCTGACTTCTGGATCATTAACTGCAAAGTTTAGCTTTTCAGGATCTATTGTGGGCATGAATTGAAGGACAGGAAATTCTGTTTAAACCTAAGAAGAAACATTTTTGCTGTGAGGGTGATCAATCACTGGAAGTAGTTGCACAGAGAAGTTGTGGAGCCTCCATCCATGGGGATATTAAAAACAGGAGTGAGCAGCCTTCCCTCATTGACCGAGCTTTGACTGAGTGTTTGGACTAGAACTCCAGAAGTGCCTTCTTCCCTCACTTAGTCTATGACTCTGTGATAATTATCAGCTTCCTGTTTAACAAATGCATGAACTGTGTTGGTTACACTCAATCTCTCAGTGACACTGGTTTTTGTTTGACTGTTCCAGTTTAGATGATATCCTAGTTGGCGCCCCCCTCTTTATGGAACGAGAATTTGAAAGCAAGCCTAAAGAAGTTGGGCAAGTTTATCTATACCTGCAAGAAAGTGCTTTCCTCTTCCGAGATGCACAAATTCTGACAGGCACTGAAGTGTTTGGTAGATTTGGCAGCGCAATCACGCACCTTGGAGATCTCAATCAAGATGGATATAACGGTAATTCATGTGTAATGGAGTAATATATATCTCTGTATAACACTGAAATTAAAAATAGCTAAGCAGTGAATATGAAGTGTCTGTGCAGTGCCTGAAAAAGGCTTCTTAACATGTAACTGGCCTTGAAAGTCACAAGAATTTACGCTCATCCTACTGAAACTGATATTGATGGCCAAACCATTAAAAGCTTACCTATAGGAGGACAGTCATATTGACTACAGTACTATTTTTTATTAAATATTAGCATGTTCATTTGAATAAAAATATTGTATGTTGTTTTCTGACTATAATTACATTGAAATAGTTAAGATGTTGCATATGTTTAAAAGCAGAGTTCTCTTTTTCTCCTCAAATGCTTGAATGAGTTTGAGAATTGAATTAGGTACTTAGGTGCTGAAAGAAACAGGTGCATAATGGGACGTTTTTCAAATTCTTATAGCACACTCACACAACAAAATGTTCATGCAAGTTAAGTGGGAGCCTAAATTCAAGAAAATGGTCCAAGTAAACTAACTTGCTTAATTATCTGAGATAGCCTGGATGCTTTGAGCTCCTAGACTTAGCTTCCTAGACATAGTCAATAACACCCTGGTTTTCCCTGCATGCATTTCCTTACTTCTGATTTCCAGGGTATTAGGGAATTGCAAAGCAGTCATCTCTGCATCTAAAGCCCCAAGGAGTTTTTCCTGGAGGAGATATTTTGCACAATAGCCTTAAATATAGTTGGTCCACTAAGGAAAAATTAATGTACTTAGCTCCACCTTGACTTGAGGGCTGTTTTTCACGGTGCTCTAACTGCTAGACTCCAGGACAATGTTGCTCACGTGTGGCTGCTGTACAAGGGATAAGTCATATCAGGAGCCATGAGATTGTATTGATGTTCAGGGTGCACAAAATCCAAATCTCATCCTGTGGGAAGAAGCACCCAGATTGTGACTGCTGAGAACACCCTCACTGTGTTGTGCTGGAATCCCTCCATGAAGTCCAGCCCAACTGGACGCCATGGTAGAGGCTTCCTGTTCTCCTGCAGGGACTTAATTTTTGCTTAATTTGAATTGCACTCATTCTTTTTATTCTTCTATTGCACTGCAGACATTGCTATTGGTGCACCATTTGCAGGAGAAGACAGAAGAGGGAAAGTGTTCATTTACAATGGATACAGTAATGGGTTAAACACTAACCCTTCCCAGGTTCTCAATGGAGCGTGGGCCTCACAGTCCATGCCCTCGGGATTTGGCTTCACTCTAAGGGGAGACTCAGATGTAGACAAGAATGATTACCCAGGTAAGATTTTTCCATTAGTAAGGGAATTTCATACTTCCATGCTCTGGAAAATGCATCTGCTCCTTTCGGGAGGCAGAGGTCAGAATAGGCATTTTTGGATAGTTCTAGCTTGCTTTCCTGAGAGTTAAAATCAGACAAAACAAATACTCCCTTTCCTGTCAAAAGACATGATCAGAAAGTCAAGAAAGGGCTTAAATGGTTACATTAACATAAAACATGTGAAGTTTAAAATAAAAAGCTTAACCCTTTCCCCTCCCTTCCAAAAACTGAATGCTCTCAGCTTATTGAGCTTGTAAGGTCGCCTTCATCCTGGCATTCTTTCCTAATTAAAAACATATTGCGTTGTAGAAGAAGGGATTGACTTGGTTGTGTTGCTGAGTTGCTTTTGCTGTCCGAAGGGACACTGAGCTGTACATAAATTCTTTATGGCTTTGACCGCATTACAAAAAAGCAGAGACATTGCTTAAAGGCAGATATTTCATTTGGGTCTTTTGATCGCTTTTGTGTTTTCATTGTGCTATATGGACTCTTCTGGTTTAGGTTAGCTTTGATTCTTCCTTATTAGTATACCTGACATGCATTCAAATTTATCATGTTTATAACATTAGTTGAGTTTCGCTGGGGAAGGTATTTATTATTTTAAGAGGCATGTTCATAGCATCATAAGTAGTCTGAATGGTGGAGCTATTTTAAATGTGCTTGTATTTGCTTTCTTATCTAGAAGCAAATCTGGTTTGTTTCTTTTCATCGCGATTCAGAAGCCTTAGCAATGGTGTGCAGTAAAACTACATATTTTGTTATTGTGAAAAGTTCATCCACAGTATAATGGTAATAGTCTTTACTTCCCTAACTTACTATGAAATCACTTTAGTTAGCCTGGTTTATTTCAAGACAAGTATTCTTAAAAGTTGTGTTATTTCAAAAGTGAAAATTGTGATTTTCGAGGGGACAAAAATGGTAATCTCTTTTAAGTTTTTGTGATGGATTGTAAACACCTTGAAAGAGGTGTCTTTTTTCAAGAGCGGAAGAGCTGGGAAGGGCTGTTTACAAGAGAAATTGCGGTCTTAAAAACAGAGAAGCTGACTGAGGAGTAATAAAGTGAGGCTATCACAAGGCTGAATTGAGACGATCTTTAGCATTTGAGAAAAGAAAGGGCTTTCAAACACTGTTCTGACTTTTTGTTTGCATATTGTTGATGTTGCTATTAATAGTCTTTCATTGTCCATGACTAATGAGGTTCTTTTGGACAATGGAGCTTTTTATTAAGTTTCAGCATTTAAACATTTCCTAAAGCATCCATAAGGCCCCCAGCAAAACCAAAGAAAACAGGATATTGCATTCCTGACATTTCTAAGATTGAAAAGATAGAGAGAGTGAAGGGAGAGATTCTTTCAGGTCTTCTATGAGGCACATGGGGAAGAAAGAAGAGTAGAAGTCTAACTAGTTTATTAGCACACTTTATGTGGAGCACCTTTTAAGCTAATGGGTGAAAAGTTTGGGTGATGGCTCTTGGTCTTTCTAAAAGTGTATTGAGGAACTGCTGTAGTCAATTCAATTGTGAGATTTCTTGGAGTTATTCTACTTGTCATTGTTAGCTCCACTACACATCCTACCTGCAGAATTTCACATTGTGATATCAGTCCACTCTGTTAGATGGTTTGGTTTTATTACATGAATTACTTATTTTAGAAAAAACAAAACAGAACAAAACACAACCACCTCTGCATTTCTAGTCTCTAGATTCTCCCTCCATCCCTCAGTTGAATATCTGGATAAGCAGTCCAGAGTACTGGTGAGAATTTGTCAAAAATGACAGAAGAAAACCTTACTGTCAGTCAACCGCCTCTTACTTAATTCACAAAGACCTGAAGTACCAAAAGAGAGCTGTAAAAATAGCACAACCATGGCACAGTATTAGCACAAAAATAGAATGTCTTCCTATGGGAAAAAGAAAAAAAAAAAAAAAAAAAAAAGAAATAATACGGGGAAATGCAAGTCCAGGCCATGCAGTTAGTAACCCTTCTTGTGTCAAAGAGCTTTTCTTCTTTGTCTCTTGATGGAAATGCTCAAGGGCAGAGGAAATGAGGGGCTGAGCTTGGAAGGAATGGGAAGGAAGTTTTATTTTAGATGTCAGCTGAGAGACAGAGTTTTTGCTGACTATAGAAGGCCTAGGAAACTAGCCTTTAATTCAGTGCTTCCAAAATTACGTTTTCGTTTAAGCTTTTTAATCTGTATGTTGTAAAAACCGCCATTTTATAAAAGGAAAAAAGTAATAAGACCAAAGTATGCTGACTCTCAGAAGTTGGGTTCCCAAAGACTTGGAAATGAGAGCCAGTTGTAATGTCTGGCTAAAGGTATAAAGGTGTATTGTTACAGTCTAAGGTGAGATTCTCTGAGCAATTAGGTCTTCCATGACTAGAGTTCAAGTGTTGTGTGAAGGTAAATGAGCTCAAAAAGGGATCATGATTGTGAGAGGTTAAGGACTGACACCAGTTTGTGAGCACTCATAATTTTAGCTGTGTTTGTACAACTTACTCAAATCCTTGTGCTTACATTGTTCATGAGGCAGGCACATCCCTGCTGGGAAATGAGAGGCTGAGAGGTGGGAGTTACTCTGCCTTTTCATTTTTACTGCACTGTGAAACATTTTCAGAGCTCTTAGATTTTCAGACCTTCATTAAATCAGACCATGTATTAATGTTTGAGCAGGTCACAGACCTGGAGGCCAGAAGAGACCACCTGCTTTTGCAACTTCTTATCACAGACCGCTGAGCTTCATACTGGGCTCGCTGGATTGAGCTCAGGAATCAAGGCTCTTAGAGACCGAGTTACAAGTTGGGGAATACAGTTCCTAAAAAGTGAGGTTGAATCACAGTCAAGGAACAGAGAAGGAAACAGGGAGCAGACAAAAGCTGTCTAATATTTAGTGCTGTTCAAATCCCTCAGCTTTCCTTTGGATGGAGGAGTGGTTTCTCCTTCCTCTTCTTCCACCAGCTCCTGGCCAGCAAAGGGAAAGAGACCACCTCCTGCTTCCTGGTCTTATCTAGGAAAGGCAGAGGAAGACCCTTTTGTCCCTCAGGACCCCAATTGCATAGTAAATATGGGAGAAAACTGATCACAGACAGGACTAACGGTGGGGTAGCAGAGCAAGCAGGAGAGAACATAATACAGCCATACTGATACCAATTAAAGATCTGTCTAGAACTGTTGCCTGTCTCCAGCAGTGGCCAACAACAGATATCAAGGAAATTGTACAGTTTTTGTGGTGTTTCCCAGAATATTCACCCAGCTGTTACCAACTGGAGGAGCAAGGTGTTCCTGAGTCGGAGGTGGCATCTTAAAATTCAGTAGCCCTTGACAGACTTTTCTTCCATGAACTTATGTGAACTTTTGGTACCCACAGCACATGACTTTGTAGTCATATAAGAGTCAGGCAGAACCCAACCAACCTTTATTGTTGGATAAGGCCAGTGAGAGGGAGGCAGTAAGAAGGCGGCAGATTAAGCATGTCAGTCAGATAGATTGAATGTACCAAGCCACTTCTGTGCTTTTGATCTGACTATTCAGAAGAACAAATAATATGCAGCTTTCCCAGTCTTCCAGGCAAGACACTGGCAAACTTTGTACCATATTTACTTGAGATACTCAGTATCTCTGCAGTACATGTATCCAGGATTTGAAGGAAAAGACCAATTAGTCCTCTTAAACTGCACCTACGCTAGTAAATTAAATACGCTGTTCTTTGGCTCTGAACTCTTGTGCTCTCTTTTGGAGACTAATAATTGTCCTGGGCCAACTGCTTTAGGGCCATTCTAATGACACCACCACGGGCAGTGCTGATGTGGCACACAGGCACGTTCTCTAACACTAGTTTACTAACACTGACATAATTGTAACATCTTTCAACAGATGATCCATTTCACAGTTTTCTGACTCTTCAGGTACTAAGGTCACATTCAAAGGAGGGGGATCTGGTCTCACTTATGCTGCTATAGTAATTACTAACTTAATGCAATTACTCTGGATTGAGAGTCATGTAAAAAAAAGGAGGGGGGAATTAAAGAAATAAAAGGGAAGGAACAGTGAATGGAGTGAAAAAAGTGTAAATGATGGGGATATTTTTTCATCAGTTTATGTGCAAATACAGTGGCAGCTGGAAAGAATTATGTGCAGGATTCTGTGGTGCACTTTTCAGTGCCAAAGTTAGGACATGGCAAAGCAGCATCGTGCTTTATCTGTGGTCATACTGATGAGGCCCATAAGGCAATTTATATAGCTGTGGAATTCTCTGTAACAGCAGCTCTTCAAGGTTTGCCCAAGAAATTCTGAAATCCCTGCCTCAGCACAGCCTTCCTGTCTGTCTTCTATACTGAAACATCTGAGCGATGTCATGATAACTCTCCACATAGCTTCCACTCCACTCCTCACTAAATGTGGGGCTTTTACGGCCCCTTCGCTCCATCCTGAGCTTTATTCTTGTTATCAAGGCCTGGAGCAGGGAATGAAGACTCAGTTTAGGCATGTATCTTGAGTTGTAGTTTATTTTATTTATAATTTTGTCTTTTTCTATTAGCATAGTTCAGTTTTCACAGGAACAAAAGAAATCCATAAATCTGTTTAATGGGAAAGGGATTTGTTTCTTTTGGCTTCTGGGCATCTGTTCAAAGCTGGTCCTCACTGAGTGCTCGGAGTCTGTGATTACCAAGGTGATGGTGCGGCACTTCCAGCTGGTTCATCTATCTCTACAGGGCTCAGGCATTTGGAGGCTGTACGGTGTCCACCCTCACATTTCCGCATATGTTCAGTCACTTGATGGCTGATAATAGCTGAGCAAATAGTTTATAGTGAATAACTTACTCAACTCATTAAGCTTGCTTTCTTCTTGTGGCATATCCTCCAGCAGACTGTGGTTTCTTCAAATGTGTTTTTGAACCCAGATAATGTAACCAGTTTCTTTTAACAGTGTGGGTGGATTCAGAGCAGTGCTCTAGATGAATTCACTGTTCAAAGACTGTTGATTAGTCAATTATTTAATTGCTCAAATAAACTATGCACTGCAGTTTCTACTCCTTGCCTGTTTAGACGCTTGTGTAAATCTTCCTTGTTAACCTTGAGAGTCACCCTGGAATCAGTGCCACTGCAGGTTCACCTTCAACAGCTGTTGGCCTGCTCTTTCAGTTATTCTTTTTAGTCAAGCCTTTGTCAGCACTGGGAAATGTATAAAAGCATCTTCATCCCTTGTTATTTGGGACTGAGTTGTTATCTTAAGAATAGCGTGTAGTTAATTTAAACAAATGATTCTAGAAACATTTTAAGAAGGAAACAATTGTGATAATTGGAAAAAATTTCCTCGGAAGTCTAGTAATCCAGTCTAATCTTATTAAAATAAGAGTATTTAACAGCTCCATCAGCTAAGTACATTGACTCAAACAGCAGGAAGAAAACCCTCAAGTTTCTTTCTGAGAGGCAAGATCTATTCAGCATTCCTAATTTTTTTTGAGAACAATAGGCATTGTGCCAACAATATCACAAATCATAATCTAGTGATCATTAAATTATGAAGTTGGTCTAGGAGATTTGTGGAAGACAAACTAACTAAATCATTGCGAAGCTGCATCTGTTCTGGTAAGAGAGGACTGCTGAGCATGGGAGCCAGAACAAGGCCGTGGGTTCTGCCAGCAACTGCAGAAAAGCTGAAGGATTTCTACCAGCTAATTATGTTTTCACATGAATAGTCAATCCAAAATGTAGTGACAAGCCAAAAATCTCCTACAAATGTGTTAATTGTATGGCAAATTATTGTCTGTGTAATTTTCAGGTATGCTTTTCTAAAATTCTTTGAGATATTTAAAGAAATCACAATATTGTGTCCAATTGCATATAGGAATAAAGCCATTAATCCCAGTAAGTAGGGATTTACTGAAGTGGTAGAACATTAATCGCCCTCTTTTGGATTTGTTTGTAGTATGATGAATAATAACGTATTATGAAAGGGATTCATTCAGACAAAAGGGAAGCATTGAAATTAATTCGCCTTAGGTGTTACCCTTAACAGACCTGCTGCCAGAATGGTTGAAAAACAGAGAAGGGTCAAGGCAGTTGAGAATGGTAGGACTGGAAGAAAACTACTCTGTTTTGGGTGGTGGTTATTTGTAGTATTTAACAAAAATTCTTGAGTAGAGTTGGCTGACCTGGACAATCCTGTGTGCCGTATTATGGTCAGGCTTGAAGTCATGGCCATTTAAAGGAAATTTTATTCTGGACCTTTCTTACTGAGATTTGTGAGTGTAGTGTGCTCTGAAATAAATAGAAACAAATAGAAATCTGATCATGGGCCTTTTTGGCACCTGGTCTGCTGAGGGAAATAAAAAGTCTCACAAAGATTTTTTTAACAGAGTTTACAGTTACGCAGTTTTCTCACCCTCTTTTATGAAATTTCCATTAGTATCTGTACTCAGATGGGATTCTAATTGTTTTCTAGTCTCTATATATATTGTGCAATTAAACTGACAGACTACACAAAGTGATGTTTAAAGCTATCAGTAAATCATTCTGAGTCCATAAAGTCAACACTTCCCTGCCTATATCCTGGTAGAGTTGCAGTGGGGAGGTGACTCAGCTATTGTTTCATTTTGGGGTTTCTCACAAGGGAAGTGTGTGCCAATTATGGAGTCCTTCTCTGGCTGTTGTTCTTGGCCACTGTCCCCCATGAAGTGAGATGAGATACCGTGCCTTGGCCACCGCTCTTGGGATTGCTGGACAGACTGCAGCCAAGTGTGGGGTGCTGAGCACGTCGCATGTTCCTCCCTGCTCAAACTCCCCGCGGCTGCATCTCTTGCAGGGGATGGAGATGTCCTTTAAAAATACCAGGGGATCAAAGAATTTGCTCAAGTTAATAAACAAATATATCTTGTTGAGACTGGAGGGAGGACTTGGTTGATTTTCCTACTTCTTCCATTTGGTTGAAGGCTTAGTCACAATCGTGGTGAGTTTCTGCCCTTTATCATACGGTGTTTCAGGTCTGGCACAGCCACATGGCAGGAGGTTCCGGTAAAGAGACCAGCTTACAAAATCCAGAGTGCCTTTCAGTGCCATCTGTGAATACTCTTTCCTTGTCTATTTATAACAGTTTTATCCCATAAAATGGATTTTCTTCACCAAAAAACATCTTGCAAGCCTTCCCTTCAGAGCAAAGTAAAATTTAAAATAAGCATTAGGATTGTTTAACTTTTCACAATTCCCCTTGACTTCAGTTAAGTATTATACATGCCAAAGACACTTGTTTCAGGATTAAGCCCTGTAAACTCCACCAACTAGGACTTTAGTGCACATGACCTTCAAGCTGTGTTGAAATGCAAGTTGAAAATTCCTTCAAAATCACTCCATGTTTCTTTTCTTAGCTTTTGCAGAGTGGTTGTGACCCCACAGATCATTTATTCTACAACAGTAATGAGGCAGAAACACATGGCTGCTGCCACCAGCCCCTCCTTACAGATATCTGCTTCTCTGAAGGGTAACAGCTGATAAAGGATCTTCTCAATGAGATGACACAGGCAAAGTCGTCATTTACTTCAATCTATGAGGTCATTCATCCACCTGAAAACATGAATTATGAGAAAAGGAGGGAGATTTTGTGATTCTGATACTTCTCTCTCTTTCATTCTCTATTTATACACACTTTCATCTGGGCTTGAAAAAAAGCCCTCACAAATGCTAGGGAGCAAAGGTTTTCATACACTTTCCTTCAGGCTCTGTTTTGGAGGGTTATAAGTAGTTAAGCTGGCCTTTTTTGCTATGTAATTCCAAATTGCTTGTTAAACCCTTATTTTTCAGCTAGTGACCTTTGCATCAATGACATTGCATGTGTAACATTAACAAGCAATGAATAAAGACAACTTCTCTCTATTTTTGGGAGGGGAAAGTTGCCAGACTTCAGATAATTTAGACATCTCACGCATTTTTTTCACAGAAATTATTCGTAACTTTTCTTCTGCACAGCAAATTCAAAACTTCTGGTTATAAAAGTGCTCTGATTTGATATGTATTCAAATCTCATGGATTCATATCAATATCAGATTTTTTTTTTTCCAATGATGGGTGTAGGGCTTGCACCCCACAAGGCAATGAAAGAAAGAAGAAATAAAACTACTGCTCTGTGACAAAACAAGTAGAAGCAAAGTGAAGTCCCTAATGGATCTTCCAGTGAATACTCTGCTTGAATATATAATGACTTGGTCATGTGGACATGTGAGGGGAAAAGTAAAAGCTTTCAAAGGAGAGCAGGATGAGCACAGTCCTGGCTGCCCATAGATTATGCTGAAATAGGGCCTTTGTGATGGTGCCGTGACTGACTGTCCTCATCTCTTTCGCTGCGTTTCCAAACCTGGCTGAGGTGGCAATGCAGAAAGACTGCTTATGGAAAACCAATCCATAATTCTGGTGGCTGGGACCTATCATTGCTCCTCTAGACCCTCTGTCCCATAGAAACCAGAATTTAGCCATTAAGCAGATGTACAAAGTCCCCTTTAATATTAAACTGAGGATGCCAAGATAGCGGGGACCTAAGTCTGCACAGTTGGAGATACCCAAAAAAGTTCACTCGTACTAGTGAGGTTCTGTCTGACAGATTTTTACCTTCAGATTCAAACAGTCTACATTTTGTTAAGCATACTCAAGTTGTGTGTTCAAGCTTTCCCTTGTGCTCATGAAGAGTCGGAGGGCTTTACTTTTTAACGGAAGATCAGATTATGAGATCATGACAAGACCAGGATCTGGATGAGTGCTGGATATCTACCTGGTTTGTCTCTGCCATAACATAGTCCTGTACTGAAACCTTTTGAGTTATCAAGTCTAGTATGAAACAGGACATGTCCTGAGTTAAGTCTGTTGCAGGATTCATAACGAGCGTCCATCTGGGAACAACAGAGCAGAAACACCTTCCTTCTTGTCTTTCATCTTCTGTTCATAACAAGTTTCCTTTTCCTTTAAAACAACACCAAAAAAAAAACCCAAAACAAAACAAAGAAACAAACAAAAAGTCAAACACATACACACAAACCAAACCAAGCAAAACTACCAAAAAAAGCACAACAGAATATTGAATCTGTTACTGTGGGTGCTGCTATCAGGGAGCTGTCAGGGAAAATTCCACCACGTGCTCTGTGGAGCCTTTATGGTAATGGCTATGTCTCAATCAGTTGTTTATTTAAGCAAAAATATCTTTTGGGTTTGGTACTGTGTGTAATTTGTCTATAAAAGCTGCTAATGAAAAGGACTCATAAATGTCCCTAAAAGGAGAGAGAAATAACACTCATTTTCTTCTGCTATTTAAAGTGTTCCTGACCCTGCAGCATACTTCTCTAAGGCCAATGGAAATAGAAAAATGTAAATGTTGTACAAAAAGAGAATCAGACCCATAAACTGTCCATGCCTGCTCCTATTAGGACATCATTTAATGGAATTCATTGTAGGACAGGCTGTTGCCCTTGTGGAGTACTTGTTTAAACTTGTGAAATCCTGACCATCTGAAAGGCAGAGAGGGCACTGGAAAACTCACTGCCAGACCTGGCCCAGACCCACCCAGCTAATCAGCATCAAAACTTTGTATTTGCATCATGCTCAATGACTTCAGGGCTTCACAAGCAAACCAGTGCTCAGACTATGGAAGCAGCAAGTCATGGTTTGTTTACAACCCTGAGTGCTGGTTTAATTAACTCATTTAGATCCATTTAGGTTGCCAGTCTGTACCACCAAAAGGCCTGTTGTAAGTCTCGGTCCACTGAATTGAACATGTGTAAATCAAATCGAGTGATGACAACAGTGGAGTGAAAGGGACAGATGGACACTTCAGGCTTTGAAAATGAAACAAAGCTATTTCCTTTTCTTGAACTTTCCTGCATTGATCTTTTTTCCTCACTACTTGGCTCCAGCTTTTCTCTAGCAGGCCTGAGTGATCCACCAGCCAGTCTGCATCTTTCCAGAGAGCCCTGTGTGGTGACTCCAGGCAAAAAACCATTTGGGCCTGTAGGTTCCTAAACCAGGCCAGTGTCCAGTAACAAAGATGTGCCCAAGGTCCAGCGTGGTGTTTGTGTAGTTGACTCCATCTGTTCCAGATGGTGACTGGTGGGGAAGAAGATGGCTTTAGACAAATAACTATTGAATGCCTTAGCATATGCTGCTGCAGCACTGAAAACATGAGAAACTGTGAAGTCAGCCACCCTCTCACCTGTGCATTGAATTTATGTACACAGAGATGAAATGCTGAAGTTAGCGAACAAAATACTTAAAACTACTCAAAACACAAAGTAGGATGGGGAGGATTGTCAGGACGGAACACCATAAATTTTCAACATGACCTGTATGAGAGTGATGACAAAGTGGTTTGCTTCTCTGTGTGTAATGGGCAAGTAATGGTTTGAAATAAAATGTATAGTGTTTTTTCCCCTTTAATGCAAGTTGGAGAGAAGTGAGATTGTGGTACGGGTGAGCTTGTGTTAAATAGACTGGTACTTCGTGGATACAACAAAGAAATTCATAAGCCCACCTCTCATAATGTGAAATGTTTTCTTTCAGGTACACTCATGAAAAAATTATGTAGAAATTATGACATTTGTTTTATGTTACTGCATTCTTAATATAAATAATGTAATTTAGGCTGGAAAAAAAATGTATGAGAGGCTTTTATATAGTTCTTCTGAAGCTGTTTTGTTTTTCCAGATTTAATTGTAGGTGCATTTGGAGCTGGAAAAGCAGTTGTTTATAGGTAAGTGGTAAATACAATGGATTTTTCATTTTACAGCTTTGGAGGGTGATCTGCAAATAAATAAACCGCACATTTCTGTGCTTCCCTGGTGCAATGTGTAAAAGATGCTCATTACAGATGATAAAATCAGCATCTTGTGAGAAACAAATCCTTTTTTCCTATGCTCAAAACTTGTAATTTTCAATGAAAATTTCCATGCTTAGTCTAAGCTCAAGAAATCTCTTTTGGAATGTTTGGCTTCTCAGTTAAGTTTAAATGAGACAAGAAGAGAAAATTGTATGTTTTCTACCTTTAAAGCCATGTCACACACATTCCTATACAGTCAAAAAGTTCGTGCAGCTCATCAGGGAGAAATTTAAAAAGCAAAACATTGAAAGTTGATTTCTTTACTGAGGGAACGGTACTAGTTGGAAATTTTACAGTGACTCTTCAGAGGTCATATACATTAAGACATGAACTATTTATTGAAAATAAAGACGGCTGCTTTTAGCTTCAGTTTACAAAAAATGTATGAGATCCCATTTTGCAAATCTCAGAGTTACTGCTGACTACGGATTTTCAGTAAATGGACTGTTTGATTAGGGGTATAAATTAAAACTACCAAATACATAAACAAAAATCTGCTGCTGCCTTCTTAGTCCAGCCATGCTGACAGTTCTTTGCATCTAAAGATTTACCATCCATTGCTGCAACAATGTGGTCATATTTCTTGATTCCTGTCTTCTTGTCTGTATTCCCAACAGTACCTGAGAGAAGGTATGTTCTGCTTCCCTTCTGAATGTTTGTCAAAGCATAAGAATTTTGTAAAACGGGATAGTTAGCTCATTTTAGTGACCACTGTAGGTGCAGTGGTTAGACCTAGTTTTCCTACTGCCTTATTGAAGAATCATGCAAATCCTTTGCAATGCATCACTTTGCAGTGACATGAAGGACTGCACAGGAGAATTAGATCTAGTGTGTACTTTAGATAGCAATAAAAATGTGTTCTATTTAATTTAAGAAAGTGAATAGCAGGAGGCCCTCAGTCTTTCCATTTCCTGGCCAGAGTGTATCAAATAAGCAACATGTCATATTGGAGAAACAGAATTTTATTCACTGAAATTTGCTAGAAAAAAGGTTTTCCCTATTGGACAAAAATGAAAGTAATCGTATTTTTTAATGGCTTGCTGAAGTAATATAGAGCAGTATTCATAAAAGCTCAGCTGTGAATTAAAATACGATTAGAGTATTTTTGTAAGAAGCTGGTTTTGCCAGAATTATGTAAGTTACTGTAAAATAATGCTGCTGTCTTAAAAAAAATATAGACCCTTTCTTGTTTTCATTTGTTTTCTAAGTTGCTCTTGACTACTGATTTTCTTATTACTTAATAACAGATTGTTATTCAGAGGGATGGTTCCCATCACCACAACTATATATTCACATACTCTACAGAATTTTGTGATGATTATTCCTGGTTTCCAAAGTCAATTTTCTCAAGACATGTCAGACAGAGCTGACTGTGCTATTGGCTCAAGATGTTCTAGATCAGCTTCTACTTTAACCAAATTGTGTTATTTTTTAAGAGTCTTAAACAGAGATAGCAAGTCTAAGATGTCACTGTTAATGGAGACAGTATAAAACAAATCTGTCAGTATAAAATAATGGCCAAAGGGCTGCTGTAAATCCCCAAAAGCAGACTGTCCCTTTGTGAAAACCCAGTGTGATGAAGTGCACCTGATAGGCCTCTGTCCCAGGACACACCTACTGTTAACTTGTAGGATACTGTTTCAGTGATGCTGTTAACCTGTGTTTTTTTCTGTGAAGAACTTTCAAAATGTCATAGTAGGAGGTATCACAGTTCCTGACCAAAAAAAAAAAGAGAAAAGTTCTTTTGGGTAGGACCAGCATTGTAAAAGCATTTTCTCCCAAGTAACACTACATTTCCAGCATCTTTGTGGCCACCTCAGTAAAGTGTTTTCTCTGCTGTGACTTAGGTACTAACGTGCTCCTTCTGTATGCAATGAACCTTGTTTCTGTTCCCCAGAGCCAGACCTGTTGTGACAGTGAATGCTCAGCTCATTCTGAACCCCATGATTGTGAATCCAGACAATAAAACTTGTCAGCTCCCTGGCTCTCAGCTTTTGGTGGCCTGGTAAGTTCATGATTAAACAAAACACATCCTCATCCTCTTTCTCAAATAATTTCCTATTCCTAAACTTTTCTTGCACTTTTTTGTTCAATGTGCTAAAAGAAAAAGTTGAAACATGTTATGAGCACAGCAGAAAAACCTATATAGGACAGAGTTATTTTTGAAGTCTTCCAGTGCTTCACAGATTCTAAAAATGAAGTGGCTAAAAGTTGAGTCCTTCGATACACTGAGTCTCCTTCTGCATGGAGGGGTGTTCCATGTCTCTCAGGATCGAGCTGCAAATTCATATGCAGCGTTTCAATGAATGAAACAGGAAACAGCTAGAACAGATCAAACATAGAAACAACGATCTGTCAAGATGTACATCTTTGTTGTAACACTGAAAGTGATGCAAAGAGCTGGTGGGCCCACCATTTTTGTTAGAGAAAGAGAAAGATCAGTCTGTCATGAAAGAGAGAAGATCTCTGGCTGGCCATCCTGAGAGCAGAGCACAGGATGTTGTTTCTGGCTGCCATTGGTCAGAGGAAAGCTTTGTTTTAATGCGTGGTACAGGACAATGTTACATATATCTTTAAAAAAGAAACCCTCCACCACAGTAGCATTTAACTTTGAAAATAAAAAATACATTCAAAAACTAGAAGCTAATTAAAACTATTTAAGATCATTTACAAATATGAAATGCTTGCAGGACAGTTGGAGACTATCTAATAGCACAAAATACCACAGAAAGGCACATTTACTGCACTAGAGAAAAAAAAATTGTTACTTAGAAAGGACCCCAGGGACAGATGATAAAAGAGGCTATTGCAAATACATAAGATACTGTTTAAAAGTGGAAATCATAGCAAATGAGGGAACTAAAAGCAAAACAGAACATAAACACATGCAAGTTGAATATAAAAGACCAGTAAGTCCTGCCAGAGAGACTGTGAGGAACAGTTTTCTAAGACAAAAACTAGTCATATCATTTTGTTGAAGCATATTAGAAGCAGAAAGCCTACCAGGACTTGGGCTGGATGAAATGAATATCAAGGTGTAAAGGAGGACTCCAGAAGATAAGGTCACTGCAGAAATTTTTCACTGCTTCTAAACCAGAGGTGGTCAGAGGGATTCCCCACATTGGAGACATTCTTCATAGGAGATGAGTTTTAAAAATCATCTCAAATGTAAGAGTCAGCAAAAGAGGTTTTAGAACAAAGTGATAAATATGAAGCATAAAACATAATCATGACCAGAAGCAGTTCATTTAAGAGTCAGGAAGGAACTCAGCTCTGATGCACTTCAACCACAAAATATATGGGCTTTCAGTGCATTTGATGCAATTCGTGACCCAGGAAGTTCCTAAATCTACCAGTTGTGAAAATCTAGGATGAGGCTGTTAAGAGGTTTTCACTATTGCTCTGTTCTTTTACACTTTATAGAAGTTCTCATATTTATCATAATGTTCCTCATTTATATGCCCTGTGTGGAAAATCACCTACCTACAGAGCAATGTGGAATGCACTCAGTAAGACTATGCAGTCCCAGAACTGTATGAAGCTTTGGCCTTTTTGGAGCATCTGTCCTGATTTTTTTAATCCAAGCACCTTTTGTTTTAATAGTTGATATAATAAAAAGTTTACAATATCAACATGGGCTGAAGCATGTTCATTGTTCCAAATTATGTTTTTTTCAGAACTTCAGTTTTTAACACTTTTAAGAATGCTTTGTGCCACAATGGAAAAATTTTCAAAACCATAATGTTTACCATTGGTGTACTGAAAGAAAAAAAATGGGTTTTGCACAAGAAAAAGAAACAAAAACATCTCTGTTAAAAAAGTATTCCTGCTGTGAGATATTGTTTAAAAAGGGGAGAAAAAAACAAAGTATGCTCCTTTAACATGTAGTTTTTTCATTACTTTTCATTTTTGCTTTACAATAAGCCAGAAGATGTTTGGTTCATATCTACAAGAGTTTTAATATTAGCATAATTTAATTTCTGTTTCTTTATTCTAAAATTGTCTTCCCTAAAGGTTTAGTTTCTATTACAAAATGACAGAAGAGAAGCTGCTATTTTCCATGCAGTAATTTTTCTGCTTGGTTGATATAAGCTTGTATTGTACATATGAAAACAATTAGTAGGGAAACTCCAACAGGCAAAGAATTCCTCAGTCCCATGGGACAGATTTCTGTATCTCTTAGCCAGCTGTGGAACTTGTATAAAGTGTCTACTGGCTGACACTGCAAAGTTAGAATGAAAGGAAACCTCCTACCAGAAAAGTTTCAGGAAGTGTGTGTATATGAATAATGTGGATTATTGAACATTTTTGAGCATTAGGAAAATTGGAACACTGAAGCACAGAGGAATCATGTACAAAACGTCATTTTTATGCATAGTCCTAAGTATTGTCTAGAAATACATAATTCTTTCTCTGCTATGTTTAAAATGTGGCTATTTCTGAGTTCTGAAAACTTAAACATTTGGAACTAATTCTGAAACTTTAAAGCTATGAAAGAAAATGATAGAACACTTTTTTTAAGGTGTGAATGATACAGTTTAATTTCTGTAAAAAGAGGTAAATAAATAAAACATTTACATTTGTCAGAAACTGTTTCCACATCATATGATTTATTAAGTCCAAGACTGGGTTCCAGCTATCAAGAGATCTAAATTTATCTCTGCATGGGTATTTTTATTACCATCCGAGATCTGATTATCCACTAGCTACTTTGCTACTACTTAGTGCTTGTATTATATCTGCAAATTTTATTTGCTCCACCTTTCCCTAACTTAAGGTAGTGTGCAAATATTGTTGCTTCCATTTGGCAGAGGAGCGACACGTCAGAGAAGTTACATGACTTACCAAAAATCAAGTAGCACACAAGTGTCCAATCATGATAAAAAGTCAACTTGCACAACACATTTCTGATCCTTAAGTTCCTACTATCAAAAAAGGATTTGGAAAAAAAAAAAAGTTCATTCTTCTATCTCTAAATATGTTATTATTAAAACAGTAATAAAATACTTATCATCTTGAGTCAGCTAGATTCAGTAAAGGAAGCATTTCTACATACACTTCAGAAAAAGCTGAATACCAAAGTCCTGACAAAAATATAAAATCCAAAAATAATAATATGTCAGCCCTTCCTACCTGCATAGTTTTGACAAGCATTAGAGCATCATAAAGAAGTATATTGACTTACTTTTTTGTGGCAGTTCATGAGTTTACATTTGAAAATTATGCTATGACATGCAAGACTGGCCTGTGAGGCCTGATGTCTAAATTGCATTGATGCAATTACACAAGATTTTCTCATTTTTGTTGTTCTTGTCCCTGTGTATTAGGAAACAACCAGTTCTTTATGTGTTAACTCATAATTGTAAAGAAGTAGGAATATGACTAAATTTACAATTTCTGCGTGGAACTTGAATCAACATTCATAATGTCATTTGAAGGCTACAGTTAAGTGGAGTTTAATGGCATAAGAAAGGACTTCTGCAGACAGCCTCACACGAAGGGGGTTTGCTGAAGCTCAACATAAGGAAGGCAACTTTGCTGATACTATTACAAGTGTGATCTCTGTAGGTTATCTCAAGAATTAGCGGGAACAGATACTTTTCTCCGTATCTGTCCCAAGAAGATATTCAGACCCTGTCTTCTTTGATTATTATTGGATCATAGGAGACTTGCTAACTCAGGTAATATCTTAGGTAAATAAATACAGATCTCAGTGAACATCTTTTTAAGAAAAGGAAAGGAAAACTTGGAAGGGATGACTTGGGAACTGCTGATTCCCAGGTCAGATCTCTTTCTGCTAATAATTACTACTTCTTTTTTATATTTAGCTTTACTGTAAGAGTCTGCGCAGACTTTGAAGGCCAAAGTATTTCATATGAGATAGGTAAGAAATGTTTTATATTCTTATAATTTACTATGTCCCACTCCATTTCAGATGTATTTTTTTTCTTGCACCTTGAAAGTTAATAGGAGCGAGATCCTCCTAAGGCAAGAAAATACAGTTAAAAAGACATAGATATAACATAGAGCTTGTATTATTCATTTTGAGGATTTTTTATTCAGTTTAAGCCGTTTCCCAAATAAAACCAAGAACATACCCCATTGAAAAATGTTCTGGTTTGAAACAACAACAACAAATGGAAAGAGATGGGTGTCCCATACATGTATGATCTGTAAATGAAGTTAGAAAGCTTAAATTACATGTATTCCATACTTTGGATCAAAAAACTAGTGTGCTGCTAAACAGCGGGGGAGGGGGGAGGCGCTTAAAGCATTAATTAGTTTTACCTGGAAGACTTTGTTAGAGTATTTTTAATATATAATTAATTGTTTACTATTTTTTCTTTCCACATCAAATAAATAAATCATTTATTTACTTGTATCCTTTAGTGCTGAAAGTTGAATTGCAATTAGATTCATTGAAACAGAAAGGAGCTGTCAAGAGGACCCTCTTATTTGATTATCACCAGTCACATCATTACTTCTCCATTGTGATGGAAAGACAGAAACAGCTCCATTGCCAGGACTTTCTTGTTTATCTCAGAGTAAGTTGTTTAAAATATTCTGGACCGTCGCCATCATTTGAATAATATCAGGGATTTAAAGATAATAGTAAAAAAAGGAGCCACTGCAAAAGGAAGAACAATTTCCATTGTTCTTAGATCCCAAAATTACAGAAATGTGAGATGAGAAATGCTTCACGGGGGTGTCCAGAACATTCTTGTACCCAGGCAAAATTTCCCATGTAAATCTTTGGCTCATCTTTTGTCAAAGAAAACATAAAAGAAAGACTTCCTTTGAAGAAGAGCATACAGTTCCTTTCTGTACAAATACACTCATGTGGCACTTTTCTGGAAACTCTGATTAAATACTGCATCTCCTGATACAAAAAGGCAAGATTGCTCACCCTGTAGTATTCACAGTGGGATAATCAACTAAGCATGTTAAATGTCATGCCAATTCAGTTTCAAAAGGTATTTTAAAGGAGTGTCACCAGCAATATTGGCCTAAAAATATATATATATTTTAAAAATATCTTTAGGTTATTTTAAAATGGTTTTTGAACTGTGGAACTGAAGTTATGAAGAAGAAAGGGTCATTGGAGCAGCTGGAATTACCTCATGCAATTGAAGCAGATTCCAAGCCTGGTCCTGGAAATACAGTGGGAGGTGAAATGGAGGAGTCTCAAGCAGTATGGAAGGGAGTCTGTAGGGAATTAAGGTGGTGGGGTTTTACCGTTGCTAATCCGTGTAAATTCTTGGTTATGGAACAAGCCAACAATATTACCTCCACAAATCCACACATGTCCTCCTTCCATTCCAAAAGGAAGGAGGGCAGTAGCTGATAGGAGTTGGTTCTGTGTGTCTCTCTTAAACAGCTTCATTTTTGGCTAATGCTTAGAAAAAAATCTGAGTCTACTGAGCTCAACCAGCTTCTTCCAGATGTGGGGCTGTGGAGGCAATGTGTTCTGGGCATTCCAGTTAATGGTGAGTCACTTTACTTTCCTAATGACGTTACATATGGCCAGAATTTGACCAGCAGCTGTCAAAGACCATATCTTTACCTTCAATAAAGCCTAAAGTATGAATCCGTCACCATACCATACTAATCTGAACTAATTATATTAAACCATTCGTTTTTATTATGTGATTGTCACTCACAGGATGAAACAGAATATAGAGATAAATTATCTCCCATCAATATAAACTTGAATTATAGTTTGGATGAATCCAGTTTTGAAGACAGCTTGACTGTGAAGCCAATATTGAACTATTACCAGAAAAGCTCGTTAACAGAACAGGTACGAATTTTGCATATCATTTTCAATATATAAATGTGAAAGCATTTACAAATTCTATGTGCGTCATCTTCCTTAAAAGAAAATATCATGTCCAGAAATTACAAAACAAGGATTTAATTAATTCAAAATGTAAATTGAATATAAGTATAGAACAAGGCAGGCCTTTAAAGCATTTCCAAAACTTTGTTGTGTTCATACAGAACTGTGAAAATATCGCATTCTAGAATATGGAAACCAAGTTAATGTGGGAAAGAGCCTGAAAGATATTGTTCTGCTAAGGATATAGTTGACAGTCTAAATAGTCTCCAACAGTACTCAGGTGGAAAGGAACTTGTGGAAAGAAGAAAGAGATTAATTCACCAGGGCAGGGCTAGTGATATTTAAGATATTTAAGTTAGTAATATTTAATGAAGTGATTTGGACTTTGAAGCATGTACTAACTGTATTTTTTTTTACAACAATACAGGCTTACATTCTGGTTGACTGTGGGGAGGACAACTTGTGCATTCCTGACTTGCAGCTTTCTGCTATGCCGTAAGTTAAATAAAATAAATGATGCTGTATATAACAAAGTCCAGACACTTCTAACTGCTTTAACAGAATAAAATATATAGAACACAGTTCTGTTGTTTGGTATAGCTACTCATTCCTACCTGATTTCCAGATTTTAATTTGCGCATCCATTTCATCTAGAAAGCCAAGAAGTGGAGAAATATACACTTAAAAAAGTATCTTTGTCAAACACATTCCGATGTTTAATGGTTAGCATAGAAAATAAGGTTTGCAAGTGTTTGTTAGGAGTGATTCTAGTTCTCTGAATGCCACAGATTCACAGAATGTCACGGATTGGAAGGGACCTCGAAAGATCATCTAGTCCAATCCCCCTGCCGGAGCAGGAACACCTAGATGAGGTTACACAGGAAGGTGTCCAGGCGCGTTTTGAATGTCTCCAGAGAAGGAGACTCCACAACCTCCCTGGGCAGCCTGTTCCAGTGTTCTGTCACCCTCACTGAGAAGAAGTTTCTTCTCAAATTTAAACGAAACCTCTTGTGTTCCAGTTTATACCCATTGTCCCTTGTCCTACCGTTGGTTGTCACCAAGAAGAGCCTGGCTCCATCCTCGTGACACTCACCCTTTATATATTTATAAACATCAATGAGGTCACCCCTCAGTAAAGAGATACTACAAATTTTTATTCAAAGGAGATTTTAAATTTGTTTATTTTGGTGTGCCAGTTACTTTGAGCTTGGGACACGGCTCTCCTGAACTCAGTACACAGTGAACAGATGAATCTCAGAATAAAAGAATTTCAAAACATGGGAACAGTCTCCCTCTGTGGAGGGAGAAATATACCAAGCAGGTCAAGTGTGGAACTTCTGACAGTTGTCTATGCCATCAAAATCAGGACGTAGGTGGGAAAGGAAAGGACACAGTGCCATTGCAGGTCTCAGGAGATCTTCTGTCGTGGTTCATTTTACAATGGACACAAGGGGAAAACTGGAATCCTACCACCTTTGTGCCCTCCAGAAAACAGTGCTGATGGGAACCCTGTGGCAAGTAATTTCTCCACTAGATACTTCTTTCTTGTTAGAAAGTAGTCAGGCTCTGAAATTTTATACAACTAACTTTTGAGTTCTGTAGTAGTCCACTCTGATCGTCCATGGTGCTGGCATAGTTTTCCATGGGGTCACTTTTTACGGAAAATTTTTTATTCTGTATTCACAAAATATTTTCCAGAACAGATGCTATGAGAACAAAACGTTCTTCTTCTTTATTCATACAAAAATCATAATTGTGCGTGTTTTAGCTCCTGACAAGTAGTATGTTCTATGTAGAGATAAAGATCAGCTAATAATTGGAGAAGAAAACTTTGTCATGCTCATAATAAATCCAAGGAACGATGGGGAAGGAGCCTATGAAGCTGAGCTACATATAAGGATTCCGCCTGAAGCAGATTACACTGGGGTTGAACGCAACAACAAGGTAAATGAAAATCAAAATATTAGCAATAATAAAGCAGAACAACTGAGAGCGAGGTTAGCCTATGTAGACTATACGAGCTGAAAGCAGCAAGTAGAGAGATGTCTCTTAGGAAGGGAGATTCTACCAACTCTCAGCTATCCTTCCTCACACAATCCAGGCTAAAGATTAGATGTGTGACCAGAAGATGGCAAGGTCAGGACCATTGTGTTCAGAGCCAGCTCAGGTCCAGCTCCTTGCTGTTAACTTAGTTGTAATACTAGACAAATACTGTCACATTCGTCCCAGGGCTAGAGGTATTCACATCATTCAGATTTTGAACCAGTAAACCCTACCAATAGCAGGGAGTGATAGTGCGGAATCCCCTGAGTGCTCTCAGCCTTGGATCCTGTGGTCTCAGCTCTCATCAGAGTTAATGAGCCCTGTGGGACCCCAGACACCTGGACACCTCTGTCTTGTACTCCCAGCACTCCAGTGTTTTGCCATTATTAAGATATCCTGAATAGTTGAACATAAATTGCAGTTTAAATGTGACAAAGTTGATTTCCTTTATAGTCAATTATTTTATCTTATGGGTAGGCCAAAATAGTAGTAATAATGTAAAATGTGTTGATGTTCACAGAAGGACAAATATTGACTGAAGTCCTGCTGAGCTGTACTGAACAAAGAGTGTTTCCTTTTTGGGTCTGTTTGTTTTTTAAGAGCAAAGACGAAACACTATCCTGCAAACAAGCAGAGTGTTCATGTATTCTCTGTTGGACAGCAAGTCTGAATCGCCTCATCTGCACATAAATCTCCCAAGCTGCTACAACATGAGCTTGTGTTTTCCTGTCAGTGCCTGGAATGTTCAGAAGGGCCTCAAGGGTGAGAGTGGGAGAAAGCAACTTAATTTCCTTTCTGAAGGCAAATGTTTTTAAGGAAGCTGAAAGTAACTTACAAGGTATTTCCTTATTCTCCTTCTGTCAGTGTCTTTTTTAAGGGACTTTTCACCCCGTTTGAAAAAAAAATGACAAGAATTAATGATGTCACTGAAGATGAGAATATGGAAATTTTCTGCAGCCTCACTTCTCAGGAGCATATCTTTAAACACAAAACAAATAAGTAAAGACACCAGCCACTTTCTGTTGTCTCTTTCTCTTTTTCTCGTAGCATAGCCTCTCGTTTTTTGGACTGTGATCTATAGAACTTAACTCCTCTTCAATATACTACACCTGGTTATATTTTTCCTGTGTTACTCTTTAGAAATCTTTGGCTGTTCTTTTGGCCATTACCAAGGATGTGAGGGGAGGCACTTATTCCAAACCCTACAGCACACATTAGCACATATCTATCATTTGGATGGACGGAAGTTACTCAGGGCTTTTCGTTATTTTAGGAAAAATTGTATTTCATAGTGCCGGCATGGTACTCATGGGGAAAGGAAGGGAAAAAAGAGGTGGGAGATTCTGGTGCATTGGAAGAATAAGGAGAAGGTAGAAAGGGTTGGCAAAGAGTGTTAATGTTCTTTTTATTTTGAAAATAACTTTTTAAAGTCCCAGGAAACATAATGCAACTTTTTCATTTTCTTCAGTTTTTGCAGAAGATGAAATACATTTTTGACAAGTCAAATTCTGAATCCTTCTGGATTCGTAGAAAAATGGCCTTCATTTTGCCTTCATGTATTTAGTTCACTACAACACATACTTTATTTCATATTCTCTTATTTTTCATACTTATTCCATTCAAAGAGATGTCATCATGTTCCTTCTGAGAAGGATCAAGACATTAGTCTTACTATCTATGTCACTCTTAGTATCTTCCCTTATGCTTTGCCAGTACATTTTCCACGAGGATTACATATAGTGCTGAAAGCAAGTTTATTCTTTCTATTGTTTTTAAACTTTAAATATATCTTTTTAAAACTATGGTCTTTGTGATATTATAGTTGCATTAAATAAAAAAAAATATCATTTCTAAGTGTATTTGGAAAAGAAATGGATATTGGAGTTTTCTTAAAAAAGACAAAGCTAAAACTTGCTGGTATTTAACTGCTGATGGAGGTTGGCTCTTGTATGTATTCAGTTGCTTTTCTATACTGTCATTTGTCACCTAAAACTTCTGTGAACATGACAAAGAGGAATATTCAATCTTTGTATTTTAAAAAGAAAATTTAGAATGTAAAAACACATTTTAAAACTCAGACATTCTTTTATATCCTCCCTGTTATGTTTTCTTATTTAATTCAATCTGTCTACATGTACAAATTATGTAATTAGACCACTAAAATAAGAATTAGCTGTTTTTTTCCATTTTTTTCCTCAGAGTCATCAGAATCTTTGATATCAGAGGTCCATGTGTTACCAGAATGACAAAATTCTTAGGGGTCATAGTGTAAATTAATAGAAATTAAAGAGAGACTCAATTAATTCAACCTGTAGGGCTTTAAAAAATATGGCAATTTGAACCACTTGACAAGAGCACAGAAGAAATTATTACACTGGTATGCAGTAAACACTGAGGTATAAAAAAAAGATCTCTTGGTCTGTGGGTACTTTGAGGCTTTGATACAGAGTGTTTTCAGCAGACAGGTGGGTTTGTGGTAGAGTCTGTTGCAATTATGCTCTTACAGCTCTGCATCTGAGGATTTCTTTGACTGTTCAATGCATCACTGTTTGCAGACCTCTGTGTAGTTGTTTTTCTCCAAACTGCAGAATTCCTTGTATTGAGGCAGAGATAATATTCACCTCAGAGCCAGCAAAATAGGTAGACTGAGAGCAGAATAAATTAAATGTAATGACCCCAAAAAATAACTCAATACATTTCTGATGAAACTGAAAAACAAAATCTTTAGAATCAAATCATTCTGTTATGCTGCCATCATTTCAAAGTAGCTACTCTCATACGGGATAGCAGGCTACTTTATTATGGAGCTACTCTGGATTTAGTCTGCCTGATATACAATCAGATTTATCTTTTGAGTGCTTCCTGATTTTTTGGAACAATTTCATGAGTTATTCTATATCATTTGAATTACACTCAGAAAGTGTTAAAGTCAACAACTAACTGAAAATTTACTTGCCTTCTACCTCTTCCTTTTAACTTTGTGGAATACAATGTCTGACCTGCCTCAGTTGTCGTTATCTCAGGCTTCATTCTGTAGCATATTGTACATAAACTGTGCAGCCAAATCAAGAGAGAGCGTCTTGCAGAGATGTACATGATCATACGCAAGTGGAGAGTCAAGTGAATGTGTGTGGTCTGAGCTCAAGGATATGATTTTGAAATTTCATTGATTCTTGCACCTACTGATACTTCCTTCAGTCAAAAGCTGATTGATGAAATACAATGACTTACAATTAAATCAGATGTCTTACTCCTTTTTTTGTATTGTGGAAACATTTAAAAGCTCCAGAGACCAGGAAAATGAGTAAATTGCCACAGCTTTACAGGTTACTGGAAACCTGCTGGCTTGTAATAACTGTCCATGTGCAGTAGATGTGGAGTTACTGGAATTAGCTGCAACAAAAAACGTATAACCTGGTTATATTACCTCATGTTTCCATGGGCAACAGTAGGTCCAGAGACAGTATGTACTTGCTGTGTGGTATGTTCTTACACTATAATAGCATGACTGTGTGTTTGAATCCCAAGCTGTTGCCTGAATACTGTGCACTAATCCTTTGCCCAGTGAAAGAGTTCCCTGTATTGAACAGCTCAATCCTGCCTTATTACCAATGGCAGAAAACAAAACTCACATGGAATAATTAGTAGAAGTAAATCAGGCAAATTCAAACTCCTAATAGGTATTGGTTCCACACCAGAAACATATATTTTGGCATAACTGTTTCTGCTTAAGCTGGGAACTGCAGAGTTGTTGCATATGACAGCCAGATTTATATTGCAGTGGATAAGCTCTGACCCATTGTCCCCACGCCTTTCTGAACTAAAGCATGACACTCTCTTAAGATAGGAAAAAGACCTGAAACCTTCTTGTCTTACCTGAAAGTTCTTAGAATAGGTACAGAGTGGCTTGCTAGATGAGATGTGATTTGAACCTTGTAAGGACAAACACTAGTTCTTCATACATCAGCTGGATGAGAAGCTGGAGTCTGGCACCTGGTAGCTAATCCATCCACTTTTCCTCAGAAAATACGATCAGAAGGTGTTGATCAAGGAAAGAGAGGAGTTGTTTTACTCTGCAGCCTGTTGTGCTTAAGTATTCTGGCATCAATTACTAATTCATCACTAAGACCACCAGAAAGGGTTTCAAGTTCGTAGGCCGCCTGGATTACTTAAAGCATCCAATCATTTTCTAGTTAAAATGCACCCTGGGAGCACATGTGTTAATTGTTGGGGTTTTACTTCTGCTCCAGACTGCCAAAAAGACCATGTGTTGCTATAAAAATACAAATTGCTACCAGTGGCAGGTAGAAGGGTTTTGTGACTAAACCTTCCATCTGGCTGAGCTACTTATGAACTCAGTGATACTGACTCTAGGTATATAAGTCTCTACTTTTTCTTGATTCCTGCCTGGTTTTAATTTTCCTGGTTTGCACTTAAGCACCTAAAAAAGGTGATCAGTGAGAAAACAAAGACAATAAATCTCAGTATTGAAGAAATTCTACCACAGCTGACCCTTCGTCACATCTTTCGGTGGCACAAATTACTTTTGTGATTCTGTCCATACAAGTTTTGTGCCATGAATAATTTTCAGTCTAAGAGCATATCCTCCAAATTGCAGAAAACCTACTTGCAAAACTCCTCTATTTGCTAACCCTTTGAGGGACAAAAAATTGTGTGAGAAGGGCTGATTTACTCTGTGTGGTGTGTGTGATACAGCATTAATAAAGAAACTTCAAAGTATCAAATACAGATGAATATTTATTTTCTAACATTTAGACCTCAGTTCCACCACCACCCCCCAACCAAAATCAAAATTATAAACCCATGCATCATGCTAAAATGAACAGTTTTCCAGACAAGCCTGGTTTCACCTGTGTTAACACCCTCTCTTCTCCCACGTGGTGTTTCCCACCTCTAATTAACCAGCTGGAAAGAATGTAAAAGTCACCCACTCTCAAGCCTAGAATGGCTTTGGAAGGCTATTAGTGTGCCGGACATGCTGTGTAACAAACTTTGCTTCCTCCTAGCAAATTGTAAAAGTGTCAGTAGACGGTGAGGTGTGTACTGAGGGCATGCTTCACATGGGCTCCTTTTTGGACATGCCCTATCTTTTCTTTTAATCTCAGGAAATGATAAGGTCAGCATGTCCATGCTGGCTTTTACAGATAGGAATGAGCAGGTAGTCAGTGGTCTGGAGACTGCCCAGATCTTTTTATACAGAGAGCATGACTTTGCATGTATTGCTTCATCTGTGAGAATCACAAGGGAGAGGAAAGTTACTGGGAGAGCCTATAGCAACAACTAGCTGCATCCTGCTTTTACAAAGCTGGCTTACTTCTGCTCATATATGGAAGTATTTTAATTTATTTAATATGGCAGAGAGTAAAACAGAGAAAAAAACTAAGCATTTTGTTGCATTGTCTTACTGTGTGTCTCCTAACTTCTACTAGCTGTTAGATAGCTGTTCCTCCTTTTATACAGTCTGTTTTATTTACAGGTGATAACAACTAGTGATAAAGACTAAAGGGTTAAAACAAAAAATCCCTAAACATAGGATACATTTTACATTAAGAGCTTTACAGGGAAATTATATGAGTGTATCTCCAAAGCTACCAAACAAAACTGCCTGAGAAATATTAGGTACTGGACTTTGAATGAATAATTGCTGGGAAAACAGTTAAATTTTACCTATTGCCATAAACAACTAACACCTTAATTTCTGATAATGTGAAAATCTATCTCCTTTATTGCTAAATTATAAACAAAGGTAGCTGTTTATGTTTTTACACAAGGATTTAATGTTCTAAGTACTTTACTATAGGTTGGAAAATAAAGTTTTAGACTTAGTCCATAATAAAGTTCTACCGATGCCAGAATTTCAGTACAGAGACTTTTAATGATGGATAATACAACTATTGCAATTAGTGTGAGGCCTCTTCCCCTCCTACTCTTGTTTTTCTCTGTCAAATCATTACGGCTATAGGAATGATTCACAACAAAGCAGTATGTTAAAACTAAAGAGTGATCTCATCATCGCTCTTAAGGTACTGGGAAACTTTCCCGTTTGTTTTTCCCTGGCATCAGTTTTCCCCCATTGTCTGACAATAACCAATTACATGTTTTGATAGTGCACTGAGCAGGTGTCTGAAATCAAAAGAAATGTCACAGTCAAAAAGGCATCACTTTCCCAACTGGATACATTTCACTGTGATCTCTGACCTCCATGTTGGTGTCCTTTTGTTACAGGCACTGCGTGTACTGAGCTGTGATTACAAGATGGAAAATGAAACTAGATTGGTGGTTTGTGATCTTGGGAACCCCATGGTGGCTGGCGCAAACGTAAGGGAAAACCAGATGTGTTTCCTGATTTTTATCTAATTGAATTTTGAAGGGGAGAAAATGGAAAACTATTCGATTAGCAGAATGTGTCCCAATAAGCAGCACCTAAACCAAATTATTTACTTGGACAGGAAATTGTTGGTGTAATAAAAGGCAGAACTGTGCTTCTGAAAAACTAATGATTTGTTATTCTAAAAGATTAATTATGATAGAGCCTGTGTTTTATTTCACTTTAGAGAAAATGAGAGTGACTCGGTTTAAGTCACAGAATTTACACTAGTATAATGAGAAGAGAATCTAAATCCATAATGTGATCTGTTTATTGCTCCCTTTTAATGTTCTTTCTACTTAAGATATGTATAGTAAATGACAGTGTTTTTAGCCTCATTCTCATCACATGTGCGTAAGGGTTGTCTTATAAGTTTGTATCATGATCCATATCCATGAAAATGTGGTTGGAGTCAAGTTTCCCTTCAAGTTATTAATGTCATTCTAAACGTTTTCCTAAGACAGCTATTCATAAATCATACTGCACGTTAAATGAAACATGGGTAGCATTGGTTTTAGACAAAAGAGGAACTGAATAATGAGTGACAATGGACAGCAGATAATGATTAAACATAGGTTTGAAGATTAAAACAGTTCTACCCGTTCCACAATTGTCATCACTTGTCCCTATTTCGTGACAAAGTAGTTCAAAGCAATCCCAGAACTGTTGAACCCAGGAATAATCGGTCATGGATACCCTTGCAAAGGAATTCTAGTACTGCTTATAAATTCATAAGTGCTATGAATATTTAACTAGAAACAAATAATCCAAGCATTTACACCTAGATAAAAAGCTGTGCTAACAATAGTGAATCAGTCAACAGCATGAACATATATGAGGAATAAGCAACAGCTTTTAATTGAAAACTGCCACTGTTTGCATTTCATATTGGGCCTGGGGTTTTGCAAAGAAACAAATGAAATCTCCTTCATATTTACAAAACCCCTACTAACTTAAGGCTTGTCCTATGGAAAAATCAATATTTCACTCTTCAGACTCTCTATGGAGGGATATTTTCCTGGCTTCTTATGATGTTGAAGCATCAGATCCTCTGTCACTGAAGTCAGACCCTTGAAAAAAGAACCAAATGGGTCCTGTGATAGGAGACTGGGAGTAGAACAAGCTTGTTTGGCTGATTAGGTTAGTGTCATATCAGTCATAGAGCTTCAGAAAGTCAGTGTGAGACCAGGTGTCTCATAGTCAACTGCCTTCGTGGTCACAAGCAGCTCCAGATAGACTCTTTGAGATTACAAGGAGCTGGAAACCATTGAAAAATGAACTCCAGGAAATGGATCCGCTGGGAGCAGGAACCTGCCTGGTGAGGATCCTTGTTTGTAGAACTACTGTGAATTAGAAGTCTGAAGGGGATACTAGAAATATATTCTGGGAAACACATTGCACAAAAAGGCAGACTGGATGGTTATTGGAGTGGATGAGTATAGAGAAGAGGGCTAAAAGGTTTTACAGTTTTTGTTTTATTCTCCTAAATGAAGCTCCTAAATAGTAAGAGTACTTGAAAATCTTTCTGAAGAATGGAGTTTTCATAATGGGGTGATGGGAGGCAATGATGGGCCAAAGCACTAGATAAATCTCAAGTTAAGGCAGATAATTTCTTGTACCAAAAAACCAACAAATTTAGATGTCTGCTTAGTGGTTTTCTGGTTAGCCTCATGGCAGATGCAAATTCTCAAGATACAGATAAAAGTGGACAAGAATGTTGATGACTGGGGTGCAGTGGGGGGGAAGGAGAGCATAAACCCCCATGGGTTAGGGAGAGAAAAGGAAGACTAAACGTGAGAGACACTAACATTGTATATCAAGCTAGGAGCAAATCTTTGTGATTTGCTTGCTGTGATAAACAGAAGCAATGGAAAGGTCTGAGCGTGAAGGTATTAGATAGACTACAGCCCCTCACACTCCCCCCTGTGAATCCAGTGCCCTGTTGCTACATCATCCTTGACTTGAAATGCCAGCACTGTGAAGACTTCGGGAATGCTATTTGGTAGCCACTAAAGTAGTACCAGTCTCACCTCCCTCCTTATGGGTTATCACAGTGTAACTAATCCTGGTTTTCCTCAGAATCGGCTCTAGGGATCAGCTCTGGGATAAATGCACCGTTACCAAATATTCCTGAGCAAAATACTTCATAGAGAGAGACTTAGAAGTAGCAGAATAAAACAGCAGGGTTCATAACATGTATAATGACACTCTGGCTTATAACAGAAAAATCCAACCCCTGAAAATTAAGGCATATGAAGATAGAGCATTACAAAGCCAGATGGCAAAAGTGGTTGATTATAGCGAGTGGAAGCTTCAAGACTTCATCTTTGAAGCTTCTTTGAAACCAGCTCTCCTGGAAGCTTAGTAAAGGTGAAAGGACTTGAGATTTCAGTCCAAATGTATTTATGATGGCAAATGTACTTCCAACAGTGAAATACCAGCCCTTTGTACAAATTGTGTAAATCACGAAAGGCTGCTCTGATCCATTTCCAGTTTTGCAAAACAATTCTGCTTTGGCAGGAGATCAGTTATTCTCAAAATATTCGGTCCGAAAGGGACTCTTTGTGGAAGTTGTGAGGGAGAGGGAAGGGAGGGTTAGGTCAAAATCAAACATTCCTAAAACTCTTAACTCTTGAGTCACTGTTATGACTTTTCAGCACCCTGAAATCCTAGAATTCTTGAACTCTTTAAGAACATCTTCTGAGTATGAGGGTTATGTTTGGATTTTGTGATATAATCCATGGGATATTACTGCAGTGTTCTACAGAGCTGTCTAACACTTCCCATCTTCAAAATATGTCATTGTCATTATGGCCCAGAATGCAAACTAAGTGTCTGTGGTACCATCTCACTGGCAAAGATTGCTCCAAGTACTTATTTATGACACTGAAATGGATCATATTGACAAAATTCCTAATGCCTGTTCAATGGCCTTAGCAAGTGAGATGTAGGTTTTATTATAAATTCTGGCAGAACAATTTGGAAGTTAATAGAAATGAACAGAAATTAGAAGACTGGGGGGCTTGAAGGACCTTATCTATTTCTTGATATGTTCTAAACTGATTCTCCAAGAGCACAGAAGCTTAATCTTTCAGGTGCACTGTAAGAAACTTCAAAAGAAACCTAAAACGAACCCTCTGTCTTCCAGCATACTCGTAGATCCCGTCAAACATAATAACAAATTAAAGCTTATCAGTAATAGCAGAAATGTCATGTATCTCAAAGATACATGATGTTACTAATGTGGAAAATAATGCAATTTTAATGAAACTAACTTCACTTGGAATATTTTAAGTAAAACTGAACTATTCTGATAAAATGAATGTTCTGCTAAAATAAGGAGGCTGAGTGATTGCTAAGTTATAAGCTCAAACAAATTTAACTCCTTTGGCCTCAGCGCGTTTTCAGCAAGAGCATGTGAGCATCTTTGCCCCATTATTAGTAGCAGTGTCAAGGACTACTTGACATTAACAAAGTCATACGACCATACAAAGGCAACATCTGCAGCTTATTAGGCTCATACAGTAGGAGTGTGTTTCAGTATTAAATAAGGGCCTAAGCCTCAGGGGTATAATAGATTATCAAAACTAGTGTTCATGTCTGCACTGAGGAAAAATTTATGCTTGATTCATCAAATCTTTTTTCTGCTATAAGTGGAAACAAGTTTATATAGACTGATTAAAAAACAGTAAGATAAATGCTGAATTGTATATTTGGAATTTTTGTCTCAGAGTTTAAAAAAATCATGTTATATTTTTAAAGGTGAATAAAATATCAATGCAGTTGTTAAAATAATCTTCAAAAAGTGGCCTTAAAAGTAGCCTATATCTCTATTCCAATTTAGCTATTCGGCTTCTGTTTAATCTAATGAGCATTATCTTTTCATCTTAAAGATTTTACGTCTAAAAAGAGAGCTTAGCTATGAATAACTATGTAATTTAAATGGTCTGAATTCAGAGATTTTAACTTGCCATTTCTTTTATAATGACAATATTGCTTTCAGCATAGGACAACTGAAAGAAGTAATTGAAACATGTTAGCTAAGTCTCATTCTGGAGATGGATTAAGATTCAATGAAGCACCACTGCACATGAGGAAAGAAGGAGAACTGAGTGAAAATTAAAAACAGAAAAATGCTTGGGATAAAGGAATTGCTTAAATATCTGAAATGACACCCACAGAGGAAAACACCTCCTCTTCAGTGATATTGAATCTAGGTCCCAAACATAAACTCTACATTGTTGTGTCCTGTCCCGTTGCTGACAATTCTACCTCACGTACGTTAAGGAAAGTAGGCCAAGCAGACAACTTTTCTTTTTTTTTTTTCCCTCTAATCTAGTCATATATTGGCAGAGATGAAGGAATGATGTCCTCACTTCCTAATGCCTTTTGATGAATTTATCAGGAAGATTATTTCTCCACATGGAGAATATGGTTATATGTAACCATTCTTTTTTAAAAAATGAAAGCAGAGTGTGGAAGTTATCTGGCAGGAAATTCTACCATCAGGCAGGAGGGGGAGTGAGAAATTGCACAGAATTACAGTCTGTAGACTTTGCTCTCAGTCTCAATGCAAAATTTATATTTCAAACATTACCAGATTCAAAACATGCCATAGAAATGAGGCAATTAAAAACATTAGTTTAACGATTGCAGTACATTTTTATTAATCTCAAAGGGAGGGCAGATGGCATCTCCCACTGCTCCTCTGCCACTTGCATACAGCGGCTGTAACTATGCCCAATGAGAAGGTCACAGAGACCTTCTGTATTGTATATTCCTTTAGTTAGCCCTGCAGTTCCATTCTCTCTTCTGAATAAACTTGTTCTGCTTTACTCCATGCCCTCCTTGCAAAGGAAATGGAAAGTATCAGAGAAAGGAAGCAAGGTCTGCATAAACACAAGGGAGCCCCAGTGGAAGCCCTTATCTCTTTCAGTTTTGGCAATTGTGTGTTTTACCCTCTGTCTTTTGTGGTCACACACCGCAAGTTGTGGCAAATGTGACTTTGAAGTTGTATTCCTCTGAACTGAACTGTGGCTCCCAGAAGCTGCAATTATAAAGCTCAAACCAAATTGAACTAAAACATCAAGCGGCTGCTAATTTAGCCTCTAGAAGAAACACCTAAAGCACACAGCTCGTGTCAAAGCTACAGAGACAACGGGAGGAGCAGGAAACTCTGGACAGCTGAACAAAGGCAGGCAGGGACGGAGACATGGAGGAGAGGTGCCAGACAGCCATTATGTTCTTCTGGCTTGGCAAAGGAAAGCAAAGGCCGTCTGGATGAAGACGGGCCCACCGCTGTGTTCTGGGAATGTGCTTCTCTGTTCCTCTTGATCTTTCCTCTGTCCAGCTAAGTTTTCCATCTGGTGACATACACAGGCAGGATGGTATTTTTTTCCTGAAAACAGCTAGATTATATTATTTCGTACTAATTTTAAAAAGCAACAGTATCCTATACAAGTCAGTGAAATGCAATCTTGAACAGTACTGCTTTCCTGATATGGAGAGATCAACCATTTTTAGTAACCTGTTGTTTTGTTTCTTTCTCAGTTTTCTACAGGCATTCGCTTTTCTGTTCAGCATTTTGAAAATGCAGATTTCAGCATCAATTTTGAGCTGCAAATAAAAAGGTTAGATGTTTTATCAAGAGTACGGTTATTTACATTCTGAATTCCTATAGAGATCTGAAGTTTAATATGTAAGAAGGTCAATCTAACTAATCAGTATCAATAGTTATTTTATAAGTTTACCTATGGCAGCTTTATTCAGGAGGATTTGTGGAGTTAGGGCCTTGTTATCTTTTAGTAAAATCAATTTTAGATTTATTCTGAGGGTTTTATTTTGTTAAAATTCATGCTAACTGATTTTGCTCAGTGGTCCAAGGATCTTCTACAGATTTGCCAAATTTGCACTTTGTTTTCCAGTTCAGAATTAATGGGCGTGATCACTTTGTAACACAGTTCTGTATTTAAAAGCATATGCTCTGTAAATTAGAAAATGAAATTTAAAAAAAGAAATAAAGAAAAAGATAGAAAAGAAAGACGTCACTTCCAGAAGGAGATCAGTTAACATCTGCACAACTGATTTACTGGCATGAAGAGAGAAAACGGTTTTACTTTGATGCAAGGGAACCTTTGTCATTTTTCCATTAGTTTCCTCCACTTTTGTGGAGCTGACATATTACTGCTGCAGAATCTTCAGGTCTATGCTGAGCAGTACGTCCTCCACAGGGACAAAAAACCACAGGTTAGGACAGCAGCAAGAACAAACCTGGGACTTTTTCAGTATGTGACAGGGCTTCTGCTTCATCTGTCCTCATCAAATACACACCAGAGCTTCTGATGTGGCCCTCACTGACCCACACACAGAGCCTTAATTGCTAGTGTCTGGCCTTTAATGAGGGCCTAGATCATGTTCACTATATAACTGAGACATTTCAAATGTTTAAGTCATGTTTCCATAACGTAACCCTTGAAAGAAAGGACATGCAGAAACTTGGGAAGGGCACAGCAAAGCCAAAGAAGATACAGAGGTGCCTGGTCAAGCCTCAGCTCTCTCCAAGCAGCCTGGCTGGCAAGCTGGAGGTCATACCAGCCTGGGCATGGACTCTTCCAAAGAGAGATACAAGATACCACATCTAGCTTGTAGGTCCCCTATCTGTACCACTGTTCACTGTCAGGTCATTAATGCAAGCAATACAGTTTGAAATGGGTATCAGAGATTCTCACCACTACCCTTTTCATGCTTTGAAATTGGGGAGGTTCAGGGCTTTTTTGGGCAGCCAGGTACCTAGGTAATAAGAGTTATGGGTAGGTCATGTTCATAGAAAAACTGACAAGGATTTACCGAGGAATAAGTCTGAATTTCAGGAGACAGCAACATCTCATGCTTCCTCCATGACTGTGGCTCACTAAAATGTAAAGGGAGGAAATCTGTTGGGCCACAAAAAGACAGTTTCCACAAACTGATATCAAAATGCTGAAAAGCATGCAACTGCTTAAAAAAACAACCAAAGAAACAGAAAACCAAACCTAAATAAATAAACACTACCAAAAACAAGCAAACAAAGAAACAAAAACCATCTTACATAGGGAATGTTACAGTTAAAACTCACTCTTTGTAAATTCTTTCTCAAGCAGCGCTACAGTTTGTGCATTTCTATGTCCTTAGTGAACAGGTGAAACAATCTCAAAAGAAAAAGGAAACAGAAATCCATAAGGAAGAAAGAGGGAATTCCCTAAATGGAAGGAAAGGGAACCACAGAACATGTCTGAATTTGTGTTCTTGTCTGAGTTGTTTGAAAGAGAGACCTTTAATTTATTCGAAAACATCAATTGGAAATCAAATATTTTGGTTTGCAAGACTGAAGTTCATCACTTATAGGAAATAAGCAAGAGGCTGAGTAGTGTCCTGAAATGTGATTGCTTGTCTGATGTGGATTTCACTAGGCGATTATAGACCCCTTAGAGAGGGATCTGTCCTGGCACTTTTATTTAAACTATTTTATTTACAAAATACTAGAAAACACAAACAATATTTGAATACCAAATATCTATGATCAAAATCTGTATTGTAACTCTATAGAAAGCAGTACCGTTATACAAATTGGAGAGGAGTTTATTCTAACAAAGCAGTAGTGTAGTCATTTTTATACTTTAAGCAATTTTTGTACTTTTCTGCTCAAAGGTATGGCTATAGAGGATTACGTCAAAAGTTCGAACAATTTTTGAGGGGAATCTGCATTAGTTTACAAACAAATTAGACCTGCTCCTAATTTTAGCAATTTGTAACCAGCAAGCCTGGATCAAAGCAGTATTACCCTTTACTCCTCAGGAGTCAGCTGGGAATGCTGGCCTCCTCTGAATGTTTCCATTGGACTGATGCTGCCCAGATGTGATAACAGTAAACTGTGTCAGCAACAGAAACTTAGTCTCCATGAAGCAAGGAAGTAGTTCCACACTTGCTTGATAAAGCTCCAAATTTAGTATCATTAATCCCATAATTGAATAAATTCTAAGTCTGTTATTATTTGTTTTCACTATCTTCGTGAATTTGAACCTGCAAACTTTTCGTGAATGGGCTAGAGTCATAGGAATGACCTTCTGTAGTAAGAGAAATTACCTTTGCTACTAAGAATTTCTAGTAAGAAAAGACAATAAAATGAGTGAGAGCACTAGGCTTTAAACATAGGGATCTGTTTTTACTGCTAAGTGGGATTAAGAATGTAAACAATCTGGATAGGGGAGGGGAGAAAATAAGAAAGGTAAAGACAGTTTATTTTGGTTATTTTTCTTCAGAGAGTCTGTCATGCAGACGTCACAAGTTTTGAGAGTCAAAAAAGCAAGTTTTGTTGTAACAAAGCCTATCTTATTCATTAACACTGCCTTCCTCTAATGCATGAAACACCCCTTGTAGTCTGTTAAAATACTCCTGCCCTTACAGATAGCCAAGTTGAATGAGGGAATTTACGTTATATTCTGAGCTAAATTAATTTGTATCATCATATTCATGCATAGGATTGTTGTGTTGCTTGTTTTGCTTATTTATTAAACATGTCATGGGCTCAAATAATATGAAACTTAAATAGCAGTGTCTTACAAGAGTAAAGAGTGGCAATAGCAAGCCCATGCTGTAATATGTCCAATGGTGTTGCTTCCTAATTATAGGCCTTGTGGTATTCAGTGATGTATCTATAACAGTCTAGAGTTCTGCTAAATAACCATTTGTAACCCTTGTTTGTATCTTTTCCAGTTCTAACAAGATTAATCCCACTAGCAACTTAGTAAACCTCCATATCAACATCAGCGCTATGGCTCAAGTACAGATCAGAGGGTAAGTATTCAACCATTTCATTTCATAATGATAACTCCTTTTTTGTATTGAATCTTTCCACATACAATAATCATATGTAGTGAATATTTTGACATATTATGACTCCAAATGCCTTACCCACCAAGAACACCTGAGAATTCCCAGGGATGTTGCCATAGGTGGACACTCAGGTTAAGGACTGGCTCACATTTCAGCATGTCCATGAAATGGTTATGGACACATAGAGTAGACTTCTCAGTAAGGCTTCTTGCTTCCAGTGTTGTGGATTCTGTTGTTTGTTTTTGTTGTGGTTTGTTTTTTGTTTTTTTTTTTTTCAGTGAGGTTGCTCATCACTTTCATAGAAAAATCTTACAAACTTTTTGTATTAGTTGAAAACTTTTTGGAAACTTTTTGCCTCCATTATGTTCTTTCTGTGCCATAGTGTGTTCTTTTTAATGAAAAATTCTGTAATAGGTAGATAGATAGACATCAAAAAAAGGACAAAACATCCTCAGTTCTTAAAAAGAGCATGCCCACAGGTGGAAAAATGGCTTGAACTACTGCCTGCAATGCTAAAAAACAGATCATTAAATATAGATGAATTCCTTAATTGAATGACTTCCAGTTCCTTTTCTCTTATGTCTTAGTTTTCTTATTAGCTATAGCATGCATATACAAAGGAAAATTCCCAAAAGCTTTGTTGACAGATTTTGCTAATTACTCAGAGATGCTAGAGCATACAGCTCCAAGGGAACTGTTTGCTCACAGTTTCCTAGATAAATATAAAAAAGAGACCGAGTCCACATTTGGATTGGAAAATATATTGTATTGGTTTCCCTGCTGCTCTGCACAGGGTTGCGTGAAGTGGAACTGGAATAATTGTAGATTTTACTGAGGAAAAGTAAGTAATTATCAAGTTGTGCATGTGCATACATGCATACACACAGGCACAGTGGACCCATGTGAAACTGCTTCTATGAGACAGGAAGAAATCTTCATTATCCTATTCAAAAGAAATTTAAGATAACTCCTTAGATAGTTCATTCAATGAGCACTTGCTTTAATAACTGAGATTTGATTATTCTGCTTAATTTTTTTTTTCTATAAAAAATTAAGAGTTTTATAGTTGTTTTTTCACACTGCTGAAAGAGCACTGAAGGAATGTGGGATTCAGGAAGGAAGTAATTTGGACTGGGAGGATTTGCAGCTGGTCAAATTCTTACTGTGTATCCCACATAAGCATTTCATTGAGAACACACCTTATTTTTCAGTGCTCTTGTTTGACTGATCATTGTTTCCTAAAAGTCTAGGAAAAGTCATTGTCTAGTAAATCATTAAAATGTTAAATATATTCTAAGTTAAATGCAAAATAAAATAATCAAATAGAGGATTTCTGTCTAATTTCACCTGATTTTGCTATTTTCATGTCAATAGAAGTCCTCAAAAATAACTGTAAAATCTGTCAAAAGAAATATTCTTGTATACTTTATAATAGTTTTAATTGAATGCCTACATTTAGACTTTGCATTTTGCATTCCTATGGATAAGAAAAACACTGCACAGGGAATATGATAGAAAACACTGTATTTTGAAACCTCATGCCTGCTTATTTTTTCCTATGTACATTTTCTGGTTTGCCAATTTTTGCAGTGCCTTAGTGGTCTCTGTGTCTTGGCTTTGTGACCACACAGGAAAGTTCCTATTCTCGAACGACTATTAGTAATTAAAATTCTTATTGGATGCATGGCCATTTGTGAAAGATAACAAATTAGGCTATGTACCTCATCTGAAATTACTTTTTAATAAATATGTTTCATTTCCTTTATTATTTGGTTTGACGTGTAAATTTGTCCTCTGGCATACTTGTCAGTACAAACTGCCAGCCTTTTGAAGTTGGGGCAAGTATTTAGAGTTAGCAGGATACCCTGAACTTCAGGAAGAGTTGTACTTTAGCTAGATTATATTAAGTTGTTCTCCTCTATGTTCCCTTGCTGCTGTGAGGAGCTGTATTCTGTAGCAAAGTTTCTATCAGACATTTCATGTGTTGTACATGAAACAAGAGCTGGAAGCGGGAACAGTTTGTTTCTTCTTAAAGTATTTCAAAGTGTCAGCATTTGCAACAAAAAACATCCAGTCTTCTAATCTCTTCTTGAAGGGGTAATATGCAGTGGTGCTTTCTCTGTTACACTCAACAGAAAGCGAATTAACATCAGTGGGTAGAAGTCTGTCCTATCAGTCAAATGTTACATTCTGGAAAAAAGTAATTAGCAATTCTATTTTAACAGTTTTCTGTCAGCAAACTTCCAGCTTTGACAGAACAAGCATTGAAGTTTTAAGGCTTTTCTTTAAGGTAAAGATTCTGTAAACCAGCAAAACTGCGTGAGAGCTGACCCTTGTAAAGAAAGGGCAATACTTACCATTACAGCACCAGTGCTAGCAGGTGACAGACGCCTGTGCCAGAAGTCACCAGCCATGCTAAAAGAAATTCTTGAGATCTGATTTCCCAACTTCTCAGCAGCTGAATAAGCTTAAAGTTGGCATCTGAATGGGACTCCTCCAAGGAACTTCCAGTTTTTCTGGAAAACAAAATGCTCGTGATTCAAAGGGTAAAGTTAACAGAAGAGTACTTGGTCCTTTCTTGAGGTCAGGCAGAGAAGGAAAAATAGGCGATGGAAAGGAAGATGTTAATATTAAGTCATTATATTTTTCATTTTTGTTTGATTTACATGTTGCAAGTTGCAACTGTGTTTCAGGGAATGCCTTAGCTGCTACTTCATTTGCAAAGCAAATGGGAAGCCTTGGAGAGCTATTTCAAGCTCTAGTCCTGAATTCAGCTTCTTGATAGAACAGCTTCCATTGCAACCTCATGGAAGTCATTTGCCCTATCTGTACCTGAGTTTCCCACCTGTAAAATGAGATAGACTACTTTTTTAAAGGATTAATAAGAGAGGTTATAAGGAATTTACAGTCAGGACAGTTAAATAAATATCTAAAAATGTATTGCAGGGAAGGAAGATGCATAGCACTAAATATCCACAGGCTTTAAATGGAAATGGGAAAATACATTTATTTATGTAACATTACTCTGGTTTTGTGGATAACGTATTCAGACATCTCATCAGTGAGAATGATGTAAGTCCCTGAGAGGCTGCATTCCTCTCTGGAAATAGAGAGAGTCACTCCTTTATCTGGAATGGACCATCTGCCACAGGAAGTATAAAACTAAATGCACACCCTCAGTAGTCTGTAAGAACTGAGTAGTACTTTATGAAAGCATTGCATTGATCACCTGACCTACTTCTAATGAATGTGCCCAAATAAAATGTCCTTAAGGGCTCAGGTTTATATAGCAGTCTTAATATTTTGTGAAAAGGAATGCAGCAGATCTGTGTTAACAGTTACTGGTTTAACCTGTTTTATGTATTACAGAGTGTCTCACCCCCCAACAATTATTTTGCCGCTTCACAACTGGGAACCCAAAGATGAACCTACAAAAGAAGAAGAAGTTGGTCCTTTAGTAGAACACATTTATGAGGTAAAAATTATAGATGTTGCCACAAGACCTCATGCTGCTTCCATTGAAATCCTGATGAATTTGGGTTATTGTCTTTATTTGCAACTAGATAAAGCCACAAATGTAAATATTGTGACTTTAGCACATGACCCAGACTTAATCTGGGAATTCATAACCCCAATATTTGTATGTGTTAGTGGGGGAGATATTAGTTTATGCTGGGAGTCTGTCCTTGACATTTGGGGCATCTATAAACATTTTGAGTGTTTGACAAGAGTTAAAAAACAGTGCTTAAAAGCTTGTTGCAGTCAGTGCCAAATATTTTCAGTGATTTGATTGATTTCTCATTAAAAGCTGTGACTGTTGTGCACAGGGAAAAATATGTTTCTTTTAACATTTAGCTAATTGGGAAAAAAAACAAACAACCAAACAAACAAACCCCTGTAGATATACATGCAACTTGTTACCTCATTGCTTAGAAAATGTTCTGTTGAAAATAATTCTCAGTGTTTGAAGTATACATATTTCTACCTTGTATTGTTGGTTTTTTTTCTATTGATGATTCATCGATTAAAAAAGAAGAGTTCAGGTTAGAAAAAATTGCATTGAGTGAACTATATGGAATACAGACCATCTTTGGAATGTGCTGATGACCTTTATTCTAAGGGTTAAAACAGGGTGCTTCACATATGGTTATGATTCACAAACGAGCGCCCAAGAAAATATAAGCAGCTGATCTTAATCAGCAATGTAAGATTACAGTTTGCATGACTAATACTAAACCATAATGAAGCAGACTGTGAAATACGAAATATTACTTGTGAATTCCTCATCTTAACACATTTCTCTGAACTGAAAAATCTCTAAAAAATCTTCCTGTCTCAAACATTTGAGCTGTTTGCAGAAATATATATGTGACTTCAAATTTATTAAAATAGTTAAAGTGATTAAGTAGTTACAGTGATTAAAGAAACCCACTTTCATGGTTTATTGATATCAGCAAAGAATAAAAGAGCCCAAACACCACCCAAAGCCCTTCACTGAAGAAGATATAAGATTAAAAGTGGGTTTTATTTGGTTCTAAATAAAGCTTATCAGCCACAATAATTCTAGACATTTAAATAAAAAGATGTTCTCACATTTCTAGAAACTTTGAGTGAAGCTCCATGACCTTCTTCTTCTTCAGCTCTTATGTCCAGGGTTAACACATATCAAAACTTCCTGTGGTCATCAGATATTTTCAAATTGTAAACTGATATAAGAAAACTATTTAAAGTCCCAGATTTTTTTTGTTTCTATTATTTCTATGTACTCATTTCCCCATAAAAGAATCATGTCTTGTCATGTTCCTTTAGAAAAAACAGTTCATTTTTTTCTTTTGGGGAAATTTGAACTCAAAAGTGTTGAAAATAGAGTTCTTAACCACAAAAACTGTTTTAAGCTCTGCTATACCTTCTATTCCTGCACCCTGAAATGTGATTCTTTGTGTCCTGAAGTTTCAGCTACTATTTTCAGGTATGTTCTGTTAAGGTTCATTGTATATATTTGTATCGTGTATTCTGCTAGTGTGTTTTGGTTTGTGTTTTTTATACTTTTCTAGGTAATTTCAGGTCTTTCATATATATGAAAAAATGGGAAAAGTGTTGGGTTTCTTGAATACAGACTCCGATAAGAAAAGGTTGTTCTCCCAGATTTGCCACTGGCTCTGTAGCTAACATGGAGAGGCCCTTTTCCCCTACCTGTCATAGATCCTCCATCAATAAAATGATATTAGTAATCTCTACATCTTTCCCAAAGTACTTCAAGGCTGTGGACACTAAGAAATTGAAAATGTCAAGGTGGTAGTTGCTGTGGCTTTTGTTGTTATGTACTGCCTTGGAAAGTACTGATGATATTTGTTTGGCAGCTGCACAATATAGGACCAAGTGCCATCAACAATACAGTTCTCCATGTCGATTGGCCTGTGTCCAGTCGAGAAGAATTTCTTCTTTACATTCTTCATATTCAGACACATGGACCATTGCACTGTCAAACGAGCTCTCCTATTAATACAATGCAAATAAAGGTAAGTCAGAACCTTTTATTTCCATCTGTGTCTGCATTTTGTTTCATTTTTTCTGCCTGCACTTCACAATGGGATGGGGCTTTTGGAGAGTTTTTCACAATTAACCTGAGATTATTTTTCTGGGTAAAAAGCAAGATATAAATAGTCTATATTGTTTCTAGTGTGACAGTTGTGTTGCATAGTACGTGTTTGGTTTCTGTACTCTTCTTATGAGAAGAAACTCATGTTTTGGTTCAGTATCGCAGCATTAGATACAAGATAATTTTTTAAATGAAAATTTGCAGGGGTTTCCTTGAGGGTCATTTTTAACATGGCTTTGAATAGATTGCACAAAGTTTTTCATTTCTGATGGGACCCCGAAAATTCTTGTGGACTAAGAAGTACTTTAATTGAGGAAGTCAAGTATACAGCAGAGCTTAGCAGAGGCACTCCTAAAGGTAATGTAAACCTTTGTTATGTCGAGGAACGTACTCAGTTGAGTCTGATACAACCTACCACTGGTTTGTTTATCAAAAGATCTTACACCTGAACCTGTTAGCAGTGGGGGAAATCCTTTATCACACAATAATGCAATATCATTAAATTGAAGGACATTTACTCAGAGCTGCTTATTTAATAGACAGCCACCAGGTATCGTAGCACTAAGTATTCCTGAAGACTGTAACGCAATTTTAGTTTTTATTCCAATACAAATAATTTACAGCTAATTTGTATGGTGATTTGGTTTTTCAGGATCATAGACTTATTCAGGTTGGAAGAGACCTCAGGAGTACTCTGGTCCAGCATCCTGCCTAAGCAGGGTCACCTGTGAGGTCAGGTTAGGTTGTTCAGGGCTTTGTCCAGTCTGGTCCTTAAAGCACCCAAGGAAAGAGACTGCAAAACCTCTCTGGGTAAATTCTGCTGCTTCTTGATTGCCCTTACAGGGAAAAGATTTTTTGCCCACACCCACTCTGAACCTCTTCTGTTTCAACTTACGCCCATTGCCTGTAATCATCCCACCACTCACCTCTGTGCAAAGCCTGGCTCCATTTTTGTGATAACCTTCCCCTTCGACAGCTTAAGTCCCCCCAAAGCTTTCTCATGTCTGGGCTGAACAAGCTCAGGTCCCTGAGCGCTCCAGCCCTGAGCATCCCTGGGAGCCCCCTGCTGAACTCATCCCAGTGTGTTGATCTCTGTCTCCTGCTGAGGCTCCAAAACCAGATGTTGTATGTGGTCTAACGAGTGCTGAGCAGAGGGGAGTAATCACGTCCTCAATGTACGGCCTTTGCTCCTGGTCATACAGCTTAGGATGGTGCTGGGCCTCGCTGCTGGTGGGGGACACTGCTGACTCATGTGCAGTTGGGTCTCTTTCTGCCCAGCTGCTTCTTAGCATGTTTTGTTGCCCGGGACCATTTCCATGCACCAAGTATATGATAAGATAAAGAACATGCTTTGAATATCCTACGAAGCTAAACTGTCAGCTGGAATTCTGCATGGAATGTACCCCAGAAATGGAAGTTTTAATGTATGGGCACTTGATAAAAGAATTATTATGATCTACAATTATTTTATGGCTTAATCAATATTAACTCATAAAAGTTACAATTTTGTCAGTAACATGACAGGTTTATGTTTTTTCTACTTGGAAATGATTCTGTATTTATTTTTATCACTCCAGCAGAAAGGAAAAAATCCCTCTACCAATTTTTTCACAAATGTTACTCCTGGGTAAAGTTTGCTATCCAAATTGCTTCCCTTTCCATGCATATAGAATCATAGAATCATTTCGGTTGGAACAGACCCTTAAGATCATCAAATCCAACCGTAACCTAACTCTGGCGCTAAATCATGTCCCTAAGAACCTCATCTAAACACCTTTTAAGCACCTCCAGGATGGTGACTCCACCACTTCCCTGGGCAGCCTGTTCCAATGCCTGACAACCCTTTCTGCAAGGAAATGTTTCCTAATAACCAATCTGAACCTTCCCTGGCACAAGTTGAGGCCATTTCCTCTCATCCTATCACTTGCTACTTGGGATAAAAAACCAACACCCTCCATACTACAACATCCTTTCAGGTGGTTGTAGAGAGCGGTTCTTCATTTATGGCAGGGCTGGAGATCCCAGAGTCTGGAGGAAACACTAACAAGGGGAAGCCTAGTAGCAGCCTCCTCAGTAAAGTCTTGATATGCCAGTACCTAAAAGCCTGATTTTAGAGCTATGTTTCTGATGGCAGATCCCCCCAAAACAGTTTGGTTTGGCTCGAAGTCAGAAGATTCAGCAAAACACAGCTCTACATATTATCCCATCAAAAACAAGGTATCCAATTTATCAAGCATAACTGATTCCAGACACTTCTGGAGTAAACAACACTTCTCGAGTTTAACCAGTAGCCTGTTAAACATCTTGTGGGGAGAGCTGTGTTCCAAATGCTAAAAGTACTATACATCTTTTGCATACCAGGAGGGGTTTGAATTCGGTACAGTGGATGAAAGTGGAGACATCTTTCTAGTGAAGGCGATTGTTCACAACCACAAAACTACAATAAAAGTCTTCAGCTTAAAGAGAGAGAACTAGAATATATACTTACAAGAGTATAGAAAAGCTGATGGATACCAAATACATTATGGCCTGATTTTTGTGTTTCACCCAGTAATGCAGAATGGGGTCAGGATTCCACTCTTTTGATTAGTTTCTCTAGAGGAAGAAAAGGAAATAAGTGATAAGGAACTGAAGATAGAAAATGTTTTGATTTTGTACCCAAAACATAGCAAGTTTGGAAAGAGAGAATTTTTTTCTATTAATCTTTTTCACCGCATTTCCACCTATATTTCAAGAGGAACAAGAAGCTGAGCTGCTGCATTGGTATTTGCAAGCCTAGCATCTCAAAAACAGTGGTCGGATCAGGTTGCAAGTAAGTGAAAAGGAGTTCAGCATCCCCCTTCCCTAGCCACCGTGTTCTAGGTTTCAATTAAGAAGCTAAGATGGGAGTGTAGCTATCAGATGGGCAAAGCTCCTGGGTAGAATAGTGCCACAGTTCTTAATGACATTTTCAGGCAATGTTTGGTTGGTTATTTTTAAGATTTTTGAGTTCATTCTTCCTTTTCCTACTCCATAATGATTACATCTGTTACATAAGACTACAAGACTAAATTATTGTGAGGCTTGTGTGAAGTCTTCCTGTAATAATTAAATAATGGTCCATCTGTCTTAGCAGAATGTGGCTTTAGATGCACAATCATTATTGCAAGAATTTAAACATCCTTTCCTTATTTCTGCTTTTCAAAGCACTGAACAGCATGAATACACAAATCAGGTTTCAAATATGTAATGCTTATCTATTGCTTCAGACGGGAAGAGGATACAGAGGCAGCTTCCTTCAGGTTTTGTATAAACAGCAGGATGCCTGGCTCAAAATTCCATATGAGACTAAGGACATTATATGCCTGTCTTGTCTTGGACTTCAGACCCAGCTCTCTTAGGGTGTTTGGGCATCTCCCCTTTGAAATGAATCAGATTGTTCATTTTCAGTTAAAGCAGTATCTTCCTCTCCATTGCTGAATTTCTTGTCTTGTAGAAAGGTTTCCTTTGTGCTTCCACAAAGAAATCAAACCTGTGCACATATGGGAAGACTTATTTAGGGACTTCTTGTTTTCTGTAGCTTATCTTTCTCTCAAGTCAGTGGTGGGTGTGAAGGGGTAATAATATTAGGAATCTTGCAAAAGGTGTAAAGTGCAGCAAAAGTACTAATCAAAGACTAGAACAAATTCCCCTCTGGAAGAGCTTAGGACACTGGGATGCTTCAGTCTAGAAACTAGGTGACTATAGACAAATATGATCTCCAAGATCAGAAGTGGCGGGAAGAGCGTGGGTGAGGATTGATGGCTCTCTGCCTGTTACTGCACAGGAATGCAATGTGTTCACTGCACAGGAATTGGAGCATCAAATGAAGCCTGTAGAGCCAGATTCAAAACAAGCAAAAGGAAGTGGTGGTTCATGCGACAGGTATTAGATGTCTGGAACTTGTTGCCAAAGGAAGTACTCAGGGTTAAAAGTTTACATGGTTTTAAGAGGAAACTGGACAAATTCACAAAAGAGAAGTCCAGTGAAGATTAAAAAATGAATAGAAATTTCGTGCAGATAAGGAAGTCCCTGAGCTGAAAACATTTGAAAGCTGAAAGTTATTAAGAAAGTTATTATGTGTGCATTAAGAAATTATGTATGTTTTAAGAAAGTTATTATGTATTCATGCCCTGTTCTTACTCTTCCTTCCACATCTGCTTGCAGGCAGTGTTGATGAGAAGAGGGCTCAGCTAGATGGACCTTTGTCCTGAGCCGCTATTCCTGATGAGTTGCGTTTTTTTCCCGGGCTAATGGCAAAAAGTAGTTTTATGGAGCCATGTTTCCAACTATGATAGACAATAGAGGGTGACACACATGGCACATTTTCAACAGCTGGGCACTGGAGTACCATGAGGGAGGCATCTGTTGGGGAAACAGTGAAATAGCAGCTAAAATCCACCACATGGGCAAGGTACATCCTAACTATGATACTAACGTGACTGGCAGGAGCTAACCTCCTCCAGAGGCAGTGTCTCCTCCTGCTGCAGAGCCATTATTACTGTGCGCAAGTCCTGGTCTGGAGACTAAATAATACCATCCAAAGCATTGCTCTTGAAAGGTCACTGACACCTCTTGTATAACAGCTTTTATACACAGTCCTCTTCCAGAACATTTCTGGTGGAGTTACACATGGCGGCAGAGAGCTTTGCCTGGCTAGAAAAAGAGGAAAGATAAATCGGGTTTTGAAGTGAGAAGTGAAGAACTGGAGAGACCTGGAAATCTGCTCAAGGTGACAAGGCTCAGGAGAAGAAAGCAGTGCAGGTTTTCCTGGTGGGGAAACCAAGACATTCCATTGTAGTTAAAGGGAGCGTTTGAGAATCCATTTAAAATAAGGTATAGTGTGCAAAATATGTGGCATATAAAATAGCTACAGAGTTGTACAATTCAATACTAATGGTTCAGGAAGGTTAAAATAATATCTTTAACCTGGACATCTGGGCCACTGGTGAAATTCTGTTTTTAAATTGTTGCAGAGATATATATGTTTTCTCTTAATCACAGGGGGCTGTTTTCGAACCTTTGCTGTAATAATTCACTACTGAAGATGGTAACACTCTAGGATCTATGAAAAAAAAAAGTAAATATAAAAATAATCTAGTATTCAAATGGACCTACATATGTATCAGTTGTGATCGTATATTGAGGGTTTCTTCAAAGGCACATAATTATATTGTGGTTCTTTTAATTTGTCATCATTAAAGAAGCCTGTATATGCTGGTGAAAGAATCCTGGAAAGAGAATTCCCACATGTTAGCACATCGAGGGAGAGATTTACTAGCTATGTAGCTGTTCCTTTAGTGCAGAAATACAATGTTAACCTAATTAAGCAACATAAAAATAAAATATTCTTTTTTTTTTTCCTTAAGGGATTTTCATCTGTTAATAAACTATAGTATCTTTCACTTTGCAGGATTTTTTTTAATGCAGATCTCAGACAATGTCAAAACAGTTCCCTCTTGTGCCTTATAATTGTAATCGGATGAATGGTACAAATTTTGCAAATGCACTACTACACAGCGTTACTGTGTGGAAGGGTTTGTGTGTTTATAGCTATTCTCTTCCCTTTCATGCTACATTTCTTACAAACATTTTCTTTAGGAGTTTGTTTAAGATATTTTCTGTTCAGAGATTAAAGGAATTGACAAGATGGATCTGATGTAGCTCTTTATAATCTAAAGAATTGTCTTGTCTATATTTAGCTGAGTTCAGACCTTACTACAAGCTTCCACATATATTTTATTGTGATTTTACATTACTGGATTGTCATAAATTAGAATTTATCTTTCCCTCCATAGCAATTGGGTTTCCAGGCATTATCTGAGGCTTCTTGAAAGAAGCCATAAGTACTCTGTGTAGAAATTAAAGACAAACTGCCAACAATAAAAATAGCTTTTAATCAGAGAATAAAAATCTGTGCAGATAAAGCTAAAGAGAATGCATTTTAATATGAGATTAAACAGTAACAAACTGTTGCATTATACGAAGTTGTTACCAAGATAAATCTACAACAAATAATGATCAAAAATTGTGTTGCTAGAATCCAGATTTTGTTTTCTCTTACTTTCTAAAGCTGGTTAAATCATTAAATTTCAATAGGAAGATTCTGATCTGAACTACTGACCAGATTTCAGTGCAGCAACTTTATCCTGTTATAGAGATCAGAATCTGTCCCCAGGTATCTAACAAAAACAAGTACAGCAATGAAATTGACTCCAGTAAAAAGTGGAAAAAATGTTATTTACTGTAATTCTTATAACTGGGCAATATCTTGCTGTGCTAGTCATGCCTCTAGTTGAAGGCTGTATATTCTCATGGCTGTGCTGTTAAATTGAAAAAACAGTGTTAATCCAAAATTTGAGACCACTTGAGAAGGGAACAAATGTTAGAATGACTATGTCATTACCATTACCATTTTTTCTCTTTGCAGTTTGCTGTTCCACAAGACACTCCTGAACTTGCTGCTTTTTTATATAATTCCACAATTTCTCATTACATCAAGAGAAGGGATGTCACAGTTGCAGAACCTCACAGGAAAAATACTGCAAAAATATTGGTGAGCTATCTAAAAACTGTAAACTATGCATGCAATATACCAAGGTAGCTGTTGATTGACTGCAATTTACAGACTTTTAAATACTGTTCTGATTAATTTTCAACCTTTCAGTTTAAAATACTGTTTATTACATATCACCATGCCACAGGTTACCGTTCTTTTTTGACAGATTTTTACGTTAAATATCTTGCATGCCAAATTCCTGGCTGTTTGCAGACAAACCTCTGTGGTCATCCAACAGCACACTTACCACTGGGACTTTCAGCATAGTTTTAGAGAATGAGCCCCTCTTCCACGAATTAAATTTCAGATTCTGACTTTTGAAATGTAGGTCTCTTCTTGTTAACTTGACTACCAGCTTTCTGGTTCCTTCGTAAAGAGTAGCTCACACTTAAAATTAACATTTTCATGTAAAGTAACACTTCTGACATACAAATAGCTTGGAGTATATTTGATCCCCTCGGTAAGTACTTATACACATGGAAAAGTAAGACTTTCCCTTTACAGTACCACAAGCAAGGCAAACGGGACAGGTCACTGCTTTTTTTAATATTCCAGATAACGCAGCGGCAAGAGTGAAGAACTCTCTCCCAGGAAAACAGTTCCGATTAGTCAGTCTGGTGCCTGAGCAGCTGGATTTGGCCCTATTTTCAGGAGATTGTTTTTTCCCATTCTTACATTCAGTATCCTGTCTTCAGCAGACTTCAGCATTGTAGGTGTCAGCTTCCCTTGCTCAGAGGCTGCGTTCAGACTCGGTGACCTTGAGGTCAGCTGTGGGATTCGTGCAGTCACTGCTTTCCATTTATTTTTATTGACCACAGGCAGAGTTTCTTCCATGCTGACCAGTCTCCTGCTGAGCTATTCACTGCGAGCTCATGGTTCAATTCCTTGACATCACTGGAATTTGGTAGGACGAAGAGAACCTCGCAGACCTAAGCATTCCCGAGTAATAGAATGATTATGCTGCTTCTGGGAGTTAATTTGGCAATTTTTGTAACAGGAAGAAGATAGAATCTGAAAGTAACGAATACTATAATGTTATTAAGAACAAAATGACAGATGAACTCATTTTAAATAATAATCACTGTTGTTTCCTGTGTAATTCTTTCATCAGCATAGTACCCTGGGAAGCATCTGATTCCACCAGGGCTGAAGGAAAAATGCCTGGGCTTTCCAAGACATACCAGTCAATACCACAGAACACTTAATCCATTCTTCAGTAATACCTTAATTATCAGTTATCTTTCTCAGTGATTAGGCTCATATGCTGCCAACATAGAAACTGCTGCAGCAAATAAAAGTGCTTAACAAAGTTCTTAAGTATATCCTGTGTCTGCATCTTAAAATACAAAGCTGCTTGATGTAGACAGCAATTAAGTATGTAGTTAGTAATATAAAATTGGCACTTTGATGAGAAGTCTCCTAGTACAATATGCTTTTGATAAGCACAAATTGGGATAGGTTTGAGTACAGTGCTTACCACTGGATATATAGCAGGACTTTTTCAGGATGGGCATAGAAAAGCAATATGTCATTTGTTCCATTAGAAAGCTGTCCCAATTTTCTGTGCCTTCAGCATTGCATTCTACAGATCCAGAAAAACTAAATTTCTTTTGACACATTTGAAGTATACATGGAAAGTGAATGTTGCTTTAGAAAATGACTGATTAGCCAAAGGTTATATTTTGTTAAAATTGGTATGTTTTTGTCAGAAATTTTAAGTTAACTTCATTTTCATCAACACTTTTTCACAGAGAGGGAAAATGTTCTGCAAACCTCTTACTCTGTTTATACTGTTTATTAGATATTTGGTTTCTCTTCCATTAGTTCTAATGTTACAGAGTTCTGAAAATCACTACAGGCTAAATGCATTACTAAGAAAAATAGAAATATGTGTTCAGGTCCTAAAATGTCAGCCAGAAGTAGACTTTTTTTGCATACTAATGATTTATTTTGTTAATATGTGCTTTTGGTCACTATGATTAATGAAAACAGCTCTCCTCCTTCCTGCAAGATAAATAAATTTTGTTGAAGGATGTTTAAACTTGAGAAGACAAATAAACAGATACTTCGACGTATTCATTTTTTAAAAAGGTTTATAGTTGCAAGTTCCAGGGTTTACAGTTTCATTTTCAGGCAGATTTAGAAAACAGTGATTAAGCATACAGCTTCTACTTAACTTGTAATATGATAGAGATTTGTGGAGAAAGCTGTCTACAAGGATAGAGGATTCCTTAAGAGTGTTTTCAGACCTATTACATACATCATCATCTCTTTTTCTGAATTCTGGGCTTTGGTAGTGCAGCCATTCTCACTCTCCTGAGGGAATGTACTTGTGAAAACTCAGCTTTGCTTTCGAGGTCACAAGAACTCTGTCATGAGTGTCAATAAAGCAGCTGTAAAAGAAGGATTCTCTGCCTTATTATAAAACTATGTGTCAATTAAAATCTCAGCCTTCTTCCTGAATCAAGCTAAAACTTTTCAGGTATAAACCCATTTGTATATATAAACCTATAAAATTTTTTACACACACTTTTCATTATTTTTCTATGAGATCTTTCTTCCTTTCTGTGCCCCAAACCACCATTTAATTTCTGTGGTTACCCCACGAGACTCTGCTCATTCCCTTAAGTGCCATCAGTCAGCTTTCAACCTTTTTTTGTGACATTTTTCTGGCAGATTTTAACAGAGTATATAGTTTTGACTCGCATGGCTTGGCTTTTGTCTTCAGTCCTGTATATGAGCCAGAATCACTGCTCATCAGGAACATTTCATGGACAACAAGTTTCAAGTAGAGCAAGTAATGAATCTCAGCAAATGTTCTGGCTGCTATAATGTAAATACCAATAAGAAAACCAGGAGAGTTAGAAGAGGGGAAACATTTAGGAATATAAATAAGACTTCAGGCATAGAGAAAAAAAAAAAAAAAAGTAGTGTTGAAATCACAAAATGACCAATAAAGACAAAGCACATGCTTCTGAGGATTGATAAATACCTGGACATTTTAAGAGTTCTTCAAACTAGATATGTTAACAATTATTACTTTTATTTTCATTACTACAGGTAGTTGTTTGTATTCATTGGTGGTGCAAAAACAATCTCCCCTTTGGTTTGTAGTTCTCACAATGATTCATGGGGTATCTCGTGTCTATTAGATTAAATTACTGATTTCAAACTACTTAACTCTTTAAGGGAAAGTTGACTTGTTTTGCAAATTTATAGCATTTGAAAGTGATTATATATATACATTTTTTAAAGCATAGGTATGACTTATGTATAATTTATACACAGAACTGTACAAATGTGAAGTGTGTCTTCATTTCCTGCACTGTGGGACAACTGGAAAGAGGGAAGAGCGCAGCGCTAAAAATCAGATCCCGGCTATGGGCCCAAACATTCCTGGAGGTAATGCACACAAAAATCTCTTTCTATACACAAAGACATCAGCATTTAAACAGCATTAACCAGATATTTAAGAACACAAATGATGAAATTAAATGATCCTTTTTGTTGTCACTTTCCTGTTCGGGTCACATGCATGCTGCTTACTTTTCTTTTTCTAACTATCACTCCCTCTCAAATTCATGTGCTGAATCCTACCAGAAAACTCCAAGATTTTTTTAAACACCTTTCCTGGTTTTGTTTCTGCTTTCCTGGACCAGCCCAAATCAATAATCCCTTAGATCTCCATGATACGCTCTGTTTTCATCACATCTTTCCTGATGAAAGGTCTTTGCTGGAGCCAAACAGTAGATGACGTACATTGTGTCCAGCTTAAAAATTCATTGTTATTCATTCTCTGTTAATCTAGGGAAGAGTCATATATGTCAAGCTCCTATGACATACAACAGTCGTGTATTGACAGTCTGTGACTTAGCACTAAAAAGAAGGGACAGTGCAGACAATGGGGAAAATGAACTTCTCTTTGAAAATTCTTGGATTTCCAACTCTATCTGCTCTCAGAATTGTATTTATATTGCGTAAGGCAGAGGAATCGCACTGTCAGCTGTTATCTCGCAGCTGGCCATGTGTCCATGGTATGCTATGTGTAAAATTATCTGTGATAATTTTGATCACTGCAGTGTCCAAGGGATGTCACAGTGAACCTTCTCCATCTTCTTCACCAAGCAGAAGATAAAGCTTAGCTCCCTTAGCTAGCTACCTTACTGGGATCTGGACATGACATATTCTGGATCCAGTCAAGTAATTCTGTTTGTCATTCTGCTGGTGAGATCTAATTAACTCTGTAACGGCCAAAACCAAGGTCTTGTGAAAAAATAAACACATGCATGAAACCCTTGCACAGATCTTTAGATGCCAAATTTCTAGGCTATTTGCAGCTATTTCAGTGGGAATTAGCCTCTTAAATGTTTTTCTAAGTCCAGTTTAGTATGTAACAAGAAATAACTATAAGAGGCTAAAACTAAACAAATTTAATGAGAAACAGAGAGTGTTGAGTTTTTGGTTGTGACAGAGGATGTGTAACACTTGGAACAAACTAAATACAGAAGACATGAAGTCTTGTTTTCTTAGTATCTCTTAATGAAGACAGAATCTTTTTCTAGAATATAAGCTTAGTTAGCCTGGCTTACATTCAGAAGAAGGATATTTGCATGAAATTCAGTGGCCTGTTTTATACAGGAGCAGTGGGACACATCTTACCTAGTTTGAGTGATCTGGAAGTTAGATGCCAAAGCTGGTTGCCTAACTGTAGCCATCAGCAAGACGGACAGGTGTCTTCAGAGGATGCTTTATCCAGCCGATTTGAAACACCCTTCTCTGCCCTCCTTCTGATCTGGATGGTGGAGAAGGGTCACAGCTATGCCTTGGGACACAGGTTTGCTGTTCCTCTTCACTTGGTGAGCTCAAGGCAGAGGTGGAACCTTACACCAGCCTGTGGGCAGGCACAAGGATGAGCCATCATGTAGGCTCCCTGCGTACAGAGACCTCATGGCAAATGCTCATACAAGTACGTCTTTTGCTTACTCCACTGCCCTTACACACCCTTGCTATCAAACACAGCTTTTTATTTTTACCTTTTAGCTGTATCCTTAGGAAGCATTTCTGTTTCCTTTAGATAATAACTTACAGGCTTTGTAAAGGCTCAGAAAACTCCACTTACAGCAACAGAACTTTTTCAAAGTAAAAAATTCTAGTCCCCAGAGAAGTGTTGCATCCTCCCATTTATGTCTAAGAAGTTGCCAGAATAACGACCCCTGCTTCACGTGCAAACTTATATCTTAAGAAGAGAGAGCAAATAGTGTGATGGGATCTGATTGCCCTCCTCCCACTCACCTCAAAACAGTTCCCTTTTTCACAGCCCCTTTTAAAGTTAAGTTATACAGCCATCACCATAAAAGACTGCAGAGCGTAATTAGCTTCCTAAAAAAGTCATAAACTGCTCTTAGTAAGCCTGTAAACTTGTAGTTCCTAAGGTTGTTTCAGAAGTAAACTGAAGTAAACCTTAAAAAAAATTGCTTTTAGCTAGGCTGAAATCTGCAGACTCAAACTGAGGATTAAAATACAGTCAAAATAATCAAGATGTGGTTATTCTGAACCAGGAAGGCAGGCGTGCTGAAGGGCCAGACTGAACCCCACGGTCATGGTTTTGTAAAGAAACTTAAAAGAGAAGTTGCTGTCTCTACAGTAACATCCCATACTCTTTTGCACATGCAGTTAATGTACAAAATTTTAATATGCCAAAGAAGGATAATGGTGACATACAACATTCCTCAACTGTGTTATAATCTAAATGAAGATGTGATGATCTGCAGAAGAAATTGTTTGTGCTCATGAAAACTGAGAACACACTGACATTATGTATTTACTTCTCCTAGATATGCCAATGCAAACCTGATAAGAATTTGACTCAAAGTGATTGATTAATGCTGGGATTAAATAAATAATGTTTCTCATCAATGTTATATAGATCAGCCTGTATATTTTGTTGCCACAAAAGATTAGTCATATATTGAGTGACTCCTTCCTCTTCCACTTAGTTTAACTGACAAGAGCTGACCCCTTTGCCTCTTGACAGTTGTAATCTGTCACCTTAAAACCCAAAACTCCATAACGAATAACAGTTAAATGACGTGCAATGATTAGACATGTTTGAGTAAATAAAGCAGCCCAAATTTCCCAACCAGACAACAAAGATAGAGACAGACAGACATTGTGCAAAGGCCAAGAAGAATCACTGACTTTTTTGGATTAACTTCAAAGCCTGGCTGTAAATATCAACCCTCTAGTAAAGCTGACTTTTGTTTTCAGACTTGCTGATCAAGCAAATAATAGCCTTATTCTTGCAAAAGAGTTACAACCTTACATGGCTATGTTACGTTGTGTTCTGTTAGGGCTCTATTATGTCCCCATTTGTCTAATCCTGGTGTTTCTGAGTCATCAGAGGAAGATCCAAGGGGATCTTGCCCAGTGTTCTTTGAACTCTGATGGGTACTTTCTAATATAAGACTCAGGAGTTGGCTAGTAATACATCTGGTTTGAAAAGTATTTCTAAATGATGAATCTGAACCATCTGTATGATTTGCAACATCCTTGCAGCCTCCAAGCTCTTTGGACACTTAGAGCACTGTGGGAAGTGGAACTCAGCTCATTCTTGACTGTTATTTCAGCCTGTATTGAAAGTTCCTCACAAGGATAAAAAATCTCTTTCTGTGAGAGCTTGGGGAGGCAGTAATGTAAAAAACAAAACAAACCAAGCAAAACCAAAACACCACCACAACAACAACAAACAAACAAAACAAAACAAAACAAAACACATAGGATGTGTGAGGTTCTCAAGAGTGTTGAAGTTTATTTTATTTCTTTTAATGTTACTGAATATAATTGTATTGTTTCTCTCTTGAGTTTTAGACAGATCCAAATATTTGATTTTGGCATCACTGACTGCATGAACTCCCTTAGCTAGAAGGGAGAAAAAGGTAGTTTTGAGAAAGCTGAAAAGCAACAGAAACATGGCAGCCAAACTGTAATGGGGTGCTCCCATAGAATACAAAGCCGTGTTTTGGCTTCTCTGTTAATTACTTGTTATTTCAATGCTTCTGAACATGTGCTGCTCCTGTTTCTTTTTAGATGCCTAAATATGGAAATATATGCTTAACATAATAAAGATGATGAGTGCTGCAACACCCACATATTAAGTGCCTGGTCCCAGACTGGAATCCAAAACCTGAAACTAAACACCTAGGCTTCTTATACAGCATGCAGAGACAATGAGGTACCTTGCACTAACTATCAGGATGAGGCATGATGGCTACCCCTTATCAGGGGGATAGGCACCCCAGTCAGGATTAGGCAGGAATATTTCAATCGTCTCAGAAGGCAGAATCCAAAAATGACTCAGGAGGTACCTAAAGCATTACTTGCAAGTCTTAAGGAGGACTTTGTTTATTCAACACTCAGTGGCAGAAGCTAGAGCTGGTAGGGTAGTGGTTAGAGAACTCATGACTGGAAGACATGAATTAAATTCCTTCCTTAGCTTCAGAGACCCCACATCCCTGCTTTATAGAATGGTGATGTTCCCTTCTGCTGAAGCTGCATCTCTGCAAAGAAATAAAAAGAAATTGATAGGTCTGGAAGGGTATAGAAAATGAGAAGGAGCTTGATGTAATACTTTGTTGTCTTGGGCCATCAGCTAGAAGTCCCCTCAGTCCTCTCTTCCCCCTTTGCCTTCACTGCCTGGCACCTGTAGCTGTCACCCTATTGTTGGAGTCCATGTTTTAATTGTTCTTCCTTGATGAGAAATTTTGTTGAGAATCTCCATATTTTAGTACTGGTGAACTCAGAGACTCTTTAGTGTGGTAGGAATCCTCTAGGCTAGGTAATGCTTTTGGGACAAGGGCTCAGTTCAGCTGCACCAAGGCTGTTGGAGGCAGCATGGAGATGACCAGGGCAGTGGGACCACACTGACTGTGCAGCACCTGTGTGCTTGCAGGGGCTTGGAAGTCAGAACAGAGGTGAACCGGTGGAGGTGGTGCAAGGCAGGTGAGAGATCTAGCTCTTGTACGGGCTTCTTTATTCAATCACTTTTCTTTCTCTCCTCTTTACTATGGGAGCAATTATTCAGTCTGTAAGTGGGATATGATCCAAGGAACAATATTTTCTAGCCTCAGCACAGAACCTCTTCCTGTGCCCGGTGGAAAACATCTCAATCAAGGGAAGCTTGCTTAGTCTTTTCAAAGCATAAATTCCCTATCTGTGGATAGAAGTAGGAAAGCACCAGAAAAATTAATGAGAGAGATTATCTTGGTCTCTCCCTAACTGTCATATATAAGCCATGCATGGAAGTTTAAGTAGATTATTTTAATTCAAACTAGGAATTAAAAGCCATAAATTTGAGGCACTGCCTTTCAAGCCACACATAATAACAAAAGGAAGAATTTGCCAAAGAAATTTGCTATTATGTCAAACAACTGTTATTTGAAAAAACAAAAGAAGTAAAAAAGAAAACTCTGTGTGGCCAAAAAATTCTGTATTATGCTGGATTTGATTGTTTGTGTGGAATGAAGGCTAGAAAAAAAGAGACCTTGGCATGAAGCTGAACTGGCTGGACATTTCGTGGGTGTGGGCTAGTTTTGCTTTCATTCATTGTTATTTAAAATAATGCCAAAATGTTAATGAGCAGAACATGAGACTCTTGCTAGATGTGCTAAAGTATAGGTAATATTAGGTATATGAAGAAATAAACATCTTAAATTGATAACCATTAAAATCTGTATATTAAAGTGTTCTGAAATCACAAGAAAATATCTGCCTCTGTTGCAATTCAAAATAGTATATTTAAAAGACTGCAAAAGGTATAATACCTGAAGTGTAAGAAGTTAGTGACAGAAATGAGGATGTGTTGACTTGCAGAAAAGGTGTATTGTCTTTGGTCACAGATGCATTTGGGTGGACTTACCCTCTTGTTACAAATAGCACAAGTACTTTTTGACCATGCACAGAGTCACACATGCATTTTTTAACAAATTAATAAAAGTACCAATAGTTGTGTGACCTCTACTCTCAGCATTTATGTAAGCTACTCTGTTTATTGGCAGTAGTTCAGGTTTTTGGAGGTATGGGTCAAAGAAAGCAAGCTAATGAATTCCCAAAACGTATATTTAGAAGGTAACACCATATTGCTTACCCTCTTGCCTCTAAAATGTGCCAGACTCCAGAATATATGAATGGAAACAAGTTTTAATCAAGAAAGGTCAATATTGCTATAACAGAACTGAAATCTATATTTAGCAGGCATAAGTTCTATGGGGAAAATTCCACTGCCACGTGCAGCTTGCAATAGAGAAAAGTGCATGTCCTTCAGTTAGGGTGGCTCCACTGGGCCACATCTGACCAGAAGAAAAGTATTTCAGAGAAGCTCAACAATGGTCTGTAGAGGCAGTGGAACAAAGTCATTCTAGGGAGTGTTTCCAGTAGTTAAACTCTTCAAACCTGCAGAAGAACAATGACCTGTCAGACTTCTTTAAGCTCCTAAAAGTTTTGTTCCTCCTACCCTCAGTCTACCTACCTGTGGGACAGATTTGCCCCTGCATTTTAGTCTGCTCTCTAATGCTTCCATATGCCTTTTAGGGAAACTTCAGGTCTTTGAGCTTCCTGCAGGAACCACCAGCATTCCACTGGAGCCTGGAGAAGTCTCTTTCAAATTGTCCAAGATTTTCCAGCACTTCCCACATTATTTCTGTTTGTGTCAATTATACTTAGGGCAACACTGCACTGAATATTTATTGGGAAGACTTTTCTTCATTTCTGGATGCTTCTGTGTCTCGCAACTGTTAAACAAAGCAAAGGCTTCAGTTCAAAAATCTATTTATAAAACAAAAGCATGGAGAAAGAGAGAAGCCTTGATAAATAGACCGCTAGGGATCTACTGCACAAGCAATGAAGGGGATGGCCGTGTTTTTCCAGCTTGCCAGGATACCGGCAAATGTCTCAGTGATGCACCTAAGAGCAGCTCTGCTTGTTCTACCACAAAGGGAACCTCACAAGGCTGGTGTAGCTGGGGCTGGGCTCCCTGCTGTTGGTCATTAGCTGCTGACATTCACTAACACTGAATTCCTTCCTCCCTGTCCTCTGAGCCATGATGAGGTCCTCAGCTTGAATTACAAACCACAGGTCCTGCTGCTTCCAGTAAACACTGAATATTTAAATTCATGCTCTTTTAAAAATAGTGTAGTAAAGAAATGCTGTTTCTCACAAATGCCTTGAGAATTATAAACAAAGCTGTAGGAGAGAGACAGCTGCCTGTATCTCCAAGGTGTTGGTACAAGTAAAAATCCTGTTCACAGCTGATGCTGGCCACAGTCATTGTTACAAAGTCTTTTGTCACAAACACATAATTCTGTGAATGCAGGAAAATACACTCTAATCTTTTTATATTCACCACTGCTCTAAAGCTGTAAAGCAATGGAAATATGTACCATTTCCAGGAGCCTAATGAAGGGTTGAGAAAAGTTGATAGCTGTGGTCACAACCGAAGGTTGTTAACCCCAGCCAAGCATTAATCTACAGGAAGTACCTCCTCTGATGTTCTTATTGCTGACATAAGCTCAAAATGAAATAAACCACATACAGTAGGTGAAAGGATTTATTTTTCTGTAAGTGCTGTGTTTCCTTTATATGGTGTTTCAAGAGAGTTAATGCCTTTACTGTACCATAGCCAGTCAGTGCCTGTCTAATGTCTACTTCTTTAATAATATAACATATCCTCCTCTCTCTATTACAGATTACTTTTATAAATCATATAAATTGTATCAAGAATCCTGCTTAATATGAATTACTTAGAATTAAAGACAAGGCTTTTTTTCAGTCTTTTTTTCTGAATGCAAATTGTTGCACAACTACCAAAACATGCTGGGACTTTGTGTGACAAGTCTAGTGCTGTAGAACAGAAGATGAAGAATGGCTGGAGTCTGAAAATGGAAAATAATTAGTGTCATAAGGAAAAATTATTTTTCTGAAGATCATTTCCTAGATATTTAGTGCCATGAAAGCATATAAAAAATACTTATTTCCCAAGTCTAATATTAAATTGGTTTAATTTTTCATTTCAAACACTGTTGATAGCAAAGGTAGTTCTCTTTCATTAGATGCCATCTATATTAAGGAGCTGATTTGACTGTCCCTATGTAGTAATTTGAGGCAGTTTTCTTCATATTGCTCATTCTCTGTGTAACCCTCAAGAAGAGGTTAAATGTTCTGATAATAAACATTTGGCTGCTCTCAGTATTTTAAAAGAACAAAATTATGGCATAGCCAAATGAGTTCCAGAATGCAATAAATGTGCTGACTTCAGTAAACATTCACATATTTGACTAGTTTTTTAAAAAGAAGATAGAATGGACAAGGCAAATATCAGAACTACAAGCCTGTACCTCAGGAGAGTAGTCTTCAGCCTTTTCAGGGTTCTGCTTGGAAGAACTCCTTGGGAGGTGATTCTGAAGAAAAGAGGAGTCCAGGAGAACTAGTGATTGATTGTCTAGAATCACCTTCTTTAAGCTCAAGAACTGTCCATCCCGACATGCAGGAGGTCAAGGAAAGGTGGCAGGAGGCCTGCATGGATGGACAAGGAGCTCCTGGTAAAACTCACACATAGAAAGGAAATATAAAGGAGGTGGAAGCAGAGTCAGTTGTCCCAGTGCAGAGGCTGTGTGTGGAATACAGAGGCAGTGTCCGAGCATGCAGGCACAGAGTTAGGAAAGTAAAAGCCTACTAGGAGCTGAGCCTAACAAGTGACTTAAAGGATGCATTAGGAAGAGCATTGCCAGAAGGTCAAGAGAGGTGACTCTTCCTCTCAGCACTAGTGAGACAAATCTGGAGTGCTGTGTCCAGTCCTGGCCTCCCTGGGACAAATGAGACATGGACATACTGGAGCAAGTCCAACCAAGGGCCACAACAATGACTGAGGGCCTGGACCATCTGATATACAAGGAGAGGCTGCGAGAGCTGGGACTGTTCAATCTGGAGCAGCAAAGGCTCAGGTGGGATCTTATCAGTGTGTATAACAACTGATAGGAGGGAGTAAAAACAGAACCGGGCTCTTCTCAATGAAATGCAGTAACAGGGCAAGAGGGAAGAATGAAAAATTGAAATACAGGAAATTCCATTTAAACATAAGAAAAACGTTTCACCATGAGGGTAGTCATACACTGGAACAGATTACTCCTAGAGTTGTGGAGTCTCCATTCTTGGACATATTCAAAACTCAAGTGGACATGGCCCTGAGCACACTGCTTTAGTTGACCCTGCTTTGAGCATGTGGTTGGAGTAGATGATCTCCAGAGGTGCCTTACAACCTCAGCAGTTCTGTGAAAACTTTGAGTTGGGCCATGATTATCCAACTACGTCCAAGCTGGCTTCAAGATTTAGGTTATGCTTATTTCAGGTCATGTTCACAAACAAACCTTTCTCCATCAGTGAAGGAAAGAAACAGTAACCCAAATCATCATGACATCTTCTTACCTCAGTCCTTGCTCCACAAAACAACTGAAAGGGGAGAAATATTTTTTAGAGAGGGTTTTTGGCTTTGATGCAACAGGACATTCCAGAGAAAAGCACCACCTAGCAGGGAGGAAAAGATGTTGAGTAATCACATAGGAACTGAGTCTTTTCAATGGAGCAGAACTTCTAAATGTGCAAGAAGTAGAAGGAAGGAGAAAGAGTTTTGCAGAAGGGTGTTTAGGAAGTGACGGTGACATTCCAAATACACTGGACTGTGAGAACCTGGTGTTGAAATGAAAGATTGCTTTAGTTGCAAGGTTGTCTTTCCGTAAATCAGTAGTCAAATACTGTGTTGAATTCTGGCCATTGTAGTTCAGAAAGGATTGAGACAGGTAGCAAAAATTATTAAGGGCTTCTAAAACGTTCTCATACAGATTAAAATTGTTTACCTTAAGAAACCTAATGTAAGGGGATGTAGTCATTGTCATAATACCAAGCCCTTATCTAATCCTTTTTTGAGCATATCAAAGCACTTTTTCAAAAGTAGAGCCTTATCCCAAATGTTCTTTACATGTGATGAGATATACAAGATAAGCATCACCCAAAAAATCTGTTGCAGAGGTGGAACTAAAAACTCACTTGTTGACTTCCAGAAGATCATTGTAACCACTCAGCCATCCTTCCCAGGGATAACAACAAGAGGACATACAGTGCAGCTGCTTCTCTCTGTAGCAAGATAACATTCAGTCAAATACATGTCAAATTCAAAATTAACTGAAGGATTTACTTGATGCTTGATGTACTTAGCCTTCAAAACTAATTCCAGTTAGGTACCAATGATGCCAAAAGCTCAACAGGATTCAAAATATGTGTGTGGAAAATATTTATAAGCATTGTAGTAAGTGTTGCAACCACTGAGAATTTTTTGAGGGACATGCACTTTCACATGTCAGCTCTTACACCAGTTTATAACACATTTAGGCACATATTTTTCACACCAGCACTTAACTATCATTTCAAGGCAGTTTGCACATAGCAGGAGGTTATTGTTAAGGTCAGAACAGCACGATGAGACACACAACTGGTCAGACATAGTGTGTAAGTGCCTACCTAGCTTCCAAATGAGGTGAAAACACTAATTAAAAGTCATAGCATAAGCTGCATGGTGTAACAGTTTTTAGTCTAAAACAGAGAAGGTAATGCTTAATCTAATCTAATCTAGTCTAATAATGTTTTATAGATACAAGCAAGAACAAATTTAAGACAGAACTGTCGGATACATTTTGTTTTGCCTGCATGTCTTTGGGTTTGTTGAAGTGCCTAATGAGAGCTATATAGATATTTTACTAGGCAGCAGTTAAACAATGACTGCTATACATTCCTGTTGCAGTTGTACAATATAGTAAAAAAGCAAGATGAGTTGTTCTGGGTTTTCTGAGCTCTGCTGCAATAGCAAATGGATCACTCTCTAAGTGTAGTTCAGAGATGTTTGTGCCTATTGTTGGTCTTTGATGGGAAGGCACAGCCTTCCTTTGAGGCCATCAGGGCCTCAGCCTGATCTCAATGTAGACCTGGAAATCTTCTCAAGATACCTGTGTTTGTTGTTGGAATTGATGAGCAGAGGCAAGATTTTAAAACACAGACACCCCATAAACCTCCCCCCTGCTTCAAAATCACCAGTCTCCTGTTTCAGAGAGAAATATGAGAAACAACTGTATGTGTCTTTCTGCATATCTAACCCTTCTTCCCCATTTGAACATGCAGTCTTTGTGTTTCAGCTGCGTTATGTGTTTGTCTTGTGGACACATACAATTCTCAGGGTTGCTGTATTATTTACCAAAATGAACCACCTTTGCCTTAGGAAATCAGTGCTCTGTATTTTTTCTCTGTTATTTCTCATAGTGTTTTTAAGTGTAAGCATGAGTTTTAATAATTTCTTTTTATTAATGTAATTTCAGAGAAAGAACGATCTCTATACTCTTTCTTCCAATGTGTCCTTCGAAGTTAAGAGCATGCCATATAAAGTGCAACCAGCAAAGCTCCCCAAAGGAAGCATAGCAGTAAGTAACTGAAAATGATATCTTTGTGTGAAGCACATGTATTTGGTCATTCTGATCACAGCTGTGAAAGTTTTTATAGATGAAAATATTGAGATCAGTCTTTCCTGTCTTTCTGGTGTGAATTCCTGATATGATACCTAAAGGAAATACCTTTATTGCTTTCTGTGGAAGTTGCTGATATATGATACTAATTCCATTTTAAAATAATTTCTTGCTGCATTAATCTGCAGACTGCTTTGTTGCGATCAGGATGGATTTTTCACCTAGAAGAAAACAAGAAATGGTGAAAGCAAGTGTGTTATTACCTTGCTTAGAGTAAAAAAAATCTGCAAGAATTTTTTTGTGCAAAATCCAGAATCTTGTTTCTGTCAGGTTTAGAGGTTTCACTCTTTTTCCGGTCAGCAGTTCTCTCACACAAACTTAGGATTATCTATGGCAACTTCTCTCCTATCTGTATTAAGCTTCTTTGATACCCTGATTTTCAGAAAGGTCTGCATATCTCTCCAGGGTTTCCACGTCACAGCACAGCAGTTGCAAATATGAAATTACCTGGTGATCCCTACAGATGTGGTTGATAGATAGATACTAAAGTACTTGCCTTATTTGCATAGAAAGATTTGCATGGCCATGGATTACTATATGAAAAAATAATCTTGAAGGCAAAGGTTTGATTTAATTGTTTGCTAGTGCGAAAGCGTTAAGTCTGGGGAGAAATTTAAAAGAATTTGCTTGTCATGGTGTCTAATACCATGGTTAAAATTCACTCTATTTCATTATTACTGATAGAAATAAGCAAAATATGAGTGCAAAATTTGATTCTACCATAAGAGTTATGTGAATTTGAAGACTTGTTGTTCTCACCTTTATAAAGATTTATCATCCATAGTCCTTTTAAAAGATAAGCTCAGTACAAATTTTTCCCAGTTAAATCCTGATGCAAATACATCGTATCAGTCTGTTGAGATGCAGTAGGGAACAGAATATTTTCTTACATGGAAAACCAACATAAAAAAGCACTTTACAGCTTGCAATGAATATATTTTAGAGGATCCAGGCTATAAAGCTTTGTTTTGAACAAGCACAGATTGAACGGTTGATGTTAATACTTGCTCTGGGGAGACACAAGGTGAATTCTCGGTCCTATATGCCCAGTGACGCCAACCTCTAACATCAGGACAACCTTGATTTTACCAGAGAGGTTTGGTGCTCAAGGCAGTATTCATACAGAAAGGTTCAAAGGCTCCAAGCTGACAGTTATACTCAGGCTCTTTTTATTAATATTTTCTTGCAGCATGTGTTCCATACCAGAAACACATGTTGTGCAGAACTCTGTTGATAGTGGTGCCTTCATCTGGACTGAAGTGCTTTACCCCAGGTGATAGCCTGCTGTTCTCAACAAGTGTCAGATGATCTATCAAATGATCAGATAAGCATTTTATTCTCTTACTCCAGCCAGTATAATGCTTGTTATTTGCTGCAGATGATTTATAACAAAATGCCTGTAATGGCAACTGTAAAATGTTGAAAAATGATAGCGCTTTTATGTCGTTTCATATCTGAACATGGCAGTGGATGCTTGCCAGCTCTACAGCTTGATGTGTTATATGCACAAGCTCTTTTGATGTTCCACTTGCAAGAAGAAATATTTGCTTGAAGTTGGGCAATGCTTAATATTTTCGCTCCTTCTGAAAAAGATCACTGGTTGTGCTTTAAAAAGTTTCCAAAGATTTATTTGGAAGTTTATGGTTTTCTTTCAGACAATGCAAGGATGGAAGTGGAATAAAGATTTTAATATTTTAAAATTAATTGTCAAAAGAATATATATTTTAAATGATCAGCTAACAACTTACAGTTTATACAGTGAAGAGAATATATTCTAAAAGAACAGAGCATATGACCTTCATTTAACTCATACAGCACTGGGTTCCAATTTTGCAGGCTGGTATATATATTTAATGTCAATTGTATAAAGAATCCCATACACATTGGTAATCTACACAGTCATGTGTATATGCTTACACATTTGCAGCACTGAGGTCTTGATTTCCATCATCACAGAATATAGGACTATAATTTGAACAGAGGGTCATTATATATAGATGTGTGAAAGGTTACCTAAACGTAAGAAAGTCTCAGTCTTTTCTAGTAGAACATTAGAGTGAAAAGGGCATCAAAATTAGCTTGGAACTTAGTGGAGCTTAAACCAAGATTCACCGAAATTAAAAAAAAAGTATTTCTATTGATTTTGATAGGCTTGGAATTACAACTACATATTGTACAACTGGTTGTATTTCCTTGCTAATAGCTGTATCATTCAAGAGAAAATTGTAGGTTTTTTCTTAGAGGCATTATTATGGTAAATGATACAATCCTATTTGATAAATTTCATGTGCAAGGTAAAATAATACTTTTTTGTTATAAAAAGTATACAGTTACAATGAGCAGTAATTTGTTCAGTTTGAATTTATGATTCTTGAGTATTGGAGTTTAATAAAAGATGATTGCTTTTCTTAAATGCTTGATGGGATCTTCAGAAGGGATGCATATAGGATAAACTGTTTGACCATTGTCCTACAGTGAGTAAAACTGATGTCAGACTAAAGCCTTTAACTCTTTTTTAGCTATTACATGGTGATGAGGACTTTAATTTTAAATGTGCTATATTCCTTATTAAATATATTTGCACAAACGTTCATAAATGTCAATATTAATTATGACTACAAGCTCAAGGGCACTTTTACATTTTATTTTGAGCATTTTTGCAGAATGTGTAAGAACATCATGCTGCCAAGGTTGGAAGGGAACATGTAGGAGTATAAAGAGTTCCCGTTTCTCAGTCTCTGTAGGTAAAATGAGTAAAGATTAGAGGAAGGTCATCATGGGCAGTAAATCTATTAAGTAACTAATTTATTTGGTAAGTTTCTTTTTAAGTGTGTATTAAAGGACAAGAGGGAAAAAAATAGCTTTGTGAGAATATCACCAGCAGACACTGCATTCGGGCCATTCTGAATGTCTGCACTGGTAAAACCTCATTCCCATCTATCCACAAGGGCCTGCTGATGAACGAGCAGCTTACCACACATGCTACTGTCTGCATTGTGCTGCCTTCCAGTGGAATCAAAGACAATAGTGAAGCTATACATTGAGTAGCACCAAAATAGGAGAAAAATTCAAACTGTACAAAAAATAGTGGCAAAAAAAAAAGATTTCTTTTATTTACTTGCAATGTGCTTTACTGTGGCACATTAAAAAAAAAAAAAAAAAGAAGTTAAATAAATTCCCCCCTGTAGAAATACTTTAATGGAGCCACAACAGTGCTTCTGAAGGTGAGACTATTAGGCAGCATCCAAGCTACGATGAGCTTGTATTTTATTTCCAATAGCAGAGAAAGGCTAACGAACTCTGAAGTTTGTCTCACCCTCATCTTGGTTCTTGAGGCAGATGGCACTCCTTGTCACCGCTTTACAGACAAAAGGTGTGAGAGGTTTGGCAGTGTGAAAAGCCAAAAGTCAGATGGCTTCTCTCAAGTCCATGAGGTGCTTTACACCCCTGATAGAGAAGCAACCACAGTTTTCACTGTTCGCTATAAGAAAGTCTTCCAGCCCTGAATGGAGAGGAAAGCCAACATGTATCTTACGTACAGTGCCAACACACAACACTTGTGTAAAAATTCCACTTCTTCATATTGACTGCCTTAGATGAAAACAGATAAATCCCCCCAAAAACGTTTCCTGGCTCTGATCCTGAACTACTAAACCTACCACATGGAGAAGAACAGAAATCCAAGCCGAATAATGCAAACTTGTGTTAAATCAAAATCATATTTAAAACTGTTGTGGACAGCATGGGGTGGAGAAGGAACAATTTTCTGTAGAAATGGTGAAATGAGGCAGGCAAAACTGAAGGGATGCTTTGTTTCTTTCTTTCCCTCCAGCTTCTGCCTCAGCTCTGTGGGTGTTCAGGACTTGCAGTGTCAAACTGTTCACTGGGAATTGCTTTAGTAGCCATGCGAGTCTTTGTACACAGTATAAAACGTGGCAGCCCAGGGGCGTTGTATACTACTGGTAATGCACACAGACAGGAGTGAGACTGACAACTACAAAAAACCCTCTGCTCAGGAAATAAATCTCAAGCACTTAGCACAACCCTTGCCTTGCTTTCAAAAACCCAAGACAAAGACGGATTCATGGGAAAAGGATGTGGGTGAGGCAAGATGGTTTTAAGATTTTAGCAAACCATCTTGTTTGTGGCACCACAGCCTTTGCCAGCAGAGGAAGTGCACGGTGTGGATGAGTTGGGATTTTTAATCTATTTCAGTTTTTGCTGTCTCGGGGCCCATTAAATTTTCATCAGCACTTTCTAACTCTTGTGTGGTATGTGATCAGGTCTTCAAGGTTTGCCTCAGGGCAGCATTCATGAGGATTTTCAGGCAGTAGAAGGGAGATGCTTTCTTCCTTGGACGGCTGAGCTCATTGCTTGCTACAGGCTTCATGCATCTCCGCATCCTTTCTGATTTCCCTGGCCACATAAGCCTTTTACTTGCATTCATCTTTTTCCCTAACCAGTTTTTCTCTGGGAAGAATCTTTACAGACAGGTCAGATGACCGTTTTCTCATTTCTCTGCCCATGCATTTTAATGGCAGATACAATACCACTCTGAGACACAAGGAAAGCCATTCAAAAACATTTTGTCCTTACTAAATGAGTGCTGCTCTTGGTGAAGCTAATGATACAGAGAGTCTATGAAGTTCTACAGTAGTTAAGAAGCAACCCAAAGAGGAGCCTGGGGACGGGAATGGTTTCCCTGCAGTGACGTAGTTGATCACTTGATCACACCGGCAAGATATCTGTTGGGACCCGGGGGTGCGATTTTATGGGTCTTTTTACTAATTCTTTTTGACTCAAAATATTTTTTCTTGCTTTAATTGGCTAACATATGACTTCTTTGTATATGTTATCTTTTGAAGTCTTTTGGAGTAATAACTATTTACAGCTGCATCAGAGAAACTTATTAGCTGAATGTGTTTGTTAGATCAACAATGGTATGGCCAGCACTGCAAGCATTTCATCTTGGGGATACAGGTCAATGTCAAAGTGCTAACTCCAGAAGGATTGGGCAGTGTCTTGGAATTTTCTGTGTAACCCTCACTGTAAGCTTTGGTAGAAGGCAAGTCGTATCCCACATACATAAGTGTTTGTCCGCAGTTTCAACTATGATCTGTGTCCCACAACAGTGAGGAATACTATAAAAGAAATATTCAGCAGGTGACCTCAGCAGACGGCCATCTTTCTAAATGCTGTGTCAGAGTAGGGGACAGTTGGCTGCACAGATGATATAAGTGAAAAGGACTATTCCAAAGGGTCTTCCAGTTCAGCATGACAGTAGCTGGGAGACAGATCTGCTGGTGCTTGCAGAATGAAATGTCTGAGAAATTATGCTGATCATGAGAAACTGTGAGAGAGGATCAAGGAGAAAAGTGAGAGAAATGGAATTGACTTTGAACTGGACTACAGAGTCATGTCCAGTCTTCAAACTTAGGATGCTGTTCCATGAATGAATAAGTATAGTGTTGCGCTAAATTTCAAGTGCAAATAGCACCTGAATAGCAAAAAAAAAAAAAAAAAAAAAAAAAAAAGGGACTGGGAAATAGATCGTTCATTCTTGTAATGAAAAAAATAATTTCCATCTGTCACATACTTATCGTGTTTAAGGGAGACTAGCAGTAAATGAGTAAATGAAAGAGGTCCAACAGAAAACCCCAAAGAGAAATAACTTCCTAGACTAACAATAGAGAGGAAGTTCATCAAAATAAACTGAACTGAAGGGACACAATTGTGGCTGAGGGGCTAAGGAAAGCTCAAACTGAGGAGCCTTCCAAGCAGAGTCTGAGAGCGTAGAATAAATTTGGTACAAGGTGTGGAAGGGAGAGTGAGGACAAGGTGACACATGTGGGTGGCCCCAGAAGGAGAAGGACAGAAGGGTTATTACTACTCTTTGTTGAGATGAAGGTCTAAAGAGAGAAATTTGCTGAGTCAATTAAAACCTTTCATAACTCATGTTATACGCACCTGCTGCTTTCTAGAGCCTCGGACAATAAGAGGGAGCGTTTCATGCTTATTTCTCATTTAGGTAACAATCTGCATGCTTGGCTTCTTTTAAGGACCATAACATCGTACTGCGCATTGGGCTTTGTGACAGGGACAATGCACTCTGCGTGAGCTTCATTTTGGACTTCTTAGCTGTAATGCAAGTCGTAGAAAAAAATGTATACTGGTTTGTCAACAGAAATTAAATTGAGAATAATGTAGCTGGTATCTGTTGTGGTTTGAGTTAAGAGTTTGGGCTGAAGTCAAACGCTGGTGCAGAGTAATTCAATGTAAGTCTGTTGTACTGGCCTAGGCTGTACCTGCATACATGTGAGTAGAGTTTTCCTCCTTGAATCTTGAAGCATCTGCACAGAGGGTATTTTTTGCTTCTCTGTTAAGTGAAAATGATTTGTTTGTCTGATACAAGACTTTTGTATATGCGCGAATCCCATTTCTAGTAATTATCATGAGCAAGTGGGAAGGAACTTGTAGTAAATGAAGCAAACATGGGAGAATTCCAAGCAATATGTGTTTCTAATCTGCAAAATGTTATTGAAGTGGATGCTTATAACCTCTGTATTCTACCATCAGATGTGCTTTACTTGATTGATTTTTGTTCATTTAATATATTCTTTTCATTTCAGATCAGAACATCTGTCATTTGGTCCACTCCAAATGTCTCCTTTGTAATCCCTTTATGGGTTATAATTCTAGCAATACTTCTTGGACTACTGGTACTAGCAATGTTGACCCTAGCTTTATGGAAGGTATGTTTCATTATTACTGTTATTTTTGTTGTTAAAAAACCCTGAAAGAGACTGGAAGACACTAACAGATAAGAAAAAGAGAGGCTGGAATTTTGTGATCTTTAACAGTTTGGAGCAAAAGCAACAATACATGTGTCTTGTTTGTTTTGGCATTTCTGACATGCTAGTGTCACTGACCTTTATGGAGGGAACTTGTTTTCAAAGTCCTTCTTTATTATTAAAGTCTGGTTATAAATGGGCATACAGAGTTTGGCTCCATTTCCCAAGACCTATGATCCTCTTTTTCAGGATGCTTAGGTTCAAAAAGAAGTGACTCTAACTTTGTTTTCTCTGAATACTTCAGGAATTTCCAGTTTTTGTCAGCATGTAACAACACTCCCAGCTTTGAGAATTAGATTTCAGAAGTTTTCCTTTTATATAAGGATGTCATATCTTCTGTTTTCAAAATTTTCTAGCTCTGTGTTGGTTGTTACACTCCTCCTCACAAGTTTTAAGACAAGTTACTGGAAACTTATTTTTCGGCCATAGTCTCAGTTGTTGTTAAAAAAAGAAAAAAAGTTAAAATAACTTCTCAAATTGGGATATGGCTCATCTGCCTTTAGCTGCCTACAGGTTATAGGTTAGCTGTCTAGCCTGTGCTACTTTTTCAGATTCACCTATACAGTTAACAAAAGCAAAAAGCTATGTCTAAAATATGAGAGGATGAGAGAAATGATCTTTGGCGTTACTCTCCTTTGACCTCTCGTGAAGCCTACATAATTTTGACCTTTTGACCAAAAGGGTAACTTTTAAGCAGTTAAGTTAGGTGAGAGGAATCTCACCTTTAGTAATCATTAGTCTAGGTCACAACCCTGTCCTGTGCACATTTCCCAGCACATCTTCCACCTCTTTTATTGTTACTATCTGTCAATCTAAATATCTTTTCTGAATGAGTGTCTTGCTGATATGTAATTAGCAGTTTTCTCATTAGAGTCAGGCAGTATCAGCATTCAAACCAACTTTACATCTCCTGCAATTTTTAAAGCTCAATGCACCTAAAACTTTCATTTTTCATAGGGAATGATTTGAATAGAAACAAAAACGCTTCACAGTCTATCAGCCTGCCATGGGTTGTGCCTGACCTTTCAGGTTGACTGAGTGAAGAATGAAATGCAGCTGAGTCTTCCTGTGGTTGTCTTACCATGACGCTTTTGTATCTGTTGTTTGTTTTCTGCAGTGTGGCTTCTTTGACAGAGCTAGACCTCCTCAAGATGACATGGCTGACAGGGAACAGCTGACAAATAACAAGACTACTGATGCATAGAGGAAGAGAGTGACAGTTCAAGTCAGAATCCTGCCTGAGACTAGAAACATGATGAGGATTAAATGAAGGCTTCTTTCCACCAGTCTTCCTTTGTACCTGCAAGTGATGTGGTGTCGTAAACTGATCTATGCAACGTTCTGAGAGCGTGCCACATGATGGCCATCCTTGCCAAAGAAAGCAGCTTTATCACTGCCTTACAAACATACTCACCACTGAACAGAATGTTTATCCCAAATTCCAGTCTACATTTCAGCAGATGCTTTTGAACACGTGTGGTATACTGAGGTGCTTCCAGAACAAGCCCACATCTCCCAAGGAGAGAACACCTCCATTGCTGTATTGTCTAGAAGATGGACCAGGACAAAACTTCTGAACGCTACTGTATCATGCAGAATACCTTTGACACCTCCCTAAGAATAAGAACTTTTATGAAATTATGTCTCAGGGAGACAAGCAATATATCAGTACTGTGAAAGTACTTCTGAAAAACAAAGGTAGTCTATGAAGAACTTTATAGATAGGGCACAATAATTTATTTTTCCACCTTTTCAGGATAAGTATCTGATATAATCATCAACTTAGATTTTGAGACAAGAAAGTAAAAAAATAGAAATCATGTACTTACCTTGCCTGTAAATAGAAAAGTAAGCCCATTGTACACACAGAACACATCTTTCTTGGCTATAAAATGTTTGCAAAGCAGAAGATTTATGCAACATTTTACAAGACATATGATAAACAAGTACATGTTGTATCTCTTTCAACGCAAAGCTGGCAGTATCACACCCAGATAACTAAATCCATGCACAGTGTAGCACAGAGGGAGAGTTGTCCCCTCATTGCTGATGGCTGACATCTGTGCAGATGGCATGGGATACAGCCCCTTGTGAAACACTGATTTAAATTATCACAGCCACACTGGTAATCTTAAGAAGGCTTGGGGGTTTTGGGCTAGGATAAATTTTCTTTGTTACTTTGTTGAAATGGCCTCTTAAAATGTAATGGCTACTGCCATTGTATCTTCTGTTTAATGTGTATTGTAGACCCTAATGCTTTGTTCATCTAAAGAAATCTTTGCCTTTTTTTTTAATTTTATTTTACAGCCTACAAGCTGCCAGCCTATTTAAAGTGTTCGTTTCAACAAAGTTTAGGGCTGAATAGAATTATTTCTTAAGAAAAGCCTTGCACGGAAGGTGGGCTGTATTTGTATTTATGCAGAAAAATATGATGCCAGTGGCCAAACGTGAACAAAAAGAAGGAAAGTTATTTTGAGGTAAAGAGCAAAAATAATATACATTTAGGATTTTTTTTTTTTTTTCTGGATTGAGGATTCCGAAGGAAGAGAGGCTTCATTCTTTCTCTTCCATCAGCAAATGATCCTTATCTCAGCAGAGGCTCTAAGCTCTGATCTGTGCAAATTTGTGCCAGAAAGCTTGAGTCTTAGAGTGCTACGAGTGTGGAACTATGTATATTGTGTAAACTTCAGGAGGGATTGTTCATTTTCTGAAACAAACACCACACTTTCTTTTCCTGAGTTGCTTTTCTTTCCAATCCATCTCAGCTTCTTAATTGGCAAATGGGCTCATCCATTCTGCCACTGCTTGGCTGCCTTTAGATAGCTGCCCTTCTGCTTCCTGAGACTTGGGGACAGAACTAACCATGAGACATTGTCCCTTCTGTCAGTCTGGCAGGACATTTTACAGTTTTACCATTTCTTGCATGCAGGCTGAGCTGTGAAATTGAAGTGGGATCTAGGGAACTTGAGAAGATGTGTTCCATGTTAATATCTAAAGCAAATTTGCAAGAAGACCATTATGGATTCTTTAGCTTTAGGAGTGTCTGCTGCTGATAAATAGCACCACAAAGCAAGCCCGTCCCACATTTGCACACCTCTGTATCCCATACATTCCAGGCAAAATCATCCTCTCATAAAAAAACAGTGAGCTTCTAGCTTTTGTAAATATTGAATTGTTGTGTGTAGCAGCTTCTCAAATAAGATCAGCTAGCTCATTGCAGTCACATCATCTGCACAGCTCCTACTCTGATGCAATAGCACCATAAGAAGATACTGAACATAGGACTTTTATATGTGCAATACTTTATATTACTTATATACCTGAAGCATGTTTACACTGGCATTTGTGGTTGTTTTTTGAACTTTTGAATATACTGATTAATGATTACAATAAAGAACAAAGAATAGGAAAAAGAAAGAAAAAAAACAAAACACCACAGCTCTGTTTAGCATTTGTTGCAATGTGTTTTCAATCCTGCATTGCTCTGAGGATGGGACTAGGTGACCTAATAAGTTCTTTGCAGTTGTAGCATCTATGGTTCACTTTTGAGCAATTATTCTCCATTTCAATGATGGGCAAAACATGTTCAGATACTAAATTTAAACCAAAAAGAAAAGAACCTCAGTGACTGCTGGGCCTGGCTGGAATCCATTGGCTGCAGCTGTGTAATGTCACTGGAAACCAAATTAGAGGCACATGATCTGACAAACAGTTACTTTGAGCAAAACTTTGTTTTATATTTCTACATCCTTGTAGATTAAACTTCCCCCGTGGAAATGTCTGGAGCCGTGTGCTGTCAAGGACTGTAGTCTTGGGTCCCAGAGTTGTGGATAGCTTTGACTGCAAATTGCAAACAGCTTTGCAAAGGAGATTTCTGTGTTTCAGTGCTTGCCAAGAGTGTTTATCCCCTGGGGAGATTGCATCCTGGATGTGGACACCAGCAGGCAGTTGACATAATCTTTCCCCCAGTATATTAGTAATGTGCTGCACGATAACCTCTGCCACATCCCTACATGACTGAACTTTTGTTTCAGTGATGTCAGCCTTGTAATGAGTTACTAAATGCAGCTTTCTGTAAAAGTAATTCAGCCTTACACATCCAAATGTATGTCGTGAGCTGCTAATTGCTGAGAATACAGCAGTAGTTGGGAGAACAGAAAAAATAGCAGGTCACTTTATAAATTAAAACCTCTTAAACTGTTTATTGCTATGACCACCACATCAGTCTAGGAAACAGAGAGACATTCATCTTTCAGTTCACATGCTTCTCACCGAGTTTGAGAAATGCTGTCCAGCTATTTCATCATACAGCAGAATTTTAAGAGTGTCAAGGGTCAAGTGACATTTTCTGTTTTATGAAAATTTCAGAATGTACATAACAGGAATCAGTACATTTGGATATGTTGCCACTTACGGATTTAATCTTTAAAGGTATTTGGCAAACACAATTTTCATTTAACGACAAGCTTGTTAAGAATTTTCTCTTGTCACCATTCTGTAACTCATTTACCATTTTTCTGTCTTCTCCAGCGTTTTTGCCCTGACAGCTTTTCCAGGTTTCCCACATTAGACATCTCTTAAAAATGGCACTGATTTTCTCTACCTTCCACTGTGACTTTTTCATCCATTAGCAAGAAGGATCTCCTAATGGGCATGGCACACATTAACTAAAAAGCCTTTTGAGAACCAATAAAACACCTAGAGATATGCAGGGGAGAGAAAGTCCCAACCGGCTATTGGCTATGGGATTCCACAACACTGTAGCAAACTTTTTTCATTAAATGCCATCTGACACACTGCCTTTAGGAATTATGAGTGAGTGTTTTATTTATGATTGTTGGCAAAGATCCATATTAAAATGTAGTGTAATGGTAGTGCCTCTTGACAATAAAAAGTCTTGAATTTAGCTTATGCAGGCGCCATGATGTGACACAGCAGGAATGCTTTTAATATTGAAGGACTGTTCTCATTTTGCCTGCATGTTGTGTTTGGGGGGAACTTAACTATTCAAGATGCTACCCTACTGTACACAGTGATTTTTAGAAAAGAAGAATGGAAGTAATTGTTCAACTCACTTTTCAGATGGTTTCATTTGCTTTAATCATGTTGCATCTACTTAACCGATGCACCACATTTCATTTGCTGTGTATTGTTCTTTGTTTCAGTAATGGTTTGCAAAGTGGATTTCAGCAACTCTTTCCAAAACTGCTCTGTGTCAGGCAGGACTGCTTTTCCAGAAACAAGCTCAGGATCACAGCAGCAGAGCAGGATTCAGGATGCCATGTGGAATGGTCAGTGCATTGCAAAGCCCAGCTTACTTTTCAACATTTTGCCCAAACTCATATTCAGAGTCATATTAACAAACCATCAACCTTAGATTCCCATTTCTCCTGTGCCTGCCCTCATTTATCATCACTGTAAAGACCAAATACCAAGCAATCCTGACAGCAAAGCTTGGGAGGAGGAGGGCACACTTTAACCTGCACAAGAGAAATAAAAGGCAACCAAATCAAGTGCATGGCAAAAGCAGAAACAGCATCTGTCTTCTGATGCTCTCCCAGTCATGAAGGTTAATATTTTCCATTTATCACATTAGACCTACAGCATCAGAAAATAATCTCTGAAGTTGCGAAGAGTTTCCATGAATCTCATATCATATCCGTTGTAGAAATTTTACATTTTGAAGTATATATGATAGTTCTTGACTCTTCAAATAGCCTTGCTGATTGGGGTTTTTTGTTATTTTTTAGTATTTTAGTAGCATTTAGGAAAAGTCAGGTCAGCATAGTAGAAGCTGAGAAAGAAAATAGGTTTAAACTAGCAGTGAAGTCTAACAGGAGGCCCAGGCTTAGATCTAGACTTTCCATTTTTAGGCACAGAATAGGCATCGGGAGATATCTCAGGTGTCTGCTAAGTCTTCCAAGGGTGCTATTGGCTTTGTTATAACAAACACTCCCATGCCAACTAATGTGGAAATCAGAAGATTTTATTTGTAAAGATCCAACAGTTTGTCATGCTCTGCTATATACCCTGTATATGAGAACAGGCAGAGCATGGGTTAAATGTACCATTGAACTATGCAGTGGGATGAGACATTCATAGTTTGACTCAGTACACCAGAAAGAACCTTTCCTGTGAAGGACAAAGACTGAATTTTCTCAGTGCCTAAAATAAGGAAAGATTTGTTTTTGTAGAGGAGAACATGACACCATGGAAGCACTGCCCTTCAAGCATAATGGGTACAAGTATAAACACAAGGTGGCTGGGCACAGGGGACTTAAGGAATAAAGGAGGCTGCAGGACACTACGTTAACTGTAAGTTACTTAGAGGGTAGGGCTAGGAGGTTCTAGAGGAGAAATAAAATCTTTAGACACACAAATGTTACCACAGAGTAGGTCAGGAATGACAAAAAGGTTGATTAGTAAGACGGATGGATTGGAAATAAAGCTCAGCTACAGCAGATGAGGAGAAGTTGTGACCCCAGAAGGTAACAAGACTAATGCTTTACCACAGAGATTTTTTTTCACAGTGACCAGCTGATTAATTGGTCATACAAAGTTTGAGGAAGGCTATTCCCCTAGTAATTAGATAATGAAAGGAAAAAATATCTCTGCAGCTGCGACAGAACTATTGAGTTATCTGTGAATCCCTCTCATTCGTAAATGAAGGGCTGTATTCACTTCATTGACTTTGAGAGAAGGAAGGAGGTGGCAAAGACATGACTTGAATTTGTTCCAATGTCTGCTGTTTCAAAGTGACTGTTCCAGTATTTGCTGAGGCTGTATGGCATCTTTCACTGGAGTAGTACACACTGTGCTATCCAAAGGTAATAGGAAGACATTTTTTTCAAACCAGTGAAAACTAAATCTTTTCTGGAAACAAGACACTCGCTAACAGATAGATGCGGCAGGAGCACAGAGCAAAGGGGAAGGACCATGTTCTTCCCTTGGTTGGGCTACTCCAACAGCAGCTGTGGCTGCCTGGGAAAGCTCCACACTCTGCAAGAAGCAGCTGCTCTCACAAGAGCGGAAAATCCTGACACTATAATCATTCGCAGTCCTTTGGATGTATCCCCTCTGCCCTGAAAATTTCTGGAGCATCTTGCTCTGCTCTGTTGGATGCTGCTTGCTTAATGCTATATGCTCCGTCGGCCCCTCCACACTCAACTGGTTTGGATCACAGAGATTCAATGCCATCTCCTTTTCATCTGCTTCTTGTTTAAAAAACTGAGGGTATCTCCTGTCTCATGAACGTATCTGCAACTTTTCGGTAATTCCCACATGATTGATGAGAATACGTTCTGCTTGATTTTGGGGGAAAGGGGTATTTAGTCTCCACCCCACTTTTCTAATGTCCATATATACACAAAAAGTCAGTCCTATGGTATCTATTACACATTATTTCACTAAGCAACCAGCCAAGTCTTTGTTCTGTAATTTAGTAGAACAAAGTAAGCCTGAACTTGACCTTCCAGCCATTTTAAGCAAACAACATCTGTGTGAAGCCATTAGGTTTCCGATACATTGACTCATTGAGCAAATCTGCAAAACATGTTGTGGGCTATTCAGTGTCATCGCTGCAGTTGGTATGCCATGCCAAGCATATACTGATCTTATGTACATTATGTTTAGCTGTTTTTATTATCTCAGAGGTGGGTTTTTTTGGAGAGTGGAAATGAAATACAGGGGAAAAATGTGAGTTTTCTTCATCAAGCATGCTGAAAAAGAGCCAGCAAGCTTTTAACTACCATCCCCTCAGTTAGCCCTCCAAAAGGACCTCCTAAGGAGGTCCTTAGAAGAGGAGGTGGCAGCAAGGGGTACGAGTGCTACCAAGGAGGAGCAGTGGCCAGAGAGATGTGGATCAGCTCCAGTGCGTGACATTGCCCCAGGCCTGGTGTGGATGGGGCTCCCTTGGACTCTGTGCTTGGCCTCCCCATTTCCTCCCTGCACTCTCTTCCTCTGTCTCGCTGTGTGTGCCTTGCTCCTTCCCACAGTCTGGGGGTCACCCACCCTCCAGCCACCCCGGTACCTCCTCCCTGCACTTCCAGCCACGAATCCCTCCGTGCTGCCCACATCGCAGCAGCAGCAGCTCCCCTGGTCTCTCCCCAGTCCTGACCTCACCAGTTGTTCCCCGTCCCTGTGGTGTGATGGAGCCCCAGCTTGGCACCACAGGTCTCCCAAAGGCTGGCCTCACCCCATGGCAACACCCCGCCTCCTCCCCAGGGAGGCTTGGGCAGAGCCCAGTCCTGTCAGAGAAGGTACAGCCACCATGTGATTCTCACAGGGCTGCTCAGTGGTCACATGAGGAACAGCTTGCCATGGTTCTGTCATCACAGATACCCAAGTGCATATTGGGAACGGCATCCCCAAAGTTACTCATATCCTGCTGTTTCACACACACATACACCTTCTTGATGATAAACCATCTCTCCAGTCTTCTCTTGTTGCTCCATGTAACATCTCTTGCCCCATGTTTCTTTCTGCTCCTCATACTCCATGTCTCAGGACAATGTCCTGGCCTGTTCCTTGCAGACCACCCCTCAAAACAATGTCTTCCAGTGACCTTTCCTTAGCTGAGCTCTGCTTGCTCCTCTTGGCTGCTAACGCAGGCCCCATCTCTGAAGCTGCCCATGTAATATGTACCCTGGAGTTTTATTAACATCTTCCCCACCACCACCCCAGGCCCTACAGCTTCCTCTGGGGCAACCACTGCTGCCACCATCCATCAGGGATATGGGAGGGAAGGGATGGCCTTGTGCTTGGGTGCTGGGCCAAACTTGGACAAACACTGTGTGTTGGCTTGGCCACAAACTTCATGTAATTTTGGACAGAGCATGTCATCCCTCAAGTCCTCATCTGCAGCAGGGCCACCAAAGAACAGTGCTGGATATGTCTTGCAGACAATAAACTCTTCCGATGGAAACCAGGTCTCTCCTGTTTCTCTAAAGCTGAAGCAGACTTACAATACTGTATCAATGCCGAATAATGCCAGCCCCGAGGGAGCAGTTACTGCAAGTTCAAGTGCCTGTATTGGAGAAGAATGTGACTGCTCCTTTTCTTTCCCCACAGACCCGAGAAACCATATAGGGTTATTTTTTAGCTGCTTATGCCTGCTTTATTAGGGGCACAAGTTATAACTGCTGAAATACAGTAACACCAAACTGATGAAGAAAGTAGTTGTGAGTACTGTGATTGAAGCTATTTATTCCTTTCCGGCCTGCTGAAAAAGTCTGCTCATTCCATTATCATCAGTCCAGTCACATATAAAGCTACTGAAATATCATACAAATAGTTTTCCAAGCTGTTGTGTAGAACAATTCTGGTAGGAAGAACTAGTAACATTAAATACTTCTCTTTTCGACTTTGGATCCATGGATACCAAAGGGAAGAGGCTTGCTTTTCTTTTGAACAAAAGATTATCTAGGAATTACATGTAATTTCTAGAACTTCTCAACAAGTTACTCTGGAGCTTTTCAGCGATAAGTTATAAATGTAGAGCCTTGCCTTTGCTCTACTGCACACCCGAGTGTTGCCTTTTTTGCCTCTGTAACAAAAGGGATGCACAGCCCAGAATGGGGGTACAGATACATTAACAGCCACAAATCAGATCATCAAAGAGGATTTTGAGGAAGTAAAGCATGTCCCTGAGCAACATCCAGGCTGGGGTGTTAACTCAAGTAAGTAGTAGTTGAAGGTAAAGTGACTGGGGCACTGAATCCCTGGCTGCCCTCTGAAAAATCAGACCTGCCTGAAGCTGAGCAGTCGGAAATATGATACCGTGTGAAAATCTTGGCCCAGGGAGGGCTTTCGTTAAACTTAGCAGGATCGCTTCATATTGGCATCCAAAGCTGCTATGAAACCACCATCAGCAGAAGAGGGTGGAAGTGGGGCCTTTGTGTTAATGTTGTATTTTCTTGTTTTGGCTGGGTTGCGTCACAGATATAAAGATGATGTCTAAAGCCTTCATGAAAGCTGTCTTCTCAGCATACTGACAATGACGTCTACACCTTAAAATGACTGGTAAGAGAATCAGGACCTTCATTTGGCCTCCAAGTCCTGAACTTTTGCTCCCATAAATAGCAGGCACCAGTAAGCAAATAACTCAAATGCTGGTTCTCAGAGTAGAAAAGAAGCATTTTTTTGAACTGTCTACTGTCTCAACTGTTTCATTGAACTGTTAAGTGCTTCCACCAGGGGCTGTGGGGGAAGTGCAGAAATTGGGTGTTGGCATGCCTGCACTGTGTGCTAAGCACAGAGCGAATCCGTGGCATGGAAGGCCTGCATTTCAAATATAAAATATGGAGCAGCACATGGATATAATAAAACAGGAAGCGTACGGAAACAATGACATGATTATGAACAGCATAATAAGCAGTGGTCATAGCACACCAGGGCCATAAGCAGACTTCCTATTCTGGAATATGCCTAAATAGGGCATCTTAATACCTAAATAGCAGTCATCTGGCCCATCAAGACAATCCAGAGCATTTCTCCTAGTTACTCCAAGACTTGTACAACCAGTGGTGGGTTTACTCTCCAGCAACTCCCATGAGCCCATCTGGCAACACTCGATTCTGGTGCCAAGGAGGAAACAGCAGGTGCCAACTTCACCTTTTTTTCCTGCATCGTGGAGGGCTGAGGCACTGGGTGACACTGGGATGTACCCTCCCAAGGCCACATCTTTTCCCCACCCCAGGATGGTCCCCTCTCCCTGGGTGCTAGAAGGACACTCGCTCTCCTGAGGGTCCTGGGTGTCCAGCATACTTTTCTGCACCAGTGGTACTGATGCTATGGGTGGGGGATGAAGCCTGTGTCTCTTCTCAGACATGTTCATCATCTAGTTATGCTCTGCTCCTGAGAAATAAATGGTTATTCATATCTTGATGGGTTGAATAAAGCCTAGTATCCACTTTTTCTTCTTTGTGGAGTGCTATAGCCACGAGGCTGTTACACATGCAGTATCCTTTTCTCCTTTGGTCCTTTCTTGAGCCTGTCATTGTCCAGCACGATCTGAGCAGGCTCAGTGGCTTCGGCCCTCCCACAGACTTTAGTGTATTCTGCACCAGTTGCAAAAACCCTGGCAATGAAATGCTCATGCTGATGCACATCTGAGTATGTGAAATAAAGTGTGAGCATCTAGTGGAAGCTGCAGTAGAATAAGCACTGTCAAGGTTGGATACCTCTGTGGCCTGGCAGCCCCAATGAATATGTGGTACAAATTGCTCTGTTGAACTAAGGCTCCTGGATTTCTCTTAAATCAGCCTTAGGTTTGCTAACAGTCAGTCTACATGTGGTCCCTTGCCAATAACAAATGAACTTGAAGAAGCCTGGAATTACAAATATTTTGTTTGAGATTCCCAGTGAATGCCTTGGAAAGTTTACAGCCTTGCTGTGTTCCACTAATCATTTAAGCATTTAACTTGTCAGATGCTCAGAAGTTCACGATTTTTGTGTTTCTTTCCTGAACATACTGGCCAAAATTTTTCCAATTTGACTGCTCAAAATAAGCACCTGTATTTGTATGTAGGCACCTAAATCAATGCTTTGCTTTGCCACACTCTGAAAATCAGCCACTCTAGATACCTACACATGGCTTTAGGGACCTAACTTTTGGCTGCCAAATTCATGTTTGTGATACTTTCACATGTTTTTAATAAGAATCTAAACATAAACCAGACCAAAGTAAAAGAGAAGGGGGGAAAGAAAGAAAGAAAAACAATACTCTGTAGGATATCTATGTGTTGACATAAAATATGGAATAATGCCTGCCTATTGCATCTGTGTATGCAGATTTGTCTTTCAAACATGAATTATTGAATCAGTAGTTCAGACTGTCCTTGGAAGAGATTTACCATACCTCACACCTACCAAACCAGCAGGCTCCAGACTGAGATGTTTTGCAGTGGCAATTCAGGTGTCCATCACACCCCAGCAGAAGGTCTTCAGTTGCTCACATGTCCTTACTTCTATTCCTGGGCCTTCTCAAAAATGAAGTTTGGTGTCGCTGATGAGTAAAAGTTTTCATGTTTTATGTTCCTATGCTATTGTCTTAGTGGTAACTATTCCTGGACAAGAGAATTGTGTGTCCACATCTTCTAAAGCTTCCTTTTGGGGCTCATTTCACCAAAGGGTGAAGGAGCAGCAGCCCAAGGGCAGAGGTGATCTCGGGGCATCAGCCCCACTTTGCAAACTGACAGCCTCAGGAGAGCTTCTGGGAGACGAAAAAGTTAATGGTATGATGCCACATTTCGGGCAACATGTAGGAGGTGTCAGGTATCAGTGGCAGCAGAAATTACTTGGTTCAGCTATTTCATGTCAATGTTGTTTGTTGGGGTTTTTAGTTTTTTGTTTTTGTTTAATTTACCAATGTGATAGGCTCATTGACTTACCTGCAACCTCAGGAAAAGCTAAATATCTGCCTGAATGTCCCTTGACAAGCTGTGCTTTACCCCTGTATAAAGGTTTACACTTACTTCTTGCAGCTCCTCTCTTGGCTTGGTTGGTTCTCTGGGGAAGGGCACAGCTGCAAGCGTGCCTGAGCAGGTGTGGACACAACTCCTTGGGGTGGAGAGCAGAGGCTGGTGATTTTGGTTAAAAGACAGCGTACCTCAATCAGCACTTCATATTTACCATGATGCTGTTACCACAAGGCCAAAATAGCAGACCCAACTGTGGTCCCCTCACCATTTCCCTTAGTCATAGTGTCAGATAGGGCTCCCAGGCTGTCAAACTAAAGGTGTTTTACTGTTTTGTCAGGCCTAGGCAGAAGTTTAGCTGCAGTGACTGTCTAACCATGAAAAGTGGGAAGTGTTCTTCACACAAAGACTGGAAGAGCATTGCCTATGGCCAAAACAAAGTGAAATCCAAAATTATGACCGTACTCCCACCAGAACACTTAAGAAATGTGAAAATGGAGTGCTTTCACTGTGTACCTTCTTCCTGCACCAGAGAGCATCTACAGAGACATATGAGAGATGTGGAGCTACCCCAGCCTTGTATGTACATGTTTGCTGTGATCAAAACCTCCCAGGCAGGATATGTGCAGCACCTTCAGACTTTCATCTGGCCAAGAGTTCGCAGCAGGAGCTACAGAGGCCACAGAGCTTCTTACTTAAGCCATAAATTGAGGCAAGGATTTCCCTCCCTGTGTAAGCACCAGCACACACACACTCCTCTCCCATGCAGTGTTAGCCAAGAAGATGAATTTCACCCAGACAGAGGCAGCTGATGGGGTTTAGCACTTCTACAGCTTTGTGTGTGTGACTGTGCTCACTGTCTCCAGTCAGATGTTGTAAAAAGCCTTCTTCATTCTTTACATTCAGTACTCCTCAGTTTGGTTTATACCCATCAAAAATCTTTCCCATGTTTTTCTTCCTTACAAGGAAAATAAACTTGTAAAGAGGGAGAAGTGAAGGGTTACATCTGGAGAGAGTTATGGCTGTGGCTCAAAGGAACAACTGGAATGTCTGTAATGCGGAAATTTCTTCCTCTCAGCCATTTTTCTCCTCTTCTTGGGAAGGAGAGAGACATGCTGCTGCTGTTCAAGACCCCAGTCCAAATTCCAGTGAGGGACTGCAACAGCATCCCTGCTGAGAGCATGGGTGGTGATGTACGTCAGTACAACCCACTCAGCCTCATGAGCATCAGCAGGAGCATCTCAGCATCAGAAACTTTACCACCCTTGAAGCTAATTATAAGAAGCCACCGTCATAATAGTAGCAGCAAATTTTATAATTGGCCAATTCTGTTATTTTTTGGTATGCATTTCTGACAAGTGGAGTGCTTGCAGACCCCACTGAAGTCAGCTGGCATTGGGGGTGCTTGGCAGAGAAAAAGACCCTTTGCATAGATGGTGACTTGGAGCTCAGAATTACCGAGTTTGCCACAGCCTCACAAATCCATTCATCTGTTACAGATGCTACTTTGGAGGGTGACATATTCCACCTTCAGGCTCAACTCTGAATTTTGAGGATTATATTGGATGAAGAGATAAAAAAAGAAAATACTTTGCTTTGGTGTAAATTAGTGATGTGAAGCCTGAGGAAATACAAGTACAGAGGATCCAGCCTGCATCTCTTGCACATCTAGGATATCTGCCTGACTGCAGTTCTCAAGGCTTGTTTTTTTTTGTTTGTTTGATGAAGGTGAATGGCAAGAAACCACTTGTTTCTTGGGCTGATGTTGTTTGTCATTAAATATTTTTTAAACAAAAACTTTCTGATCCTGAAGTTCAAGTGTTTATCTGCATCTGGTTTTACTTTTCAATCCCTCTTTAAAAAGCAGAAACTTGCCCAGATACTTAAGTGCTTAAAAACAACAATTTATAAGTTTGTTAGTTTATAAACAAACTAATTTTGAAATAATGAAAGTCAGAAGAGAAAAAACAATCTGTGAGGCAATAACATCTATAGTCATAAATATATTTTTTCCATTCATAATGCCTGAAGTATTTGTAATGTACAATATCCTGCACACTGATCCTGTTTTGCTTTTCCCACAAGCATGCCAGAGTCAGGACAGGGTTCTGTGAAGAAACATTGAACTCTACTTGTTTTTTAAAATGCTATTCAGTGGAGAACAGAAACTACCCTTCCCCATCATGGATCTTCTTTTTCACCTGAGATATTCTAGCTTCTATTTGCAGTCACTTTTTCTTTCCTTTCTCAATTGTCTAACATAGAACAAAACTATTACAAAGGTGTAAGTATTGATAAAGAAAGGAATTTGCTATTCATATCAGTATTTATTGTATTTTTTGAAATAATTGTGAGCAGAACAGCTACCAGTATTCCAAATGAGCAACATCTGCAGTGCATCTAGCAACTGGCTTTCCAAACATCCCCATGTGTGCTCAACTTGTTCCTGCACCACATCCCGTAACTATTCCTGGTAGTTATACATGTCACCAGAATGGATGTGAGGAGCAACTGTGTTTTAAAAATGATGAAAAACACTGTGGAAAAGCTTGGGCAGAGACATAGAGATCTCCTTGCTCACTCTTGAAACAAATCCACCGGTCCCGACATGACAGCTACGCACTGGCCTGACAGTCCATCATCACAAAACTAAAGACTATACTGTGCCTCAGATTTTGTCATTCTTCGTGCTTGAGTGCTTATCTGCATCTCCTGAACATCTAGTTACCTGGCAATTAATTACACACTATGTTAAATTCATCTGACAGATATTCTGATTAGGTGATTTACCAGCTATTTAGCTCTTCTCACTGTTGAAAATCCGTGCCTCATTTGCAGTCTAAATTTGTTTATCTTCAGCACATAATTGCTACATCTTCTTATGCCTCTCCTTTGGATGGGGAGTTAGTTATCAATACGCTACATCAATATCAATGCTTTATATTATATATGTTAATATTAGGGTAATGCTCATGTTTCCTATGGGATTATTTATAAAAAACATTAAATAACACGGGAGCAAAACTGGATTCCTCCTAGAAATACACCTGCTCAGTGATGACACTTCATTGCCAATGTTCTCCCGCTTCCAAATCATATTTCGACACATATTGGCTATTTAGTTGGTAATCCACTCAATGTGGGCCATGCTGATTCTGACTGAAGCTGCTTTGCAACCAAAGTATCCCACAATATCAAATATCCTAAAGAAGCCTGCCTTCCATCAGTGCTGCAGCTTTTCTCAAACAAGTTTATAGTCTCATTTTCAAGATACAGGTAGACAAGAACAGATTTCCCACCAATGCATGCTGACTGGCAAAAGAAAATATCTGTTACTCCACTGCACAATTAACACAATGAGCTCTTTAGCAGCAGCTTAGAAGCCAGAGCCATTAGCCATGCAGAACACAGGGTTACTCAGGAAACTATAGGACTTGCTCCACACAGAAGTATTTCACAGCAACTTTGTTTTGAGGGACTAATTTAACCCCAAATCATTAATATTTTACCCACACTAACAAAATGTGTCCCACTGCCAGCAGTGGTTTCACTCAGCCCCAGTGACAAAGACAACCCTGTTTCCTTCTCTGGATCAGTTCCCATGCCCAAGGCAGTCATCTATGGGCCCTGCGTTTGTAGGCGTCTTTTCTGCTTTAAAGAAATGTGCTTAGACATGAAATGCATTGCTCTGAAACCAATGCTGAGTGCAGTATGAGGAGCATAATTCAGGGAAGTGGTGTGATGTGCAGATAGAGCAGGAAAAGCCTGTGAGCATCTGTGCCACAAGAAGTTAATTCTGGATTTGTTAGTCAGTTGTAAAACTGAATTCCTGTTTGGAGGCACTGATTTTAATGGTAATTCTCAACTATAAAAGTCTCAGGAGCACTGAAGCCCAAATCGCATCCCTTTGCAACTGCAAAGTCAGAGCTGCTACCAAAACCTCCCTTCTTTTCTCCAGATGGAGAATGATGGAGTGTGGAAAAGAGGAGGGGGATCGTGTCTTGATGGACATCTCGACCAGGGTGGGAGAGCAGCAGCTGTGATCTCCTCAGCCCTTCTCAAGGTCTGTCTCAGCCTTCTTAATGAAAGCAGAAACTGGAAGCTGGAAGTTGATGAGCATTCTCACCCCATTTCTGGCTTCCTCATATTAGAAACATGGTAAATACAGCAGGAGATATGAAGCCCCTGTATGACGTTTCGGTTGCAAATGTGTTAAGAGTTATAACTATGCGTGCAGATATACTGAAACTTAAAATGGGTGCAATTGTACTTAAACAGTTTGGCCTTTACTCCTAAAATGGAAAACAGCCACGGAATTATTTGCCATAACAAGAATAAAATAAATCTTGCATGCAGCATAGGTTTGAGGGGGAAAGGAGAAGGACTTTACATATAAACCATGCACTAAGTATTCTGATTTGGCAAAGCTTCTATTCATTTTTCTTTGGGAAATGTTTCTTATCAAGATGGCTATCTGGGACCCTTCTTGTCTTTTCTGTTCTGTAGGGTTTTTCCTTAAAGAAAATGTTTTAAAATTCTAGATCCAATCACAATTTTTATTCTTTACTGTTTGAGGCTCAGGAGTGCCCTAGGTTCTCCACTCCTCAGCACAGATTGCCAGGCAGCTGCAGGGAAAACTGCTTCGTTATAAATTTAAGCCCTTGTTTCATCTCTTCTTTACTCCCTTGTCCAGTCACACAGATTAATTCTGGATTGAGAACATAATTTAGAGCATTTATTGCTTTCCTTCGGGCCAGAGGTCATTTATTTTTAAAGGAAAATCTTCATAAATAATACTGTGCTTAAATAAGCGTGCTGCAGAAACTGAAATGTTGTGAGTTTCACCCAGGCAACCTGCAAATGAAGAGCCTCATGGAAAGGGTCTCATCACTGGGCCATGAAGCCAGGACAGCAGTTGAGATGTTTTACTCAGGTAATGATGGTGGGATGGTTTTCTCAGTGTGACACACAGATACAGCCATTTGGCTGCCTGCAGCCCTACTAATCCCTGCTAACCCTACTCATATCCTGACACACACTGCTGTGTCCTGATAGCCATGGCCATGCAGAGGACACCTCACAGTAAATGAGATGGTTTCAAAGTGCACAGGGGTGCAGGAGCCACCCCTGAGACCTGCCCGCCCTGGCAGCTGGAACCAGCCCTGCCCAGGGGCACTGCCATGCTGCCGGAGCTGCTCCTTCCCCATCACCCCCACTAACAAACATCACACCACAGAAATGACAAATGTGTTGAGGAGAATGAGATTAGATAAGGAATCAGAAGGAGGGAGCAGGCAAAAGAGAAACACACTCTTTCTGTTGACATGTCATCACTGGAACATCTGCGTTATGTCTGGGTGTGCTAATGATCTCTCCTCTGAAACTCCACTGTGAAACAATTAGAGCTGATAAATCATAAGGATTTTTTTGGTTTTAAGATCCCAGATGCTATGGGGCAAAAAGAAGGGGGAAAAAAAAAGAATGGACACTTCATCTCACCTTAAATCTGCTGAGTGCTGACACAGAAAACATAACTTTAAAAAGATAGTGGAGTGCCGTAAAACACAAAAAGGGCATTTTTTTTCCACTTTTATCTGGATTCCAACTCAAGGCATTCTTCCTGACTCCCTCCTCTTTTTTTGGTGGGGGGGAGGAAGGAGCCTAGTCTTTAGGGGCTGTGTATATAAGCTCTTGACTGATGAACTCTTTCATGCTCACACGAGCTTGTTCATCCAATAAAAAGCCATTTTAAAAAATCAAACCATAAATTATAGGATGATTTCATTACAAAGGTTAGGGGAAAGTCAGAATTGTTTGCTAATGTTTATTCTTTCCCTCTCTAGGATATGCTCAATTAAAAGACAGTATGTATCGTGGGCTTCTCCAGTTGTGTTTGTACACACTGTCTCCCACAGGCTCACGCAGAGGTAGGAAGCAGAGAACATGCGGTTCATAAAGCTAAAGCTGCAACAGAGAGTTTGATGACCCTGAGCCTCCACCCTTTTCACAGTTTTTCTGATAACTGATCCTGGCTTTTCCAGTTTGTTTGCTACTGAGGTTTGCCCAAGCAAAGGACAGATGGGAAGAGCTGAGTGTCAACTGCATCGCTGCCCTGGGGGACCTGTAGCAGCTCCCACAGACCCAGGAAGAACAGACTGAGAAATTTACAAACACTGAACAGCAAGTCAGTGTACCACAAAGCAGTCACTAATATTAATGAAAGCTCAGTTTTCTCAGGACTAGTAAACATTGTCTGGAGTCAGTGTCTGGAGTTTGTTAGTACACAACCTCCCTCTCCAAAGGGTTCAGAAAAATACAGCTTCCAAAACATCAAGGTCTGTTGTTCAAACCAAAATAGGGACAGGCTCCTGAGGGAAAATGCCACTACAGATCTGTTGGCCTTCAGTGGTCAGACACTTCCCAGATTTCCTTCATTAACAAGCATCTATGGTACTTGATCCTCCAATGACAATGTTGACACTAGCAAAACTACAGAGAATTGCTGCGGATGGTTTCAGTAACTACAGTTGCTGTACTGTTAATAACACACAGCAGTGCTGATGTCAACTGATATCATACTTGGGCTTTCACTGTGTGAGTCATGTAGGTGTAGCATAGACCTGATAGCACTAAGAGCATGGCTTTCTGAGAACACAGGCCAAGAAGTGCAGGGTTTGCTTTGCATACTTTTTCACCTCAGTGAATTTCAGTCTGGGAGCTGCACTTTCCATTGGGCTATGTTGGCTACTGAAAGCCTTTGACCTAATCTATTTGTAACAGCTGATCTCCTCTCTAAATGGAGGGAGACCATGTCCCATGAGACGGAATCACTCCTCACTCTGGCTGGTGCAAATGCAGATGAGAGAGAACATTTTCTTTACTGTTGATGAATCCACACATGTGCAGAGCTGGACATGAATTTTAATAAGACTGTGATTATTTCCCACTGTACGGAAGCACCTTGACCTTTGCATTAAAATAAAAGACAAAAAAAAACCCACATGATTTTCCTAGAACATAGAGATATTCTTTCAGCAGAGCAGACTTGAAAGAGAAGACATGGGATGTTCCAGTGGAAAAGCTTCTGACATCTGGTTCCACTCACACAAATCATTTGCTGCCACAGTAACTCTTGGAGGCTGAAATGGCCTGACCACAATGTGTGACAGGGATGGAGGAAGAAGGATCTCTGACTCCCAAAAGATACCATGGCCAGAAAGAGTTGGCTAAGGGTCCTTCTGGCCATCTACCACCCCTGACGGGGGATTCTCAAATGCCTTTTGTGCAGGGGCTGGGGGCTAGGTATGAGCGAGAGGGTTCCCTGGGAGAGAAGGAAAATAGAGGATGAAGTGCAGCTCTGGCAAAGATGCTTTCCAGAAGTCATGCCTGTTACACCACCCTGCAGCTGCTTGTCTTTTTTAACAGTCAGAGCATGACTGCAAATAAAAATAGAACATTACAGGCAAGCAGGAAAAAAAATAAGTGCTTAGGAAGGAAGTCACTGGTGTATGGATTGTTAGAAAGTACCTTACCATCATCTCCGCCATTGTGGTCATTCTTGTTCAGCTGGGAGGGAGAACTCAGAAAGCAACAACCTTGCATCTGCCCAAAAACAAGGACTTAGATGAGCACTAGACATGTACTATAACCTGTAATTCTGTGACTGATGACTAGAGAATTATCTCCAATAAAATGTTTCTTCAGCTTGCGTGTCCTCAGAGAGAGAAGACTGCCAGTGAGGGCTGGGGATGACAGGCACTCGAGCAGGCTGGCTATACCCAGTTTCACTGGTTCTCAGCTGGGCTCCCATATACATCTGTCCAGTACCAGAGAGTACTCAGTTATGTCTTCTGCAAGAATCAAATTCAATATATTGGTATCCAGTGCAAAAATGCTGTCCAACTCATCTAAATACAGTGGGGGCACCACTGGAAATATGGGTTTATCATCTTAGTACCTTTTGATTTAATTCAAGCCTGCATGGCATTCCTGTGACTGGAAGCCATTCTCTTAGCAATTCCTTCCAACACTTCTACGGTTCCAAGTGCAAGGACTGGTATTTTCTCATTCTTTTTCCCCATAGAGCTGGGAAAACCAGGACTGCCCAGTTCAAATCTACCTGTCCCACCCAACATTCTTGTCTCTAAAACTGAGAGACTTGGCAGTGATTCTGCCCCTCTACCCCACTCTCATGAGGCCCCAACTAGAGTCCTGCATGCAGCTCTGGGGCCCCCAACATAAGAGACACATGGGGTCCAGGGGAGGGCCATGAAGGTGGTCAAAGGGCTGGAACACCTCACCTGTGAAGACAGACTGAGAGAGTTTGGGCTGTTTAGCCTGGAGAAGAGAAGGCTCCAGGGAGACTTTATAGCAGCCTTCTAGTACCTAAAAAGGGCCTACAGGAAAGTTGGGAAGAGACTCTTTATCAGAAAGTGTAGTGACAAGACAAGGGGTAATGGCTTCAAACTGAAAGAGGGTAGATTTAGATTAGATATTAGGAAGAAATTCTTCACCATGAGGATGGTGAGGCCCTGGAACAGGCTGCCCAAAGAAGCTGTGCAAGCCACATCCCTCAAAGTATTCAAGGCCAGGTTGGATGCGGCTTTGAGCAACCTGGTCTAGTGGAAGGTGTTCCTGCCCTTGGAAGGAGGGTTGGAACTAGATGATACTTAAGGTCCATTGCATCCCAAACCATCTATGATTCTATGATTCTATGAAGTGGCATGCAATGGTATGGTCCAGTACAAGGCTATGGCAAACTACTGGAGCATGACCCACAAATACAAACTGGATTCATGCCAGCATAGGAACAGAGTGGCCTCTATGTGACGTGACTACAGATCAGCACAGCCAAATATCCTGGTTATTGTCAACAGAGCAGTTGGAAAAATGCCAAAATAATTCACAATGCAGATACCAGCACACTTGGACTGCAAGAGGAGAAAAGCTGCACCTCTACTAGTTGCCTGTATTTTAAAGATATGACTTGATGAAACTCAGAGCTGCATTTTAGTAACTTCATTATTCTAAAATTACAAAGAGTTTGCAGAAAAGTAGGCTCTGTGTAGTTGGACAAGTCTGCTGAAGTTGGCCATTGACATGGTATGCTACATATCCACTACTGAGCCCACACTGTCTTCATAAAAAGTCAAAGAAGCATGAGACAGAGAAGACCTGCAAGGTCATCTAGTCCATCTCCTTGATAGTGTTTGTTGTTTTGTTCCTCCCTGGTTTCCCATGTCTTAATTTAAACTTGTCCTTATTTCCTTCCTCCTTATCAACCATATGAATCTGCTTTAAAATAACTGCCCTCCTCCTCAGTATCAGATCAGATAACAGAGTACATATTTCATGCCTTTCTCTTGTAGGACCTGAAATTAATCTGTTTCCATTAAGAGCTCAATTGCAGTTAATCACTATTGTTCCTCCCCTTCATTTTTGCTTGTTCTGTGCACTTTACTTTTTGCCAGCTGTGGCCAATAGTCCCCTTCTCCCTTACCCACTCACCTATGAAATTTTGCTTGCATTTAGTCAGATAACTTTTAAAAATTCTTCTTTAATTAGTAAACATTGGAATTTGCATCTGATTTTATTTTCATGAAAGTCAGCAGTGATGGACTTCTTGGGCAAAGATAATGTGCTTGTTTTCACCTGTCCTTAGTCCAAATCCTGCTCCTCTTTGCTTGCAGGTTGGTTAGTTTGCTTCCTTTATAATTCCTTGAGGTTAATGATAATGTTTCCTCTTTCTTCTTTCATTGTTCTGACTGGTAAACATTTAATCTGCTTGTAAAGCTTCCATCATTATTCTTGTAACACTTTTATTTTACCTCCAAAGCCTGGGTTGTTGCTTGCTTGGCAAGGCTGTCCTGACATTTTCTAAAGGATTCCGACCTCAGGATAACAACTGTTAGTTACAACTATAAACTAACAACCAGTCACAATTAAGTGCCCCGTTACTAACAACTATTTTCTTTGACCTTGTCCTCTAATTATGCTCATTTTAAATATTACTGAAAATTACAGAAGTTTTTCAATAGATTTCATGATACTGTAGCACAAAAAAAAAAAAAAAAAGAAAAAAGAAAAAAGAAAAAAAACCCAACATTACCAGCTCCATTAGTACTCTAATATGTAATTATAAGGTTGTAACTAATTGCCAAGGTAAACTTGTAAGTACTCCAGTTCCTGAAGTAGGAGAAACCACAGTAAAGACAAGTCATTTTCTCACCTTGATAAGCTGGCTGTTCAAATAGCCTTGTGAAAACATTAATCTGAATCATCACTACGTGCAAAAGCTGAGGAGCCTTCAGCATTTTGCAGTGCCTTCAACTATGTTTTCAGTTTCCCAAGGACACAAGAAAATTTGACTATGCTAAGGCCATTTATTTTGGCGTGGTCAAAACCTTTTTGATATATCACTGTCTTAGGCTAACAAAGACTGGGCAGGCTGCTCATAGTGCCCAATGAGGGGTTGTCCTCCTCTACCTCAGTTACAAATATCTCAGATTATCTTTTTCACTGAATTTCAGAGCAAAGATTCATTCCATTATCCTTGCAGGTGCTGAGGATTTTCAAGCTGCCCCTTACTGGAATGCTGTAGTGGCTTTTGAATTACTATGAAGCTGGCCATCGTTGCAGAGTTAAATTCCAATTAACATCTTCTGCCCCAGTTTGCCTGGCAAAATAATCCATGAGATTCTTCGGGGAACAACACGTCCTCTGGAGAACAGGCTTCCACCATTTTCTCTGTCAATGAGCTTCCAAATCACAAGCTGAAACAAAGTCCTTTGACTTTATCAAGACAAAATGCTCTGACTTCACTCAAATGAAATGTTCTGACAAGTCCACTTTGGAATTCCCAAAATTCAACTTCAGGGAATACTTGGTATACAGGGGAGTATGAATTTTGACTTTTCATTCCAACTGGAGATGAAAGCAAATTCAGAAATTCAGATGGCTTCTTTTTTTTCCTTCCCCAGACCAGAACTTTTGAGCATTTCAACCAGCTCACAGCAGATTCCCATTCACTGCGCAGATTTCCTGCCTGCTCTACAACCTCCTCTAGGAGTTTGAGGCTAAAACTTTCTGCTCCCCTCCTCAGTAGATCAACTGATTAAAACAGTATCAGACCCTTTGTAACCAAAGGCTATAGCTTAAAAACGAAAACAAAAAACAAACACATCATTTCCCTCTACCCTTTATTTTTGTTTGCCCAAGGGAGTGTAGAAAAAGCAAATATTATCTGCAGACATTTATTTGGTTTTCAGAGGCCACACGCACAAAGTTTCCCCCTCCTTGGAGTTGCAAGCCCTTTCCCTATAGCTCTCTGTGGTATCTCATATATCCTTCCTCTTGTTATTTGTTGTGCATCTTCCAAACACAACTGCAGAAACACAGGATAGCATCAGGCTGCAAGGCTTTGGATGAAAAACTACATTGGCTTTAGGCTGTAGGCAACGCTGCTGCGCATGGGGATTTGAGTTAAATCTCCCTAAAAGGCTGCTACTTTTTCCATTGCCCTGTAAATACTAGAGCAGTGCTCACAACAACACCCTCATGTTTTTCAAGAAGCAGCAGCCACTTGGTTTCATGTTTTGATGAACAGAGAATGTTCCTGCAGCCATTTTTAGTGGGAAAACTTTGTCCCATAAACACACTATGAAAGAACACTCCAGAGGGTATGGGATGGTTATTGGTACAGTCGGAAGAGTAAAACCCTCTTCTGTTGAGCTTTGTTTGTGTGTCTCGGATGGGAGTGTGGGGAACTGGAATTGCAGTTCAGATTGTTTCTGTGTAAAGTAATAAGTAGTTGTGCATTGCACAAGACGGCATAACCCGTATGCTGCATTGCCCAAGCACCCAGCACCATAGCACTATTGCTCAGTTCCTAAATAGCCTCTTCAAAACAACTTAAGTACCAGTTCCCCACACGCTACATGATAAGGGAAATTACACATGAACTCTAGTATATCAGCAGCAAGGCAGTTGATTTTAGAAGCTTAGCTTCAGCTAGCAAGCCCTGAAGATTTGTTGTTTTAAAGATTAACCAGGAATACATGGAAATCAGTTCCATTTGCACAAATGTGAACCAGAAATCATAGGGCAGTCTGCATGTGCTGTGCGATAATGCATTTTCTTACCTTCTGGGGATGTGGGGGGACTCAGGGCAGGTGGGTGCAGACAGGCGTGTTCATTCTGCCCGCACTCGGCGCTGGCAGGCAAGCAGCCAGCTCCAATGCAGAGGCTGCAGCGTGGCGTTCCCGTGCCATTGTGCCGAACCACACGTGAACCCTCAGCCCGCGCTCGGTCCTGTTGGCCAACGTGCTGTTCACTTTAAGGTCCCACGACTCCAGTCAAATGTGGGAAATGGCTACAACTTCTTTGCGAGGCCATCAACTAAATGAGCATCATGCATCACGGGGTTAATTGTATGCCAGTATTCAGTTAGGAAAAGAAAAAAGGTCTTAATATTTTTTAATAAAAACCTCTTTGAGGTTATTCTTTTGACTCACCTTCACTTGCCTATCAAGGCTTAGTCCTACTCACTCTCCAGTCACCTGTGCAGTCCTCCCATGAAAAGAGAGCAAATATAGCTTTGTGTTCCGAGGTCAAACACAAGTAGAGAAGAAAACTTTTTGTGGCTACAGGACATTTCAGTTTTCTTTCAAGGGACAGCTCTCACGATTCCCTATTTTATACTATGACTGTTGTGGAAGAACAAAAATAATCAGAATTGAACCACTGAACTGGATATTTCTAAATTATTTCTCTGATTTAGCATGTCCTCTCTTGACAGTGTAATTCAAGGCTGACAGACAATATGAATAAAGATGTTTTACTTCCATCAAAGGTAATTTCAGCTACAGAAAGTTTACAGATCTCCCTTGTTGTAGGTGACACTGTCTTCCACTAAGGTGAGCACAGCCTCAGATAGGGTGTGCCACTCAGTGCTTCCTTGGCACAGCAAAAAGACTCAGCAGAACTTCCTAAAGATCAGAAATACCAAGCAAAACATAGTCTTATTTCTACCTGCTTGTGATATCTCAAGAAGACTGAGCAAAAAAAAAAACAAAACCCAAAAAACAACTACTAAATGTTTACATATATAATTTAATTGTTACATTTAAAATAGAGAGCTACACAACAGCTTTGGCCAAAAGTCAGGCAGCCAGCTGCAGCCAGCTGCCCACAACTGGTGGGTCTCTCAGCTCACTCTCAGAGGTGAATACGGCATCCAGAAAGTCAGAATTCCCTAATTCTGGACCAAATCTAGTGTGACCAGGATGAATGAGGCGTGCTAGCACAAATGATCCCAAACTCAGTTTCATATGGTGGTTGTTTTTATCAGCTATGGAGCTGGAAGAGCAGCAGGGCCGCAGTCAGGGGCTGTAACCAGCTCTGCTGAGACACTTGTCTGCCTCCAGGCAGCACTGTGTGACCACGGTCAGGCAGCAGAGCTGAGAAGAGCTGTCATAATGTTGAAGCGTTTGTTTTCATTATGAATAAGTTGCAGATGAAATCTGATGAAGAAAAAAAGTAAATAAACATATTTAGAATGATATCTAGAGGATACTTATGCTTACGCACAAACCAGAAGAAAGCACTTGTTCTGTTTGCTTTGAGAGTAGAAATAAAAATGCAGAAAGCTTGGAGCGAGGTATCAAAACGCAAAGGGGGAATAAAACAAAACAAAACAAAACAAAAAAAGCATCAGGTGAGCCCAAAGAGTTCGCTTTTTTCTGTAAAGCAGAACCAACCGCCCGGCTGCGGGCCCTGGCGCCGGCAGCCCGCCGTTCCCGCGCTGCGCGGGGGCTCGGGCTGTGCGCACCGGGCGCGGCGGATCCGTGCCTGGCGGCCCCTGCGCCGCTGCTCAGCCACACGGCCCCGGCCCCACGCAGCGGCCACCGTGGGGCCCTGCCCGGGATGCCCCGGGCTGGGGCTCAGGGTATCCGCAGCGGCTGGGGAAGCCGCAGAGAAGCGCTGGACCGCCCCGGTGACCGCCAGCGGGTGCGGGGGTGCCCCGAACCCTCCAGGGGCCCTGCGTATGCAGCACCTGAGGGCTCGGGGACACGTGGCGACGCGGCCGTACCCGCCGCGTAGAGCGCAGCGGACGAACTCTGCGGCGCTGCACAGCCCCAGCCCCGCCGGGCAGCCGCCTCCCGCGGACTCGGGCGGGGCGGGCCGGGCCCGGGCGTGCCGCCCTCCCTTCCGCTCCCCTCCCCGGGCCGCTCTGCGGCAGCGTAGCCTGTGGCGCAGCGCCCCCTGGCGGCCCCGGGGCCGAGTTCGCGCCGCTGCTCCGGTGAGGGGCGGGAACGGCCCAACCGCCGCTGCCCCCGCGTGCTCTCGGGCCGCGCGCGGCGGGAGCGGCGCTGAGGTGTGAGTGCTGCCGCGGCGGCGTTGTGTAGCGGTACCGGATAAACCTTCGCCCGGTCCTGGCGGACATCCCCCTCAGGACCGCCGCACCCGCATTGCTGCACAGCCGGGGAGGCCTCGGTGCCCTGCGCCATCCGTCAGTGACACCGTAAAACGTAGTTCATCTTTGTCATTATAGATAAACTGAGGGTTTCTGAGAGGTTGCAAACTTAACGTGACATTTGTAAGGGGAAAACAGCCATCCCCACATGAAGTTACAGGTGTGCTTTTCTGTTGAGAAAATACATTTATCTGATAGGCTGTGACCAGTTTTGTCTGTGTTTTGCTGTAGAAAAGTCACGGCTTACTTCATGAATATAAAATTGGATGAGCTGCAGAAAATCAAATAATAAGAAATTTTTAAGAACAATTTCTTTCAAAAGCTCTTGACTTTACTACATTCTAATCTCTTTATAATAAACTTTCCCTTAATTTGTAAACCAGGACACTTAGCAGACACTAACACTTCTGTAATTATGATGCAAACCCAATATAAGGGCACCTCAAAGGAGAACCATAGAGAAAAAAAAAGTAAAAATTAAGAGATGTGATGACATCTCCCCTTACATCTACTGAACATTTACAGGCTGTATTTTCCCTATGAATGTCAGTCATTTCAGAACAGCGTTTCCCCTGGGGTTTACTTTGTGGCTGCTGTTTAGCTGTGCACAAGTTGCATTGGTTGGTCCATTCCGTACTGGCAAACTCTAGTTTGCTACGGCACAAATTAACATCCGTTGCTGAAGGTAGAGTAATAAATGCATAAATGCAAAGGTGTTGGCTTTTGGTGCTTATTCCTTTGTGAAAATAATGACTTGTAGTTCTAGTAGAGGGGCCTGGTTATTGCAAAGAAGGATGTCACAATCAGCGGAATTGATTTTGCTTGTTGATCGTGATTTTTTTATTAATTCCTATAGTGTATACTAAATATATCTACTATATCTTAAGATACCTTTTTAAAATATAGGCAAAATTTTGGGGAGCTTTCAGCACATTGTTAAGCAACATAAGGAATGCCTTAAGTGGCAGTAGGCTTATTGGTCACTTTTTGTATTCTTCATCCTCATTGTATGTTGTAGGTTATAGTTATGGAGAACGCAATACACTGAGAGTAAATGAGAAAAGGTGCTAGTAAATACAAAGTACACTTTATTTTGTGTAAAAACACAGGCTGTAGAATTCCAGGAAGCTGTTGAGGAAAGTAAAATATGCCAGACCTTTTCAAAAGCAAACAAACAATAACCCCATTGCCACTGGCATCATTGGAATCATCTATTGAGCCATTAGGGTACTGTCAGCTCTTCCAAAGTGCTTCAGAAATCATATGGAGAACCATAAGGTGAAGTGACAGAGGAGTGATGAATGGAAGCTTCTCAAACCCACCATATTCTTCTGAGTATAGTCGTCTAAGAATAAGCATTCGTTCATTTGTTTTTCCTAAAGGAATCAAAAATAGGTTTTCATGTTTACTTCATCAAAAGATCTTTTTGCCCACTTTGCATAACTTTTTTATCATACCACTTAGGACAGAGGCCGTGGCTGACTGTCATCCTGCAAAGAGTGGTCACTCTCCAGCATGCAGTGGAAGGCTCTTGATCACAGTAAACATTCCTCCTACTGCACTCAGAGGCAGCTCCAAGATCACATCTGCAAAGCATTCAGATAAGTGACTTTGGTTCCCTGTAAAATAATCTCTTACAACTGTCCAGTTCTGGAATTTATATGTGGTTAGTGTGATAAATGTTAAATGATCTTATATATGTATACAACAAAGGATAATCATAGGGTCAATGAGAAATCATAATGAGGAATAGATATTGGGTGATGGGAGAGAGCACATTTGTTAAACAGCTCATTTGTAGCTGTCTGCAGAAAGGAAAGGGAGGGTGAGAGTCTGCCCTCATGTCAGAGATAACAGCAGTACCAGCTATAAAAATTCTTGATGCACTAAAAGCAGACAGATCCTGAAGTCCAGATAATGTATATCCATAAGTTTTTAGGAGTGGCACATCTGCAGTCCTTTCACTGACATTTTCTAGAAGTTCACAAGGGTCAGGATGAGATTCCTGAAGATTAAGAAGTAGCAGATTTGAATCCCATGTTTTAAATAGGGCAAAGGACAGGAAACTATAAACTAGCAAATGGAACATTGTTTGTAGAGAAATCTGGACATTGCTTAAGTGATTTGGCTAAAAAACACCTGGAAAGGTTTCACTCTGATTAAAGAGAGTTAGATGGTTTATAATTCATTATATTGTTTGAGGTCTTTAGAGATATTACTGCTATTGGAGTTCTTTATAGATATGATGACTGCTGTGAATGAAATACATTCACATGTATCATAATGTGAGTATGGTTAGTGTGAAGTGACAACACAGACTACAGCTTTTCCATCCTCTAGCTGAAGTTTTCATGGAGGTGCAAGAAAGGTTAAAAGCTAGACAGAGACCACTGTTCTCAGTGATAGGAAAGAGGTTAGAAAGCAAAAGCTATTAGAATACCTTTTTTCTATGGATTATTTTTTTCCTTCTCTTTTTTAAATCGTGTTTTTGTGAACATTTGGGAACATTACATTAAATCATTTTAAAAATAAGTATTTTATTCCTTCCTTGGTATTTTTTACAGCAACACAATGAAACCTAGTATCTTGCAGTCAGAGCAAATTAATTTCAGTGGCAATGTCCACTGACATGGCAACGCATCCCCTTGAAACTAGAACTGAGAATTTGAGACAGGGAGGTGAGTACATAGTGAACACGGCTGCACCCCGTGCAGGCCTTCTGCAAAGCCAGTTCTGCGTTTGTTGTTGCTCTCAAGAGTGCAGGGTAAAATGGATCTGTACCTGGAACAGGTGTTTTTCTCCACCTGTTCTGCATGCTGAGGTGAGGTTTTCTGCCAGGCTTTGCCATCTCAGGCAGAGGTGATGTTTCAGTGGGACTCTTCTTACAGACTTTTCTGAAAGTTGTTTGCAGCCATATCTCGTTCAAGTAATAATTACTGCATTAGGGAGCTATCCCTTTCCACTCTTCTGTCAGGACATCAGTTTTGTTTCCTCCACCAGTCCCTGGAGTTCCTCTTGGAAACAGCAGAGGGAGAGGCTGGATGCTGCTGTGCAAAGCAGACTTGTCAGGGGAGGCTGCTCTTTTGGTGCATTGCAGGTGCACATAGTCAGGTTTTCTAGCCCTAAAAGATAGTGTGTTCAAGAAGCAAAGAGCAACTAGATTTCTGGACACTTCCCACCTTCTAGCAGTCTGATTAAACAGGGCTGGCTGCCAATAAAGAAGGAAAACTATTTCCTCATTGAAATTTATTACCACTGTGTATTGGAACCTACTGGAAAATTACTTACTGCTCAGCATTGTCATTAACTCAGTAATAGATTTTCATAAGGTTTCCATTTTCACAGGCTAAGGGCCAAATTCATCCCAGATGTAACTTCATTAGTGCCAATACAGCTACACTGAGAATAAATTTGGCCTCACGATTTTAGGATTCCTGTGTGTGGTGACTCTTCTATAGTCCATGTCATTATTCGTATCAAACCATGAAAAGCATAATCTCTTGGAGTCACCTAACTGTTCTTCAGCAGAGATTGTATGTAAAACTAACCAGTTCAAGGTTGGATACTGTCCTGGTGTCCAGGAGCTCCGCAGCTGAGAGTGCTTTTTCGGGTGAAGTTGGCATGGAGCTGGGATGAGGCTGGACAGCCCCGTTAACTGTGTCCCCCTGCTCCTCCCCCAGGACTCACACATGGCTAAAGCCTCCTCAGACTGTGTGATAATTCACTGCTTCTCAACATGTTTGGTAACCATAGTTATCTAGGAGGGGTGGAGAGAGAAAATAGATCATCCTAAGAGCGGGAGAGGGATTAAGATATAGAAATTATTTTGAAGCAAAACTATAATGAGGGCAGTCAAGAATATGCAGCACCCAGTGTTCCTAGAATTCTTATTGATAGTTTACTGTGTTAAATTTAAATACCATATCTTTTGAGCATTGCGTAAATGGAAGAAAACCTAATTTGTGTGTTCAGACTAGGGAGGCTTTTAAAAAGTACAATGATGTCTCTGATACTGCACACTATTCTGAATACCCCAAGGTTTCTTTCAGGTACTTGCTTAGTACCTGGTGTTTCTTCTAATGAGAGCTCGAAGGCCTTCCATAAAAATGTCATTGATCAGGCTTTTCTACCTGTAGCTCAGACGTCTTCCAGCACCCTGTTGTGCTTTGGTATAATATTACCAGTGATGAGGATAACTTTATATCTGTGTTTAGTCAATGATCACATTGATGAGCAAAGCCAGGAAGCACTTGCTCGATTTCTCTTCTGAGACAGTTAAATGATTTCCTCACAGTCTTTTAAATTCAGTGTTACATTAATTACATTTATTCACTTCATTAGAGTTTTACAAGTGTATCTGAACACAGAATCAAGCTCAGATTTGGGTTTAATTTCAAAATATTAGTCTTTCCTTCCTTTCCTTTTAAAAATTTATTCTTTACCAGAGTTTTTACCAAAACAATACATGGGTTTTATCTATTGCACAAAGGGTAGCATTTTACTCTGCACACTCATTTTTGTGTTATTGCTGTGAGCCCTGAGTTTAAATGCTTAAAGTAAAGCAAGTGCATGAATATTTTGCAAGACGGGAGACTCAGGCCTCACAGAACTAGTGCAGAGACAAACAAGTGTTGTTTCTCTTTCGAAGAAAGGTGAATGAGTGATGCTGAGGGTGTTTAATGTCATGAAAGAGCTTGGTGCTTATTTCTGGACAGGAACTTTCTGTAGTTAATTTTGAAGCCTTGAAGATATGGAGGAAAGAACCAAAGAATTATGTAAGAGGAGAAAATACTTGTTTGGGGATTTTTTGTTTTCTGTTCTCGTTTTAAGTCCGACATCTGAAGCTGGAAATTTCAGGTAGTTTCTTGAGTAGTTCAGAGGTGGCTCCAGGGCACCACCATGACTGGTGGTAGACCTGTGATGCCGGGAGCTCCCTGTCATAGGAGGTTTTCCACATGCAGTTTGCAATGCTAAGCTGGCTGGTAGCCCAGCCTTGTTTTAAGAGCCTCAACAGCCTTAGGAGCTGTGGAGATTTCCTACCTGCTGAGGGTACTATGACCTTTTGGCACCTGGTCCAAATCCCTTGTAGTCTTGAATTCGTATCAGATATTTTCTGGATCCCTCTTGCAGCTTTACATCTCACAGGTTAAGGCAAGGAAAGAACAGAGAGTAGATGGCACTAAGGGGCCCAACAGTCCCCTTCGGGTGATGATACCTTTCTTGAGGTATCTCTTTCCTTTGGAGATGGGGCATAGATGGGACTAGTTTGTCCTGTAAAGGTTGGTTCTCCACATGCTGGGGCAGCAACACATCCCTGGAGAGCAGGCTAGTGGGCTGGAGGCAGAGCAGGTGCCAGGGCTTACTTTGCAAGGGAGAGAACCTTCATCTTTTCTCATTTCTTTTCAGAATGACAGAGGTGGAACACCCCAAAGGAGGTGTTTGTGGTGTTTCTTTCTCATGAGTTTTAGCCCTCAATGGCATCTGCATTGGTCCCAGTAACTGCTTTCCCCCTCTCCTACACATCGTCATAAACCAGCATTTTAGAAGGCATTTCTGGCTGTCCTTGCATTCTGCATCAGAGATCTTTTACTTACGTCACATTTGAGCCATGATTTATCATTTTTTGTCTCTATCCTCTGTCTTCTCCCTTTTTCTGATGTTTTATTTTATTTTGGGGGTTTTTCTCAAATGGCTCTTGTTTAAATGTCAAGAGACTGTTTTCATATAACTGTGTTTATATTTTCAACATATGTTTATTTTGCTGCAAAACATGCTAAATGACTTGGCAAAAGAAGTGGCAGCTTTTATAAATAAAGCCATTACTGTAATTATTCTGATTTTTAACTTACAGTGTATTTTTATGTGACTCGAGAGATGCAAACAGAAAAAATTCCAGGCCACACTTAATCAAATAAGTATTACTTTGTTTAACTGTATTATCAGCAAGAAAGTCTGGTTTTGGCTCACTGCAAGCTGACTTTTATATTTAGCACCAGAGGCTTTCAAAATTTCAGCCTGCTTTTTTCAGGTAACTACACTCAAATCTCCTGGCTTTCGTTAAGAATGTAGTAAGTATTTTTTTTTTTCCTTTCAAGCTTAGGTGATTTTAACTATGGGAGATTTTACTGAGAAGATACCTCCTTCATTATTTGTAGTGAGATTGCTGATCATTACTTCTGTGACTGTTTTAAATACTTCCCTCTCCCTAGACCCTTCACCTTGTGTGGTTCTCACCTCCCACCTCAGCCTGTTCTCATGCAGCAAGCACTCTCTGCAATTACTTGTTTCCCATGCATTTCCCCCTCTGTCCAAAGCACGCTGGATCCAGCCCTATTTTTGCAATAGAGTTCAATGAGTGGAGAACTAATTGAGCTTCTAAGTTTATGAGTTTATAATGGAACAAAATTCCTTTCAGACTCATATTTTAGCATTCTCTTGCTAGTGCTGGAAAAATGTGCAATGATACAGCAGTAGGTAATATACAGACTGCAGTTCATTTCAGCAGTAGAGCATTTCTCAGAGCAGCCACACACTTTGTTTTAATAGTGAAATAAAGAGAAATGCACAGCTAGGAAAGAGCATTCAGATAAACACAGCCCATTCATGTGATGTAGATTTTGTAATTAACATTGCATTATATATCCATCAGATTTGTGTTCATAAAAGCCCAATGTTGTGCTGCATAGGAGAACTACCTTTCAGTTGTGTCTCAGCATAGAGCACTTACCACTTAATTGTAAAAGTGCTTTCAGTTGACCTTTTATTCTGAAGTCCTTTTATGCTTTTGCATCCCCTTGGGAGTAGAAAGGCTATTGCAATGATGGTCGCAAAAAACAGCAGAAGAGAAATTTAGCATAAAAATTTGATATACTTTGTATTATCCTGCTGTGCAACTTTGAATCCCTGACTACAACACCAGTGTTCTTCTGCTGGTGGGCCAGTCTGCCACCAGCACCTTCTTTCTGTATCATTCTTCTCCCTTTTATTCTTTGTCATCAATTTTTCCATGTCTGGTAGAAAATAATAGACATTTATTTGGCACCGCATTTAGCTGTATTTTTCATAGGAGTCAGTATAGGCAAACTCATTCCTCTACTTATTGCTTGAGGCTTTCTCATTTGGACTCAGAGCTCTTCCCCAGAGGAGGTTTTTACAGTAATGAAAGACCTTCTTCTTTCCTTTTTCCATTCAAGTTTTCTCCTATAGACTTGACTTTCTTAGGGACCTATTATTAGCATTCTTAACACAAAAGTTCTTGTGAATATGAGATCCATAAAAATGTTAGTAAGATCTCATAAGGCAAGAAAAATGTGGCCCCCACTGAAAATTGCTACCTGTTGGAGAAGATATGGAAATGTTGGTAGTTTCACACATGATCTCACAGAATTACAGGTTTTAGGGTAGAAGAGTATTGGGCTTTATGTTAAATTTTGTGCATAGCCTATTTTTATTTGCTTTGCTTTGGCTTATTTGTCTAAGAAGGATTTTTGTTGCCTAGACCTTTCATAGTAATTGCTGTGAGACATTTGAGGAGGGAAAAAATGAGGTGGTGGCAGTTAGACTGTTTCTTTTTGGACTATTCTATAAAAAGCCACAATGCTTAAAATGAGCTTAATTATGGCTATTGTGAAACAACTGAACACAGTTTTCCACTCAGTGAGGGTGAGCTGGCCACATCTGAGACTTTATTAAGAGGCGAGCCCAAATAAATTCATTTATTGACCTGGAATTAGGTTTGGGATTGTTCTGCAAACAGCCAAGGAAACTATAGGTGCTGGTAAGCCAGTGGGAAATTATCAGGGACAGTATGCCAGTGTAGCTCCAACCCCATCAATTATTTTACAGTGGCAAGAGGTCTGTGGGAGTGTTTATATTTGCTGCCTGACATCCCTCTATTTCATTTTTACAATGTGTGATAGATGGCATGTTTTTATTAAGCAGAGAGCTTTTAGGACAGCTTCCCTCTAGACAAGGAATTGGTGAGCCAGAGAGCAGTGGCCATCCCTTGTGAGCCACAGCCAGGAGGGCTTGGGGTGAAAGACTCCAGCATGTATTTTCAAGGTCTGATTGAAACCTGTTGATGCAGGGCAAAATGAAGAATTTGGAAGAAACACCAGGACCTCATAGTCCTTAGGCAACAGCTGAACAGTCAGACTTGAAAAAGTTCCTGCATCCAGACTGGTAGGTCTCTTACCAGAGTGAGCTGTGTATGTATTAATACGTCCTACCTGTCCTCTTTTCCTGACACATGCCATGTGTTTTGCAAGAAGGAAAACTAAAGCCCATGTTAGAGCATGCCAGCCAATTCCACAGTCAGGGGATCAATAACCTCCACTCACCCATCTCTCCTGATCTAGCTTTGGATCATACAGTAGCTACCAAAACTGAGCTCTTCTCATCCTGCTGGTAGGCTTCCTACATCAAAGAGCCAGTCACAGACTTGGCAGTGGGAGCAAGCAGCCCTGTAGTCCCAGTCACCCAGTCTTGAGCCCAACCAGGTCTTCTTATTCCCCAGCCTCCCACAGGGTCCCCAGAGCATAGTGCTGTCATAAAGGGCTACAGGTGTTTTTACAGGCATTTCTAAATCAGCTGGAAATTTGTCTACTAAATATGTTTCATATACTTTAAATAATAAAAATAATCACTAATTTATTGGAGAAAAACCTGAAATCTATATTTTTTTATCTTTTAAAACATGAATACATCCAATTATATGCCCAACCTATGCAGTTGTATGTTGTAGGGAAAAATATAGAACAGAAAGCTCTGAATTGCCTCCAATAAAGAGCTCAGTTATCGAAACAACACATTCCTTTGGAAATGTAATAATTAGATGACCAAACTATATTAGATGAGCAATATGGTCTCAGGAAAAATTTTAACTACATAGGAAATTAGTTTCTCTTTTATAGTTACTCTATATGATGAGATTTCATAGCTTATTCTGTAAGACATGAATCAATAAATGACAGGCTTTACAATAGGTTTTTAATGAGTGTTTTGTATTTAAACACAAAATAATATGAACATTGAATTTTTTAGATCTACAGGGGTGCTATTACAACTGGCAGGTGTGAAATTTAACACAGACAAACCACCTTCTGCAAAGATTGTGTTTCATTTTATGGCATTCACCTGATAGTTTGCAATCCCCAGTTTGGGGGTTCTTTCAGTGTTAAAACTCAGCTCCTGAGCCTGAGTGCCCAAAAAACCCACACATGTAAAATCACACCCGTGATCTCTCAGAGCTCATTTCTCACTCCCTCACTGTAAACCCTTAGGGTTTGAAAATGAAACAACTCTCAAGCCTTAAAAGTGAAATTCACTTCACCTGCATGAAATCATAGTAATCAAGTTTTTAATGGGTGAAGTATGGCAAGAGAGAGGGAGGAAAAATTTGCACTAGAGAAGTGTGGGGTCAAGTCAGGAGGTCCTACACAGTCCTTCTCCCTCCCTCCCTTGCAGCTGTGCCTTTTTCTGGCCCATTGACAGTATCAGCAGCTGCAGTTCCTCAACAAGCACAAAAGGCCGGGGCTCCAGGAGCTGCAGACAGCCCACAACCAGGAGCTCCTTCTTCAGCCCACTGTGGCCTCTGCTGTAGTCTTTCCTCTGCAGCTGTCCCCTTAGTGTCCCGTCTATTCAATCTATTCATCCTTAGCTTTAGACTTGCTTGGTATTAGCTGCCTGATTAACTGAGCTGTTTAGGTCCTAGCACCAATCTCCTGAATCCAGTAAGAGCTTTACCAATGGATTTGAGGTTTAAACTCAAGGTAGGTCTCTTAAAACAAGCAGGGTAATATGAAGTGGCAAAATGACAGTAACTGCAGAAAATCTGGGACTGATGCCTGGCAAAATTGTTGGGATTCATCAGCAATGGTAAGGGCAAAACCAGGTTGTCTGATGTAGCCTCCAGTAATGCCATTAATACAGATCCTACAGCAGCAAGATAAAAACTGGGCATCAACAGTATGTATGCCGGAGGTGCTATCAGAAATTAACTAAAATAAGTAAAGGCTGATCTATAGGTATGAAAACGTCACTTCTTTATGGGAACATATTATGAGAGGAAACTTACTTGCTTGGGGCACAGGAGGCATTGTGAACACTGTAATAAAAATAGAGATACTTTTGATCCGTCTGCAAGTGCATGGTTTCCAAATGACATAAGAACTTAGAGTTGTGAGAAGTATCAATGCTACCTCTGCTACTGGAAAGAAACTGCAGCAAAGCCAAGCAAAAAAAAATACATTATATGTATGCGAATCTGTTTTTTGAATACTCCCTATGTAAAACAGTGATAGGTAAGATTTGCAAATGTTACAGCTGATGGTGAAACCCTACAGAAAGAAATCAAGACTATTAGGATGGGGAGGGTCGTGCTGGATTGTCAGTCTAGTTTAGCAGGTTGGTGGCTCCTGAATTGTTGTAGAAAACTGTGCTATGAAAAATAAGTGAATGTAATCAGGTGATGAAACAAGCTAGAAGTGATGTTTTATATTAGCCTCAGAAGAATAGCAACACGAGGGAAGCAGTGTTAAACATATGCCAAAATTCAGGCCAAATTAAGCAACCATATTCATTATGTGGTACAGGAAAACTGGCCCCTGGGAACAAAGTAACTGTAGATTTGTGTATGTTGGCTGGAAAAAAAGTCTCTTAAATGTTTCCTAGACTACTATTCTTGCTTCTCTGAGGTGGCCTTGCCTAAAGAAACTACAGGTGATTGTGCATACCCAGTTTGGTTTTGCTACATGTGTTTTACTTGACCAGGAAATATTTGAAAGGAGCTATAGGGCACAGGACATGATTTTCAGTGCTTTACAAAGAAAGAGGCTTTTAGATACATCTTCTTGTTTCCATGATCACCATATGACAGGGTCTTGGGGGAACGGTGTCTGAATTATAAAACATCCATGAAAATAGTTGTGAAGCCAGACACTAATCATTGTTTAACTCTTTGAAGATACAGATAAGTGTGAAATCCAGTTCTGCAGATGCCACCATGGGAGAACTGTTTCCATCTAATCACTAGTTTTGGTTTTTAGAAGTTTTGGTCTGGACAATGCACTTCCCAGGCCAGGAACTGGTATTGTTTGTGATCCTTCTGGTTGTGCTTGAGGGTAGTAGCTGCAAGATCAGGAGGCTGATGTCTTCTCTAAAGCCACGACTATTTAATAATGCTCAGCCCAGCACTGCCCAGAGTAAGAGCTGAGGCTCAGACAGTGCTATTTCAAGATGTGAGCTTTGTTAATGCACACTCTTCCCAACTTTTCACTGATATCCTGGGAAAACTAGCAAATGAAACAGTAGTGTTAAAGTCTTAGGGGACTAATATCAAGTGCTGAATCTAGATTTTCAATTTCTGAATTTACATCTTTTTTTTTCCATGTCTTGTTTCCTTCCATCCTTTTTAACAAAGATTTAGACCCTGTGACAAAATTCCTGGTGGCCAAATTTCAGTTCCAAATAGGGTTAGCAGGCAACTTGGATGCTTGTAAGACTTGCAGTAATTTGGAGAACTGTTAGTGTATTTCCAGTAACTAAAGAGTACATTGCAGAATTCCACAACTGAATTTACATTACAGATTTAAGTAAGAAAAAGTTAATAGTGTCAGAGATTAACTGAACATTTTGCACCTAAATTATACTCTTTAACAAACAAAATAAAAATATAGCTATCTGTGAAGGTAGAGAGGCTCAAATCATTTGTAAAAATACCTTGCATACTAAAAAAATCAATAAAGTCAACAGCTTTTTTCTATTTTAAGTTATTAATAAGATTTAAAATAAAGCTTTTCCAACTGCAGACTATGAAAGAAATTACTATATGAAACTAGAGTACTGCCTACTCCAGACATTACCAGTATCCTCAGTACCAATATGCCGGTCTTGGACCAAAGGCTCAGCAGTTACACATTTCACAGATCTTCCCTGATAATAGTGTTGCAGAGAAAGTGCAGGGGACCTGCCTCATGGCTGTGCTGTCCTCATCACCTGTACCCTATTAGAGCAAAAAGGCTCCAGCACTAGATGCCAATATTTCAAGGAATGTAACAGACCTTTCCATCCACGGGCGTATTTCCTGCTCTGCTTTCTCTGATACAGCCTGTGGTTCAGAGAGTCCTGGGTAAAGGCTGTATTTGGAATATTTTCTAGCTGTATTCCCAGTGTTGAAACTTCAGCATACAGCCTCTAACCAAGCTGCAGCAGTTGGTGGTCAGTCTGTACATCAGTTCTTAGATCTTTTCAAAAATTAAGCATTTTGGATGGTTGGCGTTTTAGTTATGGTAGGGTGAGCTTTTTTCTGATTTTTGTTACACTTCCATCTCAAAGCCATCACTGTTTTCCCTGTAATTTTTTGCTTACCTGCTGCATACTTGGGAAATTAAGAGGAAGATGCTTTAAAACTGTTGGCCCCAAATACAGTGGTCTCCTTTTCAAGTATCTTCACAACAACATCTCCACTCTGGTGGCTGCTGGTATCTCATACTGTACTGTTTTTCACTACAGAGCCTTATTGAAGGTGTCGAGCCCTGGGCAGAGTGCCTGCATGGCCCCGCACCCCTTTCCTTGCCCCACCTGGCTCCCTTCACCCCAGGCAGCCCCTCGTGTGGACCACATGCTGGTCGTGGTGCGGAGCTCAGCCAAAGGGGTGAGGTGGGTGCCCTGAGCAGCGCTGCTGTGTGTCTGTCCATGGGGACACGCAGGGCTGCAACTGCTCCCAGCAGCTCTGCCAGCTTGGGTCGTGGGCTGTCCTGAATGGTCTGGGCTCTGTTGAACATAGACTCTGTCTGAGTATCTTCATCTGCTTTTCAGGAACAATGTTTTTGGTTTGTTTTGTGTTTTTTTTTTCCTAGTAGTGCTTTTGCAAGATTAAATAAGTGTGAAATAGGCATTTATATGATCCCTGTCTATAAAAGATGTTATCTGCCTGCTGAGCTTCCCTCCCCTGTTTGCTAATGGGAGTCAAGTCCTTCAATTCATAGTGTTAAATTTACTGTAATTAATTATATCTCTGTTCCAGTGCTGTCTTCATAATGGGTAATAATTATATGCTCTGTACAGATAGATGTTTCTACAGTACTATCACAGGCATGCCTCTGCTGGGATATTAGTAAGCTCACAGGGGTTACTGAATACTGAAGTTTCATTTTTATATTGCAGCAGGGAATCAGAACAGTACTATGTATTATTTATTTTTTTTAGGAACTTAATTCTTTTTTGTAAGCTTTTTGTAGGCTGAGAAGCATAAATTGCAACAGGAGACAATTTCACACACGGCATGTTGCTGTATGAAGTGCACAATGCTTATACTCAATAGATACTGTATGGGGAAGTTTTACAAAGCTGTTACCACTAAAGGTGTTTAGGGGAAGGATAATACTGGTTGATTTTTTTCCCCACTTTTATGTTGTTTTTTTTTTTCTGTACCAATGGGGTAGGTTCATTATCCAGATATATCTAGGCATTTAAGACAATTTCAAAAGCTGTATCCAAACCTCTCTCTTAGAATACCATAGCTATATAATACTTATCTCCTGTTTCTGTTACTGAAAAATAAAAGTATGGCATGCTCAAAAGCACATGGATGACAGATGCTCAGTCCCCCTGATAAGCAGACTAAACTCTCCCTGGAGCCATGAGGCTGTCAATCATACTCTGCCAGAGCCAGCCATGGATGTGCCCACAACTGGACCTGTGCAATTGAGCAGGCTGTGGTACAGACCTCATGTTTTAATACACTGTTGGTGAGTGCAGACCATGTGTCATACTTTTTGCTGTACATGTAACTTGCTTTCTGGTGAGCAGGTTCAGTTAAGACTAAAGATCCCTTGGTCTTTTTCCAAACTTGGTTGCTAGTCTAGTAGAAGAGCTTATATGTCACTTAACTTGTTTCTGCATTTCTTCGATTGTAGATCAGGGGTCTCAAACCTGAATTCTTCTTGACAACTGCTGGTAAAAAGTACTACACAGAATGAGGTGTTTGTCTAATTAACATGGAGTATGACATCTGACTTCTTGAAATCAACTGATGAAAAGTGCTACACAAAACTATGTGCTCATATAATTAACATTGCTTATTCAATTTGTACAAATAAATATAACTATTTGTATTCTATGGCTTACAATGGTTCCTACCCTAGTAGAACCGTAGCATTATAAAAAAAGACACTGTAAGTATATTTAAAGGGTTTTTTCACTTAACCTGAACCATACTTGATGAAATGGGAGGATTTCTGAGTTGAATCCTGTATATCAAAGAGAAGTCTGGAAAACAGTTGTTAACATTTTACAACTGACTTATGAACTCTTGAAAATATGAGCTTTCTCTCAAGTTTGGCAGGAGAGCATACCCTCTTACTAATCTGGCTTGCAGGTGATGTTGAGTTTATTAAGCTCTAACACACTATTTTTTTTAAACTTTTGAGTGGTGCTATGTCTGTGCCCATTCCATTGTAGCTGTGCTTCTCACAATTTATTCATAGAGATTTCTTTTTCTGTTTCAAAAATGTAATATAACCTACATTTTTAAACTTGCTAAAAGTAGAATTTCAACATGGTATTTAGGGGAGAAAATAACATCTTAAAGGAGTTCTGTGCGAGACAAGCTCAAATCTGTTTAGCCTCTCAAGGGATGTTGCAGCAGGCTTGTCTATTTGCCAAATATATTTCTACATGAAAGGCTACTGTTGCATCTTTTCTCTCCTTGTGTTCTGGAGAGACTGGGTGTGAGCCTGCTGGAGTACGAGAACTGAACATTTTGGATATGGCAACATCTAATAAAATTTTCAACCTGTCCATATGGACATAACCTAAGTTGTTCAGATATACATTTTCCTGATGGCCGAGAATCATTAGCAAGAAGTAAATAACAAAACTCCTTTGGGAAGCATATAGTCTGTGGAGGGCTTTGTTGAGATCCAAAATAGGGTTTTTCCAAGTCTTGTATCAAAACATTTGGGACACACTTGGATTAAAAATGTGCTTAAGTGATGTAGGCACTGAGGAACCAGGGCAGCATGAAGTTGAAGTCTCTGCTATAACTCTCCAACAGTGATTCATGCAGCATTCAAGCTGGATTTTGCAGTCCTGTGGCCCCTCTAGCAGGCTTATGGGTAAAAGCTAGAGAAAGTGGTGAAACAAACAGTGAAGAGACAGCAGTGTAATGTAACATGTTAATGAAATTAATGAATATATGTATTTTTTTAAGTAGTATGGAAGTTGGCTAATTTTTCTTGGTATTCATATGGTGTTGATTAACTCAAAGAATGATGTGCAAGTGGGACACACTGAAGAATACACTATGAAATGTTTGCTTCTACCTACCCTCTCAGTGCCTTTTATCCTCACATCAGTGTTCTATTCTGCTGCAGTTTTTGTTTTATTTGGCGATTTTGGCTGATTTCAATAAGCTGTTTAAGCTCTATGGCAACTGGAGAGGTAGTGATATGATGAATTCATAAGAAAATCAGGTAATCAAGAGAAGAGAGCAATTTTAAGTCAAGCTGCCTAGCAATCTCTGCAGAGTATGATTTAACCTTACTTAACACTTAACAAGAGCTTCATCATTTAACAAGAGCTTCATTTATGTGAAAATGATGCAATTAAGGTGCCAGAGCTCTTAATAAAAGTCCCTGAGGCTGTGTGCAAGTCTTGCAGCAAAATCAAAGAATATTAATTTAAGCCTTCTTGATTTTACAAGGCAAACCTTTTGGACTCCTTAGGAAAAACTGAAAACTTATTTAGAAGAAAATACTTTGTTGAAAACAGTTTATGTGAAAGTTTTATGGTTTTTTTGAAAATATAAAAGTTGCCATTAAAAATGTGTAAAGTAAAAGTGTGATTTATCCAGTTTTCTGCAAGTCCATCTAGAAAAAAAAAAAACTGACTTACTCAATAAAACCACTGTATTTCTTTAATTTCTTTTCAGAAATTGAATTAAACATCCAAGATTAAACACACATACACAGAAACAATGAGGTACGTAAATGAAGGAGAGGTGGGAGGGCACAGGGGACTCCATGGTGGAAGCAGTTCCAACGCTGGGTGAGCTGCTCCACACCATGCACCAGGTGTGTTTGGCATCCTGGTGGGCGATGCACGTTAGCGGTTCTGCTCCTCCATGAGGATGCTGTCATTTAGATAGGCTGGAGAAATGGACTCCGGTAGAATGAAATGAAATGAAAAGGTAAGACAGGTTTTGGACAGTAGAATATAAAGTAAAAAAGTTTTAAGTACACAGAGCATCATACATAATTTCTTTGTCTTGAGCTGAATAAGGCATGCTAATGAGCACTTGCATCTTTTTCTTTTCATGCAACCTTTCACAAGCTCCTTAGGGCACAGAATGTCTTTAATTTCCCGTCACAAAACTTCAATGATATTGTTAAATGGCAAATAACCTTAAAAAGTATTGGCAAATAAGTACCAATCTGCTTTTTAAAATAGTACATAATTTCTTTATGACCTGTTCTGTTTTAGAAACTGTTATGGATAGGGCTATTTTTCTAAAAAGGAGCTTACTGCAAGATACAGTTGTATTAACAAAACATACATGCCAAAAGTACATCTCTGTTGAAAAAGCCCAATAATGGCATACTGATCTTGTAGTTCTCAATCTCAAAATAGCTGAATAGTCCTTTTCTAATACCCCCTCTAAATATTTCAGGGAAACAAAGCTATGAAGGCACCCTTGCAGGGTGAGGCAAAAGGGTGAAGATACCTGACTCTCTGAAACATACTATACTAATGTCAAAAACATAGCATAAGTAGTTTGTGCAGTGCTGTGGGTATTTTTATTATTTTTAAACTGAATTTTTGTGTTCTCCCCTCTTTCTACAGCTTACTTTGTGCTAACAAAATAGTTTTGTGATCCCATTATTCAGATCCATCACTATCACAGTGAACATACTCCAAAATTAAAAGAAGTAGGAAAGGAAATTAAATTGAAGTGATTTTCTGTGAAAAGCTAATGTTCAACAAAAGAAGATGATCTATGTTTTTTTTCCAGCCGCCTCCCACAGAACAGTATTTCATAAAGAAGGAGCTGTTAATTTCAGGCAAATGTCAAGGTGCATCTAAGGACCAAAATAAATGTTCTCTGTCTTGGTGAGAAATATTAATAGGTCTTAGTAAAAACCCCTGAGAGCAGCTGACTCCCTTGTACAATTCAGGCACTGGTAGCTGTAAGACTAGCCTTGGGCACTGAATCAGTAGCCACTGGATGCATTATCCTGCAATACAAATATGATGATTAAACTCTTTTCCCTGTCAATGAGAGGCGGAGAAAAAGAGGCTCTAAGCAGCTGGAAATTTCCTTAATCCCATTAAGTGAAGCTCCCTTCTTTAATTATAAACAATCACATCCCAAGTGGGATTTTATGACGTAAAGAATCTCAAAGCTTGTTTGTGGGTTTTTTTTTTTCCCGATCCCTTCCCACAAAATAAAGCCGAAGAGCCACGCACAGAGGTGGGCAGGACAGTGTCTGCCCAGCCAGCTGGACAGGAGGCACAGCAGGAAGTCCAGTAAATGCTTCTGAAGTGAGTTAAGGTATGTTCCTGAAACAGTAATCTCCCCCTTTCATTCAGAAATCCTCACAGGATCAGCTTTGCTGACTTGAGGGGAAAGAAAGGAAAACTTTTTCTTCCTGTAAATACTTAAGCAGAAGCGAAATTTCACAGGGGAAAATGATCGTCGTAAAGATCATAAATCTTTAAGGAGCTTAGTAATACAAAGCGTCTGGAGTTAAAGAAACATTTAATATCACCTTAGAGGAACTAGAGGTCCCAATCCTCAGCCTTCCTGCTCTTCAAGCTATCTTCCCTCTGACACTGTGAGAAAAATGTGGGAATTAGTCCTTTCTTGTATCTTCACAGAAAAAAACTACTCCATGACGTTCACATGTCTGGCCACACAAGCACAAAACAGTCCTGTAAGTGGTCCCTGAGTGCGTATAAATCCTGCGAGCCCATGTTCTATCAGCACAGGCTATACATTTCGTATCTTTTCCAGCCACCTCCATTCTCACTATTGGCTGGTGGATGGTATAAATCACCCGCCCCATTTTCAACAGGAATTTTTTTCCTTTTATGGTCTGACAAATAATGGCAACTGGTTTAAGACTTAGAAATTAAGTTGGAAGTAGTATTAAGTGAGTGAAATTCACTTTAAAACTTTGAGCTGGTTTTCTTCCCTCCCTTCCACCCAGTTTGGTCATCGGGAGCTTTGCATTAGGACTGAATTACCTAGAAGTATATTCCTGGTCCTGCCAAGATGTCCAGATTGAATAAGGATGACCAGTAGCTCTTTCACCTTGTGGAATGGCAGAATTTGCCACTGTCTGCAGGGTCTCCCTGACAAGATTAGTAAGGACAGCTGCAATAGCTGCAAAGCCTCCTTTTCCACTGAAATGTCATCAGTCTGAGTACTGGGGACAAAAATCAAGTGAGTTAGGCTTAAATCTTTCCCAAATGCCAAGTCCCACTCTTTTGATAGGCCCCAGATTGGAAAGATTCATTCACACTCATATAAAATTATAGAAATAATCCATCTAAAGCCATTCATAAAGTGAAGGATCCGAGGCCTTTTGATGATGTTGAAGGAAATACTTTTCATGCAGTTGGGGTCTGCCAGTAAGAGTTAATGAAGGTTTAAATTTTCAGAAGTGAACGACACTAATGCAGTTGAATGTCACAAATCTTGTAGGCTGCAAAAAGCAGTTAAAACTTCTCCCTTGTATTATCAAGGTACCCAGGGACCCTCAGACAATCCATTCCTATTTGTTGCAGTAGGTATTTTGCAGAAGGCAGTCTTAGTGCCAGGGCATTCTCAGCTCTGAGAGGTGATGGTTCTTCCTTTGGGTTGATCTGACCTGCTGCTGCAGCTAGATCTGCACTGATGTCTAGGAAACAGTGCTGCTGCTGTGGTGAAAAGGGCTGAGGACACTCAGGCTGCCCTTCTAGACTTTTATTTTAGGAACAAGAGCTAATAATGGCATCTACGAGCGATGGGGTAACTCCATTCATCTGGAAGTGGAAGAAGCGAACTCATATTTTTGCATTGCATCATAACCATGGAAATAGTGCTTGTGGAGGAGAGTCTGTTCTGCCACTGGCTTGCTCCAAGTAACAGAGCAGATGGTTCTCTGTGGAAATTAAAGTTGCATCAATAATTTTTCTAATAACTTGTATGCTCAAAAAGAGAATAGGCTCATTAGATTCACAGATAACACCAGGCTGGGAGAAACAGCAAGAGTAATGGAGGACAGGACTAGAAGTCAGAATTATCTTGACAAATTTAAAAAGTGTTCTGATAAGAAAAATACCAAGTTCAGTAAAGACAAGGTACTTAGGTAATCAGATATAACGGACTGAACAAATGCAGGATAGAGCATGACCAGCCAGATATCATTCTCTACGATTTCTCCTCTACAAAATGCTAAGTTGAACGTAAGTCACAGACCTAAAATGTCATCTCCTGAGCTGTATAAACAACAGTATTGCCTACAAAACATACAAGTATTTCTTTTCTTATGTTGGTGACTCTTGGCAGGAGGATTACCTGTGACATGGGGCAGCATATGAGAGTTGCTGCGTTCTGAGTTTTAAAACACCGACACCCTGACATCCTTTCCTGGTGCTCCAGGGTCCTTTAGGGATGCTCTAGCTTTCACTTCAGTCACCGCCACATCCAAATCGTGGCTCTCTGCTGCCGAAGGTGGCTCTGAAGAACAGGGCAGGAAAGCAGCTGCAGCTTTTTCTATGTTTCAACCTCAAAACCCATGTCCCCCATTAAAGTAAAGCGGAAATACTAAAGCAGGCAATATATCACGTGTTTTTAATAAGGCACATGAGATTTGAGGTTTAAATATGGGAAATCCCTTTTATAAGCGATGTCTGGCAACGCCAGTTACTTTAAGAAAAATGTGGATGATCTGGAAGGGGTCCAAAGGAGGGCAGTAAGAATGATTAGCTGTCTAGAAAGACTGACAGCTGAAAAAAAGAGAAGACTGAGGAGGGAGACAGCAATAAGCTTCAAATATGTAAAAAGTTGCTGCTGCAAAGAGGAAGGAAGTAATCTGTTCACCATGTTCATGTTGGATAGGACAAAAAATAAGAGGCTTATATGTCACCAAGGGAGTTTCAGGTTAGATGTCAGAAGATGTTTCTGAGCAGGCAGGACAGTGAAGCACTGAAATCAGATTGTGTGGGGAGTGAGTTGGGACTTGTGGTCCTGATCACCAGGGCTGGCTGTGAAGGGGCTGCAGGGACTGAGCGGAGCCTGTGGCAGCAGAATGGTGACAGCAGCCTCGCAGAGGCCTTCCCAGAGCTGTTCGTGAGTCTGTCAGCAGCAGAAAGAGGTAATCAGCCGTGTGGCCATTTTGAAGTGTTGTCTTCAAAAATTCATTAGCTCTTCAAGCAACAGGAAAGGTCCCACAGCATGTCTTGTAAAGTGTGAAACTTACTTTTATTGCTCAATGTTGCTTTCTTTGAAACATCGTCGGTTAGGGAATAGTCTGCACAAAATAAATTACTAAAGTGAAAGTTAAAGACCAAATTTTGGCTTTTATTGTCTACCTTTCTTTACAGGTAGGCATCAACTGCCACAGCAGGGAGTGCAATACTGTGCCTTTCAACATGGTAAAGAACAGAGGGAGCTTGTTTTTTTTTATTGCAGTATTGAAGATTAGATTTTTCTTCAGGTAGTGCCTTGTCCCTGAATCCTTTGTCATGCATCTGCTCAAGAACAAGAAGTTTCATGTTGAATGGATAGATGTGATAACTAACATTGACACTACACCAAATATAAATATATACATATATATACTTACATTTATAAATAACACATATATATAGTTATTATCCTTCTGCAGTATTAATGACTCTCATTTTCTTTAGGGGACTATTTGGTCCACCCAGTTGCCAGAGATATTTAAAATCAGGCAGGTAAATTTTCTTTAGTCTTTGAAGGATTAGAAATTCCATTTGCATTAAAAACCTTGTGACTCCATACGGAGGTTCTAGCCCAGCTTACCAAGAGTTCGTGACTCCATGATTGGAAACCACCAGACTATAAGAGTAAAATACATTAGTCAAGGAAGAATGGTCATGACTTCGGTTATCATTTTAATTATACTGCATGATGAAACTGCTATATTAAATCACTAATGACTAAGCCTTACAGTACAAGCTATGGTATGATTTTTCTTTAACATATTGATTTTATCTTAAGACTTGATTTTTTTCTGACATGGATAATGTTTCTGCATTGACATCTTCATAGTGAAAATTAGTTAAGGCTGGGCAATCAGATATAAGATTCTGAATTCCTTTGTATTTTATTGTATTCCCTTTTTAATATTTAAAGATACCATGAGCAATTCCTTAAATTTCTCACTCTTTCACTTCTTTGTTTCCTTTTGAAGCAATGCACATTTTTCCAGAACCTAATATAGAAGAAACTGTTCATGAAAGATTATTTTTATGGTTTTCCATTTTCTGTATTCAGCCATATAAAGGTGATATCATTACCCTGTGGGGATTGTGGTTTTTGTTTGCAGTGGCACCCCAGAGACAGTATAAGGATGCATTTACATAGCCATTGCCCTTAGAAATGTCATATTATCAAGTTTAACTTACTGAGCAATAAATTCTTACCAGCTTTCAAATCCAAAAGGAGTAGCATGGGAATTACTCTTTATATTACATCTTTAAACAAGCATTTCTTATACTTTCTAGGTGACAGAAAAATTACAATGAAGTAGGGAGGAAGGAAAGGGGAAAGAACAATAATCTGACTTATGGTGGGAAAATTTGAAAAGGTCATTTCTTTCTTCTGGCCCGCTCGCCTGGGGCACGTTTTTTCTGTTTCACTTCTAGTAGTACTTTTGAGATAAGGCAAAGACTCATCCACCTTCACAATGAAGTTTTGTTTCTACGTGAAAATAGGACCGAACCCAAAACTTCTGAATAGGAACAAGTACTGTGGGAAGATGCTTTCAGCCAAGTTTCTGGACTTCCTCCTTCCATTCACTTTTCTTAAACCAGATTCTTCTTCTGACACCAGCTGCCTGAGGCAAAGGTACATTTCTGGATCAGTTTCCTCACCCTGTTCTCAACAGCTAGTTCACCTTTGACTCACACTTGTGTTTACCTCAATAGGAGGTTCTATGCACAGCCCAAATGAAATTGCTGTTTTAGCTTTGATTGTTCACGCACATAATCTGTCATTTAGTCAGCCTCTCTCTCCTTCTGCTTAGCATGACCTAGGAATGGAAGAAGTATTGCTTTTGATGGTATATGTGAACCCCAAATTTAAAGTTATAAGTATGGTCCTGTCTCTGCCCGGTTCTGGAGTCATTACATTCAAAATTTTAAATAATCATAAGCATAGAAACATTCCAATATACTCTACTGTTAAACTATGCTTCCTACATCCTATTCATCCCTCATATGTAGATACTTGTCACTACAAGCTGCAGATTCCCATTGCAGCAAAAGGCAAATCTGCAGCTTGGCCAGTGGGTGGCAAACATGTTTAACTGGAAATCTGATCTGCCCCTGCTATTCAACCCCTGGTCTAGAATATTTTCAATATTGCTTTCAGCATGTCGCTCCCATCAGAGGTCCTGCAACAAAGCTCCAGTGCCTGTACTGTTCAGAATGGCAGGTCCAATCCACTCATTCATGGTCCTGGTCCAAGACCCCACTTCTTCCACTCTCAGTAGAGGCCCCAAGATCAATACAGTCCGTCATCATGACCAATGTACTGGCTCCAGGTGCATGATGCCATATATATCCCTAAGAGGAAGCTTTAAAATACCCACAGCAGTGAAAACTGATTAAACCTCTGAGATAAAGGCATGCCAGAATCCCACACATGAACCAGCTACTATAAAACAGGTGAAGGATGTCCCCAGTGCTCCTCCTCTCCACCCTACCTGCCTGGGAGCTGGGGGAGGCTGAAACCAGCTCCTTCACTCCATCTCCAGACAGATGCCACTGTGACACAGTCGATGTGGGAGGGGAAGTGGCAAATAATCGCGTTGGCAGGATTTTTGCAGTTTGTCAATTGTATTAGGTATCTTCCCACTCTTTATAAATATTTCTCCTTGCTTCTTTCCTCTTGATCTGTATATGGAAGCAGCAAAAGCTAAGGGATTCTCTTCCCATGGAATAAAAATACAGGATGCCATAAACAGAAGTTTAGAAGTTTCCAGAAACTTGGGCAGGGGGAAGTAAATACAACTTTTGCGTTATTCAAAAGAGTCAGATATGTAGCATTTTTCCTTTCTTAATGTTCTGATACATTAAAAAGTTAGTCATCTGCAAGACTGTTAGTGGTCTGTTCTAAAATAAAAATGTTTAAGTGCTTAGTACTGTCCTTAGCCAATCACATCAGGTGACAGTGCACCACCACCATCTACTGATCAACTGGCTGTACTACGGACAGAGGCCTCACTCAGGCCGATTTGGATTTGCAGAGATTTTAATTCACACATTAAACTTCTTGTACTGAGCCAGAGTTTGTCACATGTTGCATATGCCTGAAAAAGATAGCAAAGACAGCTCAATGCAAGACTATAGAAGAATCATGAAACTGAAATATTTCAGGGAACATTCAGGGGTTTTGGATAATGTTGAGCTATTGCTGGAAAAAAACCTGCAGATACAAATTATTCAAACAGAATTTTGCTTTGACTTACAAATCATAGAATCCTTTAGATTGGAAAAGACCTTTAAGATCATCAAGTCCAACCATTAACCCAGCACTGCCAAGTCCACCACTACATCTTGTACCTAAGCACCATGTCTACACCTCTTTTAAACACCTCCAGGGATGGTCGCCCAACCTGGGCAGCCTGTTCCAGTGCTTTACAACCCTTTCTGGGAAGAAATGTTTCCTAATATCCAATCTAAATCTCCCCCGGCGCAACTTGAGGCCATTTCCTCTTGTCCTATCACTTGCTACTTGGGAGAAGAGACCAACACCCTCCATGCTACAATCTCCTTTCAGGTAGCTGTAGGCAGTGATAAGGTCTCCCCTCAGCCTCCTTTTCTCCAGGATAAACAGCCCCAGTTCCCTCAGCTGCTCCTCTTTAAGACTTGTGCTCTTTGGACCCTTCACCAGCCCTGTTGCTCTTTGGACACGCTCCAGCACCTCAATGTTGTTATTGTAGTGAGGGGGCCAAAACTGAACACAGGATTCGAGGTGGGACCTCACCAGTGCCGACTACAGGGGGGGAAAGCTGGTGGCAGTATGGTAGGCAACACTGATTAATGTTGCACTGAGAGGATTAAAACCTGATTTCTCACACTTTTACACTAAAGAAAAGAATCAGAAATAATGTATAGAGGCTCTTTGACAACTTTTCTGAGGTATTCAGCTACCTACGGCCATTTAAAGAGCTCGGTAATGTAATGCATTACGTTGCATAGGACACACACTTCGTTCTTTGTGCTAAGCTCAGAGCACATTTGTTAGGAGGGACTAAGCTGGCCCTTGCTTCTCAATATGTTTTCTTGAATTTGATTATATAAATGAAAAAATATTTAATGTTAAGCCATTTTCGTAGTTATGAAAGGGCTAAATTGCTGTCAAATTTCTTAGCTTAGAAAGGATTATTTTGGTTCATATTCTGTATAATATCAGTTGTTCTTTTTCTAACCTTTCAAGGTCCCTGTTTGCTTAGACCAGCTATTCCCTTTTAAGAAGCTGCGAAGAATTTTTATCTGCATCAGCAGCATATGCAAAGTTTTCACTGGAAAGGTTACTGATATTGAAAATGTGATACCTCAGCTTTTCTTATGCTATTCAGTCCTTCTGGTCTGATACTGCTGTAAACAAAATAGTTGTGAATGAGGAATAGTCTGGCAGAGTTGAAGTTGTGTAAAAGTGGGAGACTATTAACAAGAATTCTGCTGGGTAGTTTGTGCAGCATCCACACCTCTGCAAAGGGATGTGTCAGAAATACCCAGTTGGAGCACAGAATTTCACCTCTACTCCATTTTGGTATAAATGTCCGTGCATTGTGTATGAAGACAAAGACGGGAGCGCAGAGCCATCCTTTCCTTTTCGGGTGTGCTGCCTTTTGTTAAAGGGCTCCATATGGCTACCTCTTCAATCCACTTACCTCCGTTTGTCTGTGTGGATGGAGTTGTGCCAACTTAACAGCAATAGATAATACGGTGTTATGCTCTGTACAAGTGTTACTTCTGTGTTTCACTTTGCTGTGTCTGTGCACTGGCTTAGATGATAGCTGTTTGAGGCCAGTCACCTTTGATTTACTGTCGAGAGTGCCATGCACACCTCTGTCACCACAGACACAATAAATAATGTGATAATAACAACTTACTCCCATTGAACAAGAACACAGACACATTAACTAGTGGGCTGTATTGTCTTTGACTGCAACCAAGGGAATTTACAGGTGTTCAGCTGGCCACGGGAGGGCTCTCTTATTGTTCCCTAGGTTCAGTAAGGAACACAATGCGAACAAAGACCACATAATTCAGATCAGACAAATTCTCTCTCTTCCTAGATTACACTCATAACTTATGAAAAACAAAGTTTTTTAAAGTTCTTAAACAAAGCCTTTCCATCAGGGTTAAGGCCAGCTGGGACCATTAGATCATGTTACAGAATATGAATCCGTTGTTCCCAACATTTTTGTAGCCAGAACTCCCTGCAGCCACATTCTCTGCTTTCCCAGTCTCTATACTTCATCTTCATCTGGTCCTTTCCACTTCTCCTTTCTCCCTTGTGCTCTCCCTTGGTTTAATGTCTCTTAACGGCAATAGCAGGGAGGTCATGCTAATTATCCCAGCAGGATTTATTAGCCTGGACTCCAGTCACTGCCATGCTTTGCTTTCAATGTCATGATTCTGTTCTGAAGCACACCTTAGTGACTGGAAAGTAAGAGCATGAGCTGTAAGATTTTACTACTGTGCTTTTGGTTTGTCAAGGTGTTTTGGCTGAATATGTAACATTTGTGTGCCTTTACACAGTTCAGTCATTTTTAAAGAATGATACTAACTCCACAGACCCTAAGGTGAACAAGGAACAAAAGCCTTTTACTCTGCTAATACTTTTCATATGCATATAACATATGTATACACGCCTGCCAGTGGCGGGCACATTTGTACATAAATACATATATGTATTTATGTGTCTTGATATGCCACACATATTAACGATATATACATTAACATTGAAAAGGCCAGTATCCCACAGTGGCATTGCAAACACATAAACCAATGCTTTTCATGGAGGGGAAATACAAGAAAAACATGCTTGAATTGTACAGCTTCCATGTTGTTACCACTGGATTTCCATTTTCAATAGTTTGTGTGTCCATATGCATGTGCTTGCATACGTAGTTAAGCCTAACACTGGAAGAGTTCCAGCTTCCTCCAGTCAACATTTCAGTAGTGTTTATGTAGGCTATGACAATCCTGAGTTCTTGTTTTAATGAGAATTGTGTGTCGAACATTCCTAAGAATACTGTGCCTGACAGTCAGAGGTACTGAAGTCCTTAAACCCAAAGCCAGCACATCGCAAAGCAAGGCTGGCATGTGCTAAGCCAGTCTTAAACAGAGGCAGACAAATTTAGAGTGCATTTTGACAGCATAGGTTTGGGGAATAGTCTGAGTCACTCTCAGGCTGAAGTGTCCCCACAACCAGGCCAAGTACAGGGCTCCCACAAGCACTTCTCACTTTCTGCAATTCTCTGATCCAGTTTTGGGCCTGTCTACTTTCCTTGGGCCAAACCCACTCATTTTTTTTCCTTCATTTTCTCAAGCTAGATAAACTCACAGCATCATACGATACAAGTAATGAGTTCACATCTCGTTTTCTGGGTTTCCCCATTCATTGTACTCTGGAAAGCACATCACAAAGGATGTCTTTTACTTAGCATGAAGTTTTTTGTTGAAAGCAGAAATGGCCTGCATCTCAGTTTTTGTGACACACTGATTCTGTGTGCCGTTTGATGGCCATACCACCCCTGTCAATGAGTGACCTCAATATATTTTCGCAGATCCTGTATCTCGTATTGTTCTTTTGCAGTGTAGGGGGGGTATAAGAGAGGCTGAGTAGTCCTTGCATCCTTGAGCCTTGCACTATGGGAACAGCCTGGCTCCTATCTATGGGAATTATTCCATAATCCTATGCTCACCAGTCCATAAGTTTCTTCTGCCTTGGGGAAAAAAGAAAAAGAGCTTTTTAGATTTCTTATTATTGTCTACCCTGTTCTTCCCTGTTTTCCCTGTCTGGCCACAAACTGTCTTGCCTCCAGTAGTTTTTCTCTGTGATGGATGCATGGGCTGATAATAACACTTTTTTTTAATTATTATTTTTTCCCCATTTACAGAAGGCATACTTTCAGCTGGAGGAATGTTCCTAGAGCAGCATGGGGTGTAGGAGTGCTCAGTGAGGGGTTGTGAATGTTCCTCAGGAAGCAGTAAAGGTTTGGTGTAAGGTTAAAATGTGTAATCCATAACTAGAGCAGGCAGGTGGTGTGTCACCATGGTGGGAAACACCAACAGGTCAGGCAGAGGCTGTGAGCAGAGCTAAGGGGAAGGGCCTGGGAAAGCCAGAAATTTGCTGCCTTTCCTAGAAGCAGCTGATCCACGCTTCAGCAACAGCAGCACTTTGTTGCTCCCTGGAGTCTGCTCCGATAGGCAACTATGCACTTTGCCTTTCTCATAGCCAGGCCTGCTCCCATCAGTCTTCAAAGGGTTCAGAACACCAGCCACAAAAGCAATTTCACAACACTTCAGCCCCCATCTCCTGAGGCTTGTGCCTCTTGAGAAGCCTCAATGTCTTCCTAAGTAATCATGAAACAAGCTTCTCCCAGCCAGTTATATTTATGATGAATTACAGTGACTGGTCTTATTCACTCAGGAGACAAATGATACAGTCCTGCCCATCATTTCAGTATTTTGCATCTCAGTGTGTTTATCTTGCACACTTAAGCTCTGTCTTTTCCAGATGATGAGTAATTCAGGCAAAACCACCTGCAGATTCTCCTTCTCTCATTCATGCTCCCCCACCCTGGAAATCTGTGGCGGCATCTGTTTCAGACAGACAGTCCTCCAAAAGAATGGGAAGAGCTGGTTCTCAGATAGCAACTGAGACAATAACCACTCCCATATCTTTTCAATGTAATTTAGCAAAAATTTCAGCAAATGTTCAGCTCTGGTACATTTGTAATCAACACCACAGTTGTCAGGTTTAATTAGCAGTCAGTGACGGATTTTATATTTGTTCTTCAGTCAATATGATTTACTGCATATCAAGTATAATGCAAACTTACAGTGAAAAGTATTGCGGTTCAAATGAACAGACTATTCAGCCACATCTACATTCTCTGGACAAATACAAGGATAAAATGAAGAAGAGATAAGAGTGCAGACAGAGTTCTGCGCATTTCTAATAAGTATACAGGGAAATACAGAGGAAGATATGCAAAACCTGACCTGGAAAAGACCTGGCACAAGTGTATAAATGTTTGCCAGTATGGTATTTAACTTTGTGGCTGAATCTAAATTACATTAAATGTTTGGTCTCAGTGCTCTCAGAAAAGAAAAGCAGTGTACCACAAAAAAAGGAAGAGTATTTAAATATAATAATGAATTTCCTTTTAATTTTTTGGTCTTCAAGTGAACCCCCTTCATTTTCAATTCTATCATTTGTATTTAAAATGCACAGTGAAAGAGCTGTTGTCTCCTTCTCACTAAAGCAGGGACTAAGTTAATTCACTCCTAAACTTCTAATCTCTTCTTCCCTTAGCTGACAAAAATAGGTATATGGTTCACCAGTCCTTTGGTCACCTTCCTCCAACAGGTTTCTGACATGGCCTTCCTCCCTTCCCTGCAGATGCAGATTTGACCCTCAGCTTGACGTGCTCTCTCATTTCCATTGCTGCCCCCGTGCTGTGCACAGAGAATGGGTGTGCTCAGGGTCCAACCTGAAAGCAGCAGGACCATGACTGTTTTTACTTCCATGGGTAAATGCTGCAGGAAATGGCAAAATCCTAAGGGTGATGGGTTTGGCTTTTGGTTATTTCAAACATAATGGGAGATAGCAGGACAAGGGAAAGACACAAGTACACCAAGATGCTCTCTGAGACAATGAGTTCTGGAAATCATAAGACTCAGAATAACAGTAAGTAAACCATCAGAACCATTTATAAGCATAAATACACGGAGAAAACCAAGCAGTTTCCACATATTAACATTGTAGAATTTAATAGTTATATGTCACATGAAACAGCTTGGTAGCAAACTCTATGAGCTTGAAGACATTCATAATAAGCTTGAGTTTAGTGACAGAAGGAAAAAAAATAATGTTGCAATGTGCATCACGTTAATTGTGGTGGGAGGGACACAGTTTCACACCAGCTAATTCAAAGCTGGGCCCTGGGGAGCTAAGAAACTAGTTGCATTTGCTGGCACAGCTGTAGCTGTCTAAGAGATTACTGAGCCGTGATGGGATATGTGTGGTGATCAGATGCAGCAGACCAGTCAGTTGAGAAAAATTATATCAATAATTGCCTTGGTATTTTGTTTTTGACTAGGTAGATAAAATTAAAATATTACAAAAATTATTTCCAGTAAGGACTGGTGGCATAATATGGTGAGATGAATACCTGAAATGTTTTAAAAGGCAAGCTTAGATAGAGCCTGGAAAGTTATACTTTACAGAGGTTCCAGGATTGGAATATAATTCTATGTCTTTGTAAATTACCAACAACTGTGAATTATTTTTAAGCTGCTGTATAATTGCATTTGAAAACAACAACAATAACAACAAGAGGAAAAGGCAAAACACACACACCCAAACCCAAAAATGAAACAAAAAACACAAACAAACAAACAAACCCCCCTGAGCTTTAACTTTGAAAATGGTGAGTGTACAGTTCTTATGAAGAATCAATGAATCAAACTGATGTAGCATTGTCTGAGTCAGCAGGTTTATTTGACACCAAACCAACCATTCCTCAATTTAGATTAAAGAAGGAAAGAGGTTGAAGTAGGAAGGTGGGAGTAGATGGGGAGGGACTTGTCATTGAGATTGGGTAAAACTGATGAAGAAGACTGTGACAGTAAACATGTTTAGGATAAAAAAAAAAAAGTTTAGAAAGATAAACTGGGATAAATGTGCGAAATAAAAGAGATGGGAAGAAAGAGAAAGACAAAAAAAGGAAAGTGCTCTTTAGAAGTATGGGTGAGAGGTAACAGTAAGCAGGTTTTAAAAGGTAAAGGAAAGGACAAGGTTTTTGAGGAAAAGGTTGTAATACCTAATCATAAAACTGATGCACTTAATATTAAAAGGTTGAAGTGAGAAAAATCTGAAGCAGAAAGATAAATGAGATTTTGGTAATGCGGGCAGTAGCTGAAACCATGAGAATAAGTGACGTGTCCTGGGTGAGAGGAGGTCTGAGAGCAGAGCTGACAGGCAGATGGGAGGAAGGGGGAGCCACACAGACACAGTTGACTGGAGAACTTATGTAAAATTCAGTTTTTAAAATCTTGCTAAGATTATGGCTTCTGAGAGCAACGTTTGCCAGTTTTGTATTGATTTATAAAGTGGTTTCTTTTTTTGTTCCTTTTTTTTTTTTTTCCAAAAGACTAAAATCTGTACATAACTACTTCATGACAGCTGAAGGCCATTAAGCTAGACTCTTGCATTTTATTTTTGCTGATGCAACAGAACAGAAGGAACTGTCATCAGGAGGCCCAGGGAAGCACAGGCCCCCACGAGCTCCCCGGGCAGAGCTGTGCCTGGCTGGGTGTTGGTATCTCCATCCGCTCAGAAGAGCTGCACGGCTGCAGTGGCACGGGCACACAACCGAGAGCAACGCTGGGACCCCATGGTGAGGAGCTCGCAGCTACGCGGCTTAGAGTGTATTTCACCAAGGTGATTGAATAGAGAGTGGAGGCTTTTAAATTTAGTCATTAAGAGCTTTAGGGAAGATAGTGGTTTTAACAAGGCGTTACACTTTAAAAGACTTCTGGTTTGCTGGTATGCTTTTGCCGGGGTTTAAGCCTGACGTATTTTCGGTTGGATCATAAGAGGTTTGTGGCAGTTCAGACAATCATGTAAGTAGTGCCCAGCAGTGTTTAAATCAAGCCTTTTCCTTAGAAAGGTTAAAGTTCTCCTAGCTTGTATCCAAATGATAGAGTCATCCTTTCAGCTAAATGGAGCCATAAATAACAGAAAAGGGAAAATAAGGAATTTTTTTTGAGCCAAATATCAACTTCCTCTTAATTATAGTTTCTGTTAACCTTATAACAACTTTAAGTATGAATATTGTCGTATTTTCGTATTTTATTCAGAATTTCATGTTGGTTTTCCTACTAAGTCCTTAGCTCTCAGAGTCAGGGGCTCATCTGGGACTCTCAGATATTTGTTGTTTGTTCTAAATTCAGCTTTCAGAAATGCAGGAAAAAGCTGGAAAACATAGCTACCTTAGAGATAGTCACAAAATGTGCTAAATAATTCTATTTGGGGATGAGAGGAGGTGAGGTGCCTGGTTTTTAGTTGGACATTTAGGATTAGTGATGATGCAAATCTGAAATTAATGCAGAAAAGGGTAAGGAAAATAAGTCTTTGGGTGTGTGCATTTGGTGCATTATACGTGGCACTGTGTTTTTGGGTGTGCAAAAACTGATTCGTAAGACCAGGACATGCTTAACTTCTCAGCATTAAGCAAGACTGAAGTTTTGTATGTTTGTATGAGAACTGGAGTAAGAACTAGCAGAGGCTAAAAAGAGTCATAACTACAGTTCTGGTTTAGAGCATCTGTGGTCAGATACTGAGACCTTGATTTGTCTGTCAGTGTTCTAATTTTTTATTATCTTTATGTTTCGTCTTTTAGTTAAATGAAATCACTTCATCCAAATGCTAGTGGGTTCTCGCTCATTTTTTCTTGGTAAGCTGCCCACAAGGCTCTATGACCTCTCTGGCCTGTCCTCTGCTCTTATAAAATGTCCTAGTTTATAAAATAATGATTTGATCATATCCTCATGTGTGGATTTTAGCAACTCTCCATGTTTTACAGGGAGGCTTCCAGCAGCTGCACACATAAATATATTATGTCCTAACTCAGTTACTGCAAACTGAAGTGTCTGTGCCTGGCCTGCCAAGACATGTATTCTCACTGGGAAATATCCGGGTACCAGGACTGGCATTTCTACATTACACTGGTGGACTAATGTCTGGAAGCCTCTTTCCTTGTATGCTTCCACCAAATGTTTTTCCAGCCAAAGTACAGCTTGCTCCAAAAAAGTGACAGGTTTTTGTACAGTATTTCTGAACTTGCATTTTCCCCTCTGGGGAATGCTGAACAGCAGTATATGGAGCTTTTGATAAAAACAAACAAACAAAAAAACCCACCCAAACCCAAAACAAAACAAAACATACACACACATACCCAAAAGACCCAAACCAACAAAACCAACCAAAAAACCCAAACCCAAACCAACCAAACAAAAAGCAACAAAGCAACAACAAAACCAAAACAAGCAAACAAACAAACAAAAACAAACAAAAAAACCCAAAACAAAACTAAGAAAAAAACCCCAAAACATAAACAAATACTTCTGCCCTAGACTCCTTAGAGTCCTTGGGCTCAGTCTCCAAACCATTTCTTCTTCCAAGATAAATTGAGTATCATTCAGCTAGTTCTTTCAGTCTTCAGGGAAATACAAACACCATGTCTCAGCTATTCTAGGGAGGCTTTGCACAAACAGTGTAAACAGAGCAAACTAGTTTTTGATGTAGGCAGCTGCCCGGGGCAGCAATCTACAGGAGCTGCCATTCACCCCAGTAAGGGACAGATTTTTCTTCACAGCTCACCTGCCAGTGGGGTTAAGCAGAGCTCACTGCTCCCAGAAGTGGAATTCAGTTTTTGTAGCTGCACACAGTAGCTACACAGTTCCTGTGAAGGGAAGGGCTGTGGTGGGAGGGACAGTGGCCACTCTGAAGAGGAGTCTGCGATCTGCTGGTAGCAGCGGTCACTACTCTCGCCTCTCACCCAGAGCCACTTTCCCCTTCCATTGCTCTCAGCCCTGAGCCTCCACTTCACCTTCACGTGTTGTCTCCCTCAGCAGGAGCAGAGGCTGCTCTTATTGCTAAGAGGGAGAAGGTATCTGGGATGAACAACAGTGGGGATCTGCTCATCTTCAGCCCAGATCATGCTGGCCAGAGAGGCACAAGCTCACAGATGCTGGTATCTCCCATAGCTCCCAAAAGCTCCACAGACCCCATTCAGCTCTTCCTTCATCCTTCCTTCTCTTGTCCCAAAGCCCACTGACTCCTCGGTCACCCTTTCATCCTGATTCAGACCTACTGCTGTCGCCCAGTCCTTTCTCAGCTGCTGGAGCCCAGCCTCCTAGAAGCCTTGTTTTGAGTACAAGACACCCTACTGTCGTCTCCTCTGCAACACTGAGGCAATGCTTACAGACACTTTTTTTTCTTTTCTTTAATCTCAGCCTAGTCCTGTTCTGGTAGCTCCCACAAGATAGATGTTATTTAGTTTAATATAGAAGTAGGACAGTGAAACCTATTTTGGGGTCTAACATTTATTGCAGCCTTGAGCTGGTCCACATCCTGTTGTCTGCCAAGGGGTTTAGTGTGCAGGCAGGTATGGGGATGTATTTCACACATAACTGTTCCACACTGACTTCCCTATGTAAACAAGTACTTAGGTCTTGCTTAGGCAAACATTTCTTTACCTTATGAGCACGTATAGGCACTAGTTGACTTCCACATTAATAGCACAGCATGTGCATATCAATATTGAAATGATCTGAGATATTCAGGGTAAAACATATTTATGCCAAAGATAGCATTATGTTTTGGTATCCACACTCAGCTTGGCTACAACTAAAACAAGAGTTGTACTCCAACACTGCTGGATTTCCAGTGAGGATAGGAAGTTATTGTTGTCCTGGCCATAAAACTTCGCTTTTCTCTTTGAAAGATCTAGAAGTAAATAGCATCTATAGTTTTTGTGTGAAATGTTGAATACCGCATAATCGGTAGCTGGCTCAGCTTACGAGGAACATTGCAAAATAATCTTCAGGGCTTTGTACTCTGACATTCACTTCTTTTTTGGATTTAGTTTTGTGTGATCTTCCATATGTAAAGTAACTTGCGCACTGCTAAACAAGGACTCTGCTAGAAATGATAAAAGTACTTCAAAGCCATTCTCAAATGAACAGACTGGTACTACCAACCAGAAAAGCTAGATAACAGCTTGCTATAGATACGTCGTTATTACAAATATTTGCACCTCTTGGTTCACTGAATTCATTTGCTATATAGAAAACATTTAACTGTTAATCCATTATAGATTTGTCACTGGCTGTCTGAGCACTGTTTTCATAATTTACATTAGTGTATGTAAAAATCATACTGCAAGAAAAACTGTACTAGAAGTTGCGAGAGAGAATAGAGAAAAACTAATTAGTGTAAATTTTTGTTTAAGCATATTCAGCAAACCATTCAAAAGTGTCTGTGAAACTACTCGTCATAGAAAATTGAAAATTTTAACTGTAAGCCTAACCTCAAAGTAAGCCATATACTCTTCAAGGCACTCTTTGAACATAGCTATCTACTAATGATTGGTACAGAGAGGCTCATTAATAGCTAATCATGGTGTAAGTATATTAGTCTGCATTACTTGAATGGTCAGCTATTTGGAAATTTGTTTGTACAATTTAAAATGTAATTTACATTGTTTGTACAATTGTACAATTTGTACAATTTTAAAATGTACAACGTGTAGCCTCAGTGTGGACTGGACAAATAGGAAATGCTGTACAAGGGAAAAATTTCCTTTCCCACCTTGGGTAGGAATAGGTCAGCCGTATGGCTCCCATTGCTCCTTGAGACCTAGGGTTCATTACTTCTGAACAGAAATCATAGAACCACAGAAGGGTTGAGGTTGGAAGGCACCTCTGGAGGTGTTCTGGTCCAACCCCCCTGCTCAAGCAGGGCCACCTAGAGCCAGTTGCCCAGGACTGTGTCCAGATGGCTTTTGAATATCTACAAGGATGGAGACTCCACAACCTCCCTTGGCAGCCTGTGCCAGTGCTTGGTCACCCTCACAGTGAAAAAGTGCTGCCTGATGTTCAGAGGCATATTTTATTTTAAAATAGCCATTAAAAATAAAACCTGAAGCTTTAAGACACCTCTGTGAAGGATTACACGTGTGGGTATACAAACTTCAGTCTCACAGGCAAACCGCAGCACTGGCAGCGCTTGGGAGTGGGTCGATCTGCTCTGGGTGAACCTGCTTTAGCAGGTGGGTCAGACCGGATGATCTCCAGAGGTCCCGTCCAACTCCAGCCATTCTGTGGTTGTGTAGGGTTCTGTGGGAAGCCTGTGAGCTGGTGGCAGCGGCTCTGCTGTGTACGACCGGCCATGGTCGGTGTCCGCAGCAGCAGCGGCCGCGCTGGCGGAGCCGTGCGGGGCTGTTCCCCTGCCCCGCCTCGGGAGACACAGCGCTCAGTGGAGCCGCGGAAGGGTGAACAGAGTGCGGTGGCTTTGTGCTCTTGTCTCGCTGGCCCGGAGAAAAAGTGCAGCAAGAGATGCCCTTACGGATGGTGCGAAGTGCACCGGTGAGAAACCCGCGGGGTGACCGTCCCGCCTTCGCTGCAGCTCCCTCCGCGCTGCCTGCCCATGCCCTGGGGTGCAGCGGTGGGGGACACCGCGCCGCTGGGGGACACCGCGCCGCTGGCCCCGGGTGGAGCCCTCCCGGGGCGGCGTGAGCGCAGCCTCCAGTGCCAGCATCTCAACCCCCAAGTTTGCCTTTCTTGTGCAGTTTGCAATAGCACTTTTTAAAAAGTTTGTATTAAAAACAGTAGATAAATGCATTTTCTGTTCCTTGGTTGCATTTAAAAAACAAAAACTACTTCGACCAGCAGCAGGGGACCAGGCCGGGGGTCTGCGCGGCAGCTGGGCCGCGGAGGACCCCGTGACTCGACACGTCTCAGCCGTGCCATTATGAGGCACCACGTTCGTCTCCCCCCTCGTCCCTCCCGCTGGGCTGCGGCTGAAGGCGAGCGAGCCGCCGCGGCGGGAGCCGGTACCACCGAGGAGGCCATTTTGCAGCGGCCGTGGGGGGCAGAGCGAGCGGGCGGCGGGCGCGGCCGGGCGGGTCCCGGCCCCCCGCGGCAGGTAAGCGCGGCAGCACCTGGTGGGGGGGCACGCGCCCGCCGCAGCCCGCTGTCACGGGGCGCCGAGTCTCGGCGGGGCCGCCCGGCAGGACCCGCTGCCCGCCGGGAGCCGCACCCCCTCGCCCCGCGGCGGGCGGGGAGGGCAGCGCCGGGCGCGGCCGGCAGGGGGCGCTGTCCCGCCGGGCCCGCCGCGCGGGGCAGAGGCTGCCGCAAAGGGTTAAGGAGCGGGCGGCGGAGCCTGGCTGCCCCTGCCGGGAGACCGGGGAAAATTACAAGAGGGAGGAAAAATAAGGCATAAAACCAGACAGGTAGCCGGGGGTGCGGAGTACTCCTGCATCTCCTTCCCCCGCCTCCGCTGCCCGCCCGGGGGGACAGCGCGGGACGCGGAGGCCGGGGCGCAGCAGCGGGACGACAATGCAGCAGGCGGAGAAAGCAGGAGGGGCAGCGCACGGCAACATGGAGGGAGGCGCGGAGCGGGCCAGCCCCTGATGCGGCTCTTTCTCCTCCTCCTCCTCCGGGCAGCGGCTCCGGCGGCGATTCCCTCCCTGGCGGCGGCTGGCGGCGGCGGGTGGAAATGAGCAGGTCGGCGGCGCTTCTCCTCTGCTTGCTCGGCTGCAACGTGTGGAAGGCGGTGACCAAAACCTTAGGGGCGCCCGAGGCGGCTCAAGGTCGGTGCGGGAAGGGTGGCGGGACCGGCCCGCTTTGTGCGGTGGCCCCTGGGGCGGCGGGCGGCTGCATTGTGCGGGCGGCGGCGAACTCGGGGGGAGGCCGTGCGGGAGTGCGGGGGGTCGGCGATGCGGGACCCCTCCCGGCTTCCACCGCCCGCCGGGTGCGGGGCGCAGCGGGGGCGCCGCCCGCTGCAGAACCCCCCATGCCCGGGGCGGTGGAGGCAGCCCCGCGGCGGAGGCGGGTGCACGCCTGGGGCTGGGGAGCTTTTGTTAACGGAAGGGGCAGGGGCTGCCGGTGGCCTCATTGTGCTGCCCCCTCCCTCCTTCCCTCAGCGCCGCCGGAGCTGTTGCATTGCGTCCTTCTCCCCCGCTCCCATCCCCTCCCTGCCGTGCCCGCCGCAGGGCCCGATGCGGCGGTGAGAGGCGGGCTGAGGGTACCGGCGGCCGCAGCCGCTGCCCCCGGCCGTGCGGGGCCGCTGGGCTCCGGGTTCGCCTCCCGGGCTGGCAGTGCGGCTCGGCCCGCCGCCCCGGGACGTTTCCGGGCCTCGGCCGGGCCTTTTGTTCGGCGTGGTGGGCTGCCCTCTGGCCGGGCGGGGGCCTGTCTCGGCGGCCGGGGACAGATAGTTCCCCGGCCGGGCAGGGTCGCCCTCCTCTCTGCCCTCGCTCGGGCGGGAGCAGAGCCGCCGCGGGGCAGCGCCTGAGTCCCCGGGAGGCCGCGGCGGCTCCCCTGGCACCTGGGGCAGCCCCGGGGCCGGGCCGCGGTCCTGCCGTGGCTGCTCTGCCCCGATGCTCGCAGGTGCTGCGGTGAGGTGTCCCCGACGTGCACCTGCCCTCAGCCCGTGTGGAAACCGGGCGGGGGGAGACGCTCCCCGTGCCCTGCTCGCCCTTGCTTTTGGTGGCAGGAGAGCAGCCCATCAGGGACCCTGCGGCAACATCTTGCCTACCAGGACCACAGCTATGTTAGGAAGCAGAAGACTTGTCTGCCTAAGGGTATGAAACATGCTTGGAGGAAACGCATCCTCCCCCTGGTCAGTGTCAGCCTGGTGGCTGGGGTGGTCAAGTGGCTGAAGGTGTTGTCTGGGATGAGCCGTCCGCTGGCTCAGGCTTTGTGGCAGCGCGTGGGCAGCGTCGCTCCCGCTGCGGCGGGTGAAGAGTGCGCTGTGCCCTGCTTCCTCTGAGCTTTCCTGCCTTGCGTGTCAGTAAGAATCAGTAAGCGATGCTTGCCACAAGAAGGAAAACATTAAAAGTGACCATTTTTGGACTCTTGTGTTTGCAGTATAATAAGTAAGATCTAGGTAGGCCTGTGCTCTCATACACAGTATTCAAAAGGTATTGGTATCTTGCAGCAAAACCTGCCACACCGAGCAGTCCAATGTCAAATGTAATGTGAGATTCTGCCTTTTTTTTTAAGGACAAAACAATAGCAGTTCTGGAATTAGAAGTATCAAACCTTAACTCAAGTGCGGGTAAACTCAGGACTGTACGGAGTTTATTGATAAGCGTGCCAGAAAACCAGAACTGTGTTCATCCCTTGAAGCTAGCACTTCATATACAAAGGTAGTATCAAAATATTTTGTAATTTCTGTATCATATGGAAAATATCTTTCCTATATGTGATCAAAATGGTGAGGTATTGGCAAAATTAGTGCCTTTCTACTGCCCTGTCGATCTCATATTCTATCATCAAGCTCAATTCATGGTATCTGGAGAGACTTGTCTCTGTAGCTGCTACATCCACATCAAGTGTGGTAGCTGATTATTTAAGTAATAGCAGCTATGTCAGTAAGTAGAGAACATTTCTGTCTGAATAGAATGGTCTAATTTTATCTTCCATTTAAGAACATTTGAGTTTTCATAGAAGGCATCATTTTGCAAAGTCTAATTACCAAGTCCTATCTTTACTCTTTGGATGTGTACATTGGTAAGCGGACATGCAGAGCTAATCTCATATTGAAGTGTATTCTGCACACTGGTTACCAGCTACTTACTGTCTTTTTTTGAAAGTTTATTTGATTCCAGCTTGTAGCCTTGAATAAGTTCCTAATCATCAGGTGTGAATGTCTTCTGGGGAAAGAGTTGTAGTGCCAGGCACATGCCTTGTTTGTATACTGAGCACAGTAAGTGCTAAATGGTTATAAAACCTAAACCAACTGTTTTTCCCTCCTGCCCTTTTAGCACCATGGTGATAGTTGTAGCTACAGGTGAAGGGCCATTGCCAAAGTTCAGGGATGTTTGCAGGTGACTGGCTTTGTCCTTGTGACTGGAAGGAGGCTACTGAAGAACCAAGGGACTGGAATAAAGGTGGAGGTGAGAAAACCAGAGGATGACATCTGGGAGTAATGGCTTCAGCTGCAATACATATTACGGGACAGGTTACAAGAGACTAGGGTGGAGAGCCCTCCTCGTAGTGGGACGTATTAGATGAGACTCAGTTAAGATGTTCCATGCCTGTGCTAGCAGAGCAAAGAAATAGGTTTTGGATTTGGAGCTATTTGAAGGTGTGATTTGTAGCCAGTGAGTGTTCTGGTTATGGAAGGGATGAGGAGTGATGCTTTGCATTGAGCATTTTTCTCTTTTGCTGCTCTCAGCCGTATGTTCAGACAGTCCCAACTTCCAGTTCTGCTTGGCCAGACTGATTACGTAATTCGTGAATATGGAAAGTACTGGTAATTAAGCTCTGCATTTAGCACCCTATTTAGAAAATTGGATGACTTTGGCATGCTGTTACCTTATTTGATTCATTATGCAGGTCTGTTACGGCCTCTGAAGGTCACAGAGGTACCCTGTAAGTTTCAGTAACTTATTTTCTTCCATATGGTAAAATCCACATAGCTGAGTTGTTTATTTTTGTCAGTGTTGATGTTTAGAGCCCCAGCAGTGATGTTAGAAGCCCATGAAGGTGCATTTTAGGTTTGGTAAGGCTGCATGTCTGACTTCTCTCAAATACTTAAAACCTGGCAAGCATTTGAGATGAGGACTGAACTATGGTTGTGGTTTGTTTTGGTTTTTAATTGTTCTGTCCGCTATTCCAGAACTTATCTTAAATGCTGAAATGAAATTTATAGAAATGTAATTAAAACAAACAGAAAAAACCAAACCAAGCCTTAAGGTGCGTTCCTGTTGGGAACTGGTGATTTGTTTGACAAGAACAGACAAAGTACACAGTGAGTTCTTTTCAGATGAACAGATCACTTATAAACTTAGGGAACCTTGGCAAATAGGAATTCAAGAGGTATATGAAGAGGTAGCACTAACCCAGGGAGAATCTAAGCAAAATCAGTGTAATTTGAGAAGGGGTTAAATTTCTTTTTTGCCTGTAAACTTTGCTTCATGGTGGAACATTATGATGCTTCATTCGTAGATGCTGAGGGACTTCTAAGAGAAATCACAGAATGTTGTGTTGTAGTGCGGAAGTCCAGTATGATTTCCATCTGCTGCACTGGGTATTGGTTTTAATTCATGACTTCATTGGTCTTCGTATTTCATTAGCTGTTCAAAACTAAGAAGTTATAAATAATAAAAAAACATTTGAGCAATAAATAGCACCCAGTTCAAGGATTAGTCTGCCAGTAGATGAATATGCGCAGGATACCCCACCTTCATAATCCCAGAGTGAGATCGGGGAGATACTTTTTTTTTTTTTCCCTAGTATGATGGTGAATGAAAGTTCAGCTGTGGCTGTTGAGTCAGGATCTGTGGTATCTTCTCCCTGGCTGTGCAGGGAGGACAGGAGGGCTGGTGCTTGAGTGCTGCTGTTTGGAATTGCCTGCCTGCAGACAGCCATTGCAGTGCTTGACTTTGTGAAAGCTAATTTCACAACCATTTCAGCTGGACGTTTAGCAAAAGCTGCTTTTCTGGACAGCACGCTAACAGCTGTGTGGAAACCCTCAAGTTCTAGGCTTTTTCTTTTTTTAATAAGCCAGTTATCCCAAGCTTGCAGTTCTACCCACGATGATAAAGTTTAGATGATGCAGAAATAGTGTCTTTCTCTGTTTCATCTTGCACTGCCATACTATCTCTTCTCAATCAGTTGCAAATTGCTGATGTCCTCCAAATGTGAACATTTGTTTCACTGAGACCACAAATGGACTCATAAGAGTAGAAGCTAAATTACTCTAAAGTAGTGCAAAAGAGTTTTGTTTTAGAGAAGGAGCAAATTGTTTACTTAGTACTAGATAGCATTGGAAAATCTTAATGAGGAGATATTAATTTTATCAGTGATCAGATCCAGGTAAGAACTAGATGTTTGGGGTTTTTTCCATGTTTACCTTAAAAAACTACTAATACCTGCAAATACCCAGTAGCTGATTTCTCCCAGTCAGAAGCAGGGCCAAATGAGCAAGTTACCTAGGTGAGCTGAGGGTTTAAAACTTCGCTCTTTTTTTGCTAAACATTTGTGTTCACTCTTTCGGCTTGTAATATCTTGCAGCAAGTGAGTCAACTTAACCTAAATAACGTGTGTATGCACTTGTCAAGTGGCAGCATATTCATAGGCTGGCTCTATCCCTGTGGTCGTTTGTCTGTATGTGTCTTGAGACTGTGTTAATTGCCATGTGTTACCTAACACAAAGGTTAAAACAACTTTCTCCCTCCCCCCTCTCTTTTGTCTTTTTTCTTTAAACCTCAGGCTGACACCTCTTGCTGCTTGAGACTAGAAACTGGTTCATGAAAGTTTTAGGAACGGCTCCTTTCTGTGCCAACTTCTGGCCAGGTGAATGGTTCTTCTCTACAGGAGAGGTTTCTGGTAGCAATGAAATGCAATTTTACCATATGCCTGTTAATTTAACAGAAGCCTGGGTATATGTATTTGTGTGCTGGAGAGGAAGGAAAAATGTGCTTTTAGGTTTGTTGGAAAACTTAAGAAATCTCCTGTGGCTTTGATGCATGGTGGAGCAAAAATGTCACTGCCTCCTGTTAGTACAAACTCCAAATGAGGTTTTTAGTCTTGTTTCTGTGGGCAGTGAGTAGCCACAGCCGTGATGCATGAGGAAAACTGAGAGTACATGGCAACATACTGTGATACTGTGAAGTCGATGCATAGGTTGTGTCAGTATAGGTGTGTGTAGTACCTGGCAGCTTGGTGGTTCAGTTTTAATGGCATTTCTTAACAACCCTGCTTGAAGTTTGGCTGTTGGATAGGAGTATGGGTGGGAATTAGGCTGCTTTTCCACATATCTTTAGTTGCTCTAGTACGTTTGATCAATACAGTTGTGTACCTTGATTTATAATTTAGGGAGATTGTTGTTTTTTCTAGTCAGCCAAACTAAACAATCTCTCCAAAATACCTGCAACTTGAAATTAAATGTACCCTGACAGTATTTCTGTTACCTCATATACTGATTACCTTGTGCAAACTGCATTTTTTGTAGGATTAATTTCCCTTTACTCCAGTATATATCAGTTCTGCCTTTAGATACGAAGAAAGGCAACTTCTGAGAGAGCTACACTGTCGATGTTCTGCCTCTCCCATGGGTCTCAGTGGTTTTACCACTTATCTGTCAGAGAGCATAAATAAGGGAAGCAAGAACCCTGTCTAAGGGGTTGTATTTACTAGAACAAATTAGTTTAAGAATACTAAATATAATACATACTAATAATATACACTAAAGCATTTTGTTTTGGGAAATACCAAAGAGAACTGAGTGCCTTTTTTTTTTTTTTTTCTTCTTCAGAAATTCCAGAAACATTTTCCTGTAAGCTGGTTTACATTAAGTTTTCAGTTGATGTAATATCTGGCTTGTTGTGCATGGATAATAAGCATTATACACATGCTTTTTACAAACACCATCTTTAGTTCTTTTGGAAACTGGAAAGATACGTGTACATTTGTTAATGCAGAGCCAGAAGAATGTAAGCATACTGTAATTTCTTGTTGCTTTTAATAAATGCATTGAATCTTTCACTTTAAAATATTAAGACAGAATCATATTTGACATAATGGCAAGTCTGAGTATTTAAGTATATTTCAACATAGAGCTACATTTTCATTTCGTGTTTAATGCCCATGTTCTGGCTCAGATACACCCACGTCACTTTCTTGCTACCTTGAAGAGCAACAAATCTTGAAACGGTCTGAAGGAAAAAAATCATTTATGTATTATATAGTCTAAATCTAGCTCCCTCACTGGCCACTTAGGGGCCTGTGTATATTTAAACAGAGCTGCTGTGGATATAGAGTATGTTTTAAATAGACGCAGTCGCTGTGCAGGCAGGGCACAAAAGTCCCTGGAAATCCAGCACTGAAGCTATCTTTTAATTGCTCCTGCTCTTAGCTTTTGCAGTTCTTCGAGCTGTCCCTGCCAGTGCCACACCATGGAGACACACCAGGGAGTGACATGCTGTCTTGGTCCATTATCTGCGCACCTCGCGCACTGGGAGCTGAAGCCTCCTTGTCCCTGTCAGTAGGGACCTGCACCACGGAAGGCTCTGCTGTGCTGCTGTAATGGTTGTTTTTCAGATGGGGAGGCAAGAGCACATAGCAGCAGAGGTGACCCTTTGTAAGCCTTGCAGGACTTGGGGTGTCTCTTGCAGGGGCCACTCTCAACCTCTGGGCTGTGAGGAGACACAGCCGCAGTTAGCAGGGAGGAAATGGGGCGCGGGGGAAACCGAGGGGAAGGAAGTAGCAGCATCCTTTTGGCTTGGGGACAGCAAAGGAGCTGAATCCAATCAGGTGCAAGAAGCTTCCAGTTTTCTTAAGTTGTAGCTGTGAGAGTGCTGAGAACTACTGTACTGTGTGGTAGGTGCGAGTAACACAATAGTAATGTTTAACAGTAAAGGGGAGCTTACCTTGACAGTAAATGCTGAAATAAATAGGAGGTAGAGGTATAAAGTACTTCTACTTTGTTAAAGCAAATGGAGGCCTTTCTTCTTCATGCAGTAATCAACAGGGGTGATAGCAGTGTTGGGATCTCCCTCTTGTGATTGTCATAACTAAAAAAATGGTGCCTTTCATCCTTTATAGGCAAGGGTGTATACTAATACAGCAACAAGTATTTCTCAAATGATGTTGTGAGACTTGCTTGATAATGAAACAACAACAAATTAAGGTAAATGCATTATTTGGACTGCTGCTGGGAGGAAATTAATATTTCAGCAGTTCTGTCCATCCCTCTTGCTCTCCACCATACTGTGAACAGTCATGCAAAGTGGAAGGTTAAGATCCAAACATCTCATCTCTCAGTCTGTACTTGATACGTGAATGCAAGACTTCTCATGTGAGAAGGGTAGGAGGCATCTTGCCAAAATTGGGTGTCTGCAGTCTGCAAGTGTCTGCATCTTAGCTAGTCATCCACGGTCCTTTTACAGACCTGAAGATCTAATCTTTTCAGCTAGTGGAGCTGAGTGTCATTCCCGTCACCTGGAATAAGCACATTTGATCAGCTAGAACTGCGCTGTGTGCATCTCTGCCGACTATCATGGCAGCCTGGACGATGCTGTCTGTATTCCCATTTAGTCAGACAAATCCTCTCTCAGATGCTGTAACTGGAAGATTCATCAGTGCAGTGTTGCCCTCTGGCTCAGCCTTAGAGCTACTGAATATATACCACATAATAAGCTATGTGAAGGAACACACACTCTTGAATTACCTGACTCTTGAATTACCTGACTGGGTTATCTTGCGTTTCTCAAGACTCAAGAGTTATTGTCTGTTTACATTTCTGAACCATTTGTCTTTGTAGCATTGTGCTTATGAGTCTAAGTGTTTCACTCCCACGAGTAAATAAACAGAAAGAAAGGTTTAGAAACAAATCAGGAGACTTGCAGAGTTGTTTGGGCTTGTCTACATGTTTTTTTCCATGTTTTTAATTAGCTTTGTATTCCCAAGAGTTGATTTATTCTGGATTAAGCTGTGTTGTTACTCTCACCTTTTGTCTGTTTTCTCTTGCTGGCATTCGTGTAGCAATGTGGTAAACCAGATTGAGGAAGTTATCCAGATGAAAACTCCTGTATGCACCAGTTCAGTCTTTACCTGGGTCGCTTCACTAGTTGGATTCATCAGGAATTAAACAAATGCTGTTGCTGGTGAAGAGGAAGGGGCTGAGAGGAGCTGATAATGGAAAACAAGGACTTTATGGCAGCAGTGCCAGTTGATGCAGGACTAAATTGTTCATAGAACTACACAATATTTAGCAAGTTAGCTGTTTAAAAAGTTACTGCTCAAATGAGACGGCTATTGTCTGAAAATGTAATGCCACCTCACTGCTCAAAGAGAAAGCATAAAGAATTTATTGAAAACTAATTTGCCTACAGTAGATGGAAAAACTGCATTAAAGCAGTGAATACTGTCAGAATTGGACGTAGGTACTAGCAGATGATTTGAGATGCTTCCAGCTGTGACAGTCTCTGTCTTCATCAGGACTGGTTTCTGTCTGTGCCTCACATACTCCAGTTTGTACCCTGCCTGGTAGTTCAAGCAGAGCTTCATCCACACTTTCAGCTCAAGTGAAAAGGAGCTCTCAGGAGTGTTTCTCCTGGTTGTAGAGTGACAATGGGTTAGTACCTGAGACATGTTTCTTCGCTCTCTGGATGTCCCAAGTGGCTTGAGAGGAAGTGATGCACTTTGGCCTGTATAAATGCTGAAGGAAAGTGTAGGGCAGTGCTGGGCATGTGGCACAGCATTCTGGTACAGTAACTTTTGTCAGCTAGCTGTGAATGTACGATTTGGCATAATTAGCGCACACCGCAGCCTGACAGTGTCTGGTCACTCCTCTCTGACCCGTCTGTCAGCCAGAGCGATTCCTGCTTTCCTCCGGATAATTGCCTTGTTTTCCTTAGTTACTGCACTTCTGCATTGATGTCTCCCAGATAGGGTGTCTGCTGAGAGATAAGTTTTCACTCCTTATCTCACCCTTCCTCCTTCTGTCCCTGTGTTGGCTCTCTCATATCTTGAAAGACTTAGAGTGCTTTTGCTGCAAACCGGCATGGAAATCTGCTAGGGAGTGTTCATGGCTGCTGCTTGTTTCTATTTGAGTTGGGCAAACACTGCTAGGGCAATAAATGGGTCTGGGAGCTCTGGAGACGGGACTGATGGTCTGCAGGGGGTGAGGCGGGTGGGAACACGCCGGTGGGCAGCGGGGCGATAGGCTTGTCCAGGCACTGTATTGTGTTTGCAGGATGGGTGACACCAGCTCAAGATGGGAGCAACAGTTGTTCTCTCTGCTTCCCTCCGAATTGTGCTCCTGGCAACTTCGGAAACCTGCTGAGTAGCATGCTGACCTGGACAAATATTACAGTAGTTAAAAAAACTACTTGTGGTAATAATGTTGACAGACAGAGTGAAGCACAGCAATATACTTGCTCTTTTAGCTTTACTGCTAGTACCCGGAGTATTTTTGCAACTCAGCTTATTTCAGCGTGTGGTGTTGCAGTCAAGGTCCTGGCAAATAATTTAAGTTTGAGCCAGTCTCTAGGTTCATGATGTATGATTTACAGGAGCCAAGGACACAGATGTTTGAAATGAGAGCTGTATTTCTGTTGTGTTGCAGGGTGCCTGTGTGGGAGGACTGTTACTTTTCCCCCTACTATTAAAACTTCAATATGAAGAAGCTCGTTTTCTTCAAAAGTTAAAATTTCTTTTGTTCTTACAGGATAATTATTTCATCCTTTGCTATACTGCTAGTTAAAACTTTTTAGAGGGAACTATGGCATTACACTTAGTCGATGTAAATATTTTTGTTAGAAGTGTACATGAAGATAAAAGACACTTGCTTCGAGCAGCCTGAAGCAGTAGGAGCAAGAACTTCTAATGGGATGAATTTCAAGTTATTGCTGCAAGCTATTGAGTTGTAACTGCAGCAGGCTTTGGAATATTAAGCTAGTAAAAGTACTTTAAATTCAGTTGTTGAAGGAAGAAAACCTCATTTACTAGAAATCTTGTTGAGAACTATTAGTTTTTCTAGACATTTGATCAGATAAAAACTTCCTTCTTCAGATATGAATAGGTATCTGCTCTGTGAAGCTTTACCTCAGCGAAAACTACTTGGCAGTTTTTAGCGATGTTCAAAATCTTGCTGAAGATCTTGTTTTAATTAGTAATTTTACCTGTGAGTATGTAGGTAATCTTTCATTAACTTTGTTTTTTTTCAAGCATGATTCAGTATTGTTGCCAAAAAGCTGAGTGAGCCATCTCAGCAGATGTTGTCATTAGAACGGGGATCGAAGCAGTGCTGTGTCACAAACTGACTTTCTGCAGAGAAAAAATCCTTGAGGGATGAGGGTTTAAGTAACAGAGTGGGTTTGGTGGTGTCCTAGAAAGGTAGTGGTTAGTCCCATGTGCAAGTTAATGCATGCTTTTAAGTGAATATTCTATATTTTCATAAATTCCTCTGTGGTGAAGAAAAATCAAGAAAGGGTCTATATAAGCTTTCAAGATCAAATTCTTATAAGTAAGTGATAGCCTGTCAGAGCAGTAGAGATTCTTTGTTTACCATAGATGATTGCACATAAACAAAGATGCTTTTTAATACCTAATGCATTTGAGTATCAAGTCTTGCATCAGTTAGCCACTTAGAATGATGTTATCTTCCCTCAACCCCAGCCTTGTTGCATGGTGGAAAATGTTAAAGCTCAAATTTGTGTGGCTAAACTCTCTCAAGTGTTTCTTCAGTCCAGGTATTAATCTGTGTGCCTGTGCCCTACAAAACCGTCGTGATTTTAGCATTTTCTAGAGGGCATATATTGGATTGGAGGAAGAGCAAATGCACAGCAAAAAGGGCATGTTTCCTGACCATGATGCTGATGTGGGGCAGAAATTCCATTGACTCACCGTTGCTTTATGCCATCCTGTCTACTGCTGTACAGGTTAACAGCTGGTAAGTTTGCACTCTAAATAGCCCATCATGAAAGAGCTTTGGTACATCTGCGCGCTGGCAAACAAATATCTGACTGTATTGGGTTGCAGGGCTGATCATTGCTTACTTTCTGGTGAGTCTTTGTGGACACTTAAAGTGCAGCGTCGACTACTACAATTCTTGTTAAAATTCAGAAGAGCTTTTAACAACCCAGAGGCTTTGAAGGAGATGCATGCATTGGCCAAAAGGAATAGCACTGTCTCTTGCCGAGTGGCATCTTCAAGCTATTCTTACAGCATCTGGAATGTGTAATAAAAGTTAGTATTAATAAAAGGGTGTTATCTTCCTTGGAGAAGAAACACTCATTGCTTACTCTCTAGTTGCAGTCTGAGGAAGCTACTTACCTTGTGCAGCAGGTAAGATCAGGAGTAAAGACAAAGACAGTGTGCCACCTTGGTCACTGTGCTAGGTCCAGTCTGGGAAGTAAACCAAGGCCACGCACGAGTCGGGTCTTGAATCATGTCATTCTTTCTTTAATGATTAGTGAGCTTTTAACGAATTTACTGATACTCCATCATGGCAGTTTCTTGCACCCTTGCTGAATAATTTTCAGATTTAGTCACCCTTTTTTGCCATTCCATGCTTTGCTTTGTCACGCTTGCGTGAGTGTAAAGGGTAAAGCCAGAAAGGTGCCTGGCAGTGCTGTGGTGTGTCTGCAGTCTGGGCTTGCTTGGCAGCCCCCATCTGCCACACTGATGTTCAAACTGGAGGATTTTTTTGGAAAGTAGATACATAGCCACTTGTCCCCAGAATGGATGGCGAGCTTGGTTTTTGCGCATATATATATATATATATATGTAATGAAAGTTAGGAGAGGAAAATAAAAAATGCAAAAAGAAAAAGCATAAAGATGATAGGATGACATGTCAAAGTTTCTGTATAGGAAATGAAGTTTGAATGCGTTCCGGCTACAAGTACTAAGAAGCTTCCTTTTCCTCTTCCTCTTTCACTCACCTTTTCTTCTCTATTGAGTAGAGCTTAATTTTTAACTTTGTTTCAGTCTGCCAGAAGACAACCTGCATTTTCAAAAGTAGTCGTAAACAAATCTGTATTTCAAATGTACTCACAAGCTTGATGTTGCTAGTAACATCAGAATCTCATTTCGTGTTCTTCAGCAGCATGAGGATAAAACACCTCAAATCCAAGGTGCTGTTAAAAAGTCAGTACTTGTCTGTAGTTACAATGCAGCAAATACCATTAGAAGCAAGTATTTTAATTCAATGAATGAGGCAATGCAGATAAATTTTGATTTTTTTGGAGAAGTTTTCTGATAATGAATTGAACTTGTAAATAATCTCAATGCTCCTAGTATAATACTTGGTTTAGCTTATTTTTGTTTTAAACCCAGACTGACCCATGATTTTATGAGGTAGCCATCTATTGCATTTACTGGACCTCTTTGCCTGAGCGGGAAATAAAAATACTGTCTCTTTTATACCATGTTAAACAGAATAGGGGAGAAGAACTTAATGATATGTCCATTGATCCTTTCCTTGTTATGAGTTATTCAGATATTGGTATGATTGATTTAGTTAGGTTTTAGTGGGGGGAGTTTAGGCCTTGTAAAGAACAAACTTAACTAGGTATTATATTGATTGATGCTAGGTATTATCTTCACCCTTTAATGTTTCTGAGATGAAAATAGAGAGTCAGGAGGATTAGCTTTCCTCAATGGCTCTGAAAAATCTATGAATTCAGTGTTTACTGGACTCCTGTCTTCTCCTTACTTTTGCTAGAAAACCGGGATGGATACAATTGCGGGTTGGAGACCTCGGCGTTCGTGCACACACGTGCGGACGTGCACACATGCTTGTCTTGTAGGGCCATATGGTATGAATCAAAGCTTACTTCACAATGGTAAAACTGTAATGCATTTTCCACCATTTTCAGTTATGTGTTCATGGCATGGTATTCTGTACTTTGAACAACTTACAGTGATTGTCCTTTGTAAATGGTCATTATTCTATGAAATTAATGTGTTATCCAGGACACTTGGCTACAATTTTGTCCTTGGATTGCTGTTGCTATTTCAATAACACCAGAAGTTGTGTCTTCTTTTCTGCTCACTTGCTTTGTTCAAAGCAGCTTTGGCTTGCAAATGTGTACAGATGTGTTTGTCCTTTCCTGTTCATTGCAATAGATTTGAAATAAACCCTTGCAGATAAAGGCATGTGAATTAATTGAGTGTACGAATATGTGTACTTCCTTGTTCAAGATTTTTAAACAATCTGTTGAGGCCTCTAATTAAGCATCACTGGCTTCTAGTCGTCTTTTCCTGCAGTTTTCATAGAATTTGCATGTTACTATCAGCAGTTGTTACACTCTTCCAACTTTCTCAGAAAAAGTGGTTTCTAATATTAGACTTTAAAATATTTTATGGAAACTTATTATAGACTTAGAAATTTTTTTCTCCTTCTAGTGGCCCAAGACAATTCAGCCTCTAGTCTGTGATGGTGCCTTCGATACTATTCAGAATTGCCCTTTCTAAAAACACAAATATGCTTAGCATTAAAATGGGGAGCTGACCTACTTTATATCTGTGTATTAATATAAGTAAGGTTCCAAAGGTAAAGATACCCTGAAAATTGACCAGGTGTTGAATCAGATGTGTTTACCCACAACTGGTGAGTTCTGTGTATTTCTGTTTGTTTTTCCCAACTCAGTGGTGCTTTGTGCTACAGCCTGTGTGATTCTGTATTGATGCTTTATGACCAAAGGAAAAAAAATAATATCATACTTCCAATATGATATTACCTCGATGTAAGGTATGATGTTCAATTAAAGCCGCAATATCTTGTAACAAAAAGATGGGAATTTTGTGGATAAAACTGACAGAATAATGTCTTATTCTGCAAGTTGCATTGGTGAAAATCAATACTATTAGATTCTGCTCTTTGGTAGCGATGAGATTCTTGATTTCTAACTACTCATGTACTCTCAGTATAGTGTTTGGAATTGATATGGTGTTGTGTATCAGAAATACAAAGTATCAAACAAAATCATTCGTATTTAAGTAACATAATATGTCTTATATGTTGATATTTTTGTACAGTTTGTGAACACTCTGATCCATCTCTTCTGAATATGTCTGGTGGCTGAATCTTCTGCCATGTTTGTCATTTTGGCAAGAGGACTTCTGTTGCCAGCAGCTGTGGTATAGAAACTGGCCTTGATGGAGTGGCCAGTAGCTTCTTCACTGAGTCACGACCACCTTGACTGTCAGAGGAGGTGAAGGTGTCCTCCTCAGAATGCTCCCATGGTTCCCTTAGGGCAAGGAGCACGTTCGGGCCAGAGTATGAAGGAGATTAATAGTTCATCAGGAGTTGTGCTGAGGCTTACTTAGTTGTTTCTGATTCTTGTTTCTAGAGGTTGTCCATCCTCCTGGTGACTCTGGAGACATTTTATGCTTTGTCAGACTCACCTGAACTTGCCTAAGCTGGCGTTTCCAACTGTGCGTTACAAAAGGTGTGTTACCTGGGTGTTTACTCATGAGTTAGTCCCTGACAACTTGGCATTGTTTCAACCTGTCCTTCCAGTTGCTTGAAATATAACTGTGTTTCAGCCTCTGAAATACACTCATCCATGTGTCTTGTTCTCTGAGATTCTTAATCCCCATCAGAAGTGATTGAGAAAGCTTTGATTGCTCAGTGGTTCCTGAAGAGAGCTGCTGAATGTTCAGGTGGAGGAAGGCACTTCGCTGGCCTTTGCTAGCACACAGGAGCGTGCAGAGATGGGGTGTAGCAAGAACAGTGTGTTTCTCTGTGTGTTTTTCCTATTTGAGGGAAGCATGGTTAGCTTGAAAGCCATAGCAGCATCTCATGGCTATTAACTGTTGTGGGTTTGGCCAGTCCTTTGTATTCTTTTTGACACATTGCAGCCAGACTTAGGAAGGTCCATCATGTTGGCTTTCTGCCAACTGAGGATCCTAAACTGCAGCTTCTTCAGCATAGGCTGGTATGGCAGGACACAGGGCAGTGAGCGGGCTCTGCTCCTCTTCTTCACACTCATCCCAGCCCTGCTGCTGCAGCTGCTTTTTGAGTAACTCTGCATCCAGATGTATGGATCTGTGCAATAATTAAAATGAAAGGATGATTCTTATGAAAATTTGTGAACTCATTGTCGGAAATGAAGAAGGAAAATCATCTTATTGGCTTCCATTCAGAAGACCAGTGGCCACTGTGCAGTTGTTTTCGCCTTGCTGTGTGAGCTTGGAACAAATGTCTCATTGTTTTTTCTCTCGGTACTTGCAAGAGGCAGATGCTGGACTTGCGCCGCTCACCACCACTGTAACTTCTTGCTGTTGTGTATCTGTAAACAGTAGTAGTGCATGAGCACCTCAGCTTGTGGCTGGGGTTCTGCTGGGCTGTAACCTGTCAAGTGGTTGCATTTTTTTGTCCATTTTCCCTTGCCAGGGAGCTAATGCTGGAAGCTGTGTAGTAGGGAAAGGCACATAAAATAGACATGGAGGGAAAAAGTTAATATGAAAATGCAAGTAGTTGGAAGAGGTAAGCAAAATAAAAGAGCATGCACGAAAGGTGCCCAGCTGTGTCTTACTGGCTTTGGCTGCTGCTTCTAAACTGGTAAGAGAAGAATGTGTCCACCCTGGTTTGCCCAAGGCTGACATGCTCAGGGCTGCGTCAGAGCTGTTCTCCTGCAATACTGAGTAGGAGCTGGAGGGTAGTTTACTGTTCATTAGTTCTTGCTGACAGCTTGGGGTGGATGGAAGTGGATACTTTTAGAGGAAGTAAATTTAGCGCAAGGTTATGAAATGATGAGGTAGCAGTTCTTCTATCTTTAAATGTTAGCCTCTCTCTCTACGTTTTTCTCTGCTTTAAGGGGCTTTGTATTGCCTGGATATAGGGGCTTGATGTAGTGATTTGTGGTGTTTGTATGACGGAATAGTCTTTCTCCATAGGTGCAGAAAAGAGGAGCTTATGGGACAAAGGGCATTTATTTGAAGAATTATAAGTATTTGTTTTTCTTACTCAATGGTGCAAAAGCTGCTGTCCCAGGTAGTCTCTTCAAAGACAGCCGCTGATTGCTGTGCAGCACTTGCCCTTCACGTCTTGCAATGCTGACCTCGTCTCTGGTCTGATTTCACTGTGACTGGGTTTTAGAGCTGTACATTGGTCTTTCTGAGCACCTTTAACAAGTAACTGGTGTCTTATGTGCTTGAATACTGCCTCAAAGTGCTCCTTTTTAATGAGTGCTCAAGGTTTTATGCTTTTCCTTGTCCCTTTCACTCTGGAGTGCCATTTGCCCTTGTCCCTCCTCTCTGCATGATAAGAAATCATTCTGCTCTCTTCAGCCTTACCCATCGCTCCTATATAGGTCATGTCTGATCCTGCATACTCTTTTAATTTTGATTTCTCTGTCTGTTTGGTCTCAGTCAGCTCCTGGCTACACCACAATTTATTACAAGTGACAGATTTGGAGGAGGAGGTCTTCCGCTGTGTCATATCTCTGACTGTCGTACTGATGGCAGATGATCGTGCTGTGACATTCCTCTGCTTGGATGTTTTTTTAAAAGTTCCTGGATGGAAGAAGTGACATGCTCTGCGAGTTATAAAACCCGAAGGAGTTAAAATAACAGCTGTCAAACAGCTTTAACTCTTTACTTTCCTTTTGGTTTATATTATGAATGAGGAATAAAGTTAATATTATTTTATGGAAAAAAAAATTGGACTGCATTGTGAACTGATGAGAATCAGATGCTAAGTTTTTATTGTGTGATTCTTTAAAGAGTTAAAACAAGATAGCAAGGGTGTTAATCTAGCAAATGTCTTCTGTTCATGTTTTAAACCCAGCATGAACAGACATGGATGTTTTTAATAAAAAGACAGATATTTAATTCCAAGAAGTATACAGGTCTTATGCCAGAACAAATGCGATTTGCGATTTCTGGTTAATTTTTTATTATTATTATTTTAGAATTATTTCCTTGAGGCCATTTGTAGTCTTTGGAACACTTCATAACTTTTAGTAATAGTCTCAAGATTTTGTGTATTACATAAACTTCAGATTTCCTTGCTAGTAATCTGTGTTTATTTGACTTTCTGAAAGCTATTGTAGGCACCAGCAATAGCCTGTATTTGATTTTTGGATTACTGATTTCTATACTTTTTAAAGTTTGGCTTTGGTTTGGGTTTTTTTCCCCCCACTTCTTTGATCTAATAGGTCAATCTTTCTGCTCCAGGCTGAAAGCAAAGGAGAAAGATTGCCAACTGTAGAACATGGAGAGCAAATACTTGCTAGCTTAAAGGGAGGCTGTCTTATTTCTCCTTTTGGTGTGCAAAATGACTGCATGTTGTTTTCAGAGTGAGTAGCTTGGTCTGCCTGGTTGCAGTTGGTGCTTGTGCAGAACAGAAGTGGGGACTAGATGAAATTGCATTGTGTTATATTGTGGATTATTCCAAGTGGTCCTTCTGCTGTCCGCTCTGTGAACACATTGCTGCAGAAATTACAGGTGGTGTGCAAGATATCACCACAGCTCTTTGTAGATGGAGATAGGTCATGGAGTGCAGCAGTATGTTAACTTCTGTGTTTGACCTAAATAACGTTTGGAATGCAGTTTTGAATGTGAATTGTGAGCCTGATGAAAGTGGAGGAGAATGGGACTGGAACAGACTGGCTTGTTGTCTCTATAGCAGGTGCCCTGTGAGCTCTTCTTGGATCAGACTGACCTTGTTTAAAAACTGAGTTCTGCCTGATTCCTTAATTTGTGAATCAGAGGTTATTTCAAAGCATATCACTGTTATTAGTAATAATTCCAGTGGGAATTTTTCAATACTTTTTATCTGCAACAGCAACTAAAATAGTTAAGTCATAGCTCATGAGTGACCCAACAGCTTGGTCCATCTAGTTGAGTTCAGTGGAAGCAGCAGTTGTACAAATGTCCTCATGTTTCATGGTTGCTGGGGGGGTGGGTTGTGGGATTTTTGTTTTCTTTTATTTTTTAAAGTTTTACAAACTAAAGATTGCCAGACACATGGCAGCACTCCCAACAGAGATGCTGAAAACCCTAGGTGTTCAGACAAGAACACCCATAGGTGTTCAGACAAGAAAGCAAGCAATTCCTATCCAGTTTGGTATTCAGGAAAACTTGGGTAACGGAGCTGTAGTGTTAAGCATCTGAACCTTCTCCAGTATTATCCAAATGAATATAGCTTTTACATGGTCCTGTTTCTTAGAATGGTAATATTTTAGACCAGCTTATGAAATAGAAAAGCAGCAGACAAGTTTGCAGGCATAAAGATTTTATCCATGTCTCAGACAAGGTTGGCTTTCCAACTTGTATGTACGTCAGCTCAAATGCTCTGATTTCAATTTGGTTAAGTTAATACTGAGACAAGCTGAAGGGTGGAAAAAGGATGATTAACATCCATCAAATTGGGGAGAGGAAGGCATTGAAATAGTGGGGGGCTAGGATCACAGAATCACAGGATGGTTGAGGTTGGGAGGGGCGTCTGGAGATCTGGTCCAACTCAGAGTCAATAGGCAAGGACTGTATCCAGGCATCTTTTGAGTATCTCCATGGTTGGAGACTCCACAACCTTCCTGTGCAGCCTGTGCCAGCGCTCAGTCACCCTCACAGTGGAAAAGAGTTTCCTGATGTTCAGAGGGAGCCTCCTGTGTTTCTGTTTGTGCTCATTGCTTTTGTTCCTGTCGCTGGGCACCGCTGAGAAGATCCCAGCTCCCTTATCTTTACAATGAAGTAGGAGATGAGGAAAAACTGTGACATACGATATTAGCATAATTATGCAACATTCAAAGCTGTTTTTTCCCAGTTGAGCTTGGCTGGAAGGTGCTGCTACTGATAAGACCAGAAAGGGTGGAAAGACTTTGTGTCTGAAAAGTTATCAAACTTTTTACTAATTATTCATTTAGTAGAAGATATCTGTCTTGGAAATCAAGCCTTGCATGTTTCCTCAAAATTATTATTTTCATACCGGAGCCAGGAAGTTGCCAGTATGCCAGGTTATTTTGAGTGGAGTTGTATTGCTTTCATAGCATTTGTTGTTAAAACATGAAGAGGAAAGATACAAGGTGGACTGCCAGAAATGTTGGATGTTTAACAGTTGCCAGTGATCTAAAGTGTCTCAAGGACGATGTTTTCACACTGCATCTGTCTATCCAGAGCTCTGGCTATGCAGAATTTAATATGCAGAGAGTTGTGGTAGTACGCCGCTTGTGTATTTTTTAGTGCCATCTGTGTTGGCATCTATATCTTAGTTGATAAGCAATTTTATAACAATACTCCTTCTACCGTTTCGTCCTTACAGCTTTGGATGCTGCAGCAGTTAGTAAGAGTTTGCTATTCTACAGTTTGCCCAGCCTCAGTTGATTATCCCCAAAAACCTGTCGATGGTCCTGGTGGCTGGGGTCACTGCGTGGCTGCTGCAGCCCCCGCTGGGGGGTGGCCGTGGCAGGTGAGGGATGGGGCTGGGCTGTGAGCATCTTCATCTGCTGCTGGTGTTTGTGATTGCGCTGTTTCATACACCTTTGGCATCCAGGGTGAGCAGCTGTTGTAACAGTATTTGATCCCATTCAAAAGGCATTTTTTTGGCTAGTCAGATGTGAATGTTATGTACCTATACAGGAGAGGTTGCTGTTGTTGCCCGAGCTCACAGCTTTGCGAAGCCATGTGGGGCTGTGTTTATTGTCTGTGCCACCTGGCACAGCTCCATTGCATTCAGTTTTTCCTCCTTTCCCAGAAAGGAGGAAACAGGCGCTTCAGGCCCTGAATAATCATCTAAACATCAGTGTGTGATGGCTGGAGATAATAAATGAATTATTAAACTTTATTTCTTGTTTATATAATGTTTGTTGCTACCTTGCTTTTGAACTACAGATGAACTTGCTCAATCACACTTTTTTTTTTTTTCTCACGGCATAATTAACTTGGTTTTCCTCTAGTATAGATTGCTTTTATAAATCATTTTATATGACAGATTATATCAGCATTTCACAGTGTATTGTTACATTCTTTTTTGACTTTCAGCTTTCTGTGACCTAATGCTGCATCCCACCCAGGACTGGCAAAACTCTAACCTGTCCATCCGTCAAAAAGAAAAAAATAAAAGAAGAGGGAGGAGGAAAAAAAGATATTGTAATTGAGCTGGTTGTCTGAAGGTCAGACCCTGCTAGCCCTCAGCTTAATCCGTATGATCTGCTGCTTTTCTTCAAGAATTTTGGAAAAAAAAAATGGGATGATATCAGGCACTTGAGCTCCTGACCGAAGGAGGAGTTACTGTGATTGCCTCTGCACAAGAGCAGGAGGTGTAGCTGGAAATTCCCCATCTCAGGGGCTGGACATGGAGCTGGGGACTTCTGGGGTCGTTGTCCTGGCCACTGGATGTGCTGGCACAGGAGCTCCTCTCAGGGTTAACCCTGCCTTTGCAGTTCCTGGAGACCAGACCACCTTCTAAAAGCACTTTTCTTCTTTTTTTGTTTTCAGGTGTAAATCCCCAGGACTTGTTTTCTTAGGAATATCACAGTTCAGCCTATTTACAACATTTATTACTGTAATGCTGTACTTTCAGTTGTTACAAATAGGGAGCTAATTCTCATATCAACTTTCCTAAACCATTTTATCCTTTTACTTACCTTACTGTCCTTCACATTCTGTGGTCTTAGTCACATAGTTCTGTTTTTCTTATGGACCTGAAATGCTTTTTTCAAAGTTGATTACCAGAAAAGTATGTGCTTGCTTTATGTTATTGTTTTATTAATGACAGTCACAAAATGAACCTCATAATATGAATATTAAACAGTATAAATGCATCCAGTAATATCCCTATCCTCCACTTAGCATATACATTAATGGTCTTGAATTGAATTATGTCTCACTAACATGAGAATGCATCATATTTATTAGGTTCATTTTTTAGGCAAGTTTGATTGTTAAATTGTTCCTTGAAATCTTCTGTCTAACTTTTAACGTGATAAAGGCTTCAGCATGTCCTCAGATTGCATTTGTATTTAGACTTCCAGAACTGATGCCTTGTTTTTTTGTTTGTTTTTGTTCAGTTTGGGGGTTTTTGCTTACAGAATTTTTCTGTCCTTTTATACTACTTTTGCTCTTATTTGTAAGAGTTGGAAAGTGGCTGTGACAAAGAACATTCACAACCGTTTTCCAGTTTTCTACAAAGCTGAAATTTTGGTAGACAAACTCTTATAAAAGCTATTTTGAATCTTTCTAACATTTTAACATTGCCCATAAGCTTATGTTAAGATTGAAAGGGGTAATAGTTCTGTTCCTCTTAAGGTAATAGAGCCCAAACTTTACTGTACCTGCAGGAACAAAACTTAGTAACGTTTCATAAGGATTTTGTTTTACATTTGGCATTGCAAAAGTATTCCTGTGTGATAAAATGCACTAGCCTGTGAATAGGTACTGAATATTTTTACTAGTGTTTTTTAATTCACGCTTCTAATAACAAACTTTTTTTCTAAAGATTTATTTCATAAAATTCTTTATAACATGAGGCAACTATATTACAGTATGAATTTGTGTTTTTAGGGACCAATAACCAGAATTTCTAAGTTGGAGGCTCATCAGTTGTTAGTTACAGAGGAAGAAACAGATACAAGAGTATTGGTCAATCACAGAGTGATTTATGAGGCACCAAAGCGATTCTGCTTTAGAAAAAGCAGATGTGACTGCAGAACGTGTTGGGTGACTTCTCAGTAGAAAGGGGGATCCTAGTGCTGTTGTAAAGACGCTGGCAGCACCTTCTCTGGAATTCTGGCCTCTATTTCTTATTTGGAAAAGATTAGTTCGAACATTTGAAAATATCTTTTAAGTTGAGAAAGTGAAAGAAGATGTATCTCAATTAGTGGAGAAGAAAAAGGGGGACTTAGCAAAATGAAGAGTGAAATGTGGTTGCTCTCTGCAGATATAGAAAGGACCTGTTTAAGGAAAGAATAACACTTTGACAGTTTGGCCATGAGAAAAGTAGGCAGGTAAGAGAAGCAGCCGTTGAGGAACAGGCTTCTGGCACAGCAGCCAACTCTGTAGGAGTAGACGATCTGTAATTACTTTTTTAAGCTGGAACTTGAAAAGCTTGAGCTTTTTTAATAATGTATGTTTCTTGTGGTGACAGAGGCCTGGATTTGACTACCCACAAGATTGTGTCCTTTTTCCTGATTTAAAACATTCCTACTAAGAGCAAGTGAAAAGAATAGTAACAGAGGAAAGATGCAATAGTACAATCAAGATACAGCTAAAATATTTTTCCCTTGGTTTTGGTTTGTGTTTTTCAGTGGAATAACAACAACAACAAAGTTCCTGTTCAAAAAATGGCCTGAGGTGACTCAGTATTTAAAGAAAAAAACTAAAACCAATACAGGAAGTCAGAAAGTTGACTCTAATTTCTTGAGGTGTACTCTTTCTTTTGTACTTGTATTGCAGTTTATTAGGGATTATATCTTAGTTTTTCTTGATAATTTCTGTACAGATTACTTCTTTTAAAGTGTAAGTCATTTTTGTCCCCCTTACTGCAAGAGAACTCTGAATGACTATTCAATAGAGAAGGATTCGCTTTCATGTTCGTGATAGGTTTGGTTGTGGTTGATCACTAATAGAAAACCACCACTAGATAACGAGAGGAATATGAAAAACAAACCAAACTTGTAAATACAGCTCCTAATCTTGGCAAAAGTTAAATGGCTGTTAAACACCTGTTCTGTGCTCACACAATGGTGTGACTACTGTGGATGTTGTCGTAAAGAACTGATGGAATTAAATTTACATGGTGGTGGCTGTGTTCTTCAGCAAACCTGCTTGCAGAACGTCAGTCTGTGGGTTTCTTTATGTACTTATTTTTAGTGTAAAAACTTGGGAGATAAAGTGGCAAACGGAGCAGCTCTTTGACTGGGAAAGATTTTTATTTTTTTTTTAATCCTAATAAAATGAATGGAGGATTATTTCCTGATTATCTAAATATTAATAACTCCCTCATGGGCAGTTTCTTGATTACCATGAAATATCTTAAAGGATATATGTTGTAAGCAACTCTTACCATCTCACAAAATGTAAAACTGAGTAAGTAAAATGAATCTACTGGTATTCCCACTTTTGTGAAAATCAGGATACAACTCCAGTGTTGTTCACCCCACTCACTCATCTGTCTTCTCTACTACCTTTGGGTTGTACAGGGACCACCAGCAGCTCCTGCACCAGGTCAGTGACTTGATCTGGGTCCAAAACAAATCCTCCCTTTCTTACCTCAGTGTCTTAACTAGGGTCTGTTAACCAGCACATACATGTGAGGAAGTAGAGGGAATTGAAGGCCTATGGAGCTTTTTCCTACAAAACTCTTAAGTGCGACTGTACCCTGGTAAGTCCCTTCTGGAACCACATCTGAAGAAGGTCTCTTCTTGGACCCACTGGAAAATATTTTCCCTCATCAGTTCTTTTAAAATTCCTTTATCAAATATAAGTGCTTGACAGATGGAGCCCTGTCGGTCATGATACCATTATCTGTTGTATTTCTAAATTTGCTGTCACTTACAAAAGCTTGTGAGAATACTTTGGCATTGTTCTTAATTGTTCCTTGGCCTGCTTGTAGAGTTGTAACCTTGAACAGTGAATTATTGGGAAACTGCGTAATTTATTACATGAGTTTATGTACGACAATATACTTTCCCCTATCCTTTGCTATTTCACTTTCATATATGTATGTTATGCAACTTTTTCTTTTATTAGGCTGACTTTGTCACTTCCTTGCCAATGTGCAGTATTGAGCCAATGCCAAAGGCAAATACCATGTTAGATATAGTAGTGGCCCTGATCCAGTGTGGCAAATCCTATTTCCATTCTTTAATTTTTTTTTTTATGTATCTGTTAGCATAAAGTCTGATTTACCTAAATCCAATCCACAGTGAAATGTTGCTAATTACTTTGTGATAATTGTGTATTTCAAGGCTGAGTGTAGATTAAGCTCTGTCTAAAAGCATAAAGGAGTGTATGGCTTTTGGAAGTGTCAATATAACAGTTTCAACAGGGGAATAGGTTTCAGAATTCCAGTAGTCATACTAGTAAATTGCAGAAACCAGCAAAATATAACACAATTTATGGGATCACTCGTTCAAGTTCAGCCTGAATACGTCATTCAGGAGTCTCCAATCTGTAAAGTAATATTTGCTGCTACCATTAAAAAAAACACCCAGACTGCCCAAAGGCACGTTCTAGTGATTCAGCCTCATTTCCCAGCTTTAATACTTGGTTTTAGTCAAAGCAGTGACTGAGTTCTGTCACAGAGGATCTATCAGGTGGACTGTACCTACCCTCTGGCTCTGGATAACCTTACATTTGTATGGCTAAAACCCATCTCAAACACACAAACAGGAATCAATGCATTAGTCAATTCTCTGCCTTGCTTGTTGTCAGTTAAAGGACACTGCACCCTGTGTCATAGTTAGGGGAATAATTAGCAAAAATTTGTTTTGTGGAGGACAATAAAGTCCTGTTGTTGAAAAAGTTCATTCAGTAGCAGAGTTTCACATCATTTCTGTTAATATCTTGACGAATATGAAACAACTGGCCAGTTAAGAGGATATGTGGTTTTAAGGGGTTAGTTGAGGAGGTTGATGGTAATTCATGCTCTATTGTAGATGTTGCTTTTGCTGTCAAGATATAACTTACCATGCTTGACAATGACTTAGATTGAACTTGACTTCATACACTCCTGGAACTGCCTGGGGGATAGTCTTCTTATTAGATAGTTTTCTTATCTTGAGGAAAAAGCCCTTTTCAAACATCTCGCCCAGGAGGTTACAACCTTCCTCTGGTTCAGTAACTGGAACTGGGTTATCCAGTTGTCTCCTTACACCAGCAAAGGTGTTCATTTTGTGCTCTTTCTAACCTGTTGAAGATAACTGTCAAGATTATTAGGATGTGTGGAACATGGAAAAGCAGATATTTAAGTCACTAAAACAACTGTTGTGACTCATAACAGGGACTTGAATCTACAGAGTAGGCACTTGAGGGCTACTAGTACTTCTTTATACTCAGCAAAGGTGCAGCCCATCAGATCCTTTTCCAGGCTCTCTTCTGTCTGATAACCAGATGAAGATGCAAGTTGAAGGTAACTGAAGTTAATTGTAATGACTGTTCATCTGCCTGTCCTTGCCACTGTTCAGGTCTTTTGTAGCTCTTGTGGGTGCACTGTAGATATTGCAGTGATACTGAGCACCATCTGGTCTCTTGTTAATATATATGTGCCTAAAGAAATTGGACATACTTTGTAGAATAGACTCCAGGGAAGCAGCAATTTGAGTAAAACCAAGGAAGAGTTTGACTTTCTGCTGCTCTGTCACATAGATGATACTGCTAAGAAGTAGGGAGAAAATATCTTACAGTTGAGCATAAGAAGAGAGAGGAAATAGGTCTCGTTATCTGGAAAAGATAAGGGATATTTGGAGTGAGTCAGAATCTCATCTGGAACCTCATGAAGGTCAGCATACATCAGTGTTCATAGCAGGTTTCTCTAATTCTTTTCCCCCCTACACCTGCTTACACGCATTCTTTTTAGTAACAGGCCAGGGCCTGGAAAAAGTAATAACCGGCATTCCCAAATTCAAGACGTAGAGCTGTTCTCGTAGCTTCACTTGCTGTAAAATTGGAGAACTGGTTCTTAGGATCATGAGGCTACTAAAAGAGTAAATGTCTTTATTTAAAGTATCCATGGATATTAACATTCTTAATGGAGTTTTCCTCCTTCAGTCCAGACAGTATAGCCATATTCAGATAGCATTGCTAAAGTTACAGAGCAAGACAGGTGCTGAATGGGCAGACCTGGAGACCCTCTAGATCAGGGCTGTCAAACTTATTTTCATCGGGGGCCACATCAGCCTCGCGGTTGCCTTTCAAAGGGCCAAATGTCATTTTAGGACTGTATAAATATAGGAGCAGTTACATTTATATAGTCCTAAAATGACATTCGGCCCTTTGAAGGCAACCGCGAGGCTGATGTGGCCCCCCATGAAAATGAGTGTGACACCTCTGCTCTAGATCTTTCTAACCAAGCTTTCTTTAGAGAAAAGGACTGCCTTAATGGTTTCTTTCCTTGATGTTCATCCTTTCTGTGGTGTGTGCTGCCTGATATGGAGTCCCAAGCTACATGGCATTTGTGTGCTGTTGCAGAAGAAACTCAGAATAGTCCGGTGAAGCTTCCACTGACTGCAAAAGGGAAAATGTAACCCCCATTTTTAAAAGGGGAAAAAAAGAAAACCCAGGGAACTAAAAGCCAGTCAGTCCCACCTCTGTCCCCAGTGAGATCATGGAGCAGATCCTTCTGGAACCTATGCTAAGACACATGAAAAATAAAGAGGTGGTTGGTGATAGCCAACATGGCTTTTCTAAGGGCAAATTGTGCTTGGCAAATTTGGTGATCTTCTGTGCCAGTGTTACAGCATTGGTGGATAAGGGAAGAGCAATTGATGTCATCTATCTGGACTTGCACAAAGCATTTGTCACAGTCCTGCACAACATCCTTGTCTCTAAGTTGGAGAGACATGGATTAGCTGGATGGACCACTCAGTGGATAAGGAATTAGCTGAATGATTGCACTTACAAAGTTGCAGTCAACAGCTTGATGTCTAAGTAGAGACCAGTGACAAGTGACATTCCTCAGGTTGGTATTGGGACCGGTGCTGTTTAACACCTTTAGCGACAGGGACAGTGGGATGAATGCACCCTCAGCAAGTTTGTCAATGACACCAAGATGAGTGGTGCAGTGAACATGCTGGTGGGAAGCGATGTCATCCACAGGGACCCTGACAGGATTGAGAGGTGGGCCTGTGTGAACCTCATTAAGTTCAACAAGGCCAAGTGCAAGGTCCTGCATGTGGGTCATGGAAATCCTAAGCACAAATACAGGCTGGGGGATGAGTGGATTGAGAGCAGCCCTCTCAAGAACTTGGGGATGCCAGGTGGTTGATGAAAAACTGAATACGAGCTGTGCTTGCAGCTCAGAAGGCCAACTGTATCCTGGGCTGCATCAAAAAAAGTGTGGCCAGCAGGTCGAGAGAGGTGATTCTACGTGTCTGCTCCACTCTCATGAGACCCCACTTGAAGTCCTGCATCCAGCTCTGGGGCCCCCAGCATAAGGAGGTCATGGATCTGTTGGAGCAAGTCCAGAGGAGGGCCATGAAGATGATCATAGGGCTGGAGCCCCTCTCCTGTGAGGAAAAGCTGAAAGAGTTGGGGTTCTTCAGCCTAGGGAAGAGAAGGCTCAGAGGAAGATCTTATAGCAGCCTCCCGGTACCTAAAGGGGACCTACAAGAAAACTGGAGAGGACTTTTTACAAGGGCATGTAGTGGTAGGGCAAGGGGTAACAGCTTTAAACTGGAAGAGGGTAGATTGAGGTTAGGGATGAGGAAGAAATTCTTCACCATGAGGATGGTAGGGCCCTGGAACAGGCTGCCCAGAGAAGCTGTGGAAGCCCCACCCCTGGAAGTGTTCAAGGCCTGGCTGGTTGGGGCTTTGAGCAACCTGGTCTAGTGGAAGGTGTCACTGCCCATGGCAGTGAGGTGGGAACTAGATGATACTTAAGGTCCCTTCCAACCCAAACCATACCTCGAAATCCTGTATGCTTTGCTTCTATATGGTAATTGCATCAATGCTGTTTTCCAGTGTTGCATACCAAGAGGAGGTTTCTGTCCTCAGAAGGAGGAAATTCTTCATATTATTTCCTTTTGTCCCTTTCCCCAACTCAGTACACAAAGGGAGATGAGGGATAAGGGGTTGAGAGATCCAGTATTCTTGTATACCAAGGAAAGAAAACCCCTTCAGTCAAATATTCATGCAGATCACTGAAGATGTAAATTTGGTTTTTCTTCGCTCATAGCATTTTTTTGCCTCTTCCAAATGTAGGTTGTCTGAAGTCGCATGTGCTGTGTAGCTTATAAACTCAGGCTAATGCGGTTAGTGAGCCTTTTTTACATTCAGCAAGAAAGGCTAATTGAAGGCATCCATCAAATAACTTTCCTAAATACTTACCAAATTTGTGGAAGTTTGTGTCATTAACCATAATGCTTCAATTGACTAGCAGCCTTAAAAAAGAAACTTCTAAAAAAAGCCCATAAAAGCAAGGTAGTGATCTAAGCCAATTTAAATTGGCTAAATGTGAAAGATTATATGCCATGTTTGGGGAAAAAAAAAAAATTAAGCCCTGTGGGTTTGATTTATGTTATTCTTGGCACTGGTAGCGTTGCTTTTGCATCACCATATTGCCTTTTTGCTGCTTGTATCATGTTGACTTGTGAGCAACCATATTAACTTTACATGAAAGTGAACGTTTCATTGCTCTTTAAGCACTGTTTGTGCAAAACATGCTTTTAATGAGCACGCGCATTTAACTGTAACAGATTGAAAACAGGAGGCCTCTTACAGTAGAATAGTTTGTATTTTGAAAGCTTGCCCACTACTATCCTTTGTTTCCAACGCCTTGGTAAAGAAATGCAGTGTTACAGCTCTGGCTTCTGCTTGTGGCTGGGCTTTTTTTTTTTGTTTGTTTGGGAGGAGGGAATTTGCTGTACTTAAGGTCATATACCCATTATATTCACATATAGGAACTGTTCATGAAGTTACTTCTACCTTCAAGTAACTTCTAAGGTGTATGTTAACTCAAATGTCAAATTAAATTGAGGTGCAAATGCAGTCATTATTGAAAAGATCTTGAGACATCAGTAACGAAAGCACTCCAAGGAGAAATGAAATCCAGTTGATTTTAAAAAGTTGTTCTCTGTTAAGCATTGAGGAAAAAACAGCTTTTAAAATTAGTTTCCAGGCTGCTTTAGTGTTATGTCTTTTCCATACTGCTCTTTCATTGTATTTTCTCAAAGGACGTATTCCAGAAAGATCAGTCTTTCAGGATGGTTTAGAATAAGAAAACTTATTGCAGCACAACTTGAGTGAAGCGTGTTTCTTGCTATATAAAATCATAAAGCATTCCCTTTGCTTTCTCTTTTAAGAACTAGTGGGCGGCAGACAAAAAAGACGCTGCAAGATATGGGACATATCTTTCCTAATGCAAATGGTGGATGAACCAACTAGGAGAGGTGCACTGCTGGACCTCATCCTCACTACCAAGGAGGGTTTGGTTGAAGCAGTAAAAGCTGAGGGCTGCCTTGGCTGCAGTGAAATGGTGGAGTTCAGGATCTCATGTGGCAGGAGCAGAATACCAAGCAGAATTGCAACCCTGGACTTCAGTAGGTCCAACTTTGGACTTTTCAAACAATTGCTAGGGGAAATCCCATGAGAAAGAGTACTTGAAGGTAAAGGGGCCCAAGATAGCTGGTTAGCATTCAGGAATTGCTTCCACCAATCTCAAGATCAGAGCATCCCTACACGTAGGAAGTCAGGGAACCAGGAGACCTGCGTGGTTAAACAGGGAGCTGCTGGGTAAGCTCAAGTGGAAGAGGAGAGTTTATAGATCATGGAAGGAGGGGCTGGCCACTTGGGAAGAATATAAGTCTGTTGTCAGAGGATGTAAGGAGGCAACTAGGAAAGCTAAGGCCTCCTTAGAATTAAACCTTGTGAGGGGGGTCAAGGACAACAGAAAGAGCTTCTTCAAATACATGGCAGATGAAACTAACACCAGAGGCAATGTAGGCCCACTGATGAATGGGGTGGGTGCCCTGGTGACAGAAGATACAGAGAAGGCAGAGTTACTGAATGCCTTCTATGTCTCTGTCTACACTGCTGGAGGCTGTCCTGAGGAGCCCTGTACCCCTGAGGCCCCAGAGGAAAGCAGGACAATGGAGGAGTCTGCCTTGGTTGAGGACAACTGGGTTAGGGAGCAGTTAAGCAATCCAGAAATCCATAAATCCATGGGTCCGGATGGGATGCACGCGCGGGTGCTGAGGGAGCTGGCTGAGGTCGTTGCTAGACCACTTTCCATCATCTTTGCCAAGTCTTGGGAAATGGGAGAGGTGCCCGAGGACTGGAGGAAAGCAAATGTTACTCCAGTCTTCAAAAAGGGCAAGAAGACCCAGCTAACTAAAGACTGGTCAGCCTCACCTCCATCCCTGGAAGGGTGATGGAACAATTTATCCTTGGTGCCGTCTCAAGGCATATCAAGGGTAAGAGAGTCATTAGGGACAGTCACCATGGCTTCACCAAGGGGAAGCCGTGCTTGACCAACCTCCTCGCCTTTTATGAGGACATAACCAGGTGGATAGATGATGGCAGAGTGGTGTATGTGGTCTGCCTTGACTTCAGTAAACCATTTGACAAAGTCTCCCACAGCATCCTCGCTGCTAAACTGAGGGGGTGCGGTCTGGATGATGGGGTAGTGAGGTGGACTGCGAACTGGCTGAAGGAGAGAAGCCAGAGAGTTGTGGTCAATGGGGCAGAGTCTAATGGAGGCCTCTATCTAGTGGAGTCTCCTAAGAGCTGGTACTGGCACCAGTACTTTTCAATATATTAATCAGTGACTTGGATGAGGGAATAGAGTGCACTGTCAGCAAGTTTGCTGATGACACCAAGCAGGGAGGAGTGGCTGACACACCAGAAGGCTGTGCTGCCATCCAGCGAGGCCTGGACAGGCTGGAGAGTTGGGTTGGGAAAAATTTAATGAAATATAACAAGGGCAAGTCTTTCACCTGGGTAGGAACAACCCCAGGTTCCAGTATAAGCTGGGGAACGACCTGTTAGAGAGCAGCATAGGGGAAAGGGACCTGGGGGTCCTGGTGGACAGCAGGATGACCATGAGACAGCACTGTGCCCCTGTGGCCAGGAAGGCCAATGGCATCCTGGGATGTATTAGAAGGGGGGTAGTTAGTAGGTCAAGAGAAGTTCTCCTTCCACTCTACTCTGCCCTGGTGAGACCACACGTGGAATATTGTGTCCAGTTCTGGGCCCCTCAGTTCCAGAAGGACAGGGAACTGCTGGAGAGGGTCCAGCGCAGGGCAATGAAGATAATTAAGGGAGTGGAGCACCTCCCTTATGAGGAAAGGCTGAGGGAGCTGGGTCTCTTTAGCTTGGAGGAGACTGAGGGGTGACCTCATTCATGTTTATAAATGTGTAAAGGGTGAGTGTCACAAGAATGGAGCCAGGCTCTTCTCGGTGATAACCAATGATAGGACAAGGGGCAATGGGTACAAACTGGAACACAAGAGGTTCCACTTAAATACGAGAAGAAACTTCTTCACAGCGAGAGTGACAGAACACTGGAACAGGCTGCCCAGGGAGGTTGTGGAGTCTCCTTCTCTGAAGACATTCAAAACGCGCCTGGACACCTTCCTGTGTAACCTCATCTAGGCGTTCCTGCTCCAGCAGGGGGATTGGACTAGATGATCCTTCAAGGTCCCTTCCAATCCCGAACATTCTGTGATTCTGTGATCTCAACACTATTCTTTTCTAGGTGTAACTAAAAGGAGAGGGGAGCACATAAAATGCAGGAGTCCTAATTTTGTAGGCAGGCTTGTTTGCTATCAATGTGTTTGTGGTTTGACTTTATGAAGTTTCTAGGAAAGCTGGAATTTGAACATCTGAAAACTATGGTATCACAGAATGGTTGGGGTTGGATGGGACCTCTGGAGATCATCTAGTCCAACCTACCTGCTAAAGCAGGTTTACCCAGAGCAGATCACACAGGAATGCGTCCAGGTGGGTTTTGAATGTCTGCAGAGGAGACTCCACAGCTGATACCATAGTGGTATCAGTATTGATAACAGGCTGATTAACTACAGTTTTGCAACTTTGTAGTGGTCAGAAAGCAAAAGGAGATCATAACACAGAGGGTTAAAAATTGCTTTGTGAAATTGCTCTAAGCTCACAAGTAATGGTTTGCAGTCTTTAACATATGTTAAATAAATGAATACAGCTGAATTTAAGTCAACTAAAGGGAATGCTGTTCTGTTAATCAGTCTCCCTTTCCCCTTTGCTTACCAAGTACTTCTTGGATAGACAGTTTGACTGCAAACTTTTTTTTTTTCCCCAATTGCCATGTGATTTTGCTGTATAAATCTTCATGTAGGTACATGGAGTGTTTTTCCATATTAGTTTTAAGTTAGTATGCTTGCCAATTGAAGTACCAAAATAAGCATGCTATATTCTTTGCATTGTCACTGGAGAAACAGTGACCTTCCCTGGAGGTGTTGGATTTGAATGCTTCTGGCAGCCTAAAACAGATTATATAAAAACCCCTCATTGTGTCTCCAGTGCAGGATATTTACGCTCTTTGAGCTTTATCTGATAACTGCAGCAATTTTAATCTGCAAAGAAAAGAAGTCAGAATAAGATAACAGATCTGAAAGGCAATCGAATGCCAAGGAGTAGCAGTCCTGCACTGAACAGTCTGGTTGGTTTCTTCTGATGATGAAACCTCCAGAGCCCTTGAGGAGCCGTAGTCATGGGAGACAACCCCAGTAGACGTGAAGGGTCGCTGAAGACCATTGTGGTGTGATCATCCTGCTCACGGGACTGTCTGTCAGCCTTCAGTACAGGGTGCCTGGTTCACAAGGGGAAAGGTGGCTCTTCACAAACTTCTGCTTCTGGCTCTGTAGGGTTTTACACTGAGGTCATTTTTTACCAGTAGGCATGCTGTGTGTGGATGGTGTGACCCAAGCAGCCACACCACATTGCTGGATCCATCCTGAGGCACAACATATTTCAATTCTTAAACGTACTGTGTTCATACAGTACTAAATAAAGATTCCTGGTTTTGAGCTACAATGCTAAGAACCTTCCAGTCTTCAAAACATCAGATACAGTAAGTTTTTCCTTGTTACTTAAAATTAAATGACCACCAGACTGGATGTTGCTGAACTAAAGTTTGTCCAAAATCATAGTATGATTAAGGCCTTTCTGGTCAGGTTTCTTAGCTTTGTATTAATACCATATGATGAAGTGTTCTAGCCCTGAAACAAAGCCCACGTGAAGTGGAAACTGTGGTTTCTTGATTAAACCGCAAGGAAGTTAGTCCTCACTCCTTTATGCATCTGAGCCAATACTTTTATGAAAGATGTAATGCATAAGGATTGTAATGCATAAAATCCACAAAGTTTTGTAGGAAAATAATCTCCTAATTAAGAGAATATAGTCAGGCAGTAAAATTACGTGATACTCAAATTTTCAGATGTTTCAATTCTACTTTGTCTAGGCTGCAGGAAATTATAAGCTTCCCATTTAATTGTTTATTTTTAATTAAATGACTCATTTTAAACATTCTTTCCTTCTCCTGCACGAAAATGTAATTTTAAGGCAGGCAATGGGGGTAGTATCACTAAAAGCAGTAAACTGTATGAGGGTGTATGCTAATAAAAATGCTTGAATTCCTGTGGTGGCCAAGTTTCATTCCGCCTCTGGCCTAGAGCGTGACAAAAGCACTTGGTGTGCAGCGGTGGGCTGTGAGTGCATGTCCTGCTGTGGTGAACTGTTGTCTTCTCCTCCCTGAAACCACAGATGCCATAGTAACCTCCTCAGAAGGGAAACTGCTACTTTTAGACCACCACCCACAGACTGAATTCTCTACATTGCAAAATCTCAGCAATGGTAACATTACCTGTTTCACTGCCTGCCAGGGCATTGACTGTGAAAGTTCTAATGCAAAATTTAAAACTTGGTATCCTTGTAGTTTTGTCAAAAAGCTGCAAATGTATTACGAGTAGAAGCAGCAAAGCATAATTAGACGTCTTAGTGATCTGCACAGCCTTTTTTTTTTTTTTTTTTCTTTCCTATTCCTCTCTCTGTAAAGTGAAAAGAGGCAGCAGCATCCCTGGGCAAAGCTAGCCCAAAGCCCAGTGGCAGCCTTTGTTTCCATAGAGGTGCTGTGTAAGTTTATAGGTCTTCCAGTTAGCCTGAAGCCCTGCTGAAAAATCAATGATCTCCTCAAAGGGGAAGAAAAGTCAAGATTATTTTTGTCTACTGTGGCCTTGACTCCAGGGTGGCTGGTTCCTTTTGCCTGGTTCTGCAGTGTAACCTGGGGCTCCATATGCTGCTGAGGCTGACTCATTGTGAAAATTTGCATAAAGAAACATTTGTTTCTGTTTACGTTAAATCCAGAATAACCCCTTTATTACTCTCTTGAGATCCTTGCACAATTCAATTTAAAAAAGGGAGATAGCAACTCATCCATGCCCACAAACTGCACAATAACCACTGATTAAAATACACCCTGTCTAAAACATTACAGTGTGGAAATCAACTTAATAGCTTTTTCATGGGGGTTAGGGGGTAAGGTGGGACAGGGTGCGTATGTATTTGTTTTAAGGCTGAGTAAGGAAAAGAGCCTCAAACTGTGTCTTTGGGAGATATGTGGTGAGCCCACAAGGTGGTAGGAGAGTGGTTCTTCGTCCTCCATCTGCTGCTGGGTCTCTTGGTTTCAGAAATGCAAGAAAATCTGTTTTCAGCACTCCCACGTGATGGTTCCTGTGTTGCTGTGGCAGCAAAGCAGGGTGAGAGTTGGCTTCCGAAACAGGCACATGAGGGGTTCTGCAGGGAAAAATCAAGGCAGTGATTAGTGCGTCACCAGATTCCTGCTTGTTCTCACAAGGAGGTTGTCATCCTCGCCCACTCATCCCTTTGCCAGCCCTCTAGAGCTAGCTTTGAATAAAAGAGACATTGTGAACATATTTGCTGGGAGGCAGTCTCCCTTTCAGCACAATGAAGAAATAGTTCCATGTGGTTGCCACAGAGTTCATGAAATATCAAGCTCTTATCAATCTCTTTTATTAAAAACTAAAAAAAAGGAGGTTAACGGAAACATCTGTTCCCCTGCAGTCACCTGTTGATCCATGTGTCATACTATAGCATCCCTATCACACTTACCTGGAGCAGCCATGTAGGGAAGAACGTTGGCTAGACGTGCAATACGGTTAGGCTCCTTGGCATGAGAAGTGTCTAGAACTGAGAAACTTTTCCCATATCTGCCCACGATCTATTCTCCCAGACCCTGGAGTGCTCATCATCCTTTCTTCCTTGTAAAAGTTTAGCCAGTCACCTTCCAACCTGGATGAACCCAGGATGGAAACCAGAAGGGTCTGGTCACTTGGTGAACTTCCCAGCTGGTTTTCCTACATTAAAACTACTATTGAAGTGGTATTTTTGGAATTAAGTTTCATACACATCAGATGATTTAGTTTTTGATTTTTGTTAAGATCAAGTTCTACAAAGAAATTACTCTTTTTCAGTAGATGTGAACTGTAAATATGAATGTAGGATTTTTCAGACCACATATAGGTGAAAATAATTTTAAATCTTATTTTGTGTGCTTGTTTGAAGTTGTTTTGTAAACTATGAATTTGTGTATTCTATTTAAAAACATATTAAATCTTTGGATTGTAGTGTGATTATTAACAACGTGTCCTCACTAATGGTGCTTTTGAATGTATAACAAAACCCAAATACTGCAAATGAAGCCAATGAGTCTGTAGAACATAGATATGATGTGCAATTCTACTCACACCTCTAGCGCTGTTGACCTTGGTGGTCTTGTCCATGTGCTTGCACCTTAGAAGCTTGTTTTTCGGGGTGTTCATTTATGGCAATCTGGCAGCTGGACATGTGGAGGGTGTAGAACCAAACAACTGCCAGGTAAACACTTTCTATATTCTGTATGGTCTCTGGCATGTCAAAGAAAGAACTATTTTTTTTTTTCTTCATATACTAACCATTTGAACAATTCAGAACTAGTTTGTTAGATGTATACAGGACAGAGCATTCAGAAATAGGAGCTGAACCTTAGACTCTAAATGTTGCTTCACTTTTTCCCAAAGGTATGCTGGTGACATAGAAGTGTGAATCCCTGCAGGCTCTGGAGTTGTGGAGGTGTATACAGACTACTCGGAAAACTTCATTTTCCAGACTTGCTAAAACTTGCGGTTTCTGACATAGCTTAACCTGCAAGTGAGAGAGTCCTGTAGTTGTCCTTTGTAGTACCAGTGAACATTTCAAATAAAACTGTAGCACAAGATTTCTCTGTAAAAGGTAGCAAAAAATTTCCTGGTCGTGAGGAACATAATTAATTTTAAAAAAATCATAATCTGTAGACATTTAAAGATTAAAAAAAACAAAGATTTTTGGAGTTAAGGTTGGACAGAAAAAGCAACTGTGACACACATTTTGCATTTGAGCATGCTGTTTTTACTAGTTTTCACTTTAGGTATTGCTTTCATATTCGATTGCTGATGTCTTTCAAAGATGTATAGATGTCCTCTACCACCATGCGCTGCTGTGAGCGATGAATCTGTTCCATTTGACTTTTTTTTTTTTCCATAAAGCAATGTGCAGATCATCTTCTCCCACTTACTTAGCTGCTTAAACTATAGTTTACTGAAATCTTCGCAAGTGCCATGTTGGATGCCTTTCTCATTGCCACTTGCTCTGGTTTTATCTTGTAAACTGCAGCAAGTGCCCCAGGTGCTGAGTGTTGTCACACAAGCTATGCCAAAGCTTTGGGGTGGGGAGAAGGGTCCATCGTGTGCCTTCCAGTTCTGATCAGGGTGGGACCCAGATTGTTTACTGCTATTCCAAAATGTCATCTTGTGGAAAACAAGTTGGAGGGGATGGCAGCACTCCTAGGTCTCCTCCCAGCACAGGACTGGGATCAGCTGAGGCAGTGCATGCAGACCTGAGAGCCAAGAAATTTCCCCAGGTCCCACAGCTGGGGACTGGAGTTGGTGTTTTTGCAGACCTGGTGGTTTCAGGCACGCTGTTCAATGTACCTCCCCTCACCCCGGGTACCATGCTGCTGGTTTTGGTGCTTCCATGATGTGAGGGTAGTGCTCATAGGAGTCCCTCTGTGCCCTGGGGGCAAGGAGGGAGGGATGAGGAGACAGGTGTAACATTCCTGCAGCCCCTGAGCAGCATCAGAGTATGTGTGAGTAAAGAAGTGTTGCTGTTTCATAAAGCCTGTCTTGACTGCTACAAAGGGAGAGGGCAGAGCCCTGCACTGTTTTTTCTCCCCTTGCCTGGTGTCACTTACCAGCTGACAGCCCTGAGATGGTGGTGGGTATCTGTGGGAGGTAAGATGCCAAAACAGGCTGGTGGACCTGCAGGACAGTGTGCTGGCTGCTGAGCAGAGCTGCCCTGTTCTGCAACATGGCTCCGTGACAGCACGGCTGCATACAGGCCTTGGGATGCAGGAGTAATGTGGTCCTGTTGCAAATCAAAGGCAGCAGCAGCCTGAAATACTAAACTTACTTTTTTTTTTTTTCCCCCCAACACTCCCACATCCAGGGGGAGATGATACTTTACATATACAAACCTCACATGTGTGGGAGGACCTTATACTTGAACAGCCAGCAGCTGTAATAAATAAAACATAGCAAATGATCCCAAAGAGAAAGGGGAAATGAGAGTCAAAAGGTCAAGGTGTTCTGACCCACAGCAGATGTTGGCAGTATCTGGGGTGGACCTGCTGGAAGAGGAGTGAACGTTGGCTGATGTTAGTGAAGCGTGTAGGTCCAGGGATGGGGGATGGGGCAGGCCCCCAGCAGAGCACTCAGAAAGCCCATCTGCTCTTTGCAGTCCAGGGGGAACACATCTGTGTGCTGCCTCTGCTGCCTTACACCTCGGTCCTGAAGAACTTGGCAGGTAAAGAAAGCAGAACGATGGGTGTATGAGCAAGCAGGGCCTGTGCCATGGTCTAGAGGAAGATGCTGCTTTTGCTTTGAGTCTATTAGAACCTATGTTTCCTCGCCCTAGATGTAGGAGCTCCAGGACTGTGGTGTACCAAGAGGCCTTCCCACTGCTCTTCATCATCATACCGCATTCCAGATATTCAAAATACTGTGCTATATGATTTTTTTGGGCTTCTTTTAACTTTGGCTTTAATTGATTTGGGAAGAGGGTTTTGTAGGTTAAGAACTGAGCTGCTACACTTGCTGAAAGCAGCTTGCCTGGATCTAAAAAGGATGGATATTTTCAAGAGGACTCTTTTTGGGAACAAAGTAGCAAGAGTTGCAGTGGCACTGTTGAAAATCGAGCAGCCTTAATTTAAAAGGCTATTTCAAATTTCTGTGCACTTTGTAGGATGAACGTCTGTTTTTCTCTGCAGATTGGTGTGATCTCATGTGAAACTTGGGATGGTTTGACACAAACTTTTGCAGAGAAAGCCAAAAGTAAAGTATATGTGTTTTGTTGTGGCTTTGGGGCTTTTTTTAGTTATTTTTTTAAACTGTGGCAGGTCTACTATTTAAACATATTTGCTGTCATTGCTACTTAAACAAAATGAAGCTTAAACAAGACATATCGCTCTAGTGTAATGCATTTATTTCAGGTTTTTAAACTTAATCACTTGATTGAATTTTCATCTAGCAGAGCTTTCTCTTTTTCCTTTGTAAAAAAATGTCTATTAGTAAGTGATGGAGTCTTGGAGTGGGAGGACAGCAGGTCAAAGGTACATAAATATGAAGCAAAGTGTTTGACAAAGAGCTCTGAAAATTCATAACTGAGGTACTAAACACATCTTGTCGTCTTGTCTGAGTTATTTCAGCAGTAGCTCATCAGGCCAAAGAGATGGTGGTTTTAAGCCAAATGAGGCTTCAGTAGAAGAGTGGAAAATAACCCAGACCAGGACTCCTGGTGAGACCATCAGCCTGGAGCACCTTCTTACTCTCTGCCAGGAACCTGGGCTGGGGGTGATGCTTTGCAGCTGCTCTGCTGCCTGAGAGGCTTCCTGGCCTAGAGTACAGCTGCCATTCACAGACATTTTCCCTGTAGAACCATATAATAGTTTGGGTTGGAAGAGACTTTTAAAGGTCTTCTAGTCCAGCCCCCCTGCAACGAGCAAGGACATCTTCAACTAGATCAGGTTGCTCAGAGCCCCATCCAGCCCGGCCTTGAATGTCTCCAGGGATGGGGCATTTACCACCTCTCTGGGGCACTCGTTTCAGTGTTTCACCACTCTCATTGTAAAAAATTTCTTCCTCGTGTCTACCCTGCATCTCCTCTCCTTTAGTTTAAAACCATCACCCCTTGTACTATTGCAACAGGCCCTGCTAAAAAGTCTGTCCCAATCCTTCTTGTAGGCCCCTTTTAGGTACTAAAAGGCCATGCCCTCTGATGTAGCCTGGGCGGCAGAAACGAGAGAACTATCAAGGCCAAGGCCACTTCTTCAGAGTCCAGGCTTTGTTATGGCTCATGTAACAGGCAGCCCCCAGGGCATTTTGCCAGGAAACCCCTCTAGTTTGTGGGAAAGGATAGGCATGGTGCAAAAGTAACTTACGGCCTACAAAGCCATCTGCTCCTGCCACTGTCTGTGTTGACAGCAAGTTTAGCACTGCATCCCTAAGTGAATCATGAAATCTCCCCCTTTATGCTTCACAGGTATCCATTTGATTTTCAAGAAGTCCTTTCTGCTAAGGGAATTAAAGCAGTGGCTCTAGAAAATAATTTTTGCTGAGGTTCCAAGTTCAAAAAGAGATTTTAAGAAATTCCACCTACCTCACTGCAGTTTTAACATGACAGTAACAAAAATGAATTTCAAAAACAGGCCCCAAAGTAGACAGCAATATTTTATACGTAAGCATACCCATTTAAAAGTATATTAAATGTATTTTGCTTGGCATTGGTACTACAGGTAACGTAAGAATCACCACATTTTAAATTAGTGTCTTTACACTATGAGTGTCTAAACTGAGGTATTATCTTGCATTATATGTGTGATTTATGATCCCAAGGATTTTGTGGTCCATGTGACTATAACCACAAAATAATTTCAGCCCAATTTTAATATTCATTTAATGGCCAGGAAGATTAGCTTAAATTTCAAATATTAAAGGTTGTTTCATTCACATTAGCTATTAATGATTGTTACTTGCCACACTTTGTGACTACCCACTCAGATGGGGGTATCTGCTTGAATGGTCCAAAGCTGAAGTTAAAATCCTTGCTCACATTGAACATCTTGGCATTAGTGTAACTCAGCCGTTTCTGGGATAAACTTGAATCTGCAGCTGTGCGGTTTTGCGTTGCCATTTAAGGTAATTTGATTTTTAGTTATTTTGTATCTCCTGTATCCACACATATGTGGGAAGGGGATGTTAGTGTGCCTGTATAATTTTGTTGTAACTATGTAGAATAACTAACACGGTTTTGCTGTGCTGCATTGGCTGATACTGTACTGGAGCGGTGGACCCTAAGTCCTTTCCTCTCTGTAAACATCTAAGGCAACTCAGCTGACCATCAGCATCCTTAGAGTAGACATCCAGTTCCTACTGGATGAGTGCTGCTGGATCTCCCAGCCTCTCTACCTTGTATGCTCTTTAAAATGACGTATGTTGTGCTCTGCCACCTGATGGCTCACGTCTTTGTTGTGCTAGTACAGTAGCACAAGGATGCCTGGGAATTTGGGCTGGCTTTGAGCAATAATAGCAATCTGCCCTCCTCTTACTCTTCCCGTAGGTAATTTTGTAACCTCAAGAGAACAAGTGGCCACTTGTGTGGTATTAGACCAGTTGCTGAAATAAACACATCAGCTTTCTTGTAAAACTGCTTGGTCTGAGTTATGAGTGTGTGCATGCACACACACATCCATTGGGTTATGTATTTAGGTCTTTTACCAGGGCTTAATGTGAAGAAGGGAAAAGAGTGAAGAGCTGTTTTGATTTAGAACATATGCTCAGCAAAGCAGGAAGAGTACCTTATTTTTATATTGCAAAATGTTAATTTCCCAGATACCAGGACGTGTTAAAATTATCTGAACTTTAAAATTAAGTGTATAGTAGTTCATAGAAGTGGATGTCAAATAAAATAATATGTAGCATGAAACAGATACTGAATGTATTGCTAAAAATTGATAGTTATAGATTTCCTAAAGCTGTTAAATTTCAGAAGGTAAGATGAGGATTCTGTATCTCTGTTTTACGTATTTACAAGGTAGTTATCACTCCAGTAATACTCACTGGAATTGTATTTATGACTAAATAGGGTAGGATAGGTTTCTCATTTATTGGACTAGTTCTTTTAAAATATTGGTTAACTCTTGTATACTGTTGCTTTTCCTAGCAGTTCCTTTGTGAATGTGAAAACAGAATTGCAAACAAGCAAGCACTATATTATATCCCTGCATGAAATACATATTCTCTTAACTTCAAGAATGGGTTTCAGGGCAGTGATATGGACTGATAGTGTCAAGGAAACATGACATTTTTAGTATGATTAGCTGTACCTTGTATTTTCAGTTTAATTTAGTATACATATATGTGTGCAGGTATGTATGTTTAATGTCTGTATGATTTGGTTAATTAGAAATTCCTGCCTCCTGCTTCCCCTTTAAACATCGCTTGTACGCAGTCAATTACTTACCAAACATACAGCTGTTTGTTTAAGCCAGCATACTACTTTAAAATGCTCTTTTAATCCGTAGACTAAATGGCCTACAAAATATTCATGTTGCTGCCTGCGCCTAGGAAGCAGAGTGCTGGTGAGATGTTTTCAGCTCTGTGTATCTGCTTGTTAATGGGGAAGTGGATGTATTTGTCAAAGTAAGAATGCCAGCAGCCCTTCTTGATAGTGTTACTTTTAAATAGTAATGTGTGTTTTGCATCATGAGTATGAGGAACGGAAGAGATTAAATGAAAGAATCTGAGGGATCCTGTGCTGTGAGAGAGAGAGATTAAGCAGAGTGATGTTTGCAGATATAAATATCTAAAATGAGTTTATGGCTGAGTGTGAGCAATCAACTTTTTCTGTTCTCAAATGGATAAACTGGTAAATAATACGAGCATTTATCAGAGTCCTGTACTCACTGACTGGGCTCTTCCAGGTATGCCACACATGGAGGGTATCATGTTTAATATGCAGTATACTGATTTGAAGATATTTATTGTTGCATAGGATTTTTGATGTAGCACAGTGATAATAAATACATCGAAATCACAATACCAATGTAATTTGCACTCAGCAAATAGGAAATACAGAAATGGCAATAACAGTTCAATTACAACACCGGTGTGTGATACCTGTTGCTGGTCTCTATAACATGCTCACCATCACAATGCTGGGCATCACCAGCCACTGAGGAGGAATATTTGGCTTGAAACCAGCTCAAGCCCATTGTTCTCTTCAATTTTATTTCTGTTGTTAGTTGTTCAGTTTTTATACTCTATGCCAAGCTGAGCCACATATACACCCACTCCCCATGCTGGTCTAGGGAACATTCTCCCTCTTTCAGAGATCTAGTGAGAAAGATTTGATCTACTCAGTGTGGTGAGTCAGCTGATAGATCAACAGCTATGTCAGTTGAGTCAAAAACAAAGGCCATCCTCAGGTCCCATTTGTGTGGAGATGAGGTCAGCTCTGTTTGCAGCAGCTGTGGACAGTCACACCCTGCATTATTCCCTGAGCTCCAGGCCAGGTCACCCTTGCCCATCTCCTCTGAGGTGTCTTCCATCATTCGTTTGCCAGTCACAGCACTTTACATTCAGAATTATCTCTAAAGAGAACAGATAACTCATTGATTTGTTTGATCAGCCATTTCTGCTGTAGTTTGTTGGGTTTTCAGTATTTTAATTTGTGAACCCCAGGAGTCCTTCAGCAGAGTGCCCGCCCCTTCAGGTTCCCCCTAGGCAGGCAATTACACATTGTGCTGATTTGACTGAAAACGACTTAATTTTCTTCGTGCAGTTAGAAACCTTTCATAGCTACCACAGTCATTGTTTGAATTTAGTTTGAGAACAAGAAGATAACACCCCAGGGCAGAGTTAATGTTTTTAATTGCTCTGGTCTGAGAGCCAAGGACACTCCGAGCACTCTGCCCAGAGGTGTGAGATGGCTAGTAAGGGGGACACAGATGGCGCAGAGCTTGACTGACAGCCAGACTGATCAATAAGAAAATTCCGTGCCATTAGCATCATGCTTCATATTTCAAGAGATCTTCTGCTTTCTCTCTTCTCTCTTTTTGTTGGAGCCGGGACAAAGACCTGTTCAGGGAGTTCTTTTGGGGACTTTCTTTAGTTCCGCCGTTTGCCATCCTGCCGTTTTGCAGAGGCCTCTGGGCCTTTCTGCCTTTTTCTCTTTTTTCTCTCCGGGGTTGGCTGATCAGGACCAGGTGCTGCTGCTTGCTGTGGATGGAGTTCATGAGGACCTGGGTTGAGTATCATTTATTTTAAATTCTATTCTATTTCTTTTTTAGATTATATATTTACTAGTAGTGTATTCATATTTTGTTATTTTATTAAACTGTGTTTATCTCAATTCAAATTTCTCCCCTCCCTTTCGATTCTCTCCCTTATTTGTGGGGTGGGGAGGGGAAGTGAGCAAGCGGCTATTGTGGTTATATTGCTAGCTTGGGTAAAACCACAACACACGCATCTTACGCAGACATGCTTCTCCAAGTCCCTTTCACGCATTCCCAAAGCCTGGACCACGGTCCTCCAGGTTGAAAACCTTTGTCTCCTACCTACAGTGGTAATTGTGGGACCATGACAAGCACCACAGGGAATCAGAGCTGCAAGGTGACCAAGAAATACAAAGGCACGCTCCAGTACTCTTCCCAGTTGTGGAAAGCAATGAAGCTGGATGAGCAGCATATCAAAACCCTGGTCGTTGGAACTTTGTGTTTTTATGTAAAATGAGTTTGTAAGAATCTGAACATTGCAAGTGAAATTATAACTGACTTATAATTGACTTCCAGTGTAGAGGTGTAGACAGTTATTTTTTAAAATTCATAATTTTTGTCTGTTAGAAATTTTATTTCTCATGGAATCTTAACATTCCTAAAATGTTAAGGAATGTTAAGGAATGTTCCCTAACATTCCTGCCAAGAATTAAGATCACCATAGCTATTACGATAATTTAAGCTGAAGCAAGTTTTGGTCGCTGAGTCAGTTGTTATGCTCTGCATTTATATGCAGTCATCATAGCTGAAATATGGAGAGTACAGCAGCCTGGTTCAAAAACAGTAATTGAAAAATTAATTGACTTGGATGAGGAGGCTTCTTCTGTATGACTGAGATTGGATGAAGGAGTAAACAAAGGGTAATGACAAATGGCTGTGTGTCAAGCTGGGGATGCTGTACAGTGTTAGGATGAAGGGAACTGTAGTGGGTCCTATTTTATTTGAAGTTTTTGTTATCTAGAGGAAGTCCTAGATCACAGATTAATTATTCTAAATGAGGAAATGTAAACATTGTTTTGAAGAGAAAAAATTCAAAAACCTGGAATTATAATAAAAATTTTTGGACGGTAAGAAAGTTTCGGTGTAGACACATTGGGGGGTGATTAATCCTAGTGCTATAGTGAGGAGAAGACGGAGGTCACAGCCGCTGTCATGTAGAGATGCTAAGGAAAGCATGCTTTTTAGGGTTAGGAGAAATCAGCAGCAATCTCCTCCCTCCACCCAGACGCAAATACCAACTGTGGCTGTAGAGGCTTTTGGGTATTCGAGAGTGGTTGTAAACCCTGTGTAATGCCCGTGTGAAAGTCCTGACTGCTGCAAATCATCCCCTTCCCTGGCACTGTCACAGCATTCTCCCTTTGTGGAGCTGGAGATTTGGCTGCTGTGGTGCTGGAAGGACTGTCGTCAGGATGTGGCCAACCTTCAGTTATTTGGGATTAATGCAGAATAAAGGTTGACCACAAGTGTTCATGTCAAATGCTGACCTAAGGTTTGTATAAGCCTGGAGAGGGACGGGCGCCCATCCAAAGTGACCATAGGGGTGCAGTTACTTGAGGAGAACTCCCGCGCTGTGGTTGGGTAGTACAGCCGAGCTGACCTAATTGCCTGTGAACCAGCTGGGATTGGCCCGGTTCCTCTCTTTTCCTCCACCAGTGTTGCACTTGGCCAGAAGACTTCATGGCTCTCCACCCCCACACCTGCCCGTTCTGCTGATTTTGGCACTTCGGGCTGTGGCACTTCAGCAGTTCAACCTGATAACCTGGCAACAAGCCATTCATTTTCTTAGGCTGGTGCTGTGCTGGGTCAGTTAATGGAACCAGCATGGTCACAGGTCCAAGGAGCCACAGAGCAGCGCAGGAGAAGGAGCAGGAGTCCAGAGCCAGGCCATGGAGGTGGAGGGAAAGGGCTGCTCCTGGTTTTGCCTGGGAGTAGCTGAGCAGCAGTGCTGAGCTCCTCATCAGCCCACAGAGCTCTCTGCTGCAGCTGGAGGAGTGAGGTTGTCACCACGTGTAGCTTCACCTATGCTTAATTTTGCTGTCTGCCAGCTGGGGATAACCTCCTCAAGGAGTGAGGGGAATATAAATTGGCTGTTTAGTTATTTGAAAAAAGAGAACATGAAAGTGCCTAGATAAAATTTTAATATGAGAATTTGCCTCTGTACCTGCATTAGCTCAAATCAGTGGATTACACGGATGAAAATGAAAGTCGATTTACTGCTCTGGGTATGTAGAGAGTCACTTGAGTTGGGTTTGTTTTAATTTGTTACAGTAGCTTGTTTAAAAAAAGGCAAACAGCTCACATAAAAATACACTCTTCCAAAGTGACATCTAGCTTTGCTTTCAGAACAGGTTTTGGAAATAAGTAGGGATTAAACCTGAGATTAAAGCTATTGGAAGTAAGCAAAAAAAGTGCTTGTCTCCTCCCTGCCCCTTTGCACATACACTGGTTCATTTAAACATGGAATACATCTGCTTTAAATTGCTTTCATCAGATGCATACTGTTATTAATAGAGATGGGAAAAAGTTGTTCCAAGAAAATGTAGCACATCCATTCGTGGCTAAGCAAATCCAAGCTTCCCTTTCTGCCCTTCCCCAGCCTACACCGGTGATGCAGCAGGCATAAGGTTGGCTTAAAACCCCCGTGAGCTGTGCGTGGCTGAGCTGTGTGTTGTTATCCTCAGAGCTGATGTTGCAGAATCAGCTGCGGTCGTTTTGAGTCAATGGAGAACCCTAATGCTCAGCAACTGAAAAATATTGATGCATTAACTTTTCATTCCATTTTGATCTCCAAACAGAGTTTCCAAGGACTCCATTAGGAAAAAAAAAAATGAGAGTTTTAAGCAGAGATTACTTTTTCATGTCTTGCAAAGAATGCATTATGCGTGTGGCAAGCTAAAGCTTTGAAACTCAACTTCCATCTGCGCTCTGTGACAGTATCTTTATATAATTCCATGTCTAAAATACAAGGTTTGAAAATTAAATTAGTTTGTGTCATGCACAGTTCCTGTAGAGATCAAAGGCAGACCTGTTAATGCAACTATTGCTATTCATGAGTTTCATAGCCGTGTGAGTTTCAAGTTAATTATAAATGCTTGTTTAATCACTTAACAATAGGGTATCAGAGTCTCATCTGGGCATTATGCATATAGCTCTCACTTTTTTAATTAAAGCAAATTCCTACCTTTTTTTTTCAAGAAATTAATTTTGTTGGTAATGCTTTAGGCTCTGGCAGGTCAGGATATGCAAAACTTCTTTTAAATGTCGGACAGTTGCGTGATATGAATGTCTTAATTTTATTATCCTTTAACTGACCCTCCCTCCCTCTTGAGTACAAGGTTGTATAGTAGCCTGGTTGTCACTGGAGGTGGCACAAATTGCTCTGGTTGTTATGCTAAAGGTCCTTTTGTGACATTTTATTAAAATTTGTGTGTATTATCGCTGTGAAATAACGTATTTTGAGATAAACTAACGTATTTATCATTTTAGTTTTCAGTTGCTTTGTTTGATAGATTTTAAACCTAAAGAGGCAAGTAGGGCACCTGTCTGACCTTCATGTCACAGAAGACTGTGCTTTATTTGAATACTGAGGATTGAGTTTAATTATTTTAGCTAAGCTAAACCATTTCAGCCCTCTGGAAATTAAAATTCTTGTGCACTAGAGGAACCAGCGACTGTGCCAGCAATGCCTGAGGCACTTGCAGTGGCTAGGAGTGTTAGATGAGAAATGCAGTTGGATCAAACTATGCTGCAGGGAAGGGCAGAAAAGCTTCAAGTGCCACCTGAGAGCAGCCACTTTCTCTACAACCTTGGATCCCGCGTGTCCGCTGAGATGCGGTGAGCACGATGCATCAATTGGGCATCACAGGGGTCTTCTCCACACCAGCAAAGAGACTGGATTATGCACCTCCTGTTGCATCAGATCTCTACTGTTTCTGAGGAAGAGCAAAGGAGGGTAAAAGAGAAACTCAGATATCACAGTCGGTTGTGCATTTGGGGGACAAAAGTTCCTCCTTGGCTTCCGAGGTGTGAGAGTTAATTATAGTCATCACACTACAAGTACTCAGAGTGTGCAGAAGACCATAATGATAGTCTTCTCCATGACCTGTAAAGCAGAAAAGTGTTTAGCAAATCCAGATTGCAGTGCTAAAAAAAAAACACCGCAGACAACCATTTGGTTTGGCTTCATGAACGTTACAGAATCAAACACTAATTCTATTAATTCCATAATTAAACATTAGTTGTAAACCTTAATTAAGCACCTAGCACTAAAAGCTACTTAAAAATATATATATTCCCATAGTCTGTCAGTACAAGTGAATCTGCCATCTAGTAAGCTGTGCTCTGGTTGCTAAGAAATGACACCTGAATTTGCTGAAGTTCAGTGTGCAACTGTTGGGTCATACTGTACCTCTGTCAGCAAGACTAGAGGTCCTCAGCTGACTTTTTTTGCAGTCTCCCTGTTAACACACAGTGATCCAGCCTTCTCTCGCAATAACCAAAGAGGACGAGTTCTTCAGACAGCAGGTCCCAAGGCTGCTTCCCTGTCCCCTGGGTTTTTATGTGGCTCGTCTCTGAACCCCTCTGCTTTCTAAATCCTTGAAGTCTGGGCTTCAGAACCAAGCCCTGTTGTGTTGTCCTTACTGGAGGTGTGACCAGTGCTGTAGACAGAAGTGAGGATCTTTCTGCTCGATGCCTGGGACTGCAGCAGGCCTGGTGTAGTGTTGAGAATGGCTGAACGAGTGACAAGCAGAAGCAGACCTCCTGCATCCCGCCCTCTGTGTGGGCGGGTTCCCTGGAAGTCGGTGTCAGACACTCACCCCAGTTGAGACACTGGTCACCGGTGGTGGAGGGGATGGCTGTGCAGCACTGCTGGTTTTCCTGTAATGTGGAAGAGTCCGTTCTGAACAGAGGATGTCATCCTCCTCGCTGTGAATCTTCTGCAAGCACACTTAGTTTGCCATTTGAGGTGGTACATGTGAACTTACTTTTCAGGTGACCACATCATTGAAGACTAGAGTTTGTGTGTTTCTGGAGGGATTTTACATACGCAATTCTGGTTTTTTGTTCATATAACCTTACTCTGCTACTATTTCGTGGCTTGGTTGTCAGTAGAGCCTTCTTGATGCAGTACATTAGAAAGATACAACAATATGTAAATGCTTGAATTGGCATCTGTGGCTAGGGGCTCAGGAACACTCCTTTTTCTACGAAAATGTTTTCCTTTAGATAAATGAAAGTCCTATTGTTTGGCTGAGGGGTGACCTCGCACATGGGCAAAAGGTTAAGAGGCAGAAAGGCTTATCCACTTGGCATGTAGGATTCAAAACCAGGCATGTTGCCAGTAAGCTCAGAGCGGAAAACACAATTTTATTTTAAATAAAGTTCATAATGGCATTTTTTAAATGAGCAGGAAGTTTTCTTTCTCTAATCAAAACCTAGATAATTTAAATATCTCTTTCTTTGGCAATATCCTGACATTGTCCATGGATAGGGGACCCCCAGAGGAAAAGATAAGTGATAATGGCTGCCTGTGTCAGCCTGTTCCCAAAAGAGATCATCTGTACAGCAGACGTCAGCGGGAGTCTGCCTGACACGGGCGTGTGCACAGAAACTGAACTGCAGGATTGGGACCTAAAGAAGATTGTAATCTTTGACTTCCAATCTGTGTCATAACTTTTCTCTGTTTATTTCAGTATTTGAGATCTAATAATGTGCCATCAGTCAGATTGCTCAGGGTCTTTCTTGCGATGTAACAAAACAAAACAAACAGCAAAACAACAACAAAAAACAGTGCTTTTCACTTTTCGGGAGTTTGGTTATAGCAGACAGTGCTGGTGGTACCAGCTCTGAAGGAAACAGTTCCCAAACTGGGAGTTAACAGCAATATAATAAGCAGTTGTGAGTCTAAGAAGAGGGGTTGCAACTGCAGAAATAGTTGTCTTAAGGTTACTTGCAGTTCAGAGGAGGCAGCACGGCTCATAAAGCAGATGGCACAGGAAGGATTGCTCAGAGAAAGTTTAGACTTAGTAAAATTTCAAAAATCAGATTAAGAAGACAGATGGGATTCTGGACTGGAACACTAACATGCAAGGGCTTTTTTTGTCTTTTTTTAATTTCACTTTCCCAAATTATGACCTTGGAGATACTAGGGGTTTTTATATAGCTGACAATAAATTTAGTACTAGAAAACTGGGAGGGAGTTACACTTAAGCAGCTGTTTTCACTGTAACTGGAAGTTTTGGTTTGTGCTTTTTTGAAAAAGAGATGTGACTGCTGAAATAAGACAAAGGAATATAAGAGATTTAGACTAGACTTACTTGCTTGAGCATACACATACAGCAACCTTGATATCTTTGTGGAATGTAACCCTGTATTTGCTGTTTTCCCACTAACATCCTTTTCCCACTTAGCTTTGGGATTCTCAAAGCCAGGCTTGCGGGGTTTCCCAGGTGGCTTCCACTATTTAACATTTGCAAGCAGCCCCATTCCTAGCTGCGCCTTCAGATAGGGACAGTCTTTGTGCCCATCCAGAGAGGGTATCTTTGCCCATGGCTTATGTCCTGGAAATCAGCTGTTAATGTAAGTAGCTCTTGCTTTGGACATGGAACATTCCTGTAGGAAAACAGTAGCAGGGCACACGCTAGTGGTGCAGACAGATTAGTCTGGCCCTACCTGTGCCCACCTGCGTTGCTCTTTCAGAACTTAGTAAATGAATATTCCCACTGTAGTAAGTAATAGAAAGCACAACAGTATCACAAATCTGTGGAAAAATGAAGCATGCTTCTCTTTATCAGTTCACATTCTCTGTGTTCATCTGCGGTGCTTTTGGTTCCCTGCCTCCATTGTCTTCCCCACTCACTGCAGATATCCTTCCCTCTCTGAGTCCACATGTCTTTAATACTGTGTGAGCTCCTTGCTGTGGTAGGCTGTAAAACTCAAGAATAATCTTGATCTCCACTGTTTTGTTGAGAATACAAACTAAAACGTTTGCCAGATATTTTAAAGACTTTATTCCTTAACTATTAATGAGTCTTCTAAGCAGCTTTTTCTAATTAAATACTTCTTTTAGTATACCTAATGCTTTGGTCTAAGACCTCCCTATTAATTTGAGGTCACACTGGTCTTGGATCACTTGCTCTCCTTACTCTGCTTCTTTCCCTTCTTCTGTCCTCCTGTTCCTCAAGAAGTGCCTGAATATCTCCTAACAATTCTGAAACTTATTGTATAGCTTTAAATTTTCGTAGTAGTCTCTCTTTGTAGATTGTTCTCTCCAGTTTAAAGCTTGTAATCGTTCTGTTGCTGTGGAAATGACTGTGATAATGCAGGTTTAGTGTTTATGACTTCACTGCTGTATTAGATAAGAAGAAAAAGGAGCTGTTGCGTGGGAGAAAGCCCTGAATTAGGCAAGTTGTATACATTTCACACGGATGTCAGGGAAGATAGCGCATGAAAAGGAATTAGGGTTGTTCAGGCTGCTAGGATTTTCTCTGTCTTCTCAGGGAAAAAAACAAGTATTAAAAAGAAGGAGAAAAAAAAGCCCAGTGTCTGACCTAGGGACTGTGGTTTGGAAGAGCAGTTCCAGTCTGTTGCCTTTCAGGACACCAGTGTTCCACCTTGGGTGATGGCCTTTGGCGTTTCCGCTTGGCACCAGGATTTTGGAAACCCTTATCCTTCCTTATCAGAAAGAGAGAAGGACACAGACAGAAGCCCTTATATAGCTATAGAGTGAAGAATAAAGGAATTTCCTACTGGAGATACCCATGGCTAGCTCTCTTGTTTGGAAAGAGAGAGCTAGATTTGTGTATACAGGGAAAACTTTGTTTATCAGTCAATTTTACAAGTAGTCTCTATTCTAGAATTTTGGATGTCTATAAGGAATTAAATAGATTTTATACTTCTGTTGTTTTCTTACCCTCTTCCTGATTAGTATTTAATATTCCAGACCTCCTTGGTTCCTTCTTATATGTGGTTGTTTTAGAAAAGGCTAAACTTTCATGTTACTGAAACTGCTAACCACAATGTTCAGTTTGTCCCGTTTCCTTGCTTTTTCTTTAATGCATGACCCATTATTCTTAACCGCATCTGTTCTTCAGTATTCTTTGCTGGGCAATTCAAAGTGGGAAACATTAACATCACAGCTATCTGGCTTTGGATCTAAGCATATTGTCCCTGCACATTTTGAAAATAAAAAGTTACAATGCTTTTTGCCCTCACGTTTGTGAATACATGTGTGGTTTGTAAATACATAAATACATATGTGTTCCTCCTTTAATTAATGCGGCTTCCTTTCATGTGCACAGGATTTCACAAGTTGCTTGGTGGTCAAGGCAAGGTTTCTTAGGAAGTATTCTGTACGTGCACAGCAGAGCGTATGGACACTGTTTTTCAATATACGTTGTTTTCTTTGACTACTAAATGCAAAACTGGGAACAAGTCCAGAATCTTTAATAGCCAGAATGTATTTCATGCTGATCCCCTCTAAATTGGCATCCTCCATTGCCAAGTTCTAAATGAGGTCTGCAATGATGATTAATTTCTCTAATGGGGTTTTTGTTCAGGGTTGCCTGATATTTTTATTTTCTGTACTGTGGGATTCAGACAGAAGGTCTCCATTTATAAAAGGTCCTGATATCTTTCTGGCTGAAATGCCCTTAGGACAGAGGTGCTGATATTTTTGTATTAGATCTTGACATCCTTTTAAAATTTTATATGGTTACAGTATGTTTCTCAGCATAATCAGTTGTGTCATTTGACTGTTGAAATTTGTTGTTCTTCTTGGTGTTATGTCTTGCTGGCTCTTGCTTACACCAAAATAAGTTCTTACAATCCTAATGCACGGTAGTAATATAACAGGACTGTATTACCTGTGCTATTGTATAGAAACTAACGTATTGTTTTTAAATAAATATGAAGAGGAGATCATGCTCTGTTTTCGGGGCAACACATGAAGAAATGAGTTGCACATGGAGTGTGAGCATCTTGCTTGTTAGCAGCTGAATTCCCCTGGCACAAAAAGGGAGTTTGCAAAATATCCTCTACCACCTTGGGGAATGGAGTAAGCTGAGGTAGGGGATTTCATGCAAGAACAGCAGGATTTCCAAAGACAAGGGCAAGAACAAGAGAAAGGAGAGAGCAGGAGAGAAAAAAGGGAGGTAGGTACTCATTTAGGAGAATGAGATTACTGTAAATGAAAAAATCCAAGGAGTGGCTTGGTGGAGGCATTGGACCATTGCTGGGTCTTTTCAACACAGCATTGCATGACAACAGCTGCTACTTTAGAGCATGAAGCACAGGAACTATTGGAGGGGCAGAAAAATAATCGTAGATGTGGAGGAATGCCTTCCAGAGGGACTGTCTTGCACAAGCCACCCCACTTTATGTAACAAAAGCCTGGTGACACAATGCATGGTTTAGTCATAGGAGTGCCCCAGGGTGGACAAATATTGTACATCTGGAAACATTTAAACAAGTGATTAGTTTCTGGAAAAATGGCAAATTACTCAAGGAAAATGTAGTCCATTGTGTTGGCTTCTGACTGCAAGTCTGCAAGACGTATGATTCTCCTGCCTGCCTTAGCCGTCACTACTTTGCTCCTCATAGCCACCAGTGTTATGTGGGGACAGGTGACACAGTTGTGCCAGGGTTGACAAGCAGATATCACTAGGGGCTGTGACATTTTTGCCCCTTTGGAAAAAGGGCCAGTGAACGGGTAGGCCAGAGGGGGCGTTTTCCTCTCTTCCTCGCTGCTAGAGCTCTGCTTCCCACCTGGTCATCCTGTGCTTTGAGGACAAGGACCTGATCCCGTGAGATTTCACTGTCTTGGTTAGACATCACCAGGGAAGTCCTGTGCCCACTGGGGCAATCTCTCCTATCTCTGACTGTAACACAGCCCACTCCATTGCCCACTTTCATCCTGGGCTTCCATGACAGCAGATTTCCCCTGTTCCTCTGCTACACAAAGAGAGAAGGGGGTGAGGGCACATAGCAAGGCAGGGACCTCACAGAGAGTTATGGTGCTGTGCCACCCATGGCTAATACGTGATGTTTGATAGCATTTAGAATTGTGATACTATTGTGAGGCTGACACGTTGCTCATTAAAGGGAATATTACCTGCACCTAGTGATGTGCTGCCCAGGTATGTGTGGGTCATGGGTGGAATATAGATGCCTCCACAGCTGCAGTTAGCAGTAGGGCAATAATTCAGGGCCTGGTCTGGCTTGTGGAAGAATCTGCAGTGTCTCTGTAGACTGACTACCCAAAATGGAGAACTGCAGGCCAGGACAAGAGGTATTTGGCACCAAAGTGTCAGAGATTAGCAGTGAGCTCTGTGTCTTTCTGGTCATTGGTGTGCCAGCATGTTCTGACTGCTGCCTCCTGCAGAAGCTTTTTAGATGATAATTGCTGTGGTTGTTTGTCATTACAGAAGTAACGCTGAAGGTCCACGTAAGCGATGCCAGCACACATCAGCCAGTAACTGAAGCCTTCATTGAGATTTTTACCAACCAGATCTCCATTGCATCTGGAACCTCAGGAACAGATGGCACTGCCTTCCTCAAGTTTCAGTATAAATTGGGCAATCAGCTGATAGTGACTGCTAGTAAACATGCCTATGTGCCAAATTCTGCACCATGGAAACCTGTAAGATTGCCTGGTAAGAGATCTTTATTTTTGTTCTGAGGTAAGACTTTGCATCTAAAAGAAGTTACACAGTTTTGTATGATGTGTTTTAATGCTCGCGATCCTGGGTGGGAGGAAGAACATCTGTCTGTTTCAAAACAACCAAAGTTTCTTCCTCAGTTAAACTCTGTCATCAGGGCTGTGCAGGGATTCGCTCTGTTCCTGGCTGTCCTTGATACAGTGCTATGTCAGTTTTCTAACAACTGTTGGTGCTCTTACAGCTCCACAGAAAATAAAATCTGTATCAGATGTTTTTCTTAACGGGAACTCTGTTTGCTAGTGCTTTGTTTCAGCAGCTATGATGTACTCATTCATTTCTCTCTCAAGGTGTAACAACAACTGCTGCACCGTAGACTGTAGTGTACAAGGAAAGTCCAGGCCTTTCAGTTCTTGGCCATGTTAATAGGACTGTTTTAAACTGCAGTTATGTTATCCAGATGTAAGGAATTTTTCTAACTTCAATAGCATAGTTTGTTTCTTCCCCAGGCAAACAAATATAACAGTAATACTTGCATGTTAGTTTTCATGAGAAGTCCTCAAAATTTTATGGGAAGTGGGAGACTTTACATTAGTTGTACAGGAGGGAAAACTGAGTCACAAAGACTGTTTCTGTACTGCTAAATAGATTGAGGGTGGCTTTCGGCCCGTGAGATGTGGTATTTAGATGAAGGTTACATCCCCAGTTTTCTTCTGCCTTTTCTCTAACCCTCAGCCACAATTAGTGTCCGAATAGTTTGGGAATGGTCTCAGGCTCATATTATACCCACATCACACCTACATATTACCTCAGATTTGATGATTAGCCCAGGCCAAATCCATGCAAGGTTTTAGGTGCACTTATGTTTAAATAGTATAAATGATCACAGTGCAGTGTTCAATCCCATGCGTTGGCTTCATTTTATTTATTATCAATATAGCCAGAGGGACTGTATGACTTGCCACAAGGTCAAGCAGTGAATGTGTATGTATTTTCAGATGGGGAAAGGAACTTGCATCTCTTCAAACCCAGAATTATGCCTTAGGCATTTCAACATGCTGTTTACTTATCTGCATCTGCTTGCTTCAGATAAAATACTCTGACTTATTCCATATTTTCTCTACCATATTCTGCCATGTTTTCCAGCTACTTACTTGAGCTATAGTGGAGGCAAAGCCAGGCTCTTAGGTGCATAGTGAAAGAAAAAGAAGAAACTGAAATGAGTTGCTGCAAGGAGAGTTTCAAATAAATAAAAGGGAATGATATTTTTACAGCAGTAGTGCTCAAATATTGGAGCAGGGTGTCCAGAAAGATTGCAAAGTCTCCATCTTCAAAGATATTCAAAACTCAACTGCTTGGTTGGAGCAGGTGACCTCCAGAGGTCTCTTCCAACCATAATTGCTCCGTGACTGTTCAGAATTTTCCTCGATTTATTTTTCTGATTAAATAAGATGAAGTTCAGCTTCCTCGATATAGTTCACGTACTTTCTTAAGACACAATCATATATGATTAAACTGTGTAACAATCTTTTCTTGCCTCGTGTCTCATATCTTTCTGACTCATACCATATCAGGGCTATCAAACTCATTTTCACCAAGGGCCACATCAGCCTCGCGGTTGCTTTCAAAGGGCTGAACGTCATTTTAGGACTATATAAGTACTCCTATATTTATGCAGCCCTGAAATTACATTTGGCCCCATGAAGGCAACTGCGAGGCTGATGCGGCCCCCAGTGAAGATGAGTGATATCCTTGCCATAGATCTTTTGAATGCCACCTGCTCTTCCGTGACTTGGAGTTTGTTTTGTTAGGTTTTTCATTTGTTGCTTTTTCTTAAATATTGATTTTGAGGGAAGGGAATCAAACTTTGTTTTGGTAAGTCATTGAAGTCTAAAGAGCAGTAATTGTATACAGTTTCCACAAAATCTTTCCACGGCTGAAATGTGCACTTAACTCAGAAAATAGATTCCTTTCACCTCTGATCTTCCCCCATTGAAACTGGTAGATAGATTGCCATTGATCTAATTGGGAGTAGAATTCTTTCTTTTGCTTTCTGTACCTTGAACTTAATACTTTGATTAAAGAAACAACAAGTTACAACTTGATACGCCCCATGTAGATTTAATAGGGTTGTTATTTGAATTACTCCTTAAAAGGGACATGACATAAAAGCTCAGGCCCAAGATACTTAGGCTATTATTTTTTGTATTAACTAAGATGCCTATAGTCTTTAAAAAACTTTCCAAGAACTTTTTGTATTTAAATGCCCTGTATTAAAATGTCTGTCATGCTTGTAACCATCACAGTACAGAAGTTTTGAAAACCATGGATGTTTGGTTGCTGTTATTTTTAGTCTATGTTGAATGATAAGGAACAGGCAGTGTATTTAAATCTTGATTCTGCAGTGTGCATTCTGGGCACACATGCACAGCAGGACCCTCATTTCCCAAAAATGCCTTTTAACCATTCTAGTACTTGTCACCCACAGAGCAGATACACCGCTCTGAGCAGCCTTCTGCCCACGACAATGGTTTAAGCCAATGTGCCGTCCTGTGTGCTGTGGTGAATGAAGTGCAGACACGTTTACTTCAAACACCTTGATGTAGAACGTTTGAAAGCTATAGGGTGATAATGTTTAAAGTGCTGTAACAGCACTTTGATGAAGGATCGGGATTCTTCCATCACAGTCAATACGCATTAGGTGTAATCTTGCGCTGAAATGCTGCACAGCCACTGAACTCAAGATATTGTAATAGCTTTAAGGAGTAAACATTGAGGGTTTTCTGTTCTCATAATTCGGCAGAAATGAACTTTTCTTATGTTAACCAAAATAATTACTAGCTCTTTGCCACTTAAGTAGGAGGATTATTTATTTACATAGTGATAAATTGTAGGAGGAAAAGATTAAGATCTCTTTATCCATTAACATATTTATCAGCAGAGCCATGACTCCACTTATTAACAGTTCATTAATTTAACATCATTTGAGTTGTTGAAGTGTTCCATGATGGAGGATGTGCTCATCTATCTGTTCTTGGCTATGCATAGATTTTTCTTTTTAAGTAATTTGGAAGAAAATAAATTTGTGACTGTGAACCCATATTTAAGAGGACATTTTGGAGCAGCGTGTGCAATGAAGAGAGGGAAGTTGCTGAAGCAGCACAGTTCAGATTAGGTGGCAGAGTCAGTCAAAGCAAACCATGGTGTTACTGTGGTGAAATGTAGTTTCAGGAGCAGAGGCTGCTCACAGTATTTCTGGGAGAAACAGAGCTCATCTGGAAAGCAGTGACTCTGCAGAAAACACGTGAGTCACGGTAGATGAACAATTGAAAATAACCTCCCAATGCAGCACTGCAAGGAAGAGGAATGGTCTTGTCCTTAGCTGTAAAATAGCGTAAAGGCTGAGAAGGCCAAGTATAGTATTTCAGAACTTGTACTTAGTGCAGGCATTCTGGGAAATGTGTGTCCAGTTCTGGATTTGCACTTCAAGAAGAATGTTTAAAACTACAGGGTTACGTGAGGAGTGCTTAAACGATTGGAAAACATGTCTTAGAGGGAAAGACTTGGAAGTGCTCTATTTATTTTGTTCACTGGAGTGAAAGTTCATGGGGTAATTTGATCGTAGTCCATCAGTACCCACACAAAGAACAGGAAATAGGTAAGAGAATTCTTCTGTCTAGCAGCCTGGTCTAATAAGATCAAATGACTGGCAGTCTAACCTCAATAAATTTTGATGGGTAAAAGGCACATAGTTTAACTGCCCTCATAATTATTTACTAGAACATTGATGTTGTGGTGTAGTCTTCACCTTCAAAAGAAAGATAGTTTTTCTACATGTGTCCTGGTTCAAACATAGGTATTGGATCTGAAGCAGTAATTCAGGGAAGGCTGCAGCTATTACAGGAGTAAGACTGGATCATTGAATCATCCTTCTGGCCTTAAAAACTATGACTTCCTGACTTTGTCATGCTGAGAAGAGATTGTGCAGAAAAAAGCGGGGGAGGTTTAGAGATTATATATGCATTGTAGTCTGGCATATATGGAAGAAGATGTTGGCATTGTTTATTGTATTGAGCTCCCCACGGTGTCTAAATTATATTAGCTTTCTTCATACAAATTAAGTTATTGAAGTAAAGACAAACAAATTTTGTAATTGTGGCCTTAGTGCTACTTAGGCTAGGCATTCTTATGTTGTCTGACATGTAGGTCTGTTTCACATGTAGAGCATTGGAAAGAAAACTCTCAGCTGTACTTAACATAATTGTTTGTGTTGGCTTTGTTTTAATGTTCATCTATGCTATTAAGATCATCTTTCAGATAGGAGTTCTTATCAGTGTGTTTCTCCTAGTTTCATCTCATTTTTCTGTATTTCTCCTAAACACTACAGTTTCCGATCTTTAAAAAGAGAATAGATTTCTTAAAACAGAAATAGTGTACAGTTTCCTTATTTGTTTCTAACACCTGTATGGGATGTTGGATCAAATAATATGTATTAATTTTGAGCAGGGCTGTCAAACTCGTTTTCACTGGGGGCCACATCAGCCTCATGGTTGCCTTCAAAGGGCCAACTTTATTTTAGGACTGTATAAATATAGGAGCAGTTGCATGGTGAAATGAGTTTGACAGCCCTGATTGAGGGGAAATTTGTGAAACTGCAGAAAATCAGAAGAGCTTGCACCGTTCTTTTACTAATTGATTTGGGAAATGTCGCTTGTGATCACTTCAGAATGGGATGAGTACTTTCCAGGTGCAAATGTGGGACGCTGCCCAGTTACCAAAAATTGCTAGTCTGTGTTACTGTCCTTCTCTCCTTCTACCTTTGAAAACCATGCATGAACTGCAGGCAGATCCACTTCTGACTGTTTTCATGGGTGTGGGAGCCAGGTGGGCTCAGTGGCCAATTCCACACATATTTCTGGTCTTCTGGGTCTGAAGAACCGGGTGTGAAATTACATCATGTTCTTCAGTCTCCAAATGTGTGTGCATACAGACACAGTTCCCTCTAAGGAATGTTAGTACCCAGTGGCAGAGGAGGCCCTTGTACACAGGTTTCTTGCAGCAGATACCATTTGTCTGTCCCCTTTTGTACCATGTGGTAGAATTACAGTAGTTCTGCTATACATAGCACTTCTGTAGTGTAGGTGGTGACTCAGTAAGGACATGCTGTATTTTAAAGCAAATTATTCACTTAGTCATCATACTTTACCTTTCTGTATGACATTTTATGTAAGCAGCTCAAAGTATTTAAAAGTTAAGTTTCATTAAAATCTTCCCAAAGTAAGACATGTAACTGTTTCGCAGAAAAAATAATCAAGTCAGACTGAGTTATTGTTTGATGCATCTTTATGTAATGACAAGTCTTTCTGCAGAGCTGGGAGTTACAACCTGAAACCCTGCTTTCCACTGCACTCTTCTGTGCTTTGAGCTACTGTGCATTACTTTATCAGTGTCAAAGCATAGACCATGTTGTTTAGTTGAATAATAATTACCCTGGCAATGTAATTATTTGGTTTAGCAAATGCATGTGGTTTCTGTCATGTATACAATTTGATTTTAATATTTTGGGTGGCCTGCTTTTGCAAAAATATAGACGAAAGTAAGTGCTGTTGTTGTTGGGTTATGTTTATAAGAATTCACATATATTCCACTTAAACCACTTCTCTCCCACAGTGTTCTCTTCACTGAGTCTCGGCCTTCTTCCTGAACGCTCAGCTACTCTAATGGTCTATGATGATGTAGTCCAGATAGTCTCAGGATTTCAAGGTATGCTGGTTTTTGGAAGTCAGAATTTATATTTGAGCGACACTTAAAAAGCATGACAGCCCAATACTTTCTGAACTTTGTCCCTTCAGTGAGACTGATATTTCATGGGGAATTCTTCTGAGTTCCCCCAAGAATGCTCCTCTGTAGGGTGGTTTTACCAAATTGATAAATAGCTAAATTCATCCCTAACTGCTGCAACTAGGGAAGTGGAGTTACTTGGTGATAAACAAGTTTGGAATTTACTGTCCCATTTAAGAGCTAGAGATTACATTTCTTTTGCTGTTAGATGTTTTGCATCTAGCCTCATCTAATCGTCCTTGGAGTAAACGTTTGCTGATGTTCTGATTGCCTAAAAATTTTCTGTTCTGTTTTATTTTTTTCCTACTGTGAATGGCTTACAAATTTAGGGCATTAAGAATTTTAAAATTTCTCATATCTGCATTGTTGTATACCATATATAAACTTGCTTTTCTCAATTACTTCCCGTGGATCCCTTATCAGACTGCCTGCAAACGCATATGCTACAGGATGAAACCCACTGTATTAGAAGAATAAAGTTTGAATCACCTTTTCATAAGGCCAAACACAGAAGTTAAAGTAACTATAGTATCAATCAGCTGAACACTGTATTTTCTGAATTGCACAGTAAAGAATAAGACGTTCGTCTGACCTAGGGATCAACTTAACTTAGCAAATTGATGTGATAGCTGAGGTAAGTAAGTGTGTTAACAAAAGAACAGAAGTCTTTGAAGATACCTTTATGAGCCAAAACAAGGGGACATCCTTCCTGTGAGCACTCTTATTGTGCATAAACTGTGTCTTATTCACGTGTATAATGATTGCCATCATTTTAAACTCTACCAGAGTTTAAATGAACAGAGGAATACTACCGTGAATAAGATTCTACAATAACCTTGTTTTATCTGAGGCAATATAATACAATTATGCCTTCCTGCCATCTTTTTTTTTTTTTTTTATGGTTAGAAACCATTCATCCACAATAGGCTTTTCATTAATGATAGCACTAGATATGACTAAAGCTGAAAAAGCACTAAACAAATTAGGTAGCTGATGGAATGCTCGGAAGGAGCTGGAGAACAGCACAGCTGCTGGACGTATATTACGCAATTTGAGAGCTGACATTATCTAATGGGATAAATTAGATGGACGGTGGACTGTGTTAAACCACAAGGGATTCCATTAGATGAAACATGAAATGTTGTTTAGCAACAGCATTCTATGAGCACTGTATGTGAAATACTCTTATGCAAATGTGCTAATATTATGCGATTAACTTTAAAAGAACAATCTTTCCATGTTTAAAGCTTCCTTTCTTAAAAACAAACAAAACAAACAAACAAACAAAACAACAGGGGATGTTAAAGGGCTAGAGGAATATTTAACAGGTGAATAACACTCATAAATATTTTCTACATAATCTTGCTCCCCTCAGTGAATTGATCCAGGGTGTTCCAAATATATTTAAATTATAATAATACAACTGTTTCTGCTGGTATAGCAGAGAGAATAAAGGAAGAAAATGGTACCCATAGTATTCTAACAGTTGGAATTTGAACTCTCAGTCTTGCACAGTAAAAACTATTTTATGGGACCAGCCCACACCCGTTTCTTGGGAATTCTCTTGTGGTGAAACCTAAATAAAAGACAGCCTAGACATTGTACCAGCGTTTGAATGGAGCCTCTCTAGTTTCCATCCAAAATCCCTGTGACCTAGTTTTTCTCTGTTACTTCTCCAATTTATTTCCCAGTAACTTCGAGCTGCTTCAAAAGAGCTGATCAGGAGTTACCTTAGTGCAAAAACAAGAGCAAAACAGGCCTCATTATACCAGGGTCAGCCTGGGAACACTGGTGTCTGAAGCACCAGTCAAAGGGAAAGAAAGGCCTGTTTTCTATGATCAGATACCAGTTGCTTTGGAATAATTAATCAAGCAAGCGATGACTTAGGCAATTGAGAAGTTTGTCTGAGTTGATGCAGCCAGATTCATTTTCCTGATGGCATTATAATCCGCCACTGCGCTCTGTCAGTAATTGGGAGGGATGGAGCTTGCCAGCCACTAGGTCATTTAATTTCTTTAATACCGGCACAGTGATGAGCAGAACTCCAGTGTTCGGTGAATGGGAGCTGGATGGGTACCTGCTCTCTGCCTCTAACATGAGCAATCAGAGCATGAATCGATTGTACTTCAGATGTTACTCTGTAGGCTGAAGCGGAAACACTGATGTGGTGCCACATGTCACGCATCCAGCATGGCAGGAGATGCCTTACAGGAACTCCTTGAGATGGTTACATCTTCAGGTGTACGCTGGCACACTGGAGCTGACAGCATTTGAATCATGGCTGGTGTGTTGACAAGGGGATGTTTAGAGGTTATAGGATCAGTACTCAGAAGTCTTTCCACTCATGGCACTCACCAAGTGGAGAGAGCTCACATGCCAGTTTTATACTTGAACATGTTTGGGTTTTATTTGTTTTTTATAAGTCAAAATTGAATATCTTCAATAACAGAAGAAATAATAATCATCTACTCCCAGCAACAAGTGTTGACTTGAAAAATACTCTTAAGAGTCTGGCCAGCAAAAGTCTTGCTCTGCATTTTACCACTTCCAATTCCCTTACTAAGTCTGTTCCCAAATATAAGCCCAGAAATGCTCCATGACCTCTGCTAAAGGAGTACATTGGACTATCTTCTAAGCAAGGTGGTGGGAGAAGGCGAAAGCATTGGTAACTGCCTCCATCATGAGCCTTTCACTGGTAGCTCCCAATCTTCTGCCCCTTTGAAGTGTCCTGGTGAGCTTGGGGACACCCACCTGAGGAGTTGAGAGGAGAGTCAGACTCAGTGGCAGGTTTCAGGTGAACATCAGTATCAAGGAGTTTGTTAATCTAGGATGTGAATTAACTCCTCTGCACTGATTTATTGTATTTAAACTTGCATCCAAGTCGATTGCTGCACAGGTTCCTGCCAGGTTTGGGGCTCAGCCATAGGAACACTTGGTGCTGCCTGCAGGATTCAAGAAAGCAAGGTTGGCTTTCTGGGTCTGCCCTATCTGGTTAAAGCTGGGCAACTCATGGCTCTGCCAGTGCTACAAAACAACCATTTTATTATAGAAAGCCCCAGAGCCTTGCCATAAACTACTGTGTTAAGGCTCAACAACAGTTACTTTGTTTTCAATGCTTAATTAGTTTTGACCTTCAGAAGTATAATATTGGTTCTTGAATAATTCACCTTAACTAGACTTTAGACAGCAAAAAATTCTATGATTTTACATTGTACTGTTAGTGATAAGCCTAATGCTGCTTTCTTTGTTGTGTTTTTTGGCTTTTTTTTTTCCCTGTATTGTTACTGTGGATACTGGTCCCTACGGGCTGTAGGAGCCCGCCCAGCAGATCTGTCCCTGAGGTACAGCAAACTGCTACAGTACTGCAGAGCACTTGGGAGATAAGTCTTCCTCGAGTTCCTTGCAGTCAATTTATTTAGTCTTTTATGTTTTCCATTTAAGAGTAGAAAACTGGGTAAGGGAGATTTCTTGCTGTTCCACATGGGTGTTTAATGGCTATCTTAAACACTTCAGGATACTGCCGGTCTTGAGAGCCTGCTGTAAGAACTTACATTATTCAGAAATTAGAAGAAGAAAAGTGGTTTTATAGCTCTTTCTTGACACCTAAACAACGATCAGCTCTTTGGAGATACTTGCACGCCTACATAGCAATTTTTGTTGGCTAATACAAAGTTTGTTCTGTGGAGTTTTATATTTTCTCATAGCTAGAGCTCCTGCTAGAAAATAGTGCCAGAAAAAAATCCAGCCCTCTGGTTAATGACATTGGTAGTTATAAAGCTTAGGAGCTGTGAGTTGAGCTCTTTAATCTTTCTCGCAGTGAATTACATGTAACCTAAAAGTGCTGCCAGAGACTAACAGAGCAAAAGAAGCAAAATTGTTTTGACATCTTTGAACCGCATAGTCAAATGTCAATTTAGAAAAAAAGCCTCTTGATTTTGTGCTCTGTGGAGAGTGTTCTGTGAGTATTCAAAGTGAGCTCTGGCAAATACAATAGCTTTTGATTTAAAAATTAATTTGCATGTTGCACACACAAACTTGCAGATGGAGTCTTGCTGTGTGTTGATAAACAGTATTAATGGTGAGCATCCATTCAGAAAAAACTCTTTGACTTAATAAACTGGGATTTAAATGAGACATGAAATGCCATAGCACATGAAGCAGTCTTAAATCATGGTGCAGCAAAGAACCTTCAGTTAACACCTAGTGATCTTGGAAAAAAAACCCACTAAAACTGTACAACACATGCCAAGTAATCTGGTCCTGTTTAGATTTGTTCTTTGTGTGGGAAAATATGGAAACTCTTTTCACCCAAGCTTTGTCAAGTAAATCTTTTTATCCAGTGACTTAAATAAAAGGTGACTATTACCTCAGTGCAAGAGACAGTTAACATGGCCAAAGCTTTGTAAAAATTTAATGCAGAAATTACACAAGTTAATTGGGTAGAATTCTCTCTTAGAAAATCACTTTAAAGAGTACAAACTACATTTATCTTGCTATTTCAGGAGAAACAAAATTCAAACAAATATTGTGAACTGGATGGTTTTCTAAGCCCTACCTCTGAACTCAGGTTTAGTTTCAGTTATTCATTAAAAGAAGCATGTAATTAAATTGGAGGTGATCTGGGGAAATAACATAGTCATAAAAGCTTCTGACATTAGATGCCTTCACAATTTTGCTCTGTGATGCTTGTGGAAAAATAATGGCAGCTGCAAAATAAATGTAAAAATACTGTTTTTCCACCTCTTTCATAATATCCTTCTGATCTCTCTGTCCTTCTCAAGCTATTGCAATTTACAATGAAAAAAACCTGTAAATCTGTTTCCATCAATATGAACACCTAAATATTCTGCCCTCCTTGAATATATGGTCACTTTTGATTTTTTTAGGTGCACGGACTCAGCCACAAGTTCACTTTCAGAGAAGATCTGTGAAGTTACCAGAGAACACGAGCTACAGTGATTTGACAGCGTATCTGACTGCAGCCAGTTCACCCTGGGAAGTGGACAGTTTTCCTTATTTACAGGGATTAGATGGAAATGGAACAGGTAACCCACTGGTTTGGTTTTGCTCTGATTTCATATTGGTCCAGGGCTCGACTTTTGACCATATAATTTTTTTCCATTCTCCATTCCAGCAAACTTTGAAATTTGGTGACATGATAGGTTCAACTGCCCTCCCAAAATGCTGTTCCAATAAGCAAGAGAGCAGGGTCTGCTGGCCTTTAAAAGGGGCCACTGAACAGCAAAATGAAGACTCCTTGGCCTTGGGAGATCAGAAAAGTTTGTTGTAGTTTAGAGCTAAGTCTCCAAATGTGTCGCACATACACATACAAGAATGGAGATTAACGTGAAGGGACAAAAAATAGTTAAACTAAAGGATGCTATAGAATTCTTGTTCAAATGTTTTTCAAGAATAAATAAAATGCCTGCATATCAAGGATTTAATACTCTGTTTTTTCAACTGAGAATTGTTTCTATGGTTTGCTAATACTTTTGAATCTAGCTTCAGCCAAAAAGGTGCAAATTCATCTAGCACCAAATGGAAAACAATGAAAATTTGCAGTAAAAACACTGCTAAATTCAAAGCTGTAATACATTTTTCTGGCTGCAACTGCCTGTCACCCTTATTCTGCTTCTCATTTACCCTTGTTTGAAATAATTGATGTTGTGTAGGCTAGATGAAAAATAGAAGAATTTGGCACAGAAATCTTCACATACTTAAAATGCTGGTGTGAAAAGGAGAATAATGCTTCCACTGTGTCCCTATTGGGTTAGAAAGCAAGCAGTGGAGTTGCAGTGCAAGAGAGATTCAGTCTAGTGATCAGGAAAACTTTGCTATGGTGAGGATAGTTTAAGCTGTAGAATCAACTGCTTGAGGGTGTTTGACAGAGACAATCCCCTGTGGGGATGGCATACGCGTAGCTCAGCCTGCTGTGAAGCAGCTAAATAACCCCATGAGGTCCCTCCATGCTGTTTCTTGGGATGCATTTACTTGTGATGTGTTGATTTAGATGACCTTCAATGCTAGACCTTGTGTAGAAACGGTATGTACTGAGCTCGTTAGCTTTTCCTTTTGGAAAAAAAAAGGCAAAATAAGCTTCCCCTTCCCTTTGTACAAATCTGAATATCTCCTTTTCTATTGCAATTAGAAATGTGTCCACTACCCTACTCAATCCCTCTTCCTGCTCCAGTGAATACATCTCATCCTATCTCATTCTCTTTGTCATTTCCCTATTTCCATCTTCAACCTTCACTTTTCTCTGGATCTTCATACTCAGGCATGATCAAATATCTCCTTATCTTTTTTAAAACAAAGGAACGCCCTTGATCTCACTCATCTGTCTACTTCCTCATCTCCTTTCTTTTTATCTGTAAACTCACTGAACAAACTGTTGACATTGTGTGTGGGATTCCTCTCTCCCAAATTTTTCCTTAAGACTCTGCAACCCGTATTCCCACCCTTGCAGTTATTTAGTGAAAACAGGTCTTGCCAAGATTTCAGATGATCACTTTTCATGGGAACTACTCAGCCAGGACATTGTCTTTCTCCTGTTTTACGTCCTACAAAACAGATGAATGCACTCTTAGTTTTTCAGTCTTCTGTCTGCTTACAAGGTGGAAACTTTTCTACTTGAGCATGGGGGCCCTGGATTTGACTGTAATTTGTCTTCAGGTAGAAGTATGTTATAAAAGACCAAAACAACGGGCAAAGAAATAGGGTTTAAGAGACTGACAAGAGCCTTGTTTTCTGAATACTGTAGTATTCAGTATGGTATAATGCAGACTACAAATACAATGTATTTGTATATGCACTATAGGATAGGTGAAATGTCTTCTGTTTTCAGTAAAAGATTTTCCTGCTGTGGGAACATGAAACTCGGCTTGACTTCCTTTTCTTCATCTCCAAGCGTCTCAGTGAAGATTTCACCTGAAACATTTTTGAAGGAATAAAAAAATGAGATCACCACCTTCTGGGGATTTTTAAAATATTTCTATTCTCAAGAGAAAAAAATAAAACTATATACAAATTTTAGAATTCTAAAAGAAACCTTTGCATTAATTTGAATGGGAAATGTTGGCATGTTCCTGAACACTGCCACTTCTGTCTCCCACCTCTCCTCCCCCCCCAGTTACTTCTTTGTTCTTTCGCAGTTTCTTTACATGCCTGTGCAGTTTTGGAGAGGTCCTCCCATTTGTTTCAGTCAGCTCAGGTCTCTGGCGAGTATTTGTCCAGAGTGACTTTACAGTTGCTTTAACTAAAACTCCGTGAGTTCAGCTGTTTTCACAAAATCCCAATTATGGTTGAAGAAGTAATATGGAGCAGTGAAAATTCATTCCATGAATCAGCATGTTCCAAACATTAAAAAATCAAATAATTTAGCTGCAAGTAGTGACAAGCCTGTAAAGTGTTAGCTTATTGTTTCTATTAATCACCAATTGGAGAGCAGTAGAATGGTTTCACAAAATCTTGTGCTTTTAATCAAACTAAACAAAACTTTCCATCATCTGCAGCCAATGGACCAAGCTGGCTAATAACCATTTACTCCTGCTGGTTTTGTAGGCTGTTTCTTTCTTTTTTAAAAAAGAGTGAAGTCTGAGTCACGGTAGATTTTCCTCTGACTATGTTTAGAGCTCTTTACAGGTCACCTGATGTCAAAAAGGACAAGAAATAAATGAAAGCTGACATTTATTCAAGTCCATTCCCATCTATTCTGTGCTTATCAGTTTTATAGCATGTGAGAGTTTCATAAGCATTGATTTTAATTTACCTTCACAACAGAAAAGAGAAAATCTTACCATTTTAATGAGCATTTGCATACTGTGCAAGGTGGCAAACGGATTATTTCTTCTTGCCAGAGATCAGTGTATTTCAGAAATTTCTTCATCTTCTAATATAACTTGCTCAGCCCAGTACTGAGCAAAGTGTTAGTGCATCTTAAGTAAAAAAGATGCAAACAGTGTTTCACCATCAGAATGCTTTTTCTGGGGCTAAAAACTCAGATATTGAAAGTTTTGAATTTTCTTTCATTATTGTCTTGCTAAAGCATATCTGTCTAGCATCTGTAAAAATGAGTAAAATATGAAACAATTTAATCCTTGATATTAATCTAAATGTTTCTAAAATCTGAAGTTACACCTTTCATCATTAGGAATTTATATATGCCAAAATGTGATCAGGTTAAGATACTTAGCAGCAGGAATTTATTTCTCTGATACCAGCCTGAGAAACTTAATAGCCCAAGTCCAGTGACCTGAGGACAAGCATCACTCTGACAGAAATGGCAGAAGCAGTGAATTGAACCATCAGGAATAAAGGAACAACTCTTCCCCCACCAATTCCCTCCTCTAAGGCTGTAAGGGGTTGATATTGTGCACCACTGGAGCCGATAATATACAAATGCTTGGTTAGGCTGGCAACCTTCTCCTGCGCCGTAGCTGAACTTCCAAACCTTATTTTTCTGTTTTTTTCTTTCAGTTAGCTTTGCAGTTCTGTTATATCACCATCTTCAGAGTGCCTGTTTTCTCACAACTTAAATCCCTCTGGAAGATACGCTTCTGCCTCTCAGTAGATCGAACCAGCATGTGTGTCACTTGCACGTCAACTGTGCAACAGTGACACTCGCCTTGAAACCTGGGGAGAATGTGCATCAGAATAGATGCTGTAGCAAACAAGCCACATGCAAAGTTACTTCTGGTTATTTTCCATGTCTTCAGTTTGGCACCTCTTGCAAAATCCAAAGAATGTAAAATTCTGAGGAGTTTTGTCTCTTTTTCCTTCCAAAATTAAGTGAAAAATACAGAAGCATGTGTACCTTTCCTGTTGTAAATTTTGTAAGGCAGGGAGGATTACTACTACCATCCCTTGAGAAATATGTTAGAGCAGTACTGTGCTGTTGAACCACATGAATGTATCTTAAATTCTGGGAAACTGTGTCATTGTCTCAATGTTAATTCGTTCTCTTGGTAGGAAACAGCACCAGGTACGACCTCACCCCCGTCACTGCAGTCAGTGTTCATCTCCTCAACAGCGATGGGACTCCAATCCCCGTGAATGGCCCCATCTATGTAACAGTGCCTCTGCCAGCAAACAGCAACTTGAAGCACAATGCACACGTTCCAGCCTGGAGGTTTGACCAAAAATTTGGTAGGTAACATCTCGTTGTGATTCCTGAGGTGGCTTCGTTTGTCTGAAACTAATGTCTCACTGCATTGATTATGTTAATATAGCAAGGTCTTCACTGGAGTGTACAGAAATCTGTTTTCTGTCTAAAAGGAGAGAAGGCTGAGTTTTATTGATCAAGTAATACATGGTATATATGCAGATATACTTGAGTAGCATTATGTGCGACTTCTAGAGAAAATTATTTTGTAAATGTACCATTTTGCAATTATTAAATATTTTATGTCAAAACTGTCTTGAGAGGACTTGATTTTGTCCACAGACAGAGAAGCAGAGAGATATATTCACTTCAACATTGAACTGGGAGTCTGGAGAAATAGAAACTCGCCTTATCTTTGCCAGCAGCCAGCTGTCTGACCTTTGGTCTCTCTCCTGTCTCTAGCTCAGTTTCCTGCCTGTCAGATAGGAAACGTAATACTGGCTTCTTTGTAAATCACTTTGAGATTGACTAATACTACCAAGAAGGAAAATTAATGTAAATTATTTTTTTTTAAGTAAAGAAGCAAGCAAAATTCATGAAATATTTTGAAAGGACAGAATGACTAATCAATTTAGCTGCAAAATGCACTCCGTTTTTTACATTTCAGGATAATGTTTGCTATTGTGAACAGGAATTTTTCCAGAAATATGTGGTTCAGGCTCTCTATTTTTGTTTGGTTTGTTTTTTCATTGCTAGCTGGTATACTGTATGCTGGCCTTCTTTACACCTCCAAAGTGTAAAGGATTAAGGTGTGCATAAGTCTTGTTCTGGTGATTCCCCTTCAGTTATTGCACTGTGCCCTCTGAAGTATGTATTAGAAGGTTGTTAAGGAAAATAAGTGTGAAAAGAAGAATGGAAGGTGAGGAAGGTAGATGCTGTGAGGAAGAGAGGCAGAAATGTGCATCTGTATAGACAAAGCAACCAGCGTGAAACCAGCGTGCTGGAGGAAGGGAGGGGAGGGGGGAAGAGAGAGGTAAAGGAGGAAATGACAATTTTGCTTCCTTCCTGCCTCTGTTTGCTGAAAAAGGTGATGTATTTTCAAACAGCATGCCTATAAATCTTTTGTCAGAAGGTGGCTGTACTAGAGAGTAAAGCAGTAGGATTTAATGAAGAATAAATTGGAATATGATACAAAATTGAACAATAGAAAAAGAGCACAATGGATGGATTTGGGGCTTCCCTTAAGTGTGGAAATGACACTTTTCTTGTGATACCCTGGTAGTAAGTTTCCCTACGTTCTTCCTGAAACTGGTCTTGATTTGTGATTCTAGAAACTATTTTGTTTTCCCTTGTTCAAAAAAAGATGGGGAAGACTGACTCAGGTTTACTTTCTCCACAAGAAGCAGTCCATCCCCAGCCCCTCCTGTCAGCAGTGGTGTAGCTGTAGCCCACCTCATCGCTAGTTACCACTAGTGAAATGGTGCTGATTTTGAGTATGGAGCTTTTTCATTTCTGGCCAAATTTCCATGCCCCTGTGGTGGGGCCACAAAAACTCTCTCTTACTATGGAATATGGTTTCTACTATTGCGTGTAAAGAGCTAGCTACCCTGTTGTGTGCAGTACATGTTAGTGTAGATTGATAAGGATTGGTTAACTTAGTTTTGCAGGCTTGAGGCTCCCAAGCTTGAGACAAGTTGAGCCTTGTTTGCTTCGCTACAAGCTGCTGGAGCATGTGTGTTGTTGGGAGGGGAAGACATGAGGACCACTAAACAAAAAGGGGTTTTGTCAAGCCACTTAGCTTCACGAGTCATGGAGAGGAAGGTATTGAAGACGTTAAGTTCAGGCTCTAGCTCACACTTCAGCTGAAGTAAGCATCTTTCTGTGCAGCCGAAGATGTCGAACAAAGATGCATTTAAACCCTGACTGCAGCATGCCAGTTCTAGGAAAATTTTGGCCACATCCCAACCAATTTAAATTGGAGTAGCCTAATCTAATAAGTGGAGCAACCACTCTTATCTTGCATGGGCCACATTAGCACCCTAAGGGCTGTCAAACTGGCCATATGTAGCATGAGCGTGGTGGTACCCTGTCATTCCCCATTCCTGTGGTGCTTGCACTGTGAAGGGAGGAGAATGGATGATGACTGGAGTGGCTCCATGCTGGAGAAATCCTAAACTGGCAAACAAGTTGTTGTAACCCATTTGCCCTGCCAGATCTGTGTCTTCTCAGGACGGGACCTCTAACCTCATTATTCTGATTTCGTCTTTCATTTCAGGAACTGCTTTTTTTGGTGCTAGTTTTGTTGCGGTTTCTTCTTAATAAATCTTCAGTGGCTTGAATTTTCACACTTGTATCTGAAAATTGAGTAGATGCCAGAGATGGAAAACTGTGAGTGTATTACCAGACAATAATGCAGCACTTCTCTCCAGCATGTTAGCAGTACAGTGGGCGCTTGTTCATGCAAGCCATTGTTTTTGTTTAGAATCCATGTGGTTGTCATCATTACTGCATGAAGTATAATTTCTGCTCTAAAAAGCAGAAATACTTCTCACTTTTAGGGGAGGAAGCGGAGAAGGGACAGACATACTAGAAATATGTTTAAATCCTTAGAATCTCATACATTTTGCTGAGCTCATGATGCACTAATATAAACTCAGTGGCATCTGATTGGAAGTGCAGAGATTTTCATAGTTTCTACAGAAATTATGCATATTTGCATATTTTTGTGGCCAAATATAATTAATGGCTTTTTAGGATGTTTACCATAAACAATCTGTATTTTCATTACCAGTTTCTGTCCTCGTGAGAGAACTGGGGAGAGAAGGGGGAGAAGCAGCAGAGTCTGCTGAAGGCTGGGGGGGGTTCCAGTGGCACCGATGAAGCAGCCAGCCAGAAGAAGCAGGCTGACATCATCTGCCATATTTATTTCATACTGTTCCAAATGAGATTTTTCATTACAAAACTGACTTACCACCTTGCGTGCACAGTAAGCAAATTAAAGCAGTAATGCCTTTTTGAATAATTAATAAAATGAAAGGCAAGTAACTATGCCCTGGAGAAGTTTTAGGATAAACAAATACGTCCAACCTTGTTCTTGTGTTGGAGATGCACTCCCAGCACCTTTCTCTGCAGCATTTCTTAGTGTTGGTGATAATAAGCACAGATGCATTGATGTTATGGAGATGTATACATTAACCATTCTGGGCTATTGATGCACCCATATCTTGTGTTTCACACTACTGTGGAAGAGTGGTTTGAAGGTTTGAACATAAAGAGATATAGATTCTTATTTTCATACTCAGGATTGCTCAGGGGGGGTTTCTGGGTTGTTGGCTTTTCTTTTTCCCAACTGCTGCCTTGTTTTTGTCAAAACCTGAAGAGGCTGAAAAACTTTATCCATAAACAGATGGTTGGGATCATGACTTCCTCCCTGTATATTTGCCTTGATGTCAGTAGGATTTACAGCAATACAATTTATCTCTCTATTCTCAGACACCAAATTTCTGTCCAAGATTTCTTTCTAGCCTTGTCCTCTTCAGTCAGAAATGAACACTACAGATCCCAGTAGAAAGGAAACTTTTTGTACCTCCTGTATCATTTCCAGCTCTCGCCAGCTGGTCTGAATAACACAGCACTTGCTCAGCTGTGTTCTCCTCAGCCCCCATTCAAATGGTTTATGCTTTACGTTAAGGTGTCTGTTTTTCATTGGAGTCAGTGAGCAAAACTGCAAGAGGAGCGTTCTCCATTTTAAGGTCTCAGTTTCAGCCCACGTGCTATGGAGAGCGTTATGTTGCACCAAAACCTCTAGATCCACATCTAGAGTTGTATGAAGGACTTTAAAATATTACCAAATATTCCAGAGTGCATAATATGGAAATAGAATTTATTCTTCAGTGACAATATCTGCAAGTTTATTAATCCTACCAAATAACAGGAAAATATTTTCGACACTGTTTTTAACCTTGTGTGGCAGTGGAGTGTGGAAGGATGGGGTTAAACCTTCACCCTTTTGCTCCTCCTCCTTAAAATGTGTTTTCTTGTGCACTATGTGTAAATGAAGTTCAGAGTACCATTTCTCAGTTCTTCCTCCCCGTTGAACACTTAGTGTACATCTTTGACGTGACCTTGTTGTCTTTAAATTACTAACTTCTTTGCACAGGAGAATGTTTCCCCAGTGCCTAAAGTCTCAACCATGTATTAATGTTAAGTGATGGCAGAATATGAGTATCTTGGGAACTCTTTTTATAGCTTTATCAAGCACAATACTTTTATTTACACTCTGCTGTGCTTGGTCAGTGCTTTGTGACTGCGTTTAATGCTATAATAGCTTTCTAAATACGTTTGAAAGTCTGGTGCTTACTTTTTCTGGGTGACGTGCTGCCTTCAGTGGTAAAACTTCCATTGACTTTTGTAGAGTCAGAATTTCCTGATATTCCTTCCTCAGCAAAATGAAGATAATTTTTTCTGTGCTCAAAAGAAGTCATGAGGATATACTTACTACAAACAGTATCAGTGTCTACTTAAACTTGACTGCAGAATCGTTTTGCTGTGTTTCATGGAGGTGAAATGATGCTTGATTTTGTTTGTAGTGTTTATAGGGAGAGAGTGACAGCTACTGTCAGGCAGAAAATGTAAGCGCGGTACTGTACATCTACCTGTTTAGTTCAAATTATTTATAAATACGATGATTTGCAAAAAAGCCTGTGATTTAAGCTTCCATGTGGTAGCAATGGTAAGCTGCCTGAAGAAAAGATTGACTTTTATTTTCATAGTTTAAAGATAAAACATATTCCTTATCGTTGTGAATTCTGTTCATTCACACACTACATAACAGACAGAAAAGAATCATTTAACAAAAACTTCTGCATTTCGTTGCTTGATGTGAAACTAGGTATGAGTACACGCCTCTGAACTTGGATAGAGGGCCTGCCCGTGGACTACGTGCAGCTGCACAGATGGCCTGGGACTTCACACACTTACTCCTCTGTGGGTTTTTACTCTATTTTCTACACGTGACAAATGGACGTGTTCAGGCAAATACATTCCCTGCCCCCAAAAGTTTGAATTTAATGTAATCAGATCTGGAACAGTTGATCCTAGATCAGATTCACTGGTAATATAGAGATTTATTTGCAAATTTCAAGGAGAAAACCAAGTCTCCACAAAGTTCATAGTTACACTATTTCTATAGCTTACAAGTTCCTTGACAATTTGATTTTGACTTCTTTTTTATCTCACTTGTGAAGGTTAAATTATTCTTAAATACTAATTACACTGAGGAATACAGATTTTTAACTAACTGCTCTCAAAGAATTTCTGATTTTGTGTGTTGCCATAGAAATGGCAGTTACCAAACTCAGCTTTTTGCCATGTATGATGTCTACATAGTAGGTGCAGATATAATTGCACAATAGTAGACAGACCTCAGCACTGAAAGGAACAGAAGTTCTTCCTCCGATGCTTCACAGTGTGGCTCACTGAGGTATGTTCTCACTATCGTGATTCCTCTGGAGAGGTGTAGTGGATCACATGAGGCAGTTGTGCTTGTTTGTCAATATGTACATTGTTTTTAAAATCAATGTTGTGGCTTACACATGTGAAAGTGATGTGAATGGATTGTTTGATCCTCTCCACCTCATACACCATCTGAGTTGCATTTGTGGCAAAGCAGACATGGTATGGCATGATGGTGGAGCTTAAGAGAACGTTGAAGGAACTGGGTTGGTGCCAAAGTGTAGTGATACATGCAAATAACTGCCTACTATGTAGTCAAGGAAATAAAACTGTGAACAAATAGCATGGCTTCTGGGAGCAGGTTTGAATAACAGACTATAAACTGTGTCATGTAGACAGGACTGTAGCTCCACCTACAGAAGCCATGCAGTAGAAGGTGAGAAGAGGTAGACGTCAAAATTCAAGTAGTGGAGAAAATACTATTATTGCTTTTGTATAGCTGCTTGAGTTGGAGAGGACTTGGAGATTGGTGGCAATACAGGCAGGAGTGCATAGAGCAGGAGTGTGAAGTGTCTGAGTGCAGCTGGAAGAAGCTGAGGAGGACCTGGGACAACCTTCCTCCATGGCCTTGGGATGGTAGATCAAATCTCAATGTGAGTCTCCTTCCACTTCAAGGATTGAAAAATAGAAACTGAACATGAGTGTGGTGTGAGGCCAAATGAAGGAAAAGGCATGCAGTGTTTTGAATTGTGTCATGCTTTTATTTATTACTTGTTCTAATAATTTTGTCTGACTTAATGTGATAAAATGAATATTAAAGGTAGTATCTGCATGTACACCAGTAACCAGGGATGGTGGTCCAGCAAGCATAACTGAGCTTTCCCTTCTGAAATATAATTACTAACCAGTAATTACATATGGAAGTCATTTTCTTTAATAAGTCTGTTCTGTTTCTTTCTGGAAAGAAATGCTGAGGGGACCAAAGCAATGCAAGCAGTTCTCTGTACAATGTACCCTGCCTTCTGCCCAGGCATAACCATATTTTTAAATAATGAAAACTCACATGTTCTTTTGTTAAATACTTGACAGGTGATTTAAGAGAAAAAATGGGGAGATATAGCAAAAACTACAGAACTTCTCAGACACTAGTAATAAATTAAACCATTAGATTTCCTTGCAGAAATCTTCAAGGTATCATGTTAAAAGCGTGTGTTTTGCTTACAGTACACCAAATAGTGGTGGTGCTGCTAAAACAGTAGCAGGATTTAGCCCTGGAAGGCTTGTGTAACAAATGCTATGAGTGGAAGAATAATGAAGGTATGAGCTCAGGACAGGGACGTGTATTTTTTGATGTTGCCTAGCAACTCCAAAACCAAAATTGTAATATTAACTTAAATACTATGAATGTTTAAACCCACGTGTATTGGGGGAGGAGGCAAGTAATCTCTACCAATATTAAAGAAGGAATTTTTCAACTTCTAATTTCAGTGGCTTTTAGCTTTTTAGAAAATGAACAAAAGTAAAACCAAAAGCCCATCCTTTTGTAGTAAAACTTCAGATGCTGATGCAGATTAGAGGTGATTTTTGGTTGGAAGAAGAAATCTGATAAGCAGCTTTCCACTTGTAAAATGAAAAGCTACTACTTATGTATGTCAGAACATGGTTTAGGGAGTTATTTTCACAAACTTGCCCTTGATTAACTCTCTATAACATTGTCTTTTGAACTGTCTAGATCAATTACTTCTAGAAACAGTGTTTATATGTTTTGAATATCCTTTGCTGTCCCACACTGTCTGATAACAACCTTCCTCATTCCTTTTGATGTGTATATCACCATTTAGCTGTGAATCTCTGCCTTAGCAGGGCAATTTTACAAGACATTGTAGACATCACAGAAGAGATCCATGCGGAAAGAAAAGAGACTCTATTAAGGAATATTTATTGAAAACATCTATGCTATTAAGTAGTATGGTTAAAAGTATCTTTTCTTTCCAAAACTCTTTTGTCCAGGGAAGATAATCTTCTGAATAAAAACAAATTCATATAATGGGATTATGCTTAATTTGCTCTCTGGCTAATTAAATCCTCTTATTTGTCAAATCTGTTGGATGGAAATAATTCATGCTGTAAATAGCACAGTTTTGATTCCTTGCTTGAGTGGGATTGGATGATCCTATCACCCGTTAAAAGAAACAAAACAAAAAGCAAACAGTATTTGATCAGTGGAAGAGTTTCCTAAGAAAAGCTCACATGTAAAAGTAATTTCTGGAAAAAACCCACCATAGCTACCATATATTTGAACACTAGCAATATTTAGACTTTATGACTGTCCCTAGGGGAAGCTTCTGGCTCTAGCACAGTCCTGTGACAGTCATTTACCAAAACTGTTTCGATCAGTGATAGGAAGAATACACAATCAAAGTCAGCAGAAGTCACTGCAGCAGGAGTGATCTGAAAAGCTCTGAAACAGTCAAATCGCAAAGTTCAACATGAAGGAAGCAGCATTATCTGTCCTCCCAGAGAGCCAAGTGCTGTGCCGGGGTGCCACCCTGCAAACTCCCCTCGCGGCCAGCAGACACGACCAAGAGGGGAATTGGTCTCCTTGACTTCAGCAGGAGCCACACACTCCAGAGCAGGTGGCCCTCCAGAGCAGGGTCAGCCCTGCCTCACGTCAGCCAGGGGCAAGTTTGCCCTGTGCTGGAGCTGGAGCAGCGTGGGGCTATCAGCTTGCACCGTCACACACATGGAAGGCAGAGAGGCATGCGATTCCCTGGATTTCACTACAGATTAGTTTAAAATAATAAGGTCTAACTTTAAAATATGGAAGGAATGTCTTATTTGGAGGCATCGTGCATCTAGACTGCAGAAGCAGATCCATATGTGCTGCGTGGATCCAGCAAGCTGTCACATTGAAGAGTTAGTGTCTTTGAAGATAACGGGACGTCTCTTTGCTGGGCAGACTGGCCGTAAGTGCAGTGACCTGATTGTGCGGGGAAATAGCCTAAAATAGCTGTTCTGTCCATAATGCCTTGTCTGCAATAGCTGCCCATCTGGATGCTCCTTGCTGGAAGTGCCTTTTTTCAATCTGATTTAGAAGTAAACTAAATTAAATTACAGAAAGGCGTTTTTAGTGCAGAATGTGTGTTTAAACATAGATTTAGTCTGCAAACCTTTTGCTGTTAAATTTACTTATGACAACCCCTCTTGCCCCCGTTGGCAAGTCCTAAAAGCTGTGTGAGATAAATGAGCACCTTATCAGCATCGAAGTTACTGCAGTTTATTAAGATTCTTCTCTCTAGAAGAATTTATTTCTCCTGCTCCGCTGAAATCTTCAACTTGTCTCTGATATTTGGCTATTTTTGGAGCCAGGTGGAGCTCAGCTTTCTTTATCTGATTGGTTTTTGATTTGTATCTCTTTTAAAGTATACCCATTTTTATATTCTCTGTAATGTTAATGATGGTAGTTCTCTTCCCTTGCTTTTAAGTTACATATACGAAAGAGTGCTGGGTAGCTGGTTTATGTGCTTTTTAAGAAGAAATTTATTAAGCGACAGCATTTATTCCAAGAAGTCAGTAACACTAAATAGAATTTTGGTGAGGAAAGAGTTAAGAAACTTCTCTGTTCTCCTCCTGCCATTAGTTTGAGCCAGGAGACAGCTCCCCAGACTTGAATCCTGGATCAGCCTGTTGGCTCCACTGAGCAGTAATAGGGGAAAAGGAGGAAGAGAAATGTAAAAATGATCTATAAGCAAGAATGTCTCTATATATAGAAGTTTTCCGTGAAGCACCAGACACTCTTTAAGAATTAATGGCAAATTGGCCCAAACCATGCAGTGCTTACAAACTATACTGAACTTTGCTGTTTCTATTCCAAAGATGCATTGACATGTTTTCTTTGGAACCACACAATCATTCTTGAACAAAAATGATCAGTTCCATTACATCCTGTTATTTGTACTGCTTTTTATTTATAATCCTATATTGCTTTTTACTTAACAATTATTGCACATCAGGTATAAAACTTAATAAGCACTGAAGCTAGTTGACTGTGCTGATGTGGGCGGGGGGAGGAAGTAGATGTTATAGGATATTTGGAGAATAACGAATTAAATTATCATAACACTTGGCCATGCAGGGAGGTAAGACCTCTCTTCGCTCCTAAATCTTCTGCTTTGTTCTGCAGTTGTAATCCTGCCTGCACAGAAAAAGAAGTAATGTTGCTTGCCATTACTCCATTTACAGGCTACTGGATAGGCAAGGACAGAAAAATGGAATAAGTTCTTTACTCACTGCCCCTCAGTCTCCTCCCTTGCTTACAAGAGCAAGTATGTGAGGGTAATTAGCTGCATTTTTAGAACAGGAAAACATCTTGTTTCCTGCTGCAAGGAAGAATCTGGGATGGGATAAGGGAATTCATTCTCAAGGCTGCACAGCAGTGAACTCTTGCTTACTCTTGAAACACTAGGAGCATAGCCAGTAAGTACTACGCGATTGGGTTTTGCTCGGTAGAAAGTCCAACATTAGTCTTTACAGCATGTAGGAAGCTACAAGAAAGCTGCTTGTTTTTTAATGATAGTTGAAAAGTGAACAGGGTATTAGAAACTATAAAGGATGAAATATGAGACACCTGGAAACACCCCGATGGATTTGCACAATACTGAAGGCACATCAGTTCCCTCCAGTAATACTATGTTGGCTTTTGGCTATTTGATCACACAAGAAACAGTACATGACATTGTTTCAACTGTTTCCGCTCAAACCTGTTTTGCTGCCGCTGTTGTGAAGGAGGTGGTTCTTTATTCTCTTCATCTCACCATGTGAGGGGATGCTCTGTTTTATTAGTGGGCAAGAGATGGTGGAAGTATAAGAGGCAAGGAAAGTAGGAAAGGAACAGGAAGGTATCAAAAAGGGCAGCTGATGAGATTGTGCACCTCTGGGTCCCAGGAACCCACACTTGGTGTTGTCCTGATGAAGAAACTTGGAACAGTGCCATTTAAAACATAATTCTTTTCTAGCTGTCATCACATACTAATGTGTACGGCAGGGTCAACAAAAGCTTCATAACTCTTCTCTGAAGATGACCAATATCGAATAAATATGCTATGGTTTTGAAACTCTTAACTGTCCATAACAGAGAGAGGGAATTATTTTTTTCCCTAGTGTTATACAGACTAATACATTTCCTCTAGCATATCTAGTGGTTAGCAAAAATGGGTATCCTAAATGAGCAGAAGACGCATGAAACCTGCCTGCCCTAGTGCAGAAGGCGATGCTGTTCGCTTCCAGGGATTCCTTTCGTTGCTAAAATACGAGCAATCTCTGCTGCTGCTTGTTTGGCAGGATGGCAGCTGAGCTCTGCTCACAGCGATAAGAGGGCAGCCTCTGTTGCAGCTGCTTGATCGCTGCATTATGCACGCAGGGTATTACTGAGCAAAAGGCTTTTAAAGAGGCATTAGGAGGATTGTGTTCGTTAGAATGCAGTGTAATGTGAATAAGGCAAGCTGGACACAAGTTCCCCCTAGTGAGGGAATCAATAATAGCTGCTGCTCAAGGAGATAACTGTAAATATAGACAACTATGATAATGAACTTTGCTATAATTACATTCGCATGTGTTTGTGTGTGAAATTAAAGGAAGTATGGGAAGTAAAATGGAAGGTCCTTCCATTCTTTTTCTTTAATCAGAACTTTTTTATTTCTTTTAGTTTTAAAGTTTTGTTTCCCTTGGTTATGTATTTGAATGCTTGGTGCATATGCTCACTGTCTGAAGCAGCAGTTTTCTCAGTCCCAATATTTCAGCCTAGATTATTTGTTCCACAGACCTTGTGGGGGATGGAGGGAGGAAGCGAAGTTTAAGCTTACAGGAGTTTTCTTACCAAATGGCCTTTTAGGTGCAAAATAAAACGGGGTTTTGACCCTATGGGCTATTTTTCACCTTGTCGTTCAGGGCTGTTAGTGTGACATTTTCCCCAAAAGTGCATGGGTAGAAAACGTGAAGGGCAAGTGGCTGTCTTGGAGGAGAAAATGGGTCTACTTTTCCTAGTTTTTCCAGAAACTTCACACATAGCTGTGGACAATTCCGTTCTGTTCTTCTTGATAATGCTGCCCTAAAAGAGGTAAACTAACAGCTGCATCAAGGTGTTCTGGTATAATAGTTATGGATCCCAAATGTGCAAATCTATGCACACAGGTTTTGGTCTTTTTGGTACTGCGAATCCAGATGGTTTGTCTTGTGTGACTTTCTGCATGAAATAACAGATTATTGCTACCCTATACAGACTGGAAATGATATTTGGAAAACTGAAAAATATGTCAGTAATTCCTTACCCCCGTTTCCCACAAATTCAGTTTGGTTTCAAATACAGAGCCTTTTTGAACAAACTTTCACTGTATTCCAGTGGGTTTATTATTTAACCAGAGATGGTGGACTTTAAGGGTGTACTTACATAGGAGAAATCAGTCGTAGAGAGAAAATAAACACTCAGAAAAGCCATTCTCATATGTGCAGGATTTGAACAGATGGATAATCAAAGAAACACAGAGGAATCATCAGGTTCTCAGTGGCATTAAGAAAAAAACAGCAGCAGCTTCTCTTCTGTGTATTGTGCACTCACTGCTAAGTGTACAAATGACTTTTATCCAGAAATGCTTGTGCTTAGTCCTGAGTGACGTCTGATGAAAAGCACCGTTTCAGGAATTAGATGCATGAGACTATTTAAAGGAAAGGGAATCATAAGTACAAGATGTTACTTGCCTCTCAAGTGAGCGTTGGAAGCTGAGTAAGGTAAATGCAGCATTCTGTCCCCCCTTTGCACAGAGATGCAGAGCTGCTCTGCAGAAGTGCGGAGGGGTTTGTCCCCTCTCTGCGCAGATCAGCCGCACTTGCTGCAAAGTGTGTGAGGAAGCTCCATGGTGAGTTAATTCCCTCTGTCGGGCATTCGCTGGTGCTGCCAAGCCAGGACTGCAGTTTCGGGAAATGCCGCTTGGTGCTGGGCTGGTTTCTCGCGGCTGCTCTCGGCGTCCAGGCCAACAGCGCTGATATCCCTGCCCTCCGCTCACTTCTCTGCCAGCCTGGAGTAACTGGTCACTCAGCCCATGAGCTGTATCTGTTACCTGTAATCTGATTATTTAATTCTCAACAATGCATGGTACAGCAATCCCGTGTCTCTTTTAAAGAGAAGAAAGATGGAGCAGTCTACAAGCTGTGCTACACATTTAATATATCAGAAAAAAAGGTGAATTTTTTCTTGTACATCCATGGAACCTGAGGCAAACAGTTGATTCAGTTGTAGAGGTTTTTTGTAGTCCAATTCTTGCAACAAAATGCATCTTCTGCAAATAGAAGAGCTCTCAACTAGTACAGATTGCCAATCTGGCCTATTTGAGAGTTTTGGTAACTTAAACACAGAGCTTTAAAATCATCAGTCTTACTCATTTTGAAATGATCATTTGATAATTCTGAAAAATCTATTATATTTCCTCTGAGAAACTTGTTTTTAAAACCTCATCATCCATTACCATTCAGTATTCCTGGATGTATGCATATTCTGAATGACTGACGTTGCTGAATCAAAGTGATGGTGCAACTTAATTTTGCATTTATTGGCAGTAGCATTCATAAGCTTGTTTTCTGTATAAGAAAAACAACATTTCAAGGAAGTATTTTCTTCAGTCTTCCAGAAGCTGACAGCCAGAGCTGGTAGAGGGGTGGTGTGCAGAACTCACGTGTGGTCTGGAAGATAGTGATGTCTCTTTAAATACAGTTTTTAAGTGGGCTGTCTACATATAATCAGCTTCAAGAGAACCTTCACAAACAGGAATCTGTTATTTAATTATTCTAATTATTTTCTTTAATGCTTTTCGAAGCCTTATGTTTTATTTAATCTTAAATGTTTTCTGTGTACAAAGCTGCTGAGAAGGCCATGGAGATGATTGCTTGTGGGAGCCCTGAGGTGCTGGTGACAGAAAGGCACCATCTCCCACTTCACAGCAATGCATGCAACCCCTACAGCACATTATAGGTTAAGTTACTGTTTGCATTTCCGTTTGTTTGCAGAGGAAGGTGTGGGTGTATCTGTAACACCTTCTTACAACCCGTTTATTTACAGGGACATGGCTGAAGAGTAGTTTGGGCCTTGTGCAACAAGAGGGAAATCAGTTGACTTGGACTTACATTGCACCTCAGCTGGGCTACTGGGTTGCAGCTATGTCACCTACTATCCCAGGTAAGATAGAATTGAATTTTATTGATGTTGCTAGCATTCAGTAATTATTTATTCATATATAATGTTTATATTTTTCAGAATGACCTCATCTGAGATGCCACAGCTTGATCAGTAATGGATTATTAGAAAACAGAAATCTGAAAGTAAAAGGCTAAAGTCTTTTGGGGATTGTGGGGGGCAAGCCTTGTGCTCAAAACCTCTGGGTCATTTCAATGGGAAACTTTTTAAAGTGTTCCCGCTTTGATGCGTTTATGTCACTGCTGCCTGGTAGAGCCATTGCTAGAAAATGAGGGAGTTATAACATCTACGTATTGGTGTTTCAGCAGGTAGAAAAACACATGCTGTGAGGTTTCTGTACAGAAACTGCCAAAGAAATGGATTCACCTAAGACCAACACCATCCTGGGTCAGACGTTTACTAATGGATTGATTGACTGTAGCTTTTTTTCCTTTAAACTGAAGATGCCCATTTTGCCCTGACTGATGCGTTGCATCGTCTTGGTGACTGATTAATTTACACCACAAATAACTTAGTGTAGACATTCTAGGAGGTATATTAGCAGAGTGGCATTGCTAGGTGAGCTGACTGATTGCCATCTGCAAGCCTCTTGGCATCATTGTAGAAAATCACTTTGACCAGGGCATTATATGCACTTCTGTGCCTGTGGAGGTTGTTGATGTTGCAGTTTGTTCTTCCTTTTTTCTGTCTATGGCTGCCTCAAATTTCTTAATATTAGCTCTTCAGCCACCAATAATCAGAGGTACCTCTTTAAAGAGTCAAACAAACAAAAATCTCCTCCTTTTACAGATTTTCTTTATTAGGTTTTCTGGATGAAAACCCAATACAGTAGAAATGAAAACATTCTTGCCTTGGCTGTACAAGCTAAATAAACTATATCTAACCAACAAAACAAACTCTAACTTGAGCACTGTTTTTAAAGTCTGCTTGTATATGCCATGAAGTTGTTTCATGATTTGAAGGCTTTTTATTTGAGGTTATATTAAATGAAACTGCTGGAATATTCAGCTGATGCGTTGCTGAACAGAGTTTAGATGCAGGTGCAGATCTGAATAAGCTATCATGTTGAACTTAATGGAATATTAAAAAATAATTGTACTTGTAGAAAAAGCAACTGCTTTGAGTCAAATGTTTCCCAGTACAGTTCTGTCCCATACTGCAAGGAAGTTACACTAGTCATGAAATTGTACCTACAACTCAAAGGCTAGAAGGCCTGTATCTCTTTAACAGGAGCAGGCTTATTTGTCCATGCTTTTTAACTTGTATGACAGAATTTCCACTTGTATTTTACTTTTTCTTCTTTCTAAGGGCAAGATCTGAGTTCCTAAAACTTTATTGCAATGGGAACCACATTTTCCTTAAAAAATTCAAGTGATTTATCTCTTCTTTTTGCATAATGCCCTGAAGCAACAGTATCAATCAATTATGTAAAGGTAGTGGTGGAACAGAATGTATTAATACTTAGGTTTCCCAAATGCAATATACTTGATGTTCTTTTTCATCAGGTTAATGTATTTTTGCTTACTTTGTCTCCTCATTGAATCTATTTGATTTATTATATCAAAAAAATGGACAAAAATGAGCTTTGTATTCCTAGCAGTGGCTCTACAGACCACTCAAGCTCCACAGATTAGGTTTTACAAACCTCATGATTTAGAACGTTAATGTTGCCCAGGTTTGCTGGTCTTCACAGTACATGCATGTTACTCGGTCAGCTGGTGCTGTACCTCCTTGCCTGCAGATAAAAATTTGGCCCTTTATTTCAAAATCCTGGTAAGGATTTTACAAACCAACAGGGTTACACATGCATAATTGTGAACAGATGCTGTCCACATGTATGCATTCCTTTATGTGTTAGAACATTTATTAAGCGTTGCTGAAACCTGGAGATACAACACTGTTTCGCTAGTGGTCTGTTTTTTAAAGCTACTGAAGATCTGCTTGGCTTGGCTTGATTGAGACTTCAGAGCACCAACACATCTTCCAGTGGGTCCTGTACTGCACTGTCTGTACTGTTTAGTGCAAAGCACCACAAGTCTGGTTAAAGAGAAGTTGTTGACCACAGTGCTGCTACGTGCGTTACAGTGCTGGAAGATGCTGTGATGGCTTTTCTCCAGCGATGAGAGCTTTGGCGCACTGTGTCGGCATCAGGACCTGGAAGGCAGCACTCACTGATGCATGCTCCCATTGAAACTAACTGCTTTTCCACAGAATGATCTATTTGGACTTGCAGTCATGAAAACCAGCACATGCTTTATCCACAACTTGCTCCCTTCTCCAGAGATGGTCTGCTTAATAGGCACCAGGGCTACGAGCATCAGCATTGCTCACTTAGCATCCTGATAACAAGGGAAGATGTCCCTCTCTTTGATTAAAATGTTGTTCCTTTTCCCTGTTGGCAGATTGTTACAGGTCTAAATTCTCTTTTCTGGCCTTCCAGGTCCCGTTGTAACACACGACATTACCAGCTATCACACAATGTTTCTTTTGGCAATTTTAGGAGGGATGGCTCTCATACTTCTAGTCTTGCTGTGTCTCCTTTTGTATTACTGCAGGTAAGATTCACTGTCCTAGTTACTTCATTCATATTGGAAATATAAGCTATTTTGTGTTCATGAAATTAAAAGCTTTTGTACTGAAATACTTTTACTTGGAGGGGAAAAAGGTTAAAGAAAAAAAAATAGCAAGGATGCACTTTAAGAAGAAACAGTGAAATCTAATTGCATATGTTCCCGGTTACATGCCGTATATACAATCCCTTCCTTTGGTAAGATGGTAGTTGAATGAATCACACACACCTGTACCTGTGTTAGCCTTGTAAGAGGTTCTAAAACCTCCTGTCAAACATAGGCATAGGTCCAAGATCTCTGTCATTGTGCCTGTGCTGCACTCGCAGGTAATCTTTTTATTAGTCTTATATTAAAATGAATGTTAAACTTTATCAGCAAGTGTATATTGAGTGATTCTGTATTTGCCTCCACCAGACATTTCCTCTAATTTGTAATTGGTGCTTGGGATATTTCCCAATTGACATTAGTTATTCTTTAATTTTAATTTCACTTCTGGGATAAGCTTTTAATTGTTAGGTTATGTAATAGAGCTCAGTTCCCCTAATATTAATCACTACTTAAAAATCTCACATTAAGACACACGTGCTGTTCTTGTTCCTGTGTATAACAGTCATAAATGTGTAACTTCTTTTGTTACTGACTTTTATAGAAGAAAGTGTCTAAGACCACGTCAGCATCATAAGAAACTGCAACTTTCCACAGCACTGGACACTTCTAAGAAGGATCAGGCAACTTCTATGTCCCACATAAATTTAATATTTTCCCGTCGTGAGTCAGAATTTCCTGGCGGGCTATCTGTTGCTAGCAATGGACACACTGAAAACTCAGGTGCAAAGGAATTAATCAGTGCTGTCCACATGGAGATGGTATCACCTAGTGGAGAAGCAGATATGCACACACCTATGCTCAAACACTCATTCAGCACTTCCCAGGAGTTCAGCTCCCGAGAGGAACTGCTCTCTGACAAGGAGAAAGACAAGAGCAGAATTTCCTTGGATGACCTGACTCCCAGCGGGTCTCTAAGAAAAGACTACCACAAATCAGCAGATAGTTTTCCTTTAAAGCCAAGAAAATCTACAGAAACGGCTGAAGGCTATGAGTCGCCTGTCAAAGATGAGTACAGGAGAAGCTACAATGCTATGCTGTCTCAGCCTTTATTTGAAAAGCAAGAGAGAGAAATTCAAGTATCTATGAACCATATTGCTACTGGAAGTAAATACAATATTCAGGAACAAATATACCCCCCACCTTCAGCCCCTGAGAAAGAGCTGCTGGACTGCAGACCTACTGATTGTATGATGTCTCGTTCAGTGGATCACCTTGAAAGACCTACATCTTTCCCTCGACCAGGTCAGTTAATCTGCTGCAATTCTGTTGACCAAGTCAACGACAGTGTTTACAGAAAAGTTTTGCCTGCATTGGTCATCCCAGGTCACTATATGAAATTGCCAGGAGAACACCCTTTTGTTAGCCAGCCACTGGTTGTCCCAGCTGACCAGCAGATTGGTATAGAAAGACTTCAGGCTGAGCTTCCTAACCCTCATGCGCGGCTTTTTCCACACCCGCCCCAACAGCTGCAACCCCAACAGTTAGCATCCCAAGCAATATCTCAGCAGCATTTGCAAGATGCAGGTGCAGTGGAGTGGAGTCAACAAAATGCTTCCATGTCTGAATCTGTTTCCATTCCTGCCTCACTTAATGATGCATCCCTGGCTCAAATGAATAGTGAAGTGCAGCTTCTTACAGAAAAGGCTTTGATGGAATTAGGAGGTGGAAAGCCATTGCCTCATCCTCGAGCATGGTTTGTTTCTCTAGATGGGCGTTCAAATGCTCACGTTAGACATTCATACATCGATCTCCAAAGAGCTGGTAGGAACGGCAGTAACGATGCCAGTTTGGACTCTGGTGTTGACATGAATGAACCAAAATCTGCCCGAAAGGGAAGAGGAGATCATCTGTCTGCGCAACAGAGTCACCCACCAGAGCAAGAGCACCGGCAGAGGGAGCGGAAGGTTTCCGATAGCACAGCTTACACACAACTCGTGTACTTGGATGACATGGACCAAAGTGGCAGTGAGTGTGGAACAGCAGTGTGTAGCCCTGAGGACAATGCTCTACGATGCCTACTAGAAGGCACCAGTAAGAGGAGTGGTGTGCAGCTGCCCAGCCTGCAGGAGGAAACAAGAACTGGGGATACCAAACCAGAGCCATTAACTAGTCCTGAACACGGAACATCAGGTCAAGATGATGAGGAGGATGAGGAAGATGACCAAGGTGAAGATAAGAAGAGTCCTTGGCAGAAACGAGAGGAAAGACCACTAATGACTTTCAATCTAAAGTGAGCTATTGTGAAAATCCACCATTCTGTGGTGTATAAAATTGCCAAATATTCTTTCTGTGGAAGTGCTTGATTTATTTTTTTTCCTTTGTTTTTGTTGTGGAGAGAAGAAAAAAAACAAACTGTGGTGAGCAACATTTGAAAGAACTTAAATGCATTACTGTGTAAATGTTAGAAAAGATTTAAAATCATTCCTCTGATTCAATGGCTGCCTCCAGTGAGATAGCTGAACAAAGAGTGTGATTGTTATTTCATATACTTTATATTGGTCAGCCAGGATGTTGAAAATACTGACGAATTGTTTTGGTTGGTTTGTGACCTCAATCTCCTTATGAATGGGAGCTGGTGAAGCTTTTGTTTTGTAGGCCAATTTTACGTGGATAATGCTACTGAAAGTATGTTAAAAACAAGAGTTAGACACGTGGTGTCCAGAATTGTGCATTATCTCAATGAAAGGCTATGCATTGCTGCTTTTAGTAATATTTTGCTTATACTATGCTTTTCTTAATTTTACAAGTTGGTTGTAAACATTTTATGTCCTTTACTGTAAACTACTCAGCAATTTATTTTAATGTAAAACTACAGGAAACTTGAGTAGCATCCCTTAGCATTGAAGCCTTTTTATGAAACCAAACTGAACTTTATGTCGACTAAGATTCGTCCAGTTCTGGTCCCATTTACTCAAAGTGCCTTTTTTACAGTAACAATGAACAGTCCCTTCTTTTGCTAACTCCTTTTAATTGACCCCATTTGGGATTTTATAAACTTCTGGACTTCTACCTTTTATTTTAAGCTGCATGCCAAGAGTCCCATTTTGTGCTGAGCATTTCTCATTTCAGTACAGTGTATTCTGTAGCTATCATGTATATTGTGGATTCTGTTTAGCCAGGATAGACTTAGAAGACATTTTAAAGGGCCCAGAGTAGCCAAGAAGATAGTTTCATTGACTGTATATATTGTTAGTTTCCTCTGGAATCATATGAGCTAATCATGCTCATATAAAATGGACTATGGACCGAGCAAGTGGACTGAATGTGTCTAGAAAAATTTCGGGAAAAAAAAACTGTACTATCCAAAAGTGCCAGAGTGACTCTTCTGTGCTTTCTCTTTACAGAGCTGCTTGGTTATCCAAAAATTATAATTGAAAATAAACTGCAAAAAATATCTTTGTGGATTTTTTCCTCTAGTGGTCACCACATTATTTTATATTATTTAATAAGAAAAATACTTGGGTTTCACTTTTGCTGTGCATATTTATGCTTGTGTGACTTAGTGACACACTTTCTTATGCAGTTCTCGTGAACTTCAGCCGATACTGAAGTTTAGGCCCCTTTTCAGAAATGTATCCTCCCTATCTTGATAAATACCTAACTATTTGCTAAAGTATCACTGGAGACTTTGGAAATGAAATCCTGGAATCACCAGAATTCTCTATGGAGTCATGCTTCCTGTGGGACCAGTTTTCTTTCTGAGATTTCTGTGGGTACTCATACTTACTGCACACTTCTCACTTCTTCATGAATTGGGTTCAAAGAACAGAAAGCGTGTGACATACACTCTTGTAGAATCCTTTGTCTACTTTCAGTTTATCATGTATCATTCAATTTTTTTTTACGCAGCATTAGCAGCAGTCAAGCTTAATAATTAGTACGTAATCTCTAAAATGATTAGAGAAAGTGTTCTATAGTTCCTATTTCATTTTTAATAATAAGCCCTGATTCAGATTCTTTGCTCTTTTTTTTAAAGTAGATTTCAAGGTTTTCTTAGGAGGCCAGTGTTGTAATTTCCATTTTACTGAATGTCTTACCTGGGAGTCCGGGCTCGAGCCAGGAACCGAATCCCGATTTCCTAGTTCCCAGTCCAGTGCTCCTCTCCATCCACGAAGCCACATCACCTCTGTTTTGCTTTAATTCACGTTTGGAAGTGGTATATGTCTTAAATCTAAAATAATGTTTGTGGAGTGCATTGAATATTGATATCACCATATTTGCAGTAAGTTATGTTTTAGTCATCACATACGTTCTCGGTCCTTTCCTCTTCTGTTTAGGAAATTTACTACTGACCATGTGTGAACTGGCTCTGGGACCCAGGTTACTTATCGTCAGTCTGCGCAAGGTCGCTGAACAGAAAAATACTACTTTAAAGGAATAGTATTTATCAGATGGTGGTAATACAGTGTCACTTATTGATCAGTATGCTGCATCAAGTAAACATTCTGGTTAAAATTTCTGCATACTAGAATTATTATGCTATTTAATTTTCAGTTTTCTGTTGTCTTAAGTCTGTCATTTTGAATTACATTCCTTTTCAGATTCCTTTGCAAATTTTCCATCATTATTATCTTGTAAAGTGAGATTGTTGCTATTAAATTGCAGTGGTTTCTTTCTTTAATTGTGTTGGTTTTATGTTCAAAACACATCATTTGATGGTTTGATCATTTGTGCTCCTCCTACAGCAAACATATTTCAACAAACACAAAGATATTTTGCAAATCTTCTTTAAAACAGTGCTTTTTAAATTGCTGTGATATCACCAGCCATATAGTAGTTTGATTTTGCAGAATACAGTTTATGAAATCTAATTCTCAGTGTATCCAGCACATCTGAGGTACATGTTCAATGAAATTGGAAGAGAGTAACAAAGATCAGATTATGGGTTGAGATTGAAGTGTGTCCATTGTACACATTTTGTCTAATCTTAATGTCCAGTGACAAGTTCTGTGGGTTAGTTTTCAAAAGCATACTGAGAAAGATACTTTGGTAAAATATGAAGAAATTTTGTTGCTTGTATTTTGCAGTTGCACAGTGAAGCAAGCACCAGTAAAGGTTATAAAACACAGAGAACAAAGTGTAACTTGAACAGGTCTTGGCATCAGCAGCTCCAAGTGATCTTAGTCCATGTAGAAGACAGCCTAGAAAACCAGGTGCTTTCTTATTTTTGATGGCAAGTATTAACAGGGAAAAAATGCAAAAAGTTGTAACAACAAAGCTTGCAAAAGTGATGAAAATATATTTGACTTAAAAAAATACTAGGAGCGGGTGTTCAATTATCTGCCCGCAGTCAAGATTTTCAAATGGATAATGAGTGAAAGAGTAAAGATAATTTTTAAGTCTTAGGTTATATTATCCAAAGTCCATTTGTATCATAGGGCCTGTTGGAAGTTAATATATTCGTTAAGAGTCTGTTCACTTTTCCCCCAACTCCCACTTTGTTCCTGCTGAAACACTTGCTTCTCAAAGCTTTTTGAAGTGTCTGTAAAGCACCTTGACTGATTGTGATAATGACCTTTTATTATCTGATTAAGAGCTTTGTCAGGGTACCAGCACGCCAAAACTTCTGCAAATAGAGGGGAATAATGGTTCCTGCCTCAGAGCATTTGCAATCAAACACACTACACAAATACACAAAATTCTGGTACTGAGCTTAAATTAACAGTTTACAAAGAAACCCACCATTTAGAAATTACTCATGATGGTTTTCTCTCTTACAGGGGGGGACCGAGTAGCTTTAGTAGAGTGAATTAAGCACTCTTGAGATACATTGGCAGTGTTTTCATTTTCTGCCCTTCAGTCTATCCATGAATGCTCCAGGGGACCAATTTTATGTCAATATCCTAAACCAACATTGTTGAAATTGGTAAAAAATTACATGACCCATGTGGGATTTAGCCTATAGAATAGTGCATGTGTAAATGAGCAAGTGTTGGATTAGATATTTACTCTTTCTCTAGGAAGGTCCCTAGTGAACAAAAAAGGCATTATTTTTTTCTAAACCAAGGAGAATACATCTGAAGATTAAAGCTCATTATCATAGAATCATTTCGGTTGGAAGAGACCCTCAGGATCATTTGGTCCAACCATAACATAACTCTGGCACTAAACCATGTCCCTAAGAACCTCATCTAAACACCTTTTAAACACCTCCAGGGATGGTGATTCCACCACTTCCCTGGGCAGCCTGTTCCAATGCCCGACAACCCTTTCTGTGAAGAATTTTTTCCTAATATGCAATCTAAACCATCCCTGGTGCAACTTGAGGCCATTTCCTCTCATCCTATCACTTGCTACTTGGGGGAAGAGACCAACACCCTCCATGCTACAACTTGTTGTAGGAACTGATAAGGTCTCCCCTCAGCCTCCTTTTCTCCAGGCTGAACAGCCCCAGCTCCCTCAGCCGCTCCTCATCACACAGTACCTCTTAAGCTATGAATAGGCTGTAATATGGGGCATGGTAACATTCACCCAGTACATCCTTGGACTTGGTCAGACAAGAAGAATGTCCATTTGCTTCTCTAAAGTGTATGGGCAACAGGTAAGAGGTTTTTTAATCAGTGCTGCTGTGTGTGTGTCTCTTCAGCATTTGAAATTCTTAGAATATCTGCCACCTGGTGGTGAACAGTATCTCCATATATACTGTGTATAAAACAGTTTATCATTTCAATATAATCACAGTGTTTAACTTCAGTAACACCAGTAGGCAGCTGGCACAGGATCAACAATTGTTTAATGGAGCACAGAGACCCCTGTCAGCTTGAGAGAGCTTGCCCAGCACCTTAGCTGGGATGGTGTTCAGCTTCTAACAGCTCCATTCAAATCAAAATGCATCATCACTGATGGCAGGGTAGTGTGTTCAAGTGTACATGTGCCTGTTTTCTCTCACCTCGTGAATAACACCTTGGTTTTAGATTAAAATAAAGTTGAAACAATTTTAACTACTAATTATTCCAAAAGTTGAAAAAAATAAGACCGACTCAATTAATATTCTTTTCCTGTTCCTCTGCTCATAGATAAATGTAAGCTGGCAGTTCAGTGCTAACCTTACTCATATGATATATATAATACGATGATATAGCCTATATCATGATAGATATATACGCACAGATGATATTTTCATGAATTATGTCTGATATTTTCATTTCCAGGCTGCAAACCATTTGGAACCGGAGCTTTGGGTAGATGAGTAGGCAGTAGGCAAGTGCCATTTTCAGACTAGGGGAGCATTTTTTTAATGTTACTCGTGTAATTCCAACCGGTAAACTGACACCAGGTACTGTTTTCTATTTGACAGTAATAACAGAAAGGACATCTAGTTATTTTTAGCAGTAATCATCTGGTATCCACTGGCTATTAGCTTGCAAAATGTGGCACCTGGTCTATTATCACTTAGCTGAAGTACTTGTTGTTTTATTGATGTGCTTTTCTTCTAGGAATAAATGGTGCCAGTTAGTATGTTTGATCATTAAATATCTCTTCTGTCTTGGAAACTTACAGCTGCGGGGAAGGAAAATGTGATGATGACAGGAAGGTACAGATGAAATACTTGTTTACAGTTTATTTTTGTAATTGTGGAGAGAAGTACTTTGTGTTTATGTGACCGGAGATATGAACTCCTGAATAAACCAAACTGAGGAATCGTCCTGCTGGTTTTATATTATAAAGGTAGGGAACAGTGCTTGAAATGCTGCTGTGGGATGAGAAATCCCACTTTCAAATGAATGGCTGCGAGAGATGTTGGGCTTCAAAGCTGGAATAAATTATTTCAAATGGCTCCTGTTATCAGCATTGGTTTTTAAAGGTTTTTGTGATTTAGTGGTTGTGGGGCTTTAAAAAAGCCTTAATGTTGCTGCGTCAGGACTGTCTTCTCCCCAGCCCTCACCAGATTTTCACATGTGCTCCCAGCAGTGTTTGCCTGAGCTTCTCCTCTCGCTGGGAAGAAACCCATGGTTGTCCTGCTGGTGTGCTGGGCCTCACAGCTGTGGCTGTGACACGTGCACCACAAGCTAGTCCAGGTAGATTCTGTTCCCTATACACTTACTTTGGAAGTTTTCCATCAATAAAAGGAGAGGCTGGAACCACATCTTAAAGTCAGGAAAATATGTATCCAAAGAAAGTAACACAGCAAGAGACTGGCTCACACGCTACTCTTACCACCATGCTTAGGGCAGGGCCTTTCTCTCCGTGGCCCCAGACCCTGGAGATGAGAGAGGCTAAAGGTCTCAGTTTCCCTCTCCCCCGCCTTCTGGGAATGCCCCTTCTATAAAACCAAGGCCCTGATACCACCTTCAATTTTGTGCCATGCTGTGAAGCCGACATCGATGGGACATACGCTGTGACGCTCCAGTGTCATGTCAGTACAGCTATGTTTAGGTATTGGTGAGGATGAGCTTTCTAAAGCCGTCTGCCTCTTTTTGTCTACTTGATTAGCTCCACCTTAAATTTAACACCTCATAATTCTGTATGAAAGAACACAATAACAATGGGGGAAGCAGACCAGGACAGCCAAGTTCCTCCATATGTGAAGTGTTTTGAGAGCTGGATTGGTCTTTTATTCCTTGAAATCACCGAAGTAGACGTAAATTTATGTGCGTGCATGTGCATATATATGTACATATATAAATGCCTTTAATATAAAAGCTGGCTTAAATGCTAGTTAAAACATTTCAACATCAAGCAATGCCAAAGGAAAGGCCACTCACCTAGACTGACTGGAATAACCAGCATAAGAGTTCATAAAGACTTGCATTAATTAACATAATTGTCCCTGTGGTCTGACATTGCAGGGTCAAAGCTGTGCTTGAAGCTGAGTTTCTGCTGTGCCAATGCCCCTGACTTCCATGAGATTTAATCACACTTGCCTACCAGCCTAGACTTGATGTCTAAATTCTGTGATTAAAGCTTTTCTGGTGTCTATATTTCAAGTAATTTATTCAGCAATTGTTGAAACATTTAACAGAGGCTTTTCTTCTGCAGAAAGCTGTAAAATTCTGAAGGGCAAAATCTTACTACAAAATCCCCCAAAATTTTGCATAGAAATGGAAGAGTTATAATAGAGCCTGATTTACCATTTTCTTCATAGGGAAGACACTGTGGCCATGAGATGCTTTTTAATTCAATGTGATTCTCCATACAGTAGGTGTGCATCCTAAACAACACTGTTCATCTGCTTCTAACCACCCAGAAGGTATGCAGAACCTTTATTAGCAGTATCCATTTAATTGATTTGTATGTTACTGGGGTACTTCTAGTTGGAGTAAGCTGAAGAACATTGGAATTTATTTTCCGTCACCTGTCCTGGACATGCAGGAAATACAGCATCTACCCAGAAGTAAGAACATACTGTCTCTCAGCAGGTTGTCACCATGAGGAGTGGTGGCAGCGGTTGTCACCACTGTTAGTCATAAAATACTATTCTCATCCAAGATGTCTTTGTCATTAGACTGCAGTCTCCCAAGACTGGAAGAGCACGTTTCCAAATAAAAGTGGTTTATGCTGATGGAAATAGGTAACTGAATACTAAAGTATCTGATAGACACAACACTTGCGTGGGGGTTGGGGACAGCCAGATTTTTAAGTTTCTTTCTCCGGACCTGAATTTTGAGAACTATCCTACTCAATATTCTCAAGGTTTCCAGACTCTAGTCTCCCCTTTCAGGGTGTCTAACAGTGTTAAATACCTTAGGGCAAATCAGACATGTAGTTCTAGTCTGTTAGAAACTCTCTGATCTGAGACTTATAGTCAGGCTGTAGCCTCTTTGCTCTAGCAGTAAAAGATGTACATCTATTACAGTAAAGAGTCCCTTCTGCTGGGGATAAAGAACTATCAGAAACAGACAAAAAGAAAACTCTGAAACTCAGAATTTAAGACTAATTCATGTATCTATCACTCCCTCAGTCCAGAATCAAGGAAAGCAAGCATCTTGGCTGTACCTGCAAAAAGGAGGAAACAGAAAGCACATGGATGTGAGGGAACTGTAAAAGGCTGATGGGAAAACTGATTTAGGAGCTGACAGGAGTAAATTGGATTCATTTGAAGATTGGATGTGCAGAAGTAATTGCTGAGTATTGGTCAGAGCTCCTGCAGCACCAGTGTCAACACGATCTTTGTCCATCTGTCACCACTAATTCTCATTCATATATGTAGTTTGAGAAGGCTCTGAAAAAGTTAGAAAAAAAATAGGTATAGACATGCAAAATATTACATATGTGTAATAATCATTATTTGTCAGTTCTGATTATTAAATATCTTTTCATGTAAAATATTATTAATTTATTTTTTACCTTTGGCAGTTAGAGACCCTAGGAACAGAGGAATTGCAATGCTGGAACCAGTTTGAATCTGTGTTTTATCCAAGTCTTGTACCCTGTTTCCAACAGTCATCAAAAATAGATGCTTCATAAAAAAGGGGAAGAAATCTCTACCACTGATAATAACCCCCCAGGATAAAATTCTTTCTATCCTTATCACTTACACCCTTAATCATGAGGGCCTGTATTTATCATACACATTTTTTTAATGCTACAAAATCTTTTCACTATGTATGTAAATTCCTAACCCCTTTTTAACACTGTATAGCCCACAGCCCTTGCCAATGCAGGCACCAGCATAGAGAAGTAGGTGCTTCAGTTCAAAAAGTAAGATGTAAAATAGAAGGGGTATGGTACAAGGTGCATTTTAAAATGGAATTCAACAACAACAACAAAAAAAGCATGTCAGTGCGCTGTTTTGAGAGAGCCTGGCCCCAGCTGGAATGCTGCAGCCAACACGGGCCAGCAGCAAGTGGGCAGTGGGAGCCGGGCAAGGCTGCAGCTCACCAGGCGTGGTGTGCAGTGGGAACCTAGGGAGATGTGACGTGAGAGAGACAAACATGAAGACCAGAGACGTGATCTCACATGGAAGCAAGGGTGCAACACACAGGACTGCAAGCTCATTTCATTCCCTAGCCATTGCTACCTGTTCTGGTGTTAGCTGAGACAAGGATATAGATGTGGTTTGGTGCATTGGTTCAGTGTATTTTGAATCTGTATTTGCTTACCCTTGTGTCTCATTCAGGATTGAAGATGGTAGTATTTAAATGCTCAGCACAAAGAGCAGCCAATAAAAAAACTGTCGTGAGGTAGTACTAGTAGACACTTGTTTGAAGCAAAGTCTAAGCATATTTGCTCCATAACTAATTTTTAAAAAATATTTATTAGAAAAATAGAGAAAACACTAAAAGTAGCTAATTTTCAAATTGGATCAGTTTTGTTTCCAACTTACAAGATTACAAAAAGTTCATACCAAGTTGTTTATTATTATTACTTGCAATATCAAATCCATTTTAAATGATAAATGCCATTGATATTTCAATGTGCTGTGTAAAGGTAGGAGCAATCCTGTGACTACATTAAAATTTCAGGGACTTTTCTTCTGCAGTGTTTAATACTCAGAACACAGTCGCAGAAGAGCAAGAAGAAGAAGAAGGGTACGACCCTGACCACATACTGCACAGTCTCACTTGATGGTTCATCCAACAGGTGAGATCTGACAAAGCCTGTACAGCCCTGGGAGTTCAGGCTTCCCAGTCCTCAGTATTTCTCACTACCAAGTTTCAATGGCTCCTCTCTTGGTGGTCCAGAGTTCTTCTGAACTTGTGTTGGCCACTGAAATGCCCAGAGTACTTGAATGTTTGTAGGACTTCATTCTGAGTCCTGGATTTTGCTGAGGGAGTTAACCAGGAAAAAGTTAAACATGATGACGCCAAAGTCCATTTGTGGATCTGGGCCTATACTCATGTGCTTACATTCAAGCCAGCTCAAAGCCTCTCAGAATTAGAGGCAAAAGTTCATTTTGTGTAGCCATGACAGGCTACTTCCTTTCATATACAGTACAACTGACTGAAGATTATACATATACATATACAGTACAACTGACTGAAGGCTTGCTTCTAAAGGCCATTTCAAAATGTGGTAACATGAAAGGCACATTTCCCCTCTGAACTACAGCAACAGCTTGACATTGGGAGGTCATAACTGGCCAAGTGTTAATTACAGACTCCGTCAGTTTTGCAATCATTGAGAGCAGGCCACCTGCCTAGACTTTTTTTTCCTCTCTCCTTTTGCTCATCTATGGAAGAACAACACCAGCTTAACAATTTAGCCATATTCAGGGAAAACTGCTGTTTTTAAAAGATATGTGTACTATGTCATGGTTTATCTTATTTGGAATGTGCTGGTTGAATATTTTCTAGCCTCATTGATTTAGTACCCTTGAATTTTCCAGTCACTGCAGCTACTATTTCAATCCATACTCCATTATCCATTCAGAATATCATCTTTGCCTCTGTCATTTCATGACAAAGCTGAAGGAGCTCTCAGAAGTCCACCTGCGACAGGAGGCAAATATTCAGTGATTATCTGGCAGCAGGAGGGTGGTGCTTCCCGTATGGTACAACTGACAACTTAGACCAAGAGAAGCTGGGAGGCAGTTTAGGAGAATCATCGTTGATGAAATATAGCTGTCAGGGTGACCGGGGCTTTTGATTTTTTTACCATTATACTGTCTGCCTTTGACTTGCTGAGGATCTGATGCATTTGAATTACAAGTTCCTGTGGCAGCTCACGTGTTGCGGGATAGAGTGGCCCAGAGCTGGTGCTCAACACGCATAGTTTCAGAGTTTGACTGAGAGCACAGCTGGAGGTGTATCTAGCTGTCTTCTGCTCAGCTAGTGAGATCTTTTACTTGACATATCACCTGCAGTATCTAACGTTACACCACCTTAAATCAAAAATAAGAAAAAGTAATCCAAATCACCACCTTGAATCAAAATGGGAGGAAGCAGTATCTGCCTCACATTAAATGACTTCCAAGAGGGTGGCGGGGATAAGAAGAAATTACAACTGATGCATGCTGTTCCTCTGTATTAATGTGATGTTTGGCAGCACCGCTAAACCAAGCACTCAGAAATTCTGAATCTCATCCAGAATTATTGATATGACCCTGAAAATGACGAGAGTTCAAATAATTAATACAAATTTCTCTTCAGTTGTTTTCCTGGGTTCAAGTCATTACCGTTCGACTCCAGTTCTTCTAGCATGAAGCTTGTAGAAATACAAAAGGCTCCGGGAAAACACCAAGTGCTGCGGGAGCCCGCCGCCGTGCAGGGGATGGCCACGGCGGCCTCGGCAGCGTCTGCCAGCAGCAGCTTTGCCGTCGAAGTATTGATGGTGTGAGAAGAAAACACGGGGACCTGGCAAAGCGCGCTCCGGTGCTGCCGAGGCCCGGTAGCGGCCGCCCCGCCGAGCGGGCCCTGGCCGTCCTGCAAGCCGGGGTGAGGCCACCGCCGGGCCCGCGCCTCGGGCCTCCCTGGCGAAGGGAGCAGCGCCGACCCGGTGAGGGGACATGAGGGCCGCGGGAGGCAAGGAGCGCGGGTAGATGTCGGGGGAAAGAGGGACAGGCGGCGGCCGGGAGCGAGGGAAAGAAGTGGGCAGGAGAGGGCAGGGCAGGGCAGGGCACAGCCCCACCCCGGTCTCCCGCGGGAGCGGCTGGGCGGCCTCCGCTCCTCCGGCAGCACGGGGGAGGACAGCAGCTAGAGGGAGCTCCTCCAGACTGCATCTGCCCGTGCGCCCCGGTTCCTTTCATAGGCTCCCCCGCCCCCTTCCCTCCCTCTTTCCCCCGTGATGGCGGAGGACAGCGAGTCTGCGGCCAGCCAGCAGAGCCTGGAGCTGGATGACCAGGACACCTGCGGCATAGACGGCGACAATGAGGAGGAGGCCGAGCACGCCAAGGGGTAGGGCCGCGCTGCGGGCCGGGCGGGCACAGCTCGGGGAGGCAGCCCCCGTGTCTGCGGCCGCCGCGCAGGGCGGGCCGGGCCGGGCTCCCATCGCCGCCCGGAGAGGGCCCGGGGCGGGCAGTGGAGTGCAAGGGCGTGTGAGCCGCGGTGCTGTCAGCCGCTGCCGGCCTGCCCGACCCGGCCCGGCCCGCTGCTCCTCCGCGGCGCCTGCGCGGGTGCCGGCCGCGGCCGAGGGGCCCCGCCGGCGGCTGCGCCCTCCCCCGGGCCGCCTTCTGCCGCGGGTGGCAGCGTGCGCGGGCGGGCAGGACCCGCCGCCCTGCGGTGCCGCCGGCTCGGCTCCCCTCGCCCCGGCTCCCCTCGCCCTGGCTCCCCTCGTCCCTCCGGGGGCGGCCACTGCCGAAGGGAGAGGCGGGGGCCGCGCCCGCGGTCTGAGGGTTTGGCGCTACCCTGCCGGACACGGGCCTTAAAAGCGGGCATTAAAAGCGAGGGCAGATCCTGTTTTGTTGTCTATGCTGTTTCAGGATTTGGGGGCTTTTCTTGTTTTGTTTTGCTTTGTTTTTTCGCTGTTAGGAAGACACCGTAGTGGGTCACGGTGCTCTGGGGAAGTGTCCCCGTGCTCCCCTGCTTCTTTTGGCGGGTTCCAGCGGAGCCCGTCCCTCCGGTCCCCCCTTACACCCCACACACGCTCCCCACCCGACCCGCGCACCTGTCCGGGCATCATCTGTGTCCGTCTGTCGTGCAGACACTCATCCTCAACGTCACCAATTGTCCAAAAAGGAAATATTACCTCTAAATCCCCACGCTGCAGAGAGCAGAGCGCGTGTTTTACCAAGGCGTGAGCTGGAGCAGACGCTGTTGTTGTGGTTGTAGGTCCTTCTCCACCAGCCTTGCGTCTTAAATCTTCCCACGCTGCAGATCAGGCGCTGTCTCCAGTTGCTGGCGAGCTGACAGGAGAGGCAGCTGCCGTAAAGCCCTCGCACCCGGGCGGCGTTTGGCTTCGTCCTGGCACAAGGTGCCAAGGGTCTGACTTGCTCAGTGGCTGGGGACTCTTGGGGCAGGGAAGTGGGATGAATGTGTTCTAAAAATCGTCTTCATTTAGATTTACTGTTTTTTTGGGGGGGCAGTGTTAGAAAACATGATTGCAGAGAAAATGCTTTGTTGTCACAACTAGGAATGGCTGGAGTAACCTAAAATAGAAATAGGGTAATCTGTACACTCTTACACAAATATCTTCCTCATGAATTTCTCATTCATCTGGTTGAGAGCGTCTCTGTAGGTGATTGATGTTTGAGGATGTACGCTGTTTGTCGTTTCCTCTCTCTTGGATTTGCTTGGCAACAAGCAGCTCTGCATCATAAATGTGGTAAGAGAAATATAAGAGACTTAGGTGACTGAGTTGTCTAAAAGGCAGGAGAGGGGAAAACTTTTGTTCTTGCTGCTCTGTCAGTGAATTCATGGCATGCATGCTAAAACAGTTGTGTCAAAAGTATTTACAGTAATATAAATCCAAGATATTAAAAGAGGACGAAACAGCGTTTACTATCTTGGGGCTTTTGTTATGTGTATTTGCGTAAATATGCCACAGTTGATGATTCCCAAATACTTACAAGTAACACTGCTGAGAGCAGAGAATGTTCATTGGACTTCATAGGAGCCAACCTGACATGGCAGGCAAGATTGTCTGATAGCTGATGCCTGTCTGGAATTCATTTGTATCTACTCCTGCTACAGTTTTCTCTCCTGTTTGGGAGCCTGACCGAGTGGTCACTGCCCTCTGCAACGTAGCCAGGCTGGTGGCCACATGCTCGGGCTGCTGTGGCAGCGTGTGAGAAGCAGCCAGGGCACAAAGAATTGCACTTCGGTGTGTTCTGAATCACTGCTTGCTGCTCTACTCCAACTTGGGTCTTGCTGAGCTCTGACGGACAAGTACTGTGGCTGCGGGCTGTAAACCATTCTCCCCAAAACTGATTTTTGTTGAATATCACAGATGTATTTTAATGAGTATTTCAAAGAAGCTGCTTTATTAATCTTTGAATATTAAAGTGAATGCTTCCAAGTAATATGAAGTTTAATTAAATTAGTGGTAGAGCATTCCAGCAGAAAAAGCCTCTAGGTATTAGTATCGGTTTTTCATCATGTTTCTGATGCATGAAGTCTAATATTGACTTCTGAATTACTTTATTTTCCTATAGTCTTTGAGACTCTTGTTTGCTACTATTTGTCTGCAGGCTGAAGTATTTGAACAAATTCCATCAAATAAAAAGAAAAATCTTACGTTACAGAAAATACAAAGATCTACTCTTCATCTGGGACATTAACCCATGGTAATAGATGCCTAGCTACTCTCTGTTTTCTCCCTACAATGGTATATTAATTTTTGAAGTAGCTTTAAAGTTAGCTTTGAGCTTTTAGATTAGGTTTTATATACCTAAGCAATTTATGAGCAGTCTCAAGTATACTTGAGACTGTGACTGTGTCAAGTGACTTGCTGAATTCTGAATGGTCTCCATTGCTGCCTATCAGTATTTTATGCTATTTTAACCTCACTTTTTTAGAAGTAGGTAGAGTATGTGTTGTGTGTGTTGTGTGACAGTCTCTGGTAGGATTGCTTTGTAAATGAAGTTACTTTCAGGCTGTTTCTTGACATTTGTGAAAACATTTCCGTATAAGCTGACCACAAAAAAACCCGGTTTGTGTATATATTTATGTATAATTTTTATTTTCTTTTTTTATTTCCTGTTTTTATGTGCCTGAGCACTGAATGACTGCAGCAGAAAATACGGTTTTATAGCTCTCGACTGTGCAAATGTCTTTGTCCTCTGCTTCTGCTCCTGTTTTTTAGATGCAGGATTATGTATGTTGTGTGACTCATTGCTGTTCTCCCATTCTGTGTCTGCAGCTTGCTCCTGCTAGATGCATTATGCTGTACTTGTTCTGTTTCATAATAAGGTGCTGTTTACAGAATAGCTTTGTTAGTGTGTATGTAGAAAAAAATTATTTATTGCACCTGAATCCACCCTGCTGAGCCTGGCTTTGTAAGGTCTCTCAGTTCTTTCTAAATAGCTCTTTATGCTCAATGGCAGAAAGGCTTTGGGCACAGGAGGTTTATTATAGTAAACAGACAAGGAAAAATTATGATGTTTAAACAACTCCACCAACCCTCAGAAATTATTTACTTTGAATGTTTTAGTAGTATACCCCTTTGATTATTGTCAAATGGCAACTTCATAATCAGCACTACTTTTAGATTTAAAAAATATCTTTTTAAAGTGCTGGAGGCAGTGCTCTGTTTTAGCAGATGAGATTTACATCCTGGTACAGCCTTACAGACTTGGAGGGGGAGGCAGAAGAAACACATAGAGCTTTGAGGAATAGCTGATGAGTTAGGTTTAAAGGCATTGCTATTAGGTTTTCATGCCTAAAAAACTTTCGTTTTCAAGTACTGAAATTTATGGGAATGAAATCTTTGTCCAGAGAGGTTGTTAGTAGCGGTAGTTTGTTAGTAAGTGGAATTTGGAGGACATAAGCCCTTCTGGTCAGGACCTTCTTATTCTGTGGAAGTGATGGTAGTCTAATACAGCAATGGGAAAGCCCTTTGCATCTGAGCCTCCATTTTCTTTATAAAGAAAGGACAGCTCTACTGTAAATAATACTACTTTGAAATTTTTTTGAGTCTTGCCCATATAAATGAGATCTGATTTTTGTGATCAGAAAGATCTATATAACATCTTCAGAAATGTGATTTTGCAACCTCTCTTATTCACAGATAGGGTAAAAAATACTGTGAAGGCAGAAACCCCACATGGGCCCAGGCCTTTGCAGCTTAAAAATAAACATCTGAAGTAGATGTTTGGTTTTAAATTTGAGAAATTGCTAACTTAAACTTACCATTCAATGTAATTTAAAACAGATTTTGATATTACAAAAAGCTGCTTCTTGTAAAGCAGAATTTAGTGTCCAAAAAGGCAATTAAAATAACATTGACAAATATTCAGTGGGAAAGATAATTTAAAAAAACCCAGGGATCTAAATCAATTTGACCACCTGAGTAGAGTAACTGTCAGGCTTCTCCTGATTCATCCATCTCAGCTTCTCATGATTTTGCTCAGGGCTTCACAAAGTAAGTTTATCTGCCTTTGCCACAGTCCTCCCTTCAGTGGTTGGTTGGTTGGTTTGGTTTTGTTTTATTTTTTAAAAAACAAACCAAAACAACAAACAGAACCACAAACCAACCAACAAACACAAACAAAACCCCCGCAAACAACAAACAAACAAACAAATCCAAAAAACAACACCAAACCAAATGAACAAAAAACGCCAGCACGTGCAGGGAGAAGCAGGAGTCTTTTTTTCACATTTATGCAAAACACCAGATGTGTGTACATAAGTGGAAAGGCATGTGGGTGGGATCAAGGGCTGGCATTTGTATCTTGCAGACAAAATCATGAAACTGTGAGCCCAAGTGACTGCCTCAGCCATATCCACAGCCTGTTTCTGTGGCAAGGTTAAGCCTTTTTGGGGCAGAATGACATCTTTCGACTCTTCTTTTGCCTCAGCGGAATTTTGATTTGCACATCACTTTTGTGCTGGTCTCACTTCTTTCTTATTCATCAGACTGACAAAACCATCACTGCGGATGCAGTTAAAAATACCTTAGACCACGTCTATGCTCAGGTACACCTCAGCCTCTGTGTGTAGGCTCGCCCTTCTGTCAGTGAAGTACTGACAGTAACATGCTCCTGGTGTAAGTGTGTCTGTACCAGACTGACACAGTCAAAATGTTCCCCGAGCCTAACACTGAATATTTTTGTCAGTATAACTGGCTGTGGTCTACATGGTGGCTGGACTGGGCAGATGTGTTCATCTGGTGTGTGAAAAGGTTACGTTTCCTGACCTGACAGCCAGATGTAGCATCAGCCTGAGCTGCATGTCATTGTCCTGCTTCCCACGCGGGACCTGCGCTCTGAGTTGTGTCTCTTCAATGGTAGCGCGGTAGCTCAGCAGAAGAGATTTCACACTTAAAAGGTCAGCTTTCATAGAAGTGGGTATTTCCATCTCCCCTCCTCCCCCCGCCAAAATTCTAAGAGTGAGATACATTTTGTGGTGTCATCATATAGGTGTACCTGACCAGATAAAGGAGAACTCATCTGAAGTCAGCCCACAAGAATGTTTAATTAAGAGGAAAGCTTTACATAGGAGTCTTTGCTTTTAATCTCATTGCCTTTGCATATCCTTTATGCGGTCACGTTCAGTGTCATTACCACAAGTTGAGCAACAAAGTTCCTCCCTTCCCAGCTATTCTCTCCCACTTTTTAGAGCCTTTTGGCATTTTCCAGGGTGGAGTATGAGAAGGACAAAAAATCCTGAGATGTTTTGGTTTTGCTTTTGCCCTAATTTGCTTGGTATCTCTGGTTGTAACTTGTGTTGGACAAACCTGTTTACTCAGTAGAAGTTTCTGCGTGCTGCTTGCTGCCAAACCTCAGGGTTGCAGGCATGCCTGAAGAGTGGATCTCTCTTTAAACCTCTTTTACATTCTGCAGACTGTAACAGTGAAAAAAGACTTGATCCAAGCAGGAGACTGTGCATAAATAACTGCTCTGAATGATCCCTGGATAACCTGTCAGACAAATATAGCAATATTTATTTTGCAAGAGGCAATGCAAAAACTCTAAACCTGAAGGTCATGAGCTCTGAGGACTGGGATTTCAGAAGATTTTAAAAAATAAGTAGTTTTAAACACAGCAATTTAGTCCTCTCCTTCCTCTTTCTGAGCTAAAAAGAATAAGCATTTTTCTATGAGAAAGGCCTTGAGCTGGTCAAAGAACAGACCAAGATTATCCTGGTAGAAGTACAGTTTACCTAGGTTAACATTAGCAAAGCTTGGGAAAGTTACTCTTTCTCCATAGCTGCCAAACTTTTTTTTTTTTAGTACAGTGATTCATTATTTCACCAAACTAAATAAAACATTGACCCTCAGGTAATCCCAGTGAGCAGAATTCCCTGGTGGGTGGTGTGACGGGGCCAGGTCCTGTGAAAGGCAAGAAGAGCAGAGCTGCACCGCTGCGGCTCGGGGGTGGCGTGGGGCTCACGGCCGGTGGAACGTGGCTGCTCCAGGATGGTGTTTGCTGAAACTCCTCATAGACCCGTGTTCAACACAAGAGCCCTTGGGAGTCAGCTCAAGGACACTGTGGCATCATTTGTGTGCTGTGTGTGAGAGGTCAGAGGAAAAGGCAAAAGTTCACGGACAGTTCAAGAAGTAGAAGAGTACCTCATTAAATTAATCCTAGCAAAGGTGAAGTCACTTCCCCTGGTGCTTTTATTTCAGTTTTGCCATAGGTGGTAAAAAGTCTTAGGTCTTGTACACCTTTTTTTTTTTTCACTCTCACATATTTATGACCTGTTGCCAGGCCTCTGAGTCTGTTCTGTGTTTAGCTTCTGTGAAAAATGTCAGCTTGGTATACAGGCCTTCAAATAGATTTAAATTTGATTATTTTAAATTGAGGGTGTAGAAATTGTTAGCAGAACTGTCTCGGTGGTCAGGCAGTGTCTTCATTCTGCAAAAGAAACTGTTGTCCTTTGAGTAGCTCCTTGGTCCCATCCCAGAGGGTCCTGCATTTATAACTTTCTTCTCTCTTTATGGGAGCAGAACTTAACCCAGTGTTACTGTGAATGTTAAGGACTTCTGAGGGCTGATGTTTCACTGCAGGCTGTTCTAGAGAACAGTAATGGTCCCACAAAAATATGTGTTAGTTGAGTTGCCTGTTTGATAAATGGCAGGCTTTTGGCTTCCTGGTTGGACATTTGAGTGTTTTCTTGCCAACTTCAGCTCTGGCATGGGTGGTATAGATGCTAGGGCTGGACATCGTAATCCTGAAAGTGAGTGTGTTACAATGAATAACATGGCCCTTGCAAACCTTAATAACTTCACACATTCTTCTCAGTTCTCCTTCTTTGGGTTTGCCAGTATCATATCTGTTTTTTTTTTTCCCCCTCCAGAATTAAAATAAACAATTGTTTGTTGCACTGACTCTTTTTGAGTAAAAAACACCGAAGCCCCCGAAACCCCAGTGTCTGTCTTGAGCTCCATTATGTACAGTGTAGTTTTGCTGGGAGATTAACCTCTTCAGGAGGATTCATTGTTAACTGACTCATTGCCTCCTTATTTGCCTTCCGTCTGAGAGCTGCCAACACCTCCCACACTTGCAAATTCTAATCTAATCTTGATTCTATATCTTGATTATCTGTCAAATTAGAATCTCCTTGAAGAAGAAAGGAGTGGTATTATCAATAGTCAAAATATGTCAGAATCTGCCAGTGCAATGTATGCTTTGTTGGTTTTGCTTTATTTTTATTTTTAATAAATTTGACCCCATCCTACTTACTGTTTTAAAGAACAAATATTTGATTCATTTTGTGTTGTTTCTTACTGAGATTTCAGCAAGACTTCCATCACTACTTAGGTTAGAAACAAAACTCCCTGAAAACAGAATATTTTTGTTTGGATTCTTCAAAAATTCAGATGCCCCTGGTGGTTGAGGGTGAAGGGAAAATATATTGGGCCACTAGTAGTTACTGAATTTCCAAGGAGGTTACTTTCCCCAGTTCCTGCACTTTCCTGAGTTCCTCTCAGCTGTTGAATTTGGTTGTTTGATGTGTGTGCCAGGTAATAGCCTGGAGAAGAGCACTGGCTGTTATATAGTGTCACAATTTGACAACGCTGTGTGGAAATGCCTGGTTGTGCAGGGGTCTGAGTATAAAACAAATTGGAAAGCACTTGCAAGAAGTTTTTCATCAGTTCTCTCAGTTCCCCTCTTCCTTTTCCAGCCTTTTATTCACATTCGAACTGCTGTTAGATTTTCATATTAAAATGCTTTTTTTTTTTTTTTTATTTTAAGCTTGGTGGTATTGATTTTTCTTACTGCACGTTCTCTGAATCTCTGGCAGAAGTCCTGGAGGGGATTTGGGAGCGAAGAAGAAGAAAAAGAAGCAGAAGAGAAAAAAGGAGAAACCAAATTCTGGAGGCACCAAATCAGATTCTGCATCTGACTCCCAGGAGATTAAAATTCAGCAGCCTTCAAAAGTGAGAGCCTGGTTCTTTTTTTAATTCGTGGTTGATTTCTGATTTAATTTTGTATGTTGGTAGTTCTATGTTAACGTGTCAGAATTAAGCAAATGGTTACTGCCCTGAATAGAGACAGAAGCAAAGTGAGACCTTGTGTTTGCAGACTGTATGAAGTTATCTGGAGCGTTGTCACCACCACGGTGGTGCGCTGTGAGAAAAGCAGAGGAGGAGGTGTTTTGTCTTTCTTTTCCAGCAGTTAGGACTCAGGTTAGTGAGATCTTCTTTGCAGGGAATCTTAATCTGCAGTGGTAATGCTTTTAAATAGATGTTATGTTTGATGGATTGCCTGTAGTTTAACCACCATTGAACTTGGCTTAGTGCAGTTTCAGTATCTTGCACAGCACAGTGCTGTCTCCTGTCGAGCATCAGCAGTAGGAGGGAAGGTGTTCCTGCTATGCTAACCAGAGTCACTTTTGGGCAAACAAGCAGCATGTCATTTTACATAAAAGGCGGTAATCTCTAGCTTGGAGGTACAGACTAAAGAAATTTACTGCCACCTGAAAGGCCTCTGCTATGTCTAAGAGTGCAAAGTTACATGACAGGATGTACAATCTTTGTGGGCTTTGTGATAAAATAGCATTGTCTATGTGCTTTTGACTACCGTGTTCTAAATGAACAATGAATAAGATGGCATGTTGGCTTTTTAATCTACAGCTTTTTTCTCAAGAGAAATCTGAGCCTGAGAAGTGAAGTTTATAACATGATTATAAGAAAGTTTATGGACCATTGAGCATGTTGAGGTAGTTATATTTGCTTTATCAGAGTAATGTGAAGAAGGTTACACCGTTATTCTAGTAGTACTATTCATCCTTTAAGATTTGTGAAGTACATTGGGGTTACCAACTTATTTTAGGGAAAAAGTTGTGTTCTGGTTTGTTAACATACTGATAGGTTTCATGTTGTCCCTCTAGATCTTCTCTGCATTACCCTCATTGCTTTGAATGAGCACATTTGGCACACAGGACACTTGAAAATATGTAGAGAGATCTCACGTACTTTCTGATCTCGCCATATGTTTTGATACTGTGTTTCTATAAAGCACATGGCATGAATTACTAATGCAAGAAGACTGTTTGCAAGCGATAACCAACTAACTTCAAATTCTTTTACAATTGGAGTAAGGTCAGTTTTAATATTAACATAAAGACATAGTTTATTGCTGCAGTATCCTGGAAGTTCCTTGGTTCCCTGTTGACCAAACCTATTGTTCCATATGTTGCCTCTAATTGCATTAAAAGAAAGATGCTTCACTTGTTTTGTTTTCATGTGCAAGATTTTAGTTCTGAGCACTTTGCAATCTTGCACACCATTTCTCTGGTGTGGTGTGTTTTACAGATGTGGAAGCCTATCCTTGTTCAAAATTGTGTACTCAGAGTGACACTCTGTGATTATTTTATTGTCACAAGTGGTTTGGCCAGTTTGTTAGCGATGATCCAAAACTTTCACTTTTATTGCTATAAAAGAAAAGGCTTTATTTAAGTCTTTCTCTCAAACTCTAGGCAGTTAAAGCGTTTTACTGTTCTTATATGGCTTCTACTTTTCTCTAGTTGCAAATGCATCAGTGTTGGCTGGGTTTTTTTCACGCATTTTTCTGTCTTGGACAACTTTCCCATTCTAAATTTTTTGAAGGCATCTTAGACTGCTGATCTGGATCAGTGTGGAGAAGTATTATTTATTTTCTCTGCTACCCAAGTGATATTTAGATTTTGTATTCCTTGTGCTATGTGAAATGTATCACAGCAAGAGGCTTTTAGCATTTGCTTGCTCTTGTTTGAAAAGAGGATTACAAAATATTTCAGAGGAAAGTTACATTGTATACCTTACCTATAAGAGAATATATACAGGATAATCAGGTAATACTCAGTGGGGCTTCTGAACTCATTGAAAATGATTTTGAAAAAAGATTTTGTGGTTGGGTGAGTTTGTAAACAGCTGTACCGGTCTGGGGAAGAGAAAAACAGAACAGTGAGTCTGCTTGTCTTCTCCCTCTCTTATTTATGATATTGGACTTTTTGAAAAGTAGCATGACTGTAACCATAGCAGTAAATTCTTGTTAGCATTATATGCTTACAGTGACCTTTAGGACACTGCCCATCTGAGAAGACTTTGATCTCTCCCCATTACAAGTCCCACTGGTGTAGACTGACCACACTGACACAGATGAAGCTTGCCTGGTCTGCAATATTATCAGTTATTATTGTTGTCACCAATGGCCTGCACAGCATAGTCACAGAATGACTTCAATTGGAAGGGACCTTTGGAGGCTTTTTTGACCAACCTCCTGCTTAGAACAGATTCAACTCAATCAGGGTTCCTAGGCCTAGGTCAGGTTCTTTGGTCTCCAAGGATGGAGAGTCCACAGCCTCTGTGGGCGACCTCTTCCAGTGTTTGACTGCACCTTTGGTAAAAAAAAATAGTAGTTCCTTATATTTGAATGTACTTTGCCGGTTTGCAACTCATGGCCATTGTTTCTTGTCCTGTCATTGTGCTCAGGTTCCTTTATGTCCTCCCATTAGGCAGCAATAAGATTTCTCCTGCTCCTTTAACCTTATCTTCTTAAGGCTGGAGAAACCAAGATCTCTTATCTTCTCCTTGTATGTGCTTCAATTCCCCAGTCATCTTCATGGCCTTCCATTGATCTTGCACCAGTGTGTCAATGTTTTCTTTGTAATGGGGAAACCAAAACTGTGAGGTGTGATCTCAAGGGTGCCAAACAAAGGGCAAGACTTGCTGGCCAGTCTTACTGGTAGAACCCAGTGTGCAGCTGTCCTTTGCCAGCCAGCAAACTGCTGGCTCATGTTCAGGTCTGCCAACCAGGACCTCCAGGTTCTTTTCTGCAAAGCTTACAGCTTACAAAGCTTTCTGGCTTCCTGGCCACTCCATGCTGCCCTCTGCCATTGCCTGGGCTTTTTCTGTCCCAGATGCAGGACTTTGCATTTGCCTTTATCACACTTCATGAAGTATCTGTTTCCAGCCTGTCAGAGTAGCTTTGAATAGCAGCTCTGTGTTCTAGCATATCAAACTTTCTTCCCAACTAGGTATCATCTATGAACTTGTAGAGAAAGCACTCTTTGTCACATCCAGATAATTAAACAATATTGGCCCCAAAGTTCTCAAAATCCTCCCCCTTGCCTTCTTGAAGATGGCTGTGACATTTCCCTTTTTCTAGTCATAAGAAACCTCCACCAATTGCTGTAACCTTTTAAATCTGATCGATGCTAGTTGCAGTAACATCGGCCAGCTCCCTCAGCACCCTCAGATGCAGCCGGTCTGGTCTTAGGGACCTGTGCATGATGGGTTTGCTCAGTGGTCCCTGACTCTCTTTCCTGCTGTGGGTCATGGGAATCCCACAGTCTCTGTTACAAGGCTCAGGGACACTGAAGGTTTGAGTTCAGATCTTGTCACCAAAACCGAGGGCACAAAAAAGCATTGCCTACCGTTGCCTTGTTGTACAACGGTGCCCGTCTTGTGCTGTGAGGAGATATTTCCCCCAACTGAAATTAAACAAAATCATTCTTCTTTCAATTCATGTGAAGTTCTGTGTGGGTTTTTCTTGCTTTCCATTAAAGGAAACCAGAAAGAGTTAAAAGTAAACTTAGCTAGGTAGATCTCCGAATATGTTGAACGGAGAGGAGATTACTCCTGATGTCCCTGGCCATGTTGTGTTTAGTATCGGGACATGAACTTTGTACTTCACATATGCTAGTAAGACCTTTTCAGAATGTAATTTATATCTATATATATATTATTTTTTTTCCGTTTTCTTCTTCTTAATGTAGAAAAAAACCATTAGAGACTTAAAATAAACATGCAAAATAAATTACAGCATGTCAGTTTTTATGTATGATTTCATAATCTTCTGATTTCAGAATTTATCTAGTGGCATTAGAAGTGTTTGTATCGGGCCACTGTGTAATAGGAAAGTTGATTTTTATTTGAGAAAAGTAACTTATGTCACTGTAATCTGGATCTAGAAAGTGGGTAGGTTTTTTATGCTGCAATAGTGTTGCTCTAACGTTTGTAAATATGTTAATTCACAGCTACTCAGATGACAGGTGTTTAAAGCATGCTCACAGGTAAAGTTTGCAATAGCTACACTGATGAAAGAAATTGCCTAATGTTTAGGCAGTACAAGTTTTAATTATAAATAGAAAATGATTACCTGCTTGAACGACAGGCAGGGAGTCTTACTCCTTTTGTGGCTGAGGATACTAGAGGCAGATGCCCATCCAAATGAACCTTTGCATCATTATTACATGTAAATTAGTGTTCTTTTCAACACATGCATCCTGGAAAGAAGGTGAAATAGGAAAATAGTGATCTATTGGTACTCAGTAAAAAAATTCTGGTTTGAAACCTCTGTACAGAGTTGCCTAAAATTTTCCAGTCCATTGAGACTATTCCTTCCAACCCAAAATTTATTGCCCTGCAGTCTGGGAAAACCTGAGCACAAGCATGCTGCTGGGAGGAGGCCTCCGAACAGGACTTACTGCTGGGGAAATTACAAAACAAAACACATAAGTAGATTAAAAAAAGAGAGAAAAAATCCCTTTAGATTTAGAAGTCTGTTACCGTTATTCCTCTATACTTTCCTGTGTACGTAAAATTCTCATTCCAGTTGCACTTACTCAGAGTGATCAAAAATGAGGGTTTAAGAGCTCAGTTTAGAAATGCTTAGCCTTAGGTTTTATGCTTTTCAAATAACTTTTCACAGTATCACAGTATGTTTGGGATTGGAAGGGACCTCAAAAGATCATCTAGTCCAATCCTCCTGCTGGAGCAGGAATGCCTAGGTGAGGTCGCACAGGAACATGTCCAGGCGGGTTTTGAATGTCTCCAGAGAAGGAGACTCCACAACCTCCCTGGGCAGCCTGTTCCAGTGCTCTGTCACCCTTACTGAGAAGAAGTTTTTTCTCAAATTTAAGTGGAACCTCTTGTGTTCCAGCTTGATCCCATTACCCCTTGTCCTATCATTGTTTGCCACCGAGAAGAGCCTGGCTCCATCCTCGTGGCACTCACCCTTTATATATTTATAAACATTAATAAGGTCCCCCCTTAGTCTCCTCTTCTCCAAACTAAAGAGACCCAGCTCCCTCAGCCTTTCTTCATAAGGGAGGTGCTCCACTCCCTTAATCATCTTTGTTGCCCTACGCTGGACCCTCTCCAGCAGTTTCCTGTCCTTCTTGAACTGAGGGGCCCAGAACTGGACACAATATTCCAGATGGGGTCTCACCAGGGCAGAGTAGAGGGGAAGGAGGACCTCTCTTGACCTACTAACCACCCCCCTTCTAATACACCCCAGGATGCCATTGGCCTTCCTGGTCACAAGGGCACAGTGCTGGCTCATGGTCATCCTGTTGTCCACCAGGACCCCCAGGTCCCTTTCCCCTACACTACTCTCTCATATGTAATTTCCCAACCTATACTGGAACCTTTTCTGTAGAGATTTTTCAACTTTTAGTGGAAAGTTGGATTATTTTGTCAGTCTGCTTTTATCAGTTAAAATTATCTTAGTTGTGAGTGTTGGCACTGTTGGAATTAGTAGCAAGATGGTTAACTCCTACATATGATACAATGCGGTAAGGTTCCTACTATAATTATTGCAGGCTAGTAGAAAGCAGATACAATATAACTAAGGTTAAAAAAGTGGATACTTGTTGCAATACAGTGTACCTGAAATACTCAACCGTAGTGAATTTAAATATTATTTTATATTTTATGTGTAAAGTACAACTTCAAACATCTCTGTGTGTACCAAGAGTATCTTTAGATTTTTAGATAGCCATGCTGATCTGCTTTTTGCTGTTTTATTGGTTTTTACTGGAGAGGGGGCAGGGCTTTTTATTACAATACTGATATCCTGCCTTAGTGCTGCAGTATTTGTATGAAGAACACTGGAGTTTCATGGATAAATGCAAGTGCTACTCAAAACTATTAAGTATTTTGTGAAGCTGCTTGTCTGTTTCCCACCTGTCTTTCCACCCTCCTGCCTCCCAAGGTGATACCTAAACTTACCATGTTAAGAAAAGTACATGAAAGAATATGTAACAGTACAATAAATGGACACGTTTTTTACAACTTGTTCAAGGTAAACATACTTAATAAGCTTCCTCTTCCATTTATCTCTGTGTGCAGAATCCAGCCATTCCAATGCAGAAGCTTCAAGATATCCAGAGAGCAATGGAGCTGCTATCTGCATGCCAAGGCCCAGCAAAGAATATTGATGAGGCTACCAAACGTAAATACCAGTTTTGGGATACGCAACCTGTACCTAAACTTAGTAAGTTTAACTGGACCTGGGCATAAGGTCTGTCTTACTGACCACTAAAAGAATGTGTGCTAGCTGTGTGGCATGATCTCTAAAACAGGTATGAAGTTGGACTGTGTGTGGTAGAGATCCTTGATCTTTTGTGTAGTTTATATAGAATTCTTGCTGTTCCGTAGGAAAGTGCTTGCAACCCCTCCAAATGATATGCAACAAAATATGGTGTTAATAAATCTCATTCTGATGTTCTCAATAAAAATGGAAAATGCTATTGAAATAGCATTCCTTTGTATATTTTAGGTCTTAGCTCTTGAACAATAGCACATGGAACTCTTTTCTGCGTCAGGAAAAATAAGAACTCAAAGTGGTGGCAAAGAGTAAACTTCGATATTATGTATTTATTGCTTCCCCCCTTTTAATTTCAATAGATAGATTTGCTATCACAGAGGTAATGGCTCTCCTGCTGTAGGTTCCACTATTTTCATGCAGCTGTAAGCAGATAATGGCATTTCTCTCATGCATAAACACTTTTACTGCTGTGTGTTCACCTGCTTCCTCCACAATGAACACTACCTTGAGGACATGCTTTCTCAGAGTCCGTTTTTGTTCTTGGTACCAAATAAGATGGTGAGGTGACTCCTCCTTGCCTTTGAATTTGCAAGGAATTTGGCAGATAACTTTTTATACTGATCTGATCCCTGATAACATGGTTGGAAAATCTTAGTTTTTCCTGGAGAAGATAGTTGCTGACTCTTTTGCTTTTTATGAGTTGCTTTCTGCACCTTCTTAATCTCCCTTCATTGCCTTCAAGTTAAGCAGTTGTAGCTCTTCAAGTACCAACAAAACTTGGGAACCCCACAAGTAAAGCAATCTCAGCACAATTGTTGTCAGAGTTCTGTTCTGCAGGTTTCTCTCTGTGGCATTAGAGACCGGTGTAGAGTAAGTGGAAATAAGGTAAAGTCTAAAGCACAGGAGCATCCTGCTCCTCTCTCCACAGGGCAGCATTTCACATTAATCCATTTCTGTAGCTTAATCCACAGTGATGTAATTTCTCCCCGACTTCCTTGCATACAGAAGTCCAGAGCAGATCCTCCCCTGGATGCAATATTTTCTACTGGATTGAACTGACCTGTCCTGGCTCTTCTCTGTACGAACTCCAGCCAGATACCTCTGTAAAGTAACGATAGTAATTGTCACAGTAATCCTGCCTTGGTAGAGGAAGAGCCTATCTTGCAGTTTTAACTGCAGCTAGCAATCAAAACCACAATGGCTGCTTGCTCACTGCCCCCCACCCCCAAGTAGGGGAGAGAATCAAAGGGGAAGGGAGAAACTCATGGGCTGAGATAAAAACAGTTTAATAAGACAACAAAATAATAATAATATACTACTACTACTAATATAAAATAAAATAAATGATACAGCCAGTCCTGGAGAGGAGAGGAGAGCGCTCTGGTCCCATGCAGCTGATCCCAGCGAGAGAGCAAAGAAGCAAAAGGCTGAAATGCCCAAAGGCCAACTTTGGGCAAGCAAAACAGCAAAAGACTGAATGAACAGAACACCCAAACAGAACTGAACCAGAACAGAACAGAACTCCTCAGCCAGAAAAGCCAGCTCCAGTTTTACACTGAGCGTGGTGCTAATGGTAGGGAGTATTTCATTGATCAACCTGGATGTCAGTCAATCTAGGTACTGTCCTGCTTGCTCTCCCTCCCAGCTGCTTTGCTTTGCACCTGCAGCTGGAGACTTGAGAAAAGACCTTAGTTTCCTTGACAACAGCTAAGATATCAGTACGTTCTTACATTCTCTTCATACCAATTAAAAAACACAGCTACCCACTGAAAGGAAAACATTAACTCAATCTGAGAGAAAAACAATGTTATCTTGTTATTCTTATGCTAAATGCAAAACAAAGACTGTGCTAGCTACAAAAAAAGGAAAGTTTCTTACTGCACAAATAAAATTAACTCAATTTCAGTCAAACCAGCACAGCCTAGCCAAAATAAGTTGATGTGTAAATCGAAAAATACTCTGGCCATAACAAAGCTGTTTCAGAGCTAGTTCAGTTGTCTGTGCAGCCATTCCAGGAGTTCAGGTTAATCAATATATCTTACAGCACTTCTATAGAGAGGGGAGTCTGTCACTTGCCAGCCTAAAATAACAAGTACATTGGCTCTAAAAATGATTTGTGTTGTTCAGTAGAAATATATGTTGTTGAATTTGGCCAGCAAGAGGTTTTGTTCTACATTGTTTATGAATTGCTTCTTGATCCTGTTGAAATTTTTTTTTTTTTTTTACTAAGCTTTTCCTTTATCTGCTGAGTGAACATATTTGGAAGTCTTCACTATTTGATATGCTGGATATTTTTAGATGGAAAAAAAATAGTCTGTTGATTCAAGAAATAGCTGTAGGGATCTTTGCATTAAATTAGCTTCAGAATCCTTCTGCCTTCTAGTTATGATTGTTAGCAATAGATCCTTTAGTTAGGCCAAGTCGGCCGTGTAGCTGCGGTAACATTTAGGCTGTTGATAGTTTCTAGAGTTTGTGTAAAGATGCTGGTAAGTATGATCTTCCAAACTGGACAGCAGGCCATAACTATTTGTCAGGATTGTGTGTCATTTGGGAAAAGTTTATACTACGAATGGACATTTGGCAGGTGCTGCTTCATAGAAGAGGAACAACTTCTGTTTATAGCTCTATACTGAGGGACCAGAGCTGTCAAGCCAGGGAAGAGCTGAAAGCATGCTTTCATGTAGGATTTTTAGAACCAAGTTTCACATTTCACCAGCATCCCTTAAATGCCCTGGCTTTGCAGTGCCACTGAGTAATCCCGGTGAGTTCAGGTCTGTGCAAGTCGGTGGTAGGATCCGAGCCATAGCTTGTTAGCTGTCAGTACAGCGTGTTTCTCAGGATGAGGCCATGGTCTCGTGGCTGGCTAGATGCTATGCATGTGCTGATAAACTGCTGTCCTGTGTTACAAAACATTTTATATCAATTGAGGTAGAGTATTTTTGTGCATATCTATAGATATTCTGATGAGGTGGTCATTAGTCTGAATGCCATCTGTGAGAATGAGAAGTAATATGAACTAATAATACTGATATTTTTTTCACCATTTTTAAAAGCTTCGTGTTCCTGTGACATAATGATGAGAAAATAGATGATGTGAGTTAAATGCAGTTTTGAGAACTACCAGGAAAGCTAGCAATGTAACTGTTCTTTTTTATTGTTGTTCTTTTTCTTTCTTTCTCCTCCTTCAAAAGATGAAGTTATAACTTCACATGGTGCAATTGAACCAGATAAGGACAATGTCCGCCTAGAGCCATATTCTTTGCCACAGGGTTTTATGTGGGACACGTTGGATCTTAGCAATGCTGAAGTTGTAAGTAAAACAATTTTTAGATGTACCTAAAATCGCTGAAGTTAATTCTGATTGATGTGCGTTGATAAATCTTTGGATTATTTTGTGTGTGTTTTCAGCTGAAGGAATTATACACATTGTTAAATGAGAATTACGTAGAAGATGATGATAATATGTTTAGGTTTGATTATTCACCTGAATTCCTTCTGTGGTGAGTAGCAAGTTCCACATTCTGCTCTGGCTGGAGTGCGAAGAAAGGTGTTTTTGTTACATCTTCTTAGGCAGTAATTTGTAATTATTTCTGTCATCAATTCTAGGGCGCTACGTCCTCCAGGCTGGTTACCCCAGTGGCACTGTGGGGTTAGAGTGTCTTCAAACAAAAAACTGGTAGGATTCATAAGTGCCATCCCTGCAAATATTCGTATTTATGACAGGTAAAATGCATCATTACTTTTGCATTTGTAAAAGAATTAACACCATGAAACAAATCTTAAACCGGTATCCATTGCCATAGGGAATTTAAAAAGAGAGGAGGCTCACTGATCATAAAGACAGGAATCCTTTGTATGTAGCAGAGACTTTTTTTTTCCTCCTTTACCCCGCTACCATTGCAAAAGTTTATGAGCTCCTTACAGTGAGACCAGTAATACGTATCTAAGCATTTTTCTGATTGATGGATGATACAGATAATGACATGGACTTTTCTGACCCTAGTGAGAATTATTTAAAGGACAGTCAGTCAGCTGGACTTCCTTGGCTGGGTCTTCCTACACTGGCAATTGTAAAGTATTACAACACCATGTAGCATGTGCTTGGATGCCATTCTGCTTTTTATAGTAGGGTAATTGTTTAAGTCTTGATAGAGCTCTGAAAAAGGAGCGTTGCGAACACCTTAGACACAGCTTGCAAATTGCACAATTTGCCATTGCAGTTGCAGTATCATAGATTAGTATTTGTTGCAGATCTACTTTGTCACAAGCCAGTTTATTGTTACCTTAGTTTTTTCTGTCACAACATGGAAGACTATAATTATGCAAATGAAAATATGTAATGTGCAACTCTCTTTAACTTTTCCACTGTTTAATGTCCTTTTAGTGTGAAGAAAATGGTAGAAATCAATTTTCTGTGTGTCCATAAGAAACTGAGATCTAAACGAGTAGCACCTGTACTGATTCGGGAAATAACCAGAAGAGTAAACCTGGAAGGAATTTTTCAGGCGGTTTACACTGCTGGAGTGGTACTCCCCAAACCTGTGGCCACTTGCAGGTAACCTAGGTGATGTTTATAATAATATCATTTACTGTGGGAGTCATTTTAAAGAACATTTTATGTAATTGGCTAGAAACAATAAAAGCAGAAAATGCAAAGAAAGTAAATGTTGTGGCCTTGACTAATCGAAAGGCCTGAGTGTTTGTCAGGGTGGGGGGGGGGTTCTTCTTCCCACCTCCCCTTTCCCCACCCCCCCCCTTTTTTTTTCTTTTTTTTTTTTTCCTTCTTTTTTTCCTCTTTCTTTCCCTTCCCTCCCAATGCCTTGGATAAAACAGCTTCCCAGATTAAAATCTAATTTTTGGTTTGTTTATCGTACCTCAAATAGACTAATAGAGGTTTCTCTCAACCTTCTGGTGGAAGCCATGCTAGCATTGACAGAACTATATACCTGTGAGTTTTAATTGGTCTGTTTCCCTCCTGGGACACTTCCTGTTGACTTGCTTGCTTGCCAAAGGCAGCAGAGCATTTCTGGGAATTGTACAATTTGCTTTTTTGAAATACTTTCATCTTTCCTGGAGAAAGGAGGACTTCACCAGCATTTGATAAAGATCGGAAAACTATCACGTAAGAAGAGTTGTATGTAATCGAGTACTATCTTGTTTCCTTGGAATTGATTTTATTTCTACTGGGAAAAGTTCAGTTTCAGCAGTATTAGTTCAGGTGTCTATCCTTCTGGAGGACAGGGTAATATTTTATTTGAAATTGTGTTTGTACCTATCAACACCAAAGATCCTGTGTGTCTCTGAAAGGAAGGATGGAAAAAACGGACATCCTGTGTCAGGGTAACCAGGGATGTTCTGTTGCACAATGATCTCCTCGGAAGAGGAGATCTCCTTCAACAAACTACTTAGACATGAGCAGAGGGTCCTGTCTGTACAAGAAAATAAATGTTACCATGTAAGTATGGTGAGATTGTCCAGGGTATGGCAAGTACTAAATTGTTTAGCCCTGTGATTACTCGTTTTGTCATAAAAAGCCTTTGCTTAGATTCAACATACGGTGGTAGCAGACCTGTTCAAAAGCTATTGCTTGAATATAGCTTTATCTTTTGTTGCTCAAGCCTTTCACAGACACAGTACAAGCTTGCTTCGGAACAAATCTGGAGAGGAGACGGAACAATGCAAGAAAGTAGGGAAATGGAAGCAAGTAAAGCTGACGCTTAAAATAATCTCATTGTTAATTCTATTTCCAGGTATTGGCATCGATCACTGAATCCCAGAAAATTGGTGGAGGTGAAATTTTCACATTTGAGTAGAAATATGACTCTACAAAGAACAATGAAGCTCTACCGACTTCCTGATGTAAGCAGCATGATTTCTAGAGAATCCCCACCGTTGTTATGAGGCCCAAAATAACCTTCCATCTGTCTCTGCCAGCACAGGCTTTTGTATGGAAAGGCAGTGCATGCAGGACATTAAAGAAAATCTCTGGTTGATGAAAAAGACCTTAAGGGCTATTATAAACAGAAGAGACTATTGCTGGAAATGTAGATCTGTATATGGAGAAAATAGAAATGTTGATCTAAAAGCCCTAAACAAACAAAAAGAAACCTTGACTGCATAAACATGTGGGATTGAGTTGAAGATGCATAAGACTATTCTCGGTATGATTAATCTGATAAAAGATTACTGGAACAGGAAATTAACATTTCATGTCTTAAAATTCTTAGGGAAGTCCATCAGAAGGTTGGCTGAGCACAGTGAGATTGTTGATTCCACTCTAATTCACAGCTTTTTTCTGTTCTGTCAGAGAATGTTGTTCTGCAAGGAGCAGGCTCAGCAAAAGCCACCTCTGTGTTGTGTACTGTTTATTTGCATGGTCTGGCAAAAAAAAAAAAAAGTGTTCTGGCATATCTAGGTTAGTTAAAAATATTTTTTCTCATGTTTGCAGCTAATAGTTAGGCTGGCAAAAAGCCCTAGGATGCATTTCCATGATAGGGCAAGTCACTGTAAGTAGCCTGAGATGTACTATTAAAAGATATCATTGCTGTAATTAATAGCTTGTAAAAGCTCCCTTTCTATTTAGATGGACTGCAGAATATCCTTTACCTGTACCATATCGGTAAACCCTTTTCTATTCAAACAAAACTTCCCTTTTAGTTAGGAAAAAAACCCCACTTTTTTCCTCACTCATAGTACTTTGTAATGATTTATCTGACTTTGGAGAATAGTGTCTGTTGGTTATATTTAGCTTGATGCTGCAGGGTCTGTTCCTGCTTAGATATTTGAGTAATACACTATGCGCTCCTCACTACAGAGCACAGGCTGCTGTCAGTGGGACCAGGTTCCTGGGCTGCCCGCGCGCTGCCCCTGCCTGCACGTGCAGGTTCTCCTTTGCGGACAGGGCAGCGTTTTCAGAGCTTAGGCATTAATAACCAAATTAATTAGGTTTTAATCTTGGAGAGCTAAATATAGCTCTCATCAAATCTTGAAATAATTTTTTAATAGTCTAAAAAAGTGCAGTAGACAATTTCAAATATAGGTTTTGGTGGCAGCTCTGGTACTGTTTCTCATGGAAACAATACAGGAAAATAATAGTTTAAACAGTAAGGATCTTACAGTATAAAAAGCATAACTACAGAGAATCATTACAAACAACAGCAGTTGTACTGTGATCATCTTGCTTTATCATAAACCCCAGATTTCAACAGAAAAATAACTTACGGAAAACAAAGCACACACCATATCTCATTCATAAAATATAGCAAAGGCAAACATGCCATACAGAGACATGCAAATAGAAAACAGGTGCTTTGAAAATAGCTTTCAGAACTAAGTGATATAGGAGTCCATATGCCTCAGGTGTTCATTTATTTTTAGATTGGACTTGGTAACCTCTCCCTTGGAAAATAAAGGTTTAGTCTTTGTGCTAATGTTTTCTCTTTAGATCTTGTGCTTTGCTTCTTTTTTTGAGTTTTTTTTTTTTTTTCCTAAGGAAGGATTTAGGTGCTGTTGAGGATCATTACCCTCAGTTTCAGGGTCTTATCGTGAACTTTACTGCCACACAAATGGGTTCCTTCCAGCCGCTCTGTCCTGTCCCACAGCACCAAACACTGTTTCTTGCATTCTAACCTCTTTTCTTAGAGTCCTTGGCATATCATTGCCATTGGCAGCTCATCTCCCTTTAAGAGGAATTAATCATTCCTAATCACTTGTACAGTCCTCACACATCCTCACTGAAGACTGTGTGCATACACCTATAGATAGAAAAAATAAGTTTTTTTCTAATTGTTCAATCTCTTGAGCAAGGAGCTTTCTGAAAGAGGTAAATTTGGCTGTGTTTAGAATAAGGACAGAGCTAGTTTATCTCTGTATGTCTTTTCCTGACTGAGATCCTGAGCCAGGATACTCACATGGATTTGTGCCCAGTGCAGCTTGATGTGTGTGGTAGAGAAACAAATTTTAGCCCAGTTCTGTACACTTTCCCTCACTTCTGGGGCTGCAAATAATCATTTACTGGTGGCCATTCTGAGCGTTGCTGGGGCATAAAACTGCTTTTCCTCCCATCCTGCTCCAGTGTACGCCTGTAGAAGAGGGATGAAGGCTCAGAGGGAGCTGAAATTAACCTTTTATATTGTAGTTCATAAGGAGGTTATGAATGAAATACAGCATCGTGTTGACAAGTCAGGTGAATACCCTTATGGATTCACAGCATTTAAAAATCTAGACTATGTGTTATTGTGGAGGCAAACTGCAATCCTAAGCTGCTCACAAAAGCAGGAAGGCCAAAATGAAACACACAGGCCAGAGCTGTGGCAAAACGTGCCTTGATTTTTGATCTGGCTGCATAGTATGTGAATAAAAACCTCCCCCAGGTATTTATTCCTTTTGAGCAGAGCATAATCAGCTACACTAATTTCAGGCTTCCAGTAATCAAGTCTTTACCTGGCTGCTCCTGCAATTGACTTTGCGATGATTAATGTGGTACATGCCCAAGTGTGTAGCTCAGGCAGAGGATGCAGGATAAATGAGCTCTGAAGAGAACAAGCCTTATCCTCCCTAAAAGGAAATATTCAGGAAAGCTAACAAAAGCTGGGGAGAAATCTTTAACCATCTTTGCTTGTTTAATCATTAATTGCATAGTACTGGAGAGCAATTTTTTTCCTCTTCTGGTGTTTAAAGTCAAATAAATAACTTTATTTGTTAAACTACTGTAGCTTTTTAATTTCAGGAAGCTGTAAGTTACGAGAACCCTTCTTGTTAACAGAACAGCAGTGGTGCCTGTTTAGAAAGTTCATTTAGAAAGGGAGTTTGCAAGTGTTAAGAATGGGTGGATTTTTTTCTGTAAAATAATTTGTAATTAAACTTTATCAGCTGACTTTGGTTTATAGCTTGACTGTAACTTTCATAAGTTTGAATCACCAGTGTTCTTGTCTTCAGATTAACTTCTGATATGCAAGTTGCTTTATGTTTTGTTTCAGTGTCTGGGCCCCAGGTAGTTTAGAAGGAAATAGGAAATCAAAACTGACCTAAAAAAAAAAAAAAGCCAAAATATGTGGAGTCTGGGCTGTTGGCAATAGTATCTCTTTCTCTGGAGAAATTAAGTTGTTTCAGTAATGAAATATAAAGATTAAAGTGCCCCAGACTGTCTCAATAATTAGAATAGAGGGAATTCTGATTGAAAGCCGTTTGTAAAATAGCATAATGAATTAGGTGGCTGGGGTAAAGTAGGCTAATAATGAATGCATTATAGCAAGTGGAGTGACTCTGCAACCTATTTTCAGCCTTTGCTGTGTATGCAGTTTTCCTTTCAGCATCTTAACATTTATTTTTCTTTTGTTACAAGGCCACAAAGACTTCGGGTTTGAGACCAATGGAACAAAAAGATACTAAAGCAGTACAAGAATTAATCAATACTTACTTGAAACAGTTTAATCTTGCTCCAGTGATGGATGAAGAAGAGGTAGCCCACTGGTTCCTGCCTCGGGATCATATTATTGACACTTTTGTAGTAGAGGTAACACACTCTAACTACTTCTATGAATGTATATGTGAATGCCACTTACAAAAGTTAATATCAGCATCAAGTTTTTGAAATGCGGACAGTATGAAAAAGTTGTGCTGTAGGTAGAATTTGATATCATTATTCCAAGCTTTGTTCTTTGTATTGCATTCTGTAAAGGAGAATGTTTGGTTATGATAAATTGCAGTGCTCTTGTAACAAGTTATTTTAAAGAAGAATTTTGAAATCTCAGAATATCACCATCTTGGAAATATTACAGCAAAGGACCTTACATATTTAAAAACAACCCTTCCACCTGTATTATTCCATTTTTTTCCGTAGATATATGACATCATCATAAGCAGTTCAAATTTCCTTCTCCAGAAAAAAAGGAAAAATGATACAAGACTGAGATAAAGATTTGGTCTGAATTCAGTATCATTCTCAGGTGTCTAACTGCCATACACCAGTTCATAATCATTTATTTTTAAAACCAATTTTAGGGGCAACTGCTGGAGGAATTATGTTTTTGAAAATGGTCGGCACTAACATCCTTAAACCTACCAGCTTCTCCCAGAAGCTACAGGTTGTGAAGCTCAGTGTTCCCTCACTGCAGCCTGAATTTGTGCAGGAGTCTCAGCTGAATGTAGAAACTTACTGTTGCTGGAGATAAGAGCTCCTGCTCATCAGTTGTCATTGTCCAGGTTTAGCTTTCTGCTTACTTTGCAGGGGGTCTGGTGCTCATTGGACTCTTCCACGGTCTAGTTTAATTTATTCGTCCTCCTTCTTTCTCCACCTCCTCTTCTCTCCCCACCCCCTCCTTGAGTTGGTTTTTGGCTTTGTTGTTAAGTTGAAGCCTACGGAAGAGTCCACAAGCACCAGGAGCAGTGTGAGGGACAGGACAATTTCATTTTGACAGTGCCATTTCAACTGAGCAGTGCAGTCTTCACTTGCTTGCTTTACACTGTCTCTTGAACTAGTTTTTCACCATACAAAATGTAGATTTGTTAGTGCTTAAAATATTTTTAAGACCTTCATGACCTAGAGAAGGTAGTGTCAGATTTAAGTCATCTTTGAATGTGCAGAGCTAAAACCTTAAAATACTCTGTATAGTTCCTGAATTAATATTTTCATTGTCCTTACTGAATTCAGTGAGTGACTTAATAACTTTTCTGTTACTTGTTAGTTTATCTCTACTAGAGAATCTGTACCTGCTCTAAGACAATAGCTTTTTTGCCTGTGATGGGTTCAACTCTTTTACTTTTTACTGTATAAGTACTATCAATGTAAGGATCCACAAGAGGTCCTTCATTGAGCTCAGAATAGTGGGTATGCGTCACTAAGAATAAAGCAAACAAGCAAAACCAGCCATTTGTGTGTCTCCTTTGCCTTATCTTCTCAGAGATACCAGGAGACCCCATTGGAATAAGAGCAGTGAAAGTCTGGGTGTTTTTTTTTTTTTTTTTTGTTCTCAACATGTCAGTCATAACCCATTTATTAATTATTTCCTATTTCCCACTAATCTACACTCTTGAAGATGGTTGAACTTCATGAGGTTTGTGAAACATTAAGAAAGTTTATGTAGGATACTTCTAGATTTCTGTTTAAGTACCTTTTTGATAACTACTGGTCTTATTAGAATTTCAATGTGATTTAGCACTGTTGTCTAGCCAATGGATTGTGCTTATTGATTAATAATCACTAGAGCTGCTTTAAATATGTTTTGTATACAAGCACAGCATTTTTTTTTTTCTGCTTTTAGAAAGCTGAGAAAATTATTACTCAGTGTGAACGTCAGTTTAAAAAAATCTTTAAAAAATAAGTTTAGTTGGTAAAAAAAAAAAAATCCATACTTATTTTGAAAGTGTGCTTTGTTAGCTTTGTTCTTAGCAGGCTAAGCTTGGGAAACAACCCGAAATGCTTTGGCAATTTGTTGTCAAAATGTTATTGGCGTAATAGACTAGAAAAACCGAAATGTTTGTTACCTTTTCTGAAGTGACGCTTCAGTCTCGCTTTGATGTAGAGATACATCCTTGGCAAGACTTCAGTTCCTTCAAATCTTAGCCAAGATTGCCTATTATACAATCATAGTTACGGTGTGCAAAACTGTGCCACATTTATTACATACTGTTTGTAGAACTGATGTGTTAGCCTAAGCAATAACTGAGTGGTTACTTCTTACTGTTTTTTGTTTGTTTGTTTTTGGTAGGGCTCAAACGGTATTTTAACAGACTTCCTGAGTTTCTACACATTACCTTCAACGGTGATGCACCATCCTGTTCATAAAAGCCTCAAAGCTGCCTATTCCTTTTACAATATTCATACAGAGACCCCCCTCTTGGACTTAATGAATGATGCACTCATTATAGCTAAATTGGTAAGTTGTGTTTTTTTCTGCTTCTTTCACAAAAGTATTCTTAGGAGTGGTGGTGCGGTAAGAAACTGGCAGCAATTTATCTATGCCATTGCATTCTGTTTTATGTTACTGTCTACAGCACAGAGTGCAGCTGAGACACATGCAATATATATTTTAAAATATAAAACACTGTGCTTGTTTTTCTTTTTTACTTTGAGTGATGCTAGAGAATGACAAGTGCATGAAGATCAAGTGTTTGCAGTAGCTTGAGCTGTGTAAACATCCAAGAGCACGTTGATAACCATAATCACTAACTACCAGAAGGATGGAAAGTATCACTAAAATAGTTTCCCTTGGAAATTAGTTAATAGGTTCTATTAAATACATTATTTTGCTTGTTTAAACTATTTTTTATTTCTAGAAAATTGAAAAGTTTATTTATGCCAGTTTTATGATTTTATCTTGTTACTAATTGCTGCCTGTAAAGCTCTGTAGAGGATGTAATTTTGTAGCTTTTAAGCACGTCTTCATGTGTGGAATTACACTGATACATGATTTAGCTGAATGGAAGAGATTATAAATGCAGTTTCTAAACATAAGAATTGTAAGGGTTTAGTGCTGTCTGATGAAAAACTAACGCTCAGCCCTTAATCATCAGAGTTTCATGGGAGTGCAGTTGCAGACACCGATGGCAGCGTAGCCCGTGGTTACTGAGCTGTGCAGGTGATGCACATCCCAGCACTCTGAATGAATTCTCAGAGACCTACTTAACCCTGGCAATTCACAGCACTGCACAGGCTTCATGCAGTCCGTGGTATTGATCCTAGCAAGCATTCCCAGCACGCTGCCGAGCACAGCCGTGCTTTCTGCTCCCCACACGTGAAGCTTGCTGCTCCCAGCTGAAGCGTTGCTGCTGCGCTGTTGTGCTGTGGCACCGCCAGATGAGTGCTCGGTGCGAGCCCACGCGAGCCGTGCTCCAGCCAAGCGTGCTCAGAGCGCCTGTGCTGCAGGTGGCACAGGGAGCTCCGTCTTGGTCCTGTACGAAGGCAGCGATGGTTGGCAGAGGCTGTATCAGTTCAGACCTCAGGCTGCAGGAAAGCAGCCATGTGGTCTTCAGCTTGTCTGTCGCAGCCATGTTCGTGCAGCGCTGCAGCTGAGCGGTGTCTGTGATCTGAGGCCTGTTGAGCTATAAGCAGTATTGAGTTTAACTGTTTGGCAAGGAAAATTCCTGGATAGTCATGGGGAATACAGAACCCCATTATTCAAGCTCCAGAATAATACCAAAGGAACAGAGACAGACTTTGAAAGGTGTTGAGACACAGGAAGGTGGCTAGTGTAATTTTCAGAAGTGGCTAGAAATACTAGTACTAGTTATTCTAAAAAGTCTGAAAAAGTTGATCTCCATTCGAAGTGTGGCATAGGGAGCTGAGTGGCTGGCCATGCACCAGGCCATGGATGGAACGGGTGAAGAAGCACTGATGTGGTACAGCTGCAGGGCTTTGCACCTTCCCCTGCCTAGATTCCTTTCTAAATGTGACATGAGATTCCTTTATTTTAAATGGATCGTGATATGGTTAGAATAATGGGGTTTAGACACTTTTGGAATTCCAAAGTACCTGCTGGGCCTGCCTGCATCATTAGATGCCTGATTACATTTGCAGGTCTGGCACTTGGACTTCTACATGAGGAGAGGTGAGGCAAGGGAAATGAAAAATGCACTCCTCTTCACAGCTTTTTGTTTACAAATGCACTCAGTCTGGCTGGGATGGAGTTAACTTTCTTCCTAGCAGCCCATATGGTGCTGTGCTTTCTGTTTGTGACTAAAACAGCGCTGATAACACACCAGTGTTTTGGCTGCTGCTGAACGGTGCAGCACAGCCTCAAGGCTTTTGCTGTCACCCCCAGTGAGGAGGCTGGGGAGGGGACACCCCCAGGACAACTGACTCCAAATGCCCAGAGGGATATTCCACACCATGTGATACTGTGCTCCATAATAAAGGCCGGAGGAAAGGAGGGGTGGGGAGGCTCATGGTTATGGCATTTCTCTTCCCAAATAACCATTGCATGTGCTGAGACCCTGCTTCCCAGGAAGTGACTTGTCATCTGCCTGCTGATGGGAAGTCGTGAATTAATTCCTCTTTTTGCTTTGCTTGTGCATGCAGCTTTTGCTTTCTCTGTTAAACTGTCATTACTCTGATTCACAAGTCATCTTACCCTCTTTCTGCTTTCTCCCCATCCTGTGAGAGGGGAGCAAATGAAAGGCTGGGCGCGTGTGTGGCTCTTGGCGGGGGACAACCCACCACAGTCCTTTCTTTACTTTTACTCCCAAAGAATGTATTTTGGAGGTACAAATTCAACCCAGCAAGTTGCATTCAGGGTTTGCGCATCAGTTTAACGTTGATTTTTATATTCATATTACACTATATAAAATTAGCTTAGAACTAAATCTAGTAAAATCTTGGCAATTGTAAGAAAAAATGCCTGACCTCCAAAGGAAACCCCAAAATGTGGAGTTATGCTCTTGAGTTCCATGTATTCTGCATGGAAAGAGTAGCATAATCCCCCTAAAACCCTGTGTGTTTTGTTGTTGAAGCTGACACTAGGTGTCTAGATCTGGAACAGGAGGGAGCTCACAAGTTCATTTCTGAGTCTGCTCTAATGTCCTGGCACAGCTATGGAGCAAGGATCTTTGAACAGGAACTTGTTCATACCTCTCAGAAGATATTAACCTGAACCTAATCTGCTGATGTTTAGATACTGAATTAAAACTACATGCGTAGACTTCATCATTTATTTGGTGTGCTTAATTGCAGAGCTTCATTAGTGTGTCTATATTCTCCCCCGCTTCCCTTCCTGCCTTCTGAGATTTCTGTTATTACCTCTTACTAACTTGGAATATTTCATAATTTACTTCTTCAGATGCCAAGTGTCAAATCCTTGCCACCTTATTTGTCTTGTTTCTGCATGTTTTTCACAGCACATTTAACTTAGCATAGCCTCATCTGCACATAGATGTGTAAGGTAGTGGGGAACCTTGCTAAACTCACTGTCCATGCTTTGACTTTCCATCAGTTTAGAACTATTTTTAAAAGAGCTTAAAGTACTCTTCTTCTCCAACCCCTTTTTTTCTTAATATGGGGTGCTTATTTAAAAGAAAAAAAATACATCTAGTTTTTATACTGAGTAAAGAATGTTCTTTACCATCTTGTGCTTAAGTAACTGAGCATTATTGTTTTGTAACTTATTTTTATCTTAGAGTATAGAAAGTCCTGCTGGCAAACTGCCTTTGTGCTGTTAAGACTCTGGGAACTTAGGTCAGACTCCCTTGCACTTAATTGCAAGTAAATTGATTTCTATATCTGGAACTCCAAGCAAATTCAGCTGTTCATACCTGATGATTGTCACTGTTATAGTGTTTGTTGAGTTCTCAGTGAGTTAGGATTGAGTATGTTTATGTTGCTACATAAAACCCTGAGACTAATTTGGCTGTGTGGTGGTTCTGAGTGGTGAATTTGGGAGGCTGGTGGAAAGAGGAGACGTTAGAGGGTGCAAGAGTAGGGGAGGGAGAGTAACGTGAAAGGCTGGAGTTCTAAAGGCAATGGCATTTCAGAAAAGGACCAAATCATAAAAATACAATGTTTATCATTAACAGAATGAGAAATGGCTGAAAACTACCGTAAGTTGTATCTATATGGTTTTTGCTGGAATAGGTCATGTGTGTCAAAACAATGTGTGTGACTAAAAAAATGCATATCTGTAAGGATAAAATAGGGGATAATGCTTTAGGGACTCCTCAGACATTTATCCCTGAAAGTGGCTTTAAAATTCCTATCCTTTTGGAGTTAATCTTCAAGTAAATTTCTGCCTTATACTTCACTTTTTATGGGGAAAATTTGTGTGTGTACCTAATTAATTTATTCCCAAGTCTTTTTTTTTCCATTTAATTAGCCTAGTCTCTTGGATATTGTTATGCCACTGTGTAAAGTATCATTTGTGCATCATTTGAAATTTTGAAAAGTAAAATTAAAAAAAAATGTTTTGCTATTGCCAGAAAGGATTTGATGTGTTCAATGCACTAGACTTAATGGAAAACAAAACATTCCTGGAAAAACTCAAGTTTGGGATTGGAGATGGAAATTTGCAGTATTATTTGTACAACTGGAGATGTCCTGGCATGGAATCCGAAAAGGTAAGGGAGAATAACAGAATTCAGAAGCTTCTTTAGGTATAATGGTGCATTAATCTACACTGGCCAAAATGAGTGAAAGTTTTAAAGTAACTTTTTTAATTGGTCATATTTAAGATCCATAACTGAGGTGCAGAAAACTAACGATGTTTAGATTTATTGCCATACTTGAACTAAACTACTGTATTTCTCTTTTTCCTTTAGGTTGGTCTTGTATTACAATGAGGACACTTACGTTTCTAGAACTCTGAGGTCATTGTTGAGTTAATTTGATCTCCATAACTCTTGGATTGGTATTTTCAAGAGGAACAAAAGCACAACATCAGTGATACTGAAATAGTCCATTAAACCTGAACAATGAAGACATCCATCTGTGACCAAATTTATGCATTTTCAGATAGATCAGAAGGTCCATGAAACTCTTTTATTGCCCATGAAAAGAATAAAAGCACATTCATTTAAGTTTCAAAGCTTAGCTTGCACCTTGATGAGAAGAAGGTATTTTTTCCACTCTGTAGAAAAAGACTGTTTTGTACAAACTGAACTTCAGTGGTGGATTAGGGTACAAAAATATTTGCTATTATGTGGATGAACTGCTGCATTTCTATTTATTAAGTGGTGGTGTATGTTTGTCAGTGTAACAGAATGAAGGATACAAACTTGGGTATCTTTGCTTATTTACTTAACATGGAGATCATCATTTGGGGGCAAATAATGAAGTATGATACGTTTGTAGCTCTATGAAAGTCCTGGATGTTTTTGTAACTGGAGCAGTATGACAATGTACTGGTTTAACTAGTGCATTTGTTTCTCCAAAAGCAACGCTGCCAAATCAATAAAAATACAGATTTGTACTTTGATCTTCAATAGATCAGTGGATTGATTTAACAGTATCGCACTGTTCAGTGCAGGTGTTAACTATGTTGCTGGATTGATAATACATTACTGTACTTAATTTACAGTTGTGGCACAAAACCTTAGTTTTTCCTCAGTAGAATAACATCAGCCTGTGTGTAAAACTAAGAATTTTAGTAGTGCTTTCAGGATATTTATAGTTTGAATGTTTTCAATGCTTCTGCAAAATTGCACATATTCCTTTGTCTACTATGATTTCCTATGAACTCTGTAATTCTAATGAAAAGTATCTTGTGTAAATACGTATTCATAAATTGTTCCTGGTAGTGTTTTTATCCTGACTTTGGAACAAGAAGTTTTGCTATAGATGTGGCTGGTGAGCAGAAGGGAAATGCTCTACCCTCAGTCCTCGGAAGTCTCTGTGCTGCGCTTCCGGAATTGCAGGAGGGCTCATCTTTGGTGGTGGGGGACCTGGTTTAATTCCCTCATGAATGCTCGGCAACCAGAGCGGCTTCTGAAGCACTTTACATGCAGCCCAGCGTGGCGTCATTGCTAGGTAAGATGGCTCACAGATGCTACAGTAACGTGAGCACCCAGAAAATCTGCGGTAAGAAACTGTTCTAGCTGAAAGTAAGTGCCAAATTGTGGTAGTGAAGCCTCTGTGCTGTGAGCATCTTTTGAATGTGACTTGAATATCTCATGAAATGCAAATGTCTACACTTTCCTTTTAAACATGCCTGTAATTCTGACAGCAGATTTCGCTGAAAGTTGATTTCTGTACTTGAAAACATCAATTTAGACAAAGAGAATTTTGTCTCTTCTTCATAACTGCTAGCCCTACCCATCTCCTTACAGTGGTGGGGTTTTTCTTTACTCCTTCTCCTTTTCCAGTGTGTGAATCGTTTGTGGTTTGGTTGCTTTTTCTTGTTGAATTGTGGTCAGAGGATTCTGCCCTAGAGACAGTGATAAAGACTTTCCCTTATTGCATTATGGATCTGTGATTAAAGCATCTGACCCCCTTCAATCAAAGGAAGGGATTGAACTTGGCTTGTCTGACCCCTGGGTGTGCACCAGCTCAGGACCTCATGCATTTAAAGGGGCTTCAAAGGAGGTCTTTCAGATGTCTAGTGATGCAGTTGGGCTTTACGACTTTGGCCACTCTGGTACCTGACTGCTAGTAGCAGCCATAAGAGATGGTGCAGAGGGAGCCGTGCCCTTCACCTCAAGTGCTTTGCTGAAGTATCACAGCATCAAAAGGGTGTGAATCTTGAAGGTGTCTCAGCCTGCAGCCATGTGATACAGCAGTTACTCAGGAGGTGGAAATTGTGGCAACTCACTCTCATTTCCTAACCAGGTACTTAACTAACAGTTATCCGGGTGGGTGCCACTGCCAGCAGCTCAATAGCAGAGGCTGTTCTGTTCTTTCCCAAGTTGAACGTGTCTGTGCGTTAGTCTTGCCATGGACAGCCACCAGGTAAGACTCCTCAAAACCTGACGGATGGTTTCACAAAGACTGGCACACTGAGGGCTCGCTCCACCGCCTGTCCCACCACTCTTCTGAACAATCTCATTCCTTTCCCAGAGTAACGTCTATCTGCAGAGGGCATGCAAATCCCTTAAGAAACCTATGGACCTGGGCAGGCAGCAAAACGCTTGAAAGATGATTGCTGCGCTTATGTGCTTTACCAAAACTAATCCTCATGCTCCATTTAAAGGCTGATATAAATGTTACTGTTAGCCAGCATGGGAATTAAATACAGTAGTGCTAGCATGACTTCAAAATTTTAGCCATCCAAAAAGCCAAAACAAAGGGCATGGAGGAAGGACTACAAAGCAAGGCAAAAAAACCCCAACCAGTCCACCCCTTACCTCTTGCCACCCTCAGCCACGGAAGGCAAACATTTTGGCAGGAAATGTCTTAGTTTTGTTTAAACTTCAGGGAGCATCATGACTACAGAATCACTGCTACTGCCTCCCTTTGCAGTTAGTATCATGAACTGAAGTCACTTCTAAATAAATCCAAAATACAGATTAGCTATCTGATGGCACTGGAAATCTGGATTAGTAAATCTCTGAAAACTACAATTCCAACTCAAGTTTTCTGCTTTCTCCTACAGTACTGTACTGACTTTGCTTAAAACATAGTGCCAAGTGAAGTCCTAGGCTGTTGATTTTGATTGTCTGAATTGCCGCGCTGTTCTCTTTCCTTCCTACAGCACCACTGGTTCATTAGGAAACTTCACAGTCCTCGGCAAAACTGAACTAAAAAAATTACGTGGTATGTTTTAAGTCTTGCAGTGGTTATAGCTGTCGTCTACTTTATATACATTAGAATATGACTTGTCTCAACTTTCTGGGAAATGATTTTAGATTCCATTTAGAAATCAAACGGAGTTTAGGTTAGTTTGTATTTTCTCACAGGATGCGTGTTAAGAGTTTGCATAAGGAAGTCTTTTTTTTCAAAATAGAACAATAGTAATTTGGTTTTGTTCTGTATTTGAAAATAAAAGCTTTTCCTTCAGCATATCAGACACCACCAGGTGTTAGATGGAACCCAAGTCTCCATACATTCTTGACCAAAGCGAGTTTATTGTTCAGCAGAGCAAGGTATGAAAGTTCAAAAGCGAAGTCTGTCTGTGCTCTTACAGCTGTTTACTTGGAACAACCATTGAACCAGCTTTAAAAGAGTTATACCAGCATGGAGCTTTGTTTAAATAAACTTTCACTTTTGGTATTGATTTGTTTGAATAATTATACTTAAATCTGTTTTGCTGGAAGCATGTTCTTCTGTGTAAAAATACAAAGTTCATTGAATGCTTTGCATTAATTCCAAAGATGTACTTATGTCTTAAATTACTTTGGGATATTCATTACCGATTTTAACTCTGTGATCTCCTGCTGCAAATGAAATATTTACCCCCAGCTAAAGATTCACACCCAAGTTCAAGCAATATTCTTTATTGAAGCAGGAAATACCTCAACTGAATGCAACATAAAGTTCACCTTGTATTCAAGTGCTTTACACTGCAAAGCCTAACAAAATAATTCAGTTAAAGCTGTACTCTACACTGCATTAAAAAACGAGTTAAACATGAAGAACCAAACTGAAATCAGTTATGCTGAAAAAGCTTTTTTTTTTTTGCGAGGTGGTTTCTTTATCTTATTTGGATTTGGAACAAGCTTCTTGATTTTCAAAGGCTGCAAAATTACATTGGAAAGATCAAGCTGATTGCTTTCCATACGCTTGCGCTTCTGACTTGTGAGCTCATCCCCCGGCGTCTCTGCAAGCTGCTCAGGGTCAGGAACATCCGAAGACTCCGCCTGTGCCAGAGCCACAGATTCTGCAGTTCTGTACTGAAACCACGGCACCTCCAGAGCTGGTATCTTTGGAATTATTGCTTCTATTGCTTCAGTAAATTTATCAGACTGCTTTTTAAAGCCTAGTGCTAAAATGGATGTTAAGCCTAAAAGTGGTGCAACTGTTTCACTGAGACGGGGAACCTGGCCCGCTGGTGTGGCTCGACTTGCACTCAGCTGAATAAGATGCGACGTGATCATGGCAGGTTTTGCAGACTTGCACACCAGCAAGAGAAGAAGTTCATTTTTTTCCAATGCTTTTGTAACTTCATTAACTCCAATAGCAAGCTGTCTTCTGATAGTTATGTCCGTCCATCCTGGGTTTTGTTGATGGCCTTCTGTTTCCTCTTCTTTAGGGAGTTCATCGGTGCTAGCATCGCACTGTCTTTCCATTTGTTTTTTTGTAAGGGAACGCTTTTTCTTTCTTGGAGTCTCAATCTTTTTAAGTCCAATATGTTTAATCCTTTCTTCTAAGGTCTGCAGTATAAAATGCATATCTTCCCCATCTATGGTTTTCCATTGAAAAACAAAGGGGTTATCTAGACATGTTTTTACAGTGGTTTTCTTTGCTTTACGAAGTGTTGTCATCCCTGGCTGAACTACAGCCATCCTGAGGTGGTTTTGTGTTTTGCCACCCTAGCTGTGAAAGGAAGAAAGATGTGAAGTAAGCATTAGTTCAAATACTGTACTGTTTGCTGTGGACTTCATTGCCAGAAGCTTCTCTTGAGAAGGCAGAAGAGAAACATCACATCTCAAAGTGATACTGACCCCCCTCAAGATGAGCTCAGTGCTAATCCTGAGTGTCCCACAAGGCACAGATTGTCCAAAGCAGCTGCACAGCAAGACAGCACCAGTGACAAGAGATCCCTCTGAAGCTGGATGAGAACAGCCACAGGTACTGCAGATTTTTTTAGAAAAAGGACAAAACACTCCACAAACACACAGAAACCTTAAATTGAAGGAACTCTCGGTTTTCACTGATGTGCAGCTGCATTTTAGAAGTATGAAAAATAAAATGCCGACTCACAACAGGAAACAAGCTCTAAGTTCCTGAGTTTATTTAGCATTTTTTTTAACTTTAATTTGCCTTTTCATTCTTTAATCCATATTTTGTGTTTGTCTGCATTTAGAAGGTATGATAGAAACCTACAGAGACTCTTTATTTGTGCTTTTGGTGAAGGAAGGCAATCCTCTGCAGGCCTCCAGAAAGTTCAGAAGGGGCCTTTTACTCTTGTGCCACCTTGATCATGCCTTTGGGGATGAGAAAAATGAAACAGGAGCAGAGAAAGGAAAACTGCTGTAGCTCTGATTGATCTAGTACAGAGTAACAGCGAACACATGAAGACAGGCCTGCTACAGGCCCTGGTAACTCTCCGAGTCCTCATGCTGCTGCTTGGGTTATTATTCACCATCTCTTTGCTAAACTGGTAATGTCTTCACTCTTGCACAGCCAAGCAGGATTTACATGCACTTCTTGAGTGGCAGCCTTCACATGGTCACACAATAACTTTTTGCTAGTCATCAGTTATCTGTGTACTGCTAATAAGCTACATTGATATTAAAAAAAAAAAAAAAAAGACAGACCCCCATCTTCACTGAAATTTCCCCAACAGTATGTACTGCTATAAAGCAACACCCTTCTGGAGGGATTTTCCCTCATTAAACCCTCGTCAGTGAGCCAGTAAGGGGAAATACATGGAAAAGAGTTCCATCAGCACAATGCATACTGTGAAGCTGTTGTCCGCCATGAGTCAAAAACACAGATGTAGTTTTCAGAGAAACAGTAAAACTGAGTAAGTAAGTATTTCAAAATACAACAAAACACCGTGTCCCTGTCCCGGGACTCTCAGCAGAACCTATGAAACGCCCTGCAGGGCCATCCAGGCCACGGCCCGTCCAGCCCAGTGACCACCTCCAACTCTGGGAATGGAGAAGCTGTCCGGGGAGGCCAGGGCCACCCCACCACTTTCTGCCCCCACTCCCATGCGCCCCAACGGCCGCAGCAGCGATGGAACATCTGCCAACTTGTTTTATCCGTCCTTTACAGTTACCTCATCCCTTTGGTTACCATCACAGTGGAAACAACTAAAGAATGGAAATGGCCACTAGAAACCTTACATGGAAACTTACAACAGGTTTTAAAAATAAAATTAAAAGTTTAGGTTATTGTGGCAGATACACTTCCCCCCCCCCAAAAAAGCACCAGAAATCCCAGGCCCATGGACCACTATGGTCACATACATGTCCCTTGGTCAACCGTCTCTGCTGAGAGAAGTTTCTGGATCACTACCATAAATGACCACAGCTCAGATTCAGCTGGGGTGTAGATGGAGCCTGCTGGAGACCCTCTGTGAGCTGGTCTTCCTTGGAGCATCAGGACTGCCGTGGAAGACACCATTTAATAAAAGTTCCTTGAGGCTCGAGACACCTTGTGTTATTGGTAAGTGATCATCTGGGTACCCCTGAGGGTCCTCGCTTTGTGTGAGTGGGAAAACATGCATTTTGAACCATCCTTCCAGAGCTTTGGGATCCCTTCAGGCTGAACTGGCCAGGTGGTAACTGAACTCCTAACTGGTACCCAAGCCTGTGGTTTATAATGTTGTGAGAGGGCTGAATAATTTTGGATAAACCCTGTTTCTAGGCGGTTCTCTGCTAACCAGTTCTGGTTAGAATCAAGTCTGTCTGGATCTTATCGCCTACCTAAATTGATTCTTGGGTTGTCTCCATGCGTTACCCTTTTTAAAAGCTTTAAATTGGGGGTGGTCTAATGACCTTTCCCAGAGACTACCAGGTAAAGTCAGCAACAGAGATGAGAAAGGAGCAAAACAGGAGAAATATTACAGTTGAAAGATTACTTTTTTGTTGTTTTTTCTTTTCAGAACGGGCACTGCTGAGGAAAACGAACATGCAGGAACAGGAAATAACGAGGCAAAAAAAAATAAACCACCGAGTTTCTCCACCTGGCACCACCGCCAGGACCCCATCGCTCCCAGGGCGGGAACCGGGCCCGCGGTCACCCCGCCGGAACGGCCGTGCGGAGCCCTCCCTGCCCGCCCCCGGCCCGCTGCCGACGGGACACGCGGCTCCGAGCGCGGCTCCGAGCGCGGCTCCGAGCGCGGCTCCGAGCGCGGCTCCGAGCGCGGCTCCGAGCGCGGCTCCGAGCGCGGCTCCGAGCGCGGCTCCGAGCGCGGCTCCGAGCGCGGCTCCGAGCGCGGCTCCGAGCGCGGCTCCGAGCGCGGCTCCGAGCGCGGCTCCGAGCGCGGCTCCGAGCGCGGCTCCTGCAGGACCCGCTGCACACGCACCGCCGGGTCCCTGGGGCTCCACCCGCCTCCCTCGGCACCGCCGCCACGGCCCGGCCTGCAGGAGCCGCCGCGCCCCCGCCTGCCCGCGGAGCAGCGCCGGGCCCCCGCTGCCGCCGCCGCCCGACCGCAGGGCCCGGGCCACAACCGGCCCGCTCGCCCGGCGACAGCGAGCCCTACCTCCGGCACGGCCTGCGCCAGCGCTCCGCTCCCGGAACACGCCGCCGCTCCCGCCATGCCGGCGCCTGCGCAGCCCCGCTCCGCCCCTCCGCGCTGCCCGCGGCACCGCCCCCTCCGGCCGCTCTCACGGGTCCGCCCTCCCGGGACCGTGTGCGGGCCGGGCTGGAGCGGCCATGGAGGGGAGCGGGGGGGCGAAGGCCCTGGGTCAAGCACTGCTCGTCTGGGCTCGGTGGAGCCCCCGGGTCCCGGGCGGTGCGGGGCGGCCAGGCCCGGGAGCCCGCTCGCCGCCTGGGCTGCGTCAGCACCGCGCAGAGGTGCAGCCGTTCCGCCTGGGTAAAGCCGCGTTACGGTGCTGGTGCTGCAAGCCTGCGCTTGGCTGGTCTCCCCGCAGGTTAGCGGTGGCGTTTCCTCATCATTTCTCACCATAAATTGCTTTATAGATACACGTGCTTTGTCCTACATTAATGAAATCATGGCCAAGTCAACAGGCGCTCACAGGGACATTACAGCAAGAGAAGTGTTTCTCACTGCTGTTTAACACGCAACATTGTGTGCATACATCATATTGTGTAACTAGCAATAAGATGATAGGTAAGAACTGGTTACATTCAGTCGGTAAGATGACAGGTAAGGACTGGGTACATTCAGTGTTTCTCACGATGTGCTGTGAGCCGTTAACAAGTCTTTACAGCTACTTTTAGTTTCTACATTCACCTCGGTGCACAACATGGTTGCACGCAGCCCCTGTACCTGAAAGAGCAGAGCTTCCCACCAAAAATAACAGCATTGTTGCTTCAGGGTGTTGGAGTTGAGAGTTGATGCAGTTGTTTTCAAATTTTTTAAGCTCCTTTTATTTAGTGAAATTTACTTGGTTGGTTTTCTTCTGAAGTCCTGGCTTAATTTAACCTGGACTTAAATTGAGGGGAAACACTCTTTTTACATGGGTTTATGGAAGTTAGTGGATTTTAAAATGTGAAAGCATGTAGTATTGTGATTAAACAATGCTCAAGGAATGATAAATATAAAGGTATAGAGGTATGAATATAAATAATTATGAATTGATTAATAGATAAGTAGGGATGATTTTTTTCCTTTAATGGTTAAAGTTGTAGGCTAGTTTATCGATTCATTTAATGGTCTTTTAAATTCTGTATTGAGCACAGCAAATAACAGAATTCTCAAGGTATTTTGTGTGTATAGCTGCTGGTGTGTGGTATTCCCGGGGTGACCTGCATGTTTTCCAGAGCTGCAGCTGGAGGGTGCGAGGTCCCGGGCAGGGCTGGGAACAGCAGCGGTAACTGGGCTGGTTGCAGTTCACATCACTCAGAATAAATCCCTTTCTCAAACAAACGGCTTAGAAGTCTTGCTGTATCTCTGCTTTCAGGCTGGTGGTCTAATCCTTAGGGGTATGGAAACGAGCTCAGGCTTTCTGAAGAAACTAGTGTGGGCTTAATGCCCTCATTGTCCTTTCCCCAGCGTTCGTACCCACCCATTTCTCCCTGTGGGTCCGCGGAGGCACAGCCCCCGTGCCCTGCCTCGGCGGGGCTTTGCGCGGCGGGCGCGCTGAGCTCAGTGGTCCCCAGCCCAGCGCCCCGACCGCAGCGCGGCCCCAGCACCGCACCCGCACCGCAGCAGCACAGCGGCACAAGCACCGGGTCCCCGCAGGAGAAGGAGCGAGGCCGTTCCCTGAGCATCCTCACGGCATCATGGCTCTCCAGGTAAGCAATTCTGCATCTGGTGAGACAGAGACGCGAGGAGAGGAGAAAGAGTGGGCTGCACTGTCCGTCTGTGCAATGCTGTGTTAGAGACAGCTGTGTTTCTTCAGCATAAGGATTATTACTGCAAAATCAAGGTTACCTTGTGGCAAGGGAAATTTGCCTAAGCCTTTGGAAGATAAATAACGCCTTACTTTTTGCAAGTGGAAGGTGAGAGAAGTGCTGCATATTTTGAACTATTCACAGGTCATGTAAATTATTTGGAGCCTTACCTGTTTAGAGCATGTGTTAATTATTTTTCTTTACGTGTGCATCTGAGTTTGCTAGGACTGGATTATGCACTGAAAGGTAGGTACGTATTTATTTTTTTAGTATCTAGCTATTGGAGCTATAAAAGGAGGAGGGGAACTTGTAACACTGAAGCAGTGGTATATGTGCATTTGGGAATCATGAATAATTTTTAAGAGAGTTGTGCATATTTTTTTAGGTGTGTGCATTTTTTGAATGGTACGTTTTGGTGGGCTTCTGTTTTTGTAAGAAAGCTGCTACTTTCTGGCTAGAGAGAGCTTCCTGCTACCTTCTCTCTCACTATAAATAGTTACTGAGGAAATTATCTTCATTGCCAGCTTTTAGCCTCCTATCTTTGTAGCAAACTATGAATACGTCCCTTGTCTTGCCCATGCCCTGATGGATTAGGCTGTTTTTCTTCATTAGGCTTTCTATTATCCCTTTCACTTCCAGATTTGCAAGCCCTTTTATCCTGGTCTCATTATAATGTCTGTCTCAGCTCCATTAGTGTGCGTGTTCTGCAAAGAGCGAGCAACATAATGCTCTGACCTAGATGCAGGGGCTGTATTGCCAGGAGCTCAGCAACTTTCTCCTGAGCTGCAATTATATCGAATGGCACAGAGGTTTCATTGTGGCGTTTTACAGCTAATAGGATGAATCCTGTTTCTTCAGTGGGCCAGAATTACCAGATCCCAAGCCTAACATCACCTTTGTTTAATTAGTGATCACTGAAATTATAGCTTGTTTTATTCTATCTTGGATTCACTCTAAAAAATAAATTTATTAGACTGATGTTTAAGCAATAAGCCATAAATCACTATTAGAAAGAGCTGAGTGCAATATGATTTGCCACTGCTGTACACAGGTAAACTTTATACAAAAAACCACAGTGGTTGAAATATTACGGTATTCTATATGTCCTGCATTAGACATTATAGAGGTTTTCTATCCACTGTTGTGTTGGTTGACAGCTGCCAAGCTGTACGGGAATGAGGACAAAATGAATAAAATAATGATTTCATTGGGGAGGCTGTAAAAGTTTTACAAGTTTTGCAAACTGCCAAATTATTCTTCTGTAAACAGTCAAGGTTTTTTCTTTGCAAAGAGGGAGTGTGTGATAACGGTTTGATAATTTGTGTGTTTATCTTTAATGCATGTGTGTATGTTTATGTCTGTATGTCTGCTTTTAATTTGAGGAGTGAAAGGAAATTATATTGGCACATGATTAAAAGGAAATTATATTTTTATAGGCTGTTCTTAAGCATGTTGTGTAAGCAAGCAAATGCTAAGCAACAGTGTGCACAATGGTTGGCTACAGGGAGATGAAGAAGTGGTTAGTATTTAATTTCTGGATATTTCTTGCTGTGTAAGATGCATTTGCATATTTTGAAAACAATATCTTGTGATATTTTCCTATAGATCTAAATAGAATAAAAGTACATGAAGAAGCTTATTAACTGTTTCCTTTATTTTTTTGAGTTATCTTTTGTTTTTGTGAGTCTAATAAAGCTTCTAGTTCATTCTTATTGTGAAGTTTAGATCAGAAAATAATTCAAGGCATGTGGAAGATTTCCACTGACTTGACTATCATTGTACACCAGTGCTGGGAGAGGCTTGCATGCAGTAGTGACCACAGTATAAAGATAAAACTTACTTAAAGTTTAATCAATTGTGTCAACTCACTTTTATTATCGATACTGCTTCATAATCTTACTGTTAACAGAGCATGAATGCTGCTTTTGTTTATATGTGTATGGGTAATATCAAGAGATATCTGTGATGTCAGTGATAGGTATAGTCAAGTATATCACATCTGCTGGTGTTCAGATTACAAATGAAATACTTTAACAAAATTTTACCTATGAAAGAAATCTTAAGTGTCAAAGATGTACCATTCCAGTTTATTTCAGATGCTATTTTTAATTCAGTGATAAGTTAGCTGCATTGCTGATATTCTTTCCCCTCATTGAGCACATCTCCACAATAAATGCTATATACATTTGTCAGAAATACTTTTGTTAGCACATATGTGGACAAGTGTTTTTCCATAGTTAGACTACAGTTTTGGTACCTGAGTACAAAACTCCTTCATATTTTAATTAATGTGTCTGGAGTGGCCCTGGGGCAAGGTGGGATGTACAGCTAGGGCAGTAACTGCCCATGTCCTTGCCCCTGCCCTGGGGTGAGCTCAAAGTAGACTGGCCCTCTTTTCATGGAGGGATCAGCTGCCTGTCTACCAAGGTGTATCATGAGGTAGAGAGTCATATGAACAGTCTCACAAGACCTGTGAGTTCAGACTCGGGTTTAGCTTATAGCGACATGTCCAGCTGCCCCCAGCTGCCAGGCAGTAGGTGCCCGTGCTGTGCCCAAGGCACAGGGCAGCACGCTCCTGCCCCAAAGCCCTGGATATTCGCCCTGCACTGTCGGTGATGTTGCTGCCCTCAAACCTTCCTGGTGTAAGCCCAGCTGGCAACTAAACACCACACGGCCATGTGTTTCCCGCCCCCACAGTGGGATGGGAGGGAGAATGGAGGAAACAGTGAAACTCCTGGGTTGAGATAATGACAGTTTAATAGGATAGAAAAGGAAGAGAAACCAATAATAATAACAACGATAAAAGAATATAGAAAATTAGTGATGCACAAAAGAATTGCTCACCATCCGCTAATCCATGCTCAGCCTGTCCCTGAGCAGTTCCCCTGGCCAGCTTCCCCCAAAATACAGGCTGAGGGGGATGTCATGGGATACAGAATATCACTCTGGCCAGTTGGGGTCAGCTGTCCTGGCTGTGCCCCCTCCCAGCTTCCTGTGCACCCGGCACAGTGTGAGAAGCTGAAAAGTCCTTGTCTGCTTAATAACAACTAAAACATCAGTGTGCTAGCAACTTATTTTAAACCCAAAACGCAGCACTATACCAGCTACTAGGAAGAAAATTAACTCTAGCCCAGCTGAAAGCAGGACACTACCAAAAGGCAGGATAGCGATCTTTACTTACTGGTCCTTGGCAATTTTTGGTGAAAAATTAAAGCTTAATTTAACACTTGAACTTCCTGAAGTACTTCAGGTGGTTGTAGGAATTCAGGTACAGTTACCCTACCAAAGGAGAACAAGAGAAAATACTACATAAGAAGAAAAATAAAAATTGCAAGGCTTTTATGAAAGTAAACGTTAATACTACAAATATTAGGAATTCCTCATAATGAGGGCTTTATTACATTGCTTACAAGAAGCACACATGAACTACGGGCTGTGATTAATAACTAAAGCACTGTTTTTTTTCCTTTTGTGGCCAAAGATACTAGTCTTTAGAACATCTAGGATAACACAAGGATTGAATGATGCTTGATTGAAAATGTTTTTGTTTGTACCTAAGTTAAAAGCTATCAAAGCTATAATTTCTGGAGAAAGCATCAATTTCTTTAATCAAATTTGAGATTGGAGTTTTCTTGTTTGTATGGAGTTTGTTTTGTTTTGTTTTGTTTTGCTATGGCATCAAGAACAAATAGATGTAGAGCATATACAGTTTTCACATTGGTGTAATTGATCCAAAGGGAAATACTAGTACAACTTGTGCTGTAAACTTATGGTCAAATGAAATTCTAATGTAAATGCTTACAGAGTAATTAGCTGGAGTTTCTTTGTACCATTTTTAGTTAATTGCTGTTCAGCAGATTCAGTATTTAAAGAAGAAATTACATTATCTGAAATACCTGTCTGTAGTCACAGCTATTGCAGTCGTGGCAGTCCAGCCACGGATACAAAGATTTTGCAGCAGGAACTCCTTAGAGATCAGACCGTATTACTGGGTCCATCATGGAAGCTTGGCCAGCTCACAAAAGATTTCTAAAAGTTTATCATTTACTGATTTGACCTGGAATATAAAGATTTTCATTCTTGTATAATTATGTTCATAAAGTGTTTGTATATTTAACTATTTCCTTTTAACATCCACAATTTAAAAGAGTTTTAGAAGAAAAAAAATTGGCTTGCACTTTGTGGCAAACAGAACTGTCTCTCCTGACCTATATATTGAGATATTTCACCACCAGCAAGATGGCAAAACCATCCATTCATGAATATACATATATGAAGTTTTTTATAAGTGCTGAGTCTACATCAATATTAATGTCACTATTGCTAATTTAAAATATTAAATCAAATTGAAATTATTTTCTTTAGCTAAATTGCCAGAAATGTTTGTTGTTCAGACCTGTCAGAAGATACAACCCCTGCTCCAGAGAGCTTATTCCTTTAAGATCATTTCCAAAAGTTTGGTTTGTGGCGGTGGGGGACGCACCCTTGCTTTCAGGCTACAAACTGCCACCCTATACAGGTGAGAAAAGGCCTCACAATATTAGCAGAACTTTAGAAAAAGGTCACTGTGAAGACTGGGGGCTCTGTGCATGCTAGTGCATCCCTCCCTCCTAACCCTCATACAGCCCTGAAAAGTGTTTGCTATTAAGTGTCGTGTTCTTTTCTTGAGCTTCTTTCCTGTGGTAGGGTCCCTCCCATGAATAAGCAAAATGGGATGAGAGGTAAGGTACAGTCATGGAAAGAACAGAGGAAATCCTTCAGCTTAACTAGTTGTTAACAACTAGATGCTTTAATGATGCTTGAAGTGTTTCTTGGGAAATGTTTGCTTTTATTATTATTCATTTAAATCATTAAGCTGCTAATAGGGCTACTTTTTAAAGTGGGACCCTCCATAGACTTCCCAAGATTTATTTATTTATACCAGTGTGACTATTTGTAGCGTACCACTTGTGGAATTTTTACTTTGTCGGGCTTTTAAGGGGCACATTGGGCAACTATTACTGCCTGTATCATTAAAATATGTGGGAGCCCTAGTCAGAAGCACTTGGGTTCTGCAAACAGAGAAGAAAAGCAGTATTGACTCTGAGAGCTGCTAAGTGTCAGAATAGCTGAATTTCTCTTCAGTGCAAAGAACAGGTTCTGCTTATATAGCATGTATGTAATTTGTGCAGTAATTGGGTATTACTGCAAATTCTGCCTGCGAGTTCAGGACTTGTTATCATGTAGACCACCTTTTTTTTAAAAACTCAGTTTAGCTGCCACTCAGAGTGAGGATTTTAGTTTCCATTTAAAACAGAGCCAAACAAACCCCTTAAACTCTTTGATGAATTGGGACAGAAGACACTTTATGAAATGTTTAACAATTTACTCCTTCAGCTGAGGTGAGAAAGCTTGTACTCCAATTTTCTAGTCTTTCAGGAAAACAAATAATCAGGTTTCATATTTTTCACATTAAACTTTGTAGGAAAAAAAAATCCATTTTCTTTATACAGAACAAAAAAAGCAAAGCTTCTGTTGTCCATATAATCCATTTTTAATTCTGATCTCAGCCAACTAAATCCAGTTACTTCAATTAAAATAGTTTTCATGATCAGTTTAATACCTGTTAGAATGCTGATTATTTTTTAAGTAAACAACAGAGTACATGGAAACAAACAAAAATGCTGAGAAGAGATGCTGTAAGGTCATTTCAACATTACTGAGTCAGCTTTTATACATAATCTGAAGCACATGATTTTGGTTTATCTAAATTACATATAACATACTCTGGGTTTTTTGTTTTTTAATTCTAGAAAAATCCTGTATTCATCTTGGAGTGCTCCCAAATATTTGGTTGGTAAAACAAACAAACCCCACAGTGTTTCATTGTTCTTAAAAAAAAATTGGACATAAAAAGTTGGATGTAAACCTTCATGTTTTTCCGTGATTCTATGGTGTAGTTGCATTTTATTAACATTGAGAATTATTTTTACTAAAACAGGAGCAAACTGCATAATTACATGCTTTTGGTCTATAAAGCTTTAGATTTAAGAATATAATTTGGAAGACATTTGATTTAGAATTTAATGTGGTAACTCTGCCAATCATATAGTGTACTGAATTACCAAGTTCCAGAGCATTAAGCGGACAAAATGGCACTTGGAATCTGGCTAATTCTCAGCATTGTGCCAAATAAAGAATTAAAGAGCATTATAGTCAATATATCTCCACATAACAGCAGTGTTTCTCCAAGCTAAAACTGCTAAAGACTGTTTTAAAGACCAGTGGCTGTTTGGTTCTGGGAGGCCTTGATGGGAATCGTCTGGGAACTTCTGCTTTCAGTTATGCACACATTGAGGTTCTTGCTGAATTGGAAGATTATTTGTTAATAAGCACCTACATTGCTGCAAGATGTTTGTCTGAAGATCTTGCCTTCCATTGCATTTTTAATGATGCTATAAACTGTCAGAACTAGAGATGTGGATTATCATCATGAACCCTTCTCATCTAATGTTCTGTGAATTTATAATTGCAGTTTAAATAAGATTCAAGATCTGGTTTTAATTGCAGTTTTTCAGGGAGCATTCCTTTGCTAGCACACCCTTTTAATCGTACACCATAGGTTTTTTTTTAAACATCCCTATCTGCCTGCTGCTCCTTGTTTCAGCTCTGGTGTTACCAACGTATGTGGGCCTGTGGTGAGCACTTCTGTTCTTAGAAGACTTGTGCTTTCTCTTTGTGGGTTTCAAATAGCAATTGAGAATTTTGCCAAAAACTGAGAAATTCCTCAGAAGTTTGTATCTGGGAGCTTTACTTACTAGCCAAACTAAATTTCCAGGCCAAAAAAGAAAACAGTTAATTCATTTTGGGAGGCAGAGGTGCCTGGTTTGGTGGGGGGTGGCCAGGTGTGTGCAGAAGGCTGCAGCGCACTCAGCTGCCCGTCCTCACCCTCGTCCACCCGCTGCTTTAACGCAGCCACCACCTGATGGGTCCTGAGCATCAATGAATGTGTAGTTTTGTGATTCCATGGAGGGGCCTTTCTTTGAAGAGAGGTACTTGAGCATCAGTCTCTAATTAAATTCTTTTTCATTTTTCCTCCTCGAATTTAAATACAGGAATAACCTTTCTCTTGTACTTAGAGAATGCTATAGTGAAGCCAGCTCTGCGGGGGATTGGACTAGATGATCTTTTGAGGTCCCTTCCAATCCCAAACATACTGTGATACTGTGATACATACTGTGATACTTGCTGTTTCTGTCACCTGTGCCACCCAGCAGTCATTTGCCAAGGAGAAAGGCATCAATTGGGGAGACAAGTGTGTATTAGGTTTCCTTATTTAAAAGAAGTAAAAATGTTTCCTGTAGCTAGAGGAAGGAAAAAGTGGTCTAAAGAAGCACAGTACAGACTGTTGAGGTAATGCCAAGGTCTCAGTTAGCTAAACAGAGCCACAGCACTCATGGTGGAACCATTGTTGAATAGGTCACTGATTTTAGCACAAAGTTGTAGGCCGGTTTTGTACATATTAAATATACATGTAATAGCACATCTTGGAGGATATACTGTGCTTCTACAAATGCAGGTCCAACTCAAAAGCTAAAATAATGATTGAAACCTGCATATAGCACGTTAAAGTGCCTGCTTCTGTTCTGAATTACAGTAGTGCAGTAATCTGGCAGGTCTTTGGTCACTTATACGAAATCTCTCTCTGAAATGTCCTGGGCATGAACCAGGACTCCAAACATGATGCTAAAGTCTAGCCCAAGACCTAGTATATAGAGAGTAACAGCTATTGCCTTGCGTTGTTGATATGAGTGTGGGATGCGTGATGATGAACGGAGTAAATTTTTCCTTCACTCTTGTGCTCTGCTGTGTTTGAGAGCTGGGTGTTGCAGGTCACGCTGGCAGTTGCGCTGCCCATCTCCGTGGGGTACATCTGTGCCAAGTGCAGGTCACCTCCTGCACTGTCAGCAGAGAAGGGGCAATGAAGGGGGAGATGGGCAGAGCCCCTCAGGGTGTTCCAGCTCCACCCCCAGTCACACCTTGCAGTCAGGGCCAGAAGGATTCAGGGCTTACTGCTGGGGGGTGAAGTTCAGTGAACACCTTATACCCCCATTGTGACTGAGAAAGACATATACACTACAGCCATTGCATAGGGTGCTTGCACAAATATATCTGTAGCTATCCTGACACCAGACAGTCTGTAATGGTTCCAAGTGTTTAGATGTAAAACCGTTGGAAAAAAATAAGTTTATTTATTTTAGCAGTGCTGACCCTGTCAGCTAAGTAGGCCTAGTTCTCTTTCTAATAACTTACGGTTTTATTAAGCTTCATTCATAGGAAAATGTCTAGACTTCCCACTAAATCCAAGTGAGTAATAAAGAATATCCAATGATACTACTGTGTGTGCTATACTTAGTTTTAAGTGTACCCCTTGAGAGGAAAACCAACACTTTTGCTTTTTCTTTCATCAGGCTGACTTTGATCATGCTGCAGAAGATGTAAGAAAACTAAAAACACCACCAACTGATGAAGAACTGAAGGAACTATATGGATTGTACAAACAGGCTACTATTGGAGATATTAATATTGGTATTCCTATTTCCTATATATAATTCACACTTACTGCCATATCTTGATGAAATCAAATGTTATGTAAATCTGCATGATAGTCAAAGGTATGCATTTATTTTGGCAGAATGTCCAGGAATGCTGGATTTGAAAGGCAAAGCCAAATGGGAAGCATGGAACCTGAAAAAAGGTGTCACACCAATTAAATTTACATGATGTAGTCATGTTTAGAGGATGACAAATGAGGAAAGGTAATGACTCCTACTTTACTTTTACAGGTTTATCAAAAGAGGACGCCATGAAGGCCTATATCTCTAAAGCAAACGCATTGGTAGAAAAATATGGGATCTAGAATACTCAAAATAATTTCCAATAATAACTAACTCTGCAGTAGCTAATGAACTAAGTCTGTTGAGAAAAATGCAATACTAACTCCTTATTGTGTAGTCTGACATAAAAATTTTTTAAGCATAAGCTGTTTGATTGTAAGGGGTATTTACGATCATACTCTACTTTTAGATTGTATCTTACTCTAAATAAATTTGAACCTAATAAATGAAGCTTTCTGTAAGAATTGTGGGTTTCTGTGAGTATTACATTCTATTTAGCGTTTTTACAGGAGCACATAAACAGAGAAGCTCTAGAAGTATTTTTTGCAAATGAGGTTTCTTTGTTCCATAGGAAGTGAAAGGTTTGTGCAAACGCAAGATGAGAAGAGGGGAAAGATAAAACTTTTTTTTTTTTTTAGTTTTTAAGACCCAAAGCCAATGTTTAGTTTTTAAAAAAATCAGAAAAACTCCTCCTTTTGAAGGATTACAGCTAAGTTCTTGAGGAACAGAACAACTCTTATGCATAACTGCATGAAATTCTACAGAAAGAGTGACATATTATGAAGTGCTGTGGACTAATCTTACAGCTCCTGTCATTAAAATAGAGGGAAATAACTCATGGGCCAGCATTTTCTATACATTTTGTTATGTGTTTTGTCAAGAAAATTTCATTAGAGGGTTCCAGCAGATAGAAGTGACCTCCAGGAAGCTTGTAAAAAGAAACGTCTCCACTTGTTAGGTCATACCAGGCTGAAAAAGAGATTTAAAGTATCAGAGAAATTACAACCATTGTGGTCATTTTACATAACTATTTCAAAATTATTATTTAATAATTATTTTAAATCCCATATCAACTATTTTGGTTAACACATTGAGATGGCTCTGTTGATCTGTTTCATTCAAGAAAGAGATAAAAGACCCCAGAAAACTCTTCTTAGGAAAAGGCCTAAGAGGAAAATCATTTAAGCAAAGTACCTTTTGAATCATGTGGATTATCTTCAGACCCATTAAAGCAGGTGATATCACAAGATAAGGGAGTCTTCCTTTCTGCTGTCTCAAAACTGTGAACATAAAGAGGAGTAGTAAAAAAAAGTTACTTTCCATAAGACACTTATGTTTGAGGTTTGCTTCCACATAGGAAATAGTTTTTCTTTCTCCTCCAAAACGTAACAAACTTCAGGCATTGATTGTGCAGAACATCAGGGAAGAAATTACTGTAAGATTTCTAGCTCCTTATCCTACAGCAATTAGGTCTAAAATTTTAAAGAAAGAATGAGCAAACAATTAGGAAAAAAAGCACTTCAACCTGCAATAAAAATTCCCACCTACAATAAACGATTATGTTGTCTGCTTATATTCAAGTTCTAATATTTCAGGGCCTTATCAGTGTCAGGTTCCTAAGGCCAAAATGGGTCCCACATCCAAGAGTGTCCTTATCTCTGCCAGGGTAAGAAAGCATCACCACTCAGCTATGTGAGCAGTTGCATAGGATCCAGTGGGGACAGCAGGGAGGACAGAAGCAGCCAGTCGCTTTCTGGATGCCTTGAACCCAGGGATTCTTTGCTCTGGTTAGGCTAGGGTGCCTTGAGTCAGGAGGCTGAATGCAGTGATCCCGATGCATGATCAGTTCAGCTTATGAGCCTCGGATAACAATAAAAGATGTGAGAATATTCCTTTTAGTGGCTCCTGACTTTGGATCCTGAGTAGAACTGTCATTCTACCATGACATTCACTGGTGTAATAGCAGCAGTGGTTGCTACAGTAAGCAGTGTTTTCATCTGGGGCTTAAATACTACAATATAAATGGAAAAGCACACAAAAGAGAAAACTATGTTTACTATTTCATAATCTTTTTAGAGCAGAAACAAGAACAAATTCCAGAGAAAAAAGAAAACCTGAAATGATCAGACAAAAGTAAAACTGTAAAATATAAATATAAATGTAATACAAAACTGTAAAACTTACGAAAATGTCTGAAGAACTCTAATATCTTCTTTGAAAGTATGTATCAGATGTTTCCTAATGTCTTCATTTTGCATAAGCTCAGGAGGAGTTCCTCCTAAAAACTGTATATATGTAAGAATGTCTTCATCTTTTATATCAAATATGGGTGTGCTTTTTATTTGAAGAAATTCTTCAGACTGTCAGCACAAGACAAATCAGATCAGATGTTGCATATAACATACTTCAAATAATATTTTCATTAAGAATTGTTTTAGTAAAAAAGGACAGTGATTCTCTGTGTCCAAAATAAAATGGCTGATTAGTTTTACATACACAGAGAATACTTCTTGGAAAGGGTTAGTAGACTGTTTTCTGAAAATACAGATTATGAGTGAGCCAAGCACCCTCAGGGTCTGAAACTTCGACAGACAAGTAACCATTGATTGAATTTTGTTCAAAGTTTGACTCTTACTATTGAAATACAGCTAATAACAGAATGTATTTAAGAGAAAGAAAAGCCTAGCAGTGGGCACAAATCTGACTAATGAAGGACTGGAGAGACCAATCGATTATGGAAATTTGCAGGAATAATGATTGCTTCCATGAAGTACTAGCCTGTACTCAGGACTGCTAAGAAGCCCCAGAAACAGAAGAATGGAAAGAGCAAATGCTGACTGAGTACAGGAGGGCTGGGGAAAAGCCACTTCACTGTTGTTTTCCTGAGAAAGATGAGCAGAACCACCAGAAGCTGAAGGAACTGAGGACAGGTTAAAAAGCCAGCGAAGAAGGAGGAAGAAAAGAAAGAAATGCACAAATGTACTGAGGGCTGGTGCAGGAGGTTTATGAAAGCTTAGTTTAGACCGTTCACATGAGACAGAGTAGGGAGTGGCACTTTCTATTTTGTTTTGATTACATTTTAGTATTAAGCCAAAGGCCATAGTAAATAATACAGTATTAAAAAATGGTGGCATTAGCTTAAGAAGACCGTTCTCCCTGAGCTAAGGTTAATGCTTGTTTTATATCAAAGCAACTCTGCATACTGTATTGTAAAATGTTATTTTTGCTCTTGGTAGCTAATATACTGTTGTGGTTTGTACTGTTAGTGATGCTGTAACTCACATTTGGGGCATGTCCCGCTGATATAAAAAGATGGATCGGCTCCAGTCCGTACTTTTCTTTCAAGTGTAGCGCAACTGCAAAACTAATGTAAGATCCAAAACTGTAGCAAAAAGAGAAATTAAAGCAAAATAAGATAAAACATATGTAAAAACTGGAACATTTAAGCATTATTTGAATTTCAGCACTAACTGGCTATCTTGAACAGTTACTGAAACCATATATGACAAGTAAATTATAGTGATATTTGTTAATAGACATCAAATGTATTCCTATACAGTCTAGTATTACAAGTCAGACCCTTTTGCAATAAGAACAGTTATTTTGAATACTTGGGACTAAGTGATCTTCAAAATCCATGTGTTTTACAAATGGTTCACCCCCTGCATTCACGGAGAGTAAGCACTGACACAAATATTAAGGGTAAATAGAACTATAATGTATCATTGCTAGAAGAAAATAAATCACACCACTGTCATTCTTAGAGGATATTGTGCCTGACCTAACAAATAACCAGAGTCTTTGAGATCAACAGCGTGTTTTAGGACGACTTGAATGAAGACCTTTGCAGAAGTGTATTTTCCTAAAGTTTTTCAGATAAGGGCAAGTAACTATCTACTCCTAGTGTTCAAATACAAAACTCCTTCACCAGGGTACCTAAAAATGTATATATTTTTACCTGTGACCAAAAAATGCAAATGGTTTTTCCTGCAATTCTTCTAACAAAACACTTGTGATTTCATTAACTACGGTTGTCATGTCTTTTGGAAAAGGCTCCTTAAGACGAGATTCTCTTCCAGGAAGCCTTACACAGAACACTGCGGAAGAGGTAGAAGAAGGGAGGGAAAAGAATTACAGTTATTTCAAATAGAAACAGTAAAACAGTAGAAACAGTAGAAATAGAAACAGTAAAAAGTTTTAAAATCTGTTCTGCAGAATATCTAGATTATTTAAATTAACCTTTCTCACAGTTTATACAGTGTATTTGCTGTTGCTACTGCTGTCTTTTAATTCTGTGAGAGATTAGGTCTCTGTCCCTTCCTTCACTCACAAACGATGCGTCTCCCGTTGATCTGTTAGATAAATGCCTTGGGTCAGAAATCCACAAGGTCCTGCTCTCAGCTGAGGTTTCAAAGCAACTTTATCATTATTAATATTACTAACAAATAACCACAATTCATTAATTTCAATAACAATAAGTTTGAGGGTTGAGTAAAATACATCCTTTCAATGGCAGCATTAGAAAGTTAAACTATATTAGAATCATACAGTCCTTGTTCTTTGCAGGCTCTTCAGCACTGCATGTAGTAAAATGTGGAAGCATAGTATAAATGGATGGCAGTTTATATGTATATGGAAGGACATATTGCATGCTTTTATTCCTTTCAAATCTGGGGATTTCCCTCCCACTGTTTAGAGACAGGAATAAATAGAAAAGAAAAAAAAGTTGATTTTCTAAAATCTTCTTGACATCACACGTTGCCAAACTCATATGGAAGTAATGGGTCAGACAAAGTATTTTAGAAGAGGTAGAATAAACCACTACCTGATACCATAGACAGCTGTACAGAAATGTTTGCATCTTCTATACTTCCAATCTGCACAAAACATCTTTGAAAGAGCATGCTACACCACGATTTTATTAATCCGTGCCTGCAGTTGCTCCTAGGCCATCTCCTTAGTAACTTTGCTGGAAGCAGTTCCAGTGGACAAAAGTGGGTTTTTTTTAAATTTAAAACGTCAAGGAAAATTTGATGTGACTTCTGCAAGTTTTTACAGAAAGCATACAAGCATTTAGAGGACTTGTACAATCGCAGTAGTAATGCTGTCTATAAATGCTAGATTATTTTTCTTATTTGTGGAAGGCCTGGAAAATGGCCTTAGTTCCTCTTCGCACAATTCAGCAACAGGTCTTTTTAGTGCTGATGTAGCCTGATAGCAGCGAGAATTACTTCACACTTTAACTAAATGTAATTTCACTGTTATAAATCCATAGTTTAAACTTTGGTTTTGATATGAGTGCAAAACCATGCAAACACTCTGGATGACAGAAATTCATTCTGTGCAGTCTCTCAACATTAAAAATAGTTCTCAGATCTTCACTGTTAACCTTGCTGATGACTTTTTTATCATATTAATAATATGCCAGTGTATTGCTGTTTCTGAATCATACCAATAATTTCTGAAGCAGTCAGGCGTACCACAATCTTGTGAAATTTAGCTCTGAGAATGTAACTTTTTAACCTAGCCAAATATAATTTGGTCTAAGGTAGTACAGAAACTTAGTAAACTCAGCATGCTAATGGCAATGCTAATTTCTAATGGAATTCCTTTCTGGGTAAGACCCCTTGGAAAAAGACTGAAGTGCTTTCAAGACCATTATATTTCATTTAAAAAAGGTGGCTACCATGTATTTCAGACTTGCTTAACTTCTCCTTTAACTACACAAATGACTAACCTTCAGTTGAGCTGCTGAAGAGTTTGCCCCATCGAGCAAGATGAGAAGTTCCACTCCCAGCCCACGGAAAGCAAATCAACCTACAGAGAGCATTTGGCCTTTTGTATGGACAAGCAACCACTTTCTCCATTTCTAAAAACAAACAAACAACAAGAAAAAACAAGAAAACCAAACGTCATTCGAGAACAAGACTCTTCAGCTATAGGAAAATTAGAGTGAATGAAGTTTAATTTGAAACAATGGGCCGCAATATTTTCTGTCATCAGAACTGCTTATGGCACAACAATCTGTTAGATATCTTCATGCAACAGTGGAAACCAGTTCTGGTTTTATAAATGGTGATGAAATTGTATTGGGCAACACCCCTAGTTAATATTTTCTCCTATTCAAATCACTGTGCACAAAGAATGTAACAAGCAGTAGAAAAAAATCGATATAGGATTTCAAGATGACCATTTAAAAACACAGGTTTTTAGAACATACACAAAAATACAAGGTACATCTAAAGACCTAGAAGACATAAGGACCACCTGGTTCAATATTCTCTCTAATGCAGTGGTAAAATGGATGTCAAGGGAACTGGATGCAGTTTCTTTATATATAGGAAACATCTATGAATTTATCTTTCATGTATTTATCCAGTCTCTCCTTCAATTCCTATGAACAGGTGCCATCTATGACATCCTCTTTCAATGAGTTGCACAGCCCTACTGTTGGTTGCATAAAGAATAAGCTCCTTTTTTGTTTTTAATCCAACTCCTGCAGCTTCATTTCATGGCCACAGAGCAGTACTGCAAAGAAAGTGAATAGTGCATCCCTCAGGATTTGCCGCAGGGCATTTCTGAGATCTTCTGTCATACTGTCTCTGGCTGCAGTCAGCCTTTTTCCTGAATGAAAAGCCTTTGGCTTGCTTTGGTATCCCTCCTAGGGCGCTGCTTCCATACTCATGACCAGCATCACTGTGCATCTCTGGACTTTTTCTGATTTTGTTATATTCTTTTTAAGACAGCAGAGTAACCACAACCACATTCAGCTTTATTACAGCAACATTAATATTTTTGTTTACTCACTGACAGATGCAACAGCTAAAGCACAATTTATAACTACTCCTTCCTTCTCACTGCGAAGGAAAAATAGCATTGAAGATGACAACTCTGTTGTCTCTAGCATCAGATACTGTCTTTACTATTTGAAGAAAAAAGCAAGTTTCAGCCATTTTTATTCTTCTTTCCTGATTTTCATGTCCTTTATTCCTGCTTATCAGGTTTGTGGACATAAGCACTGAGGTGACACCCTGCTACTGCTTGTGTGCTGGCAAAAGAACCTGGGAACACCATGTGCAACAGAAATACCTAGTAAAGATAAATTAATTAGAAGCAACAGTGATACAGAATTTTTAAATAAAATGTCTTCTGCAACCGTTACAATAAACTCACATGTTCTTGCTCAAAAGACTGAAAAATAGCAACTAAGGGATAACAAACAGCAAAATTCTATTTCCAAAATGCTGCAAAACATTATGCATATTATTTCCTTCTTTGAATATAGCTCAGTATAGGCAAGGGCTGATTAATCACAAAATACATCTACGTGCCTACGTGCAGTCTTTTTCACCTGCACAAAAAGTTTGAGAAATGCAACCAGACGAGAACAGGCAGCAATTCAAACCCATTTTAAAAATACATAACGAAGTAAGACAGAAGAAAATCCACACAAATGTTGCTGTGGCAATTTCTTGATTTTCACATATATTTAAACTGGAAAGTTTGTCAACATTTGTTAAGAATCATCTCAAAGAAACTATAAGAAGAGCAAGCCAAAAAAAAACTTGTATCAAGAATCACTGGGTAGACAATGTGAACTTAAAAATAGCTGGAGGATAGGGGAACCAATTCTGCAGAGGACATAATTCCTCTGGTAGATTCATTTAGCTTCAGTACCATTAATCCCGTTTAGACAGTCACTTCTTCCACAAAAAGACACAAAACCTCAAACATTTCTGAAGCCAATATTTTAACTTGACAGTCAAATAAGAAAAGAAAAATCTCTCTCAAACCGATTCCAAAGGGGAGAGAAAAATATCAAGTATGATGAAGAAGGACATGTAGTTGAAGTCACTAAACTATTTAAAGATACATTAGCAGTCGTTGAGAAACTTTCACACTTTCTACTCATACAGGCTTATTCCATCTCCATCCACCCAGCTGATTGTAGCTGCAAATACTTGAATAGGTAGGAAAAACCACCAGTACCTGGAAAAGACAGCCCTAGGATGGATCCACTTCCCAGCGCTGCACAGAAAGAAGCAGGAATCGGGATTTCTACGTACCAGCAGCGATGGGAGCAGAGGCAGCCTGGCAGGAGAGGAGGGATGTGCACCCAGGTGGCACAGCCACTGCTTTAAGTCTTCTCCAGGCTCAAGGGGAGCAGCCCACACCCTGGAAAAGAGGCAGGGCCTGAGGCATCAGGGGCTGGGCCTGAGGCATCAGGGGCTTGGCCTGACACACAGCATTGGAAGCAAGATATGGAAAGCGCAGGGACAGATCGGTCCCAGAGACTGACAAAGCACAGTTCAACATGCCCATGATGGTGCTGAAGTTATACCAGTTTCAATATGGAGCCCCACACCTCGCTGAAGAAAAAGCCTGCATAAAGTAAACAAGAAAAGACAGTCTTTTGTAAGAACTATATCGAAATGTACAGTGCCCACACCTCTGCTGGACAGTTTTGTAGGGGCCTGAAAATGTTAACGTAGAAGAACATTGCCTGATTTGAATAAGACACTGCATTTGGTTAGTAGGCCAGTTATAATTTCTACAAGCTGGAAGACATAGCTGTGTGCGAATGACCTCTATTATCTCCTGTGTTGTACCCCTGGGGACCAGATGCTATCAGCAACCTAAAACCACCAGTATATTTTGTAATTGCATTTGTAGTACTAGGAATACTGGCTTGTTGTTGTTGTTGTTACTCCACCAAAATATCAGTAGTGATAACAAAAACATGCAAAAGTAGCGGCCGAAACTAATGAATCTGAGTGCTCAAATGGCTTCCGATGCTTAACTTGAGACACACAAGCTGGACTACTTTGTGGGTTTCACATCATTCTTCATTTCTAGGAAACTGAAAAATCTGTGGCAGTAAGAGAAAAGCCTGCCTGTTGACTTAGCCAGTCAGTAAGCAGTTTCCCAAATGAAGTCTGCAGTTTTCTACTCCCTGCTGATTTCTGCTTGCCTGGGGAACCCTAAATTAATGTGACAAACAAGCCAAAATTCCAGTGTTGCTCAGGTTCCACTGTTTGTCAAATGTCAGTATTTCTCCCTTATCCCGCCTCTTCTGACTGCAGCAGTTTCCATGGAAAAAAGCGTGGGCTCCACAGTAAAGGCTGGTCCTGGGCCCTGCAGCTGCCACTTCCAAATGGCAAAAGTGGAAAGTGTTGCTAAGGCTTCTTTCACAGGACTTTTCTGTTGTAATTATCGTGAAGTAAGATGAGGCACACCTATGTCTGGAAGGTGCACAATTTAAAGTAGGTTATATTTGCTAGTCCTGACCTGTGCTGTCATGCCCAGTACTGCTTCTCCATATGATGTATGTTCTATAAGAGGTATTTGATTATAAGGTACAACTTATAATAAAGTACCTAATATGCTTTATTTATTCCTACCTCAAACTGTGCCAACTGTAAAATCTGACACCCAGCGTTAATGTTATGAAAGCCAGCTGTTATAAATGTCAGGTCAACCAATAATGTTCCTAAAAGTAATAAAATACTACTGGAAACTATTATTTCCTAACTAAGGCTGAAAATAAAATAGGTTAAGATTTTGAAAGTATAGCATTAATCAAATAGCATGATAGTTCCCTAAAATAATAAAATTATAAATTGTATGTATTGGTTGGTTTTGCTTGCCTTCTAAATTTTTTCTCTGTATCCAAATACTATAAATTTATTTGTTTTCATATGAAAAATTAATATTTTCACAAATTAAGCAGTTCCAGGAGGTGTCACTCTCAACAAAATTATGTTTGCCATTTCCAGGGCTGAAGGTAAAAGAAGGCTTTACAGAGCCAGCTTTGCCAACTCAGCACTAGCACAGAACAGAATAGACTAGACTATGAAGTTGGAAGGGACGTATTGACACAATGATCATCTAGTCCAACTGCCCGACCTATTTAGGGCTGATCAAAAGTTGAAATGTTAAGGGCATTGTCCAAATGCCTCTTAAACACCAACAGCCTTGGGGCATCAACCACCTCCCTAGGGAGCCTGTTCCAGTGTTTGAACAACCTTTCAGTAAAGAAACACTTCCTTATGTCCAGTCTAAACCTCCCCTGGCACAGCTTGAATCGTTCCCTCATGTCATATCACTGGATCCCAGGGAGAAGAGCTCAGCATTTCACTCCCCACCTCCCCTTCTCAGGAGGCTGTCGAGAGCCATGAGGTCACCCCTCAGCCTCCTTTTCTCCAAACTAGACAAGCCCAAAGTGCTCAGCCGCTTCTCACAGGACATTCCTGCCAGCCCTGTCAACGTTTCTTGCCCTCCTCTGGACACATTCAAGGACCTTCATGCCCTTCTCAAATTGTGGGGCCCAGAAGTGCACACAGTACCTGAGGTGAGGCCTCACCAGCATTGAACACAGCAGGACACTCACTTTTTTTGACTGGCTGGTGACGCTGTGTTTGATGCTCCCCAGGATGGGGTTTGCCCCCTTGGCTGCCAGGGCTCACACTGCTGACTCACACTGAGCTGCTGCCACCCAACACCCCCATGTCCCTTTCTGCAGGTCTGCTCTCCAGACACTCCTCTCCCAATTTATACTTATGCCCAGCGTTACTCCATCCTAAACGCAGAATCCAGCATTTGGACTTGTTAAATTTCATCCCATTAATCATATCCCAAAGTTCTAATCTATCTAGATCCCTCTGCAAGGCCTCCCATTCCTAAAGAGAGTCAGCAGCACCTCCCAGTTTGCCATCAGCAAACTTGCTAATGGTGCATTCAACTCCTGCATCCAGATCATTGATAAATATATTGACCAGAACTGAACCTAGAACTGAACCCTGAGGAGCACCGCTGGTGACTGGTCACCAGCCAGATGTAGCCTCATTCACTACAACCCTTTGAGCTCTGTTTTTCAGCCAGTTCTTCACCCAGCGCACCATGAACCCGCTCATCCCACAGCTGGACAACTTATCCAGAAGGATGCTGTGCAGGACAGTATCAAAAGCTTTACTAAAATCCAGAAAAACTATATTTAATGTCTTCCCTTGGCCCATGAGGCGGGTGACCTTATGACAGGAGATCAAATTAGTTAAACAAGACTTTCCGTTTGTGAACCCATGTTGACCATGCCTGACAGTTGCATTATTCTTTAAATGCCTTTCCATAATACTCAGTACAATCTTCTCCATAATTTTTCCAGGAACTCACGTTAGATGTCGGGGGTCAAGACCCCGGCATGGGTTCTGGCCTGCGGCGACGGAGGAAGAAATGCAGCCATCCGATGCGGATGATAAACATACTTCGTTTATTGCTTCGAATCGCGGGCATTTATAGTGGTCACAGAGCACAGACTTTTATAGCAGTTCTATTAATAGCAATTCTATTTATAGCAGACCCTTATAAGCAGTGGCAATTCTATTTATAGCATAGACCTTTATAAAGCAGTTCTATTAATTATGCCTACTTGTCAAACACCGATTTGATAGCATACGTAATGAGCCCATCCCAACATACATAATGAGTCCATCCCCTTCTGTGGCCCCCCCTGGTATGTGAATTCCCTCGTTATCTCGGAGCTGCCTCCTGAGACTTGTTTATCCAGGCCTTTCTCAGGCAATACCTTCTCACTTACCCTTGCTCAGCTCATGCTAACTGAGGCCTACTCATGCTAACTAGAAGAGATCCTCTTCGTAGAGAGGGTCTCATGCCCTTTCTCTCTTGGCCATTCTCCAACAGTTAGACTAACAGGTCTGTAGTTCCTGGGTCTTCCCTCGCACCCTTTTGGTAAATTGGAATAACCTAGGCTAGCTTCCAGCCAGCAGGGACCTCGCCAGACTCCCAAGACCTTTGGTAGATGATCAAGAGCGGTCTTGCTGTAACATGTGCTAGCTCCCTCAGTACTGTGGGGTGAATCCCATCAGGCCCAAGGACTTGTGAACATTCAGCTGGAACAGCTGGTCCCTTACAATTCCAGTGTCCACAAATAGAAAGTCACTGTTCCCACAGTCGCAGTCCTCCGACTCGGGACGAGACAGCCCAGTATCTATCAGTATTATTAAAGACCAAGGCAAAAAAAAATTGAATGCCTCTGCATTTTCTTCATCCCTACTAGATGAGCATCTTCAACATCCTCTTGCTATTAACATGTTTTAAAAAGGCTTTCTTCTTATCTGAAGCACCACTGGCCAGTTTCAACCCTAATTGAGCTTTGGCCTTTCATGTTTTCTCCCTGAATATATGAACAACAGCTCTATAATATTCCTGCAAAACCTGACCTCACTTTCAGAAATCACACAATTTCTTTTTCTCTTGAGCTCCATGAGAAGTTCTCTGTTCAGCCAAGCTGGTCTTCTGTCTCACTTGCGTGACTTAACACACAGTGGAATTGCCTCCTCCTTTGCTTCTGAAAGGTGCTTCTTGAAAACTGATTAACACTCATGGACTCCTAAGTCCACAAATGCAGATTCCAAGGGTACTCTGCTAAATATAATGGCTCCCTGAATATCTTAAAGTTTGCTCTCCTGAAGTCCAGGGTAGAAACTCTGCTGTCCTTTTTTCTCATTACACTGAAAATTTTAAAATCAACCATTTCATGGTCACCGTGGCCAAGATAGCCACCTACCATCACATCCCCCATGAGTTCTTCTCTATTCACAAACAGCATGTCTAGGAGGGCGTCTTTCCTAGTTGGCTCACTGAGTACTTGTGTCAAGAAGTTATCTCCTACAGACTTCAAGAATTTCTGAGACCTGCTCATCATGGCAGTATGACACTCCCAGTTATCTCTGGGAAGTTGAAGTCTGCCATAAGGATGAGAGCTACTGATCCAGAAATTTCTCCTGATTGCCTGTAGAATAACTTGTTGGTGCTTACCTCCTGTCTGGGCAATCAGTAGTAGACACCCAGTACAACATCTCCTTTGTTTTCCATCCCCCTAATCCTCACCCAGAGGCTCTCAACCACATCATCGCTAACTCTAAGGGCTGTGCAATCAAACCTCTCTCTTACACATGACACCTCCACCTCATATTCCCTGCCGATCCCTCCTGAACAGCTTGTAGCCCTCCATTCCAGCACTCCAGTTGTGGGACTCATTCCACCAAATCTTGCTAATACCAATGATATTGTAGCTCTGGGAGTTGAGCAACACTTTCAGTTCATCCTGTTTGTTTTTCATACTGTGTGTGTTGGTGTACAAACATTTCAGATATGCCCTTAAGCCATCCATGCTCCCAGAAGCAGTGTTAATTGCCACCTTCAGGCAATGACATGCTAACCCTTGGCTTACCTGTTGCAATCCTGTTGGTATCTCCTTTCCTGCACTGATTCTAGTTTAAACCTCTCTCAATCAGTCCCTCCTGCTTACACCTAAAGATGCGTTTTCCCATCAGGACAAGTGGATCTCATCAGGCCCAGAATACCTTGTCTCTTGAAGGCTCTTCCATGGTTTAAAAACCTGAAGTTTTGGCAGAGGCACCAACCCTGAAGCCAGGTACTGATATCCCGGGGTCGCCTGTTTGTTCCAAAGTCTTCCTCCATTACTGGGAGGGCTGAAGAAAACACTACCTGTGCTTCTATATTTTTTAGCGTTCTTCTTGATAGGCCTCAGACTTTTTGACATGACATCATTTCTACCCATGTGAAAGAGCAGGAATGGACAGTAGTCTGAAGGTTGTACTAGGCTCTTCAGTCCTATGGTGACATCCCTAATTCAGACCCCAGGGAGGCAGCAAACTTCCCTGAAAAGAGGGTCCAGTCTGCAAACAGGTCATTCCATTCCACTCAGGGGGGAATCACCAATGACCATAACTCACCATTGTTTCTTCTTGGCACTGATCTTAATGCAGGTTTTGTTGTGAGGGGTTGGTCTCTCTGACCTTGGCAAGAACGTTTGCACAGGTTCCTCCTCTATCTCATTCTGCGCTTCATCCATCAGACTCAAGGCCTCCTACCTGTTCTGTAAGGTCTCTCAGAGGGTAACTTAGAGGGTAAGGAGGGGTTTCTCTTACCACTCAGTGCTGTAACGTTTTTCCACCCCTCCTTATCCCTTGTGTTGCTGCCTTTCTCCTGGCACAAAGCAGATCCAGGACCAGCCTTCGTAGTGGCCGTGCTGAGTTGGCTTCCGTGCATCACAGATGGCAGAGTGTGGCTCCACTGAAAACCACCCTCTAAGACTCTCAAATAAAATACTCCTCAGAAGTTCCCTATCCTTAGAGATTTCTTAGCTGCTGCTTTATGGCAATTTTCAGTCTCTTTTGGACCACAAAACTAATACAAGTGGACCTAATGGTAAGTCAAAAAATACCTGCATTCTCAAAAAACTGAAACTTATTTACTACCAATTGATGGTAAATGACAACATCTACTATTCTGTATAAGCAGTGTGCATTCTGCACGTCATAGCAACTGAAATGCATGAAGTAACCTGTCACTTCTAGCTATCTGCAAGATTAAAAGTGGGTAAAACACTTAAAGGATGACTAGTAAGCATGATTCTTTCAGAAATGATAGTGAAATAGTGCAGAAGTAATCTTTTTATCCAGTAGATATTAGTACTGGAAACCCACCAATGTAATTCTTGTTTAACAACAGAAACATTGCTGGGGCAGTTGCAACTCGCTAGTAGTAGTTTAATGTGACTCATTTTGAGCAGTAAAATAAGCATACACAGATCCCTGAATTAAGGCAACAAAGCAACATGTGTTCCTCAGTTGTACACAACAGATTTAAAGAACTAAATTGTGTATGTTGCTCAATAAAGGTTGACTTTAAATACTGACAGTTGTGAAATACATTGGATTGTATGTATTGTGTAATTTGTTTGCTCTTCCAACAGTCATTATTCATTGTCAATAATTATTTATTATTTTAACAAATCTGCATCATTTTTAGCACATTTACTGCAATTATACTTCATTTCCTCATCACTCAACTTCAAAGGATAAAAATAAGGATACACTTAAATCTTTCTCTTAAAAAATCACCCTTAGCTGCTTATATGGAGAGCCATGCAATTAAGCAGTTCTCATACCATCCAAAAGAAAGCAGTAGTAAGCCTTCCCTTTAGGGCAGTCTTGAGACAGAGACAGTCTTAAATGAATCAAAACCAGCATGCATCTCAATTTATTATTAATCTTAATTATGGCCTCATAAAAGTACACACAAGTAATAAAATAGGAATCATGCAGCTGAAACATAGAGGGAAAAGCAGAATTTGCAGAAGGGAAGACTTAGAGATGCATTAGCAGAACCTCCTGGAGAGATTTGGAAAGATGAGTGACACCTGAAAGAGTATTGAAGAGATCTCACCTGGAATTCTGCCCATAGCACTGGTCAGCCTCTTCAAGAAAAGTGAATTCAAACCAGATCTGGTGCACGGTGTGGCTAGAAAAGAGTTTATAAAGATAAAACATTACCTTCTACAAACAGAGTGGAAGACAAGGATGGGGAAGTGAGGACGTTCCAAGCAATGGTTACAGCTTGTCCATGCACTAACCATGGCTATAAATAAGATATTTTTTTTTTAACCACTGGATCCATCAGATGCTGCAACAGCTTTCCAGAAAAGCTACCTGCTTTAAGATGGAAATTCAGGTTATTAAAATGGTTATAGAACATGCATGTGACAATGGCTTGGTGAACACTTTCAGCACCATGCACCTATTAGCTTGATGCAGGAATGAGTCTGTACGTGAGTGAAGACAGCCAGCTAGTTTCAATGCCATAAGACAGTTCTGCTAACAGAGAACCCATTTAGTTTAACAAATAGAGAGTTCTTTTTATTATTGTACTTAATACATAGTGCTAAGGTCTGCTGAGCAAGGAAGAAAATAAAATTTTTGAGTACTCAGGGAAAAGCCTGGAGGCAGCAGAATCCAGTAGAAAAGCTGACTTTCCAGTCTTGCAAAAAGAAATAAAGCATGGAAGTCACATAAAAATGGCCAGTCTGTATACATGGCTGGCCATGGAAAATGAAAGAAAACTAAATGGACATTTTTGTTGCTATCTCAGTAGGAGAGGAACATGTGTTGACCTATCATTATCTGAAGCATCCTAGTAACTGATAGAACTGCTTCACTGGTATAACCAAAAAAACCCACTTCTGAGATAGAACAAAACTTCACCAATACCAGTTTGGCCCTGTCCCTGCCCTGTCAGCTGCAGATACAGAAAGATACCATGGCAGGATCCCAGCTGCCTAGAGGAGCCCTTCCTGCACTTGCTCCCTGCAGCAAACACCCAAACCAGGGAAATTGTGTCTAAGTTCCCAAAGCCAGATTTTGTAAGAACCTAAATTAGAACAATGAACATTTAAACAGAGAAATGTGGGCAGGAAACAGGCTTTCTCATACTACCAGCCTCTCAGCCCACATTGCAGTCTTGAAACTTCTCCCTAAGGCTGCTCAGGTGCTCCCTGCCTGGGCACAACCTTGTGGCCCTCCACAGAGGTCTCCACCTGATCTAGAGTGCAGCAACCTTAGCAATGCAAACTGCTGGCCAACCACAGCCTCCTACGGGAACACGGTGAGGCACACAAAATGATAAACAAAAAACCCCATATACTGTCATCTCAGATGCATCACACAGATTAGAAACCCAGTTTTGGTCTCAAATTTTTGAGACTCATTTATAGCTTTGGGATAAAGCTCACCCTACAGAAATGCTTTCAACTAGGAACGTTCAAGGAAGGGATCCAAATATCAATTCCTACTATTGTAGAACAAGAGCCACAACCAGACTGTAACACTTCCAGGCAGCAATATCAGATAAGAGAAAAGTTACCGGGTGCTATAATAAGCTAGTGAGACAATGCAAACTGTCAACAAGAATGCTGTAGAATAAGAAAATGAATTTGTTGGTCCTCAGATGCTCTGTGTCCTGTAAGTAAAAGGAAACTGTAGGAATTTTTTGAGTTCAACAACCACCACAGGTGTTCTCAGCACAAAAGAGAGGTGGAATTGCCACTATGGACCCCATCCAGCAGTAACACTACAAGTATTGTGAGGATAGCCAGATGTTAAGGAACAGTCTATTGCACTTCCTAAGAAGTAAGAGATAAACTGCTTGTTAAAGGCAGGATTTTGTTTAAGGGGACAAAGCAATGATAGCACTAGATAAAAGAAGAAGCCAAAATCAATAGATGCATGCGTCACACTTAGGGGAATAGGTGAACTAAGGCATGTATCACCTGACCAGGAACAGATGCAGAGCTGAGCATGCAGATTGAGAAGTTATCAGAGTACACTTACTGGCAACAAAAATCACAGCCCAGAGTCTGGAAAAAGGTTCACTAGATATGTGTTCACTTGTTATAGAGCAGCTACCTCACCATAGCACATTACGACTCCAGCTTCTAGAAGCAGTAGTGTCTGGACACTTTGTGCACAGCTGTATCAACAAATTCTGCAGGGTAACAGATTATAACACAGCAGTTAACTTGCAGAAACTATACAGTCTTCACCAACAGAAACAGTAATAACATGAGACAGTGGTCAGTGGTCCCTTCTTCCTCTGCACATCTATGAAATATGAAGAGTCACGCAGCTGCCAGCACTTAACCACTGAGAGTGAACAGCGGAGCTAATTTGACTATATATTTGACTATAAACTGCCATTTGATCCTTCAGAAATCATCAATACTTGATGTGAGCCAAGTAAAATACTGCCAGAGATTGAATCACAGAAAAGATAGAAATAGCTATTGAAAAACATGAAGGAACTCTTCTCAGTAAGCAAGGAATGTTGTTAGGGTTCCGAGAGACACAAAGCCCACAGCTCCAGGGACACGGGGGTACAAATGCCTGCCAAGGGGAGTAGGGCACTGCACCAATACTGCTCCCCACACACCCTTCTCATCTCGGCCACCCATGCATGTGGGGACAACGAGGTCCCCAGGGTGCTAGGCCTCAAAGCCGATAACAAGCAAGGAGAGCTTGAGGAAGGAGTAGCAGGCTAGTGCTGACAGCCCACCAAAACAAAAGTGAAGTGCAATGTGGGACGGAAAAAGTGCAGGTGCTTACATGTGGAAATAGCAGGCATCTAAGAAAAGTAGAATAGGAAGAAGAGCTTGTAACTGTTGATGCTTCTTTACTCCACCTGTGAGAGTTTAAATCTCTAGCACATTAGGTAACAGGAATAAGTATATAGAATATTTGAAAATATTTTTGGTTTATAGGCAATGTTAATGAGGATGCATGAACCTTCAGTCCCAGCTGTTGCCAGGGAGCAGACAAAGTGTCTCACCTCTCCTAGGTCAATGATCAAGCAAGACACAAACGATTCTGCAAAGATCTAAATGAGCACACTTGCATAAGTATCAACTGATCATACACTGTTGTTTACTACACATTGGACAGTCAGGTCATAGCACAGAAATTTTGATAGGTGATGACATGAGGAACAAAGTTGTTTCTCCTCTAGAACAGTAGTTTTGCAAAACAGAAAGAAATGCTAGAAATATTCTTGCCAACATACTCATGAAATAATTCAGTGTGGATGTAATTTAGTACCAGAAAACACAGGCTCTTCCTTGAGAGGCTGTTACTGGGAGGACATTGAGTTGATTGTCATGCCTGACTAGACCACATGAGAGCAAATATGCTGAGGGGTCTTGTGCTAAGACCTGTGAATTTTTTTTTGGTATCTGCTACCTTTCTCTTTGTAAAAGGTTTGAGTTCATTCAGGTGTTACCATCATTAGCAGTTGTCATTAGCATAACAAATAGGCTTAATCTTCCCACTCTCCTGCCAGCTCTCCTACTCCTAGAGCAAACCTATGGGACCAAAGGAGAATTTGGTAACACATATTTACACAAGTTAATGAGCAGCTCATGCTGTAGGCATGAACTGACTGACCGACTGACATAATAAGATGGCCATAAAAGAGAGCTTAATCCTTCATGACACCTTTGGCCCATACTTGATACTTTCTTGGTAATCAGCCCCTCCTTAAAAAGGTAAAAAAAGAGGGATTTGGGATTTTAAACTTTACTGATGCACTGGTAGGTCCACAAATTGTTCATACAGACCCTCTGCTCAAGCATTTGCTAAAGCAGGCCTGAAACTGTGACTGACGCCAGTCACTCACACAATCAGAAACATGCTAATAAGGTATGGAAACAAATACAAGATTCCTGCCAAAAATCAGTAATGGGGCCTGATTTGTTAGTCACAGGATGACCTACAGTACTATTTGATGACAAAAGCAGTATAACAGTATTCAAAATCAATGTTGTTTTTGCTGCAAAGTTCTCATCAAAGTGAATGAACATGAATAAAGGCAAGGAAGTCTGTATTTCCTCCTGCAGAGCTGGGGAGTCTGATACAACTTTCTTTTGCTGAATAGAGGATAATCTACAGAAAAAGGACCTGGAAAGGGTACCAAGGCTCAGCACACAGTATCTAGAGTGATTTCCAGCTGGCAGTCACACTGTTTGGGATGCTTATGAAGTCCAAAGCTAGTACAAGTAAGGCAGCTATTGCTGCAACAGCGCTCACAAATGAAATCAATTTAACTTAGTTGCAAAACCTGTGGGGAAGGCAAGTATGGGGAGAAGGGAAGCTGCACGATTCAGAGAGGAACCCAAGACAAATCTGTAACTGAGATGCAGATTTGCTGTCAGCTTTGTCTGATCCTGCTGATGATGAAAGAGACAATCCTGCCCTTCCCAGCTTCTTGGAGTGTAAATTTCCACCCCAATCTTTTTGTCAACACCAGCAACTACATAGCTATGCAGTAAGAGCACATTGTCTATCAAGCTGAAAACTAGTACTTATCCTATATATTTGTTTTCACCTACATCAGTCAGCTGATCCCCTACAGTCTCACCATCCTCCTGTTGATAAGGGAATGATCCTTACACAATCCTTTTGTAAGATTTGACCCACTTAAACCAGCTGGAAAGGTTGATGCTGAGATTACATATACAGCCCCAAGGTTTGAATGTAAAAGACATATCTGTGCTAAACTAATGGAGTAATTAGTCCTTAAGAATTATTTTACAACTCTTACTGAAACACAAGACCTGCACCATCTTTCTTACTGGCTTGAAAGACACATTCAGATGATCTAATTTTAATTCAGAAATATATATATATATATATACAAGCCAAGAAAGAATTATTGCATGAATACTTGATCTTCTTTGGCACACATTCAGCTGAATCTGGATTTATTTGAAATATAAGATAACTGGTTAGAGAAATATATATATATATATGTTTTTTTTTTTTTTACAACAGAAATTCTAAAAAAACCCCAACAAACCAACAACAAAACCAGATATACTCTGACTTAGACTCTATTACAATGAAGGAAGGATACGTAAGAATTCCTCGGTGCAATCAAAATTTTCCTGGATTGTAAAGTTTTCAAGAGAAACAAACTTTTATTACCTATAAATTTTAGAGTTAGATATGTGATCTGATGAACTAATGGCAGACAAAAGAAGGAGGTGAACTGGAAGAAGGCTAATGTCAGCCCCATCTACAAGAAGGGCTTAAAAGGAGATCCAGGAAATTGTAGGCCCATCAGTTTGACTTCAGTTCCTGTGAGTTTTGGAAGGAATCCTCCCAGGGGCTGTCACAAGTCAGTTGAAGCATGTGAGTGGGAACAGCCAGCACGGATTCACCAGGGGCAAGTGGTGCTTGACAAACCTGATCACTTTCTACAACAAAGTAACCTTCCCGGTTGATTTGGGGTGGGTGGTGGGCATTGTCTACCTGGATTTCTCCAAGGCTTTCAATATGGTTCCTCACAGTCTCCTCCTAGAGAAACTGACATGTTACGATCCAGACAAATGGTCTGTGTGGTGGGTGGGGAAGGGGCTGACAAGCTGCACCCACAGGGTGATGGTCAATGGCTCCTTTTCAAACAGCAACCTGTCAAAAGTGGGGTCTTGCACTTGTGAAAACATAATCCAGGAGTGCAGCACAGGGTGGTATCTACCTGGTTGAGGAGCAGCTCTATGGCAAGGGACCTGGGGGTTCTGGTGGACAGCAAGCTCGACATGAGTTAACAGTGAGCTGCCAACAGGATGCTGAGCTGCGTTAGTGAGGGCACTACCAGCAGAGACAAAGTCATTATCCCGTTCTACTCAGCACTTGTCAGGCCACACCAATATGTACAGAAGCGGGTTAGGAAGCCTGGGAGTCAAATGATCCACTTCAGTGGGCGGCAGATAGTCTGCTATTAAAGCAGCCGAGTTGCTTACAGCCAGGCAGGCATCTGAGACACCCGGCTGGGAACATGGAACCCTGAACAAGTCACGACATTGACAACTTGATACCTGCAAACCTGTAATAACAGAGCTTGTAGGCTTTCAGACAGCTAGGCAATGTCATTCTCTACTGATTGTATCCTTCACAAAAGAAATGCAGTTTGTGCAGCCTGTGGATACCAGCATGTCTCAGTCCTAAACATTGTGATCTAGTTAGAATTTCCTAGTTCTGCAACTGTATCAGTACCTTACACATTACTATATCACACACATGCCTGTTCACATTCATCATTCACATAATCATTAATAAAAGCAAACAAATACGCATTTTCCAGGGCTATCTTTTGTGTGTGCACATGTAACTGCAAATAGCAAAAGCTGACTGAACGAAGTGGCCCAGGGAAGAAGAGAGAGTGAGACAGGTGATGTGAAGCCATTTTGGCAGCAAAGACATGTAGGAACAGGGAAGCAACCAGAAGGTGCCACTGCTGCTGATGGAAAGTGGAAAGAAGTCAAGGAGCAAAGCCTTGTTCACATAAGGTGTGAGTGATAATGCCCTGTAGCAACACTGACATTTTGTTCTGAGCATGGCAGTTATGTCACAGATACCAAAGCAATGAAGAAAGTGAAGGAGATTAGGTGATCCCTATTACACCATCTTCTGTCCTTAATCTTCCTTCTCTAAAAATGTACAGATTTATATAATAATATTTCTTTTTAGGAACAGCAGAAGAGTAGGATTAAGTAGCATTTCAGCAGATGAACAGTCTACCTACTTTGCTTTCACAGCAGCTATGCTAGGTGTGCTCCTATGCAAGTACGACAATGAAAAATGATTTAAAAAAAAAAAAAAAAAAAGCCGTCTTATTTCCATCTCTACAGCCTGAACAGGGTATTAGAATGTCTTGGTGTTATCTGTTATCTGAAATGTGTGGATAGAGCCCAATTTAGATAACATCGCCACAATTCCCATAGCTACAACTAAAGACTTTAGTGCAACATTTGAAAAATCTTGCCATTTGTGATACAGAATATGAAATAGTAATCTTTCTTCTTTCCCAATTACCAGTGCTTCAGTGGCAAGAAAAAAAAAAGATAAATTGTAGGATTTCAAGTTCGATAGTGTTTTCTATCACATGCTGACTTTGCTGCATTCATTCAAAGCTAGGCTCACAGCTGTGAACTGAAACCTGAATTAACCTTAAATTCACTTAGAAATGGCAAATATTACTACAAACCCCTTGTTAAACTGCATTTTTGGAAGAATCATACTTCTGTTCCTTTGCACAGGCTACTAATTAGATTTTTAGATGAAGATATGATTGCCTTTGATTTTAATCTCTGAGCTGCCTTTAGACCTACCTGGGAACCAGTGATATGGATCAAGCAAACTTTTAGCCTTAAAAAACAATGTGTGACAGGAACCTTTGATGAAAAGCAGGGCCACAGGGATCTGAAGTCTACAGTCCCAAGGAAAGAGCAAGCCATAGGAGACTGCAGTCCTCATACGGCCTAGAGTAGCAAAGACATCTTGGCGCTTCATAGGGATATAAGCAATAGGGACTGCAAACCGGTGAGGGTTATACAGTTTCTGTAGCGGTCCTGACTCTGCCTTTGGCACTGATGGCAGGCACCAGGCTACACCCTCAGCCTGGTCCCAACCTTGTGTACAGACCCTTGTGTGATGTAGATAGCCTGACATACACCTTCCTCTCCTGCCCTGATGGCTGTCGCATCAAGCTGGTTCTATTACTACTTCAAGAGCTATCTGAGCTGCAAGTCCTTCGTCAGGGCTTGGGAGCTCTTCAGTGCAGCCAGATTTCCCAGCGGCAGTAGGAGAGGAAGATATCTCTGGGCTGAGCCACAGCTCTTCATCATCCTCACAGGTGCCAGAGATCCCTCCAGTGTACCAGTGAGCAGTACTGGCAGGTGCCCCTGAAACATGACACCTCATTAACCATGGCAGAAGGGACCAAGCAGGCCTCATCTGTCTTTCATCTTTTGGCATACCAGTGGTGCTTCACCATGCTCCAGGACACAAGGACTGCTCCAAGCCCAGTGCCAGTGCTGGTGGTTTGTGCTTACCCGACTCCTGTGGAGCTTCAGGTCACACCCCAGAAGCTTCTCTCACACACACCACTGTAACAGGTCACACAGAAACCCACCAGTCATCTGGCCAGAGAAATGTCCTTGCAGGCTTGCAAGCTCTTCCTCACCCACAAAGTAGCAGGGCCACTTGCCCTTGGGCCAGGAGCCCCCCAGAGCCAGCCAGCTGGGCTCAGGCCCAATGGGGAAGCTGCTGGGGTTACAAGCACAGCCCGTGGAAGGCATCTATGCCCGCCAGGCCCGGAGACGCCCACCGAGCAGCGCACTCAACACAGCCCCGGCAGCGCGTTCTCCCGCTGTGCTTTCATGGACACGGCCGCCGACGGGGCCCCGAGGCCTCTTTCTGCTGCTGTCAAGGGGGCAGCCAGATCCCTTTCTGCTGCCACCGCCTCCGCCCCGCCCGGCTTCCGGGCACGCTTGGAAGTGGGGCAGAGGTGAAGGCAGCCAGCCAGCCAGCCGGGAAGGCGAGCAGGCAGGCAGTGAGCCGGCTGGGGCGGCGGCGGGCCCAGGGTAAGCGGGGTTCTCCGCCCGCCGTGTTCCTCAGCTGGGGGCTGCGCGGTGGGGCAGAGGGTCGTGCGGGGGGCTCAGCTCAGCTCGACTGTCTCCTCACGGCCCGGCCTCCCGGGCCGATCCGGTGCAGCTCCCCGGCGCGGGCCCTGAGCTGCCGTAAACACCGCGGCTGGGGCGGGGAGCGCGGCCGGGGCCGCCCTCGGTGGGGCTGTCCCCCCGCGGCGTTACTGCGGCTGTGGGGGTCGCCGCGGGGGCGAGTCCCCCCTCGGCAGCTCTTCGGCGGCAGCGGGGCGGGGAGAACAACAGGCCTCGAGGTGGTTTGTCGCGACATCTTCGGAAAAAGCGTCAGTAGCCGCCTGGTTGTCGCTTCCCGCGTTGTGTGTGTGGCTCCTGGGGCTCCCAGCCAACAAGGAATCCTCGGACCCGGGTCTGTCTCCAGGCGCTTCCCTGATACGCGTCTTACCGTGTAAATGGCCTCGGGCGGGGGGGAGGGGGAGGAATGGAAGAAAACAGTTCGGGGAGATACATCATCTGGCTCAAACTCAGGCTTTATTAAAGTACTGTTAATATTGTGCTGCAGATCTGCATCATGGAAAAGCAAGTGCTCAAATCCTCTGAGGAGCAAACATTTCAGTACCAAGATTCTCTGCCTTCCCTGCCCGTCCCTCCTCTTGATGAATCTTTAAGTAAATACCTTGATGCAGGTAATGACTTAATCTTGTAATTGTAGTGTGGTGTGTGCTTTTGTAACCAGGCTAAACTGAAGGTGTTTGTGATTTGTAGAAGCAGCTTGTATCAACTGATGTAATTGGGATGGGGAATCCAGACAAGTTTAGAGTACAAAAGCTCTTCTTCAGGTTCAAAACAGGAAACTAAGTGCCTAGAGCAACCCGAGTAAAAGTTTCTATTTTACTTCTGCCTTTCTTCAACATGGAGGGGAATTGGGAGTGCGGGAAGGTTAACTTTTTGGTTTGAGGTTTCTTCCCCGTAAGGTTTCATTTTTATTTTATTTTTTTCAGCTGTATCAGCTAGCCTAATAAAATTCCTCCGGTCTACAAATTTATTTTGCATAATGATTGCTTCGCTTGTTTATGACCGGTTTTGACCAGGATCTTTGTTTTTTAAAAAAAAAAAGTTGTTTCAAACTTTTTCACATTTAGATGTTCTTCTTTCTCACCAATGCTATTAACTGTACAGTAGTAGGAAAAGGCAGTGGTGGGCATTTTTGGAGAATTTCTGCCTTGAAATGTTGGCTGTCTAAATATCACGTAAGAGAAGAACTTTGAAAACAACATCAATGCACATGTGTCTAGCTTTGTTTATAAAGCAGAGACAACTGGTTAGTTATTGTCATATCAGGCTTTGACATGTGAGGGATGACAAAAATGCATTTCCTAGTATCTTGAGATTAGTTTCCTATGTTTCTTTAATAATTTTCAGAACTCTGAGACATTGAGCTTTTTTCTGGAACATCTGTTTTGTGTCTTGCCATCTTACCTGTAATGCAGAAGTCTTAACAGAAGATCTTAACCTAGGAATTCTCTCCTTAGCAGAAGCATATTACACCAAAATTTCCCTTGTTTACAACAGAAATCATTGAGCTCACTCTGAGTTCCCTTTTATTCTGAGTGTAGTGGAAATGGCCCAGTAGGTGGTAATAGGTTTTTGTGTGTGTGTGTTTTCCTTATGTCATCATGTTTTGATGCAGAATGTCGAAATAGTGGTTTTAGAGAAAAAATGTGCATGTATGTGTGTCGAAAAATGTTTTATTTTAATTGTAGTGCAGGTTAATCAAAGTTTTGCTACAATAGTAGTGAATCTTCGATAACAGAATTGCCCTTTAGAGCTTAGTTTTATAAACCCATTTGGCTCTCTGAGTTAATAAATAACTCTCTAATGGAATGATAAAATCTGTCAGTGAATTTATTTCCTCTTGTCTTTTGATTATGATGTGTGTTTTCATAAATACCTTATCACATGTCCCTTTTTTCATGCAGAAGTTACTTCCTGCTTACTGTTCCTTGTACATAAATCATTCTATAACTTTCATTGACCTTGTTGTTCTCCTTCAGGCTCACTGGAGGTTGGAGGAAAGTTAGTCCAGTATTTTTTATTCTGCCACAGTCTTCTTTTGTTCAAATCACTTAAAGCCGGAATGTGCAGTGCACAATTCTAGACACTAGCTTGGTGATTCCTATTTTTTCAGCTCTTCATTTGCTTAGTCTGTGAAGGAAGGGAGGTGCTTCTGAAGAACAAATCAGAAGCTCCACATGACCCTCCACAGAGTTCTGTGGCAGCTGGTGGAGTTGCAGGACTCCTCAGGTGCAGTTTTAAATATATTGATTTAGTTATCTGGTAGATATTTCAGGTTTTCAGTAATTGCTTTCATCCACTAACATCTGTATTTATTTAAAAGTGTGCATTTGCTTTATTAGAACACACCGTGGTTTATTTACAGATTTTTAAAAAGTGTTTTCCCTTTAAACATAAATTCTGAGTATTTTCCTCCCCTGCCTGTGGATATCTGAATCTTGGAATAAATCTCAGTGTACAGATGTCTTTAACGTTTCCTTTTTACAGTGAAACCCTTTCTAAATCAAGAAGAATACCAGAGAACTGAGGATATAGTTAAAAAATTTGGAAATGGGATTGGGAAAGAATTGCATCAGAAATTACTGGAAAGAGCCAAAACAAGAAGGAATTGGGTATGTATTTAGATATGTAAGAAATCGTAGTTCAGCATATGCTCCAGTTACATGTGCATGTTATTGCATGTGCTTTGCTAGGGTAGAAAATACCAGCATCTCTTTGGACAACAAATGGAAAGTTAGTTGTTCAGGATGTAATTTAACCATTTAGCTTTTTTGAATCTTAAGATCTTCCTTATGCTGCCACTTGGCCTGTGGATATGAAAAAAATTCACACATACATAAGTGAATGTGTTTTTTTTTTTTTTTTTCAAGGTTGACTGACTAAGAGAGTTCACTAACTGAAACGTTTCCTACCAGCTTTTGAATGCTTTATCTGTCAGTCTCTTCTTCTATCACCTCCATTCCCCCTGTCTCCACCCTACAAAAACAAAAAACCCTGAAACAAATGAACAAAACCCCAAACCTGGATTTTAGATTTTGCTCTCTATATCCCTCTTTCCTGAAGAAAGCTTTGTGGTTGCATTTTTTTCTCTCACCATAGAAAGGGATACAAGGGAGATCGTTACTAAGTGGAATTAACGAGAACTTTGTAAATCTTAACATGACACACTCCAGAGCAGGGATTTTTCAGATTATGACAGAATAAATAGATTATGAGCTGTCCATCCCAGATCCTCTCTCTCACAACTCTCCTTCCATTCTTCATGGAGTAATCTGGTATTTGCAGTAGCCGCAGCTGACATCTGTAAGAGTTTAAGATGATGAATGTCATGGAAGAACTCTTCGTAGTAGTTCACAGTTTAATAGTCCTGAGCAGTACTGAGTTTTATTTCAAGCTTGAAAATAGAAGAGCTACGTACGTCATTACTCTCAGCAGTTAGTTTTGAACCACTGTCCTGTGTTCTGTTATATAGGAATCACTATTCAAATTTTTTTTTTTTAAATGGAAAGGAGCAGGCAGTTGAACAACCAGGTGATTATTAAAGAATTAATGCCTAAAACTTATTCTGATGCTAAACACTTTTCATTTTCAGCTGGAGGAGTGGTGGCTGAATGTGTCTTATCTTGATCTTCGCATATCAACGCAAATACACTGTAACATGGCAGGCCCCGGTCCCTATATTGAACACTGCTGGCCACCAAAAGAGGGCACTCAGATAGAAAGAGCATCTGTAAATGTATGGCACACCCTGAAATACTGGGATCTATTACGAACGTAAGACTTTAAGAAAAAATAATGGATTCTAAATATTAATGATACATGTGTACTTTAGTCACGAAAATCTGTTTATGTTCATTGGCAGAGTTCTTTGTGGTAAAATATGGGATTATCATACCTTGATGTACCTGCACAATTATCACCTCCCTTGTTTAATTTTGGTGTATTTGTTTACCACAGTGAGAAGGTGGCTATAGAGAGATCTGGGGACGCTATTCTGGACATGCACCAATTCCGAATGCTCTTCTGCACGTGCAGAATTCCTGGAGTTACCAGAGACTCAATCGGCAGTTATTTTAAAACTGGTAAACAAATGCAATTTGGGGTTTAATACAAGCAAATAATTTTGTATTAATGAGCTAATGAAGTGGTTATTTTAACCATAAAATACTTGCTTCTTCAAGCATTAAATCAGATATTTGTTGTTGAGTGCTTACATAAGGAAGCAAAGAAAATATCTATCTACAAAGGCCCTTTTTTGTCCAATATTTAGTCCTTTCTAAGTAAGATTAAAAGAAAGCTCTGCTTCAAATTGTTACTGGCCTGATGCCTATAATAGTGTGCTAGCGTTAAGAACTTAAAAAAAGACAAATTCCATGTGTTATAAACATAGGTGGATTCCATGTGTTATACAGACAGAATTTCAGCATCGTTGCTAATTTCATATTTTTCCACAAAATGCATTTCTCGAGTGTGCTGCTGTACATTCTGTTGGGATAATTTTTACTTACCTTCTGTCAGTGTTTTGTACTTCTGTATGTTTTCTCTAACAGTTTTAAAAAATTCTTCAAATTTGCAATAAGGTCATGCAAATGGACTTCAAAAGTTATTCTTTTTTCTTTACTGTTTTTAGCTATATGAAATCTGCCTCAGTTTGAACACAAATAAGTCTGTAGGACTTGCTGAGTGTTTTTCTGTATCTGTCACTCACTTTATCCCCGCAGTTAGATTTTCATGTTTTGTTTTTTGTTTCTTTTCAGAGACTGAAGGTGAATGCCCATCTCATTTAATAATCCTGTGTCGAGGTCGAGTGTTTGCATTTGATGCTATCTACGAAGGCAGAATGCTGACTCCTGCAGAGATTTCCAGGTTTTCAAACCACCTTGTTTCAAATGAACTATGCTATTGAAGTTACATACCAAAGAGAGTCTTTCTTGGTTTAGTGCCAGAGTTGGCTTAGGTTATGGTTGGACTCGATGATCCTGAGGGTCTCTTCCTGCCAAAATGATTCTATGTTTCTATGATCCCCTTCACCGCAAAGAATAAGGTGTGACAGAGGCTATAGCTTCTCCTATAGCTGAGGGTTGAGATTTGAGTAAATTCTTGTTTAGTGGCTGGCATCTTCTTGCCATGAAGCATGGTGATCTTATATTCTTGTAAGATACCCGTAAAACGTCATGCAAAAGAGCTGAATTAAGATGTTTCAGTAGGAAACAACATTTATGTGTAAAGTTTCTTGACGTGGAATTATTAGGATTATAAGTAACATAATTCCTTTCAGGATCAATTGACATTGATCGTTGTCTCATTACTACTTAATGATCACCACCAATCTCGTATTGATTCAAATGTAAGACACTTGCGGTCAATTTTCTCAAAAATTGAGAAGCTGGAATTCCTGTTGGGGAGCGTGGCAGAGTCCAATATCACAGTATATATTGATGGGCTTTCTACTAGTTACAGAGCAGCACAGCAGCATTTCACTTACATTTCTTGCCTTTGTGCCAGACCTGAGCTGCTGCAAGGGAACAGAAGGAAAGAATTTAAATAGTTCTTTAAATAGTAAATTTCAGTACTAGTGCAACTGGCAATGTTTAAAGCTTTCTGAGCTGTATCTCCAGGCTCCCAGTAGCATGCAGAGGTGCCAGATTTTCCAGTTGGCAATACAGCTGTGGCCACAAGGTTTCCTACTCTTTTGGTCGAACTCTGGTGTCACATCCAGAGGTGGTTTCAACATAAGTCTCTTGTGATCAGCGTGGGATCCATATACATCTACTTAGTAAAGAGGGACTGTGCATTTCATCTAGGAATAACTTGCTGCATTTGTCAATTTGCTGTTTATAGAGCGCAACAGAAGACTTTGGTAATTGGAAATTGGCAAAAGGTAGATGGTCAAATTCCTTAGGCAATACAAAAACTAGTTAGAAGCTCAAAAGTAACTTTTTTTTGGAAAGTCTAGTGCTTATATACTAAAGATATTTCAACATATGTATTTCTAATGTCTGTAGTTTTACCTGTTAGATCAAGCAAGTAACAAAGAAATGAACACCTGGAATATAGACAGAAACCCCTAAAGCTTCCCATTGTCTATAGAAAGGGCAAGTTGTTTGGGGTTTGTTTTTTGGTATTTTGTAACCTTGTTGTGGGTATCTTATATTTTTGACAACTATGTATAATAACTAATGATCAGTACTGAAGTTCAATGGGCAAGAGTGCCAGAAGGAAGGGCAAGACAGATTAAACACCTGTAATGTGTGGAGTTTTTTTCACACCTAAAACAATGTGAAAAACTGAATTTGCAACTAAAAAAACCCCTTTCTGTTAATAGCTTTTCAAACGGCAAATACAAGGAAAAAGTAAGAAGAGAAGTATTCTTCTGTAGTTTAGTCTCTCCATTTAGGATGTCCTGTAGCTACTGTTCTGCTTTAAATTTCAGAGTTTATCTTGAGTGGAAGTTTTCCCCTTCTATCTCATTAGTTGCTATAAAAACTGCAAAGCTGCAGTATTGCAGATGTGTGCTGATTAGGAAAGTTTGATCTGCACGGCAAAGTCTTAAATCTAGTTTTAAATTAAGTGCGTACATAGCACTTAGGATTGCTTACATCTGAGGTTGTACTGGGCCAGGAGATGCAATTTGAATTAACCATTAGTGACTGAAAACAGAGCAGGTCTTCAGGTGCCCTTAGGGTCTGACGGAGCTGCTTCATGCTTCCTGGAAATTCACGTTAATTTGTGAATGTGGAACCAAAATTCCAGCTTGGCAAAACAAAAAAAGAGAGAGGTAAAAAGGATGACTTTTATCTTATCTCCAAATCCTCTTTGTTAACTTCAGTTTTTGAAATCTTCTTAAAGGCAACTTACATATATCCAGAAAAGATGCCATAGTGAACCAGATGGCCCAGGACTGGCAGCCTTGACAAGCAACGAAAGGACAAAATGGGCAGAGGTGGGAACACTTTAGCAGTTGGTACCTCAGAAGAGCATTGTGATCACTGGAAATATGTCATTTCACTTAGCTTTGTCTTTTTATGCTTTCTAGTTACGTGAATATTTGATTGCTCTTGATCCAAAAAACTTAACTCTTCTGGAAAAAATTCAGAGCAGCTTGTTTGCAGTCAGCCTGGATGATTCTAGTCCCCATGCAACTCCTGAAGACTACAGCGAGGTAGCTAAGGGGTTTTGATAATTCATATTTTGATTACATAAAAATTTCCTCTGCATGTTTGCAATGCTCTTTCTATAGTAAAGTAGCACTTCTGACTCTTCCAGAACAGAGAAGATGAAGCAGATAAATGTGCAGATAGTGCTACTTGTTGATCCACAGGATTAAATAGTTTGAATTGTTAGGACGTTTGAAGTGGGAATGGCTGAAATCTGTCTTCAAAATCTTTTAGCCCTCTATGCATCAGAAATATAGTCATCAACTTGTTATCACTCTGAATTTAAAAACTTAGGCTTATAATCGTTCATTTTCGACTGGATGAAAAAGTCTTATGTCTCAGGGAAGTCTCACTGGCTTAATATAGGCTTGGTTTAGCTGACAGAGGTTGTCTGGTTTTGAAAACCCACAGTGTGTAACTTTTGCTTTAGGTTACAAGGCTGGCGCTCACAGGTGATCCAACTGTACGCTGGGGAGATAAATCCTACAATTGCATATTCTTTTCTAATGGAACCTGTGGCTCATTCTGTGATGTAAGTTGAAAAATTCCTCCTCTTATAAACTTTTCAAGTATTTATTTACTAAGTTTTCCGTTTCAGAGGGGTAGGGTAAAAAGCAATTTGATCCTCTTGCAGTATTGCAAATAATGTGATATCTTGTCTTGTATGATTCCAGCATTCTCCTTTTGATGCCATGGCTTTAATCACCATGTTAGCTTTTGCTGAAAAGAAGATTATTGAAAATGAGGGAAAATGGAAGGTATCTATCCTCTAACTTTCAAGTGTAGCAGTTAGTGTGGGGTTTTTTTCCTTATGGATAATGTTTTCTGTTTTCTTGCTTTCTTTCTTTCTGTCACATTCTCCCAGGGATCAGACAAAGTGAGGGATATGCCATGGCCAGAGGAACTTGTATTCACAGTGGATCAAAAAATTATAAATGAAATTGGACGTACTAAAGAAATGTATTATAAAAAGGTGGAATTTCTTACTGTTTCTCTTATTTATCAGTGATTTTTTTTTTCCCTCCATTCTGTTTATGTGTTATAGTGGTCTTTCTCCATGCTGGGGAACAGAGATGAATATGTTATTGATAAATTGATGAATCAGGGGACTTAACACCATAGTTAAATTTGCTACATTATTGGTTTATGTTAAGCATGTTTTATTTGAAGTGGACTGAGTTGTTATTTCTAGACCTCTGTGACTTTTCCTCCTTTGACATGCCAGGTATCTGATTTGCAGCTAGTGAATTATGCCTTCACATCATTTGGCAAACAATTGATCAGGAAGAAGAAACTTCATCCTGATACATTTGTGCAGCTCGCCCTTCAGTTGGCTTATTACAAATGCCATGGACGGTAAGAAAAGCTCCTCACCCAGATTAGGAATAAAAAAACCAAATTCTTGAGTGAAGGGGTGGATCTAGAGATATAATGCAGTGGACTCGCAATGGCACTGTGTAATTTGCTATGCTGCTCTAAGAATGAAGAAGTAAGGGTTTTTTTACTGTGAAGACTTGAGTAGGGCCTTGTTTTGTGCTATTGAAATCCACCAGGCCTGTGCTCTTAGCTTCAGAAGAATTGTGTCCCTGTGCCCACAAGGATCATGTGTGTACATACTGTGGAATAGAGGGCAGAAGTCAACCCATGAAAATGTGGATTAGTAATAATTAGACAAATGCCAAACATACAGTGGGTTGGGATTCTTTAATGCCAAACAGTTACTCAGATGGAAAAGAAAGCTTTATCTGTAGTAAGTAACAGCCATCAGTAAAACAGTTTGTCTTCCGAACCTGTAAATACCTCGCAAACCTCAGTGTCTCACTTTCCTTAACACCACTAGGTGTGAAGGTTTGGGCAGAATAATAGAGCTATAGACAGTGGCCCTCTGAATGCTTGGTTCTACATTTTTGGGAGCGTCATTTTATTTTGTATTCTTGGTAAAAGACAGCATTATTCCTGGTATAGGTGATCCCAAATTTTCTTTTGCTACATTGCACTGATTATAGCTTGTGTAAGTCATTACTGACCTGAGGAGTATTGCTTGCTTCAGAAAAAGGAGAGTTTCATCATAGGAGCATGGTTCTTAGTCACTGGAGATGCCTGTCTCATCATAAGAAAGGTCAATACGTCTCAGTTTGCTGAACATTGGAATAAATCGTCTGACTAAAATAGCCCATGAAATCTGTTCTGAACATGCAAGTATGTTTCTTGTCAGTCGTATATTAACTGGCAGACTGTCATAGGGCCGGGGTGCTGAGTGAGCATCAGTATGCAACAGAGGAGGATTTGAGCCTTTTCCTTATAAATACATTGAGAGAGACAGCTTATTTTTAGTGTGTCTCTTAATTTTCGAGTTTTTTGAGGGTGTAGATTGTTTCTTTAGTGGAAATACATAGTGAAATTGAAGCTTGTGTAATTTCAGCTTATTTGTAGTAGAGGCTGGTAGATCTGCAGTCTGTAGAAAATAGCCATGACAATCTAGTCTTTCCAAGGCACAGTTACAGGCAGCACTGGCAGTTTTTCAGTCATCTGTCTCATAAAAGCTTGCAGAACTCCTTTGTTGTTTTTTTCCAGACAAAAAATTTGGAGAAAATTAGTGGCTTACTGATACTGGTAACTAGGCTAGATGTGTAGGGTACTTTGCAGAACTCTTTGCAGAACTTTTTTTTTTTTTTTCCTTGAGAGACCATATAGTTTCGTTATGTTAATGAGATACTCTTCTCCAATTTTTCTTCTTAGTCCGGGCTGCTGTTACGAAACTGCCATGACCAGGCGTTTCTATCATGGCCGCACAGAGACCATAAGATCATGTACTATGGAAGCAGTGGAGTGGTGCAAGTCCATGCTGGATCCTTCTGACAGTGTAAATACTGAGATCCTACTTTAATCATCACGTGTTTAGAAGACCTGCCATTTGAACTGCTTAAAACTCGGTTTGTTATTGTCTCATTAATGGCAGTTGGCTTGTTTCCAGTGAAGCATATTTCAAATGTTGCTTGAAATCTGTCTCTGGTCACTGTGAGTAAGGCAAGCTCTCATGTCTGGGCTTGTTTGGTTTTTTATTCTATTAACCTCTTGGTTTCAAAAATGTGTCTTGACTTATATTTACACTGATTTTTTTCATACCTTAAAAAGTGACAGGGTTGGAACCATTGTATTCTGCTGTTGAGTGATCTCTTAATTGTTAAGTGAAATCAAGACATGTTAATCTAATAATTGTATCTGAGAGCAAGGTTGAAATCTGTGTCCTGGTGGCAGCAGGGATGTATTCAGAGTTTGTCTCTGAATAGCTGAACCAGTGGCCTTTTCCCAGCAAGTGCCCTCTGGTCCTTGGCTGGCAAGACACATGGTGCCTTTCTTGCCAAGTGAGAGCTGTACTAAAGCTCTTTCTGTTGTCCTCACTGCACATTTCTCAGAGCCTGAGAAGTGAGGCAAGGAGATTTTTTGAGACAAAGGGCTGTGTATCTTTAGGAAATTAAAAGGTTCTGTGTTGTTAATGTATCTGAGAAACACACAGGAAACATGTGTGGTTGATAATTATGGCCTTCATGAACATATTTTCCTTGTCTTCAGTGGCTTCTTTTTGGCATGTGCTGCAGCTTTAAAATTCAGTTTTCCTGCCTTTGTTCAGATCTTCCTATAGCAAATATGAATTCCTCTTATTTTCCTGTTCTTCAGTTATCTTCTAACCAGTTGTCAGGATTTTATGGCTAATATGTGTAGACGTTTGTTATTTCAAACACTAACTGTAGCCTTATTTTGTCCCTCTTTGTCATTTTAAATAGGATTTCCAAATATCTTCCTATTGCTATTTTTTTGTATTATGAACTCTTAGGCATTGAAAAAGCATTTAATATGTTCAATAGTCTTGAAATTAAGATGCTTAAAAGTCTGCTTCTAAGGTACTAGAAAATACCTAAAGTTAGGTACTCCAGAAAACTCCTTTTGTCCCAAATTTTATTTGCCTCTTATGAGCTTCGTAGCTTGATTTTCATCCAAATTGAGTGGTTGCTGCCCTTGTTTCACATTTTCTGCTGCAGCCTCCCATGTAATGAATAAAAGGTTTTCTTAAGTAGTTAGGAAGCTAGTAAGATGTAAGATCTTACAAACCAAGATCTTGGGTGTCTAGAAATGTTTCTCTAGGACTGCTTTACCAAATCATGTATTTGTATTCTGTTCTTTCTGGTTTTAATGTGGAAGTTTCAATTAAAAAAAAGTTGGGCAGAACTACTGTCATAGAAGTAATGCTTCAATCAGCAGAGAAGAGCTGGGAGTGGAGTTGGCATTGGCGTGGATTTTAATGAAGGTCTTTTTTTGTTTGATTTTCTGCTTTTGCTTCACAGATTTTTTTTTTTTAATTTGTGGTGTTTATTGTTTTTTTTTGTTTTTTTTTCCTCCATGAGAGATGATCATGTAAATGCAACTGCACTTGCTGAAAATCAGTATGCTTCTAAAGAAGTGGTATTGTAGAAAATTTTTGGGTTTGGTAATTCTGTTTCACAGTGGCTGACTGCCACTTTCAGGTTGTTTGGGAAAGAGCATGAAGTTTAGAATATTATTCAGTGCAAAACTGATGGGAGTAACAGAACAGAGATAGAGGAAACAAATGAGCAAATTCTCCTGAAAAAGGAATTTGGACTGGGGAGAGTTAGAGAGAGGTTTCAAGTTCCTTCATTTTCTTCTATCTAAAATTGCTAGAAACTGGAAGGGAAAAAACTTGATCTGTGATTCCTGATGTGTTACTTATTTGGATAAGTTTTTCTTATTTATTCCCTTTTAATCCTGTTTCCCCTACTTTACACAGAATTATCAACGACTACAGCTGATGCATAAAGCATTTGCAAAGCACAATAAAATGAGGAAAGAATGTGAGAATGGAAAAGGTACTCTGGGATCAAAAGATTTTTTGTTTTGTTTTGTTTTTTTCTTGTTGGGTGAAAAGGGAATATTCTTGTTAGCTAATACATTTTCTTTGTCTCCTTGTGTTCAACCTGAAAAAAACTACCCCTTAACATTTTATAATTGAATTTCAGGGAGAAGAACTAAAACCTAGTCCTTTCACCCTTCCTTGTGCCCCAAAGATATGTTCAGTTTGAAAATTAATTCACTTTTTCTGCCCAGCTAAACATTATTTCAGAATACCTTCTTATCAAATGTAAGATTGGCTGGAAAGTGGGAAATGCAGTCTTTTAAGGTAGAGGAGAGATTTGGGTGAAATTCTAATCCAACTGGGTTAGCATGTTAAGTTATTCTATGAATGAGAAAGGAGCTGCGAAATAGTCACCTGATGAACGTTCATACTCTCTCCATCGTACCTGGTGAATTATCTAGGCAGTTGTGGCCCTGAAAGCCTTTTCACCTTGTCCGTCTAGTTGCCAGTGGGCCAGTTTCACTGCGTAGAACTCCTCCTTGGCGGAAACGGGTGGGTTTTTTTAGTTTTTGTTTTCTATAGGAACTGTCCTGGATTTATATTCCTTAGCTCATTTGCATTTGAGCTCAGTGTTGCCAGCTGAAAGTGATGGAGGCCTCTTAGAATAAATATTTGGGAGATGTTTTTGTGTGCTACAGTATGAGTCTTTTATCTGTCCTTCAGCTCCTATTTGAGCTTCCAGCTACCCAGACCAGAAGAATCAGAAAAACAGGAAATGCTGCTGTTAATGATGGAGTATTTGCATTTATTTGACAGGCTTTGATCGTCATCTTCTGGGTCTCCTACTCATAGCACAGGAGCAAGGACTGCCAGTGCCAGAACTTTATATGGACAGTGCCTTCACAACTAGGTAATTAGTGTTGTCCTGTGGGGAGGTTGTATCTCTTGATACTGAGTCTTTACATTGGCCTTATGCGTGCTGATTTCTTGATCTCCAGGACAAAATACCTTTTTTGTAAAACTTACTTTGTTTGAAATTATCTTTGAAAGTCCTGGTTTTGTTTTGTGTTGTTTTACAGTGGAGGAGGTGGGAATTTTGTTCTTTCAACTAGTCTGACTGGCTACACTAGGTTTAGTGGATCTACACTCCCTATGGTACCTCATGGCTATGGCTTCTTTTATGCAATCAGAGATGACAGGTAAGGATGTCATTTCATTTTGGGCATGGTTATGGCTCTGTCACAAAAGGAAAGGCAGCTAACAGCTGGAATGAGGAAAGGGAAAGACAGAAGAAACACAGCTGAATGTGTAAGAAGAGGTCAAGTGAGGCACATGAGAACAGAGACAGTAACATTCTGGGAAAGCACGTGTGGGAGTAATAATGAACAGTAGAGGTGAAGTGAGCACCAAGATACTGACAATAATCAGAAATGAAAGAGTGGAGAAGGTCAAAGAAGGGAGGAACAAAAGTTAACTTACTTAAAAATAAGCTTTTGTTTTAGAGATCATTAAATGTAACATGCAAAGGTTTTTTTTTTTTAAAGTAGCAATTGACTGAGAATAGAAAGAGCGAAAGGTGACTAGAAAGGTGAGCACATTGGTCATCGTCCTTGGGCGTGACAGACACATCTCTTGACTCAGACCAGACCTCTTTGAGTAACAAGGAGAAGCTAAAACATTTGGCTTCGCTTCTCATAAAGTGGTTGGATTTGAAAAGATTCAACTTTGGCTTGTCTTATGGACAAAAATTCTTGCTGCTTTATCAAATCCAATAAACTACGTTGATTATAATATGTTGTGATAACTTGCTATTTTGTGATTTAGGTGTAATTTGGATGACTTCTTCCTAAAGCTAAATATGTTTGTGTGCAGTTTTGATTCAGTTTGAGAATACAAACCATTTATACTTTGATTCATGGCTCTGTTAAGATAAATAGAACTAGATAAAGATTTACCTTTTATTAGGTAAGTAGAAAAAAGTACTTTAAACCTTGAACTAGTTACAGAGAAGAAATATAATTCACACTGTTTGCAAATATAAGTGGAAAAGTTACTTTACTGTGTATGTGGAAGCAACTATTTAAATCAAAGTATCTAGTTTCAAGATCTGTTGACATTATTGCTTACTGAAAGCACTAGGGATCCGAGTCCTTTGTGGATGTTGAGACAGTATATTTGTGTGACATTTTTTGCTTCAGAATTTATGTGAACAGTTTCACATTTCAGGGCCGTTTGTGTGACTTTTGTCCTACACCATGACAATTGATCGTTTTTTTCTGTACTGATAGGATCGTTGCTACCTGTTCTTCTTGGAAATCGTGTCCAGAGACCGATGCAGAGGTGCTGTGCAGAACTGTGTTTCAGTGTTTTCAGGACATGCTGCATTTAACAATTGTGGCTCAGCTGTAAGGTTGATTGCTATGTAAAAGCCTTTGCAACTCACAAGTAATACTTAGAAATGAAAGGCTACGCAAGAGTACTGTTATAGTCAAGTTAAGACATTTAATGATCTATGTGAAGCCTACCTATCATTACGGGATTTACTGTGGTAAGAGTATCATAGCCATTTGCAACAGCAATGCAAGCAGTAGTACCTTAACTATGTAGAACTATGCAATATTAAAATATGCCTCAAAAATGCAAACATACTAGAGAGATGGGTTGTTGGAAGTGGAGAGTTTATGGGAGATTTACATTTATGATCATAGCAGTAACATGTAGAATACTTTCTAAACGGTCTACTGATACTGTTTACACCAGTGGAGCACTTATCTGGGTACTTAAGAATAACTACACTATCCTTTTAGGTGATTATACTTCCTAGTCATAGTGGTTTATGGAATAGAAGGGCTGCCTCAATCAGGCTGTATGTTACTTTATAAATGATCTTTAATTTTTGCTGTCGGGTTTATACCCAATAAATGTTGTATCTGTAAATGGGGATGATTCCACTACATTTGTATTAGGAGAGTCTGAACTCTTGAAAACTGAGCTCTCAATAATAAAGGCAGAAAGCAGCAGGTGGTTTTCACGCTCCTCAAGAGTTTTTATCTTTTAGTGAACTGTGAATGTCTGCTGCTTTACACTAATAATACACAATAAGCACTGAATGCAGTTGGATATAAATTTCAGAATTTTAAGACTTGATTCCTCTGTTTGAGCAGCTTTGTATTTTCCTGTCATATAAATAAAATTATTCTAAAAATAAGCTTTGTATGGATTGATTTGTGGGTGGACTGTTGAATGCGTGGCAACTAAACCTTGTGTAACAGAAATGATCTTAGGAACAGATGAACTTGAAATAGAGGTTCTACATTACCCTTTGTTTTCTCTTTTCTCTGGTTTTTGGAGTTTTGAGAGAGATCAGAGATGATTATTTGTTTTAGAGAAATAACTCAAGCAGCCTCTTTGCCATCTGGAAGCTCTGTGGTTTATTTTTTTCCACCCCAGCAATAACAGAGTTTTCTTTTTTATTTCCTTAAAGCCTGACACTTCTCTGAGTAACAGGCCAAGGTGTGTTACACAGTCTTGTTGCTCTCAGAAACTAGTCTAGTTGTTTTGGCCTTTGTCTTCTCTGCCTTTATTGGTCTAGTTCTACATCCTGTCTCAATTATATCTGACAACCATTAATTGTTTAATGGTTGATTTTATGTCTTTCAAAGTTCATACAGAGAAAGAATCAATTCATGTTCTGGAGTGCTCGTAATAGCCTGGTCTCTTTCTTGGAGGTGAATGACTTTCTGAAATCTCTTGGTTAGTGGAGCACGTGTCTTTATGATGCTGTGGTTTCTGTGAGATAGATTAGGATTTTGGATCAAGCTATGCATGGTGATTTTTAATTATTTTTTAATAAGTTCTGTCTCAGATTTTACAACATTTCACCCCTCAGTTGGGTTAGTAAACCTGTTTGCAAAAATGATGACAGTTTGATTTGAGTGCTGATTTAAAACAGCCTGAAGTCTGATGAAGGGTGTAACTTTGCATTTATTTGCATTTTTTTCCACACACCTACCCCAGCCTCTCTGAGGGTTTTTGGGAGCATAGAAATCCTGGCGGAAATAAGGAGGAACACTTGCTGAAAGAGTCTTATCATTGAGAAAATGTCATCCTGTCACGAGCATAAGCAGAATTTCCTGTTCAGCTGGGACAGTCTGTGCCTTGTCTAGGGGAATGGAGGACAGACAGAAATGTATCCAGGAAGAATAAAATTAAAATCTGTGAGTTGTTAGAGCTACTTGTTCTGTGCTGTGGATGCACAAATTCATGAGCATGGTGTTAATTTGTTAACAAAGGAATAAAGCATTTCTGATTCAAAGTTGCTTGGCTAAGTTTATGCTCTATAGACCATACGGAACTAATGCATAATGTGTTAAGCGGATTTTTTTTTTCCCTATGTGGATTTGGGAGCCCGTATAAGTGATGCATGTGTAGCCAGTGCAGAAGGAGCACTGTGCGGTAGGAGCTCCGTTTTCAGATCTGGCTGGTTAAGCTGAGCAGTCCTGATGTCACAGGCCGGGCACCACTTGCTTTGAAGACGCTGAGACTTAAGTGGGGGGTCGTGGAAATTGGCTGCACACATCAGTGCAGTGGCAAGGCGAGAACAGGAGCTGGGCTTCTGCATCAGTGGGACTGAGCCAGTTGCCAATCCCAACAGGCTTCCTTTGCCCCGCTTTGGGTTGCACAGGCATTTATTTAGAAACAGTCGTACCTGGAATGGCGCTTCGGGCCTGGCTTTGCAGAGGAGCACATCACTGCCTTCCTTCTGCCTTGGAGTGCTGGCATGTTTGTGCAGAAGCAACAGCTACTCTGTTCCTTTCCAGAGACTGCTTTTGTGCCCAACGCTGATCCTCGCAGTGCCCGCAGGACAGGAGGGGCCCTTCACACCCAGAGTCCTTCGTTTTTGCAGTGTGGCAAGTCAGCAGGGCCTTGTCATGACTGCTGTGTCATCTTTAACTTGAACAACTATGAATTTTTGTGCCGGTGGAAGAAGAGGGTTGGGTTCTTAAAGCAAATGTACCGCAGTTATTTAATAGTTAAGGGGTATAAGGAAACTATTTACAGAGTTTTACTACAAAACCAGTAGTGGAACATCCTCAACAGTCTTATACAAAGGCCTGAACCAGCTGTACAGCTGCACTTCAGCAAAGGGTACTGTCCCCTGTCACACATTCCATGACCCAGTTTGAATATTGACCAGAGAATAGTAGATGCCTTTTTCAGCCAGGAGCTGCTGATGGGTCCCTTGCTCTACAACCTTGCCGTTTTGGATCACGGCAATCTTGTCAGCATTTTGGACGGTGGAGAGGCGGTGAGCTATCACGATGCAGGTGCGACCTTCTCTGGCTTTATCCAGCGCTTCCTGGACAATCTGCACAAGAAACAAACCAAAAGGAAAATTAAATACAGCAGCTGTTTCTACCTGTGGTGCCCTTAGTCTGTCATTTGTTACAGAGCAACGACAGAAGTGATGTTTCTGTGGCCTCAGAGTTGAAAACCTTCTACTCCCAATGGCTGTTTCAGATCCCTGTTGGTACATCTGGGGTGGGACAGGGGAAAGACCTCATGTGTTCATGCTTGTGCTGGCCCCAGAAGTCACCTCAGCAGACTTCTCCAGGGTCACAGCCTGGTCATTCCCTAGTGCTGCAGGCAGATCTTGCTTAGTTTTAGAAACTGGCCTGAACAAATTGGTCTGATTAACAAGCCAGGCACTTTCTCACTCTCAGCAACATGGGAAACTGCTCCAAATTTCAGGCCCACTCATTGAATAATTACAACTTAATCCCCCAAATAGTTCCATTATAAAATCATGATATAATAAAATATAATGCTGGATAATTTTGTATTCCAGTTTCTAAGTACTCAGTATGCTGTACTAGTTTGCCCCCCCCTTTTTATTTTTTCATTCTCTAAAGGTTATGAATTCTTTAATGTTACCTGATGTTCTAGGTTCTGCAGCCACAAAGATGCCAAATGTTGCAACAAAAATGTTTTAAAGATTGGTAATACTGAATTGCTTTTGAGAAGGGGGGCTTGGTTTTTACAAAAGAAGAGCCTCCTGTTTGTAAGGCATGTTTTTATATAAAGAATATGCTTACATATTTTTCTTCTAGGTTGATAATGTCTCCATTCTTCCCTGCAGTCTTCCTTTTATCATGGTCCCATGCTTCTGTTCTGCTTTGTGCTATTGGGCTGTTTCAAAATGCAGATAACAACCTGCTACACTGCTACAAGCTGCACATAGGGAGTTTCTGCTGCTTCTCAACAAGTCTGGGCTGCTGGCAGGCCCATCCTTACTTGGCATCCTAAAGATTCCAACCGTAGGGACACAGCCTCTGAGTTGCGAGACTCCTACAGCTACCCAGAAACCCTCTGTTCTTCCTTAAGAAACATCTGGGCTTGTTATACAAGTAAGGAATAAATACAAATACTTGTTTTCATAATAGTCCTCTATTTCCAATTCAGTGTTTTAGTCTGTATATATCACAGCTACGTCATGACCAGCCAACTCACAAATCCCCATTCCCTTCTGCAAAGCCAAGGTACCTTTTCACTTTCTGTATCCAGCGCAGAGGTAGCTTCATCTAACAGCAGGATTCGGGGCTGCCGTACCAGAGCTCGGGCAATAGCGATACGTTGCTTCTGACCACCAGAGAGCTGGGTTCCTTTGTCTCCCACACGTGTGCTGTATTTCTAGATACAGAAAGGAAGCACAGGTGTCAACTTGGATTTGGACCTAATCCTGTGGAGTGTGACACTGCAACTGCATTTCCACCGAGGGCCGAGTCTGAGGCAGCCCGTTTCTCAGGTGCCAGGACAGGTGTGGGTGAGGAGCCTACATACAGCAGCCAAGATGAGAAACATGTTTCTGAGTGTATTTAACTGCGGAGAAAACCCTGTGATGCTGAGCAGGAGCAGTGTCATTGGTTTTGGGTGGTAGACCAAGGTGCAGAGAAGCTAAGCACAGGGTGTGAGAGAGGCTGGGAGCAAACCCAAGACTCCATTGAGTGACAAGCAGCCCAGGCAGCCACTGCCGCAGTTCTTCCACCATCCCATTCTCTGTAAGAAGAAATTTCAGCCTGAGAAACACTGTGAGTGATTTAGAATGAATGAAAAGCCAGTCAAATCCAAAATTGCATCTGTCTTGCACCTTATTTTAAACCTGACACAAATTAACTTGAGACATTAAGGGAGTGGAGCAGCTCCCGTATGAGGAAAGGCTGAGGGAGCTGGGGCTCTCTAGCTTGGAGGAGACTGAGGGGTAACCTCATTAATGTTTATAAATATCTAAAGGGTGAGTGTCACGAGGATGGAGCCAGGCTCTTCTCGGTGACAACCAATGACAGGATAAGGGGCAATGAGTACAAACTGGAACACAGGAGGTTCCACTTAAATATGAGAAGAAACTTCTTCACAGAGCACTGGAACAGGCTGCCCAGGGAGGTTGTGGAGTCTCCTTCTCTGGAGACATTCAAACCCACCTCCACACATTCCTGTGTAACCTCGTCTAGGTGTTCCTGCTCCTGCAGGGGGATTGGACTAGATGATCTTTCGATGTCCCTTCCAATCCCTAACATTCTGTGATTCTGTGATTTGGTTCCCACTCTGCACTCCCTCATTTGTCAGACTTCTTGATTACCGACTGTGTGCACAATGTACATCTCTTCATCTAAGGGATGAGGCTTTGCAGGGAAAAAACACCAACCTCCTAAGTTTGTGGGAATTTACTGAGGGAGAAATATTTACCCTAGCCCATATTTCCTACATGAGCAAGCTGACAAGAGGTGTTGGCTTCAGCTGATCGGTTCAGGCAGCAGGTAGGAAGAGCCTTTGCTTGCACTCACCTGCCAGCAGCTGCTCAGCCAGACATGAGCAGAACAACTCCTGGGAGTTTTTTTTCCCCCCAGCATAATTATTTACAACCAATGTAGAAAACCTGAAACTGCTTTTCTCTCCAGGATGCTGTTTATTTTACAGCAGAAAGGCCCACTGTACCGGAGAACTCAGTTTGTCACATCAAAAACAACTGGGGTGTAACAACGGGTATAAACAGGGGAAGGGAGAGAAGTGGGAACAAGGTGATGGGTTTCTGCAAGCCAGCTCGGTGTGTGGCTTTACACACCTGGCTAATGAGATGTTGTTCACAAAAGGAGAGTGACACCAGCACCTATCAGGCTGCCTTGGCATTTTCCTACTGCTTTCACTTAACTGAAGGGAAGTACCCATCGTCTTCTTTTTCCATGCTCTGGCTGTCTGTTGCTCTTCCATCTAGAATGGCTTGCCTGAGTATCAATATGACCCAGGTTATTTTATTAACAGAGACTTCTCTTTCAGGGATGAAGACCCTTCCCATTCAGGCACCTGCAGCAATAGGACTGAGCAAATGCCTGCAGCCACTATCACTTCCTAGCTCTCTGCTTGTCCTTCAGCTCTTCTGAGGGGGAAAATCCCCAATTTTCATTGTCTAATTCAGTAAGTCAGAGGAAAAAAAAATGCTTTTAACATGTATTTATTTAGGAAAGCATGGAAAGACACTGTATTTTTTTTTTCCAGTTGCAAGTTGGAAATGAGAGCCTAATTACCTTTGGTAGTGATTCAATGAAGGAATGGATGTTGGCTTCTTGTGCTGCATGAACAATTTCCTCATGCGGCACCTCCCGACTGTTATCCCCATATGCGATGTTTTCAGCAATAGTGCAGTCAAACAGCATTGGTTCTTGTGAGACGATGCCAATCTGAGCTCTCAGCCACTGAACATTTAGTGTCTTTGCATTTTGACCATCCAGCAGCTTAAAAGTCAGAAATAATACATTTTAATCATAGTACTTTATAGATGGCACTTTTAAATTTTTTTTTTGTTTGAGTTTTTTTATTTGTATAGCTGTCTTTAGCAGATTGGTCACTCACACCATTTTATACCCTGAGTCTGTTAGCTTAGACACCTGTGCATTGCAGCAGAGATGGGGAGATAAGTGTTAAAGTCTATTTACACTTGCAATAAATACAATAACATCAGACCTCTATATGAACCTTGAAAAACTCCACCTGTATCAAGTCACTGTATTTCACTCCGCTTGTTTAGCAACCTAACTAAAATAGCCAATACAGATCTACTTGCTCCATCATCTTCCTGTCAGTACTGGAGACATTCGGTACTTTGCTTCCGACAGAAAGATCTATTTCAGAAAGCAGAAGAAGATCTATACCCCAAAGTGTTTCCACAGCCACTTCCTTTATTAGCAGCTTTATCCCATCTCCATTATGCTGGTCTAGGAATCAGATGTCCTCATGTCTCAAATGAGAGTAATGGGGGACAGTAATGGACAGTAATCCCAAACCCATAACTGAATATTATCCTTGTACATCAGTGAGAAAAATTCCTCTACCACCACTTGCTCATGTCAGATGAGACAGATGTAAAACTCTGTACTTGAACTCCTTCTCTTCTCCCACTGTACCTTATCTGGACTTCAGCATTCACAATTATAAGTTGTTTAACTGTTGCCATTCTGCACATGACTAATTTTGTCTAAAATAAAACATCAGTCTATATTTCTGCTTTATCCTCATGTCTTCTACCTAAAGCAGAGCTAATGAGCTGTGGACTAAATCATCACCACAGATTAAATATGAGATCTCTTTATTTGCTAAGTACTAAACTGTCCTAGGAATGCACAGGCATCTCTCTGCAGCCTCCGGATGCTTCAAGATCCAGGAGGAGCCATTCAGGTTTTTTTCATCTTCCCTTTACTTGGTTTTTATCTGCTAGGTGATGATGCAATGAAGTTCAGTGGCTGCCCTAAGCAGTGCTGCTGTTAAACTTTCAACAATTCATCCTTACTGTAATTAAACTAAACCCCAGTGACATCAGTAGGCTCTGGTCAGGCCAGTGTAGCACCTTCTCTCCATCTTGTTCTAGTCAATTGAAATGGCATGGGAAATTTAGAAGTGTTACTTCTGTTCTACCCATGCTTGCACAGAGAATATTGAAAATCCTTGATTTTCAAAAATATTACAAAACATATTAGAAACATTGACAAAAGTGAGTTGTTACACTAGCAAACACTTAATGAGATTATTTAAGAGGGAAAAAAAGACCCCCCTCAAACAAAAAAACTATATTAATAAAACAGAGTAAGATGTATCATGAACATGCAACTTCCACTTTACTGTGGAACACTCACCATTTCTCCACTGAGTGGATCATAAAATCTCTCAAGCAGCTGAACAACCGTGCTCTTTCCACAGCCACTGCTACCAACGAGAGCCAGAGTTTCTCCTTTTTCTACATTGATGTTCAAACCTCGGAGCACTTTGGCCTCTGGTCGGGTTGGGTAGTTAAATGCCACGTCATTGAATGTTACATTTCCACCAAATATTTTCTGATTGAAACAGTAGAGTTAGATCAATTTTTTATGCAAATGTAACAGATCATAAAAGACTATGAAGAATATTCATAGAAGAGATTAGTGGGAGTTTTTCCAAAGGATCAGACTTTTTTTTTTGTCCTCAGGAATTAATATGTAGCGGGAAGCTATTATGAAAAAACAAATTATCTCCTAAATATACCTACTTCTCTCCTAAATATACCTATCCTATACCTATTCTGCAGGTATATTTTAACTAAAATTCTGTTCCATAAACACAATTTTTGACAGCTTCTCTTACAGCATCTATTAAACAAGATTACATTTGAAAAGTAACAATAACTCTGGGCGGCTGACTTCTGTCTGCTTTGCAAGGACCTTGTTCAGATTGTTGGCATGTCCTTTGCTGATTTTTTTTCCATTATTGTCTGTAGAGATACTGAAAATGATCTACTAATCTTGTTCTGTACACCAAATCAATCCTTCTACTTAAAGATATTTTCTAATTAATTTACTACAAGATATAGGATCATATATGTAATATGGATATATACCTACACAATAAGAAACATGGTTCATACGAATGAGCATATATAAAATGTAAATACAGACATATGCAAATGACCAATCAACATAACAGCTCAAATGTATGATACTTCATAAGACTTCATAGTTATTTTTCTTTATTATTTCTGTGTATATATGCATTATAGACATATATATACATAATAAACACAGGGTTTATAATATATATGCGATAGTGTCTGGAATGTTCTGTCTTCTTTTTTATATGACCAGCCACATGCACCCATATGTTCACATACATTGTTGGTTACTAAAGCATATGACAATCTATTACGGACGACTTGCAAGTAGGTTATCCCTCAAAAATTTCTGGTTAAATATTAGAGGCTTAGTTATACATTCAAGATGCATGCTCAGGTGGCTTCATGCAAAAAAGTCTTGAAAAATGATCTCTCCTGCATCAACCCTATTTCCACTGGCTCTTAAAGATGCTTCACCAAGAGGCGGGATGTTTTGGCAGGAGAAGCCACAAAGCAAAGCTTAACCCCATAACCCCAGTTTGTTTGTATGAGTCAGATGTGAATGAGTTCACTGAGTATGCTATGCTGTGCATAACACCGTGCTTACTTACAGGCTTCTCTCCCTCCTCGCTGTAGCTATCTATGGAGGGTTCTCTTTCAAACAGCATGAACAAGTGGGCAGCTGACATCTTGGCTTTGGCGTAGTCTGGAGTGAAAGAAGTGCTTTGTCCTAATGCCATTGCACCAAATACAATAGCTGAAAAAACTCTGTAAAGATAACAAGGAGAAAAATATATTGACATCAATGTGGCAAAGGCAAGAAAAGCTTTTATGTGAAGATTAGGGGCGTCAGATAAATATTCATTAATAAGGCTGAAGTAGGATAAGAGCTGTCTACTGCAACCTCTGTGACTTTTTTCCTTACTGAGAAAATCCATAATTTGTTTGTAAGGAGGAGGGTAGCACTCTAGGCTTCCCTTCCTTGCACACTTATCTGGATTTATCTCAAATGGATGTGTTGATTTATCTATCTGTTCTTAATTCATGAGATGTGGTAGGATGTATAGTTTCTTGCAGCTCAGTTTCTTCATCTATAAAATTGAATGTGTTGTGGAGCAGTCTGAGAATTACAGAGAAATTTGTCATTACACATTTTCTTTGAATGACTCAGTCTTCCAGCCACAGTCAAATCCTTGAGTTCAGGAGGAAAAGATAAAAGACAAATGGGAGATGAGAAAGAGGCATGAAATCTGAGATGAGCAATGGGCAGCAGGAGACACATGGGGAGGAGGGATTCACTTGCAAGCGTAGGGAAAGGGAGGGTAATGCTGGTATTTGAGAAGGGGTTGGTGTATTCAGGGTAAGAAGCAGCTTTAGCTTCAGCAGCATTTTTTTTTGCCAGGCAAGAGCATGGCAAGTGCTGAAACCAAGTGTGGGATGTGCACGGGAGACAAGGTGGCTATTGACAAACACGGACAGGGATTTCAGCTGCAGGGAGAAAAGCAGACAACTTCGTTAGATGCTGGAGATAGGGAGGACAGAAAGAGAAGGCTGGAAAAGTGCCAGTCAGTGGAAACAACTCACTGAAAACACTCAGAGAAGCTTTCTCAGCTCTAGCTGGGCATTTCCCAGATTGGATGTCTGCTGAACCCTTCTCCTGCTCCCCACCTCTTTTTCCCCAGGGCTCGTAATTTCCTCACCTCAGTTTCACTTGGTACTTGCTCCACTTACCTTTTAATCTTGTCCGCCTGTGCTCCCTACAGCTCAGCCATGTGATTCTGTTGTTAAAGAAACCTTGTTGTCCATGAAAACAAGAAATGGCTTTGCTCTGCCTGTTTTCATGTTGTCTGTAATCAGGCCACCTGATTACAAGGAAAAATGTATGTAGGTAGCTAAACACGGTCTAAAATCATCACTTATTTTGGATTTGTAATAGTGTAAGGAAGAAAGGGGAATGTAAGGGTGAAGAATGGAAGACAGAAGTATTTATTGAATTTTTCAGTTCATACTCCATAATTTCTTGACACCTATAGAAAAATCACAGAGCACCAAATAGACAAAAAAGAACCTAACAAAAAGATACTTACAAAAGCACATCTTTAAACTGCATATGTCCGTTTCTTACTAGATAGGCACCAAACCTAAAACACCCAGCATAAGTAAAGTACATAATAGCTTGTGTAAAGGCAAAAGTAAATCCAAAGATATGTGCCTTCTTTACAGAATTTCTGTAACAGAAAAAACATAATAATGATCATATTGTACATCCACTAGTAGCAATCAAGAATGTGAAGAGTATCCTATAATTAAAAGGAATCCACAACTCTTTATTATTAAAAAGTAAAATAATCTCCAGCTCTTTGTAAGATCTTAACCTAAGACATAACCATTCCTACTGTTGCAATTCAAAGTTTCAACTGACACATGAGGAAAAACTTTAGAATTTCTACAAAGCAGAAATGAGTACAATAGAACAAATCTTTGTGCTTTATCTTATAGAATCACAGAATCATAGAATCATTTCACTTGGAAGAGACCCTCAGGATCATCGAGTCCAACCATAATCTAACTCGAGCACTAAACCATGCCCCTAAGAACCTTGTCTAAATGCCTTTTAAACACCTCCAGGGACGGTGACGCCACCACTTCCCTGGGCAGCCTGTTCCAATGCCTGACAACCCTTTCCATGAAAAATTATTTCCTAATATCCAATCTAAACCTCCTCTGGCACAACTTGGGGGCATTTCCTCTTGTCCTATTACTTGCTACTTTAGAGAAGAGATCAACACTCTCCATGCTACAACCTCCTTTCAGGTGGTTGTAGACAGTGAGAAAGTCTCCCCTCAGTCTCCTTTTCTCCAGGCTAAACAAACCCTTACATTGAACCAAAGCAAATGACAATTTGTGAAGTTTCATGTGATCTGCAATAGTACTTTGACAAAATAGCAGAGTAAATGAATACAGAAGCTACTATGCAAGTCTACCCTTCTGGTTCCATCTTTGGGAAAATCCCACTGATTTTTATAGAAATCTTATAGGAATTTATAGGAATCATACAGATAAAGACTGACTTCCAGTTTGTTAAACAATAGACTCCCTTAGAAGATAGGGCTTGTGATTGTAAGAATTAATTAAAAATTCAATTTCCAGAATTACAGCAGTCAAAAACATTATGGAGACATTGGGGAAAAAAGTAATTTAGAATGTTACCTTTAGAACATTAGCCAAAATGTCAAGAATATTAGCTTGAAGGGAAAGATAACCCATGTTTTTTATCTCAAAGCTGAGTTTGGAATGAAAAATTTTATGATGCACTGACAGAGATAAATTATGGTTCAGTTTATTGGTGTTAATTTATGTTCATTTTGAAAAGGAATATTTCAGTAACTATTTTAAAGAAGGATTTTTTTACCTATATGATGCTTGCAAACCTTGTTCATACATAAGCTCAAATTTTCTTTCCTGAGTCAATGTAACAACAGTTCGAATATTTTCTATGGCTTCTGAAGCAATCTGTATTGGAGAGCAGATATCCATCATCAGAGAAACAGGTTTATATGAAAATTTTTAAACATAATCTGATAAATAGAATAACTGCAATAAAAGTATGCCTACAATACTGTTGAAAGCATGGTTGCAACATTTGTAGATATGCTGCTGCTAAATATATCCAATTAACATGCATTATAGCAGTGAAGGTGAGACAGCATTCATTTTAGCAGAGGCCAGCAATGGGATTTTATTTTCCAGTGAACTTGTGCAACCTGTCCCAAGGATGATGCCATGCAGCTGTCATGGCTGTGGGTGCCCAGACAGGAAAAACTGAACAAGCTTCATCACCTGCAAATGCGTTTGGGACTGCGAAGTAAACTATATGTCCACATTTTCAAAAATAACTAGTGATTCTGAGCTCTCCCATAAATAAATGACTTTTCCCAAGGTTGCATTCTCAGCCTTTTTTGAAAATTAGGAGTCTTTCGAAACTCGTAAAGGAGAAACTCAGAACCACTGGCCAATCCTAAAAATGTAGAAACAGATTTTCCTGGCCCATATGGCAGCTTGGCATCTAATTCCTGTTAATTTTGTATCTTTTAAAATCTTCTTGGTTTGCCACAGAAGAAAAATTAGAGAAGTTTTCCAAAATGATTAATGATGTTAGGTACTCAGTCTTGACTGAAAACTAGTGGCAGATCATACCTTAATTTTCTCAGTGCTTCCCAAATATTAAGGCAATTTACTTGTAGTTAATTAATATAATCAGCAAATCTTTTAATAACGGCAGCTGATTTAGCCTTGGTCAGGAATCCAGCAAATCAAAACTCAAAATGCAAAAAATCTTGGAAAGTAATTTTGTAAAGTATATTCATAAAGCACTGCAGTCATATCAGCTTATGACTCAGTTCCAATGTACACATTTTAGGGGAAAAGAAAATGCAAAATTATCCATTGTCTAGAAAGTGACCCAGGACCTGGGCCTCAAGCTCAATTTCTCACATGTCGTCACCCATTTAAGATTCGCACACTGTGGAATCCCACCACTTCCACAAAAGCCCCCGCAGTGTCGGTGCTGTTCCAAATCGTGTGCTCGTGGGTTGTACCAGGAGCTGACGAGCTCCATTAGGTAAGTGTGTGATGAATCCTGCTGCTCATAAGGAAGGCACGGAATACATTTACTCTCTTTTAGCTATATTGTTTCTGCACTACCTTTCAATGAGAGTAGCTTATCTCTGGTGTGTGAAGATGGTGTTTCTCCACAGGCAGTTTTCCAGGAAGAACCCTTCTTTTAAAGAGAAGAGTAGATTTTTACCTAGAGCTAAAAAATAGATGCTTGGAACTTGTTTTCCTTCAGGTTTGCTTGATCTGTTGAATGTGAAACACTTTGCTGAATCGCTATGGAAATACATGTTTTAAGTTTTGCCAGAAACTGGGAATCTACAAAAAATTGTTTTGACTAATACAGTCTGCCAAAACCAGATATTCAGGTCATCATCTAACAATTATGTAACTGTTCTTACAAATAGTCTCCAAGGAAGCTGTCATGAGATAATTATAATCATCTGTAAATAACCTGGCTACGAGATAGCTTTAAAATATTTCAATGCATAAGAATGTACTCAACAAGGTTACTTTTTTTGGCAAAGCTTTATGAATAATTAGTTATGGTATCTTGAATTTTTTCTTGATTACCCTATCATGTAAAGAAAAACAGATGTCTTTCTTTTTTTTTCAACAAATATAGTATTTTAAAAATAAATCTCTTTTAACTTCTTATTTTAATGTGTAACAAAACACCTCTAGCCTTGTGAATTATCAGCTTTTACTGTAAATGTAGAAAATAGCTTGGAAGCAAACATGACTCTCAGCCTTCAACTCAGTAAGAAAAAGGAAAAGCCTGGCAGCTCCAAATACATGAGAACTAACTTCCAAAAGCTTAATTATACCCATGCATTTAGCAGAACCTTCTTTCTACATCATTACTTCTACATAATAATTACAATAAATACTTAACCTACAAATAAGAAACACAACAGACTAAGTAGCATGAGGGATAGGATATTGAAATAATTAAATAAAGTGGAAAAACTAATGTAACTAATGTAACTGCTCATAAATATTACCTGGCTCCTCTACAAGCACCACGTTTTCTTTATGTCTGTATTACAGATAAGAATAGTTTTACAGACATGTCAAGTGAATTTTTTCTCTGCACAGACAATTTTAAAATGCTTTGAGGCTGAGAAGCTTTACAGTTGCCTTACTAAAAACCTTTAATGAATTTTCTCCTCTTAGAAGCAAGATTGTTCTGGACTGTTTCTTTGTTTTTCTAACAGCCAACCTGTGGGCTCGCAGAAGTTTCCAAGTTTCACTACCGGTGAAACTTGGAAACTTACTCTCATTACTATCTCTTGCCTTTTCCCAACCACTGCTATCAGCCCATGCTGATAAGTAGCCAGTGCAATCATTGTGTGATCTGGAAAGTGACATAGAAGACAGATAACAATTTTAGCCAGATCATCAGTCAGTGCAGTCCTTGCACTGGATACTTATTTCAAAAGAGCATTGTGAGACTTTGCTTGTTAAATTCAAGTTGCATTGTAAGCCTCAAATGAAAACTGTTGTAGAATTCATGATAAATGAAAGATGAGTTAATTCCCTTGAATTCTCTTGTCTGTTTGTTACGTTTTTACTGGACTTATAGATTTATACCAAAATGCCTGGCAGGCAAAACCAAGAGGAGTTTCTTTTTATTTTAGTGTGAAAGGGGCTAGGAGTAAACACCCCAAACCATTTTCTAATCAGCCTTGGTGCACAGAAGTGCCTTGGAGAAACTTTCCTAATATAGATCACAGAATCACACAGAATCACAGAATGTCATGGAAAGAGCTAATAAGATTCCCTGCACCCAGACTCCACTGCACAACTGACGATGGTGTAATTGGGAGGGAGGGAAAGGGCAGAAGATCACACAGGTGCTGTGCTGCTTGGGCTGTGTCAAAAACCCTGTGGCCACAAAGCACAGACTGTCCTGGGACGGCACGTCTTGGGAAGTGAGAAAACAGTTCTTCCTAAAGATATGAGATGAAGTGACACCCGCCATCTTTGCTGCCACACTCACACTTTTGTTTGAAGCAGATTCCCAGGCTCCTGCTTCCCTTCCCAGCTGAGAGGGGAAGAAATGAAAACCAGAGCGAGAGCCTGCATGGCACGGTCAGCTACGCTGTCACCGTGATGTTTCATGCTTCCTTGTCACTGGGGGTTTCTATACTGTACCTTTTTATATTAATTTTTATTAATTTTATATTAAGCCCATAGACAACTACAAGGTGTGAGAAATTTTCAGCTTTGTATTTGCTATATCACCATTCTGTCAGAACAATACAACAATGTAGACTTTTACTTATTTGAGGAGTTGACAGTTGATCCATCACCAACATCCCTATTAAGCAACATTGTGTATTACAACATAAAAATAGATAAAAATGTCACTGAACCCACCTTTCCTGCAATTTCCAGTTCCTTTTTATCTTTTTTTGCATGTCCAGCAAGCATCTTCATTTCAATCATTCCTGTAACAGCAATAATTGGCACAATGGCTAAAAGCAGAAGAGTCAGCTGCCAGCCATGGATCAATGATAAAACAATCCCAGTCCCAAGATTAGCTACATTTTGGGCAATCAGTGCCAGTCTTGAACCTGTAGCCTGGAAAAGAATGAAACCATTGTAAAATACTCTGTTTTATTTGAAAACTAGACAGGAAATTTTTGTTACCTAGACAAATGAGATTTATTCACCACAGGACATCTGCAAATGTGTAATTTAGTCTAAATATTCTGCAGAACTGGATGCTTATCTTTTGAAAAATGATTCTGTTGTACAGATCATTCCCTCAAATCTTCTGTGTCTTATGTAGCCTCTCTCCTCTGTTTCCATCTATTCACTCTGATTTATAGTCCTTGTTTTCAGGTTATGCCCCAAAAACCAAAAAGACATTTCATAGTGCTCATGTTTTTTATACATAGAACCATGACTTCAAACTTGCTAGGTCTCCTGAAACATGACATTTCCTAACCTGGAGTCTGAAATAACCATTTTTTTCTCTCTGACCACTTTTAAGCATTTGAACAAACACACTGCTGAAATGAGCACAGTCCTCATTTTGAGGCATACACTCAAGAATTTTGTTAATATTTGTAGCATTTAGTATGGAAACTCAGTGCTGTCTAGACATCTAAGCAGGTCGGATAAATAACTTTAAATAAATGGACTCCTTAAGGGTATGACTCATTTATACTGGCAATAACAGGACTGAACACTAGTATGAACTAAAAGCAAATATATATAAAAAACATATCTTACCCACTATTATGATATTAGACTTTTGTGTGACAACAAAATAAATATTATTTAATAAATATTTGTTTACTAAATCATGTTAATTATTTAGTAAATAGGAACAGTTGCCAGATGACTGTGTACGCTGGATTTCTAGCTATCAAATCCAGTCTGTAACTTACTCCATGCTAAAGCAGGTATGAAAAATGCCAGTGCTTGTTACTTACTCCTTTCACTTGTGACGCATCATTAGCAAGTCTTGTAATTAGTGCTCCAGTGCTATTTTTGGGATCATCAAACCAGCTGATGTCCTACAACATGAAATCTAGTTATGATAATCTTAAAAGCTTTAGTCTGCACATCACCTGATTAGGCTACATAAAATAACTTAATCACTTTGGATTACAATGGGATGACACATATGATATGGTGTTTCTAACGTGTAACCATAGATACAATAGACCTAAATGTTTAATAAAGATATAGGAATACCAAATTAAAACCTAAGTTGTATTAACAATCTGTATATCCTTTTTGCAATAGCACAAACATCACCATATTATTTCATATTAAATGTAGCTTTACAATAAATTTTTGCTTGTGTTTTTGATGATCAGGTGCTCACTAAATAGCAATGCCAAAGCATCTGCCATTTAAGGACTATTACTTGCGTGTTTAACATGCATCTGCAAAGACTACTAACTGAACAATATACTTTCTCCTGTTAAAAAACTAAAAATACATCTTAATTCTCTATCAGCTACAAGTACTGTGAAATCTGTTTCTGCTGCAAAGTGTTTTGAAAGTCTGAGTGGTGCTGCAAAATCTCTGTGGTGCCTGAGAAGACATATGTAAAATGATATGCAGTGCTGGGAGATTGCTCAAGACTGCCTCTTTCTCATCTGGGCGACACTATTTTCAGCAAAAAAAAATCAGTCATGTAGTTTTGTATCTCATTAGCGATTCACATTAATTGGTCAGAGGGAGCAGTGACTCTAAAGCACTTATTTGAAAACTGAAATGTTTGAATTAAAGGCAAAGCATTTGTCTTGCTTAAACCCAGGTAAAAATAAAATATTCACTCTGTCTTTCCTCTAGATTTGACAAATTTCAAACCAAAAAGATCACTATAATGAAACAATCTAAGTATTTGTATCACTTTATATACACATAATTCTTACCAACAGTATGGTATTTTTCTGTAATAACTGTCCATAAGGTTGCTGTAAGAGCTTTTATATTTCCTACCATTAGTTTATAAATGCATAACCTCCAGATCAATAAACATGCTACATTTTGATTTTAGGGGTTTTATTACAGGTGAGGGATTATTTTTAAGTGCAGTGAAGTACTGTATTCTTAAATACAGTATGAAAAAGGTATGTAAAACAAACAGGTACACTGTGGCTGTAGGCTCATTTAGCCAGATGGTTGCTTCAGTGTTGCATGATATGGAACACACCACATGTGTTGTTGCTAATACACAAAATCCTTCCAGGTCCCACTGCTGTGGTGCATGATACTTGAACATGATGCCAGGTGGACACTATTTTCACACCAGAGTGAGAAAAGTGAATATAATGACATTACTTGACTCCTCAGACCATATAAACCTCTCTGTTACCTTTAGTGTCTTTCAAGCCCTTCTACCAGGGGTCTGTTGAGATTCAATATGGTCTTCCAGACCTCACTTTCCTCCCAGGCTAGTAAAAAAAATTCTCATGGAACTTAATTTCCAAGGAGGTGATCTATAATCCCTCCCTGTGTAAATCAGAAATAAGGGGCATCTGGGCCTCCAGCAAAAGGAGTTAACAAAAGGGAAGCTGATGAAGCTCAGGTTGGCTTGGGGAACTCCTCAAGGAGGAAACGACCCTCTGTGGAGACCAGGAAATCTTCGCTCAGCTGTTTGAGCCGAAGAAGTGGTGGGGCTGTGCCTGTCTGGAGACCTCCCAGAGTTGCCAAGGTATCAGACCAGCATGGCTGGGATATGCCACTGTCTGTAGGAAGCGAAAGGGAGTGATGTGTCTGTCTCACATTGCTCTGCTTTCTGCTGCCTCAGGGATCACAGGCACACCAACAGCTGGGTCAGCTGGGGGCAAAATTTTATGAAACTTCAGGGATGGACTGAATTTATGCTGTGGATTCATCATAAGATACTAAGATCAGATGATCCTTGTGGTCCGTTCCAACCTGGTATTCTATGATTCTGTGATTTCCTTAATGTACTTGTTGAATTAAAAATAAATAAAGAAATAAATACATAAATTGGTAGAAAAAGCAACCGGTAAGGATAGAAATGGCAGCAAAAGAAGGGCAGAAATACCTGAGTTAGTTGTAGCTGTGCTGAAAGAGGAACTGGAAACGCTGGTAAGGCTGCAGGGCAGCTACCAGTGCAGGCAGTGCTTTCCAGGGAGGCCTCACCAGTTTGCACTGGTACGGCACATGCTGCAGCAGAGCACGGATGCTGAACAGCTCAGCGCTGCACGAGCTCCAGGAAGCAGCTAATGCCAAGCACCAAATGATGCTGATAAGGCTGCTAATGTGCATAGCTGGGATCCTTGCCATCTTCCTCACTGCTTAGCAACCAGAGACGGCTGTGCTTGGATTTCAGACTAATTATTTTAAAAAGCTTCCACTCTGCTGTTCAATGTACTTCTATTGACAGCAGAGTCCTGTTCCTGCCCCTGACCCCTACCATGGCTGCCTTTGGCTCTGTGCGTGCTATGTAGGAGCAGTCACCAGTTTAGTGAGTGCAGCAAGTCAGATATTCAGGTCCTATAACCTTCACTAGTAATTATATACATATATATATGGAGTTAGCTGACCGTGAAGGCCGATCTGAATTTCAGATTCAGCCTCTTAGAGTACAGCCTACTTTTTCTGGGTAGTTTGATCTTATTAAATAAGCTAAATAAATACTACCATCACCTTTGAGCTTTCTTACACTGGTTTTAAGATGATGTCTATTAGTTATATTACTAGGAAGTTTTTAAAACCATTAAAAATATCTACTTGGACCTGTTATGAAGATTTAGTCCAGACAGTTTCTAAACTGAGCTAAAGAAATCAGTGTGGTATCTTTATGGATATGATTGCTGCATGACTACTTAAATAAACACAAAGACAATTTATGGCATGTAAACAAACAAGCATTTTTAAAGCTCTTGAAAGCTAAATATACAGTGCTTTTACCTGTCTCAGCATTGCTTTGAATGCCATGGATCGAAGCCTCATTGTAAGGATCTCTCCAGCTTTGCCAAATGTGAAACCCTGTTTAAGAAAAAAAAAAAAAACAAGTAGCTGAGTGATAACTAAAGGGTTTTGTGCATGTAAATGTGATATGCATCAAGTCACATAGCAACTGAACTGATTTACATAAGAACTTGGTAGTTTTCCTGCAATGTACCTAATTCCATCCATTGGCAAAGTTTGTCATCTGCCTGGTTTGAACTTTGTGTGCCTCCACTACAATCCCGTAGACTGAAGATGTGATTTGAGATACTATTTAACCTTCATGATATGGAGCTTTGAATAATCATAAATTAAGCATATGATGTGGTCTTCCTCAGTTATTTTTGGTACGTTTTCTTAGAAACCCAAGGGATTGAATTCAGGTAGGTTCATGCAGACTAGTTTCAGTGCAACCAGTTTCAGATGCTGACAGGAGTGTTGCATGGAGCTCAGAGCAGGTGTTGAGACAACCATTTATGCAAGACAGAAGATTCAAAACCTGATCTAGACCAGTGCTGCCAACATTGCTGTCAGTGCTGTCAGCATTGGGTTTTCCTACACAGTCAGTGATGGAGGGTAGGTCTTACACCCAAACTCTCCTTTGCTGTGCAGATGTGGGTCAGCTTATAGCACAGGCAGAATTTGAAACCTCTTACTATATTTTGAACTTATCAGATAGTGAAAGTTCATAATGTTTTTTTTTGTTGCGTACTGCTTGATACTGAGGTGCTGAGAACTTAGCATAGTTAAGATACAATGCCTCAAACACCATGCACAATTGCAGAAACAGAAACTTACCTGAAGGAAAAAAGTGACAAAAGAAATTATTCCAAAACCTAAGAAGAGTAGTGCATATGTGCTATTTGTGTTCCTGATGGCAGCCTCTCCCTTTTCTACAAACATCTACAAGAGAAAATTTTGAGAATTAATTTACTTGCTGCAGTGCAATAATTCCCCGTTACCATTACATACATGCTATATGCATTACATGCACTTAAAGTGATAACAAATACATTTCCTGTTGAACTAAGCCTTTTTTGTCCTTGATGTTTATAGATCTGAAGTGATTTTACATGTGTTGTGCATGAAGGCTTCATTGGTATTTTGGCAAGATAAAATCAGTGATATACATCAGTGAAAAACGTATATCAATAAATTATTATTGCAATTCACACCTGCAAAATGCTGAGGTATGTCTTTCAAGACTCTAGAATAGCATTTCTGGAGACACTGGCTGAAGATTGTTGCATATTAAACAGTGACTAGTTAGTGAGAGAGAAATATGGAAACTGTTCTTAACATGATGTGTTATATTTTACAGACCCATTTTTTTTTTTAGGCTAAGACTCAGAGATAAACAGACTTTTATTGTTCATTTACTATATGTTAACAAACAAAAATAGTATTATTTAGGTTTTATGAAGAGTTTGCTTTGTTATGGAAATAATTTTCCATTTAAATATTCCATGCACTTATTTCTCTTGACAGTGAGTAAATTAATATTAAAAATGTAATATCTTCAAACCATCATCATACTTTAACATATGGTAAAGAAATCATAGTTCATGAAGCAAGGAGATCATATCGCAATAAAAATAATGCTCCTAAGTTTGGATACATCTTATAAGGTTAGAGGTCTTCAAAGTCCTAAGCCTTTTAAATAGATCTTTGAGGATGTTATGTATTGTTTGTTGTTGCATTGTGTTCACATATTTTGGATGTTGAGTAACTGTCATTATGTGGTTTTATTTTTTTTTTTTTAAGAAATCTAGTTTGCCTTACTAAAAACTTGTTTATTGTTGGCTCAGACTGACTCCAGTTTACCTTTATACCTTGGTCCATTGCATTAAGAGTTTCAATGCAATTATTTAAAGTTTCTAATACAGAGTTGTTAAGAATCCTATCACACCTGAAAATATTTTTAAAAGTTTATAGAGTAAATGAATGTTTTAGAAAGGAAGGACTTTAATTCTATTTTTCCCAATATGTGTCTTCTGTCCTTTGTCAGATTATTTTCCATGTTGGACTAATTTGGGGACAACTGCTGAAAGATTGCAACTGCATAGCATGCTCCCCTTCCCTCAGGGATGTTTCCTGTTACTCTTTGCATTAAAAGCTGAAGTATAACACCTACATAATACTCTTTTCCCAAACAGTTCTTCAGAAGAAAACACCTCATGTATGATTACAAAAAAAATAAGATAGGCAATTTTAGTATATTTCTTGTTATATGCTACAGCTTGACTGGTTGTAAAGAATGCTCCAGTAAATGGAGATGTTGCTGTGCTTTCATTTTTCCCTTTTTCTTGTGTTGTGCTGAAACCATGAAAAACACGAGAAAACAAGACTGAGTGCCTCATCCCAAAACAGTCAAAACAGGAACCTGAGGTTCAGCTTCCAGGGCTGTATCTGTTTCTAAATGGATTCAGACTCCTATAGCCGACAGATAAGATAATCTTTGTTTTCTACAACTCATGCAAGTAACCTGACCATATATTCTTTCTTAGTGTGCCATATGAGTACCATATGGCATATGGGTACACAAGTGTACATAAATACATATACTTGTCCTCTCACACTCAGGTTGTCTCTCTCCTGCACTGTGAAAACCATAATAATACCCTGCACTGTATCAATTTTAACACATTTTCAACAAAATAGGGTGTTCTGACAGAAAATGTTGGAAAATTCCCACCAGTACAAAGTGTCACTTGCTTGAGAATGTAAATTCATTTTCTAACACCATCAATTCAGGTTTACAGAAATTCTCTTGTATAACAAAATGTCTGCTCAGAAGCATTCTCTCACAGGCCTTTCATCTTGTTGCTTTTGCATTGTTTTGTGCCACATCACACCTTCTGAGAGGCTGTGGCTGAGCACACATGGGCAGGACAGCGCAAGGAGCCCCTTTCAGGCCTGCGCTGCTCAGGATTACATTCTACCTTCTCTAAAGAGGTCAGAGTGAAGCACATTTGGAGAGGTCACAGGAGAACCTCTCCTCATTCAGTGTCAGGGAGCTGATCTGCTCGAGGATGTGCAATTTGCATCACTGCTCTGTGGGACACTGAGCATAGGATTTGCATTCTCCATAGTAAGGAGCTTTGCCCATTCCTCACCTTTGCAGTGCAAATTGAAAAAAAACCCAACATCATTTTATTGATTTATCATAAAGGTAATTAGGAAAAAATGACAAAAGGTAAAACATACAATGAAGACTTTTACTTTGTTTTATACTCACCCCTATAACGTCGGAAATGATGACTGAAAATATGGGTTGCAAGGCCCCATTGATAAAAGCACATAAAGTTCCAATAACAAGGTATGGCCATTCAGTTTTATTCAACTCCATAATTTTAAAAAATGAAACTGGAGGTATGCTTTTATCCTAAAATAAAGGGATTCCATCAGTACAAATATAATACATTAACAGAAGAAAATGAGGGATGTATATATTATCTTTCTTATCTCACATACTATGTTGGGAGACCCAAACTAACTGATTTTTAAAACCCATTACAATTAACTGCAGAAATTCTTACTCTTACTCAGTACCCAATAATAATATCATAAAAGAAGAAGGAAAGGACCGATGAATGCTACATTAGCTCTCATTTCTTCCAACAATAACAATTTGAGCCTCTCCCCAGAAGAATTAGTCATAAATCTCATTTACCCTTCATGGGACTATCCAGAAAAAAGAAGTTATGAATTCAAACTTTTTTTTTTTGCATTTAATTGTATTGAATGTTAAAATAATTACTTCTTGCTCATTGCTGAATATGATCTCTTTCTCATTTAGGTCATTAGATAGCTTGATAATTATGTATTAATTTTCATTAATTTATCTGTGAACATAGATGTTTTAGACAACAGATAGTAAAACATCTAGACAAAAGTAGTAATTATTTTCTATTCAGGGTTTATTATTTGAGTTATATGAGTAATTACCTGCTTTTGTTTTTGTTCTACAATTAAATACATTAACACGCTACTTAGGCTATTCCCACACTCAAATAATTTTGTTTCATAATTTTACTTGACTAATCCATTTCAAGTTCACAACAAAAAATAAATTTTAGCTTCATGGGAAATCCATAGAGATCTTGTGTGATTTTGTCAATTTATGTGTCTTTAACCAGACGCATAGGCTGCCTTCGCACATTTCGTTAAAAAGTTACTCCCTCTCGAGTGGGACCACATTTCTTTCTTATTCCGTTAGTTTTGAAAAACACACATGTAAGAATACAGAGGCACTCACAAGCTCAGCAGCTTCTACATCAGGTTCATCATTCTGTATTCTGAACCTTTTTATGCTTTTCTGAGTGGACTGTCTTTTCTGTATTGATCCTTTCCGTGCCTCCTGTGAGACAAATGGTGCGTTACCTTCTTCCTCTAACTGATCCTCAGTCCCTGATGCCTGAAATGAAACAATGTGATGCTAAAAATTAGTTACAGCCATATTATCTTGTACTTTCAAGTTATGATCAACTCTAAATAACAACAACTGCTGTTAAGTAAATGGAAGATTGATAAGAACTGAGCAGTGTTACCAAGCCCAAGCAAGTATTAAAGTTTCATTAAGTTACCTCCATACTCAGTGAAAAACTTGCCAAAACACTCATACTTACAGGGGGAGGGGAAAAGTCTTAGCCACAGAAAATTATTTTCTTACTTTTTGTCAAGTTAAACTGTTCTGAAAACATACAGTAGAGTTAACTAAGTTAACTGAAGACACTCCCCCAGTCCCTCCCCCCCCCGCTTTAAAATGTAAAAAATTATATAAAAGAGCCTTAAAGTAGAAGAGTTAAAGTCAACAAGAGGAGGGAGCCATGAAGAACAGGAACAAGACTTTCAGCTGCTTCAAAGTTAAGGCCTGACAGAAACTGTTTGAGAAGTTCAGGGGACAGCTTGAGAGATAAAAACATTCAAGATACACCATGTCTGAGTGACAAAGCTTCGGGTGCCTGAGTCACTAAGATGCTAGTGATTTGCAAAAGCACTTGCACAAAAGAGGTTGAGTTTTCACAATGTGGGTGGCAAGCACTGGAGGACGTGACTTGAGGAGGGTGTGGAGGTATCCTTGGAGGTATTCCAAACCCAGCAGGACACAGCCCTGAGCAAACTGCTCTGACCTCAGAGTCCGCCCTGTGTTCAGCAAGGGTTGGACTAAATGAGCCACGGAAGTCCTCTCCAACTTGAGTTCTTTTATAATTCTGTGATTTGGAAATGTAGTCTGAAAATCAATCAGCTCCAGAACTTCATTGTTTGTCACAATCTTCATTTCTGCCTTCTCACATACTTCATTTTTAATGTTATACTTTTAAATAAATGTTTTTACTTAGAATTTGTGTAATTCACAACTTTGAATTAAACTTGAACATTTTACTTAATATAAAGTTTCCTTACTATGAAGTTTAGCATTCTTCAAGGAAGCTTTTTTTCCCACTAGAGATTTTCTGCTGAGAAAACACTGCAAAGCTGGAGGTACCTTTGAGAGCAATTCAATTCAGTTAATGCAATAGCACACAATAAGATAAAAGCTATGAAAAAATGCTTGTGGAAAGGTACCTGCATATTAACAAGCTTGTAGTAGATTCCCTTCTGTTCTATTAATTCATTGTGAGTCCCTTGTTCTGTGATGACACCATTTTCAAAGACAGCTATAAGATCTGCATTTCGAATTGTCGACAAACGATGAGCAATAACAAGTGTAGTTCGTCCTTTCCTGACCTGGAAACAGCGTAATGATGGCCTCACATTAGCATTGTCAGGTACATATGATATTTCCGCTCTTCATGTTAGAGTTGAACGAAATATTTTAACGGAAATATTTTCCTTGGAAACAGTGTTCTTGTAAAGATAAAATTTGTCAGCTGAGAGATGTTGAATTTCACAATATTTTTCACTTCCTCCAAGGTAAACTAAAGCAAAAATGTAACTTAAATCAAATACCGCAAAACATATTTTATTTGAAAATATCAATTAATGTACTCGTTTTTTTCACATCTTTTTCACATCTATTACTTTCTAAACTCTATTTTTTTTGAAACTGCCACTTCAATATCTTCCCAGGAAATGTATCACATTTTCACTGAAAAAAGATTATATACCTATTGACCATTAAGCAAGTCATTGACATTTTTATTTCAGAGCATTTCACACATATTAAAAATTAATCACTTAGCAATTTTGCTTGTTCTAAATTACTTGTGTGACTTAGCTGAAAATGTTTATCTAATATTGTACATAAAATCATATTTCTGTCACGATGTTACTTTTCCAACTTTTTAATTACAAATAATAAAATAAATCCTATAAGTATGTAGTTTGACAGGACAAAGATATTTTTACAGGCACATTGTGACAGTGTGTGCTGGGATAAATTGCTGTTAATATCTAATGACCCAATGAGTGAATCCAGACTTTATATAATTCAGTTTAAAAATCTTCACTTAACATTTTGACATGCTAGAATAATGGCTTAATAAGTGTTTAACAGTTAGGAAATAAAAAAGAAAACTGAAATGTGTGGAATATTCTTAATGAATTTCCAGCTGAATCTGATATTTTTATACTGTCACATGATTTTATGACTGGAAGTGACAGCTCTTTGAACTATCCTATAAGAAATAGTAGGCTTTTTCTTGGTAGTCTGAAAGCTTCACTACATCTGAGATGATCTTAAAAAGTTAAAATCACATCAAGATGTAGAAGAAAAACAAGTTAACATCCTTCATTATAAAAAGCAGAACACCTTGTTCACATAAACAGTAAGCAGAGATTCAGCAGAGGTTTGGTGAAGCCTGCAGGGAAAGTGGTCTCCTCTAGATCTGATGTAAACCTTTGACAGTGGTACATGCTCAGCACAGTGAGGAAGGGAAAAAGTAGGCGAGAGGAGGTCAGACGAACACTCCGCACACAGCAGCTCAGCTTTCTCTTGCTTAACATCAGCAATCAGAGCTTGTCTAGTCTGAGCAAGTCTTTCTGGCATGCTCTGCCAGAAACATCAACAGGGAGATTCATCTCACCATACAACATACTTTAAAGATAGGTGGAGGAGGTGAGAGGCTAAGTATTAATAACTTGTTTAAACTGGCTGTATAAGTTTTATATTACAGCAGTTACTTGGGATCCCACCAAAAAGATCTCAATCAGCAGTTCTCTACCCTCCTGCCTCTGGAATTCACTTTACAGGGCATGGGTTGGGAGAAAGATCCCTGTGTGTGCCAGCTAGGGTAGCTTCACAGAGTAGTGTGAATTATCAGGAATTAGGAGTGGTGGATAGAGAGTCTTACTCTCACTGAAATTAGTGGCAATTAGGCATCCAGGTGAAAATTAGGACTAAAATATCTTTGGAGATGAGAACATAGATTCTGTTTCCTGATACTTCCAGACACAATGCTGTACAGTGAGTAGAGTAAGGCTGTTCTTCTGAGGCAGAATAGCATACAAAGGCAAAATGCTTATTGTCCATGGATAAATTCTGATCACTGCTGAAAATATTTATGCAATGGAGGTAATTTGTGTTCACCCAGAGGATAAGCATAGTTGCACAGTGAGAGAAAGAAACAGAAGGAAAATACCTAATGAATATGATTGATTCAGCCTGGGGAATAAGTGGAACTATTTTGTAAGTGGTTCATATACTTGCTTAGAGAAGACAATCAGATGTACGGGATTGGCTATTTTTTTTCAGCTGTCTAGGTGGTTTAGAAGTTATGTCTAGATGGCACTCAGCACATAGCAGCTGCTCCTGAAAACACCCTGGAGTTGGTTTTGAATTACTTTTCTGGGTATTTTTGATAATATAGCCCACATGGATCCCCAGACCTGCTTGGGATTATTTAGCTCTTATCCCATGTTGAGCTTTTCACTGCTCCAAAGACTAAAGCTTGTTTGGGAAAGTCTGGTACAGTGTAGTCCTATCCATAACTTTATTAACTGAATTCTATGGGCACTTACAAAATACCTCTGGAAAATCTACCTGACCTGATAGAGCTAGTGCTGGCAAATTTTAAAACAGACTGCTAATATATTTCTTTTTAAAGCATCTCATTATTCATCCCCATTTAGAGTTTGTAATCTTTGTATGAACAGAAAGTCTTTGCCAAATTCAGGCTTACTTTAGACTTTTTAGGTGTCTCCCTTTCTCCCAGATGTTTAAACAAATTATCAATACTGACCTTGTCCAGTGCTGCCTGCACAACTGATTCACTCTCAGTATCCAAAGCTGATGTCGCCTCATCAAGCAGAAGAATTTTAGGATTGCGAACCAGAGCTCGGGCAATTGCTATTCTTTGCTTCTGACCTCCACTCAGCTGTGCCCCTCTTTCTCCAACCATGGTTTCAAACTTCTACAAGACAACCACACACATTTCCGAAACACTCAGTGGCACAGTCCTTTAACCAAAGAAAGGCAGTGAAAAGAAAAGGCACATGTGCATTTGTAGCCCTGGCAGCATCCTTTCCTTCCTCTAAAACAGTACAGTATAAACATCCACTTGGTTACACCCGCCTAATCATTTGTGTCCCTGGAATTCTCATAGTTCTTCAAATGCTCACCAAATCATGACCTAAAGTTGAAAAAATAATGTTATGCTCCAAAGTTAGGAGGAAACTGCACAGCTCTGCTTATTCACAGCTCCAGGGACAGCTTGCTCTGTTTCTGAGAATCCCTTCTAAGGAACTATTTGGCACAAGGAGGTTGAGGAGAAATTATTCAGCAGGACAGCTGCTTTGCTTACATGGGGTAGCTTCATAATGAAGTCATAAGCATTTGCTTCCTTGGTGGCTTTTTTAATCTCTTCCATGGTGACGTCCTCACGGCCATAACGAATATTTTCTGCAATAGTAGTAGCAAAGAGCACAGGCTCTTGATTCACCACACCAATAATCTCACGCAGATATCTTACATTTAGGGTCTTAATATCATGCCCATCAATGGTAACCTAAGCCAAAGAAAAAAGCCAAAACTGTTAGACCTAGGTGTTTTGGTGAAGGAACCTCTCACCCCAGGTCGGAACAAGGGCAAGGTGGCCAGAACTAGACTTCCAACGACTGTGACACACAGAGCAGTCATCTCACTTGTGGTACCTTACCGTGCCTTCCTTGGGATCGTAAAATCTCTGGATGAGCTGGACAGTTGTACTTTTCCCACAGCCACTGCCACCAACCAGGGCCACTGTCTGGCCACAGCTGACCTTGAGATTCAAGCCCTTCAGTATCTGTGCAAGTAAGAAAGGTAACCAAAACCATCAGAGTATGTAAAAATGTCAGTGTCAATGTGAAGAAACTCTAAAGACTACAATAAAGTTTTTCAATAGCTCTACGTAGTCAAGGGGAAGGACTACAAGTGCAATTGTGGAAGGGCTGATGTGGAGTTTATGGAGTTTTACTGCATTATGAACAGATTCTTCCTTCTGCAAATCCCTTCTACGCGTGGCATTTCACACCTACTGCAAAATTGAAGTTCTGTTTTCCGTGCAAACCTACTCCTCAGTCTCAGAGAGGTGGTGAAGATGCCACACAGCAATTACTGTAGTTCTAGAGGAAAATAAGAACTTTCCTTTCCCTCTTACCCTGCTGTTGACCTATGGGAGCTTTCTCTGTAGCTTTCTGTAATATTTCAAGAAGCAGACAGACATTTATAAGCCTTTGTGTAATGAGAGGAAAGGCAACCTTTTCTTGGATCTTTCTTTTTCAGTTACCAAGCAGAGACTATTTATAGTTTTGTTTTTGCATATTTACATAAAACATCATATTAATTCATTATGAGTAACCCAGTAGGAGGCCATCATAAGGTGGTTCTTAGCTTAAAAGAAGTGGGAGAGCCAACATTCCATTAAATGTTTTTCAGGACTATTCTTGTTTCAGGCCAACAAGGTAAAGCAAGCATTCTGTTGTTTCAGTAATAGTAAAAACTCTGAATAATTGCCATTTTTCTCAAGAATATTTTGAGTTGTGAGATTCAGGTAATGTGAAAATGAGCTAGTATAAACTGAGACAACCTAGTTTAAACCCTTAAGATACCTTAGAACTCAATCAAAAGTCCGTGTTTTGCAAGTTTTTACATGGCAATCTACTCATTACAATATCAGGCATTTAAATGGGAGCTAGCCCTGGGAATAAGATAAAAGCTAAGAGCCTGATTCAAAACCTAAGGATGCAATGGAAACATTTCACAGATTCAGTCAGATTTGGGCCAAACACTTTGTCCTTCACTGAAGTGAGAAGTTATCTTCGTAGTATTTTGTTACACACAAATATGCAAAATAAAAAGTGCTAAAAGGTAGAATGGGCCTATCTGAGGGCATTATTTAGGTTTTTATCTCCATCCTGCCATTGGCTAATATTAGAGAAGAGACCTAGGTAGTTTGAACTCTGCTAAAATGTAGCTGTGACAGCAGGAATCCTGGCACTGTCATGGCACACAAGCACCTGTTCCGTGTCTTGGGCAGGTTTTGCAGCCCTTGCTGGGGTTCTTGCAGCTCTCACATGGGATGAATTCCCAGCCATTGAAGTCACATGTATCTGCACAAGTTTAGGAATGCAGAGTGAGGTATTCTGTTACGCACTACCCTCTTAGACCTTACTGTTGTCAGTGGGCAAAAACAACTTAGCAGTACACAATGGTGTTTCCATGAATACATTATGTTCCCTTGCATACTCTGATTTGCTCATCATTCTTGTTTCCATTTGTTACACAACATCCTTCACCCTTTCTCACCAGGATTAAGTGCTAACAAAGTCACCTCTGTAACAGATAGACGAAGAAGTAAAAAAACAAAGCTCTTATCTAATACTAGATAATCTTATAAATATTTTAGTAACCTGACACAGAATTATCTGAAAATAGTAGTCTTTCTAGTTTTCATATTGATTCTAATGGCAGCTAATATGAATGCCAAATGATTTCAATTTATCTCTTTAGAAACTAGTGAGCTGGAATATTTTCTTTGTCTATTTATTTAAAAGTTGGCTATGCAATTCCCCTTCTTCTCTCTCCCCATTCTACCTGAACTAAAGGGAAACAGATCCCCTTTTATAGATGAGTGAATGTGGACTTCCTTCACATTGAAAATATTATTTTCCAATACATTATTAATAAACATATTTTCAGAAATAATTCAGATCTCTTGCCCCATTAATTGCACCAGTTCTGGCTAAAATGTGTTATCAATTCTGAATAAAAGCAAAGGTTTCCATTATTTCTAGGACTTTTTTTTTTTTTTTAAATTATATTATAGCAGCTGTTTTTCTCTAAGGCAATCAAGTTATCTTAAATGCAATCTGTATCATATCCATGTGTAATACCTTAGTATCTGGCCTAGCAGGATAATTGAAGTAAACATTTCGGAATTCCAAATTCCCCTTAACGTGCTTCGGTTTATAGCCAGCATCAGATGAACTGTCAATTTGAGGTTCCTGTGCAGAATAACATGTCAAGAAAAGGGAAAAAACCCACATTGTTTAAATTCCTAATGACATTTTAGCATGATACAGCTCTGTGACATCTTAGACGTTAATGTTACCATATAATAAGGCATAGAAGGCCTCATTGCGAAGTAGCTGCAGCTACTCATAGATGCATGAAGCTGCCAGTCCAGGCCACTGGCACATCTGCTCTCAGGGGTCAGTAACCAAGGCAAATGCTCAGGGCCTTAAGTCTTCAAGGGTTAAATTAAGGAATAGAGGAAATAATCTAAAACACCAGTGAAAGAAAGAGTAATCTACACATTCACATCTAGCCATTGCATACAAATAGTAATTAGTGTTCATGCTTCCACTTCCTTTAATGTACTGTAGGAGACAGCAGCTGTACCATATCAACATAGACAGAGGACTAGGTTTTAATGCATTTGTTTTAATTCCTACCCAGGACAGTCTAGAATCAAGAATAGTGCATTAATATCCATAGGCAGAAATATAACTTGTGTAGACAACTCAAGATTAGTTTTAAAACAGCATTGTATTCACAATTATACTATAGCAGCAAGGTTACAGCCCCTGCCAGCCAGCCAGTATGTGCTGTAAGTCTGGTAAGTAAATATTATAGCTCAATCCAATCCTTGTCAGGCATGGTGCTGCTGTTACTGGTATCTCAGCTAGTTACTTGAGTTAGCATGGGTATAATTACAAGGGCTGTACTCACACCTCTGGTACATGTCACCTCAGAGGTAAAAATGTCAGTGGACACTTCAACATTGCTTCATAACTGTCATCTGATGCAGCAAAAATAGGAAATGCAACCCTAAGATTAGTTGTATTTTTTATATAGTATTTAGATAACTCTTACAATATTTACAAAATATACAAGTATTTTAATATTGTTTGATACAGGACTTGAGTAGAAGTTACATTGCCAAACCACACAGATGTAGTCACTATAAAGGCAGTTCTTTTTAATTATTGATAGCTGAAAATAAATTTTGTCAATAAAGTGAGCATAGTTACAGAAGGTATAGAATCCTCTCTCAGTTGTTAAGTTGGGTTTTTTTTAAGAATGAAGATTGAAGTACATTTATTCAGGCAAGCTTTGAAATAATTTCTTTTTCATCTTTAACCTAGTCTTCTGAACTACTAGATAAAAAAAAAAAACCTGGTAGGAATTTGTATCTTCCTCAATTATTAGCTCATATTCCAGTATTTAGATGCTTGTCCTCTATTCAAAATTGTAATAGGTAGAATTTTGAAATGCTGTGATACTGTACACATAATTGCTAATTTTAATTCAGAAAATAAGTCAGATGTTCAACTGTTTTGGATGACAGACATGGCAAAGATACTCACATTGTCTATAATACTAAAGATTGCATAAGCAGCTCCTCTTGCATTGGCAAAAGCCTCCATACTTGGTGCAGTCTGTCCAACACTAAAAGCTCCCAGTAATATAGAAAAGAAGACCTAAAGAGAGAAAAAAACCAAACCAAAACAACACAGCCAAACACATAATAGGTAGCTAGGAATTAGTAAGTCTAGTTAGATAGCTTCATTTATCTGAGAATATTAGATATCATTGTTTCAAGTAGTTTCATGCATGCTATGCAATATGAGGTAATCTAGTGTCAAAGCAGCAATTAAACAGCTGGCAATCATTTAACGAAAGGTAAACATTTATAGGAGAAAAGGGAATAAAATCTCCTTTTTCCGGAACTGGACTGTAAGAAGGATATTGTGATGTGCTGATGGCTGGGATTTTTCTTTAGAGTGACAATAGAGGTCAGAAGGATGTTTCTAATTCCACTTGTACAAAAATTAGCCATCAGTTAATTTTATGATTAAACATAAAAAAAATCTCATTCTTCATATAACATAAAACCAGGAGTAATTCAACCCAAAAGGTAAAGGCACAGTGATCTACTTCAGTGTAGTGCTGGCAAGAACAGAATCAAATATTTGAGGAAACCGGAAACTTCTTTGTCTGAAACTGAAATTGTTTGTCATGCCAAAAGCAGACTAATTTCTAATCTACTTTTTTCAGCCTTGGGTTAAACTTTTTCATGTTTGGGTGTTTCTTCTGAATACATGAAACTCTGCCATGCCTTCCAGATGTTGGGGATGAAGACTTATTTGCATTTTATTTTAACCATATCTAAGTATTAGATCAAGCTTTTATTACAGTGTAAATTGTTAGGGGCCCAGATGAGTTGACAGTGAGTATGGTCATCTGCAAGAACCAGTCATGATCCCTGCTCTACAGCCATGTGCTGCTTGCAAGGTAAAGCACAAGGCTGGCTGCAAGTGCTCCAGCTTTCCCTCCTCCATCAGTTGTTTTCATTGAGGACATGAGAGCAAAGGTCCTTCCCATCTGGTTTCTGCAGGGTATTGGTAGTACAAACTCACCTGCCTGGCTTTGCCCTGGAGGGGACAAAATCATAGAATGACAGAATCTTTTAGGTTGGAAAAGATGCTTAACATCATCAAGTCCAACCATAAACCTAAAACTGCCAAGTCTACCACTAAACCACGTCCCTAAGCACCACATTCACATGTCTTTTAAAAACCTCCAAGCATGGTGACTCAATCACTTCTCTGGCCAGCCAGTCCAGTGCTTGATAATTTTTGGTGACAAAATTATTCCTATTATCCAACATAAAATTCCCCTGGTGCAATTTGAGGCCATTTCCTCTCATCCTATCACTTGCTACTTGAGTAAAGAAACTGACATACACCTCGCAAAAACCTCCTTCCAGGTAGTTGTAGAGAGCGATAAGGTCTCCCCTCAGCTTCCTCTTCTCCAGGCTAAACAACCTCAGTTCCCTCAAATACTCCTCATCAGACTTGTGCTGCAGACCTTTCACCAGATTCATTGCCCTTCTTTGGACTCTCTCCAGCATGTCAATGACTTTCTTGTAGTGAGGGGTCCAAAACTGAACACAGGATTCGAGGCGGGACTTCACCAGTGCTGTGTACAGGGGGACAATCACTTCCCTGGTCCTGCTGGTCACACAATAGACTTGCTGACCTGGTCATAAGTCAGAACAATCTAATGAGCAGCTCTTCAAAGACTCTTAGGTCTTGCTGGAGACCCTGGTGCCTGGGCATAATAGAGAGGTTGGCTTCAAGAGCTGCTGAGCTATCACAGATGTAGATTCCTTAGCAGGCAGGCTGTGACTGTGATCATAGAATCATGGAATCCTTTCACTTGGAAGAGACCCTCAGGATCATCGAGTCCAAGCATAACCTAACTCTAGCACTAAACCATGTCCCTAAGAACTTTGTTTAAACACCTTTTAAACACCTCCAGGGATGGTGACTCCACCACTTCCCTGGGCAGCCTGTTCCAATGCCTGACAACCCTTTCCCTTAAGAAATGTTTCCTAATATCCAGGCTGAACCTCCCCTGGCACAACTTGAGGCCATTTCCTCTTGTCCTATCACTTGCTACTTGGGAAAAGAGACCGACACCCTCCATGCTACAACCTCCTTTCAGGTAGTTGTAGGCAGAGATAAGGTCTCCCCTCAGCCTCCTGTTCTCCAGGCTGAACAGCCCCAGTTCCCTCAGCTGCTCCTCATCGGACTTGTGCTCCTGGTCCCTCACCAGCTTCATCACCCTACTCTGTACTGTCTCTGGTATTTCAATGTCCTTCTTATGATGAAGGGCCCAAAACCGAACACAGGATTCAAGGTGCTGTCTCACCAGTGCCGAGTACAGTGACACAATCGCTTCCCTAGTTGTGCTGGCCACACTATTCCTGATACAAGCCAGGATGCTGTTGGCCTTTTTGGTCACCTGGGCACACTGCTGGCTCATGTTCAGCCGGCTGTCAGACAACACCCCCAGATCCTTTTCCGCCAAGCAGCTTTCCAGCCACCTTTCCCTGAGCCTGTAGCGCTGCCTGGGGTTGTTGTGGCCCAAGTGCAGGACCCAGCACTTGGCCTTGTTAAACCTCATACAATTGGTCTCATCCTGACAATCCAGCCAGTCCAGATCCCTCTGTATGGTCATCCTACCCTCCAGTAGGTCAACATTCCCCCCCAGTTTGGTGTCATCTGCAAACTTACTATGGATGCACTCAACCTCTTCATCCAGATCATTGATAAAGACATTAAACAGAACTGGCTGCAGTTCTGAGCCCTGGGGAACATCGCCTCCTCTCTGCTGGGTTGTACTTCCAGCAGACATCTGGTAGGTTGAAGTTGCTCATAAGAACTAGGGCTAGCGATCGGAAGACTTCTCGCAGCTGCCTGCAAAATGCTTCATCTGACTCTTCATCCTGGTTGGGTGGTCTGTAACAGACCCCCACCAGGATGTCTGACTTGTTGCCCTTTACCTTGATTCTCACCCATAAACACTCAACCCTATCATCACCCTCATCAAATTTCAGACAATCAAAACACTCCCTAACATACATGGCTACCCCACCTCGTCTCCTTCCTCGTCTATCCCTTCTGAAGAATTTATAGCTGTCTAATGCAGCACTCCAGTTATGAGAGTCATCCCACCATGTTTATGAGATGGCAATTAAATCATAGCTTTTCTGCCTCACAAGGGCTTCCAGCTCCTCCTGTTTGTTGCCCATGCTGTGTGCATTCATATAGATGCACTTCAGCCAGGCTATTGATTCTACCACCTTTTTCTGGTGAGAAGCCCTAATTCAATCCAGGATCAAACCTTCAATCATACCCCAAACCCTCCAGCAAAAGGTCCAACATGATATCAGTGAGATAAATACTGTAGGTAAATGAACTGTGCCTAGACAGGAGCTAATGTGTTACAAAGGGGATGCTAGCTGATGCCTGGCCTTTCTCCCCAGAATGCAACCACCTGGCATGAATCATGATTCCTAGAAGTTATACCTCAGTCCTTTAGCAAAGATCTGGTGTGACTGAATAAAAAACTAACAGCTAATTTATTATTGAGCCAAGCTGGCTTTTTAAAAAGTGACTTTGAAACAGGTGATTTTTATGTTGCTACCCAGTTTACAGAAATATTGGTGGTATGAAGAAGTATAATGGTTTTGGTTTTGTTAGCAGGAATGAAACAGTGTAAAATGTAGTTTCAAAAGCTAACTTCAATCTCACTTAACATCTGATGTTACATATTCCAATAAGATTATACAGGATCAGTTCAGTATTTTTCGTAAACATTGTTCAGCTACTGATGAATACATACTGTAAAGACTGTTCCAAGTGTATAATCATCGGAGAGTATCAAAGTGGTTCCATACCAGAAGGCCAAAGCATATGATGCATATATCAAAAAGAAAGCAATACCCATAGAAATATTGGCTGAAATAGCCTTTTTTATACCAATGCGTTTGGCATCTTCTAATTTTTTTTGGTATCTGAAAGAAAAACAAACAAACAGCATACAGGAAATTACTTTCTTTCATTATGTATGTTTATAAATTTCCCATAAAACACATCAAAGATATAGAAAATATTATTGTAAACAGTAATTGAACTCTGAGGAAGATCTTGCTAAGAGCAGAAAATATTTTTACTGTCTTGCATGTTGCGACAGGTTGAGCTGATCAGTTTTATCATCTAGAACAAGTCCTGGATGAGTGGAAAAGGTTGTGATGAGGTATTAGACAGCTTTAATCTTGGGATTTTCAGTGGAATCTTCCACCTGTGAGTGAATATTACTGATGCTATGAAGAAAAGTAAGCAGTGTCTAGCTAGGGGAAGAACTGGCTGAAAGATGTCTCCTCTTGATGTGCAGACTTCATCTGAGTAGCTCATAGTAGGCATCTAGGATTGATGAGAAACTTTCTGAGGGTATAAAGTGTAACAGCTGGGAGAGATTCACATAAATTCCAAAACCAGTTCTGATGTATAGGACTAGAAAAATCAATAACAAGGAAAAGAAAACACTGGCATTGGATCAGAAATAAAGGTAGCAAGGATGGGATAACTGTTGCATGAGTGTTGCAGTTCACTGTAAAGAAAAAAGGAGAAATGGTGATATGGAGAAAATCAATTTATGTCAAAATATCTTTAGTGATGAATAGAAAAGATATTATTGAGATGGTGCTTGTATCTCATAGTCTAGATTTGATTTAGACATGAACAGAAAGACCAATTCAGTCTGAATTGTGTGACTGTGAGACACACATCATAAATACAGAGTAAAGAATCAAATGCCAGCAATAGTTGTATGACCCATGTGCTCCAGGAGGTGACAGCTGAGAAGTTTCTTTAAATAGTCACTGAACAAACAAAAGAAGATTTTTTTCAGAATTACTTCAAGGCTATTAAGGTAAAGCTGGTTATAGATAAAAATCAGGGATAAAATGATTGCAGGTTGAATCAGTTAAAGTAATTGAAGACATGCACAAAAAAGGCCTGGAAAAAAGGTTTTCGGTTTCATGGGGTTTAGAAATTAAAAAGCATTGAGATTATAATTGCACTGGGGATAGCTCTGAACCTGTAGCTCATCCTCAACTTCAAGTTCAAAAAACCCCCCACAAATGTACATAGTGCCAAAGCAGGATGACCAGTGTGAACAGGGGTATTTTAATTATCACATCTGAACTGAGAGGGAAAGCAGTAAGGAAGGAATGTACCTGTCATGGCGATCATGGACTCTTTGTTTCAGAGTATTAAATAAACTGGCAAACAACAGTGGTCCAGTAGTAAAGACTTCTAGTGATTATTTTCAAATTGTGAACAGAGCCACAGAACTGAAGTATTACAGATGAAACAGTAACCTGAGACACTACAGTCTTGTAGCCTGGCAAAACCAGCACATAAATCTTGCAAACAAATAATGAAGAAAACAATAAAATCAGAAATAAATGGAAATAAAGTAAAATAATACGAAATTATGAGAAATGAAAGTGTGTCATGGGTTATGAAAGTGAAGGATTAACACAATGACTTTTCTTTAATACTGCCTTTTCTATAGAGGTGAGACACAGTAAAACTAATCCATTGGGATGTCGTTAATGTCATCGAATGCCAATTTATCCTAAAGCCATAGGATAAATTGTTAATTAAGCAGTAGTTGTAAAATAATAAAGGAACAGTAAGTTAAGGAACTGCTTGAAGCAAGACAGCGATGTTCAACAGGGAGCTATAATACCCCACAAGCTGACAACATGAATTCTTCAGTCAGTCTCAAAGTGACTTGGGCATGCAAAAGAATACTTCTTTCAGCTGCCTGAAATGGGCAGTGGTAGCAGCTGGAACATAAATGGAGAAACAAGTCAGGGAATGGTGGATATTTCCTGTCAATGACGCAATTGTTACTGACCTTTGAGTTTGAAAAATTCCTGACAGTATTTGTCATCATGCTGGTTATCTTGAGATAAAAGATCAAAAAGATAATAAGAATTATATTACATAGTATAATATGAATAAATACATGTGAATGACCTTAGTTTGTGACCTTAGTCTTATAATTGTCCTTTTTTGCCACATGCCTGCCTTTTTTGCTTGCAACTTTCATTCAGCTTATGAGGCCTGTAAGACAATATTATCTTTGGGGAAGGGACTGCATCTCTGCATGTTTTATGGTGCTTTTAGAAGCTAATAAAGAAAATAGAGAAAATTTTAAAAAATCAGCAGCAAAGATATAAAAGCATTCAGAATCTCTTATGTCACTATCATAAAAACAGCCAACATATGGAAACTTTATTCTCACCTTTCAATTTCTTTTCTCTGTCCTCCAAATGCTACCACAGTTCGAATTGCTGCCAGAACTTCCTCTGCAACAGCTCCTGCTCTTGCATATGCAGTTAGCTCTTTGTTAGTGAATGCAGAAATTATCTGTGTAGAAGCAGAAGTTTGATGAAGGGCATCATGAAAATGCTAGCATTGCTAAAATACATTAACCAGAAAAATGCGTGTTATCTGCTGCCAAAAAATGAGGTTGTATTTTCAGTTCTTCTGTACTTTCATCATTTTGGAAAGCCAGAGGAGGTTACTAAGATCCCTTACACTCAGAAATATTTGTAGCACCACAGTCAGGCAGTTCTGGTTTGTGTCAGGACAATTAGTTACCCGACGAGCACGGGAACACTCATGCTGCCAACACACAGCAGGCTGGAGATGGAGTTATAGCAGAATACTCATGTGCTTTGAAGTATTAGGGACTGCACATGTTAAATAGGGTTGGGATTTTCATCTTAGCTGAAAGGGCAAGGCTGGCCAGTGTCACTGAAACTCAGTAGCCAGTTGGTACTCCACAACCCAATGCCCCTCTAAAAGTCCTAGCCAAAAGCAATTACATTTCTATAGATTAAGTCTCTTTCCAAGTGGTCTGCATCCATTTGTGGAATGCTGTTTTCAGGAAGTTGTTGGCAGCTGAGCAAACAGCAAAGGGACAACCTGGAGCAGGGTTCACGGTGTGCCAGCTGCCCAGCTGTGTCTGCCCGTGTCCCTGTGCTGTCCCTGGGGATAATGTCCTCCTCAGCTTGGGGTCAGAGCCCACAGATGGGCCTTATCAAAGGAAACCTGATTTACTGCAGGTTCTTGCCTGAACTCACTGTCCAAACTGCAATGACCGCAGCTGTGCTATTTTACCTATTTTACTTCACTTATCTATTTATTTATTTTTATTGACAGTCCTGGGTTATTTTGGTGTAGTTATTGTGGAGTCCAGTGAAGAAGGCAAAGGTACCGCTTGTTTACCCTTTCATAGGAGGGGATGTTATACTTAGGTAAACTTTGTGTCAGTATAGCTGAGTCCATGGTGGAGGGTGTCATTATGCACCTATTCACTCCCTTCTGCCTGTGGGCAAGGTCTAAATTCACTGAGAGCTAGTTTGTATTTTTAAGTCTTACAGATACCAAAAGGGATTATCGAAGATGCAGTTTACCTGTTTATGGAAAACTCACTCTTTTTGCTTACCTTTGCCCAGAGAGCTGATGAGAATCCCAGAACAGGACTGAGTGCCAGAATCACAAGTGTTAATTTCCAGCCTTTTGTAAAACCAACTATAAACCCAGCGAAAAAGGTAGCCACTGCCTGAAAGAACATTGCCATTTTTTCCCCTATTCCTTCATTAATCTTGGAGATGTCACTGTAAAAAAAACCAAATTATATCCAAACAAATAAGGAACTGTGGAAAAGGCAGAAATGAGCTCTTCAGATACACTTCTTCAGTGCTCTGTCACATTTCTAACATCTGCAATTCAACACAGCTACCAGTTTGCAGCCACAGAGCACATGGAGCAACGTTCTCCAACATCTCTTCCTCAGGCTCCATTTAAATGATCCATACACATCTCAGGGTCCATATAAATAACAGCATTGCTTACCAAGGAGTTTAGTAAGATAAAATAACATTGCTCTGAGGGAAGTATTACAACTGATTATCAATAATTAGAATTAATACTCAGCATTTAACTGATACTTAATACTTACTCTACAAGTCTACCGTTAAGTTCGCCTACGTCATTTACATCAAACCATCCAATCTCCTGTCTCATTACAGCATGAAAAAACTCTTGTCTGATTCTTTTTATTTGCCGGCCAGCAGCCAGCGTCCAAAATGAAACTTGCATGTAGGCAGCAAAAAGAACACCAGCTCCTATTCCAGAATAATAATATGCATATCTGAAAGAAAACAAAAAGATTGGAAACTGAATTAATTCTATTTCAAATAGGGCTAGCTGCCATTTCTCTATCTTCACTGAAATGAATATTTTTAAAGTGCTTTGAAAATCACCTTGCTAACTTATTTCACAACTTCCATAAAGTAAAAAAAAAAAAAAAAAAGAGTAATTTCTCAAAATCCATGAAGGTATCAAAGTAAAAAAACAAGATTCAAATGGCATATTTACTCTTAGAAACACTTCCCACAATGAACGAAAATTAAGACAGGGATTGATATAAGAACAAAATTACGTTAGATTTCAGGATATCCACTTTCATTTAATGAAGTAAAGACTGTGACATTGACTTTTAATTGTTTGCATTCTATCATCATAGGTAGACAGTGTAAGAAAAAGAAACAACCCCCTTCCACTCATAAAACCTGGCAATCACTCAGATGATGACACCATGTGTCGCCACAGCCTGTGTCTGAAATTAGCTGGTGCTTAACACCTTAGAAGACTGTGAAAAAACATTATTAGATTAACATGAAACATCTTGTCAGTTAGGCAGTTTAATCTGTCCATCTGTCACATCTCAGTCCCTGTTTCAATTTTGTCCAATCAGAAAATGTTAAAAATGCATAGTAAGATCTTGGCCTAATTTATATCTTTTAGTTATGAGCTCGGCAGATTTGTTGGGCATTATATAAAAAGCATTTCTTTTATCACTTTAAAATTTGGCATGTCTCAACTTTACTGTCTGTTCTTTGTGCTTCTGAAAGTAAAGGGTACCAAAAAGTACTTGATTTACCTTCCCAACAGCAATCATTATTATTATCTGAAAAACTGGTAATTTAATGGAAACTCTGTCATGTGTGACTTCATAATACTCTGATTTGCTCTATTTCCAATAGACTACAAAGTGTTTGTCTTTAAGGGATGTCTTTCAGAATTTCACTTATTATCAACAAATTTTTAATGTGTGATCCTGTGCACTAAGAACATGGAGTGAATAAATGGCTTGCCTAAGAAGTTATAATGAGCTTTTGATGTTGAGAGCTTTGCACAGGAGAGAAAGAGAGGGAGTAGGTTCTCTGAGTTACAGGAAATTTCATTTCACTTTTTTTTTGTTTGTTTTTCATAAAACTGGATACAAACTTCACTAGCTTATGGAGTAATGTAAAAACAGTACCCACAGTTTTCATACCGTTACTAGGGTGTCCAGGGTATCGTCCTTTAAAAACTTTATAAACTAATATAAAAAATGTGGTTCAGAGATTGTAAGTAATTAGTTGACTTTGGTAACTGATTTGGTGCCATTTAATTGTGGAGAACATAAAATAGTTTGAGGGCTTTGCATATGATCAGTTCAGACATTTTAGGGAATTTGTTATGCATCAGTTAACACATTTGCATTTTTGATGGAAATGAGAAAGCCAAAGAGGAGGGAACAGAAATTGTAGAAACCCTCTGTAGAAACCCTTGCAGAGCTGGGACAGCCCTTGCTCAAGTGTGAGAGATCCTGCACCCGGGACCTGCCCCAGGACCAGGTCAGTGGTAGCGATTCATGCATTGGCCTGTGCCTTACTCTGTTATGGTGGTTACCTACGGAGAGAGGAAGGAAAGCAGCAGAGAAAAGGGAAAACAGTGAAGGGGAAGGTTGTGGCAGGAAGGGGAGAAGCCGTCTTGCCAGGCAGGCAGGGCTGGTGGCAAAACAGGAGCCAGAGAATGCAAAGGGAGGAGGAGAAGGGAGGGATGTGTGCAAGGAGGAAGAGCAGGAGCAGGAGCAGGACCACGTATCAAGAGAAAGGCATGAGAACTGGCATGGGAGGAGAAGGAGCTATCCTGACACATGAGAAGAGGAATAACCCTCTCTCTGAGCTTTTGGCAGAAAGGTTGTAGGTTTGCTGGAGCCATCTGGCACAGATTGGGATTAGAGTAGGAAAACAGAAGATGCTCCTAACTAAAAACATAACAAAACCTGAATTCCTTCAGTTACATTAAATATTTATGGCAAGATTAATCTATTAATCTTAGAACAATCTTTAGAGTACAGTTGCCCTATTACAAGAAAAGAATAGCCATGAAGTGAATGACAATCTTCCTATTACCTGGTCATTTCTTCCTCCAACTGTCCCATCAGAGCATAAGAAAAAGCTTCTATAGAAAAGTTCACTGACGTATAGTTCCATAAAGAAAAATTTGCTAAAGAGAAAATTAGAGAAAAGCTTGTTTTTATTAAATCACATGATAATCATTCCTTCTGTAAACTTCTATCCCAGCAATGCTGAATGAAGATTGAGGGCAGTCGGCCACCTAGCACCCTACCTAGCCCCTGACCATGTTTAAGGGAACTGGAGCTATGCAACAAATTAGAAAGCATTTTCTGAAACCAGAAGTGAACATTCTACACAGTTAAAAAAATAGATAAATTCAGCTACTCTGCAATTGCTAGCCTGAATTCCACATTTGAAATACAATATTTGCTCTGGAATGTGTGCTGATGTAATGAATATTTATAAAAACAATACACTGGTGATACAAAGCTCACCTTATTTAATAGTGCTCTGGAGTACTTACAAATGTATATTCCTAAGTAAGTAAAGTTCAGAAAATTCATAAATATGGTATTAGGTGCTTCCTTCTTAGTGTCCAGGGGTCATGTTTTTATTTAATTAATTATTGTTTCCAGAGGTTAAAGGTGTAATTAATTTGTATAAGGATTCATCTGTATGTGAAGCTAATCAGGAATGAACAATTCTGGAATGTGCATATTGCACTTTAATTTCAGAATAAATGTGCCTTGTTCTGGTTTGGCTCTGCAGTCGGAAGTGATCATAACAACTTTTCAGAATTAGATACAGTACTTTATATTTACACTTGATTTAAGCCTAGACTAGTTTTCCAGTGCACATACTGCTTAGTAGAAATCAAATTATGAGGCAGAGGTGGCAACACTGAAGAATTTGACTCTTTTGGGGATGCTTTGAGGAATATAATTATACCTCTGTGCATCGATAACAGTGATTCTTGTCCAAATATTCAGAGAGAGTGGAGGTGTTTAAAAGGCATTTATACAAGGTTCTTAGGAACATGGTTTAGTGCTAGAGTTAGGTTAGGTTATAGTTGGACTCAAAGATCCTGAGGGTCTCTTCCAACCAAAATGATTCTATGATTCTATTAAATCAATGCTTGACAGGTAAGTTAGGTAATTAAAATAAGCATAATACTCTTTAATGAAGAGCATTTGGCTGAACCATGCAACATGAATATGGTGTTCAGCTCTTTGCCCTCTGTACCTTGTCTACTTCTCTGTCAAGGAGCAAACTGGTGTTGGGGAGATTGTGGGAGATACCACAGAGGTCTTTGGAGAAGTTTGGGAAATTCCACATTCAGGTAGCTTGAGAAACATTTTAGAAGTAGAGGAGAAAGGTGGTGGCATTTGGACAAAAGTGGCTCTCTGGTGCATCTTGCTGAAGACTGGTAATTTATATGCTCAAACTCAGCCACAGAAAAGCAATTTTTCTGGTAATCTCATCCTTATATCAGTCTGAAACTGATTTGCTAATCTAAGGAGAAATAAAGTCATGTAGCAAAGGATCATCTTCTATTACTTCCTAATACATTTCTCTAAGAACTTTTTTTTTTTTTAATAATTCAAGATCAGAATTTTACATTTAAGTCACACAAGAAGAATAAAGTTGCATTGGAAGAGCTTTCTCTACTCTAGAGGGAAGAAGAGAAAGTGTTCCTTAGGGAAAGAAACCTCATGTTTGAATGAGATTTCTTGTTCAAATGACAGAAGTAGGCTTGTATTAGGGGCTCTTTTTTGATTCAAATAAGTGGACCTTTAATCATAGTCTTTGGGACACTTTTAATAACCTTCTAAAATACACAGCAGTTAGTAAATACTGAAATATCTAATAACTTTTGTGCTGGGTTATTGATTTCACCTGATTTTTTTAATAACTAAGACTTTATTACATATTTTAGTTTACATATTTAGTTTTGTTCAGTAACAGCTTCTGATTTCAAGGCATAGCACAATGCATTTAACCTTTGTTTCTTTTACCATTTCTCATTCATGCATTTATTTAATTCCTTAACCTTAATTGAAATTCTTTAAAGTTTTTCCTTTAAATCTGGCATTTCAGTTAATTAGTGAACTGTTTGTAATAGCACAGGAGACTGGTTGGAGGAAATACAGAACTGGTCAAATTGAAGCCTTGTTTCTTCTCACAGTAGTGAGTGGACCAGTGATACATCTGGCCCACAGCACAGAAGCAAACTGCTTCCCTGGATGAAAACAGCTTGAAGTGAGCTGCTATTCTACCCTTTAGTTTTTTCCCAAATGCCCTCACGTTTTGTAGCAAAAAAGCTATGTTTCAACAGCACTAACAAGAAGCTACAGCAGTTCTTACCTGGATACGTGATGTTCTCTGAAGTAATGAAGCTATCTGTCATGTCACCAAAGACAATCATCATGAGGGGGAGTCCTGCTCCGTGGAGTACAGCCATGGTAGTGCCGAGCACCATGAAGAGTTTATCCCGCCAGTCAGAGTATCGGAACTGAAAGTGGAAATAGAACTGTGCTGAAAATTTCTTTAATTACAGCAAATGCATTTGAGTGGCAGCACAGTGTTAACAGCGCAAAGGAGGCAGTAAAAAGTAAAATAAGAAAATATTAATACATAAAATAGTAAAATCCTAACATAAACCAGTAACTTCTTAGTAATTGTTTTAAGAATAAAATAATGGCTTTCATAAAATATAAATGATAATAAAATATTAAAAACATATGTTCAAAACAAATTTTGCATTCGATTTAACTACATCCAATGGGAATTTAAATTTATGACTATAATTGAAATTAAAAAATTAAAATCTAAGAATATAATATCTATAAAAAATCCTCTAATTTTATGGTGTCTACTCTCCTGTTTCTATTTTAACTTAATACTTCTCATGAAACAATGGTCATAAAAAATATGATTGTTTACTAAAGGGAGCAAGAATTTCATCATACATTTTATTATACACGAGTATACAAATGGAAAATCATTCTGGGTTTTAGTCAGTCTACTGAAGTAAAAAAAAAAAAAAAATCTTAAATTCAATCACTAGGCCTGTAGAGAGGCGGGTGCCAAGGGATGTCATGTCACCACGGTGACCTCTCAGCAGGCCCTCAGCTCATAGAAACTGTGAGATACCTTACCCTCCTTGCAGGGGGTTGGTAAATCACTTCTCCAGCCCTAGAACATTAATGCCTATGAACAGTTAGCTCACAGCAGCCAACATGTTGTAGCTTGTTCCCATCCCCATAATCTAAATAAGGAAGACGAGAAAGAGAAAAGGGGGCAAAAATGTCTTCCTTGTATACTAACAAGTATGAGTCCTCGAGTGAAAATGTATCTGTGGATGTGTAATGGAGTGGACATATTCAGCATCCCATAGCTCTTACAAGGCACCCTTGCCAGTGTGCCAGCCAGGGTATTCCTGGGAGGCCCTGGTTTGAGTGAGACATGTCTGGCCCCACTGACAGTGCTCAGACCAGATCATGGATGTGATCCATGGGAGAACCCAGACAAAGGACAAGAGAAGATGAATGGGGCTTCTTCCCTCAGCCTGTAGTGATGGTCTGAAAGGCACAGCTGTGAAATAATGCCTTAAATGAAGGAATCTGTGCTTTTGGCATGTAGGAAGGGTCTGCAGGGTGCACCTTTGGGTTTTGCTGTGACTATGAACTGAATGGGGTTACCCTGGTCTTTCAGATGAGTCAGAGCAGTTCAGTCCTTCTTACCCTCTGTGTGGGGAAGCAGGAATTACCAATGTGTATTTTTCTTTTCTCCTATATGTGAAGTTTTACTGCCAGTTTCCCACAGGTTTTTAGAAAATGGGGAGGAAGATGGGAGCTCTGCTGAATGCAGTGCCAGCACTTGGAGTGTGGAGAGTGTGATGTTAGTTGTCATCGCTCCTATATTCTGCAGTAGTAGTATTCTCTTGCTTCCTTCACAGGAAGAAGTTTTGTTTCAAATGCTGGAATGGTCCTTCAGGAGGTCAAGGGGCATTAGTTTTCTAAAGGTAGTTGGGAGACTTGGGAAATCTTTTCACTTACAAAACAGAAAATTTTTCCCTAAAGCTACCTCAGATTCTGTTAGACACAGACTTGACTTAAACCTATATAAATCTCTAGTTCACTGCTAATTAAGCATGAAACTGAATTACTCTGTTAAGTCAATACCGTTAGCAATGAGACTGAAAGAGTATAGAAGTTTCCCTTTTATTTCCTTTTCAAGCTAATTCAAATAGCTCATGTGCAGTTTCATCTGAAGTCCTCAAGAGGGCACGTAACTAACGATGTGATAAAAGAAAGCATTACAGTATGTTACGAAAACTTCTTCAGATGATTGTGGTCAAGCCCTGGAACAGGTGCCTAGAGAGGCTGTGGAACTGCAGCTGTTGGAGATTTTTCCAGACTTGCCTGGATGAGGCTCCGAGCAACCTGCTGTAACTTTGTTGTTTGGTTTGACTTTGAGAAAAACATTGGGCCAGATGACATCCTGAGGTCCCCTTTATCTATAATTGCTCTATGTAAAATGCAAAAATATTGTGGCCTGCATAAAAAGAAGAAAATTTAAATGGTGTTCTTCCAAATTATCTTTTTAAAATGAATGCAGCTGTACTGTAGAATCTGTTGTGGGTCTCTCCTGTTGATTTCTGGATATGAATTTAGATGGGAGAGTGGCTGAGACTAGCTAGTAATTAGCATAGTACTGATAAGTTAGAATCAATTGCAAAATAATAACTTGAAAATGAAAGCCAAGATTTCCTTGTTTCTGACAATGCCTTTTTAGAGAATATTCCATTAGGCTGTGATGCCAGGTGCTTATGAAAGTATAGCTAGTGTGGGAGATACTTTTTCTGGCATAAAATACCCTTATACTGGGGATTTTCTTTTCCTTCCTTCCTTCCTTCCTTCCTTCCTTCCTTCCTTCCTTCCTTCCTTTCTTCCTTCCTTCCTTCCTTCCTTCCTTCCTAGCCCATGTTACATCCCCGTTCCCACCCATTTGTTAATAGACCTGTGTCAGCATCTGTTGGATGTAGCTGTGACAGTAAAAACCTCCAGCATTTTAAACTAGCTCACTCAATCTTCTGTGTCTGTCTTTTCTTTCCTTCAATTTTCCCTTCCTATTGCAGATCTCCGAATTCTCTATACCGTAAGCAATGAAGGGCCTCTAGCATAGCTCTGCAACATGAGTAGAGATACATGTATAAAAATAACAAATTTTACACATTATGGTAGACTGAGATTGCTAAACACTCAAATAGTATGAAACTTACCACTGCAAACAGGCTGACCATATTCAGTTTCTCAGATTTCTTCTTGTCCTCACTGCTAAAAAATTATGATTGCATTATAAATAGGAAGAGCACTTAAGACAACAAAGCAAGCCTAATGCATTATTAATATAGCTACTGTCTCTTATTGTGTTCAAATGCATGGAGGAGATACAAGAATGTAAAATAAGAACTTCTAATGTAGATGTAGACTAATCTAATGTAGATTCATAGAATCATAGAATAGTTTAGGTTGGAAGGGACCTTCAAAGGTCATCTAGTCCAACTCCCCTGCCATGAGCAGGGACATCTTCACCCAGATTAAGTTGCTCAGAGCCCTGTCCAGCCTGGTGTTGGATGTCTCCAGGGATGGGGCATCTACCACCTCTCTGGGCCAGTGTTTTACCACCCTCATTGTAAAAAAATTTCATCTGTGAATACTGTCAAAAATACTTCCAAAAATCTTCTGGTTTGGTATTGTTAATACAGAGTCTATTTGGGAAAAACAACCAACCAACCAAACAAAAACCAAGCCAACAACACTCAGTATAGCTGTAGAGTACAAGCTAACTATATACAAGCTAACTATGTAAAACTTCAAAAACTACAGCTCCCATGAAAAAGTATTAAGAATGGCTGTAGGTAAATCTATGGTGGGACTCTGATAATGTAGCAAAGGTCATCTTACAAACTTTACTAGTGTCCTCCTATTTACATACCAGGTTTTTCTAATTAAAGAAGGTGGGAAGTTCTTTGATTAAAGTTGTCTGTCTAGCCTTTCTAGCCTAGGCTAGGGCCTAGTGGTAGCTATTTGCCATATTTTGAAGTAGTTTTGGAAAACTAGGTGAGTGGGCTAATCTAATGTTACTGCCAATTATCTGTTAAAGACCTCTCTTAGCTAAGCACTTTGATTTCAGATCATTAGACTGCAGTGAGACAGATTTTCACTGCATACTCTAAAATATGATACAATTTTGTATTAATTTGCCTTTTTCCAAAATAAGCCAGGCTTCAAGAATATTACTAAAGTCTACCTCATTTGCAGAGGGAAACAGGGGTTTGGTTGTGGGTGGGGTTTTTTAATAAATTCAAAGAGAAACTTGAGATATTTTATTTTTACCTGACATTTTCCCAGATTTTTGGTGTGGTATAACTAGCAGTGGTAGCAGTATGCTTTATTCTGACATGCCAGGGACTGCAACTTGATGAATATTAAATGATAAACTACCATAGTTCCCTCCATGGAAAAGTTTGGGACAATTTGTTAAAATTTTAAGAATTTTTGTCTAAATCAGAATTGAATGTCTCCTTTTTGGCCCAAAAAAAGGAGAAAGAAGAGCTTTAATAAGGATCCTTGACCTATAAACCATCAGAAAGGAGGTGTGAGCAGGCTGTTATCTGAATAAACAGCTTTCCCTCCAAACAGCCCACGCTCTCTAGTTAAAACTAAGCCCATCCAGCACATTTTAAAGATGTAGGTAAAATGTCAAACTCTTTCCACTGTTTTGCAATGGAACTTCTCTCAGCTCTAAAAGGTTCAGTATCATATCAAATATTAGTCTTTCTACTGCTGTCATCGTTGCAAGTGATTTTAAAGGACACAAAGCCAGTCAACAGTTGCACAAACTCTTAATCCTAAGTGGGATGAGTCACTGTTTCCACTTCTGCCATGCACACAGTTCTGTTTCTGGTGCCTGGAAATCCCATTCAGACCATCCTAAACCCTCTCCCATAAAGGTATGTGGGGATTAGGTCTGTTTCACTGCGTAACATGGGAAGCAGTGAATTGCAATATCATGCAATTCTTTAAGTTATGGAATTTATACTCCACCGTGATCCATTTCTTTTTTTGAAACATAAAGGGGGTAGAGAGGAGAGCATGCGGGACATCTGACCCCAATTAGCCCTTTATTCTAGTAAAAAAGTTTAAACTTCCTTCAGAGAACTTGGAGAAGCACATAACTTTGCTGTCGTTTAACTACTCTGGCTTCAGTTCCCTCCGTATTTTGGATCAGCCTTTCAGCAGAAGAGGACAGATAGAGCTGTCACTGTCTTTTAGCAAAGGAATGAGTGAAGCAGCCAAATTTTCTATAGCCCCAACAGAAAGTCTCAGTCATCGCATCAAGTTACAAGTAAAGTTTTCTGCTCCTCAGACAGGCTTCCCCTGACCTGGGAGGTTCATCTGGATTTATCTTAACATGTGTTTGTCTGTATTGTCTGAAGAGAATAATGGATATCAAAGACTTTTCCAAAAAAGGACAACTATTTTCTGTTACTAAATAAAACTGAGAAGAGTATTGTTTACTAGTAAAATTTAAGCCTATGCAGTTAAAGTAGAACATTAGTAGAACAGAATCATAGAAGAGCTCAGGTTGGAAGGGACCCCTGTAAATCACCTGGTCCAGCCTTTCATGGGAATATTTTGAAGTCAACTGCTCTACTCACCGTTTGCCTTCAGATCCATAGTCCTGATATGATATTGCAATACTATCACCATTTCTGCAAAACTTTATTTCATCTTCGGAATGCATTTTAATCTGTTTGAGAAACAAAGTACCTCAGGAAAAACTACCAGTAATATTTAACTGAGAGAATACCAAACCAGTAATCCAAAAACCCATATCCTGATGTGCTGTTTGAAACAGCAGGCCACACAGTGACAACCTCTGCACGATCCTTGGTACATATGTCATTTCAAAGCACACAAATTTCTGCAGTTCACCATCATTAATACAAAATAAACAATAAAATGTATTTTAAAGTAGAATGAAATTTCACTGGATATTTTTACTTGGTTTTTAATATTCACTACTGAACATTGATAATCTGTCTCAGACAAAATAAACGTGCTGACTTACCAGAGGGGTGTTCTTTATCTGTTTTCACCTGTTCTGGAAGGTTATTCAACAGTCAATAGGAGTAGGTTGGTTTGGACTGAGCAGTGAGGCTGGACTTTGCTCAATTTACTTTTGAAAACTGGCACATACCCCCTTGGAGCCTGCTAGGTCTATGAAGGACTATGTGTACACTCTGCCTCCAGAAATGGAGTGCTCAGAGATGAACAGCTTTGAAGAGCCTGTTTTATCATTGTCACTCTTGAAAGTGTCTGAGAAGTCTCCTCTTAATTCCTTCCAAAGGAATTATCTTTCTTCCTATTTTAATCATTCCTCATAAGGTTCACAAGTAATCAGAATGACCAAAAAAGCACCATTTCCTGGAACAGACCATCACACTGGGCCATGAATGCACCATAAGCTGTTCAAGGGTAGGTGCTCTTGTTATCACTGTTCAGCGATCCATGATCTAACTGAATGGGAGTCAGTGTGGTCCCTTTTGGGTATCTTGTGGCCAAAAGATGGACTTCATTTGCAGAAAATCATATACTTTCCTCAATGACAAATGCTCATACAGACTCTTTAGCCCTACTCTTAAAATAGGTAACAGAAAATGCATGTAACTTTTATAATAGGATTTAAACTATGCTATATTTTATCTCTTGAACGATTTTACCTCAAAGTTTTATGGTTGTGGTTTTATCTGGAGAAACAACATTCTTTTGAGAGTTTGATAGTGTTGGTTGAGAAGGGTTGGAAAGCTTAAAAAAAAAAAGTTTTGAACAGTCAAAATGAGGTTTGGTGATGTGAGAGCTCTTAGGAACTTGGAGGAACTCAGCGTTCTCCTTCATGATGAGTTCTCAGAGTGGCCTTTGAGGGACTTACAGCAATGCAGTTGCGCTAGGAGGTGGCAGAGGGGAAGGAGAGAGCTGCTGTAGAAGAGGAGAGAGAAGCGACAACAGCAGTACCTGAGCATCCATATTTCAGCTTCCTATGGCTGTCCTGCAATTCCAAACACAAAAGTTTGCCAGTCCTTGGCTTTCACTGAGTAAAGGCATAGCTTGCTGTCATGCTGTCAAAACTATACACTGTTAGAAGTGATGGCTTGTTGGTAAAATGACAAAACACCCCTGTCTCTTCTTGGGGAGACACAACCCAAGGCTGATTCCTTGGCTTAGGCTGTCAGCCAAAATTGGAGATGAAAACAAAGGTCATAAAGTATTTCAAGGATTCTTTTTATGATTATTTTGTTTTTAATATGGCTTGTAGTGTACTGAATGGCTTTGATGCACTGGAAGCTGTGTCATTGGATCCACATGGCTGACCAAGGTTTTTCCTGCACAGAATCACAGAATGGAGGAGGTTTGCAGGCATTTCTGGAGATCATCTATGCCAAACCATAGGAGGGTCAAGCAGAGCACACTGCGCAGGGCCTTCTCTAGTCTGGTTTTTGAATATATAAATGTAGACTCCAGGTTTTCAGATGGCTATAACTGAAGAACAGGTGTGAAATAGAAAATGGGTTCTCTAGGTCAAATGCAACTAAGATATAATAAGGTAAAGTTAAGGAATTTGCTATGACCAAATAGTATAACATAGCTACCTCTGTAAACATGGAAAATATATAACTTGAGAACAAATTGATATTGCAGTGTTCAAGTATCCGTTTAATATGTGAATTCCCTAATACGGACCTTTTAAGATGACAGACTTAATTTCTTACCATGTATGATGGTAAATGGATAAAAAATGCCTAAGATAAGTAATCTCAATCCGTAGGCTGGAATCCAAGTAACTGGCCAATTTGTCAGTTATTTATCATCTCTGGAACTGAAGTCAGTAGGCAAAACCACTTGAAATTGTTGAAATGATTCCTCCTGAACCAGATGTAATATTTCTTATTGACATGAGGGTATTCTGAAGCTTAACATTTGAAATATAATTTGAGTATTTAGTAACCAAGCTGTGGATAAAAACAATAGCCCAAAACTTTTGTTGACTTAATATGAGAGAGAAGTTCCTTTTATTTGCATGAATATTCTGATCCTTTGCTTTTGGAAATTATATGGGAATCCTGAGGCAAACTCCTGAAAGAGGGATTTACTCTGTCCACTAGAAGGAGACCGATGGCGGGTTATGGGCAGGTAGACTGCAACTACTTTTCTGATGTTTGTAGGTGACTGCATAAGATTTGTAGTCACGGCCAGTGCCCAACTGTACAAGCAGCCACACACACATGAACTCCTAAAGCTGGATGAGTGGGAGCAGCCAGAGAAGGCTGTGTTAGTGCTCCATGAGGCTTCTCAGAAATGTCAGGGCTGGTTTTGTGTTTCAAGCACCAAACTATTCACTAACTAAACTGACTTACATTTCCTCTACAGCTCGGAACTGAAAGGTTTGAATTGTGTAGCTATCTAAGTTTGTTTTTTTTTTTTGACGAGAGCACACTTGCGGGGCAATTTTCTTTTATGATTTTTGTGAATATAATCACCAGACATTGCTTCTTGTGAAGAAGTCTCATCCTGGAAACAGACGTTTCCGGAACTTAGAGAGATAAACCATCTTTGTACACTCATGGCAGCCAGTTTTGCCAATTACATAATTAAATACTTTTAAGATTGGTATTTTAATTTGGGTGACATGCAAGTGCATTGTACATCGGTTTTAAAGTCTGTGGTATGTTAAATTGAAACAAACATTGAAATTCCTGTCCATGGCTGCAAAATCAAGCAATTGTGTAATGCTTTTATCTTCTGTTAGAAGGAATTACTAAATTCAGCTAGTATAAAATACTGACATCAATGGTAAAATGCCTGTTGTCTTGCAGGTGAAAAGTTTCACTTTAACATAACTGTAGCATTTTAATACCTTGTTTTGTAAATTTCTACATCTGTCCTTTAAAAATTATAGGACACCTGAAATTCAATGTAGAATGTTAGTGGTGTTCAACATAATATCTCTTAAAGAAGTAATTCACTTAGGAAAATGGCACTCAAACTATGTATCTGGAATGAAATTATCCAGACTAAACAAAAACCTCTTTGTTCTTGTAATACTCAGAAATATTTTTAATACATAGGAAGACTTTCATTTAACCTTCTTCTTTATCGTAACATATTTTATGACAAATAAGATTAGATTAGGAAGAAATAAATGAAAGGTCTTTGATTTAAATGCTAAGATAAACATTATCTACCATAATTGGTTGCCTCCAGTAGGATTGCTTAACACAGTACAAGCTGGGAAGAGCAGTTATTGTCTACTGCCTTAGCCTAGGTCTTAAGAGCTCTGACTTCAGTAGACATGGTAGTAATGCTGTCAGGACTGTAAACTGATACTCTTCCCTTGGGCAGAAAAGAGAATGAGGATCCTGGACAGTAACCAAAAGCTCCTATGAATATTGGTCTTTGGATTAGATGGAACACTGTATGTATAGAGTTGAGTAAGATATACATGAAGAAGAAAAGAAAATTTGAAAACGAAAATGCAGAGTAACTTAAATGTTGTCTGAACAAATGAGGCCATCATGTGGCAAATTAAAAGCAAGGCCACAGAAAGGAAAATTATTGATTAATAGCATTGGTGATGATAAAGAAAATACACATCCTCTATCAGGAACTTAGAGGAAACTTTTTTGAAAGTTCAGACACAGAAATTCCTCTTGGCTTTTATTTTTTTTCCCAAGGAATTCTTAAGAAATTTTGAAGGATAGTTTAGAAACTCTGTATCAATGAAAGACTCTTAGATAGAAAGCACATACAATTTTCCACCTTTAAAGTCTCATGGGTAATAAAGGAAGAATGGGAGTTAGAAAGAATAATCATGTCTTCAAAGGAAAGATTTCAAATGAGAGCCAAGTGAGCAGCTAAGTTTCTGATGATTTATGGAGCTCCTCAGGAAATTGCAAGAAACAAATTATAAACATCTGCAAAGCCAGATTGTTGTATGCTTCATTGAATATACCATTAACAAACTGAAACTTGAAATATCAGCATCCTGAACTGTAATTCTGAATTCTAGCATGCATGAAGATTAATGTCTGAGTTGTTTCTGATTTAGCAGATACATAAATAACTCTCATATTTAATTACTCATCTTCTTTTACATTAAAGAATAGACAGATACATGGAGATAAATCTTCTGTAGAGCTACCCAACAGAAAATCTTGGGAAAACAGAATTTAGATTAGGAATTTCTATGCTGAGTTCACTTTGTGGATGGAAAAATGTCAGAATTCCATAGCACCACGTTCTACCCATCCCTTGGAATGTGTGCATAAATTTTGTTTATTTGTTTGCTTGCTTTTTGAACAACATGGAAATTATGTATTATTTTACATCACTGTGAAATATATACATGTCAAGGAATGACTGAAGAGTTTGTACAAGAAGCAAGCATATTGATTAATCCAAAATGTGGTATATGTACCATATGTATGTAGATAATGCTGACCTGTTGGTCATCATACACCTATAGTAGCTTAATTCTTTCTAAGCTCTCCCCTGATTCTTTTTATATATTGCTGTAAACAAAGCTGACCTAATTAAGGACATTTGAAAAGTAGATGGGAACTATGAGTTACTGTTTCAGATAGATAAGCATTCCTTCTCCTTCAACATTGCTTCATTTTAACATCTTACATATCCTGGTCTTAATTTTTTTCTTAGATTCCACATTAATCAAGTTATTCACTTACCCCATAAGTGATTTGAGAACAAAATCAGAAGTAACATGGAAGTAAAACTGTTCCTGTTTGTTAGATGATATAAATACCATGCTATTTTAACTTAGAACAATTGTTTGCTGCATTCAAAAAATTTGTTAACATTTTTGTCTCCTTTACTAAGCAAATAAATAATTTATACCCATGGACACTTATGGTGAATCTATTAAGACACATTATATATACATCACCTATGCAGATAAAGTCTTTACTTTTAAGTTATCTAAAATATCAATGACTTAAATGTTTGGGCATTTTAGAACAGCCCCATACAATTTATAGTATTTCCATTAAAAATCTCTCTGCCTTGGTAAATACAGAACTGCAGCTAGCGTTTGCAGATCTACTTTTATGAAACATTATGTAGCGTAGGATCTAAGATGCTTATTTTAATACAGCAGTCAGTCAAGGTGTGACTAATTTTCTCTACACTAAGGCCTTGATAATGTCAGTATTTACAATAATCAGACTCATGTTCTTTCATGAAGAGATACAATATGATCTTGCTGTTAATCTGACCTGCTAGTGACAGCAGCCCTAGAATGGGATGAACTGTGCCTGGATGTCATTGGGTAGATCTTTGTTAAGCCTGCAGAAGATGGGCTTGCTTAAAGAAATGAGCTTAGACATGAATGTTTGCTTTCAGTTAGATGCAGTCCTGTCCGAGATCTCTACAACAACAGTGTTAGTGTACTGATCTTAGTTAACAGTGTACAGCTAGAATGAAACGTATGCAGGAATAAGCAAAGACAAAAGGAAATTTACTCACCTTACAATAATAGAGATGGCTAAAGATAGTTGTCCTTGTGTGTTCTGCTCTTTTCCTTCCTGTTCTCTACTTTTGATATCTCTACAGTCCATGGCATTCACAGCAAAGGATTTGAAGTAGCTGCTGGTCCTGTCTCCTACTTCCTGCTTTCAGTTTACTATATTAAAATATCTAGAATAGAAGATACCATCCTGTCTTAGAAATACAGAATGAATGCGTGACTAAACTACATTGTTCTAGGTAATTTATCTAGAAGAAAGACTGGGTAATTGACAATAACAGTTATTTAAACTCTCCATGGATCCACTTACAAAGTGGCTTTTTCTGCACAGTAATTGCTAGTTGAGTGCTTTCACCCTGTATTTATAGGCAGTGTGCCATGTTTCTCCTCTCCTTCCCTCCTCTTTCCTTTTGATGACCATGTCGACAAAGGTAAATTGGATTTTGAGGGAGAGGAATAGGAGGAAAAGTTATACATATACAAATAGACTATACATCTTAAGGAAGAGATTAACTGCGTGTCTGTTTGTACTAAGTATGACTACAAGAATTACCCATTAACAGATGTTTCAAGGAGATCTTTAGTGTCTTGCAGAAATGAATGCTACCAGGAAGGTTGTTTTCATGTATATATGAATACATGAAAATGTGTGAGTGTAGCAGCAAGCAAGAGACAAGAGGTTCAAAGGATTTACTCATAAGGAAGGAAAACTGGTTCCATGAAGGCTAGGTTGCTGGGGAGTCAATGTCATGCTGGAAGATTGTGGAACATCTCCTGACATGTGGGGATAGTTTACGAAGAACTCTGAGGGAATGCCTGAAGAAGAGAGTAGTGAAGATCCAGAGTTGATTTACAGTTTTTGTAGATAGTAGGTGGTCTGTGGCATTGGTGAGAAATACTCCTTCAGAATCTTTTGAGGGGAGGGAGAATGCGGGAGTTTATTTATGCCCTTGTTCTATGACAGAAATTATAGAAAGGCGTAGTAGGTGAGGAGTCTGTTGCATAAGGAACAGCAAATTGCCCTTGCAGGGATAAGTATGTCGGAAAACGCTGGGCAATAGGACACTGTAGCGTTCAACACTCTGATAAGAATCTGCAGTAAGAAAGGCTCTGTAGACCTAAACCCTGTTTTTCTTCTGAGAGTTCTCTTCTTATTAGTTGTTTCAGCAGGAAGGCTATGAGACTGTTGAACTTAAATGCTTCCTGTTTCCTTTTTCCCACAGTCAGTGGCATATCCTTGGAAAGTGGTTTGGATTGCCAAAGTGGTATCGACGATGACATCTTTCTAAAGACTTGTTCCAAAGGTAATGGTGCAAGACACACAAGGAATGTCTGAAAAGCACTGTTAGATATCCTTCCTCCAAAAAGGTGAGTTCTGCTTGAAACAGCTGCAGGTTCCCAAAAGAACAAGACACAGGAAAAAAGGGCTTGTTGCTTCAGAATAACAACATATGTGCATCATTGAGTGTTCACCATGCTTATGGTCGCAAACAAGTGCTGACCATGCCAACAAGGAGGACTCAGAGCTCAGATGAATAGCTTATGATATCAAGGTGAATCAAAATGTTTCAGGGCCTAATTGAAAAGACAGAGCTAGGAAGTATGGTCTCTTATGCTCTGTGGAAAGATGTGGTGGAATAATGGTACTTAAAGCAGAATTGTCCTAGGTTGATCAACACGTCCTTTGGGTTAAAGAGTATAATGTAAAAGTGTATGAATAGAATATGGTGAAGAACACATGCCCCTGTCTCTCCTTTTGGCTTTGTGACTAAAAATTACATTATGAAGCATCTGGTGGTAGCACAATAGTAGTAATATGGTTGTTGTGGTCTTCCAAAAGGAAATTCTTAAAGGAAAGCATTTGTGATCAGCAATATAGTTATTTAAGCATTCATGGTGGATTTGGAAATAAAGATCCATTTTCCTTAAAAGAAAACGCTTCCTGTCCTTATAGCCCCTTTCAACCAAAAGTGAGGTGTTAAGCAATTATTATGCAAACTTTTGCATAAATCTCAGCTAAGGGGAAATACGTATTTAGAAATGTGGAAGAAAAGGATATGGAAAAATAGATTATTTTGGAAAGTTTCTATATTTGTCATGGATTTCTGAAAGATTTTTAAATATATGGTCAAAATTTTCAAAACATTATCAGATTACTGTGTAAAACATTTACAGTGTTTGCCTGATTTTCAGAAAGAGCTAAATTTGTCTGGTAAATAAAGCATTTTTGAAATAAGAGAAGTTGGGGAAAATAAAAAAATAAAAATAAAATCCAGAATTTAGTAAAAAAATCAACTTAAATATGTTCTCACTTGAATCTTCAGAGAGAATATATATTTCACTCTCGCAACTGCAAGTATAACTTATTTATATTATGATGCAGGCTAATAGCATTACTCATGAACAAAAATGCTGTTGTATCAAGTCATACATAAATATAAACCAAACAAATTTGCTAGTCAAATTGCTTTTCCATCTAAGGCAGGAACAGAAGAAAACAGTTAAGTGATTCAAGAGGAATACAGTGAGACTGCAATAATCAACATTCTGGAGAGTGTTATTAGTACACTGATGAGCTTAACTGCTTGTTGGTTAGGCTGTGTGTCTATAAATATCTACAGGTAGATGTGGCAGATCACATGTATAAATCTCAGGGAGCTGGAAATTACTATGACAGAAGTGTGGAAGACTGATTAATCAGGACAGATTTAAACTTAAAAAAAAGCTTTACTGCATAGATATTCATTAACAATATACATTGCAAATGGTTAGTTCTTCATAATTATTAATCACTATTAGTACATATTCAAAGCAGTTAGTCCTTAACAGTCATCTGAAATTAGCAACTAATATACAATACCACAGAGCTGATGCTATGTAATTAGTGCTGATGGTTACAGACTTTGATAGTCTCAGTCATCAGGGTGATCGGGGTCAAGAGCTCTTCAATGAAGGAAGCGAATGCTGAAAACGATGTCCTTCTTTCACCCTCCTCCAAGTCCAAATTCAAGTTTTCACCTTTTATAAAATATTGCAATCTTTAGAGAGTTCTTAGCCCTTGACCTCTGACCCCTATGATTTTGGGAAATTTGCAGATACTACTTTCCCAGACTGCAGCAGGTGCCTTGCCCATCAGTTGTGGGTTTTTTATAATCTGCTGCTTCTTTTCCATGTTTTACTTAAGGCAGTTTTTTCCCATATCTTAAGGTTGCACCTCTTCAGTGATGAGTAACTGACCATCACTGAAGTACCTCCAGTTCTGGGACCCTTGTTTTCAGCCGGCACCCATATTTTCAAGACCTTTGCTGTCATAGCAGCCTAAAACTCCACATCATAACAAGACACATCTAGCATCAAGCTCCAGCTGATCTGCAAGCTTAACAGGCCAGGTCTGACTGCCCTACACAGGCACAGGGAAGATAAGGCTTAAGGTTTGTTTCTGGCAGTAGCAAAACTATTTTTACTGACCGTTAAAATGTTTACAGGTTGTTTACCAGACATGCCTAATTAGCATGATTTTGACAGAGTTCAAAGAAAGCTCATATTAATTACATTTGGCTTAGCATGTTTGTTTTGTTTTGTTTTTTAAGTAGTGCAATAGGCTTCTGCTTTGGTCACATAGTAGAGTGGTTTGAATAATGAAAACTAATAGTGAGAAACTGGTACATATTTACTCAGTATTTCTTGTTGGACATACAAAAGGAAGGAGGAAAACCAAAAGTATAAAACTATTGATATTGAAATAATGACAGTGACAAAACCAGCAGCACGGAAGTAATTACAGTGACAATTCAGAGATAAGTACTGCCTTTAATTTACATGTTGCATGACCCACTTTGAACATTGACCAGAGAATAGTAGATGCCCTTTTTAGCCAGGAGCTGCTGATGGGTTCCTTGCTCTACGACCTTGCCATTCTGAATCACAGCAATCTTGTCAGCATTTTGGATGGTGGAGAGGCGGTGAGCTATCACGATGCAGGTGCGACCTTCTCTGGCTTTATCCAGCGCTTCCTGGACAATCTGCACAAGGAACAAGCCAAAAGGTGAACAATTCTGTCAGCTATTGTGAGATACACCTCAGCTGCTGTCTGTGAAGTAAACTGTAATATGACAGTGAGGGAAAGGGAATATGTGTGGCTTTAGCTTCCTGTTTTAGAATGAGCCTGTGCTGGAAAAGAGTCAAATCTGTCATAGCAGATGATGCCATGACAGCTAAGAAGATGAGATGGAACCAGGCTCACTACTGAGATGTGTTATAGCAGAACAAGAGGAGATAGTCACAAATTGTAACAGAGGAGGTTCTGACTGTCTATAAGAGAAATATTCACTGCAAGGATAATTAAGGATTGGAACAGGGACAAAAGAGAGCTTGTTGAATCTCTGTGGAGATTTTCAAGGACCTTCCTGGACACAGCACAAACCAACCTACTTTGAATTCAGTATTGAAGAGGAGGTTTGATTAAAGACCTCCAGAGGTCCCTGCCATGGCTAATTAATTACATATGAAAGTTAGGTCAGCAGTCTTGGGCGAACTGTTATCATATTCGTTCTCATGATTTTGTAGGGAGTCTTGTGAATCATGTTTTTCTTAAAGCTACCACTGACAGAAAAATACTAACAAGAATCTCTGCTTTCTTTTCCTTATTCCCTATGGTTATTAATGCTGAATAAAAGATAAAATTTCTGTACTTAACTGGCACATAATTAAGAAAATAGAGAATCCTGGAATTATTTAATGTCATTTTCTCCTCAAACTTTATGTTTATATGCCTAGAAGTGATCAAAACTTAATCCATAGGGTTTGAGCTTTTCAGATTATAATATTTGTTATAATACTTGCCTCATTAATAGTGAGTACTTTTGTAGGATCTGTGTTGATTTTCTGTAGCTAGATTTTACTTCTGTTATACCAAGCTTTGGGCTTAAAAAATAAATGCTCTAGCATTTTTTTTCACAGGAAGTTTGCATATTAGCCATGAACATATAGCAAGGACTGGAAAGCAACAGGAGAAGCAAGAAAAATTATGAAAGCAAGATTTGGTCATTTCCCAGAAAAAAAGAATCTCTGACAGCATCTTCAGTTTTTCCAGCTTCTGAAGTTTATAACACCTGATTCAATTTTGACAGCACTTTTCCAATTAAAGCCTGAAGAATTCCAGGCAAAGAAATGCCTTTTTCATTGCTCCTTCAATCTGCCTACTGCCATACAGGTGCAAAAAAATAAAAGGTGGGGATGAGTCTGGCAAGGAGGAGTAAAACTGTTATATTTGTCTATCATCAGCATGCAATTTGTATAAAAACACTCTATTTCCAGCCTTGGGCTTTAATCTGTGGGAGTGAAAACAATATTCATAATGCAAACAAACATGGATTTAGATTCCAGACTCCTGGCTCACAGTTAACTTACCTTTTCACTTTCTGTATCTAAGGCTGACGTAGCTTCATCCAGTAGCAGAATGTGGGGCTGGCGTACAAGAGCCCGGGCAATAGCAATACGTTGTTTCTGACCACCAGAAAGCTGAGTTCCCTTGTCTCCTACACGGGTATTGTATTTCTAGAAACAATATATTAAGTTCAGATTATGAATATAAATAAGTTCTGAAGTGTACTTAAGCATATCAACCCTGACACCAGCCACTCATAAACTGCATATTCCATGCCAATAGCTCTCTGAAAACAGAAAAAAAAAAATCCATACAGAACTATTAAATAACAAAGCATGATGTCTACCTTAGGAAGTTCCCAAGTCATGCATTATGTAAAGTTGGATGAGAATTCAGTGGAAATGTGATTAAATGTTTGGCCCTTTTGAATATGTATTTGTAAATATTTGCTGGTCACTGCCTGGGACAAGATTTTGTGCATGGCAGACCTTTCATCTGACCAAGATGTTCATTCTTACAATTTTATGTGTTGGTCATCTATATATATATATATATATATATATATATATATATATGAAAGACCTTCTTAGTAATTTTTGACCTGTAGGAATAGTAGAAATTTAAATTCTGACTAGGTATAACTGTAAGAAATGCATAAGAAACTCATCAGTCTAGGGGAGTCTTGTACATATGCTTGAGATAAATAGAAGCTTAAAAGGAAATGTTTAACTCACTTAAAATAAACCACCCCACACTTCCAGCTCTCCATTAGATATAATTGTGGATTTTCTTCCCTAATACCTTAAATGTTCAGCTCTCTGCCTGACAATGGAGTTTCCCAGAGTGAAAATAAGTATTGCAAACACAATTAAGAAAGGGTAGGATTTGAAAATCAGTTTCAGATCTGTTTGCACCTCAGGGAATTATTGTACCCCAGGGAATCATATTATAAATGGACACAATTTTTCCCTGCCACAGTAGGTCACCTCCAGTTCTGAGAAGGAGAGAAAATGAATAACTTACATCTGGCAGTGATTCAATGAAGGAATGGATGTTGGCTTCTTTTGCTGCATGAACAATTTCCTCATGCGGCACCTCTCGACTGTTATCCCCATATGCGATGTTTTCAGCAATAGTGCAGTCAAACAGCATTGGTTCTTGTGAGACGATGCCAATCTGAGCTCTCAGCCACTGGATATTCAGTGTCTTTGAATTTTTGCCATCAAGAAGCTGAGAGATCAAACATTTTACATTTCAGTCATATGGCTATATGTGTGTTTGAGACCTAACTGTAAATTCATACACAGAAGCTGTGCAATTGCAGCTCTTTCCTTAGAGATACTGTATTGCAAGTTCACATAATCCCTTCCCCTCCTTCTCCTCTATGTTCCAAAATTTTCTAAGGGCTATTATATAAAAGTGAGGATAGTCCCTTCTGCTACTTCAGTCCTTTTCTTTGCTTCAAGATTTAATCCTGTTTTTGAAGACAGGGGAACACAGGATATGCTGAGGCAACTTCAGAGAACTCTGGGCAAAGCTCTTTAATTTCCTTCTTCCTTGGGAAAACTTTCCTGTTTTGCACATATATTCCCACTGAAGGAACAGATTGGCAGTAGTATTCCATTAAAATAAAGAACTGAGTTCATTCATTCACACACTTCTAAGTCCAGCCTCCAATCTTAAACTTAATTGTGATGTAATGCCTGAGAATGGACAAATTTACTTCTGGATTCCTTAACACATTATTTGCATCCAGTTTTCTTTATTGGCAACTCTGTCACACTTCTGCTACATTTGGCTGCTGAGTTGCTATCATTGTCTAATAGATAAATGATAAAAGATTTTTTTTTTTTTCCAGCTAGATCAGTTTCATAATTACACAAGTCATATCAACTTGGACACAAATATAACAGGACATTAAGAGGGCTGTTGTATCTGCACTAGAATCACCCGGTGCAGTGCTCAGGCTCTGGCTGAGTGACTTGATCAGCTGGGTAATTGCCCACTTCACAGTGTGGCTACTGGACAAGATTAATCTACTAATTCCACAGTTTGTGCTAGGACAGCCAATTCACAGCCAACATAATTGTTTTTCAAAAGAAAGAGACCATAATGAACCTGATTCAAAATGCACTGAAATCAGTGGGAGCATTTCTACATCTGAAGATGTAAAAGGGGAAAAAGAAGCTAGAAAGGAGAAATTTCTTTCAATTACATAGATATTTGCCACCTCTTTTCCTTAGAATTCCAATGGATTTGTAGGCTAATAAGGTTTCCTACTTGATGAGAAAAATTGCTGATGAAGCTAGAGGACTCAGTTATTATGCATTTTGGATCCATGATATCAAATAGCACAATTTTTAGGCATAGTTGCTCTCTTTACCAGACCCGCATAGTGCTCACTGTTGTGAACAGCTGTTTTTCCGGCACTCAGCTGAGACTGTGAATTTGTCCACCGTGTTTGCGGTTTCTATGTCAGAGATCTGTGCTTTTCTCTTCAGTAAATTATTGTTGGTCATTTATGGATACAAACATTGGTAATGACATTGCACTTGGCTAAAAATGCTTCTGGGGCACCTGTGCTGCTTCTTTCTACACATCAGTTTGCTACACTGGACCTGTATGGGCATTTCCAACCTTAAAAAAATATTGTCCATTGCATCTAGGCCTTATCTAAGCATTGCTTTATCTTTTGTGAATATCTCTGCAGAGCCAAGTTCTGAAATCCTTCTCATTCTCACCTAATTTGACCCAAAATATGTGGGTTCTTTTTCAAACAAAATCTCTGAGCACATTTATATCAAAGAGAAAAAGGCAACAAACAACACCATTATGTGAAAAAAATATGTAGAGTTGCTGAATAAGTAGGGTTGGAAACCTTAGATGTATTTTAAACCAAAACTACTAAAACTATTCACAATCTCTCACTTGGCAAGTGGGCATACTCTGAATAATGTTTCTGACAAGTCAAAATGATGATAAAAATTATTTTTGTCAATGTTTACTGTTTTAGGAAAAAACATAGATGACAAATTCTATTACTACATTATACAGAAGTAGATACATATATTTAATAACTTTTAAAGTATTCTTAACATAAAAACCTCATGAAATTTGCTCTGAATTCAAAGCCATCATTGGGCTGTGGATCAGGCATATTTTTACCACACAGATCTTGCTCTATTAATTCATTATAATGTGGGAAACTGGGACTTTTTCCTTTATATTATTTAACCACATTTAAATAAGGAACCCAAATGAGACACTGATTGTCTTTAACATTAAAAATATTTTTAAAATAAAACTAAAAAAAAAATCCATTATACTTAATCACATAAAACCAAATAAGCACACTCTTACTTAACATTTTGACATGTTCTTACAAAAATACTCACCATTTCTCCAGCGAGTGGATCATAAAATCTCTCAAGCAGCTGAACAACCGTGCTCTTTCCACAGCCACTGCTACCAACAAGAGCCAGAGTTTGTCCCTTTTCTACATTTAGATTCAAACCTTGGAGGATTTTGACTTCTGGTCGATTTGGGTAGTTAAATGCCACATCTTTGATTGTTATGTTTCCCCCACATGTTTCCTATAATTGAAACAGTATCATTGTTACGTCTTTAAGACAATTTGACAAATTAGTCAAATAGAATTGCAGAAGTCTCTTTTTTTTCCCTGCTGAAAATAGAATTTTGCATTTGCTGGAATGCTGACTTTAACTCTGTAGTCTAAATCTCTGCGAAGCTATAAAATCAAAGTACAGCACTGACCTATTTTAAAAATTGTCATAATTCTGCTGGTTGAGTTCCACACAAGTTGCACTTTTAACCAGGTTTTCAAAACAAATAACCTTTAGACAATGTGGGCAAAAGCTGGACTCATCATAGAGAACTTGGTCCATGTTGTGTTTGGATAGTGTCAAGATTACATTGAGATAGGGAAGTAATCAGGAGAGGAAATAACATTTTGGAGGAATTGAGAAAAGTACTGTCCATATTGTTGATAAATAATATCACCCATTACACATGGCTTACTTACAGGTTTCTCTCCATCCTCACTGTAACTATCTATTGAGGGTACTCTTTCAAACAGCAGAAACAAGTGAGCTGCTGACATCTTGGCTTTGGCATAGTCTGGAGCAAAAGAGCTGCTTTGTCCTAATGCCATTGCACCAAATACAACAGCTGAAAACACTCTATAAAAGAAATCAGGAAAAAAAGTAGACAGTGACAAAAAGGACAATGGAAATGACGCTGCAGTCAACTTTTTATTTTACTCAGATAAAAAAAGCGGACTAAACTTAAAAAGAATAAAGTATTAACCAACTATTGCTTCTTTAATTACTTATTTAGCTCCAGAAATTTGTTTGTATCTCTTTTAATTAAGTGGGACAAACAACCCTCCAATGGTTTTGTTACTTATTAGCACTAATTTCTTTAATTATTAATACTGGTTAACTATATTAAGTCTCAGCTGGGACTAGGAGGAAAGTGGTCAATGCAGGGTAAAATCGTTACTCTAATCCTGTTATATTGTTGCTGTGGTTCCTCTCTATGGTTCAACGGCCTCTGGGACCTAGTGATTAATTTTTAAGGCATCAATGAAAATAAGAAATCAAGCCTGTAACAAGGTGACAATAAAGAGTTAATTTGCTATCACAGCTCTGCCAGAAAAATTTGAAGGGTTCACAACACCAAAAAAGGTTGAAAAATACACTATTAGTGTTGTATGGTGAATGTACATGTGCCTTTACACAAGACTGGTATCAGAACCTGCTGTCCTCGGCTATTAATTCCTGCCACACAGCACAGGATTACACATCACTGCAAACTGGTAACTGACATGTGAGACCTCTTAGCCTGTTTTTAAGGCAAAGTAAAATAAATCCATTTACATGAATTTTTATCTTTTCAGACCTATATGAACTAATCTGGTTTATTCTGCATTTGAACAGCCTGGAAGATCTCACACAGTTTTATGTCAGACAATCCCTTCCAAGTCTAACAGAGCCAGTGGAAGCTCACTCCTCAGCTGGCTAGAGATGCTCAGAGAGCAGATGGGATGCAGGCACTTCCCAACAGCTTCTAGTTAAAATGGGTTCTCAACAAAAAAATTGGTACGGTTGGCCTTTCTTAGGTGTTGAGGTCACTGTTACCTATATTAGTAGAATCTCATTCTTTTCATACTGTTTTCCATAGGCCTGTATTGAGCTATTGCCTCTTAAATCAGAAATTATATTTCTTCTGAGTTTATATATGATCTAGAAGAATGGGACTTTAGTTATGATAAGGGCTCTTAGGTATTGCTATAAATGATTGGATAAACAGTAATTACAAACCCAAGCCAAGAATATGTTATAATTTCAAAACAATTCCTTTAATTTGTGTACAGTTTCTGCCCTTGAAAACTTAAAAAGTGCCCTTAGAGACAAGCACCTGTCTAAACTAAAAATAAAATGTTCCACCTGGCTATGGGTATGTACACAACTCCACATACTGTTCTTTCACTCATAGTTCATACTTTCATTTCCCACACAAAATTTATTCATTTAAGTGAACAAGCTTGTTATCAGAATATAATCTAAAACACTTCCGTTATCCTTCCCTTACAGTGAACAGCATCTACCTTATGGAATCCTGTTATCCATTTATTTAACATGTATTTTAGAGAAGATTTCAAATTTCAATGAAAAAACCTGATGTAGAAATAACGAAGATGATGATGATGACCTATTCTTAAAAAGATTTTTACTATAGTATTGTGCTTCATTGAACAGGTACATCTATGTTTTTTTTAGAATATACAGAGGACCTCGCAGTGACATGAACAATAAGATTGGTAAGAATAAACAAAGTGACATAAGTAGGATACTTTTTCAACCTCTGGAAAACATTATAGTCCCAAATAAATACAGAAAAGGAAATCCAAAATCAGGCCTACTTGAACAGCTCAGATTCTGTAGTCACCTAGAGAATGCACTTTGTAGTATGCTTTCATTATATTTAAGTACAGTAAAAGAATTTGCCTGTTTTCCCATAGCTTACCCAGTGGATTTATGATATCCCTAGCAGCAAACAAAGACCTTTATCGGGACTGATAGAAAAAAGCTTGCAAAAGAGATACTTACAAATACACGCTTTTATACTCCATGTATCCATTTACCACCAGATAGGCACCAAACCGGAAACAGCCAGCATAGGTAAAGAACATCATTGCTTGTGAAAGGGCAAAACAAATTCCAAATATATGTGCCTTCTTCACAGAATTTCTGTAAGAACAAATGTATATTTTCATAACAATGTGTGATCATACTGGAATCCTGCTTTGGAAAAAACAATAAATTGACTTCAGATGATACTATTACAAATGGGAAGTGCTTAAACATTACAACCCCTTGTCTCCTGTTAGACTGTGTCCTAGAGAAAGTTTGTTTTGTTTCTAGAATTCTGTTTACTTTCAAGAATACAGGTGCAGAAAAAGGTGACAGCTTAGCTGCTATGTATAGTTACTGTCTTACCATCTCATAGTTTGAGTGTTAAAACACTTTGCAGTTCAGTCCATGTTTACCATTTTGAAGATGTAAATAACACATTTAAAATTTACTATTGTATCATGTAAGAGGAAAAAAAACCAAGCAGAACTGTTAGCTCACCTTCCGCCAAAACAAAATCTTTGTGTCATTTTTCTTTACTTGCAATTTTATGTTAATCAAATAACAAACAGTTCGATATTAACACTTGAGAATATGATTCTTTTAAATTTAATCCATCAAAACTCCTCTTTCAAATAAGATTAAGCCTGCATGCATGGTGCAGAAATTAGATTTTGGATGATAAAACTATGTCTATAACTAAAAACAAGGCAGAGAGAAAATTTTCTATAACTGTGAATTCTACCAGAAAAAAAAAAGAAAATAATTTTATTGCTGCTATTGCAAAGTCAGAACCGAATGGTTCCTTCTAGAAAAACCACAATATAAACCAAACAAAAGCCAGATTCACAAGTGTGCTTTGTTTGATTAAGAGGCTGTTGTGACTTTTCTTTTACGTAGCTGATTTGTACATTAATCCAGTATAACAGAAGGCCTAAGCTCTATTTTTATAAAATAAAAACTTTGCCTAATCAGTGGGTTGACACCCACTGAAACATTAACTGAAAACCACATCCTCTCTTTTCCAAATTGCCCCACAGGGCAATAAGTTCTTAATTATACTAGAACAACGTTAAGATAGAAGCCTTGGAGCAATCCTATCAACGTCAACCTGGAGAACGGTTGGGCATTTTCCTGCAAGGTGTGAGATATGGACTCAAAACACAGCAGCTTGAGAAGAAAGCTAAAGGAATGTCTTTCACATCCTGCACTATGCTCTAAGCACTCAGTTATTATGGGGGATGTATTAGTTGCACTCCTAATTGTCTCCTGTCATATTTGGGTACATATGCAGTCATTTATTTTACTTTTCTCATGGATGTCGGAGAATGAAACATTTCATTCTACAACAAATAAAACTTTAATTAACACTATCTTTTTATTTTTTTACTTTAAGACTTTTAAATTTTGCTTTAGTCCAGACAGATTTATATTCCTTTTCTTTCCCCCACAAACCAATGAATTAAAAAAAATTCAAATGTTTTCGATCCCATTCATACTTTCAAAAATGGTATAATGCAATATTCAATTCACATTAAAAAGTTTTTAATTAAATATCTGAAACACTGAAAGTGGAAGGTTAGATTAGAAGACTTCCAAACCTGACTTCAAACTAATACTTTTCCAAACCAAGTAACATTGCAATAGAAAATACCATTATTATCACAGGAAATCAAATCAAAGAACAAAAATGTTGACTGGTGGTTGCATCTGTTAATTAAAAATATACAAAATATTTATATTAATTCTGAGGTAATTAAATTACACATTAAATCATTCACAGAAACAAAATAAAATCAACATTAGTCCAAGTAGATGTTTGTAATTTATTTTATAATTTAAATATAGATTTATTTTTTTAGCTTAGTTGTTTTTATTATACCTGTATGGTACATGCAGATGTTCTCCGTACATCAACTCAAATTTTTTTTCTCGGGTCAAACTAACAACAGTTCTAATATTTTCTATGGCTTCTGTGGCAATCTGCAATATAAACACAAACGTTTTAATCAAAAGTTAAGATTATGTTGCGATTCCTTATTCTAAACTAATAAAAAGAGTCTGCTGGGATATATTTTATATTTTTTTATAATTCTTATAAAAATCATTGACCTTTTGATCTCAAAAGTAAGCATATTGCATTTTTCTTTTTATGACAGTGAGATTTTCTGATGATGCTCAGAATTTTATGTCAAGACCTCTTTAATGTCCTTCAAATAAGTAGTGAAAAGACATTAGACAACAGTGACAATTATGGAGAAATTCTATACGAAAAATGGCAATTTAGCATTCCATTTCCAGTCCACTGAATTTGGGCTATAATCAGAATGTCCGGGTTACTTATGTTCCTAGAGCCTAACTTAGATCTCAGCAATTAATACTTGATCTGATCAATAATATCTTCTTAAAGCTTGCAGATTCTTTAGCTTTGAATCATCTGTGTATACAAGGGTACTAGTAACATTTGAAGGTGGTAGACGCATGCCTACGTGGGAGCAACTGCAAGCCTTTCATGTAGTCTGTTAGGTCTGTGTAAGTGCCCACAAAGTCTTCCTCAACAACCACACAGTGGAGCTAGGAGCCTGTATGCTCAATTCAGTCCATATGCGTTGTAGAAGATGATGATGCTTAGAGATGGCCAACAGAAAACACAGTCACATCCCTTTAGAAACTGGAGCTAGTGCTGTACCTTCTGTTCACCTCTGGTTGAAACACTGGGCTTGAGTCCATGACCTACACTGTGCCTGCAGTGAAGTATGTGGTAGGTTGGGTGTTCCAGTTGGCCTCAACTGCTGTTGCTCTGGGAGAGCAGGGGTTCCCACACATACTGCATTATACTTGACAATCCCATAGGGATGGATGGCTTCTATTTCCTAATGCATCTCGAATAGTATTAAACACCTATATGTAGGCTCTATTCAGTTGCCAACTAGTCTCATTTCTAAGGATGGGTATGGAGCAGGAGAGCTCACTTATGAGCATAGATACTGTACAAATGCACATAATAAGTCTGTTCATAACTCAGAGAACTGTACATACAAGAAAGTATACATTACCAGGAAATTCATATGGACAATGCCAAAAATAACATAGGTAGACTTTTGTAGACCTCGTCTATAAATGAACCTCATGGCTTCAAGATCACTTTGCTGAAATACACATTTCATGCTTTATGCTTTTAGTCTAAGGAAGACCATAAAGTAAGGTCAAGGGAAAATATAACGAAAGGAAAGTATATCTAAGCAAAAGACTCAAGAATGAGTGAACTTTTCATCTTAATAACTAGAACTGGTCACGGGGTACAAGATCACAGTGCTGTAGATAAGGTATAAATCTGAAACTAACTATTAGATGGTATCTGCCTGAAAAAGAAATCAAGTACCCTGCTTGCATATTTATATTCATGCACATTTAGATTATAAAATAAGGGCTTTACATAGTGATGGTGTTTTTTCAGTACTGAACTCCTATTTATGCCTGGGTTTTTCCCATAGGTGTAATGAGTCTCTGATTCTTTGCATCTAAATATTTGAACTTGGGGAGAGTTTGTTTGTTTGTTTGTTTCCTTTTTGTTCCCAAGAGACTGGCAATGTTTTTTAACATCCTAAAACTTATACAAGTTCAATCTTAACATTCTTCTATATTTTAATTTCAGAAAGCATAGAATAGCTCCTTTACGTAATATTGTTACTGCATTTGGTGTATCACATGGCTTATATTTTCCATAAAGCTTCTTGAAAACCAGTGCTTTGGAACAGTGTGCTTCTGTGGACCTAGTTCCTTGAGCTCCCTCTTTTTCCAGCTCATGGCTACAAGTCAGAAAACTCCCTGTTCTGCACAAAGCTTTCTGAACAGACTTACACAAAAAGCAGGAGAGAAGGTTCAGGGAGAAGCATGAGCACTTCTAATAAGTTACTGTACTACAACAGGCCTTTCAGTCTCGCTTCATTGCCTGGTTATATCATGGACAATGTTATTCTGTGAGTTACTGAAAAACACTTAAGAGACAATGCAGTCATTGGTCATAGCCAGCATGGGTTCACAAGGGGAAAGTCTTGTTTAACTAATTAAATTTCCTTTTATAATGAGGTCATCCACCTAGCTGACCAAGGGAAGCCAGTAAATGTGGGTTTTTTAAAATTTTAGCAAAGCTTCTGATACTGTCTCTCACACTGTCCTTCTGGACATAATGTCCAGTATCCATCTAGACAAACCCATAATATGCTGGGTGAACAATTGTCTGATGGTTCAGGCTCAAAGAGTTACAGTAAACGGGGTTATTTCAAGCTGGCAGCCAGTCACTAGTGGTGCTCCGCAGGGCTCAATTTTATGGTCAGTATTCCTTAATGTTGTTATAAATCTGTTATGATCTGGATGCAGGAGTCCAATGTACACTATGTAAGTTTGGCGATGATACTAAATTAGGAGGAGCTGTGGACTCCCTCGAGGGTAGAGAGGCCTTATGGAGAGATTTGGGTAGGCTAGAGAGCTGGGCAATTACCAACTGTATGGAATTTAACAATAGCTAGTGCCAGATTCTGCACCTGGGACAGAGTAATGCTAATTATACATACAACTCAGGAGGTGAGAGATTGGAGAGAAGCCCCACAGAAAGAGATCTGGAGGTTTAGGTTGATATTTTAGCAAGTTGAATATGAGTCAACAGTGTGCCCTGGCAGCCAAAAGGGCCAGACACATCTTAAGGTGCATCAAGCCCAGCATAGCCAGCTGGTTGAGGGAGGAGATTGACACACTCTACACTGCACTGGTTCAGCCCCACCTTGAGTTCTGAATGCAGTTTTGGGGGCCTCAATATAAGAAGGACATCAAACTGTGTGTCCGGAGCAGGGTGACCAAGATGGTGAAAGGTTTCAAGGACAGGACTTATGAGGAGCGGCTGAGGTCACTTGGTTTGTTCAGCTTAGGGAAAAGAATGTTGAGGGATGACTTCATTGCAGTCTACAACTTCCTCACGAGAGGCAGCAGAGAGGGAGATGCTGATCTTCTCTCTGGTGACCAGTGATAGGACACAATGAAATGGTATGAAACTTCATCACGGGAAGTTCAGATTGGACATTAGGAAATGGCTCTTCACGAAGAGGATGGTCTGTCACTGGAGCAGGCTCCTCAGGGAAGTGGTCATGGAATCAGGCCTGTCAGAGTTCAAGAAGTGTCTGGACAACACTCTTAGTCATATGGTTTATTTTTAGGTAGTCCTGTGAGGAGCATGGAGTCAGGCTCGGTGATACTCATGGGTTCCTTCTAATGGAAGATATTCTATGATTCTGATTATCTGAACAAAATGAAAGCCTATTCTGAAAGGTGATCCTGTATATTATGTCTTCTAGGACACCAGAGTTATGGCAATTCACCACACAGTTCAAATGCCTACAGTTTAAAACAGAAAAATGACCTCCATACCCTTCTACTTTTATCTAAGTTAAACCACAGACCTGAAAACATTTTTCTTCATAAACTGTTACCCAATATTTTTAAACTGTGGTCCTGTTATCTTTGTTCTAAAATATAGGGATATAATTATAGCCTCAGTAATGTTTGTGAAACTGTTTGAAAATTTGCACAATAATTGACTAACTCATTGATTTGAATGCAATACACAATATTAATGATAACAAAGAAATGAAATAGATTTTGTTCTTCTTAGTTATATTGTACTACTCAAAGGAGTAGTTGGGTTTTTTTGTTAGTAATGTACATTCAGCAACACTTTGCAGAAAGCAAATTTTCCAGGTAGAAACCCATTGTCACTGAAGAAAACTGATTTTTAAAAAATTTGTAACTGAATAAAATGCCCATAGTCTAGTGCTTGCTTGGGTGGCCTTAAGAGAGGAAACTCATATAATGCCAAGAAAATAAAGTATTTTCTCAAACTTTGCAAAAAACTGATAAATTTTTGTAACACCTATGCTAATTCTTCACAATCTGCTGCATTAAGAAGGTCTCTAATGCCTATCCCAAGAACTGACAACTTTTTCCTGCTGTATCTTACAATAAAACAATATGAAATAAATGTTTAACCGTTAGAAAGAAGAAGCAGAAGAAATGTAGCCAGTTGAAAGGAAAAGCAACCTTTGGCTTGCACAAAAAAGCCCATGGAAAGATCATTACACAAAATTTCCTGTGGACTTAGAGGGACAAAAATGTTTTCCAGCAACTTTATTTACAGACATTATGAAAGAAAATAAAACTAATTTAGTAAATAGGAGTTAGTGGGCCTGGGGGGTGTTCAGATCCATATTAAGACACATGAATCTAGGTGTCTAAGCTACCCATGTAGTCAATGGATACCTATTAAATAAAACTAAAAAAGCAATTCAGTTGCCTAGGCACTATGTGCCTACCTAGTCTCTTTCTCCAGGATCATCAGCTGGAGTGCGAAGGACTCCAATTCCGTTGCCCACATGCAGGTGGTTTGTGCCATTGGAGATGCTCTAGGATACTCAAAACGTTTGGGTAAGGTATGGCAGATATGACATAGAACACAGAGTAGTCCATACCCTTCTGAAACGGCAGCTGGTGCCCACCCACACTACGGCATCTCCATTAACTAGAAGGGGACATTAGACTGCTACCATATGTACAGACATATACTTTTAAACACCACATCTGAAGATTAATACCATTCTTTATGTGTTCGGCCGTAGAGAAATCATTTTCTTCTCAACAGCTTTTAAAACCAGTAGGACATAGGAAGGGGTTTTAGAAAAGTTTTACCTTGAATAAAGCAATATCTGGGAAGTGGTGAAATAGTTGTTCTGTTCCAAAAGGAATTTTGGAATGAAGTTACAATAAATGCTTTCATCTAATTTCTTAAACAAGAGTCTAGCCATCTTGCTTTTCGGTTCTCATCTTTCTCTTCCACTCAAGAAATAAAGGGCAAACAGATTCAGAAAACAGTGGATATATACATATTATCCCTGCAAATATCAACAAGACAAAAGAGAAAAAAAGGGAAAAAGGAGCAGTATAATATATCTAAAATAGATGCCATGCCAAGAAGGAATGACAGAAAAGAAAAAAGAGAATGCCAAAATGAATAGGGTTGCAAAATAAGGAAAATGGAGATGATCAGAACAGGAGGGAGAAAAGAATATGCCTGAATAGTGCTTAGCACATTCTGGGGTATAAAAATTATAAAAATAAATATCAGTTAATAACATAAGTCTTCAATTATTACTGAGGAGGTGTTATGCTCTGTAGGTCTATTAGTGTTAACTACACAGAGTCTGGCTGTCTCTGGAAATTAAATATTATGACATGCTTTGTATTTTCAAGTAGTACATCCATCAACAATGCTTTGGTCAGAAATAGATGAACTTCTTTAGACCCACCTTTCCTGCAACTTCCAGCTCTTCTTTATCTTTTTTAGCATGCCCAGCCAACATCTTCATTTCAATCATTCCAGCCACTGCCACAATTGGCACAACAGCTAGAAGTAGCAGAGTCAGCTGCCAGCCATAAACTAATGATATAATAATTCCAGTCCCCAGGTTAGCTACGTTTTGGGCAATAAATGCCAGTCTCGTACCAGTTGCCTGGAGGAAGAAAAAAGGACATTTATTGCCAAAGCAACTGCATCTTAAATAAGGAAAGCATTTCCTATAATAGTCCTGATTCTCAAAACACTATTCAGAAACTTTTAACCCTGTTTTGCTGTTTTTAAAAATTGGAGTTTCTTAGATGATTTAGTAAAAAATTATCCCTGTATTCTGATTACATGTTTGCACTGCAATTTGTAAATTCTGCTCTTGAAGCTGAACAGACTTTAAGTATACCACATATTTATGCATAAGCTGCAACTTCACTACACACTAAAACAAATACGAAAAATTCCCAAACAAAATTTTACTTACTCCTTTGACTTGTGAGGCGTCATTAGCAAGTCTTGTAGTTAATGCTCCAGTGCTATTTTTCGAATTATCAAACCAGCCCATGTCCTACAATGAGAAACATTTTTCTTAGGACCGGTTTTTGGACATTTCAGATAAACTGCAAAGTAAAACTGAGGCCTACCTAATATAACTGCCAAAAGACTGGGTGTGTGGCAGTGCATTGGTTCTGAATATTTAGTTAATTCTAATTCCTTCATTGCACAATGAATATTTTTAGAAAAAGTGTATGTTTGTGGGTGATCTGATGTGTCACTGCTGAGGAGGAAGGAGAGCAGCCTGGGGGATTCTCAAAACCAAAATCTACCCTCCTCACTGCTGCTGAATCTGCATCCCCTTGAAGGAGATGACTCTTCAGTCACACTCCTTCACAATTGCACAACTGTTTGAGGATGAATTAAGCGTAAAGCAGTTTTAAGTTAAGAACTCCCAATTCATTGCTTTGTTTCTCCCCAGACTGAAGAGGCTTAAAGGCTAATAAGCCTTTAAGCTCCCCAAGCAAACAAAGAAGAAAAACAAAACAAACTGGTCTATCTGACCAAAGTCAGTTGTTGGGGTCAGGTATACATTTTATAATTTATTCACCACGTGACCCAATATCTAATTTAAACTTTCATGTGTAATATGCATTGAATGAAGACCTGGTGATGTAGTACAGGCAAGATTGCTCTTTCATTAGGTTTTCAGTGAGGCTGATCTAAAAATAATAGTTCTTCAGATTACAACAGTTTTCTGTCCACATTTCAAACAGTCATGTTCGCATTAATCAAATTCTGTCTACTTGTAGCTTTATGTGCACGACATAAAACCACAGAAACATCATATTGTATATTTGAAAATCTAAAATACTTATCCTGAAATCATGCAAGATTAAGGCCAATTTAGATAACGACATGAATTACTTAAAAACACTACAATATATTTACATTTTAATTCTCTGAAAGTGGCTTTAGATTTAAGTATATAATCTCACTATTGTATTAACAAGCAACAACTATATATTTTGGAACTCTTTGATAAATAAATAAAACATAATGGTATATATTACAATTTAAATCAGACATCTGAAATAAGAGTTACAATGTAAGCTGCATTGTATTGCATTTCTTCAGGGGAGAAAGGACATCAAGAAAGCAAAGCACACAAATGAACACATAATGGGATACTGTTGGTGCACATCAATTTGTCAGGCTATAGTAACTCAGTTGTAAATCCAAGTCTTTGCAAGGAGTACATAAAAGGCTCTTCTACTTGTATCAATTTAAGACTTTCCCTCTAAAGATACCTTGCTTAGACAAGTCATAATATGATAGAATAATGCAGAATGCAATTATTTTATAATATCTATACAAATAATTATGTTTAAAAGCCTGGAAATAAAAATCTTTATTATCTTTACCTGTCTCAGCATTGCTTTAAATGCCATGAATCGAAGCCTCATTGTAAGAATTTCTCCAGCTTTGCCGAATGCAAACCCCTATTTTAGAAAAGGTACAACGTTTAGGATACTATTCCAATTTTTGTGTTTATTCAATAAATATTTTAGATACCTTGTCTACAGTGTCAAACTACAAAATATTGCAGTCCTGATTGCACAAAGCAAATGTAAAACCAGGTATAATAGTCATAGGTAGTAGGTTCACAGTACAGACATTCAAAATTTTCTCAAAAAAATACATAGAGCATAGCAATATTTCCCAGCACTGATTCACCAGCGTGCTTCGGGGAAAAGATGATCACTAATCAACCACTTGACTTCATTTGTATGAGTTTACTTAAGTCAGATTTAAACAAATGGTTTTTCAGCCACTTGTTTTAAGTTAAAGACTTCATAAGGCAATCTGGGTTCATTGAAGTCGAATGTACATTTCCCATTAACTCAAACAGAATTAAGATTTCTTCCCTGGAATCCTAACACAAACTGACATAAGTATCAGCAGTAATACATAAGTGATGTTTCATAATGAATTTGACATAGTTTTAGTCAGATATATGAATCAATCTAACAAGATACAAAAAGGAATATGTTGATTAAATCTTCAGGAAGGTACACTCTCCCTATGTGTTAGTATGACATCAGTGTTTATGGTGTGTTTAACTTACTACCACCTTTATGTGATTACAAATGTTAATTGTTTGGAATGTACATTTGGGAAATTGAACACTCTTAAAATACAAACCACAGATGCAATTGTACTATGTGATACTAAGAAAAATCATTCTGGCATATTCCACTCAGCAAATATTTCTCAGTTAACTTTGATCATTATCTTTGCTGTTCTCCCATACTGTCAGTAAATTTGCATAAGTATGTGACTTAGCAAAAATCACAAAATAACATCAGAGAATGGGCAGTATATAAAGAAATTACAAGAATAGTTAGAATTCTTTTCATTCTCACTAATTTGGGAGTGTTACATCTCAATGAACTCTTCCCACTCACATTTAAAGCATTACCTGAACATTTATAAATTGAGCAAACCTGTTGCAGCCATCTACAGCTCAGTGTTCCATATTCAAGGCCTTCTTGCATGCATGTGCAATAAGACAATTCCATAAATTAACCAGAAGGCTTTTGCAAGAGACTGTTTATGCTGTTGTCCCAAGTGTGCTTTATTATTTCACTGTGTAGTCTTGCTTAATGGGTAACAGTATACAAGCATATTCAGAAATTATAGACCAGACAACATATGAAATTACTTAAATGTCAAAGTTTGCATTTACATACAGTTTGCACTGTACGATTGCAACCTTTTTTTTTTTTTTTTATTTTAAGTGTGGCACTGTTGTATAAGTTAGATACATATAAGAATTAGGGTAAAGTTAAAATACTTTTTTTTAAAGTTGAGATGGCTATAGAGATCAGTGAGAACAGGGGATGGGGTATTACTGTTCAACCACTAGTATTTAAGCAGGAGGAGATGAATATCAGCATGATGGGTGTTACTTGAGGAACTGGGCCTGTGAATCTTGTGAATCTCTGTGGGGGCTCACATAAGATAAGTAAGGGGTTAGAGAAGTAAAAAAATAGAAGAGCTAAGGCAGGAGATTGGCTGATTTGCAATTCCTAACATTCAAAGGGAAGGGCTTGAGAGTGAGAAGAGAGTGGTACAGTGTAAAGGCTGGAGGGGGTGGCTGTGAGATGGCAATGGAAAAAAAGAGTGAGAGAATCCAGAGCTCCATGCTGAGATATGTTTGACTGCTGAAGAAGAAATTAAGTTCTGAAGTGAAGAGTCAGAATAGGTTGGAAGGTTTCTAACACATGAGGAACTTTAGGTCAAAAAAGATTCAATTCAGCACAAGGCACATCCACAACCATAGATGTGGGTTCTGGCTTGAGTTTGAGACATGTATTAAGAAGACATACATTTTGAGTATATTTCAGATCTGGTTTCTAAAACATGATGAACAATTATAGTAAAGCTAAAATAACAAGACATACCTGGAAAAAGAAAGTAAAAAAGGAAACAATCCCAAGTACTAAAAACAGCACTGAATACAAGTTGCCCTTTTCTCTTACAATGGTCTTGTCGGCTTCTGAAAAAATCTATAAAATAATATTTAAACCAACATTTTTAATGAACTAATAATCTAAAATACTCCCATCTTTCTCAATAACAATGTTTGACAATCATTTGCATTCATATAAAATTTAAGCATATGTCACATATGATTATAGGTATAACAAGCAAATTTCAGGTTGTAGCAAGATTTTTAGGATTTTGTAAATTTCACATAATTCTTCAGATTTTTGTAAAAGTGCTTCATACAATCCTCAGCTTCACTATACAGTGATTGTTTAAGACCTGGTTTTAATACAAATAGAATTTGTAATAAAATCTAATATTAAGTATTATAAATAAATTAATATTAATATAAATAAATTTTGCTTCATAGTTTTTTTGCATATTTCATTTTCACTTACCCCTATAATTTCTGAAAATATTATTGAAAATGCAGGTTGCATAGCTCCATTGATAATTGCACAAAAAGTTCCAGCTACAAAGTATGGCCATTCCGTTTTGTTCAGCTTCAGAATTTTAAAAAATGAAGCTGCAGGTAATTCTTCATCCTAAAAAAATGGTAATTCTGTTAGGACAAACATGTATGTATTTGGAGAAATATCCAGAAAATGAGAAATTAAAAGTCAGTTTCCTACTCCCAGAATCTACTCAGGGGAAGTCAAAACGTATACTTTTTAATGTCATGAAAATTAACTGACTGTACATTTCTTTTTATTATTTTAATACAAGGAAGAAAGAGCTGTTATAATATATCTACAGCTCTTGTCATCATATTTTAGTTTCTCATTTTCATTGATTGGTATTGCTCAATGCTGACTAAACTCTTCCTTCTGGGTATATTGCTGTGTGCAATCCATGACTAGATTAATGCAAGCAAATATGAATGCAAGTGTTGTAAGAGTTATATGCCGGGGAAAAACTTCTGTTTCTGATCCAAAAATTAATGTTTAACCTTTATAGACTATGTTGGTATGGTATGTAAGTATATGTAAGTATATTTATTTTACAGCAAATTGATTTTCAAGAATCAACTCATCCTTGTTATAGATTATTAAAATCCCATTTTATTTGCATAATCACTCATGGTGAGAATAACAAAATTCACCCCATCAAATGCCTCCTTCTTGTACTTTTCTAGAGCAGGAGGATTAATTTAATTTTAACATACCTTGTTGAAAGGAGTCAAAGTTCACTAACAGCTCTGCAAAAATACTTACAGGTGAACTCTTTTTCTCATCAGAATCGTCATTCTCTGCTCCTGGATTTTTCATGCTTCTCCGAGTTGATCGTCTTCTCAATCCTTTTGGTAAGGATTCTTGAAATTCTGGTTTAAATTCACTAGTTGTGACACTAAATGCATTCTCATTATTTTCTGATGATGGAACTTCAGCTTCTATTGCCTACAATAGGGAAGAACATGATGCTAAGATTAATTACGCATATATTACTTTGAACTTTCAAAATTATGAAGTAATCAAGGGAAACATAACTTGTTTCAGTGAAAAGAGATATGAGGAAAACTATATATAATACTATAAAGCAGATATGAACATCTGTATTATACTTGAGCACATCTCTGTCTTCAAAGCTTGATTCATGTATAAGAGTACCCCACCTCTCAAGAAAATACTTATACTCAGTGCAGGGCAGGGGAGGGGAAGTACTTCATCTTTTTAAATGTATTAACTTGTAACAGAGTTTTAAATTGAGAGTGAACCATTTGCACTCATGTTGGGATCTTTTTCAATGAGGTCTCAGTGGATATGCTGTTTGTCCACGAAGTGGGAAAAAACTACTCTTCTTTAGTGCAGAACACTGTTAACAGTTCTTGACTTTAAATGGATGGAACAAGTCAGGAAGAGATTTTGACTGAAAAATCTGAACAATCTGGAAAAGAACTCTACTTTTGGTGATAGTTTTGCCAGTCTCTTGACAGAATAAGTAAATGTCTACCCACCACTGAGGTATTTAATACTATCTGGATTCAAGGTTGCCTTCAATTTGTATTTATTTTTTTTTTTTTCCTCAGATAGTTTGTATTTCTTACTGCTTTTTGTACTGCTAATAAAAATTACTGGGTTTTGCTTTCTTTCAATTTTTTGGCATTTCCCCCTATTTTTAATTTTCTTTCTATTTTATTTTTTTCCATTATCAGTTTTGCTTGAATACAGAGTTACTTTGAATGTAAGGTGACCAGACGCATTCTCATAGTTATTTTATGAAGAAAAGTTTTAATTGGCCTAATTCTTCACTTTGCAACAAATAAGTTTCTGATATTTATATTAATTTCCAATATTTTTGTTTCTGGCTACATAACGCTAAAAGTATACTTATCTTTGCACTCAGCATACTTGGATTATTTTTCTGTTTCTTCTGTTCATTGGCATGTTTTTTTCTTTAGAAAGACATCCAGTATGAAGGATCATGACTAAACAGCTTAAAATATGCATGCTCTATTCTTCTTCAGCTACTGTATTTTACATTTTATTATAGGCTAAGAGAAAGCAATGAAATAGCAACTACTGTAGTAAGCTGCTCTACATGAAGTGCATCAAAGAAAAACATAAAAAAATCTTTTAAGTTCAAATCTCTAGAGGATTAAAAATGTACTATCCTAGGTTTAAATAGGTTTGGTATCTAAACTAGTGGTCTTGTCTCTTAGATTACTCTCCTGTCAAAGTTCACTTTTTTTTGCTGTTAACAAAATATGCTGCAGAACTCCCTGTACTTCTGATGGCATAAAGTAACTATAGGCATGGAATAGCATGTGAGGCTAGTGAGAAAGAAGTACCTGCATGTTAACGAGTTTGTAGTAGATTCCCTTTCTCTCAAGCAATTCAAAATGGTTCCCTTGTTCTGTGATAACTCCATTTTCGAAAACAGCTATAAGATCTGCATTTCGGACTGTTGACAGTCGATGAGCTACTACAACTGTGGTGCGTCCTTCCCTTGCCTAGAAAAAACAATATTTAACATCAGTATTTCTAAGTGTATTCAAAAGTTGATAGAATTTTACAAAGTTACGAACCTTAAAGTTTTAAAAATGCTGAAAGTTTTTATATTTAAGCCCATAATTGTTCATTTAAACCTTAAAATCTGTGAAGGACAGTTTATACTTAGAAGCATTAGAAAACATTTCACACAGACTTGTGAAAAATGTCAGCGTTTTATACTCTTAAATCATATCCAACTCAAGTAGCTTCACGGGAAATAAAATTCTTGTGACTGACAACAATATGCATGTCAATAAGACAAATAATTGCAGGGGATGGTGTTTATACCAAGAAAATGTGGATTTTAGCTTTATAATGATGAAAACATATTTCAATCTTCTCACTTGAAACAAGACTCTTCTCTGTAATGCCTGCAGGATCTAAAAATTCTCTGTAGAGAGACTATTTACCAAATCCAAGTTTACCTTTTTTGTTTTAAGGGTCTCTATTTCTCCCAGCTGTTTAAACAAATGTCTGGGAAAAAAGTAAATATTAGGCTCCTGCTTACCTGCTTCATTTTAGAACACTACTGACCTTGTCCAGTGCTGCCTGCACAACTGATTCACTCTCAGTATCCAAAGCTGATGTCGCCTCATCAAGCAGAAGAATTTTAGGATTGCGAACCAGAGCTCGGGCAATTGCTATTCTTTGCTTCTGGCCTCCACTCAGCTGTGCTCCTCTTTCTCCAACCACGGTTTCAAACTTCTACAAGACAACCACACACATTTCTGAAACACTCAGTGGCACAGACCTTCAACAAAAGAAAGGCAGTGAAAAGAAAATGCATATGGGTATTTGTAGCCCCGGCAGCATCCTCTCATTCCTCAAAAACGGTACAGTATAAACATCCACTTGGTTACACCCGCCTAATCATTTGTGTCCCTGGAATTCTCATAGTTCTTCAAATGCTCACCAAATCATGACCTAAAGTTGAAAAAATAATGTTATGCTCCAAAGTTAGGAGGAAACTCTGCACAGCTCTGCTTATTCACAGCTCCAGAGATAGCTTGCTCTGTTCCTGAGAATCTTTTCTAAGAACTATTTGAGACAAGGAGGTTGAGGAGAAATGACTTCAGCAGGACAGCTGCTTTGCTTACATGGGGTAGCTTCATAATGAAGTCATAAGCATTTGCTTCCTTGGTGGCTTTTTCAATCTCTTCCATGGTGACGTCCTCACGGCCATAACGAATATTTTCTGCAATAGTAGTAGCAAAGAGCACAGGCTCTTGATTCACCACACCAATAATCTCACGCAGATATCTTACATTTAGGGTCTTAATATTGTGTCCATCAATGGTAACCTAAACCAAAGAAAAAAGACAAAAACTGTTAGACCTAGGTGTTTTGGTGAAGGAACCTCTCACCCCAGGTCGGAACAAGGGCAAGGTGGCCAGAACTAGACTTCCAACGACTGTGACACACAGAGCAGTCATCTCACTTGTGGTACCTTACCGTGCCTTCCTTGGGATCGTAAAATCTCTGGATGAGCTGGACAGTTGTACTTTTCCCACAGCCACTGCCACCAACCAGGGCCACTGTCTGGCCACAGCTGACCTTGAGATTCAAGCCCTTCAGTATCTGTGCAAGTAAGAAAGGCAACCAAAACCATCAGAGTATGTAAAAATGTCAGTGTCAATGTGAAGAAACTCTAAAGACTACAATAAAATAGCCTTTATATTTATAGCAGAATCTGGTACAAATTAAAATCTATAAACACATGAGTTTAAATGTTGGATAACTGATGATTTCAGCTTAATTTTCTTCATATTTGCATCACAACTGGTCCAATATTAATGTATTATACAACATACTTCAGAGTTATCCATATAATGAACCAGTTCATATGACATGATAATAATAATATGATTAGTACTCATAATTATTATATTTAAAATATAATACAGGAACAATGTGATGCAATAATTCTGTATTATGTTGCCTCACCATGCAAAATACAGGAAAACTATTGTACAGTAAAAGTCATGGTTAAAAATGAGAGAATATGCTCTACATTGTTTTGGAGGGAAAGACATTTTAGTAATCTTGAAGTATCCTTTATTTTTCCCCTTTTCATTGGGATTGCTGATGGGGCTTCTTTACAAGTGACATTTCACTGCACAATAAACAACCTTTTTGTAATAGTCAAGCATAAAATACAGCATTTCACAACCATGGAAAAGACAAAGTTTTGCCCTCCTTTGGACTCTTACAGGGGGTAAATGTAGCTCTTCAGTGCCACGTAGCTGGCACTTTCAATAATATAACCTGTATTGGGCTGTGTAATGGGGCTGGAGAACAGGCACAGAGTTAGCATGTCCACACCATGTGTATTTAATTTTGCCCACCTTTCTGCTTATCCTGCTCACCTGAGTAGTGAGAAGGTACAACAACAGGAAAAAAAGGAATAAAGTGTTTTTGTTTCTACTTTACTTGACAAAAGGTGTACAGGAGTCTGCACATCTTTCACTGCTTTGTACAACTTCTGTGGTTGGAAATGTATATTGAAATTGAGAAAAACATATTTTTTGCTAATTAGCCTTCTGGAAGGACTAGCCTACAATGAACCATGCATAGCTAAATGTCAGCATCTGTATCATGGATAAGTGCATTTTTCCATTCTAAATGTACAGCCATGCACCGATATGCTCTAATACTCTCCCAGCGTACTTCCTAATACCTTGAAGCTCTGTGTCCTTGTCACCGTTTGTTTCTTCCTAAATTTCTACCCTCAGCGCTACCATTGCCTCTTCACCCTCAGTAGCAATATTTATCTGCTTTACAAGTAAAATGTATCTCACTGTTTAGGAACAAGAGGCATAGGCAAATTACAACTTTTAGTATGCCTTATTTTGCTATAGTATTTTTAGATCTAAACAAGAAATCCAACATAAGTAAGAACAACTGAAAATTTATGAAGCAGGCTTATTTAATCTTCTGGTCATAATGCTATTGATAATTTAGTTTATACCTTCTATAGAACAACTAAACAAATCTAATGTAAATAAAATAGCAAATAGAAGTTGATCTAAAACTTGTACATTACCACTGATTTTCCTGTACCAAAATAGAATCTATAACTAAATCCATTTAAGCTGTTTTTAACAACTTAAAGCAATCAGAGAACAGAGAGTAAGGACAGCAAATAAATCAGGCTAGTGAGATAGGAAGTAACTTGAAGTCTTAATTGTGCCTGTCTTTGCTGCGCTTAATCCCACTCAAGAGAAGAGTTAACTTGAAATTCAGGCAGATTAAATTTAGGCAGAGACAAACTACCCTGAGTTATTTGACATCCTTGTTTTTCTGTTTACTATGGTTTACTATAGTTGAAAAACTCAATAAATGCTTGGTGTGGCCTTAACTTCCTATAATTATTATCTCTGAAACCATGGGGAAGAAATCTCTATTTGTGTTGTACCTGTATAAACTTAGAAAATAATCCACTGAGTTGTTTTTTAATTTATATTTCTATATGAAGAAAAATGAAGCACATTCACTTCATTCACTTTCTTGATAGAAGGAAAAGCTATAATATGTAACATATTTAGGACTAAAAATGGCTTTAAAAGAAAGCTCTGTATCTTTTCTGCCTATCGAAAGTAAGAAAGATCCCTTTATCAAGGTCAGTAATTTTCCTTCAAGGAGGGAAGGAAATAGTTACATAGTGCAAAGACTTGGGGTAGATGCCTAAATTCAGATTCTGATAGCAATAAATCTTTAAGTTTTATTGCATAGCCACACTGACTATAGTTTTAGCCAGAAAATTATTCAGAAAACTTAAGGTTAAGCTAAGGTGTAAATAGTTCTAGCTAATTCACTGTGATGATGAGACAGTCTTATACAAATTAGAGAATCAACTTGGATTTGTTATGTTTTCAACAAAATTTTATAAATGTGACTTTTATTTCTTTTTCTAACAAATGATCCACATGTTTAACTGTAATATGTATACAGTTTCATTTACAGTACCTCAACATCTGGTCTGGATGGATAATTGAAGTAAACATTTTGGAATTCCACGTTCCCTTTAATGCAGTCTGGTTTGTAACCTGTTTCTGAATAACTGTCAATTTGAGGTTCCTGTGCAAAATAAAATAAATTAAAACAAACAAACTCATTTCTGAATGATTTTTTTCATAAAGAAGTCCTAGAGCACACCATTATTCTGCAGAGATATTAAATGTAATTTTAAAGTAATTTAGGTGAGATTTCTGAAACATGTAAATTGCACGATGTTTTGCTGGCTCATTGCTACGTTGATGATCTGCTCATGCAAGTATACATTTCTAATTTCTCTATTTAAGCTTTTGTGTGGATTTAGTACCTTGTCTTTAAGACTGTACCCACAGCTGGCCATAATTTGAGATTTATTTTACTGCGTGATGATTAACCTGAACAAATCATTGCTAATGAGCTGTTCATACACTGTTCATTTGTAGTTTGCCCTTTCTACTTAAAGAATTTGTGTGAGAAAGAACCAATCCACTGAAACACTAAGAAGAAACACTGGATTTGTTTCCATCCAGGGTGGGTCTAGAATTTGAAACATGTCTTAACAATAACCCAAAACATTCCATTTGCATGTCATAGAGCTTTATTAGCTAGTAAAATCACAGCTTCCCTGATTTCTGACTCTCTTGGCAACTGAAACACATATCTGGGTTCCAGGTTGTGTTTTATCGATTTGCTGACACACTAGTGGTGGTGACGCTGATACCTCAAAACATATGCTCATATACCTACATTGCTGTAATCTATATAGCACCATAGACATGCCCTTCATGATAAAAACATGAGAGGATACCTCCAACACCAAGTGATTCAGAGATCCAGTACTTTTAGCTTTGAAGAAAGAACTGATAACTCTAGAGGACAAACAGGAACTGACTAATAATAACACATTCGATCTGCTTTTTTGTTTCTATTTCTTCTTATTTTACACATTATTTACCCTTAATGACTTCATATCCATAATAGTGTCTGTACTTTAAAAAGAAGGGTCTCTCTGGTTTGAAATGAGAGTGATGGCGAAGATACTTACATTGTCTATTATATTAAAGATTACATAGGCAGCTCCTCTTGCAGCAGCAAATGCCTCTACACTTGGAGCAGTCTGTCCAATACTGAAAGCTCCAATCAATACAGAGAAAAAGACCTGAAAGAAATGTTTGTGGTGACATATATCAATTCTTATTTAAGCATAGAATTGCATTTATTTATTTACATTAGGTATCTTTGGGTCAGGAGGTTCTATGCTAATTAAGAGATGTCTAAGGAATCTAGAATTAAAGAAAAAAATGAAAGGGTCTCTCTTAAACAGAGAATAACATCAAGAAAATGGCTTTTAAGATTCAGCTGAGAGCTGAGCTCCTGCACAATGTGAGTGTTGCAAACATACTGATAAGAAGTGAAAAAGTGACTGAGACCTGCAAAACCTGTGCCAAAAAATGTGTAAATATGCTTGATGTCTCAGGATTTATTATACTAATTAATGCTTTGGCAAAAGATGTTCCAAAGGTCAGAAAGTATATTGCATGTCTTCCAATGCAACAAAGACAGATATGAAAAGCACTATCATGCTGTTTTCAAAGTGACAGTGAAATAGAAGTATACAAATTCAGCTTCTCCCTCATAAAATAATAAAATGTCCCTCTGCTGTAATGAGAGTGACTGCAAGCAAACAAGAACAGAAAAAGAAAAAAATACATTATTTTCTCAGAGAAGCTCTCAGGTTAGCATCAAACTAAAAGTAATAAAAACACACTGTTCAGAGATAACAGCCATGGTATGTCAGAGCAAAGGTCTCTCACACCCATTACTTTCCTCCAACAGTGTTCATTCACAAACGTCATACCTAATAAGGCAACGTTCTCCTGTTCATGTCATAAAAACACCATTTGGAGGAACTACAACATCCACAACAGAAATTGCAAATACTTTGAACTGAAAAAATTACATGCAAAGGCATACATCTCACTAAGATGCTCTGTATGCCAGCCTGCATTTTAAAAATACAGTCAGGTTCAAAAGAGCCACTAACACATATCAGAGCCATTTTTCACAAACGTCAGTGATTCATAAATAAAACAAATCAGGTAATTTAAAAAATATATACATTTATACACATGGTCTCCCGGCTGGGCTTCATCACGGTTAATGAAGTTATTCTTCTTACAATGTTGGTTTGATATTTCATACAAAATTAAAATGGTTAAAGAGAAGAATTTAAGCTATCACTTATACGGCTTTCTTCCTTTGGTTAGACTGAGACATATTGCCTAGTCATGAGTATATTTTCCTCTCCCTTGTGTTCTAAAAATACTGAGAAGGGATTCCAAGCTCTTATGGTGCAAAAGATAAGAAAAGTATCCATACAATCATCTACTCAGACCACACAAGAGTTAAAAAGAAAAAGTATTTACTTCTGCATTGTGAAAATCTATTTAGCCCCACAAACCTGAAAACAAATAGCAACTAGGAAGGACACTGTACTTCAGTTTTTGTCTGAACAGTTTCTATATCAGTCTGGTCTTATGAAAGTAATTAAATAATGTAGAAACAGTTAAAAATAGCTTGTTTTATTTATCTTGATGTAGATTTTGAGATACTACAGAAACAACATGTGGATTTTTGTGTTGATAATCTTTTTGTTAAGGAGATGCTATTTTGCCAGTTTTGGCTCATAATTCTTATTAAACTCAAATAAGTTCCCAAGATAGACTTTAATGTATTTTCTTTAGTATTTCTCACTATTATTGGGAATTTCCTCATTAATACTTACTGTAAGAACTTTGCCAATACTGTAGTCATCATTTAAGACCAAGGTAGTACCATACCAGAATGCCAATGCATATGACGCATATATCAGTAAGAAAGCAGCACCCATAGATATATTAGAAGTAATGGCCTTTTTTATTCCTATTCGTTTAGCATCTTCTAAATTTTTATGGTATCTGGAAGGAACACAGAAGTTCAAAATAGACTCAGACTTTTAACATAGCATGCAGCACCAAAAACTCTGTGGGTGAATTAGAAAAAGAACACTCAAAAAGTACAACAAGATATATAAAATATATAACTCTAAGACTGTACAAAGGTAAGCCCAGTAGTCAGGCACAGAGACTTTAAGGTAACTCCTAAAAAGGCCAACATCAGTCAAGCTGGTATACAAAAAAAAAGAAGAGCACTGCAGTGCAGGGACTGGCATTCAAGTTTCTTAACCTGTGGGACAGTGAACTTTGATCATAAACCATTCAGGACAGGTTTGTAGATTATAATTGTTAGCTTAATATAAAAGAATGATGTTTTACAGTATAGTGAAAATCAAGATATTGTTTACTAGTACCTTCAGAATAACTACTGAGTAATCAGATTACCAAGGATACCATCATCTCTTCTCATGGTAGGGCCTTTTTTTTTTGTCTAAAGCTCTCACTGTGTGGTACTTAGTTTGTACGCTTTCTAGAGTAGAGACAATATATTAATTTATTTTGTTATTTTCTAGAAAAATAATTAATTGTCTTTCAAAATGTAGTTAAACTTATAACCCATAGTGAAACCTGTAACAGACCACTTGGCATTACCTAAAAATGCAGGAAGCACAAGATTTACTTGTTTGACAGACTTTCAACAGCAAAGACACAAGAAAATTTCAAACCATTTGAAGTGAGTACTTCAAAATCAGCTGACGAAAGCAAATATTGCTCTTACCTTTTAATTTCTTTGTCCTGTCCTCCAAAAGCTATTACAGTACGGATTGCTGCCAGAACCTCCTCTGCAACAGCACCGGCTTTTGCGTATGCAGCTTGTTCTTTGTCAGTGAAACTAGAGAGAATCTAATACAGGATCAAATTTTTTTAAATGAGCTCAAACACTTCATAATCGTTTTTATCACAGTTACTTTCTTCCAATATGAAGACTTCCGATTATATTATATATGAGTGCGGAATGTTCAATATCAAAATCCTTAAGTACCTCATGAATTCAACATTACCCATTCTCAACAACTAAGGGCTGGATTTTTCAGTCTGCTTTCACCCAGTGCAGAAGATTAGATGACAACTCATACTGAGCTGGTGTGGTTCTCGCCAGGCAGATCTCCTCAGCTCATTCTCATCTCTGGCTACCTTAGCTGGAGGGCTCTATGGTTTACTTTAATTGGCCACAGTCCATGAAGACTCTTAGCCTGTAGACATACTTAGCACATGCTTCTCTACTCCTACCTTTTCCACAATATAGTCACTCAAGATAGGGAAGGATTATATGATCTTTGAAATGCAAGAAAAATAAATAAATAAAATTAAATTTAAAAATAAATAAATAAAAATCTGAAGGCTTTCAAACTACAAACGTAAGTCACCAATCCCATGGTAATTTAGTATTTGTCTCATCTAAGTCTGCCTAAAGTTTCTTACCAAAGCTGTTAACAACTCTGAAAATAAATTCTATGTCTAAGACCAAGGCTTGGTCTAATTTAATTATTCATGAGGTGGAATTATTCCTTCCAACAGAACAGGCAATCACGTGGATGAAGTTTAACAGTTACAGATGTGGATTCCACTCATATATCTTATTTTCTTTTCTATATAAGAATATGCCATATTGGCTGAAACAGCTTTAAATCAAACAAATCTGCACAATCTACAGGAATTATAATATTCAAACTACATGAAGGTACTTATATACAGTTCATCTGAGAGGTTATGTACATAGACATGGTCTAAAGCTATAATTGTTCTAAGCAATACATTCTAATACATTCTAATACATTACAGATATGTAGATTTCATTATCTCTGTTTAATATAAAACTTGGAACTGAATGTATGTTAACCTACCTTTGCCCACATGGCTGCTGAAAGTCCCAGGACAGGACTGACTGCTAGTATTACAAGGGTTAATTTCCATCCTCTTATGAGACCAACAATAAATCCGGCTATAAATGTTGTTAATGATTGAATAAGCAATCCAATTTTGTCACCTATCCCATCATTAATTTTGGAGACATCACTGAAAAACAAATTACATCCAGACAGGAAGGAAAATGTAGAAAGAACAAGAAAGCTTTTCAGTTTTTTTACATGGGCATCTATGTAGAAGTCAATCTTTATTATTCAATTACTTCCAAACAACAGTCTGCTTCAAGATAAGGCACTATATAGTGTGGTCAAGGAAAAATTCACATCTCTTGTGAAAATGTAATGCTATAAACCTGGTTTTGTCTTAAAAGGCTGAGATTCTGCCTACATTGCAAAATTACTCTCACTTTTTTTTGATCTCTTTGGAAACTGTTGGATATTTGGAAAGAAAAGATAAAGCCTTTCATGAAGGCAAAGGGAAAGGAATAGCTTGCCATGCAATTAAAGCTGTTCACCCTGCTGGGGTCAGTCAGCACTTTATTCAGTCCTCAATGTGCACTGAAATTAACTATGTTTTCTCTTCATGAGGTAATCTCGTAGGCTGGGCTTCATCCATCCTCAGAGTTTAAAGGAACTTATGAAAATGCTTTTCTGATATCGTTGTGACAGTCCAGTATCAGAAGCATTAGAAGTTCAGTCTCTGAGACTCTCCATGAGAAAACTTGAAAACTTCATTTGACAATGCAACAATTCAATTTAATTTCACAGTGAAATTTCATTTCACAATGAAATAATTCAATTTACAAATAAAAAGAAAAAGATGCAACTTATACGTGCTTCATAAGATAAAATAACATTGGGTAAGGTATAGCGTACTTACTCTAGAAGACGAGTGTTAAGTTCTCCCACATCATTTACATCAAACCATCCAATTTCCTGTCTTATAATTGCATGAAAAAAATTTTGTCTGATTTTTTTTATTTGCCGGCCTGCTGCTAGAGTCCAAAATGAAGTTTGGATATAAGCAGCAAGGAAAACACAAGCTCCTATTGCAGAATAGTAGTATGCATATCTGAAAGAAAAAGAATTTAAAAAGGGCAAAATTGTCTGAAATTAGTTTTAATTACCTCACTGTTTTGTATTTAGCTTGATGCTTACTTCTTCTGTCTTGGTCCTGAATTAGAGTTTACATGTTTTTACTAGAGTTTACATTTTCCTGTAAAACTTGCCAAGTTTTCTATAAGTAGTATTTTAATATCAGTTTTCAGATAGGCAATAAATGAAACAAAGCTATCGTTAGACAGGAATTACTTTTTCTTTTTGTCAATATAGTATATATTTCCTCATAAGACTACTTCAGAACTATATTTTAGACACAATACCCTTTTCACTTAAATGTGTCTTTTATAAAAATGCCATAACATTTTTGTTTTACCACATATAGACAGACTTAATCATATCTGCCTATAATCACACACATTTACAGCATATGACATGGCTATCAATATAAATATATACATGCATGAATGCTGTAAGTATTTCCTGATTTGAGAATACAACACTACTATATATGCATCTATTGCAGGCAAATGTCACTAGATCAAAATTATTTTGCTCTCCATTTTATTATGAACTGATACTTTAAATTAATTGAGCTCTGTGCTATGAGCAGGGTGTCTAATCAAAACCAAGAAGTGCATGATCCACTGTATTTCTTAAACTGGAACTGAATTTAAACCACAGTTATAAACTGTTCAAACATAATCAAATCAGATATGATTTAATTCAGAATTGACATCAGAATCAGTTACAGGTGAACTTAACCCAGAACTAAACCATAAAAATATAACTGAACTGATTCTCTGTTTGTAAAACATGACCGAAAACAATGGCTAAATATTAATGGTCTATAATACATGTAATTGCAAGACTACTGAATCTATATAAAAGCAAATAACTAGCAAAAAGCTTTAAAGCTCTTAGGACTTTCACTCACTCGTAGTAAGTTATTCATACTGATTCTTTAAAATTGTAGCGTGAAACTTGGCAGGAGCAAATTGCAGGAATCTGTGTGCAAATGCTCTGCTCAAAAAAGGAGAGAACGGCTTTATAGATGAAACATCCAATTTTAATCCAGACTTTTTTGTGGCTAATTTCTGTATGAACTTAAATTCCCTTCCACTGCCACTTCATTAAAGCCACTATTATTGCACTCCCTCTTCAGAGCATGAACGAGGACTTCAGAATATTTGTTCCAGAAAAGTTTTGCCAAAATTACTTTAAAGAAACCTTCTTGGTGTACCGTGAATTATTTTCAAGCAAGTGTAATCCTGCAAACTGATAACAAACAACATCACGGTCTGGGAGCACTAGTGTGTCCAGGTTCTGTAGTGCTGTCATGATAGCAATGATACTCTGAATGGCCAAGAGTAGCATGGAGGTGAAGAACATGGCTATTAAGACAAAACAGGTTTGTTTATTCTGAATTGCCTTTCATACATCTGAGAGTTGCACCTCTGTGTGCCTCACTAGTTAAAAATTAATGTAAAACTAACTCAGTGTCATACAGTTTAGTCAGGGACTTTGGAACAATACTCATTATGAAATGAACTTTACCTAAACTGTTTAATAAAAATATGTTAATTCCTAACTGAATGCTGGTTAGTTGAATATTGACCTTAGTCATCTTTAGCTCCATTAAAACTCTACACAGAAACTACTAAACTAAACCCATGAACACTCTTTCTAAATTCAGCAGTAATTACTTTAGACAATTACTTTATGATGTTACATCACTTGTTTTATGCTTGGACTTTGTTTCATAAGAAATTGTATCAAAGGGATTGATATATTTGCCAGATTCTACGCTGAAGAAATAGATTCTGTAGATTCACTGCTGAAACTTAATAGAGAGTAAACGCTCCCTGCATTGTAAAATAATGGTTCTTTTTCGCTTGAGAAATAGTAGGGTTTTAGGAAAACTGTTTTTTGAGTAACAAACACAACCAAGTCCACGTGTATAGTTCAGTATTTGAGCACACCTGTGTGAGAACTTTGTCCCTGTAAACAGTGTTTATTATCATTTGACCTGCTGGCAGGTGTTCTTAGAGAAACAGGGGCTGGGTACAAACAACTGCTTCTTCAAACCAGTGAACATGCTAACTCGAGGCACTATCTAAAAGCTTTAGAAAAAAGAATCTCTTCCTGTGCTGCCAATAAGTAATACATTCCTCATTCAACAATGTGTTTCTAAAGAGAAACTTGAGCTGCTTTTTATTTATACTTGTACTTTCAGAGTTAATGTCTAAAATACTAGGTGGCATACATGGTGTTAATAAAAGATGTCCGTCAAATAGACCATCTTTTAGGGTCATGAGAACAGGCAGTTCTCAATGTTCAGATGTTGATGTAGATCTATATTCACATTCACACTTTGTGTCAGTTTGTCTGTTTCCTGTACTCTTTGTTCTTCAAGCAGCAGCAAATCCTAGATAATCGCCCACTGAGAACAGCAGGAGGATTCCTATTGTTTTTAGTTGAGATGATGTGATATGAGTTCAGAGATTAAAAGAACACCAAACCATTACTCAAAAATAGTTATGATTGGTTGTTGGTCTAAAAGACTTATAAATGACACATTAAAATACACTCTACTCTTATGCTACAATGGTCAGTAATACCTTGTGTAATTCTATTACATCCTGCTTTAAAATACAGGTTATATATGTTTGAGTAGAAAAGAAAAAAAAAAAGAAAGTACGTTGATTTGAAAGCTGTGTATTCACCCATGCACAAACTACTTGATTGTGAAATTTTGCCATCAAATTTGCTTTCAAGTCACTGGGCACATTTATATCCTGCTGAAGGTGTGTAAGCATTACTTGCATTCATGTCAGAGACTGACAGAAATGTTGCAGGAGCAAGAAACTTCGCATGCCTGTGCTCTCTTACAAAACATAATTGCCAGTTCCCTGCTAGTTCATTCTCATTACATATGAGTTCTTCATTTCTAAGCAACAGCCTTTTCCTAACTAGCTCTTGTTGATTTATTTCAGAGTAAAGAAACTTTTTTGGTAAAAATAGGTTTTTTAAAATTAGAAACTTAACTACTCAATATAAATCATCTATAAGTTTATACCATTACCAGAAATGACAATGCACTTCAATATAAAACATCAAGAGATAAGCAAATGCCTTTTCTCTTCCTTCTCTTCGGAAAAGACAATTGCCTTGAACACATCAGCACTCCTGAGATATCAGATTTTTTAAATACCTAATGAGGAACAGACTTAAACCTGAAGAAAAGAAGCTGAAGTGGTACAAGAAAATGCACTTGAACTTTAGACATCCGGCATAAACCAAGTCCATGGACAGTGGTCAATAAAGCCCCATAACAAAACACATCTATTGGCAACTGATGTTTCTCCTGATTTGCCCTTTTCTTCATGAAGCTTTGTACTAATTATTGTCAACTCTAGAACGCAAGATTTAAGTTTGCATATGATCTAACTCTGTCTTTTCTGTAATCCAGATAATTTAGTTGAGCTTGATGTGTTGGCACCAAAGTAGGTACTATCTGACAATTTTAATTCTGCCTTTTATCCGTGAATCACCATAGCTCAAGAAATCAATGGACGATAATCAACATAATTTTTTAGCATAACAGCTACTGTTTATAAATTCAGAGGAAGAGAAGGAAGAAGGATGGAAATACAGATGGCACTGGGACACATGTGGGTGAGTGAGAGCAAGAAGTTATACCAAAATTGGTAGGAATGGTTGAGGATGTTCAAGAACTCTCCCACTGCCCCCAATAATTTCATGTGTGAATCTTTAGCGACATACATCATTCAAACAACCATTGCTTTTATGTTGTTTAAAGCATGCAAAACATCTGTGACTAGATATATGTGCCTACATTAAAAAAGAAAAGGAAATATCAATTTCTAATTACCTTGTCATATCTTCTTCCAGTGTGGCAAAAATATCTGAAGAGGAATTCACTGCAGAAATGTTTTCTTACAAAGGAAGAAAAGAGTAAATACTTTTAATAGACCAAGTTTTAACAAATTTGTTTTTCTGCATGCAGTTCAGCGAATTCTGAGTTGCTACATCTCCTTTTGAATCAAGCTGATTTTAATGAAAGGAGGAGTGTGATGATTTCAGTCTTCTACCTATTCAAAAACAATGATTGTACTAATAATAGGTTAGTCATAACTCCATTGACTGCAAAATTACACCAATGTTTTGAGAAGACTGCAGGTGCAGCATTTTGCATTTGCACTGTAAAAATCTGATTGTACTTGGGAAGGAGTAAATCCTAAACTACTTGTTCTGATGAAGGCAATATGCCTGTATTTCTGTCTTACAGCAGCATAATAAGAGAAAAAAATGGATGCAGGACAGAAGACAATCACATCTGTTTTCTGTATCGCCATAGACATTTATTAAAATGTTTAATAAAATTGTATTAGATAGTATTTCAGGCAACAAACCTGTTCACAAGTTTAACATCTAATATGTGACTTCAGAGGACAATGCAATCTGGTCTGTCAGTTGATACAAAAGTGACAGTGTCACTCCTACCTCCTGTATCCAGCATTGCGCGTCTGCCCTACTTTGTCTTTGATCTCATATATCTGATTTAGAAAGAAAGGCTATTCAACAAAATGAGAAAATAAGTACTTTTATTTTTGGTAGCAAATTTTTGGTTGGTTTGCTTACTGATCTGATTCACCTTATGAAATATAATTTTCAGGCTTGATGTGAGGGAATCAACAGGAACTCATTTTGAAGAAAAGGAAAACCAGCCTCTTTCTATTTATCACAGTCACAGTTAAACATGATTTATTAAATGTGCATTGTAGTAGTTAATTTGAAAAAAAAGTCTACTAATGCAGAAACTAAGAATTCTGAGAAAAAAAAAAATCATAGTGTGTCTCTGTTACAGCAAACACAAGAGTTACTAATTTGCAAGATAGTATAGTAGCAAGTTGGGTTTCTGACATCAATATCCCATGTAAAGATGATTGAATCTCCTTGGCTGTTTTTCACATATGAGCCATTGTTCTTTTCATAGAAAATAAATTCTTACCTGGAATATTTGTGTCTCCAGAAGAAACAAAGCTATCAGTCATATCACCAAAAATTATCATCATAATAGGTAGACTGCTTCCATGCGCTATTGCCAGGAGACTGCCTACTATCATTAGTAATTTATCCAAGCAACTGGAGTATCGAAACTGTGGGTGAGAAGATAAATTCATTCTAACTGTGGTATCAGAATGCTAACACAATGTTCTGTATGCAAAAGCTGGGATGCCAAGAAAATCTATCAACTGTACACCTAGTGTCCCAAAACTACAACTTTATCTGATTAGAAATTTGGTTTACAAAACAATTTAAATGCACAGGAATAAAACATTCTAATATAAGCACCTTTATACTACAAACTCTCAAAACCAGAGAAGTGTACTATTTTAGTGTATCAATATCTGCAACTGGGTAAGAAAATGAAAACAAGGTACAATAAATTTTCCCCTTTGAAGTTTGATATTTGAAGTTCAAATTATAAGAAATTTTAATGGCATTATGCTATTTGAGGCAATAATTACTTTATTGTAAATTCATTATTATGCAGTCATAAAAACTGTTCCTAATGTACCATAGACATTATCAAAACTTACTGAAATCCTAAATAACTCTTGCCATTGAACTTCATTAAGTTTGAGCTCATCTATTACAAAATCATTTGCTTTATTCTGTACTGAAAAATACTAAGTTTATTGTTGTAAATTATAGCACTATGATGTAATTGTAGAAGTGCAAGCCTGTGTAACAAAGCAGAAAAATGGGGCATTGGCCAGCATCACAGGCTATAAGTTTATTTTTGTTATTTGCCATATCATTGCTGTGCATTATGCACACTAAACCTACAAAATGTTAAGTGTTTCAATATTACGAAGAGTACCTAGGATTTACTTTAATTAAATATTAACATATTGCATTACTTTAAAATAACAGAGTCACCAAGGGCAAATTGTGCTTGACAAACCTGATCGCGATGACACTAAACTGAGTGGGGAAGTGGACATTTCGAAAGGGAGAGCTGCCCTGCAGGATGACCTGTACAGGCTGGAAGAGTTGGCTGACAAGAGCCTTATGAACCTCAACTAGGACAAGTGTAAGGTCTTGCACCTGGGAAAACATCATCCAGGAGTGCAGCACAGGCTGGGATCTACCCACATGGGGAGCAGCTCTGTGGAAAGGGACCTGGGGGTTCTGGTGGACGACAAGCTCAACATGAGTGAACAGAGAGCTGACAACAGGATGCTGGGCTGCATTAGTGAGGGCATCACCAGCAAGGTCATTATCCTGCTCTACTCAGCGCTTGTCAGGCCACACCTGGAATACTGTGTTCAGTTTTGGTCCCTGCTGTTCAAAAAATATGTGGGTCGAGAGAAGGGCCAGGAAGATGATCAAAGGATTGAGAAGCCACCATGTGAGGAAAGGCTGAGAGAACTGGGCTTGTTCAGCCTTGAGAAAAGAAGGCTTAGGGGAGACCTCATCACCATGTTCCAGTGTTTAAAGGGTGGCTACAAAGAAGATGGAGACTCCCTTTTTACAAGGAGTCACATGGAAAAGACGAGGGGTAATGGGTACAAGTTATTCCTGGGGAAATTCCGATTGGACTCAAGAGGGAAATTTTTCATTATGAGAACAATTCAGCCATTGGCATCATGTCCCCAGGGAAGTGGTGGATTCCCCAACACTGGACACTTAAAAGATTCAGCTGGACAGGGTGCTGGGCCATCTTGTCTAGACTGTGCTTTTGCCAAGAAAGGTTGGACCAGATGATCCTTGAGGTCCCTTCCAACCTGGCATGCTATTCTATGATATATACAGTAAATTAAAACTTTCTGGAATTTAAGGTACTTTTTAAGGCACTTTTTAACTGTAAGTATCATCAGTGCCATGGAGTTGCACTTTACTGCTGACTCAGGTGATGAAAAATGGTTAACGGGGCTGACTAGTGTTATTAGTACCTGACTCAAATAATTTAGAGGTCAAGACCACACATAATCTTAGGTACACAAGCACACTTTCCATTATATCTGAAGTGACTGAACATGGAAATCCCCAAATTCTCAAACAAAAATCTAGTACAGCTGTGTTTAGCATGACAACTTACTAAGGCAAGGTGGCTAAGAATCCATGTCAGTAATAAGACAGATTCTTTAACAAAACTACATCCAAAGAAGAAATGTTTGATTGCTGTAATTTATCACATGTTCTGTAGTATCAAAGCATTTGGTAGAGGAAAAATGATATATGCAGTACTCTTAACATAATTTAAAACATTTTTTGTGTACACTTTGAAATCTGCATACATGTGTATGTATATGTGCACATATATATATATATAAAAACGTACCAGTTGAAACGGGCTGACCATCTTAGGCTTTTCTGCTTTCTTCTTCTTCTTCTCCTTGCTTAAAAGGTATGGTGGTTTTAGTGCATTTAAAAAGCAAAAAGATTTCACAGAAATACTAATGCAGTGTATTAATGAAGTTCAATTAAAGTATAATTATGAAATAATTTTGCAGAAAACAATTGTGTGTAAATGAATATGATTTATTGAGCTTTCTTGGGATATTTTTATTTAAGCCTGCAGGTATATAAATTGCATCAGCTCCTGCTGCTATAAATTTAAGTCAACATCTTCCCAGTTCACCCCTCTCAAGGGTGCAAGAACACCAAAAATGGCTGGTGGTTCCACTATCTGATCTGGGAAGTTGTGAACTGAAGCAGTATATAGCTTTCAAAATGGGAAAGCAGAAGATAACTTATAAAGTCAAATTTTTTGCACATGAGGGATGGGAAATAGAGAAAAAGTTCAAGGAATGCAAAATACTGATTCCTTTCCATACTAAAAATTTTAACATGCTTTTTAACTGATGACATAATTGTATCCCAGATGTCTATTCTGACATCCTTTCTGCAATATTATAGAATTGTTTTCAATAAACTGTAGTCAATACTGTGGACACAGTCCTTAAAAGAAAAAAGATAAATGGTCTTCTGCACCAAATAAATGTGTCAGTCAATGATACTTTCAAATTGATACAAAGCTTTCTGTTATTAGACTTTCCTGATAAAACAAGAAAAATTTTAAAAATTAAATAAAAATCTAAAATAATTTAACCTTATAAGCTTCAATATAGAACATATTTGCAATGTTTAAGAATACTTACTGTTTGTCCTCAGATTCATGACCCTGGTTGAAGGCAGTGACCTCATAACTATTTCTATTTGCAATACGCATCCGCTTCTTTTCATCTTCAGAATGCATTTTAAATTTATTTAAGTTAGCTTCCTGTAAAATAATATCTTACTGAGAAATACACAGGCATTAAGCCAAGAACAGTAATATCAATAATGATTTGTTTGAAATAAAAATATAGATACTTATTAAAATAAAAAAGGTATTAATGTCATACGTTGTAAATGAATCCTCGTCACAGGCAAGTATAAACCTGTGGAAACAAAGCCAGAAATTTGGATTTTGCTTACAAACATGTACATTTTGTATTTCTGTCTATTTGATAACTGTGTGTCTTTCCTTTAATTTCATTTGAAGAATATAAGCTTTATATTTTCTGTAATTCAGCACAGACATACAAAATAAATGGGAAAGTAGAGGTTTATTTAAAAGAATACACAGTTATTTGGAATTTTCCCAATTCAGTAATCAGTGAATTTTACAAATATCTCTGATTTAGAAGAAAAATACATTGACTTACCGTGAAGGTTGTTCTTGGTTTGTGTGTAGTTCTCTGAAAGACTGTTCAAAAATCAGATGAATTAATGTGGTTGAGGACGTGCACCATGACTGGACTTTGCTCTTATGTAAAACAGAGATGATGAACAGCTTTATATATTTTTTTTTCTTGTCCTTCCCCCCTCCCAGTTCCGTTGCCTCACCTACTTTGGAGAGTAAAGTTTAAGCACTTTGGACTCTGCCTCCCTTTAGCGTATTTAACAAAGGAAGTTATTAAATAAATGGTTATTTCATTGTCACCTGGCAAAATAAGCCTGAACAGTCTAATATTCCACCAGGAGAAGTTCCCCTTATCACTGTTGGCTTAATTATGTCCCTTAAAACTCCTAGGAATTCATTTTTACCTTATTAGAGATGGTGCTGAATACTCCAAGTTACTCCTACACTTAAGGATGAATCCATTCTTTAATACACAGTGAGAAGGAAACCAAATAACAGAAAAGGAGTGTTTTATTCTTTCGTTTCTTTTACCTTCTTCTAAGTCTCATCCAGGAAAATATGACCCATCTAACCTGAAATAAAACAGGATTTTATTACAGTTCATATCATTTTTCATTTGAATAACTGCAGAGCAGCATGACGAGTTTCAGACTCAGTTTAGAAATGGTTTGGGAATATCTATGGTGCTCAATTAGAATCATTCTGATTTGTGAATGTATGCTCAGATTCTAAACTCTTCAAAATCGTGAAATATATTGTTTTTATGAGTATCTGTAGGAATTAATTCAATTAAATAAAAACAACTATTTAAAACATTTAAAATAAATTAATTGCACTTCTTAACTGTTATTTCAATGCATATAGTAAAATAGATATGTTCAACACCTTTACAGTAATAAAATTTACGAAATGTTAAATAAAAATCCCTATTCTAGAAGATAAGAAAATTTGCATGAATTTCTCTGTATGTCTCCTGTCACTTCACTCAAACAAAATTACTCAATCTGATAATTAACCAGAAGAGATAACTTTTGTTCCTTTTGGTCATGCTTACCTGTAATCTCAAAATTTTGATAAAACTGAGTACATTTACAGTGTTTAGGAATACAAAGAGTCTTATCAGAGTCAGGATTACTTTAGAAAGGGTAGTTTACCATGGTCTGTCAAACAAAATATAAGGAATTAATAAATATAAATATTGTCTGTTTATGAAAAGTCATCCTGAGATATTTGTTTAGATTTCTATCACACAGTATCACAGTATCACAGTATGTTTGGGATTGGAAGGGACCTCAAAAGATCATCCAGTCCAATCCCCCTGCTGGAGCAGGAACGCCTAGGTGAGGTCGCACAGGAACATGTCCAGGCAGGTTTTGAATGTCTCCAGCAAAGACAGGGCAGCCTATTCCAGTGCTCTGGTACCCTCACTGAGAAGAAGTTTTTTATCCACAGCAGTTAACAGGAAGATTTCTGGGTTTTAACTTCACAGAATCACAGAATCACAAAATGTTAGGGATTGGAAGGGACCTCAGAAGATCATCCACACCAATCCCCCTGCCGGAGCAGGAACACCTATATGAGGCTACACAGGAATGTGTTCAGGCGGGTTTTGAATGTCTGCAGAGAAGGAGACACAACCTCTCTCGACCTACTAACCACCCCCCTTCTAATACACCCCAGGATGCCATTGGCCTTCCTGGCCACAAGGGCACAGTGCTGGCTCACGGTCATCCTGCTGTTCACCAGGACCCCCAGGTCCCTTTCCCCTACGCTGCTCTCTAACAGGTTGTTCCCCAACTTATACTGGAACCTGGGGTTGTTCCTACCCACATGCAAGACTCTACACTTGCCCTTGTTATATTTCATTAAATTTTTCCCCACCCAACTCTCCAGCCTGTCCAGGCCTCGCTGGATGGCAGCACAGCCTTCTGGCGTGTCAGCCACTCCTCCCAGCTTGGTGTCATCAGCAAACTTACTGACAGTGCACTCTATTCCCTCATCCAAGTCACTGATTAATATATTGAAAAGTACTGGTCCCAGTACCTACCCTTGAGGGACACCACTAGATATAGGCCTCCAACTAGACTCCGCCTGATTGACCACAACTCCCTGGCTTCTTTCCTTCAGTCAGTTCATAGTCTACTTTACTACCCCATCGTCCAGACCACACTTCCTTAGTTTAGGTGCAAGAATGCTGCGGGAGACTGTGTCAAATGCCTTACTCAAGTCAAGGTAGACCACATCCACTGCTTTGCCATCATCTCTCCACCTGGTTATGTCCTCATAAAAGTCAATGAGGTTGGTCAAGCACAACTTCCCCTTGGTGAAGCCATGGTGACTGCCCCTAATGACCCTCTTATCCTTGATATGCCTTGAGATGGCACCAAGGATAAGTTGTTCTGTCACCTTTCCAGGGATGGAGGTGAGGCTGACTGGTCTATAGTTAGCTGGGTCCTCCTTCTTGCCCTTTTTGAAGACTGGAGTGATATTTGCTTTCCTCCAGCCCTCAGGCACCTCTCCCATTTCCCAAGACTTGGCAAAGATGATAGAGAGTGGTCTAGCAATGACTTCAGCCAGCTCCCTCAGCACCTGGAGGTGCATCCCATCCAGACCCATGGATTTACGGATATCCAGATTGCTTAATTGCTCTCTAACCCAGTCCTCATCAGCCAGGGCAGACTCCTCCATTGTCCTGACTTCCTCTGGGGCCTCAGTGGTACAGGGCTCCTCAGGACATCCTCCGGCAGCGTAGACAGAGACATAGAAGGCATTCAGTAACTCTGCCTTCTCTGTATCTTCTGTCACCAGGGCACCCACCCAACTCATCAGTGGGCCTACATTGCCTCTGGTGTTAGTTTTATCTGCCATGTATTTGAAGAAGCTCTTTCTGTTGTCCTTGAACCCTCGTGCAAGATTTAATTCTAAGGAGGCCTTAGCTTTGCTAGTTGCCTCCTTACATCCTCTGACAACAGCCTTATATTCTTTCCAAGTGGCCAGCCCCTCCTTCCATGATCTGTAAACTCTCCTCTTCCACTTGAGCTTACCCAACAGTTCCCTGTTTAACCAAGCAGGTCTCCTGGCTCCCTTCCTTGACTTCCTACGTGTCGGGATGCTCTGATCTTGAGCTTGGAAGAAGCAGTCACTGAATGCTAACCAGCTATTTTGGGCTCCTTTACCTTCAAGTAACTTTTCCCACAGGATTTCCCCCAGAAATTCCTTGAAAAGGCCAAAGCTGGCCCTACTGAAATCCAGGGTTGTGATTCCACTTGGTATTCTGTTCCTGTCGCATGAGATCCTGAACTCCACCATCTCACGGTCACTGCAGCCAGTGCAGCCCTCAACCTTTACTGCTTCAACCAGACCCTCCTTGGTAGTGAGGATGAGATCCAGCAGCGCTCCTCTACTAGTTGGCTCATTCACCATTTGCATGAGGAAGTTATCATCAATGCACTGGAGGAACCTCCTGGACTGTGGCTGGCTGGTTGAGTAGTCCTTCCAGCAAACATCAGGGTAGTTAAAATCCCTCACAACAACCAGGGCCTGTAATTGCGAGGCTGCTTTCAGCTGTCTGTAGAACTTGTGTGCCTAAGTGCTTTGCTGGACTTTATCTTAATGGACTTTTTCCACCATTCCAGATGCTGATTTACGATCAGTTTGTTCATGAAGTATTAAGACATTTTTACATACAGGAGAAAACTGGATAAGTAAATTTGGAGAAATAAATGCATGGAAACAGTCTGGAATAATTAATAGTGAGTACGATTCTGTAAAATACAGAATGATCCATGTCACGTAACTTAACTGCAGTCCAAAAATTATGTTATAATGATGCAAAATACAACTTAAAGACTCTTGTGAAGAACAGAGCTATACTGACAAGATGGGTGAATGGTCTGTAAGAGCAATGATTTAGAGAAGGATTTAAGGTTTGTCATAGTTTATTGTTACAGTACAATCTCTCATTGCAGTAGAGTGTCCAAGAGAGAGGATTCAAACCATGTATTTATATCAAGTAGAAGAGAGGAATCAATTAATTTCAAGAGACCTAATGGTCATCCTTCAAAAATGCAACAAGTTCTTATGCTCAAAATTCTAAAAAGATGTGTTAATAAAATGTAGGAGCCATAAAACTATGTCAGGTAAAAGGAAATTGGCTATTACTGTAAAAGAGAGTGTTGAATAAACTTTATGAAAACTTACAAGTATTCTCATATAGAAAAGATATCTGGCAATTAAGATCCTCATAGAAGTAATAGCATCCAAGAGATATTGTTCTGTCTTGAACTAAACAATTTCCATGAAGGGAAATGGAGCATGGAAGCAGCCACCCAATAGGTGCAATGAACCTGGGAACAACTGCAGTTTTTTAAGTGAAACTAGATATTTTCCTCTTGTATAGGCTTTAATTTAGACAAGGTCAACTCTCCTGATCCTATGAGTCACTTTCCAGAACTTTCAGCTGGCTAAAATTTCTTAAAACATTTACCACACAACTCAATGGAGGTAGCTCTTCAAGCTGCAGCTGTCATTATCTTCACAGAGTACCCATGTGGGACAGGGATGAGATGAACATTTAGCAGAGTTTTGGACAATCCCTGTGCATGAACCTTATCAGCCATTTTTCTCTTGCTTGTCCAATAGGGGTTTGAATTGTACAACAGTTGTATCAGCAGATTCCTGCTTCTTCTGATCATAGGATAACAAACTGGTTTGGGAATGAATTTTGAATAGTTTATGAGCCTTGAATAGCTCAAAGGTCATAGATTGGTTGTCTGTTTAAATCCATCTTCTGTGGGAAATGTCGAGACTAGTAAGTAGGAGAAAAAGATGTTTTCTCTCTTCTTCGACTTTTGAGTAAACAGGACACTCTGCTTTCAAGATGTTTAGAACATCTTTATTTTGCACTAAGTCAATGTCCATTTGATACAGACAATGTCTACCCAAGAGTTCGTGCTTCAGGGATTCAGCCTACAGAATTAAAAAGAAATCTCCCTTGATGATGTCAAAGATTGGTTAAAGCTGGGGGTAAACTACTGATTTAACCAACTCATGTTGAGACAATTTCATCCCACAAATCATACATTAGATGCATGTATTTTTTTTAACCTGATACAGGCCAGCAAAGAGGATGACCAATTGACACATGATATAAGAATAAACCACTGTCACAGAAATTTTAATTGATAACAGCATGATAACTTCAACTTTAAAAAAAAAAAAATCAATAAAATCTAACAATTTTAAGCTTATCAATAAAAATAGCAAACAACAAGAAACCAAAGCAAATACTTATTTACTTGTTTATTTATCACTGAAGTTATAAATATGACTTAATGGTGCATTAATGTGTGAGGATTTTAGTTTTCATAATCACTGCTTGCAGTATAGTTGCATTTTAAATGATTATTTTTCTAGCTAATGATATACCAAGGAGCTTGAATGAGTTTTTCTTTTCCCTAACTTTGATTGGACACCTCTTACCATGCACAAAGAGCCTTTGTAAGCTCAACATACACAAAAGCGTTCGGCAGTTACTGATTACTTACTACACACAAAAGATAACTTAAATTAATGAAATACTAAATGAGTGTCAGTATGCTCAGTGACCTAAATAAGGAAAAGTCTTTGCTGGCCAGGAAGTTCTCAGTGAGGTGGGGTAGGGCTGGTTTCTGCCCTTGGAATGGATCCTCATGGTGACTGAACTGCTGTCTTCCAAATCCCTGCTTTTCCCTTAGGATTTTTCTCCTTTCCATTATGCTGTTTTTCCTCTTGAATCCTTGAACTGCTGCCTGGCTCCATCTCAAGAGTTTTACCTCTGTCTGCAGTTTTACCACTCTTAACATGCAGAAGTCCACCCTATCAACTTTTTTGGAGTTCTTACTCAGAATTTAGCAATTTCCTCACAAGTCTGAGAGAGAGGGTTATGCAGCTGTGTCTTGGATTACAGACAGTTGAACTCCTGAGGAGGAGGGGAAGGAGTTTACAAGCGCAAGTATTTACATTTCAATACATAACAGTATATTATAAGCTATACAGAAATCATAGCTATTCATATTGACTTATACTATTCTACAACACTATTTAAAATTGCATTTTATAAATATTTCCATTTCTCATGTTCAACTTGCCATCAACCAGAACCCCCAGATCCCTCTCTGCAGAGCTGCTTTCCAGCATCTCGTCCCCCAGTCTGTATGTACAGCCAGGGGTCAACTAGGTGGGTAATCTTTCATAGAATGAAATTAAGTTGGCAGTTTCCAAAAAAAAAAAAAAAAAAAAAAAAAAAGGCAGAGATTTTCAGAGTATCTGAACTGTTAGGAAGTTTTTCTGATGCCTAACCTGTATTGCCCTTGAGATAGGTTATACTTATTACCCCTTCCCTATCCACAGCAAATATGAAGAACAACTTCCATTCCACTTTGCAGTACTTTTGAAATCTTAATACTGCTTTCACAAGTGTTGTCTGTCCTCTCTAAACAAAACCCCCTCAGTTCCTATAACATTTCTGGATAGACTTTGTGCTATTCATCTTTGACATTGCTGTCCTCCGGACTCGAACCGTTTCACTGCTTTCCATTGAGGAAAGTAGTCCCAAACTGGAATGTATTTAAAAATCTGTGTATTTTTGAAATTTCTATAACTAATTTGACTTCCTTGTGCTGTAGCCATTTGGAAGTATACTTATTTTACTTAACCTTGTATATTGGATGTTATTATTCTAGTGAAATGACTAAAAATAATCACTTCATTCAATTTATCTCATAAGAGATAAATTATGGCACTATGACCATATTCTGAATGTTAGTCTTTGACTATAGGGAAATTGCTTTGTTTCTTTTTGATGTTTACTGTAAAATAAATGATTCTATTCTGTAAGGTAAATGTGATTCTATGGGCAATTGCATCCAGTGCATATCATACTTGCTCCCAGGCTCCAAACATTTTATATAGCTGTACCCATGGACACTGGGTAGTCATGCTTCCTCTTACCAACCACTTCTGCTTCCAGAAACATCCAACCACATGCCACAACTCTGTCTGCTTCACATGCCACAATGCCAATGCATCTCTGACAACAATCCAGGTAGATCCACCAGGGAGATTCTATTTGTGATATCAAGATGTGCTTAGAAGGGATCACTTTGCAAGAAATAGTTCTAAAGAGACTGAAGGAATTAACTCTCACTATGCAGCACTTCAGCAACAAGAACATCACATTTCTGTATATTGTGGCCAGCTACATCATGGCTACATTTCCTGAAGAGGCAATTAGCTGTAGTCATTCTATTGACTCAAACCAAGTGCTCTATTTTCTTGTTATCCGTATTTTCCCTTAACTCCCAACTTCCCTCATTCCATAGGGGTTCATTAATCTTATCATTGGCCAAACATCACTCAGAAACAGACAGCTGCATAGCATTTAGAGGTCAGCTTTTGATAGCTGATCTGCTTTATCCTATATGTTTCATGCTTTCTAAAGGATAGAAAATTGTCTTCCCAAGGGATTAAAACATTCTCTCTCATTGACAGCTCTGCTATGTAAAAATCTAAATGAGTGCCAATCCTAGAAAAACTCCTAAAGAACATTTCTTAACTGTCTTATCTTCACAGCAACTTCTTCATATATTTATTAAGCAGCCAGTGTAGGGTACAGTATTATAGTGCTTGATACAATTTCATTGATATCTATACTACAATAACATTATTATTTTACTTAAATTTATACCAGCATTCTAAACTAAAACTAATTTCTCACCTATTCAAAATACTATTTTGCTCTTTTCTTTCTTTTCTATTGAAACTCACTCCAGTCCTGACACGCCACTACCTCATAAGATCATTAAAATATATTCTGATTCCAAAAAGGTTTATTGCTCTACTCCCACATATTATCCATATCAAGGGCAAAACAACCTTTTCCCATATATTTCCCACTGAAACTTGAATTTATTAGACTTCTGCCTCAAACATCTAAATTTCATGTTTTTTCTTATTTATTTCTTACTCATTTCTAAGCATAAACTTTGTATAAAAGTGACATAACATATTAAACAACAACATGATCGAAAAAATGTAAGAAGTGCTAAGCATGGCCAAACTCAGAGTAATATTAGTAGAGACCTTCCTGCCCAACAAACAGTAAAAATAACCAATACAAAGTATTTCACTAATCAGGAAACCTTGGGGGTCTTCCCCAATGCTCCCTTCCCTGCATGGACTGTGAAATCATGTGATTTCTTGTCTACATTCCAGACAGAATGGGAGATAGAGGCTGTAGGTCAGAGCCAGACAGACTCAGAAGTGGATCCACAAAATGGTGATGTTCACAGGACCCTTAATCCATGAGGCTTGGGACAGTGTTTCAGCCCCATCAGAGACAACTGTTTATATTCCAATTTCCTCACCATTTGAACTCTAGACTTCCTCCTTTCTGACTCAATGCTGAGTAACTACCTGTGCCCAGGTTACATTCTGCTTGTCTAAAATGACATATGAACTGTGCAAGGGTCATGACACTAAAAAGAATTACTTTATTTCTTTTTATATTGAGCAACAAATAGTGAATGACTAACAACTTGCCCTGACTGAACAAAGTGTTCAGGGCAGCCCTGTTTTCCACATCACCCTTCACTGAGGGCAAGTGAGTTTGTCAGTATGGAAAAATGTTCAAGGAAGCAACTCTCATGACCTCATTTGACCACTCAGTCAAACTGAGATACCTGCTACTGTAAGAAAAGACCTATATCTTCTATTCAGTGTCTGCACCTAGCACACTAGGAATGCTGTTCCCTTAGAAATAAGATATCCTAAGTCACACATCCTGAGGATCTACAGGTCCCCCTGTGGACAAGATATGCTTAGTAAATACTACAGGGATTCCTCAATGAGATCATCCTCTGAGGTTCCCTGTATGGTCCCTACTATGAAGGAGAGCTGGATTTAGAGAACAGATCTGTTTTAAACTACCTTTGGTGAGCATCTTGGGACTTTGTGGCATACAAAAAAAGCCTTGTATCTATCCATGATATGGTAGCAATTCCATGTAATGAGCTATTTGCAGAAGACACTCTAGCATTTTCCATAGTGTCTTGGGACAGATATATTACTAGGTTATCTCACATCCTAAAGAAGACAGATGATTTCTCTGGTGATTACTCATGTTGGCAATCAGCTCATTAAAAGGTCCACTGAGTTGGCAGTTATAAGAACGTATAACCAGAACAAGGCCAAATTATATAAAGAAAACTGGTTCTAAATGGTATGGTCCCCATGAAGAAGATGAATCTATCGGCCTAGGTTATTTATGGAACATTTTGGCAACACATTAGCAAAGTAAGATGCCTATGTGACATGACCAGAAATAACTTCTCACACACACATTTGGTAGTGCAAATCTAATGTGTATATGAAATTACATGTTTACAAGGAAAAAAAAAAAAAAAAAAAATCTTTGAAATGTGGTACTTCATCTTGTCCCAAATATATCTGTGACAAATACACCTCTTGAATACTAGTGTGGTGTGTCACATCACAGGACACAATTACTACCTGCTTTCCTAATTGATTTCCACCTATATTCATATTTCTGGCAGACTGAACTATTTAAGAGTGGTAGGTCACCCAAGAAAAGTATATGTGCTTGCTTTTGTATGGCCTGAAAATGAAGATAAGTCTACAGCATCATGAGGGCATGTATGTTTTTTCATATACTGGGGGTTAGATTAGGTGATCACACTTAATTTGTTACTGAGTTTACCTTCTTCCAGTGAACCATGACAATTTCCTCTGGTTCACAAGAGGGTGAAGAGAGGCAGAATAATGCTTACTGCAAGATTTCATAGTAAGATGTTACCCATAAACATTTTAACCCCAAGAACAGGTAAAAGTTATTATCCTGTTTATGTGCCACTGCTAGGATAGGGATCAAAACATCCTTCGTGCTAGCACAATATTAATAGTGATGGCTTATTCTGATAATGGTAAACTGATCTCCTCACACAGATAAGGAGTTGATTGACATGCCATATCAGATGAGTCATATATTAATGTTAAACTGTGACATGAAATAGAGGAAAGCAATAATGATATTGTTCACCTATGAAAATCCCCTTATCTTCTTCACGTGTATTTATATGACTATATAGGGGAAAATAAAAGGGTAAACAACAGAAAAAAATAAATATGTATATATATCGTCCATACCAGCAAAATATGCGTGAGAACAATGGCAAGTGTAACCAAAACCCTCTGTTGTACATCAACTTTGATCTAGATGATGATAAAAAGTCAGATTTTTGTCTCTCTCTTGACCTGGGTATATAATACTAGTCTAATGGTTTTTAAGAGTAGGTCCTCAGTTTCCAGTTGCTAGGTTTACATTATAGTTTTTGCAGTGAACCATTTACTAACTTGAAGACAGATCCTGAAAGCTACTATTCTGTACAGAAAGATGTCTGAACACTCAGAGAGCCCTTTACTTCAATAGCAGTCACCCAGGACACAACTGTCAACTATACATAATGAATTTGTTAAAATTTCTCTATCCAAAATAAAACAGGGATATATGGGAAACTCAGTCCTCAACTAATCTGAAAACTCATGACAATTTGAGAGCAAAATAAGCTTCTATGATCCAGTTAAATGGATACAACCAAAACAGTGGTGAAAACAGAACACAGCACTGGCTACTCCTGATTGGTTGTGTTGCTCCTAAAACTTGGGAGATGATAACAAAAATAGCTGACCTGACTGCAGACCAAGCAAGAGAAACTGCTTAAACCTTGAGGCCACTGAATTTAGAAACTTGTAAAATCAGGCTTGCAAGCCTTGAGGATTAACTTTCCTTAACTAGTAAAGATTGCACAGCCCTTACAAACCCAGCCTCAGAGTAGAGTATGGTTGTCAGTTACATTGCAAGAAGAAACTCCTGTAAGAAATTTAGTAGGTAGATGTCTCAGAACAGTTATCTGAGCACCAAAAGAAGATTTGGCTAGCAGGTTATTCCACTAAAAGAATATTAATAAGATATAAAATCATATTAATCCTGGAAAAATTGTTGGGACTGACATCCAGAGATGGATTTGAGTTAATAGAACCACAGTGCCTTGGTACGAGGGTTAAGCCAGCAAGAGTAATTCTAGGACCTGTGAATCAAGCAGAAATAAGATGGGAGGAGCTGCAAATTCAGCTTAAACAAATGAGCAAGGTAATGAAGGTAAGAAGGAATGCAAGGAAATCTCAGTCCCATGGATCTGACAGGTCTGCACATACTGTAATTTTCAGAAATATGGTCATAAAGGACCCACAGTCTCCACTTAAAAATCAAGATCAAAAGGAACAGAAAGGAGAAAACAGTCCCCAGTGTGGATTTAGCTCATCGTATAAAAAGAGGTGGTAACAGTAACTGCAGAACATCCTTGGAGAACATAATAAAAACATCCTCTAGGGAACACCAATAGGGCTGCAAGAAGGCAAATTTGAGAAAAAGAGGCAAATATATAAGAAAATGAGATAAAATCCATAATTCCCCTACTGGCTTCTTTTGTCAAGCTAATGAAAAAAGACGAGGAGGAGGAACAAAATCTACAGAACATAGCAGGTCCTCCTCAGTGAAGCCCTCGGGCACCATCTTTCCCTCTCAAAAATAAAGACTAGGGACACTCTGCTGTCTACCTGCCTCTGCTCTAGTGGTAAAATTACAACATAACCGATGCAAATGGCCAATAACAATATTAGTGCTGAGCGGTCAGGTAAAGAACATTAACTACCACTAGTGCTAAGATGTTAATTGATACCACAGTGTTCATAAACACTCTTCAATGACTATTTGTTCCAGCTTGAAATCAAGAAACTGTAAAAATGCTAAAACTTGTATTATATGCATGAAAGGATGGTCTAGCACCTCTTTTAATATCTATGCCTGCAGTTAAAAAGCTGCCAAGTTCAGGAGTTCCTTCTGAGTGTAGGAATGGGAGGATCCCTCTTATAAACAGCAGGGAATTATTGGCATAGTCTTGCTGAAACAAAATGGATTAGCTGCAGATTTTGCTACGGATGTTTGTGGAATTGGGACTGACCAGTAGGAGGGTGAGGGTGGAGTGATTCCTGCAAGTCATTGATGCTTTGTTACTAAGAATCCGGAGGAAGTAAAAACAGTGGATATTTGGGTAACACAATTTCCTCAAGTTTTGTGTGTCTGTAAGTTAAAATGTGGAAAAATAGAAGTTGTGTAAGGTCAAGATCCTCCTTCCCCAAAAAACCAATACCAACAACTGCAAGAAGCAGAAGAAGGACTCCAACCCACCATCAACAAGTTTACTGGAAAGCAAGGTCCTAGTACAGAGACCTATAATTTTAACATCCCATTTTTCCAGGGTTAAAAGCAAAGGAAAAAGCCTAGAAGTGGATATTTCTAACACTTCAATAAGGTAACCACCTCTCAGGTTGTTTGTGCTGGAAAGATGCCTGTAATTCTTGTAGCACTATGTAGAATATCTCATTGGTTTTTTTTGGTATTGACTTAGCCAATACTTCCTTTGCAATTCCACTAGCAGAGGAAAGCTGGTAAAAACAAGTATTTGCCCATGAAGCAAAGCAATATTGTTTTATCCCTGTACCTCAAGACTTTGAGATCAAATGTATCACATGTGGATGAAATTACCATCAAAATGTGTTATATCACATATCGAAGATGTGTTGATACATGCCAAAACTGGACTGAAAGTCCAGGAATATACCCAATAATTAACCAGCCTTACTCAAAACACAGGTTTTAAAGCTAATAAAGACAAAATTCAGTTAGTACAATCTGAAGTTAAATATTCAGAAATAGTTTTAGGTCAGGAAGGAGGAGTGATAGTGGGATCACCAAAGGGTAGAACTGACTATGAGAGTCCATGTCCCTACAGTAATAATTGTATTAGACGCACTTTTGAAATTACTTACATTTCTATGAGATTATCCTTACATTTGCATGAAACTGGAAAACCACTAATCAAATAAGTAAAGAAATTTCACAAACAGGAACAGAAAGAACAGAGAACAAAGAAAGAACTGAGGCAAAACTGCACTAGTTCAAACCCCAGCCATAAGATGCCCAGATTCCTATAAGCTGTATCGTGATCAGCCGGCTGCTACTGATCTAGACCTTTGGACCATGCTGTTTCAAGAACACAGAAATAAGATGAAATAAGTCACAGCCTTTGCTTTGAGACTTTCAAGGTCAGTGCGAAAGAACTCTGCTCCATATTAAAATCTAGGTTTAGCATTAGCCTAGGCAATGAGCTTTGGTAGTATCACTAGAGGCTGTTTTGCAGTAGTACATATCACACACACTCCAGCAAAGTACATAATCAGTGGAAAAGTACAATCTGCATATGTATCAAACCCTAGGTTAACTGCATGACATTGGCGTTCAGAAATTAACAGCTTTATGCAGAAGACAAGCAGATTTTGACACCAGCCCTATATGGTTTGTAACCACTGGAACAAACAAAAATATCCTTTACCTGTTTCTGTGTCTCTCGCCAGATAAAAGCTCCGTTGCTGACTTTGTGCCACAGGATATTCAGTGTGGTTCACAGGTGGGTCCAGTTTTACTCAAAAGGCTGGAAAATGCTCTATTAGATATGCTGCAACCCCTGGGAAAAATAAGAAGAGCTGCCTGCCTTTGCTCTGCACAAGCCACACAGCTACAAGCTCTGCTAACAAAGTTAAAAGAGGAACCTGAAGGAAATGATCTGGTTTTATACATAGTTTCAGACCGGATATATCACGCTGTAACTATTTGGTTACCGACACAGAGAAAAGATGACCCGGCAACACAGAATGGAAATCTGGTAGCCTGTTGATCATGGAAAGGAAATACTGAACAGAGTTGAAAGAAGAAGAGAGGTAAAAAAATGCAGGTCATGTAAAAGCATAGCAAAAGGAAAAACACAGAATTAGCATTATTGGAATAGTCAAGCAAATGACCTTGCCAAGGTTGTGGTGGTCCCAGTAGACTTAACATTTGAAGACGCACCCAGTTTGAAAACAAATAAAATCCTCCAAAGCAAGGTATCAAAGACCTAGCCACATTGTAACATGGAAATGAGGAAAGGGAGGTGCCATTCCTGTACAACCTAGTAGACAGGTGAAGCACAGAGAGTGTAATGTGGCCAAAGGACAAACACTTTTACATGGAGAGCACTCTATACCCTTCAAGTAGATTTGTTTCAATATGTGCATAAACAGGATCATGTAGGGGTTGTATGAATGCAAAAGGGAGTATTAGAAGACAGAACAGCTGGCAGAGCACGAAGATAGATGTGTACACAGTTGCTTAAAAATAGACTCCACTAAACCACATGTAGTCCCATCTTAATCCCACCTACCACATAAAGGGGAATTAAGCATTGTTTGCTAATACTAAATCAACTGACAAAATGGGTTGAGGTAGTTCCAGTAAAGAAAGTCTACCACAGTGCAGGCATCTAATGTTGTGTTTCCAGATGAGATTTAAACCAATAAATTGATATGAAGCATGGAATATATTTTGCAGGGCAAATCAACAAGGAATTATGTGGAGGCCTGGGAAGAAAAGAAGGGTTCCATATTGCTGGGGATTCCCAGTTCAAGGTAAATTGAGTGACCCAATGGGACTATATGAGCTGTCCAGAGAGGTTGTGGAGTCTCCTTCTCTGGAGACATTCAAAACCCACCTGGACACATTCCTGTGAGATTTGCTCTGGGTGAACCTGCTTTAGCAGGTGAATTAGACTAGATGATCTCCAGAGGTCCCTTTCAACCCCAGCAATTCTGTGATTCCATGATATGCAACATTTGAAACCCATGAAGTAAATATATGTATATAAATACACCTTTGAATGTCATTTATGTAAGATTTCACAATGTCATATGGGAATTAGAATGTGGATAGAAGTAGCAAAATTATTAGTTTCATAGAAATAAAAGTACTGGAACTGGAAAATGGTGTTAAAATTGTTAAACTACTAATAGCATAGGAGATTCTGTGAGCAATAAACACCAACACACAAATTATGGGCCAGTCTGTGTGTAGGATGGCCCAAGTTTCAACTGCTGAAATGGGATAGAACTCTGATTTTAGGAGAAATGAAGGCAAAGTTATTATGCAGGAGGCATAGATATGACTGTAAAACAGCACATGCACATCCTGCATTTCTATTGCCTGAAGAGATCTATCAGTCACTGCACAGAAGCTAAGCAGCATTACTGATGGTACATCAACAGATTTGGAAAGGCACTGTAAGAAAGAGGGTTAGAGAGACTGGGGCCTGTCCCACTGGAATGGAGTCTGAAGAGGCCCCCACAATGGCAACAGGATATTGTTTTAACAATAGCAGTAACTACTTGTATGTGGAACCAATTAGTAGTTAATGATTCTAGGATCTATGACACCAGACATTGATATGTTACTGTTTTTCTGCATCTGTTTCAGCAGGAATTGTCAGAAAACTGTGTTCTGCGTAGAGAAATAAGCATGCAACATTTCTCATCTATGTAGTTTAGGGTAAGCATGTGCAATGTTCACCCATATCACCAGAATTATAATACCCAGAACACCACAAACCTGCAGCTAATTTTGAATCTTTATTAAAAACAAAACAAACAAACCAACCAAAAGTTAAGAAATCACAGCAAAAGTACCTAAAAAAATAATGAACAGGCACCAAGCAGTGAAAGGACGTACTACTTTAGAGAATCAACAGCCACTAAGGTCAGGAACGGATGCAGAAACCCCGATTCTACCATGATAATTTTAGAGGACAGTCAATTACTGGTATGGGAACTTAGTGTTATTTTTGCCTTTAATCATTACCTATGTATTAACTGGTTGTCTTTCTGTTACAGCTTGCAGTATATCTTGTAGTTTGTGACAGAAGATCCTGGAGCTATCTGAAGCCATACAACTATGAAAAAACTACATGGACTTTGCAAGAAAACCAGTACCTAGCCTTGAACCAGCAGTGCTTGACACTGTGGGTGCAGAATCAGGGAACTGAGTTTTCATCCTGTCACTGACAGGATGCATGCCAAGGCAGAAGAGCTCTATGAGCAAAAGTATACTAAACACAATATAAGCAATGTTTGCTTGCTTTGAACTCGGACATAAATACACTAAAGTAGCACAGCCAGCCATAACATACAAGGATTTTGTAACTCAGCTAATTATACAAATAATATGGAACCACAAAGGGATAGAGACTTGAGATATAATTTCACAAAAACGATACAGAAATTGTCTGCAAGTAATAAAATCTGGAAAATACAAACTAAGGATAAGCAAGAAAGAAGCCTGGTAAAATCAGTACCAGTCCTAAAAAAAAGTTAAACTATGTTGGTAGCAGATGAGATCCTCTGCTTGTTTTGACTGGGAAGGGGTAAGGAACATTAAAACATCAAGGATGAGCAAGGAAGAATGGGGAGAAAAGTCATTCACTTCAGTTCTGTTGTTACTGAAGAGCTCTCAAGTCTGACCACCTCAACAATAAGCAATTCAGGCCCTCAAGAACAGCAAACAACACAGCATACACACTTTCAGCTGCAAAAAGGGATACACTGTTCCTGTATGTACAGGAAGATTATATATCAAGGTTTGAATTGCACACCTATGAAGAAAAAGTATGTAAAATTATGTTTTTATTATCTATTACCAGGTGAAATGAGGCCACCAAGCGGCAATGTAAATATCTCAAGTCAAAAGGGAAACAGTGTAATACCTTTTAATAACATAACTTTAGAATATGCAAAAAGAATATTTAAGAGAAATGAACATGGACTAAATTTTATGCGCCTTGACAGAAAGCTGTAGTTTCGTTTACGGTTATAGCTTTTAGAGGTTGTGTTCCACTATTTAAGTCACAATGCCTTCAAATATTGCTTTCCTACTCATTTCAGGCAAGTAACCTTAAACTGACTTACAACAAGTTTTAAAACTCATAGACTGAAATTTACATCCTTCTTGTCCTAAATCAGAAACACACTTCATATTTCAGTGTCTACTTTTTCTTGGCCAATTCTACTATGATGATGTCATTTAGTAGAATTCAGGTCCTGTTCTTATTCTCCTTCTGTTCATGACTGTCACCCAAGCATGCTCTAAAAAGGCGTATGTTACTCTGCTTTCCTCAATTCCTTTCACTCCTTCAACAGAATTAAGTATCAGCAGGATGCCAGAAAAAGAAGGTGGGTAGAATTCCATCTTCTAAGCATCCTCAAATCTTTCTTTTAAAGAATCCTGTATGAATTTCTTGTCAGACATAAGGATAAATAGTAATGCTGAAGTGCAAGATCTATGAATAATCTGACAAATTTACTGATTCTGAGAATTCACGTAAGAGATACCGATTTACAGGAGTGCAACCAAAGCTCCAAATGGTACCTAGTGGGTTTCAGTACAAGGATATTGGTAAATCAATTATACAGAGATATGCAGAGGATGCTGACAACACACACACACACAAGAAAATTTAAAAAAAAAGCCCAACAAAACAAAAAAAAAGCCAAACCCCCTTAAAACTACAGACTTCTAAAACAGCAAGCATGAATGCCTCCTACATATACATAAAGCTAAGGAACTGACTGAAATCCACAAGATGTGCTCCAGACTACCAGTACACTCAAAACTATCTGAAAAATCAACAGTAAAATATGTCACATCTCATATCAAATGCACCATAACCTGCTTGCATTTTGCTCCTGAGGAAGCCTTAGGTCATACCAAGCAAATTTTCCCCTACTACAAATCACAGTACAGTGTCAACTTCTTGTGGGTTAACCCCTGCCAGCAGCTAAGCCCCACACAGCCTGTCATTCCTGCCAGCTGCATGGGAGAGAGAAGTGAAAGGGCAAAAGTGAGATAAATTGTGGGTTGAGGTAAAGACAGTTAACTAAGTGAAGCCAAGCAGTGCATGCAAACAAAGCAAAATAAGGAATACATTCACTACTTTGCATCAACAGGCAGATGTTTAGTCATGTCCAGGAAAGCAGAGCTTCATTATTTGTAACAGTTGCTTGAGAAGACAAATGCCGTAATCTCAAATGGTTTAACTTCCTCCTTCTCTCCCTGACCGTCTGCCACCAAGGAAGATGTCATATGATGAGAAATATCGCTTTGGTCAGTTGGGGTCAGCTGTCCCGGCTGTGTCTCCTCCCACCTTCTGGTGCACCCCAGGGTACTTACTAGCAGGGCAGCGTGAGAAACAGAAAGCCTTGACACTGTGTAAACACTGTTCAGCAAGAGTTAAATTATTGGTATGTTACCAGGACTGTTTTGGTAATAAATCCAAACCACAGCACTGTACTGGCTGCTGTGAATAAAACTCCATCCCTGCTAGATTCAGTACACAACTTGTATAGTAAGTTTGTTCAAGTGGGACTAAACCCTGTAAATATTTACATTGTTCACAAATGAAGTTTTAAAGTTGCAAACTGTGCTGAGGTAAACACACTGACAACAGAATTAAAAGTCTGACTTTTAGATTTCATTTTCCAATGTGCTTATTCCTTCAGAAAGTAATTCAAGTGAATGAATTCTGTCAAATTTGAAAGGGGAGCACAAGTTATAGCTTTTTAAATTAAGAATAAACTTAATGGAGATTTCACCACTTAAGTTATGCAAACAATCTGTTTAAAAGGCAGCTTCTTATAGATCAAAAGCCAGTAAATCTGGAGAAACACTTCTGAGTCTTTTTTTCTTTGAGATGTAGTGATTTTCATGAAGATATTGCTATCCATAAATTTTAACCAATTAATATCCCTCATTGCTGCTATACCAGTCATAGCTGCTGTGTTGCTTCATACACCTACACTTTGAATTCCCACTTAAGTAATACTGTTTCTGAATATTGTAAGTAATGTATTCCAGCTTCATATGGTTGAAATCAAATAGGAGTGAGATCCCAGCAAGTTTGGTTTTGGTTGAGTATTATGGTGTACTTTTTTTTAATTGCTCATTATTCATGCCACGCTTTACAGAGAATGACTTTAAGGGAAGTTGTATAATCTGACACACGCATGTATTGGTATCTTACTAGTGTTTTGAAGTTAATTACACTGTTTGAGGGAACCAGTTGAAGCCTGTGCATCAATTCACACAGATGCAGTGTTGTCATTAATACAGTGCATCCATAGGATGCATTTTGTGTACAGACACTTTAGATCTAAAAGTACTTTTTATCATGAAATTTATTATAGTAATAATTCTATGATATAACTATCAGGTGTGAATCAAAACAGTTTAGGCAGAAAGGAAATAATAGAAGTAATTTTTTGACCTGTTCAAAGCAGGGCCAAATTTGAAGTAAGGTCAGGGCATTTTGATTCTTCGTCTGGTTAAGTTTTTTGTATCTCTGAGACAAACATTCTACAGGTGTCCTGAGCAATCCTTTCCAATGTTTCAACATCTTAGCTGTCAATAAATTTTAATAATATCTACTCCTCCTTGCAGCTTTTGAAAATTGCCCCCTGCCCATTTCCTATGCATTCCTCAGAAGAGTCTGACCCTCTATCCTCCCATTAGGAAGTTAGTAGTATCACTAGAGGCTGTTTTGCAGTAGTACATATCACACACACTCCAGCAAAGTATATAATCAGTGGAAAAGTACAATCTGCATATGTATCAAACCCTAGGTTAACTGCATGACATTGGTGTTCACAAATTAACAGCTTTATGCAGAAGACAAGCAGATTTTGACACCAGCCCTATATGGTTTGTAACCACTGGAACAAACAAAAGTACCCTTTACCTGTTTCTGTGTCTCTCGCCAGATAAAAGCTCTGCTGCTGACTTTGTGCCACAGGATATTCAGTGTGGTTCACAGATGGGTCCAGTTTTACTCAAAAGCCTGGAAAATGCTCTATTAGATACGCTGCAACCCCTGGGAAAAATAAGAAGAGCTGCCTGCCTTTGCTCTGCACAAGCCACACAGCTACAAGCTCTGCTAACAAAGTTAAAAGAGAAACCTGAAGGAAATGATCTGGTTTTATACATAGTTTCAGACCGGATATATCACGCTGTAACTATTTGGCTACTGACACAGAATAAGATGACCCGGCAACACAGAATGGAAATCTGGTAGCCTGTTGATCGTGGAAAGGAAATCCTGAACAGAGTTGAAAGAAGAAGAGAGGTAAAAAAAATGCAGGTCATGTAAAAGCATAGCAAAAAGAAAAATACAGAATTAGCATTATTGGAATAGTCAAGCAAATGACCTTGCCAAGGTTGTGGTGGTCCCAGTAGACTTAACATTTGAAGACACACCCAGTTTGAAAACAAATAAAATCCTCCAAAGCAAGGTATCAAAGACCTAGCCACATTGTAACATGGAAATGAGGAAAGGGAGGTGCCATTCCTGTACAACCTGAATATCACCACTAAGAGAAAAAGAACTTAAAACATTAGAGAATTAATGAACCACAGGCTAGGTTAAAAATAGACTCCACTAAACCACATGTAGTCCCACCTTAATCCCACCTACCACATAAAGGGGAATTAAGCGTTGTTTGCTAATACTAAATCAACTGACAAAATGGGTTGAGGTAGTTCCAGTAAAGAAAGTCTACCACAGTGCAGGCATCTAATGTTGTGTTTCCAGATGACTGATATGAAGCAAGGAATATATTTTGCAGGGCAAATCAACAAGGAATTATGTGGAGGCCTGGAAAGAAAAGAAAGGTTCCATATTGCTGGGAACTCCCAGTTCAAGGTAAATTGAGTGATCCAGTGGGACTATAAAAATAGAATTAGGCAAAATGGTGAAAAGTTACAGAAAGGTTTGGGATATCCCATCATCTTGCCATTTGAATGACCTGTGAGCCACAGCAGCTTCTCACTAGTTCATGTGATTTAGATCTATGCCTGGCAGAAAAAAGACTGCCTCATGCTTTAACTGAAGAATGGACCCTACCTAAACACCAGAAAGAGATCAATGCTATGACACAACTCAAATGGGAAGGAATGCTTAGTGCGTGGGTAAACAAACAAGACCAAACCACTGCTTTGCAGAATGGCAAGGAGGATGGGAAGTAATGTTCCTTATTTCCCACGCAAGTATATAATCTAAACCGTAAATGGGATGGACTAGCTCCAATATTTATACAAAGCCTGACCTTACACATATCATGTAAAACTCCAGAATGGAAAAATGCCTAAAGTAGTTCCAGTTTTAATGTTAATTATGGGAAGGTAAATAAGTTAACAAAAAGTAAGAATGTTATCTTATAGAGGTTGCTATTAAAATTCAACAGTAAGGCATATGGGAAGTCTCATTAGAGTCAGCAGCAGCAGCAAGGCTATTAAAAAGCAGCATTAACTAATTGTGAGGCTTTGTCTGAATGAGGTTTGCATGGTTTTATTTTTATCAAAAATTGTATGTTAATAATCACATTAGGTTCAAAATTGTGAATATTTATTGTATTACAAGGGAGGAGCAAGCTCCCTGCTTTTTGCTCGTAACAGGCCCTACCTCTAGTGGCCATGGAAAGCTCTTCTCTACCAAAGACCACAAAAACAATGGATACATGTCTCCACCACCTTAAAACTATGGGAGACAAACATGAAGGCTAAAGAACAGCATCTAGGTTCTTGTGATTTTAACCACTGTCTCTGGCTTTAATGAAATGTGTTATAGGGGCTTGTAGCAACATCCAAATTTAACTAGGATATTTTATTTCTATTTACTCAGCCAAAATTCAAAATAACCCACAACCATTGTGATGGAACCTGAACAACCTCACCAACGGAAATACGAGCGGAAAACATCAGAGACGGTTAAACCAAGTATGAAAGACAGAAGAGAACTAGAAACTGAAACAAAAACAAAACAAAACAAAAAAAAAGAAAAGGTCAAAAGTTTAGTTCACAGGGCTTTACTGCTGCTGTTACTTAACTTTTTAAACCACAGATTCCAGCTGAGAGACAATTCACAGTTTTGGGACTACAAGACACTGCTCACTGGCAGCAAATTGATGGAATGCCTATTACTGTGAACAAAGCATTGACTTTGACTTTTCCAAGGCAGAACAGATAAACACCTCTTATTAAAGAGACATTTATAGCATTGGCCCAGAAATAGATTCCATGTGATTGAGTACAACATAGCAAGAGGGTTTAGGAAAACCATTTTAGAGGGAGCAGAAGTTGCAACTGGAATTTTGGACACAATTGATGTAGAAAAGTTGACTAGTAAGTTTTCAAAACTGAGGCATATTATGCAACATTCAAAACCCATGAAGTAAATACACCTTTGAATGTTATTTATCTAAGATTTCACAATGTCATATGGGAATTTGAATGTGGGTAGAAGTAGCAAACCTATTAGTATTCTAAAAATAAAAGTACTGGAACTGGAAAGTGGTATTAAAATTGTTAAAAATGCAAATAGCATAGGAGATTTTATGAGCAATAAGCACCAATGGACCTCAGAAGAACCGGACTCTTCCCTCTATCCTCCCATTAGGAATTTGAAGACAGATTTTCCCTTAGGCTATTTTCTTACCGAGGCATTAAAAATGCAAGAGTTACCACAGTAAATTTCCTGATAAATTTATAGAGTTTTCCTCAGACAGCTAATGATGTTCAGGCTGGGTTTTTTTTTTGTTTGTTTAATTCTTTTGAAGCCTTCTGGAGCTTTTTTTACAATTCCTACTTTTATAAGACAGTAGTGGAAGATAAACTATATTTGATAGAAAGCAATGATGTTTGAGAATTTTCATTTACTTAAGGACTAAACCTACCAATATTGAGCCTAAAGCCTGATCCAACTGAGAAGCCTGTTTTCATTTGTATTTCTCTGAAGCATAAAAATAAAATGTTGTACTTTTTGGAAACAAAGCAGAGGAGAAGAACAGAGAAGAAAAGCTGTCCTGTTTGTTTGTTGTTGTTTGTTTTGTAAAATATTGGTAATTATCCAACATATTTATCAGAAGTTCAAGACCTTGCTATTGAAATTGTCCATTTGCAGAGTAATCGAAAGATGAGTCAAGCTGCATGAATCTCTTAATAGAAGACACAAAGGGCCTTAACAAAGAATCTGAGAAGCAGAAAGAAACCTGAAGGCAGGTTCTTGAGAGTCAACCAATAATACATTCAACATTTTCCTTTGATTGCCTAAAAGAATGAGTAAAGAACAATGGATTGTTTCAATTTTTTTTTTCTAGTAAAGTCATTTCATCAAAAAAAATTATTAGTCTTGCTTTCAGATTAGAAAGTATATCCCCCCTCAGGTTTACCTGTGGCCCCACTTTTTATGCTGTTTCTGGAGAGGCGAGGAAGAGAAACAGGAAACAGAATGATGAGCTACCTCATAACTGGTATTATAATTTGTCTGAGAAAAAATGCACCCAAGCAAAGATGAAGATTTATCTTAGGGAAAGCAGAACAGTTTGCTTACCATTTGATATAGAAGTTAATGAAGATAAACATTACTTGAAAATTACTCAGCTACATGCTGAGCGGAGTGAGGAAACAGTATATCAAATAATACAATATGATCATGGAAGTTTTGGTAAGTGGTAACAACACTTGAAACACTCTATGAAATATCTTCTGATTAAAAAATAAGATACAATTGTATGTAACTACATATAAAAACATGGTCATCTATTTGGAAACCTACTTTTTACAGTTCCTACTTCAACACAATTCTTCTTCAGGTAATGTAACTGGCAGTCAGTAACCAGACACACTCATCTGCTTCATAGCATCTCTAAGAAACAGCTTCATATCAACAAGTAATATTCATTGAGGAAACTATAGTACAGCAGGGATTGGCATGTTGGTAAGTAGAAATGTTTGTATTTCATGAATAGGAATGGATAGCTTAGAATTTAACAGCCAGATTTAGCAATATCATATGCATAACTCAGTAGACTAAAGAATTGTGCTACTATTTACGTCACCATTCATGCTTGTTGCACACAAAGTTATTTTCTTAAGCAGAAAAGGAACTTCTTACCAGAGAGGAAGGAAAACAAATTAATCCATACAGCCTCACATCTGAACTATCCAGACAAATACACTTATTCACACCCCACGAAACACAAGTTTTCTTCAGAGTTGTTGAATCAACATGCTTTCCAGTGGCTTGAACTTCATTTCATTCTGTGTCTCATGTATAACTTGACACCAATGCAAAGTCCTTCATCCCGCACTCTTCTAAGCATGCTCAAAAATCAGGCCTTTTCTTTAGAGCAAGGACAGATGACTGTACTTTTGTTACAGAGGTTTCATCCACCTTTTCCCACAAGCATCATCTCCGAATGTTACATATGCCTCCAAATGTTACGTATGCAGCCCCTAATGCTTCAGAGTAGCTTTAACTCTAAGCCAAGCACCACCACAGCCTACAACCAGGTCACACCCTAGATGGCAACTGCTAAGAGAGAGAAGCGATACCAAAAGAAGCCCACAAGTTCACAGGTGCTTAGAGGGTTACAGGACTTGATCGAGGGTCCTGAACCGCGGAGACAGGTACTAACTGATGGGACACGAGGGCGAATGAGGAGAAAGGAGCACTTGACAAAAAGGGGAGCGCAGAAAATGTCCAGCAGACTCCTTCCTCCACACCCGGCGGAGCGCTCTCCGTTCCCCCAACGGGAAGGGGAAAGGCAAGACGACCCCCTCCCTCCCGCCGCCTCAGGTACCGGGATCCGCCCGTCTCGCGGCCGCTTACCGTTAGCTGCGCGCGTCTCTTTGAAGTGCCGGCCCTTGGCGGCGCCGGCGCCGCGCCCCTCCCGCGCGCTGATTGGCTGGCGGCGCCGGCGCTCTGCGGCGCTGTGGCTGCCCGGCTGCCGGCACCGGCGGGGGGGCCCGGGCCGCCCCCGCCGCGGGCACCTCGGCGCTGCCTCGCCCGCCCTGCCGCCCGCCTCGGGGCGCTGCTCCCGCAAGGACCGGGCGGGGGAAGGAGGAGCGGGGAGCACACGGGGGCCTCCCCCTTCGCGTGCGGCGGCGGGCGCAGCATCCTCGAGCCCGGGAGGCCGAGAACAAAGGCTCCGCGCCAGCCCTGGCGGCTCCACCTGCGCCCAGTGGAGATGGCGTCCCTCGGCTTAGGGGGGCTTAATGTCTCCGCCCGCAGGAAGAGCGTCCCCTCTCGCAACGCCGCGGTGGAAAGGCGGAACTTGATCACGGTCTGCAGGTGAGCCCCCGGGCCCTGCCCTGCCCGAGGGGACCGTGCCTCTCCTTCTCTCACCGCTCTGGCCGTGGGCAGCCCTGCCCGAGGGGACCGACCGCGCTGCCACCGCCGCCCCGCGCAGGTGACTCGTGGCGGCCGCTCGGGGCCGGGAGCGCGGGCGGCATCCCTGCCGCAGCTGCGGCCGCCCTGCTAGGGGTGGGGGCCGGGGGTGCCGGCCCCGGGGACACGGAGTGGCGGGGGGGGCAGCGCCCTCCGTCCTGACTCAGCTCCTTCGGCAGCGTTTGCCCGAGGGGTGCAAGGGCACATCCTGGCAGCGCCACCGGTGCGTCGGGGCGTTGAGTGTTGTTTTTGAGGGGGGAGAGGTTTGTTTTCGGCCCCTTGATTGTGTTCCCGTGCACAAGGCGTGTGGCGGAGCCAGGCAGGGCAGCCTAAACTCTCTGCAGTATTGAACTGAGGTTTTCATCAGATATGCAAACAGAAGGGTGTAGCGTCGATTTCTCTTAAATTGGTATGGTCGCTTTTAAAAATTAGACTTTATATATACTGGACGTGAAATGAAACCGGAGACTGTTCTTCCAGGGTGCTGTGGAATCGCTACCCGTGTGCTCTCGCTAACGCGCTGGTGCCGCAAGAGCAGCCCCGAGGAGGCTGGGTTCCGGGGATATTTTTATCTCCAAAATCTAGATCAGGAGATCCGCAGTATAGGCTAGATCCAGTGTATACACTTTTTTTTTTTTTTTTTGGTAGTATCTTAGTGCTGAGCTTATACAAGCTTAAAAATACTTCCTATGGCTTTCTGTGCGAGTGGTTCCACTGCTGTCATTGTTGAATTCATGCAGCATTTCCAAGTGTGCAGTACTGACCCATTACATCATGGCAAACTTTTAAATACATGAACATGCTGGCAGCAATGACTCCGTTTGTTCGGTTGTTTCAGTTGCTAAATTCTTAAGTTAGAGAACTAATTTGAATATTACCCAGAGAGAGTCTTCAACAGATTCATATAAGCTATGATGTCATTTTAATTCTCAGAAAGTTTAATAATGTACCAGGAAAACTATTAGATAACTTTGTACCATCACTATTTAATGCTGCAGCAGTATTTTTAAAAACAGTTTAGGACCCCATATTCTTCCTTTGCTTTTATTGTACATTGTTAGAGGGTTCTACAAAGTGTAACTGTATCATCTGGCTACCGAAAGGAATTTGCCTCAGTATTCCTTCAAGTCCTAGTGTCTGGGTTTCAGAGCAGCATGGATGCTATTCTGTCTTCTCCCAGGCTTTTATGCTCACTTCTACTCTTGCCTGTGAAAAAGATGGGTAACCATAACATTGAAAAATGTTTTTATCAAACTTGCTGAAGCAAATCAAATAGAAGAAGCGGAAGTTTTCAGTTTTGCTGTTGTTACAGATACAAATATTGCCAGTCTGCAGGCTTGGGAAAACACTGGTTTTATCAATTAATGGCATAATTGCACAGGATATAAACAGTTCTTGTTAAAAGTGTATATTGTATTCTGTAGAGCTTGCTATTTTTTCCTGTCTCCTCATTTGAGAGGAGCTCTTCTGTACTCTGTACTGTTACGTTTTCTTTTTTGTTTTGTTTATTTCAGGTACTTGTCCTGCAGTTGTTGTAACATATTAAAAATATGCCTAGAAATCTGAGTGAAGGCAATCAAACACATATGAAACAAAGAGCTACTGCAGAAACTACTTGAAATTGGCATATTTTAATTATTTTCAGTAGAACAACTTTGTTTTGCTATATCTGCACAAAACCTTAGGTTCCTAGTTTGTGAATGCATCTTAAAATTTGGAAAGGATGATGAGGAAAAAGGATTTGCATTATTATAATGTGCAAATATTTGTTTATATTTTCTTTCTACTGCCAATGTAAATGTTTAAAATATTTCTGTGGTTTGCAGCAGTTATTCTACATTTTCTATTACTGTAAAGTGTTATTTGTTAGGATAGCCAAATAGTATCAAAACCAGTAAGATACTAGTCCTTTCCAATCAAATCCTAAGAGAATTTAAAATATTTCTGGTAAAATTAGCTCAAATAAATTGATTTGATTAAATGTAAATGAAATGGCTTGCTACCCAGTGAAGGTGAGAGATCACAAGGAAGATATTCTTCTGAATTATTATCTGTTAACAGTCTCTGATAAATTAATGAACTATTTTTGTCAGAGCTTCAATTTAACAGGTTTTTAATTAATAGTTGAACTAGGATTTGGGCTTTTAGTCTTTTCTTACAGTGATGATATCCAGCTCCTCATGCAGATGTGGGTAGTTTCTTCTGTTTACAACTTTGGAAGGAACAGTTTGTTTCCAGTAAAAAGATGAGTGGCACTGTAGCCATGGGAAGTAACATAGTTACTAAAGTTTCATAAACCAATTATATGTGAAAATACATGGTTATGTTTGTGTAACTGCACAGCCGTGATTTTAATTGCAATAATTTTTAGGATTTTTTTGTTTGAATAAGTAAGACATTCTAAGCTCTGTCTCTCTCCCTACCTTTTTCCCCTGAAGCTTGGTGTCTTCCACTTTCGAACAAGTGGTACCGGGATACTGAGGTTGTTCTAGGTTGTCCACCTTGTTTTAATCTAGTCTTCCCTAAGATTCATAGATTGAAGATACAGAACCACCAAAAAGAGTAGAGACAGGCCTTGGAAGTGAGGCTCATAGCTTAAATACAGAATGTTCACACAGAATTAAACAACTGTCAGGAAATATATCAGAGCTGTTTCAATAACATTGACCCTTAGCTGAAGTGTCTGGTTCCATGCCCAAGCTGTGTTCTTCAGCGTAAGGGGTATTGGTTTCTAATCTTGGGGATTGTTCTATATTAATAGACTACATTCTTTAAAATGGCATTTTAATGACATTTCCCAAATTGCAAGCTAAATAAATTTGACAGAATCCTTCCATTCATTTGAAATCTGAGAGAAGGGGAATCTGATAATGAAAAGTGACATTCCCATAGCAGTCAAATTTTCTGCTTATTTACGTCTTGATTAGAGACTTGTTGCCATTTTGGAAATAAGCCTGTAGACCTGAGTTATTCACAAAAGGTTTGGCTTTGGTGTGGAGTTATTCAAGAAGTTTTGGAGACCTTCTTGTGCATCTTGCAAAACAGTAGAAGAATGTACTTCAAAAGATTGCTATGAATCTTTCTTATTAGAGAATGTTTCTCTCTTACATAATTCAGAAAGTCTTTTTAAGGCTGGAGAATGCTACTGTTTCTATATCTTTTCTTGGTTCAAACAAGACTAGATTCATGACAGAGAAGAATATGTCAGAGTCTGAAAACATCAGAGTTCAAAAAGGTTGTTTAGAAACACTATTATTGGAATCTCTGCAATGAGAGTTACTGTATGAAGAAAAACAAACAAAGCCAAAACCAACCAAATAAAAGTCACACACACACACAAACAAAGCCAGCCCTATTGTTGCAGTGACACAATGGGAAATGATTGGATAAAAGACTATATTGGGTTTTTTTTTGTTTTGTTGTTTTGGTTTTATTTTAGTTTTGTTTTCTGTGGTTTTTTTTTGTTTTTTTGTTTTTTTTTTAAGAGTCTTGAAGCAACAGGTATTGGATTTATATTACTCCTCTGCTTCTATAGTCCACCAAAAAGCTCATCTTAGAAAATTTTACATTTGTTTTGAAGCTACTTTATTTTCTCATGCCCTTTTGTTACAATTTCTCTGTTAACCTCAGAAAGGTAGCTGGACTGTTGCTCTGGAGTGCAGTGCTGCCATAGCAGCCCAGTGGAGAAATGAAGTTGGGAACAACAAACAGAAACAAGAAAGCTGCTCTAACTCTACCCACTTGGACACTTTTGTTCATAACTCTTGTGTACTTTAGACATAACCTTTTCTTTCTGACTTTCAGTCCCCAAGTGGTTCCACATATCTGCACAAGAACATGGGGTTTCTTTTTGGGGGGCTGTATACTGGAAACAACAGTTTGCTTACTCAATGCTTACTTACAGTGTAACTTTTTTCAAAGGCATCTCTTCTACATACCTTAAATCCATTTTCCAGTCTGTGTGGTAAGCATGGTGAAGTGTGAATATCTAACATGCAAAATATGTTTGTGACTTCTAAGTTACATTTAGAGATATGTTTGCCTCTCTGTAGTACTGGAGGGAAAAAAAAAAAAAAAAGAAAAAGAAAAAAATCAACATGGAAGTATTTACCTAAGAATTTTTTTAACTTTCAAAAAAAAAAAAAAAAATTCTGGTCAAATTTTGCCTGGTAGCACTCCCTGTCAATTCTTCTTAAAGACATAGCTTTTAAATAGCTTTTAAATTTGACATAGCTATAAAGGTTGTTTAGGTTTTTGGTGACAGTCTAGAGAGAGGGAAATTAATATTTCTATGAAGAGTAGGGTGGCAGTAATATGAGTACTTAAAAAGATCACCATTAATGATAGTGAGCTGTTAGACCTTAAGGATTTTTAAATTGTTTTCTCTTTAAAAAACGGGTTTTTTTTCTTCAATTGAATTGCAGAATGCTTTAAAATTAAAACAAACAAACAAACAACCCCCCAAAAAAGTCCAACTTATCTGTGATTTTTTAGAAGTGTATCTGAATTGCTCTCAAGTGTTTGTTTGTTTGTTTTTTTTTTCCTGAATATGTCTCTATTTCTGAATAAGTATCCCATACAATGTTAACCAGTGAACTTTGAAGTAGGACACTGAATAGAGGAAAAGTGGGCATAGCTACATATTATACTGTTTTGTTTTGTAGTTTATTGATGATCCTGTCACGATTGTTTCTCTGATTATTTCTCCTATGTATAGTCCAGTACGTTACACTGCTAACTCACTGTCTCTCTTGTCTCTGTACCCATGAGTGAGTGATATGCTGCACCTTCTCTTTTTCAGACCTGCACCATGTAGGAGGAGTCTTCTTGTTAGAGTTAATACTGACTTAGTCATGGCACTGCTATATGCATTTGTTTTTCAAAATTAAGAATTTTTTTAAATAGATAATTTCACAGCTCTGGTATGTTTTTGAGGGAACGGTCATTACTGCCATTAGTCAATAGCAATGATACTGACTAGGTAGGAATTGACTGGTGGGCATGCATGTCTCTCACTCAAAATTGGTTAAAAATGTGGAGGAGTTCAAAACTGAGTCATAACTTGGCACTGCAGAAGCAGCTTCCTCCCCCACCCTTCTCACTCCTAATTCCTGTTCTGCCAAAAACACAATAGAAGCCTGCAGGAAAGGTAGGATGGCAAGTCTTTATTCAGAAGTTTACTTAGTATAACATAATTGAGTTGAAACTCTTAAAATGTATGTATTTCAGTTCAGTTTGAGCATAGTTAGTTCCATTTAGTAAATGAGTATCAGGAGGCTGTGTTTACTGACTCCTCTAAGGATGCAGTTAAATTACTTTTACAGAGCAAAGCGTTTGAAAATAGTACTGCTGGTTTAAGGAGTCTCACCCTGCCCATGCCTACATAGTATGCTGCTTCTGCAGCTGTGCTGTAGAACTGTTTGTGTTGATATGCTGTGAAGCATATTTATTAAAAATGTATTCATATTGAAGAGTCACTTCACCCCTCCTCTCAAATGCTGGAAATCTAGATCCAGTTCATAGTGAGCCCACTGAGGGAGCAGAGTGGGATCTGGGATAAGCAGACAGCAAGAACTTCCTAAGCTGGTACTGTTGAAGTTTGGGTGTTGTGAAAACTATTGCCTCAGGCTCTAGTATGGGTCCATTAATACAAATAAGGATTTTGGAGGAAAAAAAAAAAAAAAAGGCCTGAAAATAGATGTTTCTTTCAGTGTTGTGGACATATGAAACTTGCCTTGAGACTGAAAACTGAACAACAAAGAACAAAAAGGAAAATAAGAATGGATTATGATTAAAATGGCACAGGCAAAAGAAAAATAATTTTGTCTTGTTTTCTTGAGGTCTAAAATGTCTTCTGAATAAGAATGGAATTGTGTCAGTGCAGGTGTAACTAAACACAGCTAACTTGCTAATTGACTAGTTACATCTTGTCTGCTTTTTACAGTGGCTTAATTCAGCCTTTCCAATTTCAAATGTTAGATCATTTAAATTGATAGATTTTCTGGTGTAATAATGAAATAATATGGTGCTGAATAGGGATTATTGTTATTCGCAGGGAAATCAGCCTGTCCAAGTTAATGCATGGGGTTCACAGTGCAGAAAAAAATCATTGTTTTATAATATGTATGGATTATTTTTGCACTAGGATGAAACTACAGTGTTGTCCTAATAGGATAAAGTTTATGTTTCTGATTCTTGGGCATGGATTTTGAGAATAAAAGCAGCATTGATGAAATATCAAGCAAAAATCATGAAGTTTGGGATTACAAAGAGAAATTGATGTGGGATGCTTTTGAGTGCTTGTTTTTCTACAGCTTTATTAGAATAGTTTAGAGAAGATGAAAATAATTATAAAATAATTAACTCACTTCTGCATAGAAAGTGTGGGGATTTTTATTTTCTTTTTATTTGAAGGCTTTATGTGTAAGAACAACAATGATGATTGTAATTCCAGGCTAATTTTTGATGTGGTGTGTGTTTGTGTTGCTCTGACTGAATTTGAAATCATCAGGGTGGTTTCCTGATTCTTTGCTCTTTTGGTTTATACAAACTGCTGTCCTGCCAGAGAGCACCAATAGCTGTCCATATAATTTATGACTGTCCTGTACTTTTGCTCTAGGTTTTCAATCAAGACTCTGATTGACCGTTCATGTTTTGAGACTATAGATGATACTTCCCCTGAATTTAATAACTTTGCAGCCATTCTGGAACAGATTCTAAGTCATCGACTGAAAGGTACGTTAATTGACTTCCTTACCAGTGATGTTTTTGCTGTGAGAATTTGTTTATATGAAACCAGTGTACATCTGTAGAAACTCTTTGATGCTGAATGAAAGTCTTGGCTTTCTTCATGTGTCTGTCCCTTCACTGTTGTCTTCCTGATTGTTTGCATTACTATGGAAAAGTGAAGGAAAATGTTTTTGGGAAACATGTTTCCAGTGTTCTTGTTGAAAGCCTTCTTGGCTGATAATTAAGCGAGTGGATGTTGCCATGGTGCTGAGCTCTGTCTGCTTTTCTGCTTTATGATAAGGCTGTGTCCTAAGAGTCTGAGAGACAATTGTAGCATTTTCTGCTTTAACAGAAGCTATAGAGAGCATATCTGTGGTGCGGCTCCCTTTTCTTTCTCCCTTCCCTGCTTTTGTTGCCTTCTTTTCCAGACACTGTGTTAAGATGCTTTAATTCCTGTCCCTCTTCTCCCCTAGTGAAGCTTGTTTTTTGCTACTGGAATACAGTGGATTTGGATTGCATTGCTTTTGAGAAAAGTCAGTTGTGTATTTTCATCTTGTATTAGAGTCAGATGTTCTAATTCAAGAAAATGTCTGTGATTTCTGGTTGTTCTAGAGGAAGCTGCTTTGCTAAAAGAACAGAACATGCCTTAACAGTAACAGTCACGAGAAAAGGACTTTGGAAGCTTCTCCTCATTTCTCAGTTCTGTGTACAGTTTCTGAAACTATTGGAGGATTATGAAGAACATCATAATCATCTAAATATAGATGTGTAATATGGCAATCTACTCCTTTTCATACTTTTACTTTTTTAATATTCATAACTAAGCTTTGTGAACAATATTGTGTGTAGGATGACATTTCAGTAGCACAATTACTACCTGCTGTCATTCTGTCAGAGAAGGAAAAAAAAAATCACACAGTGGGGTAGGAACATAGTGTTTGTCACATTGTGATAAAGATTATTGGAGTGATTATGGGTACTTAGCAACTTGGCACTGCAGGGAAATTGCCCTGTTTTCTTCTTCTCCCCCAGCTTCAGTGATATTTAAGCAAAAATCATTATGAATATTATGATTTAATTTTTTTTCCCCAGTGTTCTTTTGCTTCACAGTCTACTATTCAGGACAGGCAGTACAGAGAAGAAGCCTTGATAGGTTGGCAAATGGGTTACAGGCAAATGGAATTTACAAGTAAAAAAATTATTTCAAATAAGAGAGAGAGAAAATAAAAAAGGTGAATTGTTGTTTCCGTCTTCCCCTTGTAATTACCATTATGGTCTTCTAAGTTTGCAGAGTTAAGTGAAAATACAAAAAAGGGAGCAGCTTGTGCATTGTATTGCAAATGGAGAATATTTTGATAATAAGCTAGATGACTGCAATTAATTGTTTTATTCTTTATAAATGTGAAAGGGAAATCAAGATAATAAGTGTACCATGATAATTCAAATTTTAAGAGGGTATATATTATACAACACGAGGCTTGAAAGAAATGGCATTTTATTGATGGAAATGACTAATATGTTCTGAATGCATGCTTCCTGTCAGTAGGAGCACACTAAAAGCAGACTGGTGATTGCAGTGGGTTGTATAAAATGTTTTAGAGCAGGCAGAACATACATGGTCTGTTTGTCTATGTTAAGATAAATGGCTTCATTGCATTAAAGTTGTCAGGGTAATCCCATGGCAGTGTAGTTAAACAGATGTTCCAGATTTGAGAGTTTGAGTATATAGACCTTTACTTTCTTAAGGCTATGGCAAATAACAATTCTTAATCTTTAACTTCTTTCAAAAGTACTGGGTGAGGAAGGAAAAAAAAAATGTGTTTAATTTTAATTGTAAAGGACTAAGCTTACTTTTATTAGAATACTTTTACTGGCAACTGTCTTTTCTGACACTAAGTATAACATACGTTTAAGGAGCAAAAAATAGTCTTGGTGGAATATAGTGACTGTTGCTACTTATTGGTTTCATGTTCAGATAGGATCCAGACAAAACAAAATGGGAGGAAGAAGGATAGCCATTTTAAGGGAAAAAAATGTTCTACTGCAGGGGCTAGAATTCTGTGCTTTTCCTGAAAACATTGCAATTAAGAATTCTGGAATAATAGTTCTCCAGTCCTCATCCTCCTGTCTGTTCTGCTAAAAATGCCCATTATAGCAATATGAGCACCATTTTTAAACTGATTTTTGAAAGGTGACTGATTGGATGTTGCCAGCTCTGAATAGCAAGAGGGTCATGAAACAACATTCATAGTGGTTTGGGTGGTTTTGTTTGTTTTTTTCTTTTCAGAATTATTGAAGAATTATTTTGGAAAGCACCTGTCTCAGGTTGCTTACGACATTTTCCTGTTGAGCACTGAAAACCCCCATGACATTTGCAACAGAATTTTATATCCATCCAATCCCCAACCCCCCATCCCCTTGTTTTGTGTTTGCCTTTCCCTGGTAATTGGCCATGGTCCTCACTGGATGCTGTGGTGAGCCAGAACAGGAAATCAAACAGGCAGAAAACTAATGACTTTCCCCATGGATGCGCTTCTTTTAACCCAGCTGCTCATTTTTTTAAGAGTGGTTTAGATGTGGGTGTTTGTTTAGTGATAAAATGAGGTCAGCATAAACATATCAGCTCATACAGCAGAGAGCTGTGAATGCTGCTCGAATGCAGGTACCTGTTCCTGTGCTACAGAAGACTTAGCATATATGGCACCAAAATAGTTCCAAAAAAGGTAACATAATATGCCATGGCCAAAAGGCCACATCTGTGCTACTTTACAGTTACACGTACAGCAATGACTTCTGTAATTTTTGCATGCCATGGTTACTGTAAGTGTACTTGTCATAGAATCATAGAATCATTTTGGTTGGAAGAGACCCTTAAAATCATCGAGCCCAACCATAACCTAACTCTAGCACTAATCCATGTCCCTAAGCACCTCATCTACACATCTTTTAAACACCTCCAGGGATGGTGACTCCACCACTTCTCTGGGCAGCCTGTTCCATTGCTTTACAACCCTTTCTTCATAGAAGTTTTTCCTAATAGCCAATGTAAACATCCCCTGGCACAACTTGAGGCCATTTCCTCTTGTCCTGTCACTTGCTACTTGGAAGAAGAGACCAACACCCTCCGTGCTACAATCTCCTTTCAGGTAGTTGTAGACAGCGATAAGGTCTCTCCTCAGCCTCCTTTTCTTCAGGGTAAACCTCAACCACTTCTCATCAGACTTGTGCTCCTGACACCTCACCAGCCTCGTTGCCCTTCTCTGCACTCTCTCCAGCACCTCAATGTCTTTCTTGTAGTGAGGGGCCCAAAACTGAACACAGGATTCAAGGTGCTGTCTCACCAGTGCCGAGTACAGTGACACAATCGCTTCCCTACTTGTGCTGGCCACACTATTCCTGATACAAACCAGGATGCTGTTGGCCTTTTTGGCCACCTGGGCACACTGTTGGCTCATGTTCAGCCACGTCAATCAACACCCCCAGATCCCTCTCTGCCAGGCAGCTTTCCAGCCACTCTTCCCTGAGCCTGTAGCGCTGCTTGGGGTGGTTGTGACCCAAGTGCAGGACCTAGCACTTGGCCTTGTTAAACCTCATACAACTGGCCTCAGACCAATGATCCAGCCAGTCTAGATCCCTCTGTATGGCCTTCCTACTCTCCAGCAGATCAACACTCCCACCCAGTTTGGTGTTGTCTGCAAACTTACTGAGGGCATGCTTGATCACCTCATTCAGATCATGTATATGCTTATTTACATTTACCATCATAATGACACAATACAGTATGCAGTGTACTATGCTATTCTGACACTTTCACAACTGTGTGAATTTTTTCTTATATGTACATTTAGAAGATACTCTGCTGCTAGAGTTACCCATGGAAGCTGGTTGTCTCTATCTGATCTGTTATTCCTGATTTTTAGTGACTGGAATTCATTTGCTTGCTTTTTTTTCTTTTGGAAAGCTTACTGTTGAGTAGTAAGCTTATAGGGTGATCAGTGCTGCTTGAGTGGAGAGATAAATGTAATAATTATCTTCCTTTTCTCATTCTATAAAATGTTCTAGTTTCATGCATCATCAATAGCCTGGTGGTAGCAATGGTAAATGGCTGTACTAGTGATGTCACTGGTAAATATTCAGTTTTTGCATTTCGATACAGTAACATGAATTATTAAATAATTCAATTCTGAAGCAGTGAAAGACTTGTCTTACATCTGCTGTGTACTCTATCTTTTCCCATATGTTTTTTATTTTATTTCTTTTTAGGAGGGAAAAAAAAGCAATTACTACTACCTGCTATTTCATTGGAGTATCTTTTTAAGCAATGAATAGTAATATAATTTTTATTAATCAAAATCCCCTGAATTCTAATTAGTCAGGCATAAACAGTGGTTACAAAAGGAAAGGGTACAAATTATGTCTGCAGAAGACAATTTATGCTTGTAAGTCTAAGTCACAGTTGAGGAGGCAGGTTTCTTTGAGGCATGATGCAGCTTGTAATGAAATGTTTCTTGAGAGAAACAAGGCTGCTGGATAAAATAGTCAAGGTAATGGAGATACAATGGGGGTGGAAAAGGTAGGTTAAGGAAATAAGAGCTGAGGGCACTGCTGTCATGAAAAAGTCTAAGCCTATAGCTGCGGTGGCCCTTTATTTCATGCAATAATGCTATTAGCAGAATAGCTTTTGTTACTAGATTTAATATTTATACACACATAGTGACCATATTACTGGTTTTGGCTAAAAAGAAATAGTAAGGCTCTTGTGTAATTTCTGGTTTAGCTCATTCTCCTCTCTCCTGTATGGAGAAAAATATTAAATGAATTTGTCATTATCTTGAATGACTGGATTTATGAATTACTATAAATTTTTAATTTTTAATGACCTCTTCTGTAGGTCCAAAATAAAAGTGTAGGTATCACAGAAATTCAGTAAAGGACTAGCATGCCAGTTTATCGCCAACAAGTTGTATTAAAACTTTTTTTTGCAGGATAGAAAAAATTGCTGAAAACTACATAATACAGGGAAGTCTGGAGAAAACCTGCTTGTACCTTAGAGCATCCTAGTTAATACTACTTTGCAACTATGGAAAATTGTAGATATGAAATTGGACTGTGATTGAGTAAGAATCAAACTGTTTAATGTCTTATCTGTGACTAATTCCTTGGGCGTGGAAAAAAAGATCTGCAACAGTGTTGCGAATCTTTGTATCTAGTTGTCAGAATAGAGCAGAAATGTGTTGATACAAATAGGTTTGTAGCAGTATTCAAAAATGGGATGAAATAAAAAAAATTCACAATATTGCTCTGCTATTTGCTTTGCAGTTCCATCAACGGGAATTAAATAACTTGAACAATGTTTAATATTAAACATGCAGCTTCCATGCTCACCTAACAATTTTGTTTGGCTGACAAAAGCAGTAACATCATTCCTGTTGGACAGCTTCTGTGTCTTCTGATGACAAATAAACTTCATGGCAAAGACCACATACTCTGTGTCCTTTGGACCTCTCAGGAAACTTACTCCTTCCTTAAGAAATACTTTGACAGAATATAAGTTGTATACTAAAATTAGTTTCCAAGCTTATTAGGACCCTTTAACATTTAGAGATTATTTTAGAGTCATAGAACAGCCCAGTTTGGAAGGGACCTCCAAAGATCATCTGGTTCAACCATTTGTGGGAAAGGGAGCCTAGATGAGAATACCCAGCACACTGTCCAGTCACATCTTGAAAACCTCCAGCAATGGGGACTCTACCACATCCCTGGGGAGATTGTTCCAGTGAATTATTGTTCTTCCTGTAACAAAAAAAAAAAATAAAAAAAAAAATCTTATGTTCAGATGAAAGCCTTCCAAGTGCATCTCATACCTGCTGCCCATTGTCTTCTCCTTATGGCTTCTTGTAAAGAGTGAGTCTCCATCCTCTTTGTAGCCGCCCTTTAAGTACTGGAATACTGTGATGAGTTCCCCTCTGAGCCTTCTCTTCCCTAGGGAGAAGAGACCTAACACCTTCAGTCCTTCCTTGTGGGACAGGTTCTTCAGCCCTTTGAACATCTTTGTGACCTTCCTTTAGACCCTCTCCAATCTGTCGGTGTTCTTGAATTGTGAGGACCAGAACTGGACACAGTACCCTAGGCGCAGCCTGATAAGCACTGAGTAGTGGGAGCTATTTCATTCCTCATTCTTGAGTCTTCTCATGGTTGTGTACATTGAATGAATTGAGGGCCAAATAGACTTTTAAATGCTGAAAGCTTTGAAAATTTTGGAGATTATACAGCTTAATATCTTATTTACTGGTTCTTAAAATACATTCTCACTATTCCTGGACAGTCCTTCCCAATATTTTTCTGTGAATAGAATGATTAAAGAAGTTTTTCTTCAAATGCCATTATATTATAGAATGTGGGCAATGTTTAAAGTTGTAGGGAGAGAATAATGAAATCTAGAAGTTGTTGGTTCACAAAAGGTCCTGATCCAGCTGTGAGTTTCAAGTGAAGACAATTCCTACTAAAGTCTGAAACCCATCATACCCTTTCACAGAGATGGCTGCAAGATGAGAGCCCACTGTTATGTCAGTATGTTGTAATTATGGCCAGCTTGCTTTGTAAGGAAGCTGTCCATTTTTTTATGGAATATATTCTGTCCTTAAGACAGTTTGAAAAGGCCACAAAAGTTATTGTATGATATGCTTGCCTTTGTTAGTTACCACTGGCATTGCTGACACAAAGTTGTCTTCACGCTTAAGTTGCACTCAGTTTTGCAAGCAAAATCCCCAGGGCAGAAATATTTCTGATATGGTAAAGAATATAAAAAACATCTGTAGCTTTTCATGTTGTTAAGTGCCATTGAATTCTTGTTGCTGTCTGCTACACTTGACATTTCAACAAAAACAGTTTGTAAGAGTGCTTACCTCATGGAAATTCTTTTATTTTAGTCCACAGAGGTGAGAAGACCTGAATCTATAGTAACTGAAGCACCTTGAGATTTTGTTTTTCCTTTGGCATATTGAGTGGTATATATTAATTCTTCCTTTTTTTTTTTTTTTTTTTTTCTTATAAGTCTTATCAAACTTTGAATTTAATAAATAAATCCATGCGGCAAAGCAAGCAGAAGGACCATAAAGTCAAGTTACATGCACCCTCTAGGGAAAAAAACAACTACCACTTGAATTTCTCTAAGATCTTAGGGGGCAGATCTTTGACACTGCTCTGGCTATGCTTGGAGCTAAGATAAGTCATGTTAGATAAAAATATCCTTGTCGTCCTATTTTGGCATTTTTGTTTTCAGTATGTATTATTTGCAGTAAAGTCTAATATATTCTTCCTTGAAATCTGAGCTTTCTAACAGCAAAAGACTTAGAAGTCTTTCTGATAAATTTGTAAAGCTTCAGAAGTACAACTCAAAGCTTGAAATAAATTAAAGTTAGCTTAAAAATAAGATCTCATTTTATGTGGAGAAAAGGATTTGCAGGTACGTAATAATGGTGGTCACCAGAGGGCAATGTTCATCTTACTTTTTACATACCTTTTTGCAGTTGTATGCTATTCTGTCTGAACTGTTGGGTCTGTGATGAAATTTATTTTGTGTGAAGTGGTTGCAAGTAGTATGTAATTCTTTCGTTTTCTAACTGTAATACATTGCAAGTGGGGGAAAAAAATATGAAGGATTTTGGTTAAAGCTCCAGAAGAGATATTGATTTGCTCAATTCATTTGGTCACCTCCCAGAGGAATGTTCTGGGTGTACTGAAAATAAATTGTGACTGCAAAACTTTTTCATCATGTATCAATTTCTCCTTCACTTAAAGCACATTTTGAAGAATTCCAACCTGCTCCTAAAATAAAGATAACACTACCACAACAAGCAGTGGTCTTTATATATATATAACAGGGTTTTTTTTTTAAAGAACAAAACTCTTTAGTTGACTGTATTAGTGAAACATACAGTACTACCTGAAAATAAATAACAGAAGTATTTATTGGATTGTATTTTATGTCACAACAATGTTTGCTCTACTATGATTTAAGAATCCTGTGAAGAACTCTTGAGTATATAGAATACTAAAAAGGGAAACACAAAAACCCAACAAAATACACAAATATACACAAAAGCCCCAAACTTCTCTTTGTGCATCAGTTTCAAATCAGAGTGACCTGGATAATGCAAGTTTTTATACACCTGTAAGCCAGTTTTCAGAAGGATTTTTATGGACTTGGTAGTAAAAAATCTTGCCAGTGCAAGCAACCTATAGGGAATGTATTTATGTTTATCACAGATAAGCAGAGAGGGAGGTTAATAAATCTTTACATATCTTGTATTTTGATTTAAGGTCAGATCACCTGGTTCGGCTATGAAAGTCCTCGTAGTTTCTGGGACTACATTCGAGTAGCTTGTCGAAAAGTATCTCACAATTGCATCTGCAGTATTGAGAACATGGAGAATGTCGGTTCTTCTAGAGCTAAGGTAGGGAAGAGAAAGGTCAAACTTACTTTTTTTTTTTTTTTTAAATTACATTTTTCTGTGTAAAATATAGCTGACATTTCTGTATCCAGAATAAAAACATATTACTAAGCTTGCCCTGTAAAATTTTTCATTGTTTGAAATAATTATTTTTATATGTACCTAGTAAATATTTACTTTTATAAACCCCACTTTTAAATCTGAATGTGTTTCCTTTCAAATTTATGTTCATTCAGTAGAATAAATCTCTAATTCTCTGTTCAGTGAGTACATTTTATTAATATAATAAAGTGATTGCCTTCACATTTTCAAACTTGCATAATTTTTTTGAAAATGCAGTATATTGAGGGAGATTAAGTTCATGAGGGTATGCCTAACAAATATTATTCTAAAATTGTAGTAATGTGAGGGTTTTTTTCCTGAGTATCATTTTATTTTGCAAATAATTTATGCAGTAATACAAAAAGTGTGATCAACTCTTGAGTTTGGTGTGATTGCACAGGAAGCATTAAAAGATTTATTTGTTAATAAACATCCATAATTTAAAGGGATCAATATAGAAATGACATCACAGTTTCTGATTGTAGGTACAATAGAAACATTAAGGAAGTAACAATTCACTATGTTTATATGTATATCATCTGAATAAAAATAAGCTTTAAACTGACCTATCATTAAATCTCAATAGTGAGACAGTGTAGACCAACATCTTAAAAAAACAAACCAACAAAAAAAAACAGCTATTGGAAAGAGGTTACAAGTTCTTTTTACCAGATTGGAATGCTTTTCAGTAGCTCGCATTTCTGTGTAAAGCAGCCATGATTGATGACTAAGAACCTTCTGACTTGAAAGTATAAGTAGTATAAGAAGATGCGCAAATTAATGCGCAGTTGTTTGAACAAGTATCCAAACTATGTTACACGACTATTTTAAACATCTTGTAGTCCCAGTTTTTTATTATACTCAGGATTATTCACAGTTGGTATCTTTGGTGAGGTGGAAATATTTAGTTTGTTATATACAAAAACTTTGGAACTTTATTTTTCAGGGGCATGACTGTGGTTAGTACAATTTAAATGACAGGTATTTACACAACTAGTTTTCTTCAATAAAGGATGATGCTTAGATCAAGCAGCAGTAGATCTTTTAGCAGCCTTTCAGATGATCCATAGTATTGCATAGTATTGCAGAACAGCTACTGTTGCTACTTTCTTCATGTGTACGGACTCAGTTTTAGATTTTTCATAGTAAACATATATGTAATTTGCTTGAAAGCTTTGAAACACTTGAGATTCTATGACAAAACAGCTATTGATTGGTCTTCCTATCCAGAATATCACATGCTCTTCCTAGCACTCAATGTACTGGAGTAATAGACTGATAATTTAAGTCATGCAGCTTTTCTTCTTGCTTATGTTGAGATCTAGAAATTCAGATAATTTGGTATTTCCTACTACTTTCTGGAGAGACTCATGTTCTAGAATCTGATGGTTGTGCTTATATTCAAGATTTATTTTAAAGGTATTTCTGAATTTCAATATTTTAATAGACATGAATATTTAAATTTAGTTGTTAATAAGATGAAAAGCTATTTTATGAAATACTCTTAGAAAAAAGTTAAAATTTTCTTTTACTCTGTGAAGAACTCCATGTGACTGAGGGTGTTGTCCAGTCTCTTGAACACTGTCAGGCTTGGGGCTGTGACACCTCCCTGGGGAGCCTATTCCAGTGCTCCACCACCCTCTGGATGAAGAACCTTTTCCTCATGTCCAACCTAAACCTCCCCTGGCACATCTTCTTGCCATTCCCTTGTGTTCTGTCATTGGTCACCACAGAGAAGAGTTTGGCACCTACCCTTCCTCCTCCCCTTGTAAGGAAGCTGAAGACCACGATGATGTCTCCTCTCGGTCTCCTCTTCTCCAGGCTTAACAAACCCAGCGGCTTTAGCCACTCCTTATATGGCTTCGCCTCCAAGCCCTTCACCAACTTTGTAGCCCTCTTCTGGACACTTTCTAGTAGTTTAATATCTTTTTTATCCTGTGGCACCCAGAACTGCACACAGTGCTCCAGGTGAGACCACACCAGTGCAGAGCAGAGTGGGACAATCACCTCCCTCACCTGGCTGGTGATGCTGTGCTGGATGCACCCAGGACACGGTTGGCCCTCTTGGCTGCCAGGGCACACTGCTGGCTCATGTTCAACTTGATGTTGAATGATGTCTCGAGCATCTTGTCCCCCAGTCTGTATGTACAACCAGGGTTACTGTGTCCCAGGTGCAAAATCCGGCACGTGCCTTTGTTGAACTTCATGCGGTTGGTGATTGCCCAGTTCTCCAACCTGTCCAGATCCCTCTGCAGGGCCTCTCTGCCCTTGAGGGTGTCAACGGCTCCTCCCACTTTTGTGTCATCAGCGATCTTACTGAGTATTCCCTCATGTCCTGAGTCTAAGTGATTTATAAAGACATTGAAGAGTGCTGGCCCTAAGATAAATCCCTGCGGAACCCCGCTAGTGACTGGTCGCCAGCCCAGCATAACCCCATTGACTAGAACCCTTTGAGCCTGGCCTGTCAGCCAATTGCTCACCCACTGCACTGTGTGTTTACCCAGCTGGATGCATCAGTTTTACTGGTGGCCCAAAAGGGTATCTGCTTCAGCCTGGAAGCTCTTAGTAAGGGCTCACCAGTGGTAGTTAGTCCTGCTTTCACTGGAGCTGCATGGGCTTTAGTTGTCAGCTAAGCAGCATTGTCAGGGTTTGACTGTTTCACTTGTGCTCTAAATAACTGCAACATAAAGGCATCTATCCAGATGAACAGCCTTTTAATTTTAGCGCGCTCTTGGTTAAAGTATTTTCTATGTGGTTGGCATTTATGAAAGTGAATTTTCTTGTTATTTACCATCTGCCTATCTTATAAATTTAGTTTGTTCTAGGTCTATATAAATTAAAAGTAGGACTCTAATATACTACAGGTGGTTTTGGTAGAATGTCTGTAGTGATATTCAGCTAGATGTCAATAAGGACCAAATACATTAAGCAGAAAGACATCTTACTAGTTATATAACTAATTGTAAGTTTATATGGGTTACAAGAAATGTTCCTGGTGTTCTCAAGCTGACAATCATAACTATGGCAGCCATTTAAAATGTCTCTTTCTTGTAAATTACAGTCCTGTGCACTAGACCTGTAAACAGTTCAACATACTAAAAGTTATTTTTGAAGCTATTGCTGTTGTTTATAGAGCTGTTTGAATGACATTTTAGGGTTTTCCTTTGAAATTTTGGAGAATTTTATTTCACAATAAAGTTTATTTGTAAGAATGTATTTTCTATTTTCCTTGTTACTATAAGTATATCTCAGCAAAAATTTCCGTTTAGTGATAATTTTGTTAATCAGTTCATTTCACTCAGGTAAATCAACTGTATTTGTTGCCAGATGAAAAATTGTTTTGCTCTGTAATACTAAAATATTTGGTATCTATTTCTTCTTGCAGGGTCGAGCCTGGATCAGAGTAGCACTTATGGAAAAACATTTGTCTGAATATATTTCCACAGCTCTGAGAGACTTCAAAACAACCAGGTCTCTAAGACTTATTTTTGCTGTATTTTAGCAAATGTTGCTTAAATGAGAGACTTGCATTTGGAAATGAATGTTCCAATTGATTTGTATAGGAAAGTCACTTGTAAAAGAGCTGTAACCTAGTAAAAGACATCTGGAGGCGGTATCAATTGACTGGATTTTAACACAGGTAAAACCACAAAATTGAACATCACAAAGGGATTTTCAAATTGTGGAAATAGGTCTGGAATTCTTTAAAGGTCAAAAGAGAAGAAAAGCTCTCTAAAGAAGGAACTAATTCTGAAATTGTAGCTTGATAAGGATAAAAGATGTAATGTTCCTTTCGAAACTAGGAATGGTTGACAGAAATCCCTAGAGACTCAGTAAAAAATAATTTTTATAGAAACTTTTCTTGATGAAAGGAAGAGAATTGTAGGAACCTTTTGAGAAATGTAGAACAGAGTTAGTGATCAGGCATAGCTTGGATTCTTGATGTAATATGAAAAATGTGTAACAGATTTTTGTTGTACCTTCCAATGGTAAAAGCTCTTATGGACAAAAATATGCTTCGTAATAGAAAATACTCTGGCATTTTTGGACTGGTGCTAGATAATGTGATTATTATTTAATGCTCTATCCTGTAACAAGTGTGTCTTGTAGATTTCTGAAGTCATCTAAATATGAGTGAGACTGTAACGTTGTGGTACCTTATCTTGAACTCTAAAAGTTTTAGACGTACTGAATGGACTGTTTAAACAATAAGAATTTTCTCTGTAAGGACTTCTGTTCATTTAGAATATTATTTCTGTTTGTAATACTACTTTTCCACAGATCTCCACATATTTTGCCCATATTAAGGTGACTTTGAAACACAACTATGTAAACCTCCCATTTTATTGAACTTTCCAGACCTGTTGTCTTTATTTTACCCAGATTTGCTTGCATTTACAGTAGAGATGAAGTTCAAATACAAAGATTTCTGGGAAAGATTTATTCATGTTACCTCAAACTTAAAAGTCACTTGGGGTTTTGAGGAGGAGATGAGGAGGAAAAAGGAGGGCCACAAACTATGTAGTGAAATAGTACTTTCTTTGTCCCTGTTTGGTAGTGTTTGTTTGCCTAGTGGATAATGGTAGTAGTATTTTATTAGGATTTTCAAATTAATTTTTTGAACATGTTTATGTTTAATATATTTGAATGTTCTTTCAGTGGTATAAATTTTGGAAGCAACCTCTCTTGCATTCCAAACCTACTAAGTGCAAAATTTATTTTGAAGTAATATTTTAAATACATTTAATGGAAATAAAAGTTACAGTCTCAGATCTTGGTAGTGCAGATTTCAAATCAACTAGCAATTATGTGTATGTTCTCTTTTCCCATTTTTGGATGCCTATATAAGTGGCCTGATTTTTTTGGTGATGTTTTGCACCATTTATTTAGCATTTTATATTATGTATTGAGCTATATGTATATTTAATTATTTACATACATTATAAATATCATATGTTACACATGTGTGTATGTAGAATATGAGATTCATTTATCACACTGCTAGCTTTTTTAACCTTTGCTGTTGTGTTTAGGTGCCTGATCTAAGGGCAAGTCCTCTAAGGAAGCAGCACATTATTAGTGCTGGATCTGCATATTAAGCTTGGAAAGGGCTTTGGTTAAGCATTGGCACACAACTATTTTTCTAACAAATTGGTCAGCACAGACTCTTAAGTGAAAGTAGTCAGTTCTGTTGTGAGATCTCAACAGTACAGCACTGAAAGAAGATCTGTGAGTTTTCCAAGGAACTGTTGTTTTGGCTGGATTACTGTAGCTGATTTGAGAAATATGGTACTGTCTGGCTAACATCTTCATCTCACTGTTTTAAGTATGCCCTATCTTATTTGTCTGATTACTTCCTAGGCCTGATTTTTACAAGATAAACTGAACACAGTACAGATGGGTACCTGGCAGTGCTTTACAAATTCCAGTGAAATGCCTTGTAATCAGGTTGTGCTGGGAGCATTGCTGTCAGTTCACAAGTAAGAGTAACTGTACTCAATCAGACTGTAAAGTCCATCCAGCTCAGTATTCTGTCTCAAGCAGTGGCCAGTTTGGCCTCCTGGTGCCCTTCCTGAATCAGAGTATAGACAGGGGAATCTGTACATCATAGCCTCAGTGTCAGGACTATAATCTCTGTCTTCACAGAGGAAGTCTTCCAGATTTCTTGCCTCTACTGAGAACATGCAAGGCCTTGGACAAAGCATTTCCTTACAGCTAATTGATGTCTGTTATGAAAATGCAAAAGTGGAACTTCTGACAGTGCGCATGATAGCACAATTCAGTCTTTGGAGATGTGCCCCAAAATGTGTGTTTTCTGGATGTTTGCCATGCAGCCAACTTGAGCTCTCACTGAGCTGTCCCAGTGCTTTCATGTAATTCTTAAAACAGGTGTAACTTTTGGTAGGGCAGCATTGCTGGTGTTTGCCTGAAAGGTGGGTTGCATTAAATAACCTGGCACCTTTTTGCATCATACATTGCTAGAAGGTGTCGGTGGACTGTGCATCTTGGTTTCTGGTAAATGACCTTGCAACCTTGCCTTTGGTACTGAACACCTCTTGGTTTCCCCGTTTCCACATGTAACGCTTAGGTTTTGCAGGTGAATTCTGGTGACCTTTCTGCCTCTGCTGCTGCCAGGACTACTTTAACACAGAAATTAATGTTGTGTGCTACTTTGCTGAACAGACCAAATGCCTTTTTTACAAGGCCATGTGTGTAAATGGTGGGTCCTGTTTGCCTGCCCTGTGTATGGAATATTTCTGTCTAGAAGTAGCTTCTGTGATAGCTGAGAGGAGAAAATTAGAACAAATGGGAGAGAATGGGGAGGTGGTGAGGAAATATAGATTTTAAAATAGTTGCTTTATTGGTCGCTGTTCTCAAGCAGCCTTCACGTGTCTACACATACCAGCATATATGAAGTGTGTTTTGAAATCAAGGCATGGAGTTTTAAAATTTGGCCAATAGGTCTTTTACAGTAAAAAATGGTATTAAGAAAACACTCCTCCTTCAAATAATGAAAATTTAAAATCTCAGAATAAGTGGATGCAGCATGTATCTTCCCAGCATGCAGGATTTTAAGAAAAAGTATGCTACCTGAAAAATAGCTGTTTTGTGAAAATATAAAAAAAAATATCAGCCACTAAGAATGAAGAGTAAGTGTCGAGCTTCAAAAGAGGCTGCAAATACAATTGTGAGAGAGAACTTTTTTTCACACAGTGGAATAGTGAGGTTTTTTTTAATGTGCACGACGCCAGTTCTTCCTTTCAGCAGTAAAATATAAGATACCTTTGTTATTTTCTTTGCATTTTGTCCATCCCATTTTTCTGTTTCTTAGGGCTAATATTGTAACTTCTTTTTGCTTCTAAATTTTATACAGTCTAGGATTGTGGTGTTTTGTGCTGTGCAGTCTATTGGTTTGCTTGATTTGAAATGAAATATCAATGTCCCCAGGGTTCACATGAATTGCTTTTATTGAAACTGGATTTCTTCAGTTTGCTGTTAACTATGGAAAACATTGTTATTATTTGAGAGAAAATGGTATTAACTGAACTGATTTCTTTTTTATTGAAGGAGATTTTATGAGGATGGAGCAATTGTTCTTGGTGAAGAAGCAAATATGCTTGCTGGCATGCTCTTGGGACTCAATGCAATTGATTTCAGGTATTTTATATGCATACTTCTTAACAAAGTGCTCAGAGAAAGTATTTATAAATTGATGCATTATGGGAAAACATTGTTAGATTCCCTTGAGAGTCTGAGAAAGAAATCTCAACTGACTCTTCTAGATCAGAACAATGTTATGCCTTAGTTTATATAGCTGCATGATTACATGGTCTTTCTTTCAGATATCAAAAATCCTAAAAGTAATCACAAGTTTAATTACAGAAGATACATCAAACCCATTAAACTTACAGACAACTGAATCTTTTGAAGTGATTTTTAAACTGTAAGGAAAACTGTGTGATTAAGTACATGATTATGCCCTGGTACTCAATGACAGCATTGTAACTACATATGTAGAAAGTGTAGGTATCTTTAGCACTTCTAAATTTTAAAAGCGAATGACCATTGAATATTAATTTGTATTATAATTAGCTGCAGCCAACCTCCAAATTGTCATCAGATTACATGAATTTACCTTTACAATCTCTAGCTAGGCTTCTGTCTGCTTTGTTGTATGATTAATTCAGTGTTTTGAGGTAATGAAGGTGCAAGCATACCATAGATAATATAAAAAACCATCTTGGCATGTATATGTATATATACATATGTAAACATCAGCAAGGTATAAAGACTATAGTGTCTATGAAAAGATGAAGCCTGGCTGTTGTAAGGTCCTGTTAATATATGGCTGGTTGGACCCACTTAGCCTCATACAGAGCCCCTGGGGAAGGGTTTTGAATACAGCACAGGAAAAGGGACAATGATAGTGCTTTTCTCCAGTCTCCTGGCAGTACACTATTAATATTTACTCTCTGGCATCATTAATGCTTGTCACAAACCAGTTAGGAGATAAACTGCCAGGAAAAAAGCACATAGTCTCACCAGATGACCTGAGTGATTGACTGTTGCCGAAAGGCCTTTGGAGATTTATTGCTGTTTATGTACCCTTATACCAGTTCGGGGGCTTGTTGGACCCTCTGTGAGCCAGCTTAACTTGTTAAAGACTGAAAAAAACATAGTAAGAAGACAGGATAGTTCTTTCGTTGGTAGCATCCTATTAGTGGCATAGATGATGTGACCATAAGGCTTAGAGAAGAGAAGGAATAAAAAAAGATTGAGTAATGTCTTCCCTTTCTGGTAGCAGTGAGCATTTAGTTCAGCTGCCTGTGGGACTGCAACTGGATGCTAAAGGGGAAAAAAAGTAGAGTCAGGACTTGGTGGCTGAACTAGCTCATTACGGAGTCAGATAACTGCCAATAGTACCGTAAGGAGGGGAAACAAATGTGGGGAGGAAGAGGGTGAAAACGCAGGATGGTAAAAGAATTGCCAGCATTTAGCCGTTAGATTGGCTTAACTGCATCCTCAACATACGTTCTAGGGGAACAGAAGTGTGCTGCAGGATGATAAAAGAGCTAGTCTTGTGTAGAGAAAATGAAAATCTTACGAGATTTTATTAGTTTAAGCTTTAACTATGCAAAATGAAACTGCTTCTGTATTAGTACTGTAGTTGAAAGGACTGTAGCTATACATGAATAAGCAGCATAGCAAGAGTAGGTCTGCTCTATGTAAATGCTACCATAAAACATCATCAATTGACTGAGTTTGTCTTGCACAAGCCTCAGTGATACATACTACCGGTATGAGAGATTAGTTGTGTGAGTGTGCTTGTTGTTCCTTTGTCCTCTGATTTCTTACAAGCATATACTGTTAACAATATTCAGATTAATGATTGTTTCTCATTGGAAACATTTTATTTTTTGTCAGTGCAGCTTTTAAGAGCCTAGAAATTTTCTTGGCAAAACAGGAACATAGTACAAGAGCAGCATTTTTATTGTGCCGCCTGTAAGTCATAGTATTGTGGTTTGAACGGCTGAGAAGCTGTAGCCATTCTTTGTATGTTATATTTGAGGTAATTTTTTTCAGTTCAAACAGTTTCTTACAAATGTTGACTGGCTTATCTGTGTGGAACTGTGAGTAAGACTTTGGGGTGGAGATGCGGGAACCTAGGTGAGAACAGATTCTAATTTTTTAATTTTTTTTTTTCCCTTCACAGTATTATGGAATTATGTATCTATTTAAAATAACTGAGGTTTTGCAGGACTGGTTTTTGTTGTTTTATTTTCCTAGGAAAAGAAAAAACACACCTTCAGATGTACTTCCCAAATACCACTGAAGTGAATTGCATTGGCAAAAATGGAACTTTGCAATCAAGCTAGCAAAAGCTGTGTCTTCCTAGAATCTCATTTTTGATGATAGAGATAATAGGAGTTAGGAAGCCTTGTGGAAGTATAATTAATTTTGTCACTTCAGTAATAATTAAACATGATTCAAAAACAATCTTTTATATCCAGTACCAAAAAAGAACATAGATGAAAGCTTTGTAAAGCTATTGCAATTTAAGAAAATTTTCTGAAAGTTAGTTTCTTTAATGTTCCTCATCTTCCTGCAGCCCAACACCAGAAAGTATCTGAAAGGAGAAAGACTCTGAAATACTTTTGAGAACTGATTGTTTACTTAAAGTTAGTAGGACGGTTACATAACGACTCTGCAAACACTTTAAATGAGCTTAAATACTGAAGATTCCAAGATCATACGTAGCTTTTTCTGTTTCTCTTGATTCAGCTAACTTTCATTTTCCTGTTATTCCATTGTAATCTGTATTTTCAGAATAAAAGCGAATACTTAAAAAAGAGAGTTTATATCACTTGCTCCTCTCTATTCCCTGGTTATGTGTAATTTCTGTTTTTAGGGTTCTCATTATCCTATAACATGCTTAGTGACTCCCATTTAATATTAAGCAGTCTAATTCGGCTGAGTTGGATTTCGGTTTTAAATGCTCTAGGCCTTTCTTATTACCAAAAAACTGAGAAAAATCAAATTTTACATTGGTAAGATTCAACTGTCTTTTAATTTTCTTGTTATAATCTTATCATTGTTTCTCTGTTTTATCAGTTTTTGTCTGAAGGGTGAGGGATTGGATGGCAGCTTTCCAGCTGTCATAGATTATACACCGTACTTGAAGTTCACCCAGAGGTACTTTTTATATTTATGGTGCTTTTAAAATTTCATTTAATTGACAAAATTTTACTTCATATTGGGCCTTTTACTTCTCATTTCACACTCAAAATAACGTCTGTATCTGAATACAAACCTGTACACTCAGATACCTTGCTCTTTCAGACTGGTGGAATTATTACATGACTCATCAGAGTGACTCATGCTAACTTTGTTTACTTGGATTAGAATTACAGTTCATCAGGAAACAATTTTTTTTACTTCCTTTGAAGTAAAGACCAAGTTGTCTTTTCTCTTGGACCTTTTCTGTGTAGCCATAAACTTAAAAGTAGTTATTTTGTAAATAAAAATTATATATGCCCTGGTAAATGGTAAAATGTGCCAAGTAATCAGGATGAGCCGTTAGAACATAATAAAAAATCATGACTAGATGTGTGCATAATCTGACCTTCCAACTACATCTTGCTCCTCTGATCAGCCATACAACTAGTAATAAAAAGAAGGATCACTATCTAATAGATCAGATAGCAACTTGACATCTCCAAAAAGCATGGAAATTAATGGATATTGGTGCGTTTGCCAAAATTATGGAAAGCGGGTGGGAGATAGGAGTAGTCTTGAAAATGTACAACTGAACATGAAACATCCTAGTTATTCTCTTAAAGTTCTTCCTAGCTTACACGTTAATGACAAATTGTGTGGTTCAGTTAAAGCAGAATTTGCATCACAGCAGAATCGTGGGGTCAGAGGAATCGCTTACTTAACGAACTAGTAAATGCTGTTAATGTAGTGGAAAGTATAGTTGTAAGGGAAGATTTCAAATGGGTATTGGGATAAATTAAAATTCTTGTCTTTGAGACAATGCCTGAATTCTTTGGCATGCATTGATTCTGGATGTTAAGGAGATACTTTAACAATGAATCTGTGTATTACTTAGGGAGATACTTATGGTCCATGAAATAACAGGACCATGGTCTTCACTATAATGATAACCATATATTCTCATTTAAATTTATCATGACTACACATAACAACAGTTTTTCATTTTTCTACTTTTTTAGAAACAAAATCTCTTTTCAGATACTGCTCTTTGCCCTGAATTTATGAAGTAAAGATGAAGTCACCAGTTCCTTAGATAGCGTATTGTAATGCATTGGCCACTTATATTCCAGGAGAGAATCCCACATGCACTTGTCTAACTTGACTAACGTCACAAGCAAACTTTGCCCTTTCTTTAGGTGGCTATACAAATACAAGCTTGAAACAGTTTGGTGATCTACACTGTCCCAACATTTTGATTCTTTTTGGTTTACCGAGATTTAGATATCTGTGGTGTTTTAATTTCAAGGGGAATTTGCATTTTAGCAAACATAGCTTTTCACTTGGCTAATAAATATGATCCTTCAGTTCTGACAGCATCAGCAGTGACGAAGAAGAGCTAAGAACGCTGGGCAGTAGTGGCAGTGAAGGCAGTACTCCAGAGAACGTTGGTCCTCCTTTCATCACGGATGAAAACAGTTGGTACAACAAATGCAAAAGGGTAGAACAGAAGTACCGGCTTGCATTGGAACAGAAGGTAAAAGATTAGTTTTTTTGTGGGAGTGATGGAGCCAAAGCTCATCACCAGCCAACTGGTGACATATCCATTTCAATAAAGACAGAAAAATAGATTAAATATTTTTTAGCGTCATGTAAGTGGTCATAAATTTTATGATCCTCAGCCTATCTAAGTATCTTTGCTCATTGATTTTGAAGGAAAAGAGGTTTGGGGAGAGGGAGGAGAGAATACTAATTATGATAATAGAGAGATAAGATTTCACAATCCAATGTAGAAGCTTTGGCTCTTTTTTCTAATCTCAGGGTTACAGGCAGTGTATCTCTGGAGCTGTTGGGTTGCAACCTTGAAGTGAACACAACTGTACACATGATTTTCCTCTTTGTTAGAAGTCATAGAATTTTACTGATGTAGGTAGACTGCCTGTTGAAGTCTTCTATAATGATAGTGATGTTAAACTTCTAACATTTAGTCTTGCAGTAAACACAAATGATTGGCAACGTAATCTGTCTAGGAATGAAAAGCAAACTATCTTCTCAGTGATCCTGAGATGAGTCTTAGAAAATACATAGTTTTAAGACCTGCTTCAAGCTAAATGGGAAAAAAAAAAGTGTGTGCTTGGATTTGATTGTAATAATTTAGGTGACATATTGAATGTTATTATAGAAACCAAAGGTAGGTTTTCCCTCTACCACCCAAAATACTGTAAGTTAAAGGTGAAGTAAATTATATATCCAAACTTTCTAGTATTTTTAAAAACAAAGTGGGGGTTGTTTTTTTGTAAGAGCATGTTACAACTACAGAGACAGAGACAATGTGTATTCACTAGTGGCAGAAAGAAGGGATTGTTCATAGAGACTGAAGAAATAGTCACAGAAAAAGAAAGGTCAGGAAAAATGAAAGGGAAGAAAAAAGAAAGACAAATGGTTAATGTTTTTAAAGAACTTTATTAGTATTTTTAGTGTCCTTTTTTTCCTAATGTCAGAATTTGATTTTGGTGAAACTGAACACAGTAAGCCATGGGAAAGGCTGGAACTACGTAAGAGTGCTTGGAGGTGTAAATATTTCCCGTAGTTTAGAGCATTAGAATCACAAGATAATCTCTCTGACTTTCTAGCTTCTACCAAACTGGGTGGGGATGGGGCGAGGAGAGAAGGGCAGATGGGATCTAGAATGGATATTCTGTCAGGTGGGACTCTGTACATACTGTGGCTCAAGTCCTGGTACTGACTCAGTTACATACATATTTAAACTGTAAAAATGATTGTTGGTGTGATTTTGGCCTGGGACAAGTAACACTGTCCTAGATTATTTCAGGTCACATTTTGTGAATTAAGTTGGTTTTATGATAACTCTTTGAAAACTTTGGTGCATTTAATACAATTTTCAAAATCATAGCTACTCTGACAGCTGTTGACACTTTCCTAATTGTTCTCTTTTAGGATGCTTACTTGATAATTGCAGCAGCAAAATAACTTTTTATTCCCACAGACAGAAAATTTTCTATTGTCTAATTTTCATTTGGGATGTGCCTGCCAAATTTTTATATAATTAACATCAACCATGGTACATCTATTCTATTATAACTTGAACAAATGACCATTAAGAGGTTAGATGGACTATGGAATAGAGCTCCTTTTCTGAGTGTTTCTCTCCTTCCCTTTTTGGACCTAGGTCATGGCACATAGTGCAGTAGGTACCAGTTAATCAGAGAGTGTTTTCTTTCAACAAAGGGGTTTTCTGACATTATCTGTGTGTTGGAAAACTGATGACTGGAACAAGAAGACCAAGTTGAAAAGAATGCTTTTTTGCTAACTGATATAGTGAGTCTGATAGATCCATCTTTTGTTCTATTGTCATTCAATTTGCGCAAACAAAGATAAATTCCTTTTGTGCCTCCTAAGTATGCGTACTGCAGTCATTAATAGCACAGGTGAATGTTTACCAGGGTCACGATATGACAAGCAGTCGGATTGCAGCTGAGATACAGATACCTTTATCTTCTGAGTTGTTTGAATGGTGGGATAGGATCAGGTATTACTTCAGCAAGGTAAATCCTAGCATTGCTTTATTGGTTCAGCAATGTTATGCTGGTTTAGACCAAGAATCCTCGGTTATCCTACTATCCTATCTTGGACACTTGCCCAGAATAGCTGTGGAGGGAAGAATAAAAACAAAGCAAATGTATATGCAGTGTTTTTCCTCTAATACTTTCTTGGCCAATGCATATCAGCTGAAGGACTTCCTGAAGCTGATAAGGGTTTTCTGTTTAGCAACCCGTGATGCTAAATCTCTCCTCCAAATACTTGTCAAATATTCCCTTGACCCCATGTAAATTTTTAGCATCCAAACCATTTTCTTGGCAAAGCATTCTGTGTATCTACCATCTGTTGTGCGAAAAGCTGCCTCCTTTTCTGTCTTTTGAATCTGGCTCATACTAGCTTGATTTCATGGTGCCTAGCTCTTGTATTTTAAAAAATGATGAACAGTCCCTTCCTGCCCTCTCCAGGCCACTCTGGAAATACAAGTTTGCCTTTTCCAGGTTGTCTCTTGTCCAAATTAATGAGTCATAGTTTACACATTTGTTACTTATGTTGAAGTTAACCCTTCCCTTTTTTGGAATTGTATAAGCTGTTCACTTTTGTGTAGTAAACTCCTAAATTCTTCTTGTACTGTTTATACTGGATTTTTATATGCTTTCACTGGTGGGATGATGCATCTCTGTGTCATTGTAGATAGAGGTATTTACTGTTCATAGTGTTCTGTCTCAAATACTGATGCTTCGTATCTAAAATCTTTTTGTAAAATGTTTGTTTGATGTTTCTGGGAGGCAGGAAAATTGTGTTTCTCCTAATGCATCAGTTAGTACTTTCAAAGTGCTACTTAGAGTTCCAAGGAGTAACTCAGCAGTCAAGATAACAGTAACATTTGATGGGGCAGAACTAGACATACTGAAAAGCTCTCAAGATTCCTTGGAACTTGTACTGAGACTGAAATAAATTCCTATCAAATATAAAAATATCCAGTGGATAGAACTGTATATCATCAAAGAATCATGGAATAGTTGTGGTCAGATGGCACCTCTGGAGATTGTCTAGTCCAGTTGTCCTGCTCAGAAAAAGGTAGACTAGAGCAGGTTGGTCAAGGCCTTTTTCAGTCAGGCTGTGAATATTGCAAGGATGCAGACTCCCCAGCCTGTCTGTACAATGCGTCCCAGTGTTCATTTACAAATAAAAAAAAAATAAATAAAAAGAAAAGGTTTTTTCCTACATTTAAATAGTTTCCTGTATTTAAATTTGTGCCTGTTGCCTCTTTCCACTGGATACCACTGGGAAGTCTGACTCCATCCTCTTTACACCTTCCCATCAAATATTGATGTGATTCTCTTCCTCTTCCCTCCTCCCCAAACCTGGACTGAGCAATCCTCTTTCTGCCTCCACTTATATATGAGGTCCTCCAACCTCTTAACAGTCTTTGTGGTGAATTATATTAGTAGCATTTCACTACTAGGTAATGTAAAAACATTTTTCTTCCTCAACAGGACTACACCTGTTCTGTGTCTCTGAAAACTACATTTTAATTTTCCTTTTCTGAATGTGTGTGCCTATGAAAGAATTGCAAATTTTTCCACGGGCTTCAAGGATTGTGCAAAATTTTATGCTGTATAGACTTATTCTATCCATCTTTAACTAAGAATTTATAAGAAGTTACTAGTATCTGACAAGCTGTGACTTTGCTTGAGGAAGAAAAAGAAATAGCTGCTTAGTATTGTAACCAGATGTGTAACTTGTGAACATACTTTGTGACCAGCCTGCCATCACAGCGGCTATTAAATACTCACAATGTGGGTTTTTGTAAATTACTAGGTAGTTGGAGTGTGATTAAGACTGCCCCATATCTTGTATAGTATCAGCAGAAAAAATGATGACATAAATGCACACGTACGTTCCAGCTGTACATGTCCAATGGTACTAAAAGATGTGACCTGCACTAGTTCTCCTACCTTATGCTTTGCTGTAGATGAATATTTATTTCAATAACTTTCTTTGTCATTTTAATGTGTGATGTTGTATTGCAGTTTTCAAAGGAAATTTAAATATTGTTGGCTTTTTTAATAATAATTCTGGATCCCTTTCATTAATTGTATAGATGATACATTGTACTTTCGTCCTTCTTATGCAATATCTAACATCCTGCATCTGTTAAGTTGTAGAGTTCTGATCTTTTTCTTGTAATAGGGACTGTTCTGTGTTCTTTTTGAAAAACAAATTAGTGCTTCATCCTGGTGGTATTTCTGTCTCATTGCTTCATCCATTATTCTATTCTATTATTCTATTCTATTTTATATAAACAAGTCATGATTTTCTGAGTACCTATTAGGAAACATCATACTAATCAGAGGTCAGTTTACCTGTCTGTTTAAAAAAAATTAAAAACCCAGCAACAGCAAAATCCAAAAAAACCCTGCAACAAAACCAGAGTAGCACTGTATACATCTTAAACCAGAAAAATGTGAACATGCATAACGAATAGGTTTTTTGATAGTGTGTTCAATAAAGCTTTCTAACACTTTTATTTCCAGGGTTACCTCGAGGAATTGGTACGACTCAGAGAAAACCAGCTATCTGAATCTGTCTCACAGAATAAACTGCTGTTACAAAGAATTGAAGATATGGATCTAGCCCATAAAATGGAGAAGGAACAGCTGGAATTTATCATTGTGGAACTGCAAGACCAGTTGTAAGTCAGTATAATGGAGAAACATTCTTAAAGCGGTATTACTTAAATTATTTAACTATATAATATGAAGAACTTATGGTCCTGTGGAGATGAGTCAAACTTCTTAAAGAAATCAATGTATTTTAGTTTGGTGGGGGTTTTTTGTTTGGTTGGTTTTGGTTTTTGTGTTTGTTTGTTTGTTTTTCCCCTGACAAGCGTTATATTCAGAAATGGCTCCCCTGAAAACTGAAGAAGTGTAAGAAACAATAATTCTGAGGTTTATTTTTTTTTAGTTCTGAAATAGCTTACAGTAAACTTGTTTAAATTTTAAACATGTTTTTATAAAATGTTCTTTATATTTTATTACTTCTAGATTTAATTCTACCCTTAAAAATACTGGAAGCAGCTTTATTTTGAACACTATTTTTAAAATGTTAGGCAGGAGTGGATAAAGAAATATTTATTTTCTTTGTATAGTTTCTATTTTATTTACGTGTGGCTCAGATACAGTAGAAGTTCATCTGGTAGTCCTAAAAATATTCAAACTGATGAAACAGTTTGCTATTCACCCTTTCTTCAATGCAAGGCAAAATGCTAAAACAACAGGAGAAGGTTTAATTTCGTAATAGCATATGTGACTCCTAATGTGATAAATATTCAAATGTCATATGATCCTTACACAATTTATCCTCCCAGCCTTGTCTGTTGGGTAGGGAGGCATTGTCCTTTTTGCAGAGACACTCCCTGGTAATGTTTAAAGACCTAGAGAGACAGGACACTTGCTGTCTGGTGATAAATTGCCACGAGGCTGCTAGAGTATGCATCTGTTCATAACAAATACAAGATAAATGATTTTAACTTATATCTGGGGTAGTTTGTATGTGTCTGAGCCCTGAAGTAAAATGGAAGTCATCTATGGCCTTTGGAACCAATCCAGGATGGAGAGAATTTAAAGATGACTTTGGGGTACTTTGGTTCCCGCTGCCCATTGTCTCACAGAGACACCACCCAGATGGGTCTTTTCCATGCAGTAAAAAGTACTTCTAGCTTGTAAACAAAGCTTTGAGTTGTTTTCTTACCCGCTCCGTCTTGTGGTAGATCATTTTTTTTTTTGCCAGCGCCTGAAATGGATTTTATGAAAATCCTCAGAAATGCAGCATTTGCTTTTTATTTATTCCAATTTCAGAGCTGAGGAAGAAAAAAGATGTTTTTCCAAGTATTTTTTTTCTTCTTCTTACTGATACAGCTAACGATTCATGTTATACTTCTTTGGCCTCCCTGATCATTTGGGGTATGTGAGGGCGTGAGCTGGTTTAAACCGATTCTGATACTTGGAAGTTTTGAACATTCAGTCCTGCTGTTATTTTTTTTTTAGCTGAGCTATATGCAATTAGACTGTTCTAAAGGTCTCAGTCCTTGGGGTTTGATATTGTTTGCTGGCTTTCTTATGTAAAGGCTCAAATTGTGGAGCAGTTTCTGTTGTCGTGACAGTGTGTCTTGTACAGCTCTTTGTGACACACTGCAGTCAGGAGCCTGGACTACACTATTTGGTATAAATATCTAGTAGTGGAGGTATAAATTTGCATTGTTATTGCTGTGAGTGCAGCATGTCCGCCAGATGAACTCTTCTTAAAGTGTGTTAGGAACTCATAGTTTCTTGTTGAGGAGAGAGAAGGGAAGAAATATTCCTAACAGGTTTCTGATGGTCAGCAGTCATAATTAACATCATTTAATCATTCTTTCATGCTTGTTTTTCCATCCTTTTTTCTTTTTTTAAAAATTTTTTTTATTCTCACCAAGGGTGACCTGGTAGCAGAGTATGTTGTATCACTAATGTGTCTGTAATGGGGCATGAGTTCTGGCCAGTTGCTTTTTATGGTCCAGCTGTTTTGAACGGTGTTCATAATTCCAAATCTTAGTGTTTTGCACCTCTACCATTTTGAAGTAGTGAATGTATGCTGTAATCTTTTTTAATTCTTTATCAGCAGGTAATAGCAAGTTTGGGATTGTAATTCTGCCCAAGGCATACTACATAACTCTTTGTAAAACACTTTGAGATCTGATTTAGGATCATTTGCTGTGTAATGGAAACTATTCTAAATAAATATTTTATATTTTATTTTTAATGATGCTTTTTTGTTCCACTGGCTGTTGTTAAGATAGCAAGTCCTACCACTTCAAACTTCTGTTGTGTATTTGTTGATGTTTCCAAAATGGCATTTCACAGGCATGCAAGTCAAAATGTTTTATGTGTATTCTCAATGGATTTGGGTAGAATCTGAGTTTATGTCTGGGTCTCCCTCCCCTCCTCACCACTCCCTCAAAAAAAAAAAAAAATTTTAAAAAAGCAGGGGATGGGGAATAGAGATCTGACTTTCTTGGCAATATAGGTTGTTCTTGTTGCTGACTTGGAAACCAGATAGCACTAATGATCAACAAGGCTTTCAGGATATAAATTAGATTACCTATGGAGAAACTTCTCCATATTCACATTTAATAAGGCAGTTTTCTATAAAGCGTGAAATAAATATGGAGATAGGAGACTGAAGAAGCCCGGAAATAATTTTTGTTTTACAGCTGCTATGCAAAACTTAATTCTACAATGTTGAGTATTCTTAACTTTGCCTCATACGCTCCAAACTACAATGAACAACACAGCTTCAATTAACTTAAAAGCCATTTCATAGGTCTTATGAATACCAATATCTGGAAAATAATGAAGCTGAGAATGTATCAAATTAGTTATTCACAAAAGAGTAATATTTTTTTTGTCTCTCAACTTAGGATTTCTTTATAATATCGCCACCTATCTGGGGACTGGATGTCTCACTTTGCTGACAGGTGTCTGGTGGCAAATCAAGTTAGAAAAATGAAACTGCAATAAACCACCTGGTCACCTGTTGGACATGTTTAAACTAATGCACAGCTGATCAGGAAAATAAGAATGTTCAGACTAGATATTAGAGAACATTTCTGTACAGAGAGGGTTGTCAAACACTGGAACAGGCTTCCTAGAGAAGTGATCGATGCCCCAAGCCTGTCAGTGTTTAAGAGGCACTTGGACAATGCCCTTAATTATACACATTAACTTTTGATCAGCCCTGAAGTGGTCAGGCAGTTGGACTAGATCATAGGTTTAAATCTCTTCCAAGGACAACCAAGAGAAACCTGTGATCCATGGCATGCCTGACTGAAGATAACAGTTTGAATTCCATAATGTTCAAAATGTGAGGGGAGAGGAGCCCCAAATCATCAAGAAACTGTGTCCTGGAATATTTGAAACTCACAATGGCAGCCATTTCTTCCTCCTCTAAGATCTCTCAAAGAAGTGTTGAATATCTCTTGGAAAAGAGATATATTTAATTGCACACGCCATCAGTAAAAAAATTCTGAGCATACCCCCTAATATAGGTATATTTATTTATTAATTATATACATGTACTACTGTATTAATATATTATGTACATTATAAAACAAACACAAAAATAGAAATTAAAGAGGATGATATAAGGATGGGTAAAAACACTTTTAATTTGTTTGTTTGTTTATTAATAGTACCAAATGTATTTTCTTCCCATACCCCAATGGACTCTTATGAGCCCCATTTTGGAGACCACGTCCTTGGAGGACTAGTTAGCTCAGGCAAAGAAATAACTGGACAAAATCTGGAACTGTTTGCCTACAACATCCTTGCAGTAAAACTATTTATCTCAGCTTCAACAGGCTTTAATCCCCCTTAGGGTGATTCTTAGCCTTTCTTTTGGATTACACACTACCTGTGTCTAAGGCAAACACTGCTGATCTTTGTTCCTTTAAAGTTTAGATTCTGCATCTGAAATTGATATTTATATATGTTAAATATTGATGTATGATCACAAGAGAGATTCCATCAATTTCCTGGATAGTGACTCATCTCCTGCATAGTGACTCATATTATAAAAGCTAATCACTTTAACAAAACCACTTTTAAATAAAATGATAAGGGAAAAGGAAAGCATTGTATACAGAGGTAAAAACCCCTGAAGTTAACATGCTTTAATTTTTTTTTTCTTCTGCTGTGTTTTTCTGCTGACATGACAACAGTGATTTGCATAATGTTTACCAACATGGGTTTCCTCCTAAGGTATTTTTCAGGTTGGTGTGCCTGGGATAAGATGATACAGCCCCTTTGTCCCAGTTGGTGCATTTTTTTGTTTTTTTTTTTTATTTCTCACTTGTATTGCAAATGTATTTCTTAGGTTCAGTGACTCTGCTATATTTTATAATGCTCTGGTTTTTATCTCCCTCTGCTGTTTCTTCCTATATCCCTGTCTTGTTCTGATGTTTCGTGGAGGGAAGGAAAGTCAAGAAAACTCTCCTGTGTTTGGAATTTTGTCTTTGGTTGTGCCACAAATAAGACTGAAATAAAATTGTAATTGTAGGGAGACTCACATTTTACATTGTATTAAGCTTTTCTGTATAATTTAGATTCTTTTGTATGTTTTATGAAATCTTAAAGCTAGTGTTTTTAATTCATCTGGCTGCTACTTCAGAATCAGTCAGCCTTTTCAAGGCCCAAACAGTGTTTGTACTCCCTCTTAATATTTTAATTTAGGTGTCTGAGAGATCCAGGAGTATCACAGAATCACAGTATTGCAGTTCCTATCTGAATAACACCAATGTCTTTATAAAGACAGGAAACAACAGTTTAGTTGCAACCCTGAGAGAGCATTTTTTTCAGTGACACTCCTTAAGCACAGTAAATGCTGTGTGTGTGTTTCCATCAGAGCTGCACACAGCATGTCAATGCTTCACTCTCTGCCCAGCATCAACTGTTGGAGTAGGGTGTCCATACAGCTGTTTTTCCCTGTGTTGGCTCTGCTCTGAGCTCAGGCTAACTAACACATCCAGCCTTTCAGCAAAGTCCACCAGCTTGTTCTCAGCACCATCGGAACACAGATACCATAGTTATCTGAGAACAGCGTGCCACAGTAAATCAAGACATATTTAGGTCCAGGCAAAAGGAGCTTCTCTATTTCAAATACATCGTGTCCTGCCAGGTGTATTATGGAGTACTTAAGGGATGATTAACTGTATTCTTTGCAGCAAAGGTGATTCCTTTCCAAAGACTGATCATGCCCCATGTGTTTAAAAAACTTGCTTATGAAAATAGTACCTGTGCTTTTCCTCGTTTTGTCAAGATTCTGGTTGTAAATGCTCCAGATCTGTCAGTGCTGCCACAGAGACTCTGCCTGAGAGAGCGAGGAGGGTCACAGAGTTGCAGAGGGTGTAGGAAATTGAATGTAGTAATGGAATTCCTCTACTGCATAAGTACAGCAAATCCAATTTATTGTAGCTGATTTATTTTCTCACTGAAAAGAACTAGGAGATTAAAATTGAATGTTTGATCTTCTTGGTGATTTTCTTTCCTAGAATGTCAAAACTGAGAATGGTAATCCTTCTTTCCTTTTAAAGCTTTCATGGATCCTTGATATCAAACTGTAATTCACATTAGCCACGCTTTTATTTCTAATGCTTCCTGTATGTCCTCTGACTCCCTCAAGTTTGCAGAAGCAGTTTTAAATCCTTAAGTCTGGTTTGTTTTCATCACCTTATTTTCTCAACTTGTCTGTCCTTTTTATTTTTATTTTTTTAACAGTGTTGTTTATGGAGTGTTTTGGATTTTATTTTTGTGGAATTCTTTCTTTTTTTCAGTTTGCTGCAATATTGTACGCCTGTTCTATTTTACAAAGGTGTGAATAGACAGCAAGAAGGAAAGTTCTGTTTTCAGTGAGGTGGACACCTGTGAAGACAATGGGAGGGTTTTTTTTGTTTAAAAGTGTACCTAGGAAAAGTTCAGCTGGGCATCATACATGGACAGACAGACTCCCGCAATTCAGAATGGAGCATACAGAGTGAGGCACAGCAAAGAAATAAACATAATTGAAAACAATTGCAGCCAAGCCTCCAAAATGATGGGGGACCCACTGTTCTTAGAGTCCAGGGGGATTGTGTGGATTTATTGCACAGCAGGAAGCCAAAAGTTTCTGGATTCTTCAATCAGCTTGAAGAAAAAACTTACTCCTTAGGATGCAGTAGATAGGGAATGATTTTTAAACCCTCATATTTTAATTTCTCATTCTGAACTTTTAAAAAGAGGGTTTAAAGGGTTTATATTAAAATAAATCTTAAATTTCAAAATGTTAAAAGCTCTTGAAGTTATTGGTATCTTCAAGGACAAGATGTGTTGGTATATTTACAACAAAATGCTGTCTGACTCCGAAGAGAAAGGTACTAGTTTTTGTAATGAATTCCCCCTCTCCCCGCTTCCTCCCGCTTTTTACCCCTTTTTTTCCCCCTTGTTTTCTCTCCTTAGTGGGTTAGACAATCATAGGGACTTTCCTCTGACCATTTTCCATTCTTAATGGCACTAGTATGGCAATGAGTCTCCTTCTCTGAGTCTCTAATGCATACTAAAATCTGTTTTTATAGCGGCGTCCTATCTCTTTTCTCCCATAGCTACACTTTTAAGGGTAAAGGCATCACATAAAAGTAGCAAGTAAGAAAGCTTGAAGTTACTTGCTTATTAGCACTATGTGCATCCAAATTCCAGAATTTTTATCCAATGATGAATTATAAGGTTGGGAGCAGGGGGAAGTAAAGCCTTTCAATACAATAATGCAAGTGTTGAACCTTTGAGGGCCTCAGTACAATGCAGCTGTGAATAATGTGCATTCCCAGTAGGAAAGCATATTGTATGCATCGTGGAGTTTCTTCCTCTGTTAGTATTACCTGAACTTACCTGAACTGTGGCAGAAAAAGAATAGTTGGTTTGGCATGATAATGTTAAAGAACCTATACAACAAATACCAAAGTTCTCCTGTTTTAATTCCACAAGGACAACTATCTCATGTCTACAATAGGTCAACCCGAGGCTTTGATTTCATAAAACGGTTTGATAAACTTAATACTCACAGCAAATGGAGGAGATAGAGAACATCAGCTAAAAATAGGATAAGTCAATCACGATGCAGAATCATTAGCTCCTGGAGTACAAAAAGAGAGACTGAATTTGATCTGTTTGTGCTTTGCCCATGTAGATAAATAATCTTGCATTACCATTTGCCTCTGAGAGTCCAAATTTTTCTTGCTTCATTTCTTAACCCTTATGTACATTTACTGTAGATTTGCTTCTATATTCTGGAAGATAGTGAAGGGAAAAGTTAGTACCTGATAGTGTGTATATGTAAGTGAGAAGAGTTCAGCAAAAGTTACTTGTAGGTTCTTCTAATATATTTAATGCAAGTTACATGAAGTTCAATGCCAAACTAATGAACTTTAAGTGGCAAATAGAAAAGATATAACCAATTTTTCTGAGGGTGGAAGAATACTGTCAGGTTAGAATGGTGAGGCTAATTCTATATTTGCAGAGATATTACATTATCATTGATATACTGCATCAATCTAAGAGTCTTTAGACAGAAGACATTGATATTTACATTATCCTAAATTTCAGTTTTATTTGGATATATCTGTTGTTTTAAATCAGATCAAGAATTACATTTCATCCAGTAAAAAGGAATAGAAAAATCCATTTTATACTTTCAAAACAAAACTGAGATTTTCTCTAAAATACAGATAGTTTGACCAAAGAAAACATGAGTTACAGGTTGGTGTGTGTACACAGAGAAATGTTTATGAGGTTTTTTGGTGTGTGTGTTTGTGGTGGTGTTGTTTGTTTGTTTTTCATTATGGATGATTTTTCTAAATTTAGGATACAATTTGTTGTTCTTTCTTCAAAATCCAGTTTTAAGGCTTTAACTTTCTGTCTTGGATTTTCTCAATGTTTTGTTAAAACACAAATTATTTCTGTGAAGGCTTAAAACCAGAGAAAAGTGAAATGTCTGTAGTTATAACCAAGAAAATACAGTAAAGTGTGTTACCTGATTTCTTGAGAAAGAATTTTATTAGCTGCCTTTCGATTTGGATAGCAAGTGGTTGAGATTTAGATCGGTGCTTTTTCTGTTTGTCATTGAGATATTATGCAAAGTAAGTCAACGTTCCCTTATTCACTTTTTCGTCATTAGAAACGTGTCATGCTATGGGAGTTTATGTGCTAGTTTTGGCAAATACTTGTCTATATGGAAGATTCATCTCGCAGTTATAACATTGGATATTTCTGCTGAAACTCTGGCTGCCTTAATCTGACAGCAGAAGTTTAAAAAAGTGTTTTTTCTGTCAACCCAAAGTTTAGTCAACCATTTTGTGGTTGATACTACTGTTTATAGTGAATCCAAGGGAAGTATGTTAAAATGACAAAAATATTGAGAAGACCACTACTTTTAGTGAAGTTTTCCTGATCTGTTCTGAAGGAAGATTTGTATTTACCTGACTGACATGGAAAAAAAAAATCATTGAATGATGAGGTCCCTTTGAGAGGATACTTACTAAAGGCAAATTTGATAATCTGTCAAAAAAAGCTGTTTGCTAAGAGTCCTCCATTTTCCAGCAGGAAGGATCTCATAGTTGAAGAACACAATTAAAAGCTGCTTTTTACTTTTTTGAATTTGGTTGCTAGTCAGGTTCAGTATTTTTCTTGTTTTCAGTCAGGACCTTCTATTTGGAGAAACAGGCCGTGTTGTGTCTGTTATCCTTCTCCAAAGGAATCGGGCCTGGTTGTGAGTGTCAGTCACGAACTGCACTGGTATTGTAATGAGCATATGCAAAGTTATCATATTGTAGTGTGTTTTGCTCCAGTTTGAATGTTTGTATTCTGAAATAAAATCTCCACTGTAATTAGACTAGAACTCAAGAGTCAAGCTACTGGTATTTCTGCCAATATAAATTTATTAAAGTTACTCCAAAGGTCAAGGAAATCAAAGGCTGTATAAAATTGATGATGGTATTTTTATGACTGGAAGACATATTTCAAGATCTCTAAGAAGTAATATAGGAGGACCAAAAAGATTGCTGAAGGAGCTTCAAGGAGGTCAGTTCTGTGGCACAACTAGAACTGTTGCTGTTACACAAGAAGATCTGTTGGCCGGTCAGAAAGAGTGAGAACATGTGGTGCGGTGGGACACACCTGCTGTTTTTGACTGCGGAGGCTGCCATTAGAAAGTCTGCTGGGAACTAACTGCTCTGGCATCTAATTTGGGGACAGGGCACAAACCTGAGTGGGGTGATATATTGCAGCATCAAAATCTACTGGTAAGTAACTCATTTTCATACCTGCTGATCTAATTTCTCAAAGTCCAATGACATACCAGTCCAGACAGCTCACTGTCTTGCTACAGAACTGACAATTTGAGAGTTCTCTTTTATTTTAGAGTTGCTTTTACAGATTTTTGTTATATTCATGTGTGCTATCAATTTGAGTTTGCATTCCATATTTACTGTCCTAAAAAAAAAGGTTTTTAAAGCTTGATCTTTCTTATTCAAATGTTTTATTTTTTTTAAGCTTTTATTTTCACTTTTACTTTTCACTACTCAGGTAGTTCTTGAACTGGAGCACTCATCTGATATAATTCCCTTTCTTAGGGAATTAGTCTGTTTGATTTATTTCCTGTCTTCATCTGCTGGTAGGAGGGCAAATTGCCAACTGGACTGGCATTTTCTGGATTTGGAGAAATTAAACTTGCAGGTAAGAAATTACTGGTTTTTCATAGGTATAACTGGAAACAGAACTGACTTTTTGTTTATTAAACAAAAAAAAACACCTGTGTAAATGGGTCTTTCAGAACAGGCTTCCAGTGAATCTGGATTTGATCCAGGGGAAATTGGAAATCCAGTCTAGCTGAAACAACACCAGAAATTTTATGTGGCTACTAAGATAAGGCTTTTCTACATTAGCTTTTCTACATTTTCTACTAAACTTGAGACTATTTTTTATTTAGTTATTTATTTTTAGATTTCCAAAGGTAATATAGTTACAGTATAGTAAGTGACCAAACATAATAACTTTTTAATATCATTTCAGTTTTATGTGCAGGAACCCCATGTACAGGCTGTCTTTTGTCCCTATCCCCCCCACTGTAAATGAGCAAATCAAGTCAGGTCACAGTTGCAAGATGCAGAAGGCTTAGATGTGATAATTTGAAGGAGCAATTTCTTATCATTTTGAGAGGTAGCTGAGCTGCGAAAAGTGATGCTAGTGCAAACAGAACTGGTGTGAGTTAAATATATATTTCTAAAAGGCTTCTTAAAAAAAAAAAAAAAAAACAAAAACAAAAACAAAAAAAAACCCAAACCATTTCAATCATCCGTTTTCAGAGTGGCTCCTATGTGATTGTACCAGACAGCTGAAAGGGCAGAACACTGTGGAGCCTGGGTGGAAATGAGTAGTAATTTATCATTCATGTGCACCATAAATAGTGATATTCTGCTTGTGCTTAATAAACAATCTCAAAAGAACAAATCATGAAATAAACATCTGAAATAAATGCAAGTTGAGGAAATCGGCAAGTAAATATTCTGGAAGGTACCTGACAAAGACTGGGCCAGTGAACACTAGTGGAGAAGGACGTTTATCAGAAGACTTCACTAATCTTGCTTTTCCCTGCTACTTCAATACACAATTAGAGGACTGAAAGTCAAAAGCATGCAGAGGCACTTCTGGGAACAGCTGTATAAACCTTATGTTAATACTCTGGCTGTTGCTGTTATTCTTGAATAAATGTAAGAAAATTTACAGGCCTGGAGGGACCGTATGTATCTGCACTTCAAGCAGATGCTTATTCCTAACCTGGGACTATGTTCGTATTGATAAATTAATGAATCATTAGTATTCTTTTGTAACAGGCAGAAATTCATTAGCAGGATGTTTTTACTGAATATTTTTCTTTGTTTTCTAAGAGGAACTTCATTTAAATAGCAGTTCATGCTGTAAAGAACAAAAAATATAAATGTAAGCCAAATATTTATTAGTTTTTAATGAGGTATTCTAGTATTAAGATGATGTTCTCAGCTCTTTTGTTGCTTGTTTTTCCTAACAAGGTACTAGTTGTAGGAGTACTTTGGATTCATATGAGTTTTTATTTCTTTAGACATTAAGAAAACACCACCACATTGTCATAAATGTCATAAATTAAACAGGGTATCCTGGGCTCACATGGTGAGACTGTGTATATTATACTTCTGTTATATATGTGCATCATGGAAAAATCTGTGCCATGAAGTAATACAAAGGCTATTTGATCATTTTAAAACAATTTTTTGAGAATGCATTCTGTCTCCAGCATCACTAGTGCCTCTCTCCTGTAATAAATCTCAAGAAGCATTTTGCTGGGTTTGCTTCATTTATAATTTTTCAGTATGAAAATAGTAATTCAGCAATTACTTCCAAAGGAATCAGAAATACTCTCTCTGCCTTGCATTTCTTCAGTATTTCTTGATTTTTTGTAATGTTTTTCAGAACTTTAAGCACAATACAAAGTTACCTACTAAAAATATTTTCTGAGGTCAGGACTGCTCAGGGCACAAATGGTGAGAGCAGGAGAAAAAGGAAGAAGTTCACAGGCTTTCAGACAACCAAGAATTTTTTCATGCCTAGATTAGGTGATGTACCATAAATCTGTTTAAGCCCCCTGCTCTCATAATAAATTGTTACATATTCTCCCTACTCCACACAGAACTTTCAACACTCCGCAGTCCTACTGTGTTAGTCCAGGATTCCCCATTCAGCCATATCTCACATGCTGCCTTTCTTTCATTCCAAAAATAATCATACGTTCTCGTATTAAGTTCCACTGTATTCTCTGTGTACCAGCTGCCTTCCTGAGATTGTTACATTTAGAAGCCATTGTTCTTATCTTTTTGCCTTTCAACTTTTCTATTTTCAGCCTGAAGAAAAGGAGTTAACAGCTTGTTGTATATGCTCATTTGCACTTTTTCACTCAAATTTGATTGTATTTCGTGCTTTTTATCTTCATAGTAAACCCTTTTGTCTCTCCTTTCCTCTTCTGTTTTTCGGAATGTCCTTACTTTTACTCATGTATTAAATGGCTTAATGTATTGTCTGCAAACCTTATCTTGCATCATCCTTAAATCGTCACAGGTACAAAAAAGTCAATAAAATATTGTTCTATTGAATTTTATTTGAAAAACGAACTGTATACTTGTGATCTTCAGTGTTATGATGTATTATGGATTTTGTTCCATATAACTTATGCTTTTAAGTTATGAGGCAATATCCTCCATAAAATCTAGGCTCATTCAGGTCACTCTGGTTTTCAGTTGCTGTTTCTCACCAGTGGTTCATTCTTGGAAACAGAAGCAATAGAATAAAATCTGTTTGTACGTAGACTGTTCCAGTTCAGTGTGTTTTACTATAGACCAGCATTTTATATGGAAGATTACGTATTACAATACATTATTTTTATGTGAACTTTGCCAACTTTGAAATGCTTCCCCGTCAAAGCCCAAAGAGTTCACTAGTTCATTTTAATGTGTGTATAAATAACAGAATACTAATTTTACATTTTATTCTTGAATATTTTGTGAAACTTGTTTTGCTCTCTGAACACTTTATTCAATTTTTCCTCTGAAAGCTTTTATATGCCAAACTGATTTTGCTACACTAGCAGATAAATAAGTTTTAATAGTAATATTCTTCTTTTGGTTAAACAGCTTGACAGTAAACACACAGAGGATAGCTCCTAATCTTCATTGCACTCACAGTGATCATTAGGAAAAGTCCTACTTAGACCCTGCAGTGTCACAGCCCAGAGTTGGCCAGCACTAGTTACAGTGTTTGCATTCTGAGGAACAAGAGAGCTACTGTAGAAATACTGTCTGCATTGGATAAAATCAATTGTTGTCTTCTGAGAGCTCTTAACTCCTAGAAAGAGCTGCTCTTGTCTGATCCGGAGTAGGACAGCGCTCAATAATCTTGTGCAGCATTTTTTCACATTGAGTGTTTTGAAATGTGAATGTTTTTTCCTTAAAACTTGGTCATATTTCATTCCTTTTTAACTCCTTTCCATGGTAAATGCTTTTGTTGCCATTTCTTTTCATCTTCCTATTTTTGAATATTTGTAGCAGGATCATTTTTGCCTCATGGTGATGAAGAGTTTAAGGATGATGTGTGCTCTGTAGATATGGCACTTACGGACATGGTTTAGTGGTGAGCTTGGCAGTGTTAGGTTTACGGTTGGACTTGATGATCTTCAGAGCCTTTTCCAACCTAAATAATTCTGTGATTCTGTGCAGTTTAATACTTTGACTCTTGAAATAAGTCTGTTTAATATGCATCAATTGATACTGCCTTTGATTATCTTGAGAGAATTGCTGTTTGCAAGCAGTGCCTTTACTAAGTCTTTGCTGCAATGGAATCTCATGATACTTTACAAATGGCTGCAAGAGAGCAAACAGCTAAATTTATCTACAAGGCTGAAAAAATAGGTGGTAACTACCAGCACCCTCTGTGAATATTTTGTCTAACTTCTTATTTTCTATACTACTATTTTATATATACTGAATACCATGTTTGGACTGATTTTATATATTCTAAGTTATTTTTACGGATCTTTAAAAATTCAAACTAAAAGCATAAAAGTTTTAAGAGGAGAATCGTTACCTCTGTATCCTACTTGATGCCAAGTTTCTTCCTGAGCATGGTGAAGTTGTTTAAGTAGTAATCTGCTGGAACTGTCTTTAAATATCGTTATGCTAAAATCCCTGGAGCAGCTTGGTTATGCTTTGTTTCAGAACTTTTATCTACACAGATTGAATTTTCAGGTTACTATAGCATAAAGATTTATGGAAAAAGCCCCAGTATAGAAACCTACATAAAATGCCAAAATTCCACTATTAGCAACATGTCTGTAGATGTGTGGTTTTGTCATCTTTGCTCAGCATGTTTATTTAGCAATAACACTGCTGCTGAGTTGTGCGGTGGTAACCTACAGGAGTTGTCCAAACAGGAATTTACATGTGTGTGTTAATATGGGGATGAATTTGCATTTAGTTACTGCATGCATAGTTGCTAATAAAGCTGTGTCCTGTTACGAAGCTTCTATGGAGGCATGCAAGGAGTCCTTCTGAATAAGGAGGTGATATTGTGTACCTGGCTAACCTTGTGAGAACTTGTTAGGTCACTGTGTCAGCTTCCTCAAATCAACAAGCATTTAACACACCGGTTTAATATCCAATGTATCTGGTGGGATTAGGGGAATTACATGTGGAAGTGAATACCATACAAGATATTTGAAAATACTGAGAGCTTGGAGTTTTTAAAATGGTTATTCCTATAGACCCCGTAGAGAGAAGGACAAGAGGAGAAATCCCAGGGTAGAAAATTTGTTTGTTTGCTTGCATGAATGCTGGAGGAATTCATCATCACAAGAGTTTCTTGAAAGTAGTTTTGTTCACTGTGGTGCTTCACCACCTCCTCTTGCAAAATTGCTGTGTGTCTGTCTCCTCTCTCAAACTCAGCTACTAAAGGTTCCTTACTGAACTCACTACTGTCTTGCCTTGTTTTGGGTGAAATTCTGGCTCTTTGGGTGCTGTTATTTGCCATTACTGAGGTTCTGGTCTAAACAGTTTAGATGCCACCAAAATAAAAACTGCATTGTAAAAACAGACCTGTTGACAGTGTTATTTGTGAATTCACATGAATGTATGTGTGCCATGAATAGCTATTTAATTTGCTATGCAGTTTGGCATTTCAGATAACAACATGGCTCGTGGCTTTGAACTCCTGAGTACGTTTGGTACGGAGATACGTAACATTAGCTCTTCTGTTTAGGCCACAGATGGTCAAACTTGTTGTAAAGCAGCATTTTATTATTGCCTAGTATTTCATGGATTTATGGGTTAACAAGCAATATTACTTCTGTTTCTAGAGCTATTTAGAGCAGTACAAAGGTAGGTTGGAGGTTGGCTTGTACTATTGAAAAAGGCTGGTCTTGTCTTGAAACCTGAAGAACCATGTACTTCCCTCATTCCTGTGTGACTTTTGTGATATAATAATGTCCTTGTTTCCAGAACTTTAGAAAACTGGTCTGCTTCATGGGACAATGGGGCAAAACTAATTTTAACAGATAAGGTTCTCAGGTAACACATTTTCTGTAATTTAAAACCACAAATTACTAGAAACTGTAAGGTGGTAGAAAACAGAATAGCTGTGTGTTATATTTTACCTAGAACCATGTAACAGAGTTAACATGTCTCGTTTTTAATCCATTCTGGAACAGTATTGAGGGTGTGTGTTCAAACTGAAAAACTGGCAGCGGTGGGGGTGGAAAGGACATCACATTCCTATAATCAGTTTGCAAAATAGTTGGACTGTTAATGACAATCATGCTGGCAGAAAGAATCTGTAGAAAGCAGTTGCTTTTTTATTGCTTTTGCAGAAAGATTCTAATTTTAACTTTTCTCGTGCTCCTAAACAATTTGTCCTGTTGTTTCTTTCTGTATCTTAAGGAATTGCATTTAATAGACTTAGATTTACTGCTTTTTGTATTCACAGGACTGTGCTAAAGAACAATGACTTGAGATCAAGACAAGAATTAACTACTCACCTCACCAAACAGTGGCCTTCCCCAGGAGCTCTGGATGTCAATGCTGTTGCCTTGGACACTCTGCTCTATAGAAAGCATAATCAACAATGGGATGAGTAAGTCAAACATTTATAATATTTATTTTGATTCACCGTCAGAGGAACAAGGAAACTCAAAATTATACATTTCCCTGAGCATACTCTTAAACGTATCCTATTGGAATTACCTGTTACAATGTACAAAGATCAGCTGGGAGAAAAAAAAAATAACAATCCTTCTTGCTTACCATAAAAAAAATAATTCCTTTGGATTTATTTTAAAAACATGCTTTAGGAATAAACAGTGTTTTGGGAGACAAACAGTATTTAAGAGAAGGAAGATTAACTGCCTAGGTTCCTTGTTGTGGAGAATGTAAGATACCTAGTGATACCTAGTTAGGTCTTTAAATGTGTTACTGTTAAATATTACTTGCTTTACAGGAAAAGTTTTCAAAGTCTGGACCAGCTTTCAGCAGACGTTAGTCTTTCTCAGTCCTCTCTGGATCCAGGTCACTCACAGGATGGGAAGCAGGATAGAATGAACTTGTTAAATGAAGGTACAGAGCCAGTCCAGTGGCTTCAGTTTATTTTGCTCTTCATAGCTCTGATCTTTGGTCTCTGTGAGGTGAATTTTCAGTGTGAACAGAATATGCATGGAACAGCATATTTTTTAATTGATATGCAAATTGTTTCAGTTTCCCTAAGGACTATGCTTCAAATAAGTTTGGATTTATGAAGATGCCCACCTCCCCGGTAATTATAAGACTACGTGCTGTATCTAAAGCTAAGCTTCAAGATATATTCCTTCTCCATCACAGAAACAGGGACAGCTCAACTACAAGGACGATCTTCTGTCATCCTTCTGCAATTACTACCGCAAATAATTTGAGTTCTTTAAGTTTTCTTTTTTGTTTATTAGACATTAAAGGCACTGGATTTGCAACCAACACTGTCATGTTTACCTCTTGCCTTCAGCATTTGTCTGTGGAGATGCAGCCTGATAGTGGTTTTGTTAAAACAGAGGAACACGATGTGAACCATGCTAGTATAGAAATGTAATATACACAGACACCCCCTTTCAGAATCTGTACTTACCAGCACTGAGCTGCTCCATCTTCTGGGCAAATGTGAAAAACAGAAAAATGCTGGAAGACTTCTGAAATAGCATTTTGGGTACAGAATATAAGTTGCTATTAAAAAAATCCTTTTTATATCTCTTCAAATGTTAACTTTAAATAGACTTGACAATACAGTAGTTTGTAACTATAAAATTTCTTGGGTTTAAAATATCAAGGATGTAAAATTTAGAACTGTTTAAAAAACTAAACAGTCTTAAAATCTAAATTATTTCAAGTTAGCTTAGAGAAAGTGAAATAGAATTCGTGTGGCTATTGAGAAGAGAGTTCCTGTAGAGATCTACTTTCAACTAGCTTTTTTTTTTCAATATTAATCATTTAAAGTTATACTTTGTTTTACGTTCTGTAAATTAAGATGTGGCAAAACCACTGATAAGAATAGTTTAGGTTTTGATTTCAAGACTCTGTCTTTAAGGTTAGCATAACATCTCACTTCTAAATTATTGAGGTTCATCAGTACCTAAGTTTTAATAAGATTTTGTACAGCTGTTCAAATACCTCTTGTCTAACTTCCGGTATGGTGGTTTTAATTAAAAGATTAGAGGTACTAAACTTTCACTTTACTATTAAGCCCACTCATGTAGTCAGATTTTTAGCTTCACACTTGTTGAAATGAATGGCTGTGGCCGAACAGTGTTCAGTGCTCTTTGTGTGTTTTCTGTCCTCAAATTGAATGTAGTCTTTCAAGGATAGTTTTTATGGGAATAAAGAGTATTTTTTTTTTTTAAGTCAAGACTTTCTGTAAGAGCTAATCCAGTTCATTTGTTAGGGAAAGCTATTCAGTCACTTGAAAAAAAAACCAACTCAGAGGTGAGGCCTAAAACCTGGTGGAAACTTCTACTAAGATCGGCAAGTGATGCAAGAGAACTACATCTCACTTTTGTTGGTTTTGGGTTTTTTTAAATAATGAGTTGTTGGGCAGGGTGTGGTTTGGGTTGTTTTGGTGTTTTCTTTCATCTTTCTCATGAGATGAAAACCATTCTGACGGGAAGAAGAGACACAATTTTAAGAAATTCTACTTTATAGATGTGTTTTAAAAAATTCTATTAGACTGGCTTATCAAGAAAATATTGTGCCTGTGACCTTTTAAATGTTATTTTAATCTGTAGTTCAAAGTGATCTTTGCTATTCTGTGGCTGAGCCAGGAGGATAAAATAGGAGATGCCGGTAAACAAAATTCTTTATAATGTAATTGGAGTTGGCACAAAATAGCTTGAACAGATGTTTTGAGAAGGGAACACATAAAATAAATTGAAAAATTGTCAAATGCAGTCCTATACATATAGGATGTTCCATGTTAACCGTCAAGTGTATTTGGGTGGCAGGGCAGCTACTCGTGCTACCACTGTTGCGTTGTAGGGCTTTTTCTGGTGGTCGGAGCCTAACGTACTTCAAATTACCAAAGTTTAACACACTGTGTTTATTTTCAAAGAAATATATCCTGATTCCAGTCAATTCTACTCCTTTCTGAGGGATTCAAAATTACACCTCTGGTACTGACATTATATTAGTAACCTCAATTTCGTTTATGCATAATTACTCAAATAAAACTGGTGCTTGAATTAAGGACTTCTGTTCTCCATGGAGTCAGTGGAGCCTCTGAGTCCCCATCCAGAGGGGGCTGATGATGGCCCCGCCTGCACTGCCCAGGCAGGGACCGGGAAATTGTGCCATTAATTACCTGTCTTCCTAATTGCATTTACGAAGTACGTGTGTGCTGAAGCGGTGATATGTCATTCATAATAGTGTGGATGAAACAGTTTTTCTGTTCCATCATGGTTTTTTTGTGATCAAGTCATATTGTGCTGTAAAAATGATTAGCTTAATTCTTGTTTCTCTCAACAGGGAAGGAAGACACTCCATCATTGCTTGGTCTTTGTGGCTCTCTAACTTCAGTAGCAAGCTACAAATCGCTCACAAGTCTTAAATCAAGTGAATATCTTGCAAGTCCCACAACAGAGATGACAAGTCCAGGCTTAACACCATCTTGAGATAAGCACAAGAAGAAAGAACTTTGTGTTATACGCATTTGGTTTATGTTCCATAAAATGACTTGCAATGAAGATTGCTAGTTGTAAGTTAAAAAATAAGCTGCTTTATTTTTTCTTTTCATGGTTACCTGTTTAATTCATGAAGTCTGTCAGTTTCATTCCCTTTTTCCCCCCCAGAGGACTTTTCAAATTTTCTGTTTTAGTCTTGAATTATTTAAAGCTCTTGGTCAGGTAAAGGACATGTAAGTCAATATTTAGTGACTGATTTTTAAAATGAAACAGTTGAAAATCAGTCCCATACTTAACTGCCATGACCTTTGTTTCTCCTTGCAACGGCCTGGCCCTACCGTAGCCGTGGTTCTTCTCTGCAGTGCTTTAAACGGCTACCAACTCTTGCAGAATAGACAGGGAATCCTTAATGCCAGTCTTTGCAGGCAAGTAAATATTTTACCTAAACCCCAGCTTTTCATCTGTGTATGTTGCATAGGGCCTCAGATAGAATACTTAACCTATCAACAGCTCTTCTCAAGTTGACTCAGTGTTAGACTTTACATTCCTGTCAGCATCGTGGCACTTAGGAGAAGTCCGAATCACACTGAAGAATCACACTGAAACACACTTACTAACGCTTGAAGTTGCATGTGACTAACAAATGTAAGTTGATAATTTAAATCAAGCATACTTAGCAATTTGTAGATTTTGAGGAAACTCACTAAATGCCTTTGAGTGACCTGAGTTACAGATAATGAAACATTATATGAGAAATTTCTTCGTTTATTGGCCTTGCTAGAAAGATGGGGACTAAGGATGGTGGGGTTGGCACCTTGGGAAGTGTGGATTGTGTCTGGATTGGCAAGTTCCCAAGGAGAGTGAAAAAGGTGAAACAAAGACAATGCAATGACAGGATTTTCATGTTAAAGATTTTTCTCATTACTGTAGTAGTGCAATAGGTATTTTTCTTGATTAGGTAACACAACAGAACTTATTTAAGTCAGTCTTCTCAAATTACTTGCCATTGATTTAAATTACTGATAGGAAAAAAAAAAGAGACTTTTTAAAGTGAAATTAACTTTCCAGATTACCCTACAAAGTTTGCAAATTAATTTTTGAATTGCAAACTGTATTCTTAATTCTTTGTAAGATACAATGGATCCTTTATCTATGAATTTTGCTAATCAAGGTAATGCTTATCAGTATGATTAGTAACTTTTTAAACAAGACTTAAATGCATGTAAGTACATTGTATTTATAAATGCTAGGGAAAATGCTTTTTTGTGCCAAAGAAGTTTCATAAATTGTTTACATGAGTAGCTGCAATACAAAACAGATTTTTAATTATTGCTTACTCTTAGATGTTTACAGTATGTCACTACACTGTATAGTTTGAGTTGATTTGCCTCTTGTAATGGTACCTTGGCACTACTACTATGATCTGCTCATTTTAGGGTGGGCTTGAAAGGAAGGATCTGCTCTTACCTGTACTAAAACTATGGGAAATGTTGAGCCTTTTAAAGTACGAGGCTGTGCATCTCTGGAACTCAAGGCACTGTTGGATTTAGCTGGAGGAGGTTCAAGATACATCTCCTCAACTCTCTAGTCCACAGTGCTGGTTACTGCGTCCATGGCAGGTAAACAACTACTGGTGCCATTTTAATGCAGATTTTAAAGCAGCTTCGCAAAATCCGCCAGACCTTTTCTTTCAAGCCCTCATCTACACACCCAGTTAATTTCTCTGTAATAAACTCTGACTATTAAATCCTTCCATACACTGTCAGAATGTCCATTACTTCATGTAACTCTTTGATTTTGTTGTCACATTAAGCAGCTGTTCTCTCATGACAGTTGAGTAACATTATTAAATACTGATTTGTAAACTAGAGATGCATTTTTACTCTGAATACAATGAGAGAGTCTGGATTCCGCAAGTTGACATTCTACATCAAGGTACAGTGATTTAATCAGTTTTATTTGCTGTAACCACTTCTCCCACTACGTCAGTGTTTTGGAGGGGGCTGTAATCATGATCCTCAGTCATGTTTGCTGATGGCTCATTTTATGGAGCTACTGGTGTGAAATCCACGTCATTTGACTGAAGTCTTTTATGTAGTCTGACACCACTGAGTTTCTGGGTGTCATTTCGTGCATGGGAAATCAGTTATGTGTGTCTTTGTCAGTTCTAAACATTAATCATTTTTCAAAAAAATTGAAAAAATGCCAAACCTGTATGTTTTGTTCCCTCGATGTTCCATAGATGCTGCATGTAAATTAAACATTTTGTATCATCACTAATTACTCATTTTTGCCTCTTTTTTTAATTGTACATGATAAAATAAGACCATTCAGCAAATCACAGTATTGCTGACCTCATAGCAAATTCTTTTCTTGCCAGACAGTGAGACTTTGGTTTCATTGCTGCATTTCACACAGTATCACACAGTATGTTTGGGATTGGAAGGGACCTCAAGAGATCATCTAGTCCAATCCCCCTGCTGCAGCAGGAACACCTAGATGAGGTCGCACAGGAACATGTCCAGGTGGATCTTGAATGTCTCCAGAGAAGGAGACTCCACAACCCCCCTGGGCAGCCTGTTCCAGTGCTCTGTCACCTGCAATGTGGTCCAAAATCTCTGTTACTTTCTTTCTCTTAGGCCTTATTTTGAGTTTCTAGTGTAAAATTATGCTGAAAAATCACATTGGTGTAATAGTGTCAAATATCTCCTACAGCAGTAGCTCTTGCCTGCACCGTATGCTGTAACTCTGCACCTAACGTCTTTACAACTAGTGCATGAAACATTTTCACCAAGGCCAAACACACGCTGGGATACATACCTTCTTCATCATAGACTAGGACTGAAGTTCATTCCTTATGTAAAGCACACCTGAAAAATAGTGCCCTAATTGACCTGACTACTGAGTTGCTTTTGTACCAGTCCACGCCCTCATTAAAATAGGCAAAAAATAAAATTCAGCCACTTAATTGAAAATGCATTAAAGGATGTAGTGAGGGTATTTAAAAATAGTTTATAAAATGAAGATCATGCAGAAGAAGCTCTGATACAGTAAGTCAAGTGCCTGTGGGCAAGGGAGCCACCGCAAGCATTCATAGCAGGGTGTGCAGTGTACCCCCCAGCAGAGAACAGCTGTGTCTGTACTCAGAACTGAACGTGCTCCTCCCTCCAGGTGACATGGCTGAGTCAGACTGGCACGGCCCCACCTGTGACAAAGCTGGCCTTCACACCCAGGTGATCCCACACCAACTGTCTGTGGGGGATGCTCCCAGCGTGGAGCTTTGTGACAGTTTGCACCTCCCAAAGCCAGGCGAGGCCGTGTTCCTCCAGCACACCCGTACAGACAGTTGTCTTCAGTGCCCGTGTCTGCTTTACTTTCTTGGAGTGTTACCATAGGCTAAAAAGCCCCTGCAGCACCTACCGATGTATTCACTGTGCTCTCTGGGTTTCTAATGACCATTATGTACTTTTTTCCCTGTTTGAACTAAAGCATATTTCATTTTAAATAAACCTATGAAGAAGCTGAAGACTGTTTTATAATATGCATTTACACAAAATATAGAGTCGCAAATAACAAACATGCACAAAATTGCGGTAGGCAAGAATAAATGTTTGAGTTTATTCTGTATCAACCTCCTTATGGGGGAATAATCAAATCATAAAATTGGAACCCCCAAACCTTTTCTAAACATCATTTTAAATACCCAACAAAAATGTTTAGTCAGACTGCAAATGAACACAGTGGCAGTGGTTATTCTTCATTGCTCTGTCCAGCCTCATTTTTTTCCCTTTTTACTTATCACTGAAGAACAGTCAGCACCTTTTTTTTTTTCTCCTTCTTTCGTTTTTCTCTCTAGCTGCAAGAGAAGTCACAAAATCTTCAATGATAGTTTAAGGGTCATGTATATTTTCTTAGTCTTAAGAAAAAAGTGAATTTATCCTTTGTGAAACGGTTAAAAATGAAGTTGTACTTAGTTACCAAATGTAATGGCAGAATTTCACTGGGACTTCTAGAAAACACCTTGACAGATTCAAATTTGGCACAAATTTGGTATTTTGACTTCATATAATCAGATGATGGAGAATTAAGGACGTTGGTTCATTTTTTCATTTAAATGAGAAAAGAAAGACTTTCCGTATTCATATGAGCTGATCATTATGGCACATGCAGGAGCAACTTTAGACAGCCGTGGAATAATACCTGCCCAGGAAAGAAAGGAAAGTGTTCATTATCATTTATTTTCAGATCGAATTGCAGTAGTACTATTTAGCGGTCATAGTATCTTGATGCCATAGTCTATCAGTGTAGAACTGAGGTTCTACCTGTCCGAAATACCAGAATTACTGGCTGTACGTATTACCACTGTAATAATCCTATGTGCTCATCCTGTGTGGCCCTGCCTGCCCCAAGTCCCCTGTGTCTCTGCCGAGATGAGGAGGCCCTGGGGGGCAGAATGTGCCCTCACCAGAGGGTCAGTGCAAACCTGCTGCTCATGTGGGACAGGCAGAGGCTTGTGACCTCTCAGGTGGAACAAGAAGAGGTGCAAGAAGCCCTGAATGCTGAAATGGATGAAGGCAGGGAGGAAAGAGCTTGAGCACCATGCTGAGCTGTACCCTCTGCCGTAAGTATGTGTCTCAGCCCTTCAAGCCAGCTGCCAAACAAAATGCGTGAGTCCCCTGCCACTCTCTCCTAAGGCCCACAGCATGTTTATTAAAATGGAAGGATCCTGGCCACATGCATACACAATAGAATTTGGGTGTTAAATGTCTCCCATTACAATCCACTGTGATCTTGTCAGCATTTGGAAAGTGATTGAGCTTACGTAGAGGTAGGAAAAATAAGGCTGAATCCTCTTGTCTATCACAGCCATCTACTTCCACTTGAAACGCAAAGAAATCTGCATGGACCTAGCACATATGATGCATGACCTACGGAAAACTTGTGTCCTTTTGCAACAGCAGCAAGAATCAGGCAGAATAGCCCCAAGTCATCTCACCTACCTGTGGGCGACTGAACCGAGATAAAGGCTGATCAAGAGAATGTATCTACACTCTGTTACTCACGTGTCAAGACCTAAATGTAGGTAACCTAATCTATGAAGTAAATTTCACCCAAAATGTCTAATAATGTTGATACTTAGTGGTGTCTTGCATTCTGCTGGCATCAGTGCTCTGAATTACGCAAAATCTGTTACCCAGCTACATCATCACTGTACAGCAAGTAAAGCAATTTAATCTCTGTCAGCAAACACAAGTCTTGCAAGTCTTCAGCCAACTGTGTAGCCATTCACACAAGGAACCTCAATGAACCAACACGGTGTTGTCAAGACTGGTAAGTATCCTGGGTTTGCAATGTCTCTTGCGTTGTTGTTCAGGTAAGTATGAGCTACCATAGGTTTTTATCCCAATACCATTTTAATCTCAGTATGTTGTGTTTTCCTCCTTAGGCTTCCAGAGACACACACGACAACACGTGTCATGACCAAGGACGTCTGTGCACGGCCACAACAGAGTATTTTCCCAGCCATTCAACAGACCAGGGCAAGAGCAGCCTCACCCATCAGGCAGGCTTGCTGAAGACAGAAAGACACAGGAATCTCTTTCCCTACAGCTGGGGAGAAGGGCACGGCGGGAGCTGAACACCAGGTACCAGGGAAGTAAGAAGGCTGAGGGAGATGGATATCCTGAGGGGGGCACACAGGAAATCAAGAGCACTTTGTGACTATGAGCATTTTATAAACATTCAAGGTTGAATTTTCAGTGTCCAGTTGCCATGCACAGAAAGGACAATATTCAAAAGCAGAACACTTTAAAAACAGTTTAGTTAAGACACGAGACTGTTTTAGTCTGGCGATACCTGGGCTAGTAAATTATTGATAGAACTACCTGAATGTAGGTATTCAACAAAGGCAAAGTTTCACCCCCAGGTAAATACTTGCTTTTGTTTAACGAATGATAGCACTTCTTCACAAAAATATATGAACCAGTAATTAGAATTCCTGAGGATGTGCAGCGAGCTTGAAGATTCACACTGTGAATATCCATTTGCACTGTCATGTGAGGCTGGAGACTCTGATTCTCTCAGTTCCTGTCACATGTGGTGGCAATCCCAGACTGCCTTTGTGCGTACGCAGGTAAAGAGTAGGAAATGCCTGGCACTGCCTGAGTTTCCTCTTAATTCCTACTCAGCCACAATAAATAAATGGGAGAGAAGGTAGACAGTGAGTGCACTTGTGGATGGCAGGTCTCAAAGAATTCCATTAACTGATAATCACAGCACAACATACATGTGCACTCCCAAAATATAACTCAGTAGTAACCTTGGTATTCATATATACTTGGATGTGAATCGTGGACTGAGCAGTGGGAAGCAAAACTTACAAGCATTCACCATGAAATGCATTTATTTGAAGCGCAGAATAATGTTGAGTTATAGGAAGGCTGGAGGAACTAGGAACCTCATACCAAACCATAATCCAGGAAAAAATACTCTTTCATTTTATACAGGCTGAAATGACTGCAGGCTTCTTGCTAAGAACTCTGATGTTTTTCAAGACAGACGAGAATGGTGATGAACCACAGTGAAGCACAAGTATTTTGGAAGGTGAGAAATAAAGTATGAATTTCTCTAAGGTACAATAATACACATCAAGAAGAGCCAAAGGAACATAACAGCATCTTTCTCAAATGGCTCTGTAGTCACCATTCTACTACTTTTGAGCCCACAGATGAAAACTTTTGGCTTCCCCCATTTAAACTGTGCCCTGACACCTCCATTCCTCAATGAAATAATGAGGCATAGACAAATCTACTGTAAAAATACCCTTCATTCAGAGCACCGGGATTTCCACCTGAAGTAGCCTCTCAGAGAAAGAACAACATATTGAGAGACTGAAGAGGGACAAGCCATACGATGTAGAGTTCTTTGTGTCTCAAGCACTAACTGTTGTGATGCTTAGTAAGGATCTACTCTAATGTAAACGAGAAAGAAATTAGGAGAAAGAGGGAACTGCAACCATCAGAAGAATAACAGGCACCTTCCAATGGCACCTTCAGGATTGCTGACAGAAAGCTCACAGCTCCATGGAAGAGATGCTAACAGCTGTAGTCTGATACTCTCACTGCTTTAGGCAGAAGTCTGAGAATGGTCTGGTCTAAGGCTCTGCTTTGCTACTGAGCTGCAGTGTTGTATTTCTTGAGGGACAGTTAATACAACACCAAATGACCTAAAAATTCTACAAAAATCTTTAAGAATCAAAGATGATAAATTTTTCATTTCAATAATGTTCTTACAGAAAAGCAATTTTTCTACTAAAACCTGAATTCCTGAGGCATGCTGAGCTTTCCTGCCAAGACCTTCCCATTATGACAGCAATCCTTGTTCCAGCTCCATCTTGCGGGTTGTCCTAAAAACTAGTTGGGCACACAGTTTTTCACCACAAAGTTCTGCCGGGTACAGAGACATTCAGTCTAGATATTGAAGAAGTTCCTGTGCATGCAGGTAGAGTATCTGCTAGTTGCAGAGGGGAGAGCAGCATACAGCTAAACGATCAAAGCACTTTTGTGTTTCCTTAGGAGACTGGCAACTAGAAACACAAGTTGCATTCTATGGCTACTTAGGACACAATGGATGAGAATGCAAGAACATCCAATTCCTGGGAAACACAGTTCTTCTTTTTTCCTCCTGTTTTGCTTGACAGAGCATGCCAATTAGAAATCTCTGGCATAAGGCTAGCAGCATCCACGATAGCTGCTGTCAAAAACCTACAAATCTGTGAAAAAATTTCCATGTCATTCTCCAAGAGAATATTCTGAGATTTGGCTAAATCCACCATGAGTTACTGAAAAGACTGGTAATTATCTCAGAAGGGAGTCAATCCTTTCTGGTAACTACAGAAATGGAACATTTCCTGAGAGATCTAATGTATTAAAAGAAATCCTCAGTTTCAGGATGATGTCATTTTTCTTGTCTCATGTCACACTTGCCAGCTCACAAAGCCACTTATGCCATGGCAAAGACGCTCATGAGTCTTGTGAGGTCTCTATGAGCACTCCTTGATGCCAGAAAGTCCTCTTACGATTGAGCCATAATGATGAAAATAAGGAGGAATACTACTTTCTCCTGGACCTCTTGGAAAAATGACCAGCTTTGTTGCTGGAGGTTTTGAGTTAGTACCAAGAATTACATCATATGATTAGGTAGGGCTCACTGGTTTCAAAGAGTTGCCAGGATTTGAAAAAGAGACCAGAAGGTACTCCTGGGGATTTCTTTTCCGTTCTATAAATCTGCAGTGTTTAAATGGCCAAGCTGTCTTATGATGGTCAGGAGTACATCTATGCTGCTCAGCAGTATAAATAGCTACTGCACGTGGTTCAGGGATAAAAAGTGACATCTGCCAAAACTATCCAAAAGACAGTCTTTAAGACAGTCCATGCAATAAGAAAAAGAAAACACATCAAGGAAGTCCACAGCTAAATGAAGTCTTATCAGTGACATTCTGTCTTACTGAATGGTTCAGCGGAACTGAAACACCACCAGCTACACAGTAAACTATGTACCGATGTACTGAACACTGGACACAGCTGGGCAGCAATGGTCCCTCCATAGGTGCAGTGAGGGTAAGGAAGTCACGTAAGATGTGTGCACTCAGGTGAGTACACATGAGATAACATACAAGTAAAATTTAAACTCTTTGACTCATTCACAACCATTAAATTGTCAAAATTGCATTTCTCCATTTGTTTAAACATAAACATTTAACAAATATTCTAAATAACATTTCTAGTTTAATAAAAAATGTAAGGAAAAAATTCTTGGGGAATAGCTGTTGCTTGACCTTGAATGTCTCAAATATTATATACAGTATTTGACAAAAATACTCCCACCTAGCAAACAAACAAATACTAATAGAATTGCCGTATCTTCCATTCCTCTATAAAAAAACTGCATTGAAGTCCAACTTGAAATGACTGCATCATAGGGTAGATGAGATCTATCCTGGGCCCAGTGTCCCATAGGCCACTAACAGTATTTTACTGTGTGAATTCTACTTCAAAATATCTATTCCATATTCAGAATTTTTGGGTTCTCAATAATGCATCTTCTTCAAAGACTAAGAAGGGAGACAGAAAAATACCACTGAAGCTTAAGGTCTGTTTCTGAGACAGAAAGAACAAAAAAAGTTGACATAGAAACTAGTATGAGATGAAGAATAAAAATTAGGATGGTTATTCCTAAATATAGGTGCTACAACAGTACTGACGGTTTGGAAAGTTCAGCACTGGACTAAAAGCTGCATCTAAGAAACTTTCTCAGCCTAGAAAAACCTCCATACTGCAGCTTCCAAACCTACAATACATTTCATTTCCTTTGTACCAATTCTTCCTGAAAACCCTAAGCATTACAGTTTAAGAAATCAACAAATTATCTAAATTTGAAAAAACCTATTTCCTGAAATGAACCTTTTCCCACCATTTTTAATTGCCAATACAACCATATCTGTCAAGCCCAGTCCCTGTATTGTTTGAATAAATCATGTCCATCTGGGACATGTATCTCAGTAACCTGTCAAGAGATCACCAAAATTCTCTCGGGATGGATGCATGTCTGTTGCTTTATATATGCAAACTATTCCATAACTGAGTGTTCACAGAGATGGAAATATTATATAATTTATGCATATTAACATCTATAATAATTTGTTACTGATTCAAAAACTTTCTCTCTGGTCTGAGTTTTTTTTTAGAAAGCTATCAAAAGATTTACCAGCAAATAATCCAGTAATCCCATTTTGAGTGATGATTTTCCTCGTAACTGCCCAGGCCGATGGACAGCCCCCCTGTGGAACTCAAGATAGTATAAGGAAACAGTGAATTAAGGAACATACACAATGCCACAGAAAAATATTTTTAGAAATTAGAGGCAGTTACTTCAGATGTAATTATTAGGTTTAATTAATTCCTTGTTAATTTTATCCATACTATTTATACAGGATGTTAAATTCATACAGTATGAAAATTCATAAAATACTCAAGTTAAAATAGCATGATACAGAAAAACCTGTAGTAGCACCTGGAGTAAGATGTATGAACAGAGACAATATTCCTTACTAGAGTAACTGAAATAATTTTTAAAAGTCACCTCGCTGTCAAATGTGCCAGTCCCTTTCCACGTCACTTTCTATATGTAGCTAAAAGATTGTCGCAATTCAGATTTTTAAACAAGAACTGCCCTTTATGGTAAACTGAATCTAAAAGTAAGTTGTGAGAATGGATATCATAAGAATGAATATAACAATTAAGCTAGGACACTACACCTTACATCTAAGTTTACAAATATCAAATCCTCCCAAAATTTAGAAGTTTGTTTAAGAAAGTATAGGTCTATGAGATATGGATCACAGTTCCTTGTAGAGCTAGATCAGATACCACAAGCAATCCAGCTGCAGCAGCATCAAGAAGCGATCTGCATTGCAGCCATGTGTGACTGTTTTAAATTGAGGGATTTTTTTTGTGCTATTTCACTCTGCACATGTGGTTTTCATTGATCTGTAATATGAAAGTGATTAAGAATTTTCTTTCTAAACTGAAGTTGAAACAGTTTCATGGAATACATTCAGCAGGAACTTCGTACAGCATCTGGAAGCTGCAAAATATTTTTGCAGTCACAGAGACATAATATGTAGATGCAGAGTCAGTGTCCAACTCTAACAGCAACTGGATTTGGAAAGAATTAAACTAGTACAAATTACAGATAACCATAATGAAATTTTAAATACAAATTAATCTAGTTAATGTCAAACTAATAAATATATGGTGCTACTTGTGATTCTAAGTGGTGTTGGCAATGAATCCTTACAGTCATCAGCACAAGGGAAGAATTGAAACACAAACTATTTAAAGATTTTTTTGATCTTTGTCTGTTCAGCAATGAAACACAATTTTTTTTGAGAATTATACCAGAAAAAAAAAAATTTACCTGAGAGAATGAAACCTCATGCCATGCGCTAAGTTTCCATAACATCTTTCTGAGCTAGGGCCTTCAGATTAGTTTCTAAGCAGGAACTGTTCAGGTGCTCAGCTTTTTTACCGGTCTGTAATCTTAAAGCCATGATCTAACATTTATTTAAGTTAATGAAAGTCCCTCACTGGTCCACCTCCCAAGCAATGGAAAAGAAAGTTTTCAGACACAACAGAAAAAAGGCCTTAGTGATATAATTTTTAGATAAACTTTAGAAGAAGAGACAAATATTTAAAATTCCTACCAAAAGTCTATATACTCAAACACTAGGTTTTAATTTTACAAACATTATAGGTTTTTTTTCTCCTTACTAGCAACTTACTTTCTGAGGTCTCACGCGTCCAAAGTTCAGTCTGCCTATGTGTTTTCACTACATCAAATGGCTGAGTTATGACAGCTGCAATCTATCAGGAAAAGAAATAATTTTTAACATAGAGCACAAACAATTAAAATTTAATTAAAAAAATTAAAGTGCACACAATTTAAAACTAGATTTGATATTCCAAGCGCCTGATATTATTATAAGTCTTGTACTTCAGAACACTAATTTACTCAGATATACCTAATAAGTTTGAATGCTAAGCCATGTGTATTTAAATTAGATGCACCTCAAAACATACGGCATTTCTGAGAGAATAATATTATACTTCTTTTAGTTTATTAGTGATAATAATAAAGAGTAGTACTAGAAACAAAAACATACTTACAGACCCAGATGCAACTCCTGAAGTAAAAGCAATAAAAAATGTTGGTTCATGTACACCAACTTCTTTGCACAACATCTTCTTGAAACGTTCATAATTATGCCAGTACAATGCTATGGTTATAAAACAATAAACCTGCATTACAACACACTTGTATGTCAAATGCAGAAACTCTTTTATCAAGTACAGATGTAAGAATTCTACTGTGGCAAAAGGAGCAAAACCAAACAAAAGCTGAAAGCAAAGTAGAAGTGTTCTCTGTGATGATCCATAGACAGACTGCCTTGTTCCCTGTATCTCCATATTCCAAATTTCTTCATACAATACAAATTGGCCTAATAATTTTGTCATTTCCATCAAGTAACTCCTTCCATAATGCAATCTAACCCAAGCACTACGAAACTCACATAACCGATTTTTTTAAATTCAATTTAACAGAAATCAAAATGTAGGTTTCTAATTATTTGCTATATTTTAAGGTATATTTCACAGATTTCACAGATCTCACTAACTCTAAAAATGTTTCATACAAAAGGAAAGGTTGCTCAGGACTGCCTCATACTCTTCTGGGGGACAGAGTATAAAATCTAATTCTGAGAGAGCCAAGAAATGCAATTGTGCTCTCTGGAATTACTAAGGGGGGATTCCCTTTGTGAGAACTCTCAAAGGCAAGCCTGGTGAACAACTTTTAGAAGTAACATTGGATTCTGTTTTCATCTGCTAAACTAAACTGCACTCTTTCTGCACTCTCAAACTCTTCAAACTGTATGCTATGGGCTGAACTATAGAGTGATTCCTTGTGGCAGCTGGTCAAATAAATACTGCAAATAACAGCTGCATATCCCGGAAGATAACTATGTCTCATTCTGCACCGAGTTCTGGAGGCTGTGCCAGCAGAGAAATACCAGAGGATTTTCTTGCCATGAAAATAGCCAGCACATATATCTGGCCTCCAACATTTTGCAAATGTAAATGTAGGCAGTATCTCAGAAGGCATTCTCAGGGTTTGAGGAAAATCTACTATTGAAATGTACAAAACCCTAATTTACTATGAATTACCTAAATCCAAAACTTAGCTTAAGGACCTGCATGACTCCCTTCCCTGTATACCTTTGACATTTATATTCTCTGCAAAATGGCTTAATGAATTATTCAGGTGTTATTGTTAACCCAATTCTTGTGCTTATAAACATTAACAGTTTCAGTTTTATTCAGTCTAGCTAAACTGCCATGGAATATGTTTGAAGCACATCATTCATAATTGGGCTAGTAATCCGGTGGGATTCTAATCACCCTGTGCTGCTTGAGTTACTCTGTGCTGCTTGACTCTTCACAGGGGAGCTGGTTTCTCCATACAAATTGTTACACTGATTTTAATTCCTCTTGAAAGAGCTGACTTAAGCAAACTGCAGCAAAGGTGCAGACTGCTGTAAGAATACCAGAAGCTATGATGCTGTTGGGGCATCATTCAAACAGAAGAGCTAAGATTGAAGTTATTAAGGGAGCACATCTTAACTTCATGGAGAAAATAATCAGAAAGCACATTTGGAAAATGTATTAAGCAGCATTAAACACCCTGAGTTTTGTGTCTGAGTTTTGTGTCATTTCATTTTGATTTTATTTCTTTTTTTTAAATTCATTTTCCTTTACTCATGCATCTAATTGCCTGCTCACTTCTGGCTCTTCAACAATAGTCCTTAACCTATAAGGCAGTAGCTGCGTGGTAACCTGTGCCTCTACCTGTCCAGCACCCCATGATGCCTACGAACTGCTGGGCACATACAAGTGCCCGACAGGTGCAAAGTGAATGCCAGAGCAGTGTGGGGACTAACTTAAACCCAACAAGGATGTTTTAGACCACTGGAGGAACAGCAAGCATGGATGCAAGAATCTGAAAAGGGCTGTGAAGAACATACAGATACCACCTTAGTGCCCTCTTCCTTGTGCACTCCCTCCACAGCCTTCCACAGATACTCCCACACTGTGACAAGCAGCAGAGGGAAAGAAGATCACTAGCTCCTGCCACACTGCTGCAGACAAAAATCAGTAAGAGAACAAGAGCTGCCACTTGAAGTCAGACAACAGGAATTGGATGAAGACTTTCAGAGCTTCCTTTTAAAGCTTAGCAGAACAGCCTGAGAGAAAGATGCATTTGGCAGAGAAGAAAAATAAGGAAATTGAATATTCAACAGGAAGCACTTTGGGCAAAAAGTTCAGATGAATTCTGACAGTTATCTTTAGGCTTAGAGAAGGCAGGTTTCCATTGGTTTGGAAGGCTTGCCTATCACAGAAGGCTAAATTAATTCTCATAAAGTAACAGGATCCTTAAGCAGGAAATACAATCCAACCACAATCTTCAAACATCTACCAGTAGCAAAGTGAAAGAAAACAGAGTATTATTCATTCTGAAAAGAAAACAGCTGAAATAACTTAGTTCTGTTAACTCACTTAACTTCTAAGTGCAATTTTTAACTAAATATCGTAATCATCCCCACTTACCAGGCACTGGGTTGGTTCACAGCCAATTTAAAATTTATTCCAGGTACACACCTAAATGTGCTGAAATCCCATAAGAGTCCAAACCAATGATTGGTTCACTAGACTGCTGGGAATCACAAATTAAATTGCATGACAGATTATTTTAAGAATTGAGTAGGAGAACAAAGATAGTAGGTCAAATACTTCAAGGGTTCTCTGCCCCCAATAATAGGTTTGAAGCATTTTTCTGGTCAGCGCAAAGTGTTCAAAGGTGCTACTCCTGGTACTATCTAAAGGATAGAAACTGCTTCAAGGACAATTGATGCCTGATGATACACAAGTGCTCTGACAACAACGTGCCTCAAAGAGAAAGGGGCTCTCACCACTGGCATTAACATGAAAACAGTCCTTTAGTTGTCACATCCAATTATCTCTGCAGCTTACAACACAGCAGAGGTGTAACAAGAAAGAAGAAAGTGTGATCTCCTCTCTTTGTCATCTTAAAGAATAGTCCCAGGACAAGTTATGCTTTGTATAAGACTTTTCTTCTAGTGTCAGCTTTGAAGTTTTGCTAACAAGTGGTGCTCTCACTTCATTCATCTGGCTAAAAAAAATTCCCAAAGACACTACTGTGTCACTCTCTCTTTGGACATGTTTTCAAAATTAAGCACCAGACGCTAAGATATAGCATGTTTCTCTATAAGGAAATAGCCACTACACCTATCACAGACTATTTTTTACTGAAAGTCTTCAAAAAACAGTCGCTACATAAGCTATTTTTTTTTCAAGAAAGGCTGGACTGATGATCCTTGAAGTCACTTCCAACCTGGTGTTCTACAATTCTATAGATGAGAAGCAACAGTATAGAGAAAGGGAATGTAACAATGAACCCTAGCTGGTATCCAGAAACCAAATGGGGAGAAAAAAAACAGGTCCTCAAAGATTTTATAAATAAAAACACTCAAAAAAACCCAAGTAAATCTCAGTCATTCTTACAGCTAACTAATAAAATTACCTAAAACCACAGAAAAAAAAAAGTCTAAAAGAGTTACGCATAAACAGATCTTCTGACATAATACAAACTTGCATGGAAAATAAATCCTACCTGAGAAAGGTACATCTCTCAGAACAGTAGAACTCCATCCCCTCCACAGGGAAAACCATCCATCTACAGCCACTTCACTGCTGATGCGTGCGTACAACTGCTTGTAGGACAACCTGCGATACTGCATTCTGGTCCTGATCAGCTCCAGGGGGCTCACTACAGTAACTGAACCAACTGCAAATGATAAAAATGTGAGCTTTTTTAAAAATCAGCATTTAATAGTAATATTTCCTGAACATTAAAGCCAGATCTCACCTTGCTTTATATATTGGATTCCTTTCAACTTTCCCATTTTCCTTGAAATAATTCCCAAAATTAATTTCCTTTCCAGATAAGAATACCATATCTATTCACAGTACCTAAATTTTCTGGGCACACAAGCTACCTACCTTTTTTCAATACTGGCATGTTGTAATCCATGTAACATGATAAAAATCCTCATTTTTAGATTTATTACATAAATAGGCTGATAATTTCAAGTACTTACAAGGATTACTTTTCAATAATTACCATTTTTAAGTGTAACTTGAAGAAACTGAGCCTGAGGTTTGTGTGGGTTTTTTGTTAAGGAAAAAGAAAATGGTTAGAGGTTAAGCTTTTATGGACTTCTAAGCATGTTTGCTATTCTTATTTCAAACCACCAAGAATATTTAGCAGGCAATCTGTATCCGATAAAGTAACTCTCTTGCATCTCCTGGAAATATCAGTGAGTCACCAATCACTAACAAGCTGCTATCACACACACACCAGACTCGAATCATTTCAGTTTTTTCCTCTTGCTGGTAGAAGGTTTCTTTGTCATGTGAATTCTAAATCTGGAACAGCCTAATAATATCAATTTGCCACATCACCACACAATAACAATTATTTTTCTACTGGTCTTCCAGTCCCCCATCACAGTTGTCACAAGTAGAATACGGAACTACAGCCTCAGCCTTCTAAGGAAGCCTCAAAATATGTGACCTCACCCACTTCTACAAAACTAGATGAGGAGAAGGATAAACAAAAGTAAGAAAATATAAAAAGAAATTCAGTCCCTTTATATCATACAGCTGTAAAATCAGTACAAGTTCAATTTTCATCTTCCTTGTCACTACCTGTGTAGCTTCCATTATTGAAAATAATTATGTTTATTATTAGAATCATCACAGAACAGACTTAAATTGAAGTAGAAGTATAGAACTATAAAATTTGGACAAATTACAAATGTATTGAAAGTGTAACAGCAAAAATAAACCACATTATTTGAGCTTAGAATGTTATGTTACCCAAGAAATACTGGGTAATTACAGTGTTCCTTCCTATAACTCACTCCACGTAATACTATCCCTCATTTAAAGCCATGGCAAATTTACTTTAAAAACAAAACAAATCAACAAAATGAAGCCAAGAAAGCAGCATGCAGGTATTTTATTTCAGTTTCTATTTAAACAGATGACAACTTACCTCTGCTTAAGGAACCTGCAAGAACTGGAATATGTTCATTATCCTTTCCTAGTCTAGATTTCAGAGCTTCACTCAGTTGGTCGTAGCAGGTAAAATAGATCACTGTGGCAGGAAGTGCCATTATTCTAAGATATAAGAGAGGGAATTAAATCAATAAAAGAAAAACAGGAGTCAACCATCTTGAATGCATGTTTTGGTTAAATAAGGAAAAGTTAAATTTCCAGCTGTGTGTAGTTATGGATGAAGAAAAAGTATTAATCCCATGGCTTTGATTCATTGCCTCTAGTTCAGAGTTTCAAATTCACTGGTTTCCCAGTTTTCTAGTTTTTAATTTCATTGGGAAAAACTGTAAGCAAAATTATGATGGGTTATTTACTTCAAAACGTATTTCATATCAGCTTCAGAACTGTTTTGAGAAAGGAACGGAATTGAAAGACCTGAACTTGAAGCAAGCAAGCAAGCAAAACATTATGGAAGCAGCTACAATTGGAAAGTATGTTCTCTATCTTAATCAATGCTTATGATTCTTATTACTTAAAAGACAATATGGAAGGAGTAAATATAAGCCTCTTCCATTCCAGCATAGTACAGACTATAAGAAAACCAGCGATATCTGTAATCAGTGTAGGAGTTACGTCTGTGCCAATATAGCACATATCACCATTACCAAAAAACAGTGAAGACTCTTGGAAAACCAACAAGTTGTAGTTTAGATCTTCTTTTTAAACCTGTGTATCTCTCTCCAGTCAAGAAGATGGTTCTTCTCTGCAGCAGTACAGAACACGGGTTGAAGAAAATCTCTGTCATGGCTGAAACACAGACCTCTTGGTGCAGTTAGATCCTCAAGGTTTATATATTGCTGCAGCTTACATACCAAGGCCTGAGCTCCACCATTCTTTGCTTTTTTGTGCCTATTATACGGAGCACTGTGTGCAAATCAAAAGTGTGCCAGGGCTTTCCCAGTGGGCTCTTTGACTTGGAACAAGAGAACTGTAACAAAACACTTCATGTCTTACAAGACACAACTTTAATATACAGGTTAGATTCGACCACTTTCTCAGATTGCTTATGGAGGAGGACACAGAGGACTTAATTACTATCTGTACTAGGTTAATATGAATAACAAGATAAAACAGATTGGTGTTGTTTAGCCTTAAGAGGAATCCAGGAGGGGATTTGATAACAGTGTTTAAATATGTAAACTGCTGTTGTGGAGAGAAAAGGAATTATCTGTTTTCCATGACAAAATTGTATACGATAAAAAAACAATACAGTTTTTTGGAATAAAGAAGATTTCAGTTAGATAGAAAAAAAAAAAAAGTCATGATAATGAGGTGAAAAACTACAGTGTCTGTAGAAACAGCTGTGTTGCTTATTGCAAGTCATTAGTAACAAGTTAGGATAGCAAATATCAACCAGAGAACAGCATTCACATTCAACCCTGTGATTCAATGATACTGTCAAAGGAAGGGTTACAGTAAGGTTACCACATCTAAAAGGCAGAATGAAGTCTGATATTCCTGCCTAACTACTGAGAATGTATCAAATTGCAAAGAGAAATCTCAAGTTCTGGCAGAAATTATATTGCCTTTAGATGTTTCTGATCTAACTGATTACATCATTAAATAACTTAGAAAAAACATACTCATGTGTGTAAATAATGGAGCAAATTTTTAAACAATAATTAATAACACGTTATCAAGAAAAAAACAACAATCAGCTTACAGTGTTGGGGGAAGTCCACTCCACAGAGATCTAATTCCCTCTATTTGGATAATTTTCAAAAATGCGTCCTAAAAATACAATCAGACAACGAGTGATAATTAGCTACAAAGCTTTTATACTCAATGATATATTTTAGCCAGCAGAACACAAAATTAATGTGTTAAAATGGTATGTTTCTAAAATGGCTTATCATTCTAAGATCCCAATTTTGTAATTGCTAACGCCACGTAAATAGTTCCACTGAGCTGAACAAAACAATTTGTGTGTTTGAAATCAAGAATTTCCTTCCATTTTTAAAGGACCCAAGTAGTATGTTTTTATCAGTAACTGACAGCCCTATGAGTAAGTTATTTTCAGCAGAGGAACGACATGTGGAAATGTATTTAAAATACTTTTAATACATAACAAAAGTTCTAGGCATGAAATAGCAATTAACTCTCAATGATTCTTCAATACTTGCGTTCTCTGACAACAATATGACAACATATGTGCCATGTATATACACTATACTATGTATTTAGAAGCTTACAATTAATAACACAGCTGTCCCATATATTCCCAGACCACCAACAGGAGGGGAACACTAAACCTTGAAGATCATTCAACTGAAATCACAACCAAAAAGACAAACTCTCTAATATTAGGATACGTACTTTTCTTAAACATTTTGGGGAAAGGTTGAGATTAGATGGATTAGAATATGCTTAAGACCAGACATTATCTCAGCACCTCAAAAGATACAGAACCTGACAGATCATAAAAAGGATTCACAGGAAGAAAAAGGCAAATAGCTCCAGAGGAGGCAGCCTCAATGGACAGATCCACTGAAGTAAAAAGTTGCATGGTGAAAACAAAGACACAATTTACTAAAACAAGCCTGACCTTAAAAACAGAGCTTTGAGAGGGAATCAAGAAACCCTAAAAGGTCCTGACATGATCTCACAAAAAAGACACTTAAGAAGAAAAAAAGACAGAAAATGCCATACTCTTATGTTTTCTCCATATATACTCTGTACTAACTAGAGTAAACAGTGAAGTTCCAACGAATTTCCAACACAGAAAGGTATACCTAAAAGGATGGAGAAAGGATGTAACTAAATCCAGTGACTGAGCAGCATATTTATATACCTTACTAACTATATGGGCAAATACAGCAAACATTTGTACAGTCCTATCACTGGAAACCTACAATGTCCACTACAGTATTCTTTACTGCACAGTTGTCCAGCACTGTTTTATTTTAAAGAAAGGAGATCCAATTACATGCTAATCATTCTTCTTTATCAATCACCTTTTCACAGCAAAAAATGGGCACAAAATCATGACAATTAGAAAACTGACTTTCTAAAAATTGTATGTTGAAGTTAACGGGAAAAATCAAACTTATGACATTTTTTTTTCTAAACAACAGTATAAAACTGCTCAAGAAACCTTCTGTATGAACATTTCATTCTTCTCAGATATTCAATTCTGAAAAATCCTTGATCATAAGTGTAATTTGATGGCAGAGTCAAACAAAATCTTGATAAATGAAGCAGCACCACAGTGTCCAACAGCAAGTCTGCTTCAAGTGTTGGGCTAAAATGCCAGTCCTACAAGTTTCAATGGATCCAGAACTTGACACATGAACTTAACTTTAAAACATTGTCTGCATTGTTAGTTCAGCTCAGGAGCACACTGGGAGATCTGTAGACAGAAAAGCTGTAAGCAGGTACAGAAATTCAGTACCTGCAACCAGCAACTATTGGCAATATAGCTCAGGTGGGGAAAATAACATCATAGAACCATTATCCTGTGAGGAGAGATGCACAGCTGCCCCCTTGTTCATCCTAAGGAAATAATATGTATTTTCTTGTAGAAAGGAGAAGGTATAATTAATAAACGACAGTGTAACCACACAAACACCCTCTCAAATTACAACAGATTCTACTAGAACTTGAAAAAATCTCAATAAATTTACAGTATGCTACTTAAAAATGTTTTCAATATACAGTTTTAAGTAAATGGAAAATGTTCTTACCAACATCCCTTTGAAATGCCCAGGTTTTTTATAACAAGCTTTGCTGTCCCCATTCTCAGAAACACATATATGATCCATAAGACCACTGGAGTATACAAAACACTTTCCTAATAAAATGGTATGTAAGAATAGAGTTAATGCTTGTAAGATTGTTCTTCCTCAGCAGCAGTTTCAAATTGGGTATAACAGCAACACAGATTTATCTCTGTTTAGACACAGGGGTAAAATAATGTTGGAAACTCAATGACAAATTAGGTAAAAGGGAAGAGGGAACAAATGTTTTCCTCAAAATGCCTGACTAAGTGAAATTGCGTTCGCAGGCTCCAGGAGACGTTTACATTACACTACCATCTGCTAAAGGCTAACAGCTATATAAAACCTGAATGTCACTACTGTATGTAACTAGATGAACATATTCCAGAGTTTTACATCTTTTATTAAGTAGCCTCAGCATCCACATTACAAGTGGAGGTATTATATCTTAGGTTAGACGGTATTTATACTAGATCATCCTACCTACTTGTTTTTTATTTCACATACTTTGAACCTGTTTGATAAAACATTGTCACCATTAGAAAAACATACTCCATGGTTCACATTTTCAGATTTCTGAAGGGTTTAGAATTTACTGAAAAAACAGGCTAGAAAGCAGGAATACTTTTCCTGATTTACAGTAAGTGTGACTGCAAAATTAATCTCCATATACAACATGGAACACCAGTCATCTCCTTTCCTTTTTCATTTATCAATTACAACTAAATAGTAGGAAACATTAGCATATCTTTGAATGTGCAATGTCTCAATCTATTTAGAACCCAAGTGAGAAGTGACTTACTGCTCTTTTTCAAAAGATTCTGGAGAAGATTAACTTTGATATAGCATCCTGATCACATAAGCCCTCTGATGAAATATTCGTTTTTTATTAATAGTGGGGTTTTTTAATGCAACTCAGTAATAGCTGTATTTTCTGCCACAATGAAAATACTAAGACAGACAGAAAAAAAGCCTGTTTAAAATGGTATGCATTTATGTTCGTTTTGTTTTTTTTCCACCGTACATGTTCACTGGCACATTCTTTCTCTAGTAATTTCAGTGTATGTTGCTGTGTTCCTTTTTTCCCCCCCTACTTACACTGAAGAAACAAACACAACTGTTGTGAAACAAGCAAAAAGCAAACTGTGTCCTCCATTACACTTACACATTTGTTTACCTTTGGAGAATGGATTGCTTTGGGCTTGCAGTCGAGTTTTGATAACGTCAAGAGGAGTTACTAAAATGAAACAGAAGTAATTTAGAAACACCCTGCATGCCCTGAAAATGTAGAACTGTACAGACGCCTTACCATGAACTTACACAACTTTTTTTTTTTTTTTTGCCCCCGGAGAAGAAAAAACAGACTTGTTTTATAATGTTATCAAACAAAGAAAAAAAGGCAGACCTGCAAATCCTGTGTGGTTTGCAAGTGACCACATTATCTTTTCTAATTCCTAACAGTTGCACAGGCAACAAATATTAGAGATACACAAACCTCATGCAAAAACCATTGTGTGATCTTGTCTGAAAGTGCTAGAACTTGTGCTATTTTGCCCTGTCACCAACCTTTTATAAGTGGCATACCACAAGACATATGAGATCAGATTTTGGGGTCAAGCATAGGCAAGACCTAAAACTTCAGAGTTGTTGAAAAGTACATGAAGGTTTAGTGAGCATTTTCTTGCTTCCACTCCAGGCCTTACAGTTACTACAGGCCTAGACATTCTGAACACTACAGTGGCTGGTCAGCTGCACCAGCCTCTCTGGATTATATTGACTGAGGGTTTGATTCAGTTGCCTACACAGAAGCTGCTAGTACCACCTGAGTCTCTAAGGTATCCAAAACACCTATGCAGTTGACAAAAATCACACAGGACCTACAACCTTGCTTACTAAGCAGCAGCTAGAGGCTAAGCCAAACACTCCAGCATGTGTCTCATTGAGCCCATTCCTACACACCAGCAACTGGCTCACGACTGAGCTCTCTGTTGATGCCAAGGCTGAAATACTTGGCTCACATCTCCCTAGCCAAACGTGGAGATCTCAATGCAACTCCTTCAGCTTATTTCAGTTGCTTAAAATCTGGCAACTAGTAGCATTTTAGCCACTCACACATACTCTGCCTTGTCTCTCAGTTGCCACTTCAGAAAGGAGCCAATCTCCTATACCTCTTGAGGTCTTGAATACCAACACCTGACACTGTACTAGAATCCTATGTACACCCAGTTGGAATCCATCTTAGGAATTCCGCAGGTCTGATGTAGCTTTGCTTGCTACATTACTTAACATCACAGGACACATGGTATGAAGACAGGCTAAAATCCCTATGGATTTGACAGGTTCCTGGTAACATCCTATTTTTTAAAAATTTGGGAATTTGGTGAGGGAAAAAACAGTGCATAGAAAATCACACAGTTCCCTCCAGCATAATCAGTGTTAAAAGTCAGAACCAAAAGGTAGTTTAAGCCAAAAAGTAACCAAAATACTAGGTAGAAACTAATGAGCTTGGAGAGCTCCAAGGGATATGAAGTGCTGAATATAACCAACCAATTTGGTTATGCATGGAGAAGGAGGTACTGAGCATGATGCCTGAACATGAAGCAGAAGATAAATTCCATAGACTATTCAGAAGTTTAAAAGCCTAACAAAAAGCTATCCTTAAAAGCAGTGTTTAGGGATGCACCCCTGCCCCCCAATAAAAGGCTTTGACAGTATAAGACATCACAGCAGAATAAATTAATGTTACTACTGAAATGGCCAGTCTTTCAGGATTTGTGTCTTGTACTCTAAAGCAAACTTTTACTTAAAATCTATTTTTAAGCAGCAGGAAGTACGAAAATTAATTTGTATTATTAATTTTGTTTCTTGCAGAAAAAAATCAATTAATTACTACATCAAGAGGAAAAAAGACATAGAAATGAAAAGTTAATAAAAATTATTTTTAGAAATGTTTAAAGATCATCAGGGACAGAAAAGATTGCAATTAACTACATTTGTTTAAATACAAAAAATTATGAGAAAATGATTAAAAAACATCCTTGTTGAAATACTAATGGAAATTTATAAACCATATATATGTAGACATCATGCTGAATCAAACTGAAGAGTAATCATTTTGGAAAGATTCTCTGTGGCAAGCTTGACAATTTGCCTTACCAAACAATGATGTAATTATAGCTCCACAACAAGAGGCTATTGCTTGCTGAGTAACGGTGATTCCATTTAAGTTGCTATCACTCATTTCAGCCATGGTTTTATTCCTGGAGAAGAAAAACCTGTCAAGGAACAGAAAAACATACTGCAACATTATTGTCAAAACTTGCAGAAAAATCAAAGGGAAAAATATTTTTAAATTTCATTAATACATTATGTTTTAGAAGCAATAACATAAATATTAGTTTTCTGCTTGTATACAAACATCTCTGTATTTTTTTTGAAATTAGAGTATTTCCACCATGTTTTATAAATAGTATAAGCTTTCTAAATGGCAATAAATCTTGCAAATCCTTCTTACATGAATTACAATGTTTATAGTTTTTGTAAATCACATTAAATATTTAGTATGTATTACCTCTTGCTGCAACAGAGGGTTTAAGAACACTTAAATAATCTGTACAAATACAAATTTCCAGCCTGCGGCCCATAAACTGTAGCACAGCAGAATAATTCATTGAGCCCTCTTCTTGCTTCCGTCACTCCTGTGAGAAAATCCAGGTTGATCCAACAGCCACAGCCCAGTAGTCATGACTATACACACTGGCAAGCTCCTCACGTGAGGAGCAGTGACTAACTGCTATTAATGCTACCATTAAATATTAATTTCTTGAACAAATCCTGCTGTATAGCTGCACAGACAAGGTTACAATACCTTAGGAACATACTCACAGTATCTAAAAATAAGGAGCTTATATATTCCCAGTATCTGCAACAACCCAGGACAGGAGAAAATAATAAAAACACTCCAGAACATAAAATCCCTAAATAGAGGCATATCTTTCAAAATGCACATTCTGCATAAGTGCAGTTTCATTAGGTTACATTGATGTAAACCTTTTATTTGCTCTACAGGAACATTATGTTTTGCTGTTTTCACTGCTTTAAATAAAAGAAAGATCAGCTACATAGGACAATACTCGCCTTTCAGAGGCTAACTACTAATTCGGCTGGTGGTTGTTTGGTTTTTTTTAATCTATTTTAAAACTTATTTTATAACAAAATTACTTTCCAGAATATCATATATAACCCGTTTATAAGCCGCGACCGAGTTGTGATGGCGGGAGGCCAAACCCTCCGTAATAAAGATGTGGAGCGTCCTCGGCCAGGCCTCTGAGCCGCCTCTCCCAGCGCCCAGCCCCAGCACAGCCACAGGCGGCGACCCGGGCCCGGCCTGGCCCGGGCCCGCCGTCCCACCTGCCCTCGAGCGAGGAACGCCCGGGGCGGGCGGGGCGAGGCGGCTGCTCCTCCGAAGGCCTCCCTCACACCTTGCCGGGGCCGGGCGGAGACTCTTCCCCGGGATTTCTGCTGAAGGGGGCGCCCAGCGGCCTGACCAGACCCTGAGGCGCGGTGAGGGGGTGGTGTCGCCCCTCTCCCCGTCTCCCGTAGTAACGGCCACTGATCTCCCTCCCCCGCGGAGCCCCTCTGCCCCGGGACTCCTTTCCCTTCGGGACTCCTTTCCCTTCAGCCCTCCGCTTCACAGAGGGGCCCCGTCCGCCCGCGTCTCTCCCCGCCCCACAGCACCTCCCGCCGCGCTCGGCCCCCGCCCTTCGCCCGCCTGCCCGTGTCTACCGCGTGCGCGCGGCGGGGCGGCCGTTGGTGGCGCGCGGCCCGCGGCGGCACCGGGCGCCGCTCTGCGGCAGGAGCAGCGAGGCCCCGCGGCGGGCTGCGGCTGGCGGAGGCGGGAAACGCGGGTGTGGAGACACAGCACGACCCGGCGCCGCCCGGAGACCCGCGCCGGCCCCATCGGCTGCGGCGGAGAGAGCGGGGGGCGGGTGGGCGGGCTGCGGCTCCAAGCCGCTGGGGAAAGTGGGGCTGGAGCTGCCGAACCCCTGCGGGTCTGCCGGCGGGCGGAGAGAGGGAGGAGGATGTGACTCCGCGGGAAGATGAAACCGAACGCTGCGGAGGCCGCCCAGGAAGGAGCGCGTTCCCGTAAGCGGCGGGTGGCTGGGGGCGGCTGGGGCTCGGGGGTTCGAGCGTTCCGCTTTGGGCCGCTGCCTGGGGCCCGTGCTCCTCCCGGGCTGTCGCTGTGAGACCCCGCGGTCAGCCCGGAGCCCCGTGTGGGCCTCTTGCCTCGATCAGAGCGCGGCTGAGCACGCCTGGGGCTGGCTTTGGTGGTGGTGCACGGCTGAAATAGCCTTTGCATGGTTTGGGGAGTTAAACGTACAAAAAGGTAGCTGGATAACGCGCTCTGCGTTACAAGATGCCTGCGGTGCACAGGAGCTGGTCGCTGTGTTGAAATTCACTAGGCCGCTCCGTGCGAACTGCTGCCCCCGGGCAGCCCTTTGCCGGCCCCAGGAGCAGGCACGGAGGGGCCACCGCAGCACCCAGGCCCAGGGGATGGAAATGCTGTTGCTTTGCAAGAGAGGCTCCTCAGCGTTACTGCAGTACTACTGACTCCCTCTGAGCTTTTTATTATCACTAAGAAGTTTAATATGTGTTTTCCAATATTATTTCAAGTATTTAATATGTTAATTTTTGAACTGCTCTGGCCATCACATATGTGTGCTGGGTCTAACACTGTATTTGATCCATGGCCATCTGCAGAATTTCACTTGCACACCTGCTTATCATCCATCTTTTCTGTTAAGATTCTGAATCAGCTACACTGTCCTAAACCTCTCCGTTTTCCTATTTCTCTAATTCTTTTGGTCTCCTAGATTCTACAAATGTTTCTGCTATTCCTGCCTCTCTTATGTGTGTTCATAGCCATTACTTACAGAATCTTGCAGTATGAGTGGTGATTCTGCTCCTTCTCCCATCCAAGACCACTTCAGGCAGGGTGAAAATACATAACAGAAGGACTGTTTTGTGTGTTGGATTTTTGTCTACAGAAGAAGCCTGCTCTCTTCCTGCAGTAGCCCTCGTTGTCTGTTTTGAGCTTCTCCAGAAGAGAAACAACTAGGAGTAGGTTGTTAGTGAGGAAGAAAATAGAATGGGAAACTAACAATATTTCAAGTTTTTGATGATTCTGTCTCTGTCATTGGTTGTAAATGGATTCCTGTGAAAGTATGTGAGAACAGAGAAGGGATAATTCCTTGCAGCTATTAATATTATTCTAGTTTCTAGCTATGTGTAGCTACAGGAACTTCATGAGTTGCATGTCACTTTAATGCATTTGGGACCCCTCAAAGTATTTGTCTTCCTTGTACTTGTCCAGGCTCTCCTAGAAACTGCATCTTAGAATGGATAACATTCTTTGGCAGGTTTGCCCTGTTGCATAGAGAATAAATCATTGTTTTTCTTTTTGTACCTGACTCTTAGTTTTGTTTGGTGCCCCATAGCTCTTCTACTGGCATAGGCCGTTTAGCCATTCTCTTTATGTACATCTTGATTTTGCATCTCTCCATTCTTTTTCCCCTAAATAATTTGCAAAGTTCTAATCTATGAGGTTGTTCTTCATGCCGTTGGTCATTCTTGTTACTCTTTCAGAGGCTATATTTAAGATGTAGCTGAGTCCTGCATTTATAAAGTGACATAATTATCCATTTTATTTTCTGTTTCTTAGCAATTTCTGATTTTTTTTTTTCTTTTTTGATTGCTACTCAGTGTTGAGCTGATGCTCTTGTAGAACTCTACCACGCTCCAAGATTTCCCTGGAGAAATGAGGCTTATTTTTCACCCAGACTAATTTTTTTATTTGGTTTTTTAATCTAATAGTTAGACCTGGGTGGATAGCTCTGCGCTGAGCATTGGGAAGGTTCATCAGCAAAGTTTAATTGCTGTACGTTGTTCCTTAGTTTTAGAGTAAAGTTAACTGAGACATAAAGAGTGGTCATAACTAGAATGGTTCTGAACTTCAAACTTAGTTTTCCTGCATCTTAGGTGGGTGCTCAAAATGTAGATAAATAGTAGGGTCTAGGTAATTTATTTTTTGGCGTTTCAGTTACTTTTGACCACTTTTTGTTCTGTGAGTCTATATGAATCCTTTTGGTTTCAGATGAATATGAGAAAGACAGGTTCTGTTCTAAAATGGTGTTCTTGTGATTATCAGTGACTGTGCAAGTAGTGTATATACTGTGGTACAGAGATAGCAAATATGTGCCAAACTGGGGGAGAAAATGTATGGCCTTGCATAGCAACTGTAGTAAAAAGTCCTTTTAGGATATTATTTTTAGAAACTTTAAGGGCTGTATGTGGTATTACTATTAATGTCTTGGTTTTGACATTTTTAACATACAGGTATTTTATTTTATTTTTTTAATCATAAATTGTGTGTAAGGGACTTATCCATTTTCATAATTTAGGAATTTTTCTTTTTGAAAAGAAAAAAATCAATTCATAAAACACAGTCTTGTTTAAATTCCCTTTTTGCAGCGGATGGAATGCAAGCAAAACCAGAAAAGATAAGATCTCTGAAGAATGTGAAAACAGATACAGGAAAACCAGAGAGACTTAAGTATAAGCCACTGACTGGGAAGGTGTTTTACCTTGATATTCCATCAAATGTGATCTCTGAAAAAATAGGAAAGGACCTCAAAGATCTAGGAGGGGTAAGTTAAGGAGCAGAAGCCATTATGAAAGTAGAAGAAAATCTGTGCATATGCAATACCTTTTCTCTGTTATTTGTGTCAGTAACTTCAGTAAGTACTTTCTGCACAGAGTATGTTAATGAATATTTTTTAGTACTCTTACTTAGATCACAAATTTTCTAAGCATCTTAGTACCTTTTTTTCCCCTAATTCTTTCTTCTGTATGGAAGAAACACTTTGATACAAGCAAGTACAGGGTATTGTGATGACACACAAGAAATGCAATTCCTTAGTCTGCTTCAAAGTTGAGTGTTTTGAATTGGGTAGAGGAATCTTGGCAGTTAAAGTATTAAACACCCTTTAACCACAGAAGCAAAAGGGATCTGCTTAAATTGGTAGCTATTCTGAACATTGCTTTGGCAATACTTTTCTGACCTCAGAGGAGTACTGATAAGTTTTGTAAAACTGATGCTTATAAATCAAGATGCTGTCTGAAAATATAGTAGAGGCAAGAAGCAGCAATAATATGGTTTTAAGGTAAATGTGTCCCTTTACATTTATCATTAAATGAGTGCAGGCTATCTTTTGTCTTTCTCTCTAAAACAGAATTTTAGACATTCATATATGAAAGCTAAGCTTGCAAATCCAAGACTGAATGAAGTTTTTCTCTTTTATTCTGAGGAGTAGATGCCTAAATCTGTGGTGACCACTGCCCTCCAGGTCAGCTACCATTCTTCTGTGGGGACAGGCTGAGAGAGTTAGGGTTGTTCAGCCTGGAGAAGAGAAGGCTCTGAGGAGACCTTATTGCGGCCTTTCAGGACTTCAAAGAAAGTTTACTTACTAAGAAAGATGGAGTCAGACTTTTTGAGCAGGGCCTGTTAAAACAGGACAAAGGGTGATGGTTTTAAACTTAAGGAGGGGAGATTCAGGCTAGACATGAGGAAGAAATTTTTTTACAATGAGGGTGGTGAAACACTGGCCCAGGTTGCCCAGAGAAGTGGTAGATGCCCCATCCCTGGAGACATTCAAGGCCAGGCTGGGTGGCACTCTGAGCAACCTGGTCTAGTTGAAGATGTCCCTGCCCGTGGCAGGGTGGTTGGAGTAGATGAGCTTTGAAGGTCCCTTCCAACCCAAACTATTCTATCATTCTATTCTACCACATGTGTTTCTTCGTTACTCGTGTGGAGTGGACTCAAAGGTTCCGCTCTCTGAATGTCCCAATTCTGTAAAAGGTACATAGAGCAGGATTGGAAGGCACAGCTTCAAGATTGTTGCCTGTGTGATTTTGTGCTTTCTATATTGATTAGTGGAGAAGAGGAAAATGTTTTAAGCTTCATAAACTGGCAAGAAATAATCAGGCGAATAGATTTAATAGTCACACAGCAGTTGTTTATGAAAGACTGAAGGAGCAAAATGGTAGAAAATAAGTATAGGGAAAACATAGCTTTTGTCTTGCTGAGTATGAAAATATTATGAATCTACTAAAGTCTTCTACATTTTTGAGAAGTGTTATTCATAAGCGTAGGTGTGAAACATTGTAACTATCCTGAAACTTTATTTTTTCTGCTGATTCTCAAATAACTCGGTGAATTTTGTAGCTCCTTGAAAGCCGTAAATTCCATTTGCGTACACTACCTTTAAGTATGGCTTCTATGGAATTTATGTTACACAAGATCATAAAAACTTTGGGGTTTTTTAATTATTCTGTTATTTCTCGGTGTAATGTTTGTCTTCTATTTAAAAAGTATTACAGCTGGGTAGTTCAAAGAATGATAATAATGAAAACAAAGCAAAACTTCGTTTCACAGAGATTACAAAATTGAGAAATTGAAATTAAGAGTTTGTAACTGGTGAGATGCTACTACAGCTCAATTGTAATTGTCATCCAGATCTTTAGAAAATACCTGTTCATTAATTAAATGGTTTCGACTTTAATTATTATAGAAGTTTTGTCACTTTTCTTTAATATATGCAATGTAAAATTGTGCTACTGATTGGTTGCCCTGAAATAATTAACTTTTTTTATATTTTTACATTTAGAGAGTGGAGAGTTTTCTTAGTAAAGATATCAGCTATCTGGTGTCTAATAAAAAGGAGGCAAAATTTGCACCATCTCTTGGTCAGATTTCTCCTGTTCCTAGCCCAGAATCTGCACGTAATGGAGGAAATAGTTCAGCTCATCCTAGCAACCAAAAAGATCGACATGATGGAAGTTCATTTAAGATTGTAGATACAGTAAGTTTCTTAGTAATAATACTGCAAACTGGGTATAATTGATGTATTATGCTCTTAAAATTTTTCGCCTACTTCATTTCCTAAGTATAGCAACAGTTCCTTGGGTGGCTAAGAGTTTATTTTTAGTGTGTGGAGTTTTTTTTGGTTGATATTTTGTTGGTTTGGGGTTTTTTTATACAGATGAAAAATACTTTTGAACTAGTTCAGGTTAACTTTCTAAGCTTAACAAATTCGAACTAATTAAGCAAAGTTTAAAAGATTAATTTAAAAAAGGAGCATTTTCTGCAAATAAGCTAACTACACTAAGATCTAGTCTAATGTAGTATGCCTCACTTATAATTTAATGTTGACATAATTATGTTTGACAGCTTGATCAATATGGATAGGCTTGTGATTGAATCTACTTGTTCTTGTGCCTTTAGCAACACAGTCTATTAATATCTGGCTGCTTTGATGTTAATGCAGACATCTATGGGTATTGGCATTAACATCACTCTTTGGTAGTACTTCAAGGATATAATTAAATTCAAACATTATGAATAGTAAGTTTTTCTGAGCTCTTTCTTAGGCGATCACATTAATTGCAACAGTATCTGAATTTGTGCAGATTGATGTGACATTTCTTACATGGGCAAGTCTTGCATCCTTTCAAAATACAGTTGGCAACAATTAGCTGTACTATATACATGGTACTTATTTAGAAACCTGACTGCGAGCAGTCTGTGGGCTGGTCTTTGCATTACGTAGGTGAGATGACCTCATTTTGCGAATAACCTGGATAGGTAAAGACATGTTCGTTACTAACAAACAGCATGCAGTACAAGAGGAGATGCGCTTGTGGTAGAAAAGATGGGGCTAAGGCAGATGCTATGATTATATTCATGGCACAAGTGCAGCTGATGAAGCCTCATTTTTTGGGCATGTGCCACTGGCTGCTTATTGCCACCCTCGATGTTGTTCCAGCTCTAACATTGCTTCAGCCATGCAGTGACCTGCTTTGACTGAAAACAACTACTTTTTTGTTTTTTTTTTTTTTCCCTCAGACTGTATCAATTCTAACCTTGTGGGGAAGATGTGAATTATGAAAAATAGAAGTATGGTAAACAAAAGGAGATTATCATAGCTAAAACATGTATTTGTTAGCAACAGTGTAAATTGCCTTACATTTTTATTTAATGAGTTCTAAACTCGCTACAAACATGTTTCTGTTTTAATATAGGTACGTATGAGTAGAGGAAAATCCTTAGTTGAAAAAGCAATCAAAGAGCAGGTAAGCAGAGTAGTCAAAGTTGTGCTTGAAAAACTTCTACAAAACAAACAGTAGTAAAAGTGGTCTTAATGGTCTAACAGAGGAGTCCCTTGTGGAACGCTCAGGAAGAAACTGAGGGATTGTTCTAAGTAAAACTGTTGGTTCACGCTTTCTGGATACTTCCTGAAGGATTAAAAGTCTATACATTCTAATGACCAGTATTATAATTTATCAGGATAGCTAGTATAGCTAGCATTTGAGAGGTGCTCATGAAGTTAAAGCAAATGTATAAATTCGCTTTTCAAATCTTAGTTACTTTAAAATGTGACAGTAGAGAACAGTTTTGGATGTATGAAAGATAACATACCATCTTTTGATGGTGAAATGTCGTGACACAGAAACGGAAAAGTCAGTCAAGGGAAGTGACAGTCTTCTGGCAAGAAGCAAAGCGTTTGCACTTTGATCTCAGCTTTCATATTCCATGTTTTAATATATTTGTAATTATATAATCTACCATATATTGCTTTAAAATCATTAATAAAATTTATTGTTTGCAGGACTTAATCCCCTCCGGTAGTATACTATCCAATGCTTTGAGTTGGGGAGTGAAAATACTTCATATTGATGGTAAATATTTTTGTTTCATGAAGCCTAACTTGAACTTGTAATAATCATTTAATTATTCTTTTGTTCAAAATACTAAAAGCAAACAATTGCTTCAAACATATGAAAATAAACTCGGCTGACTGTAATTTTCCCTTTTTTTGACAGATGTTAAGAATTACATCGAACAAAAGAAGAGGGAGCTCTATCTAATCAAAAGAGGAGGCAGTTCTATTAAAGATGGGGTAAGTGGCTCTTTGCTGTTTGTGAAAATTATTTCATTAACTGAGAAAGCACAACTGTACTAAATGCTGCCTACTGTGAAACTTACAGATTTTTTTAAATAGTTTTGCTCATATTCAGTTTTTCAGGCCTGTATGTTTTATGAATTGATTTTAAAACCATCTTTGAAAAAGAGAAAGTATTAGCTATGTATTACAGCATTATTCAAAAACCAATTCTGTAGTAGCATTGATTAAATAATGTTTAGACCTCTGCTCCTGCAAGGAGTATCTAGGAATCGTAACTAACGAACTGTCTCAAATTTCCATTCTGCCTGCCTCAAAAATAGTAAATATAGTTTGGTTTTGGTATGTCGTAGACTGTGGTTAAGTTGCCTTGTATAATTTTCCCCATGACACAGTGATTAGGAACTCTTTCCTTTTGATGGACCATTTTGAAGAATCACAGTTATGTTTCTTGAAGAAACTGTCTCTAGGGAATCTGTGTCAGTTGCTCAAGTCTGCACCTTTTCCATCTGAGTCTTTTAAAGAACTATCATAAAGCATCTTTGAGCTATTGGACCAATAATGTGAAGTTGGCATGTGAAAATCGCAAATTCTCTGGATTTTAATGTGTGATCTAGTTAGACATTGAAACTGTTTTAGCTGCTTGTGTGCTCTGTCTGCAGCTGCTCTATAATTTAAATTAAATGTGAAGCTGTACAATTATCTAGTCAAGGCAGGTCTGTGATAAGTACATGAAAACACGCTGTTTAGTACATGTTATTTTGTTTTGGAATGCAATATTGGCTAATTATTGAGACTACATGAAATCCTCTGCTAAATCATCAGTTTTAAAATGCATAGTGTGAGTATCAGTGTTCATGGCTAGCAGGGTGGTGGGTTTTTGCAAGAAGTATGAAGTGCGAGTTTGTACCCTTATCAGAATCAATTACAGCTAAAGCTAATGCTTGAATGTAGGTTTTACTCTTTTCTGAAGAGAAAATACTTCTATTACTTATCATCTTCATTGCTAAAACAAAACCAAAAATGCCTGTATAAATCCATTCAAATGAGAAGAATTCTTTTGATTGGAGAACATTGCTGTCTGCAATTTTTGGTGGCGTTTTACATCTTGTAGTTAATTAGCGTTTATAAAATGTTGTAAAAATAATATCTGTATTTAAGAATCAACTTTCAACCATGGCAAGGTATTTTAGGGGAGGAGAGAAAGTGAAAAGTCTCAAGGAAAACATTTTTTTTGCAGTGTAGAATTGAATGTTTCTTTGGGAAATGTATTGCCGTATTTCTGAAGTACTAATGAGCTTAGTGTCTTGCAAAATTTATTACGACTGTGTATGAAGTCATGATTAACACAGGGAGACCCTCATAACTTAAAATTAGCTACAGCTAAATCTTAGAAGTAAAATGCAGAATGATACTCAGAGGAATTTTTATGTCCTCTTTTCTTTCCATAGGGAAAAGAAGTTACTGCTCAAAAGTCAAGAAGTAAGTATTTCAACATTTGTAGAGGGTTTTGTTTTGCCTCTGAATGCTTAAAAATGTGCTACAGTTCTCATCTGATCGAGTGTGCTGCTGTATTCTAGTTTGTGTGTCTAAAAAAAGCATAGAAAAACTTCATGGAAGTCAAGGGTTTGTCAGTACGTATGCATAATGAGTTATAATGTCAGCTTATTTACTCAGCTACTGTAGTAACTTGCTGAATGAAGAAAATTATTTCTCTCTTAATTTCCTTTTTATTCCCCTTGAGCAGGTAAACTGAAAAATCCATTTGTCAAGGTGGAAGATAGAAGTCGGTAAGTGTTCTCTTCATGCATTCAATAATGTGGTTTTCAAAGTGAGTAGTTCAGAAATGTGTAGTATGTCTTGAGGAAATGACCTTCAGATTTCAAGGTCCTTCAACTTCCTGACTTTAGATGCCAGGCATACATACTGTCCTCTTAAAATAAGGTACAAAAATTTAATTTTTGTATGCTCTGAGTGGATATCTGCGTTTAATGGCTGAATGAGATTGAGCAGGTAATAGCAGAGTAGGGAATAGATAGGTAGAGTTACTTTCAGCCAAGGACCATGTGAATGAAAAGGAAACCTGGAAGCTCTGAACCTTTGCATCCTGCAGCTCTATGGCAAGGGACCTGGGGGTTCTGGTGGACAAGCAGCTCAACATGAGTGAACAGTGAGCTGCTAACAGGATGCTGGGCTGTGTTAGCAAGGGCATCACCAGCAGAGACAAAGTCATTATCCTGCTCTACTCAGTGCTTGTCAGGCCACACCTGGAATACTGTGTTCAGTTTTGGTCCCTGCTGTGCAAAAATATGTGGACAGGCTGGAGAGGGTCCAGAGCAGGGCCAGGAAGATGATCAAAGGATTGAGAAGCCACCATGTGAGGAGGGCTGAGAGAACTGGGCTTGTTCAGCCTTGAGAAAAGAAGGCTTAGAGGAGACCTCATCACCATGTTCCAGTATTTAAAGGGTGGCTACAAAGAAGACGGAGACTCTCTGGGGAGATTCCGATTAGACTCAAAAGGGAAGTTTTTCTCTGTGAGAACAGTGGGCCATTGTCATCATGTCCCCAGGGAAGTGGTGGATTCCCCAGTATTAGACACTGGGCAGAGTGCTGGGCCATCTTGTCTAGACTGTGCTTTTGCCACAGAAGGTTGGACCAGATCATCCTTCAAGTCCTTTCCAACCTGGTGTTCTATGACTATATGATTGATTCTATGATCTTAGGTCCGTATCCAATAGCCCAAAAGGCCAGTAAAACTTTGTATACTAAATTCCAGTCTTGTAGTTCAACTCAGTAACATTCATCTTCTGCAGAGACTGTTTGGATGTAAGGAAATAAGTTGTTATAGAATTGTCATAGAATCATTTAGGTTGGAAAAGACTTTTAAGATCATAGAATCCAACTGTAAACATAACACTGCCAGTCATCCCTTGAAATTAGGTTTAATTTCCTGTACAATCATTTCTTTTTGTAAAAAAAAAATATATATATATAAATCTGATTTCAGTATCCAGAGTAGTATGAAATCTGATACTTTCAGCCTTGAAAATTTCCACATTTTTCTGGTCCTGTAATTGGTCAGACCTGGTTGTTTAAGGAAATACCAGTTTCCCAGAAGTTGAGAGAGCAATGAATTACAAAAAAGCACAGGGCTACGCAGTATGTTTTGTATCTTTATATTCTTATCTACCTTCTGCTTTATGCTGATGTTTATAAGCTCCAAATTCTTTCACATGATTTCTTTGACACTATCCTGAACTAAAAAAAAAATTAAAAAAATCAAAATCTGGTCTTGCACTGTGAGTTGATGTCATATTTATGAAGGACATGAGGATAGTGAGGAGAAGTGGACAAACACAGTTCTAAGTACAAGAAATTTGTATATAAATAATTTGACTTCTGAATGTAGCATTTTACTAAACACCTGCAACTCTTTTTAAGGTAACTTAATGTTCTTGGATATGTAACTGTTTATGCAACATAAGTAACAGTTCAGAAGCAGAATAATATACTTAATTTGTCCCTATTCTGTTTTCCTGACTTGGTCTTTTTCTTCTGCCTGGGTTGCTTATAATTCTGGGATATTTATCTGCTTAGGATTCTGTGTATGTTACATGTAAAAGAGAAATACTTCATTATTTGTACCTGACTGTAATTTGTTCTATAAACTCCCTTTTTCCATTTCTGGTGGTTCTAATGCACTTCTTTTGTCTAAAACAGGCACTACCGACCGTTTTATCTGCAGTTACCCATTTTTCCAGTTCTGAACTACTGTGTTCCAAAACCGTATAGTCCCTTTGAGGTGGATAAGAAGTATCCTTCTGGTCAAAAGCAAATTCAGCCTAAGCAAAGGTTTGTAGAAAACTTGTTATTGAGGTGTGGCTAGAGGACAGGGAAGTTCTCTAAAATAATTCTAACATAGTTGTTTTCGAAAATAGTTGCTCTACTTCGAATTTTGTGTGGTTTATAATACTAATAGCCATGTCTGATATGATGTGTTTGCTGCAACTGTAACTGTTGGTGTCTGTCTATCTTTCTGTACTGTCTTTATCCTGTCTTTAGTCCTTTTTTTGGACATACAGATGCATACATCCAAAAATGCAGCCTTCTCCTATCACTGTGGGTCAGCATAAGATATTTTTTTCCTTTCTGCCACTGGTTTCTTCTTTGTCCTCCTCTTGGATGCCATCCAGTAAGTACTTTACAGGAAGTGTATTTCTTAAGACTTCTTTTGATATTTGTCAGTATAATGCTAAAGTAGTCAGTTTAAAACAGTGCTACTCAGTCACAGTACAAAATCATTGTTGGTAAAGAGTGCCCATTGTTGATAAAGTCTAGTTTATAGAAATTAGACTCTGCAAATACTGCTGCAACTCTTCAGTAATGGAAAGTGGATGATAACTGCCCAGCAGAATTGCAGCAAGTGTTTATATGATATATTCTGGCATTCAGGCTCTATTTGAGCATTCCAGATGCAGTTAGGACTTTTGGTAAATAATTTTTATTATTTGAAATTACTTCGGAGTTTTAATTATATGGGAGTTTTTTGCGAATCAAACTATTGTCTTGGATTTCTTCAGCCTAGCATATCTGGAGTATTAATGAGTCTTTCATTGACTTCTAAAATTGATTCATATGAGAGATTAAAGATATTTAGGTGAAAGGTAGCTTTGCTATGTGTGGGACTTTCTGTATCTAGTAACTTTGGCTGCTTCTCTGTCTGTGGGGTCTAAGACTTATTTAGATGTGATCCTTGTTTTCTTTATAACCTAACTTCTCCACTGTTCAGGTTCTGTCCAGTCTTCACCATTATGATAGTGCCTGAGGTTTTCAGCTGATGTTGCCATTATGAAATTTTTAGATATATGTATATATATATAATATTTTTTTTTTAATTGCAATGAAGGAAGCACTATGAAAAATCAAAGCAAATATAATACAGCAGTAACGCTTGCAATAATAAGGCAATTTTTGATGGTTTCTCTTCAGAGGCGGGGTAGAAAGACCCATTCTTTTTAAAGCGTTAAAAATAAAAATGGCAATATTCTCTTCATTTATATGGATTAAGGAATATGATATATTAAAAATTTCAGGAGTTATGTTTGAATTAATATTCCTATATAATCTTTCAGGTTGACACATGCCAAAGAGCTGTTTAGGTGGGAGATTATTTCCTACTTGCAGGTAAACGTGAGGAATGGTAGTTTCAGGAGAGAGAAAGGAGAGTGCTCCCTTATCTTTATCTGGGAGAAACACTTGTTGAAGCTGAGTTGTTAGTTCTGCTTGCTTCTGCATCAGGCAAGACCTGCAGACATGATTCAATCTTCAGATGATAAATGCTGTTGCTTATATCTGGCTTGATTGGTTCTCTGTGATATTTACAGTTCTAAAGAGGGAACGTAAAAATGCTCCTGTAATAGTAAAGTACAGTCAGGTGGAGTTTGTTCTGTGGAACTCAACAAATGCTGGGGGAGGTGTTACCAATTTAGACTTGTTGATTGAAAGCAGTTGTTGAAAGCAGTGTACATATATGGTGCTGGGCAACACATTGCTATGCTTTGTAAGTTAGAGATTTTTCAAGACAAGTTTTTGATAAAAAATCCTGAGCTTACATCCATGCAGATACTTGGTAAAGTCTGTCAGAATGATTTGTGGCTGGACAGGGAGATGGCACTGTTCCCCTGATGTAAAAGGGAAGTGGAGATGGATGGTTTTACTTTACCACTACCATATCATCCTTAGGTAGTTTAATAGTGAATTGTAGCAAACAGTAGCTCTTTCCAGATGAGGACTATGAAGGTCATGGGGCAGCTATTAAAAACCTCTTTGTGTTTTAGTATCCATGAAGAACCTGAGGTTCATTTCCTTGTCTTTCCACTTATCCTGTACCTAGAGAAATGATGGCATTTGGTCAGCATATTCAAAAGCTACGTATAACCAACAAATAGGACTGTTCTTTTACCAAAAAATTAGAGGTCATCTGTTAGATCAAGTGGTTTTGCTGCATATTTTGTTGGCATCAAAAGTACTGACAGTCGATGACATATTAGAAGACTTCTCTAGTTTTGATTTTATCAAACCTCTTTTTCTTTTATCAGCTCTGCACAGAGGTGGTGTGTCCTTTGATTTGTCAAGTGAGATTTTTTTGTTTAACAATTTTGCATTGTTTATTCTGAGTCAGTGATAGTAGTACCCCTGTACTAACCTGGACATTTTATGCTGACATATAGTTCTACTGGATCTGCCTATCTTGTTGCAGTAAATATTTTTTTAATTAATGAACAATTTTTCTCTTTGTTTTTCCCAAGCATTGGATAACATAATGTAGATCGTTTCAGGGGAAATAAAGATATTTGCTCTTTTTCAATTAAGTGAATAAGAATGAACATGCTCTGAAAAACAAATATATTGCTCAGGTCCCTATTTGACACTCATTAATATATCTTTTTCTGTTAACAGAAACAAAATAAATATGGACAAGGATGGCGGAACTCCTGTTCAGCTCCCTCAGAAGGACAAAAAAAAGAGAGGATATTGTGAATGTTGTGGGAAGAAATATGAAGATCTACAAACAGTATGTGAAATGTCAAGTATATAGTTTGATACAGTCATATTTCTTAAGTGTGGTATCAACAATCACTTCTCCTTGTTAGTTTAATGTATTTTTTATCTTAAAAGATTTTTTTCTTTTAATATGTCCCCTAAAAAGCAGCAAGTGAGTATTTTTTCCCTTACAGGTTTTAATTCTTGATTCCTGCCTCTATATATGATAGCTGAAGGCACTAATAGTTCATGTGTCAGAGACACTGGTAATAAATCAACGATATTTACTTACTGCCTCATATCATACTGTTGACTTGTATATTCGTATCTGTAGTATTAGATTTGTTTCATGTTTTTTCTTTAATTCCAGCATCTTGAAAGTGAACAGCACCGAAATTTTGCACAAAGCACACAGTATCAAGTTGTCGATGATATAATCTCCAAGTTTGTTTATGAGTTTGTTGAATATAAGGATGATGCAAAAAAAATAACAAGGTAAGTTACATGTTCTAAGTTTCAAAGGGTGTGAGTTAAGACATAAAACATAAAGATACTTAGTTCTGAAATTCTGGATCTGGTACAGAATAAATTCATACTTTCAGTCTGAAATAAATCACTTAAATCTGCAATGCAGTTGTACCTGGCAAATCAGTTCTATAAAGCAGATATTATTAAAAAAAAACAACCAAACATTAAAAGTGTAGATGGCATCACAGGAAAATGAGACTGAAAGGAATTACCAAAAGTTGTCCTCCTCATCCTTCAGCTTCAAAAAGCAAGATCTGCTGTACTAAAATATTGCTGACAGAAGAACAGCAATGTCTGGACATCTTGCTCTAAAAACTTTCTGGCATTCTTAGTAGTCTTAAGAACAGCGAATTATATCCTCCACAGTCAATCTGATCCCCTTACCAGTGGAAAAACTTTTTGTTGTCTGATCTAGATCTTCCTATCTCTACTCTAAGCCTCTTGGCTTCTGTCCCACCTGTGCTGGACAGGGAAAGCAGATTTTCCTTTCTTGTTCATAGCTCAAAGGCTTAACTGGGAGAGGACTTGTTTCGTGTCTTGGACTGTAGGCACCACCATCTTCATTACTTGGAACAGTAACTCAATTCAGGATTGCTCTGATTTATTTGTAAATAAGTCAGGAGATAAGGAATAAATTTCTGATTTATTTTTAAAAGAAGAAAGTATTGAAGAAATAAAGGTACTCCTAGTGAAACCAAAAGAAATTCAAATAGAGTCAAACAACTGGTAGCCTAATGAAGGCAAACCTTTATTCCTTTTGTGATTTCAAAATTCTCAGAGTGGTTAGGTTTGAAATACTATGTCAAGAAAAGCATATACAATTTTACTAATTTTGTGTGTATGTAGCATAGAACATTTGTAAGTATTTGTAGTCACTGCATTATATTTATAAACTACTTCTGTTCATAATACCACTGTGAATTGCGATTTACTGAAATACTAGACTGCTTACTTCATGTATTTTAAAAACAATTTCATGAGCTGTAAAAATCAATAAGGAAACATCAAACTCAAATGTAAGGCACTCTGTTCCTGCAGAAAGTGTGTTGCTACCCTGAATATACCTTTCCTTAAATGTAAAAACAAAACCTGCTTTGTCACTTTGGTTGCTTTTCTAGGATCAGTTATGGAATTATGTTACCCATGTCTCTTTCGAGCATTTGTTAATCATTTTAAACAATTCCATTGTAGGACAAAATGTAGTACAGGATGTTTTTCTCCTATTATTGGAAAGATAACCAGACCAGACGAGCTGAAAGAACGACTGAAAAAGCAACGCATTTCATTGAAAAGTTACTCATGGAAGGACACCGCAATGCAGGCACTCAAACTGGATCTCCAGCCTGCAGAAATACAACCAAACTCTGTGCCAATACCTACCCCTGTTTATGGATCTGTCTGTTCAGGTCTTTGTCACCTCTCTCAACCTTCAGAACTGAAAAGTAAGTTCAGAAATAATGATGAAAATTTAAAAACTGATTGCTCCTGTGTTGCAAACTTAAGAGAAACTGTTGTATCAGCAAATTTCATACAGGCACCCCCTCAGAAAGATGACAAAGCATACACAGAGAACTTGTCTCAACCTTATCAGCCATTCCGTAAAGAAATAGTGGAACCAGAAGTAAATAAAAAGACTTTACAGTGTTTTCAAGAACACATGTGTACTTTATATTCGCATACTCAGGTTACAGATTTTAGTGAAAAATACAAAAACCCATCACAGCCAAAACGAAAATTAAATAATGCAGTAGTTCTACCAGCAAAGTGTTTGAAGAAAACAGATGCCAATCCTACGTTAGTCAAGAAACATCGTGATTTATGTGATAATCATCAACAGATGCAGCACAATGTTCTTCTGGAGGCTGAGGGGTCTGATACTGCTGTAAACAAAGAACTTAATGAATTGGCTGCCAGCAGTGCACACAGTTCACCGTCTGGAAAGCTGCACAGAAAAGTGAAGGTTTACTTGGGAAGAAATAAAAGAGAAACCTGGAAACAGAGTATGGAGTTATGTGTAAAGTATACAGATGGACTGTCTGTTCCTGAAGAGAGGAGAAGTTCTTGTAGCTCACCAGTGCAGGCTCTACTGGAATTATTTCAGACAAGTGATATAACCTCAGAATTTGGAGGTTTTTCGGGTTCCATGGAGAACAAATGTTCAACTAGCATAAAAGATACATGGGAAGGGCAGAATACAAATGTTATGTGGTCATTGTTTTCCTCTTCATCTTCCTCCACATTTGTTGGATTTTAATGCTGCTTTATTTAATTTAATGATTTTCAAATAAACTTGCAAATTTAATATTCATGGAAACTGTATTTGCTGTATTACATGTATAGATCGTTTGATTTTAATTTTTTTTTTTTAATGCAGTGCACTTGACAAAATAAGCTAATACTGTGTCCCCCTTCATTCTTATTACTTTGCTATATGAACTGCTCAACATATTTCTGCATTTCCTTTAAAACAGATCTCTTCTTTGTATCTACTCAATTCCAGCTTCTCCTCCTTATATTAATCTACACAAATGACAGCACACAAGCAAAAAACATGTGTCCTTCCTTCTGCTACATTTTGGGTTACACATATTCCCTTGCTTGTCTTCTGCAACTGAGACAAGATCAAATGAGAAAAGGCAAGTAAAACTGAGGGACTACTTACAAGTCACAAACATCTTATGAACAAAGATACTTCCCCCCCCAAGACCCAAAACCCAACAAAAACACACAAAAATCGGAGACAGAAAATAAGCCAAGATCCTGAGTTTATCTCTAGAAGAAGATGTGATCATTTGATAAAATATTTTGTAGAAAAAAAAATTTAGATTACCCAAACAAATCAAAATGGCTGACCTGGCAACAACAAGCCACGTAAACTACTGAACTCTCCAAGGGACTGCACACAAACTGAGGTCTGTCTCCTCTGCTACAGCCTATTAGCAATATTTGCCTATTAGCAATATTTGCCTTTGCAATACATAGATATGCTTCATGTGTCAGAACTTTCACAAATTATTTTCCATGTGAAAATAAACTTACCCCTCACAGCAGGGACCTTTCCAGCACTGCCTGCCTCAAGGATTTTGTATTCATAGTAGGAAGATTTTGCTTGACACTTCAGACAGATTCAACATGTCTATCACAATAAAGGCATAACATTTTCCTAGTTCACTTTCACCTGAATAGAAAGAAAAGCATTTGAAAGTAAACAAAAGAATCTGCTCCATATGTTATAATGAATGACAGCAGACTGCCCTGGGAAGGAAGGCTGCTGCCACTGGCAGCAGGGTCCAGGAGATGAAGCATCAACAGTAGCAACTCAGGAAATGGAGAGTCACAACATCTTGCAGAAATCTTCAATAGAACAACAAATGAGGTCTGGGATTCAAGAGCAATATACAAATGTAAAGCAGGTGAAGAAGACATCTGTAACGTGAAAGAAGAAACTTCTCTATACCTTGTTCAGTAGGTATTTGCTCTTCCGCAAAGCTACACAGGCACATAGGAACCAACAATCTCCCCAAATTTGTTGTTTCACTTGTACATCCTGCAGGCACTGCAGGGTTCCCCAGCACAGGTGGGATTCCATCCTCAGGAATACCAGGAAGAAACCGGGAATTCTACTCTGAGCTGGAGGAGGAGAGAGGCTTAATGGTCACCTGAACAGCTCTGAGAGGCGGAGGGAAACAAAACCTACATCTATTTTGATGAGGAGTGTGACAGAGGAACTGTCAGAGAAATTGTTGATCTTCACATGGTGGGTTCCTGGAATAATGGCAAAGGTCACATTTTCAGTGCGCTACAGCTAAACTTGTCACAGCGCTTAGTTTGACAGGCAAAAAGGCAACCATGTAAATGGAAGATGCCTACCAGGGTCACATACATTCTCCTACAAAGTAAAACATGCTAAAACAGAGGCCTGGGATTCCAAAAGCTGCTTGCGGTTCCTGGTCTTGTCCAGGCTGCTGCTGCTGGGGTCCAGGAGATGCAGCATCGACAGTGGCCATTCAGGAAGTGGAAAGTCAGAAAATCTTGCACAAATCTCCTTCAATAGAACAAAGAAAAAGGAAAGACATTTGTGCAGAAAACATCATTCTCCATCTTTTCCAGTAAAACGAAACACAACAAAAAAGATAATCCCATTCATGGCGCAAAGAGCAGAGCTTGGAGTCCTGAAGACCAAGAACGCCAATGGCCCATTTAAAAAACTAAAGAAGCACTACAGAGGCCTGAGTTTATTATCAGTTTATCCCAGTTCAGCCCAGGCTAACGTGATGGTGAAGTCCAAATTCATTTAAAGCCAGAAAGTGCAAATCCAGTAACAGCAGTGTACCAGGTTCCCAGGGGATCTCTCAAAAGGTGGGGTGGACGCAGTCCCCCTTTTTATCCTAGTTCTGTGACCACAAACAATCCCTCGTCCTTTCCCCATTGCCTAAGTTACTCAGAGGGCACAGACTTTCTGACACCCTTACTACATATCTCCCTACCAATATGTCTCATTAGCTGATCAGTCAGGTCACTGGTACACTGCAGCCAATAGCACACGCTCACAGTTTTCCCACCGCAAGATGTCAATTTTCCCGTCACCACCGCTTGGTATCTGCGGCTCTTTGTGTGCACACTTTGGGCTGCCAGGAGAGGTCCGATCGCAGGGAACACCTCCCCTGCCTCTTGGCAGATGAACTCTTATCCCTGTCACAATGGATCAGGGTAGGGACACTGCCCTTTAGCCAACAAATGAAAAGCTTTAACAAGGCTAATGCCCTAAAACCAGTTAACAGCAAACCAATTAACAGTATGAACATGGCATCACATATTTACATTTTCATAAAAATGTGATAGTTGTTCCTAACAGAAGCAAACACGGGACAGCAAAAGGACAGAACAGAACCAGTCATAGCTGCCACCTACAGCTTGGCTTTCATTGGTCAATCTTAAAGCTTTCTTGAAAAGTGAACACCAGGGTTGATCAGGCCTAGAGAGATAAAGCAAATTACTGAGAGTCAGAGACAAGCTATGAACAGATCTAGGAAGAGAAGTTGAAGTTCCCAAATCCCATTCCGGTACTTTGCAACCTCAACAGCTCTTCAGGTCCCAACAACAGAGATGATATAGGAGGCAAAAACCTATTTGTTTATTGAAAATGCATGTGAGCTAAGTTCTCTTTTCCTGAACTGAACACAGAATAGGAACTTTACTTACATTTTCTAGTCCTGTGTTTGCTCTAGTTCTGTGCTCTAAGCAACCCTCTTCCTCTCTCAGGGCTTGCCTGGACATACTATGTCTGTGTGGTTCTCGTCCCACAGAGAAATTCTGATGCCACCAACCAATTAACAGCTCCTGTTATGAAGCTCTTAAAGACTGGGGGTGCAGGGCAGGAAGGAACAGCCAAGTTGAGAAATCCAAATTAGCTTCCCCAGTAAAAAAACCCAAACAAACAAACAAAAAACAACAAGCAGCCAAACAAAAACACACCAACAACCAACCAACCAAAAAGACTGCTTAGCAATAGCCTGCTCTGTTTAGCTTGACATCAGGCCAGGCAGCAAGCACACACTACCACACCAAGCAATACAGGCACAGCATGGAACCAGTCAGCGTTTTCTAATACACACTGAGCCTGACTCTGCAACAGGGGAAAAAAAAAAAAGGTGCCCTGGTATTAAGGTGTAAGAGATGACACACACCCTGCGCAGAGGAGTTCCAGGAACCCCTTCCAGCCCTGGCACACCACATTCATCATCTGTTTGCCTCAGACCTTTCTGAAGATGCTGTTCTTTCCCTGTCCTCTGCAGTTGTTACATTTGCTTCCCTCTCCTATGGCCTGAAACCTTCATCACAAAAGGATATTTCTTCATCTCTTTAAAACATCCAAACCTAACATCTCTTATCTGTACTGGTGAGCTCTTGCAATAGTACTTGTGGCAGGGAATTAGCAAGAGTTCTGTGAAAGAGCTTCTGAAAATATTTTAAAAAGGGGTATTGAATTCCTTTAAAACAGCTTCCTCATAAACTTCAGCATAAGCTTTTCTGAAATAATTTTGCCTCATTGTACTTCAGCATGCCCACAGCTTTCACCTAGCAGTAGGAAAACACAGTGCCCACACTGCCCACAGTGTCCGGAAGGCTGGGCTCAGACTAAGCCTCTTGTTGGACCCAGCCTTACTCAGCAGGACCCAGATTTACCCTCCAGAAAGGTTTAGGAGAGCAGACAACAGGCAAGATGACATGGTCACTGCAAAAGCAGCAAGACCACTCACACAGGATACACTGCAACACTGTGAGGCAAAGTATGCAGGAGAGGGGACCTTGCTAGTAATGGAGTAGCCCCACGTGTCTGAGAAGGCTTTATGTCAAATTAACTAATCATGGTAACAAGAACACAGATTTAGGACTGAATAATTTAATCCAAGTGGATTACAATGCCAGATCTATACAGGAAAGGCATAGTATTAGATCCATCACTCAGGAAGTGTCTGGCGCAGAGGCCGGGTCTTTACAAACTGCAGTGGCTGCTTCAAGCAGCAACCACTTGGGGACCTCAGAGCAAAGCTGCTGCTCCTTCAGTACGGGGTGCACCAAGCAACTGCCATAGGGAACTGTCTTCATGGATCTATTTTTATCGTATAATAATGCTTTCGGTTTTTGATTGTGCTAGGGCACAGCAACCTGTGGGTTCCATAAAATGCTAAGCTAGAAAACAACAGGGTTACAGAGCATGAACTAATAATCAATGACACACTCACCAAGCCTGACCACTCAGATTTTTAAGAAGGGTTTAATAAAATAATTATTTTTTAAAAAAAGATGTTTTATTTTTGTGGGTTATTTTTGTTGTTTCAGAGTTTTAAAATTATTAATATTTTTGTTGTTTTGTTTTTGTTTTCTTCTTAATAGGTGCTGCTTTATCATAGCTAGCAAAAGGCTCTAACCCCAGATTAAGGGTTAATTGCTATGCAAAACTAATAAGCATGATGTGGCAGCATTTGGATAGAATAATTTTCTAAAATCATTATGGCACATTCTAAATAACCACACTATAAATAACTGGATGGTCCATTGTAAATAAGGCAGTCCATTACTTACAGACTACTGCTGTTTTGTGGAGGTTTGGTTGTTTCCCTTCCTAAACCTTCTGCTACAGCTTATTAGAGAATGCAAAAAAAAAAAAGAGTCACTTGCTTACCTAATATTTCTTCTGCTGAAATTGTCTTGGGGAACCTATGTAATCACAAAGAGGATTAGGAAAGCATATATTATATTTTTTGGCTACTCTGACATAATCCATTTTTAGACTAAAACTGCCTGTATTATGTATTTCAGTAGATGTATACTTCATTTTCCTTTAAAAACAACCAGACAAACAAAACCAACCAATCAAAAAACCAAAACAAAAGCAACCAAGCAAACAAAAGGTTTCTGGTTGACTCAGGTGATTTGTTTGATTTTCCTCTCAGAGCAGCCAGCCTGTCTGACCGGCTTCCTCAGAGGCAGAGTGAAAGACACAAGTGAGAATCGGGAAGACTTTTTTAATACTTCAAATCTATACCAGAGCTGATCTCTTTCAGAATTTCCATACGTGTAAATCAGTGCAGGGTATGAGTATGAAACTGCAGTGGGGGGGTAATTTCAAACCTTTATTAATAAATGTAAGTTGCCTAAGGTCATATAAGAGATCTAAACCAGCAGAAATTACTCTCATTAATTTTTGCATAAATTACTAGATTGTGTTTTTTGTCTCTTGCCCGCTTAATAATCTCAAACTTATCCTTGTCAGTTTTATTATGGTTAAAGTGTTTTCGGTCACTGCATACTGTTGTCTGTCCTTTATAGGATATTTTCTGTGAGGAGTAGGTAAAGCTGCTTGGTGTGAGGAATGGGTGAGGAAAATGACATAAAATTACTTTCCTTTAAAGCGTGTATGGATTGCAAACTTAATGATGAAAGTAGCTGCTTAGGGCATTACTGTCACCTTAAAGGTGACATTCCTTATTCCACTATTCATATAATTGCCTGTACAGTCCGGTAAGAACTGCTTGTGCTCTCTCCGTCATTCTGGTTACTTCCTTCTGATCTGGATTCACATCAAGAAAACTATATATAATTACAGAAAATTAATATCTAATATATATTAGATATACAACATATTTTGTATATCATATATATTATAAATATAATTACAGAAATGAACAAAATTAACATTAAAAAAAATAGTTGATCTTGAATATGTATGTCTGTATATATTTTGACTGTAATTTACCAATATATGGTGGTTTAGGGCTGGGATTTTGAAGTAGAGTCACTGCTACTGGTTGCAAAAAGCACTTTTAGTTGTGATGCAGATTTTGTGTGCAGATGACCAGTCATGTTAGTGCGTGCTAAGAATCCTCTTCGTATGTAGTATGTTGAGATAGTATCACAGTAAGCCTATTGACTATTTCTAAACCTGATTTATTCAGCACGTTATGCACAATTTTCATGCATTTACTATCTTTCGAGCTCGTTTTTTCTTCTTAAACAGCTTTAACAAAAATTTTAAAATCATTATATTACTATTTGAAAAAGTAATTGAATGTGGTACGCTAGTTATTAGACCATTTATCCCCCTGTCTGACTTTCTCCCAGATAAGAGAACGAGTATTTTCAAAATATATGGCAGGGCTTCTGAGAACTGTCAAACACTTCAGAAAAACGCTACCACAAGTACCTCTGCAGTCACTGGAATAAAGGTTTAGCATTAAAAGTGCATTTTATCAGTAAGTACATTGTTATGATAATTACACATTATATAAATACAGTTTGACCACTTCATAATTACACAAATTTCTTCTAATGAACTTCATTTTTTAATTGTCTTGCTTTCTGTAAATTTGAGAAGCTGCTGTAGGTAATTTTTATATTCTATTCGAAACCAGTTTTTAGTATACTAATTGTTGCTTCATTTTCGTCATGGTGAGAGAAACTGGGCGCTATATTTCCATAGGATGGAAGTAACAACATCAAAAGAAATACAGGTGTTGAAATTTGGTTTTAGAAATAAAGCATAGAAAAAGTTGTGTTTTACTTTGGTTACACCTACACCGAGTTTGGTTTGGTATCTTTGCAGTGGATGCCCAACCACTGTGTATGAGTTTGCTCCATGGTTTATGTTTATCTGGAACAGAAATGTTGTTTCTCTTCAGGTAAATCTGTATTGTGGCTGAGAGGATAGTGTTCCTAAGGGTGGGGAATAGTTCTGTGTGTGTGTGCATATTCATATGGATATACATACAGATACTCATATGGGTATATGGTGATAGTGGGGATTAGTGACTCCAAAACCACACACACGTGTGGAAGTTCTGCAATAGTTTCTGAGCTTCATGCACTCAGCATCAGGGTCCTCAAGCAATAATCTCTCTTGCTCAACATCTGACTACAGGCCAAGTGAAACAAAGTGCTGGGTAGGTAACTGAAAATCCAGCCCTTCCCTTTGGAGCTGAGGGAAAGGTAGTTACAGCCTGAGGAGCACTCAGCATGTTAATGTCTGTTCTGTCCTTCAGAGGTTGCGACTGCGCATCAAGGTGAACAAATCCATGTTCCACCTCAGTTATCCCTTCATGATACCATTGTTCTGTGTTATCTCCTGGCCTATATGACTGCAAGGCATACAACTCCTTAGATACACCTATGGGGTGTGTGTGTGCCTTCATCCTGCATTCTGAAGAACCTCAGCTCTGAAGGACTTGGCTAATGTATCTGGTGATGGTATCTATGAAGCTCTTGTTCAGTCTCTGAGGGCAGGAATGATGAAAAAATGGTAGCTGCCCTAACTAATGTAGTTATGGGGGTGTATGTGGACACTGGGTGAAAATATGAATCCCTCTCTGTCCCCTAGTTGGAGAATCATTGTGAGCTATATGGTCCGTGCAAACTCTGGGCCATTGGCCGAGAAACACCAAGGGCTGATCAAAGCAGCCTGTGCTATGCTTTTCGATACATTGATAGCTGATACCACAGCAGCATCAATTAATGGTCTGTCTTGACCTTATACTGAGTTTAGCCAAAGGTGGAAGCCACTACCTTGCCCTGGTTTCATTCTGTAGATGCTCCATGTCTGAGATTTTTAAGACATGCAATTAGATTATGTTAAGAATTATGGGAAAATCCTGAAATAGTAAAGTGTAAAATAAAACTACAAAAAATGTGAACAGGGGTTCATATCGTTCTTGGGTAACAAAGTGGTTTGAATGTTGTTTGCATCATGGCAGGAGATGGAGTCCTCTTTATCCCTCTCATTTTTTTTCTATTATGTTTCATCTCATGAAAATATTTTTCTGAAAAATAAGCTATTTTCTTTCAAGTGCTTACTGTGACTCAGGTTTAGTTGTAACCTCTATATGCCTCTACTCTCCACTCTTGAAGACAAAAGAGGGGACACTTTAGCAGCCAATCAATCCAAAGCAATTGTAAAGATTATTTACACAAATTGTATATGTAGACAGACTAGAAATTGAATGCCAAAATTGGTTTCTTAGCATAACTAGCTATCTGGACTATATAAGGAGATGGTTCATGCTATCAAATGCAAGCATAAGTAAAGGTAAATACCATTGGTAATCCTAGCCAGTAATAATGTCACCACTGATACCTTTAGCAGAGCAAAGGTAAGCATGAACTGAGTTTGTTAACCAGAATAACATCGCTGAAGGTGATATAAGATTAATATTTTGGATTTATACCCTGTATTCTGAAAATGTTACAGTCTGGCTTCTGATATTCAACAGTATTTTCACTTTAGAGAATACAGCTATCCAAAATAAATGTTAAGCATCCCAAGTAAAGATTTTGGATGCAAAGTAGGTATTTCTTGGAGTTGTTTCATTTGGGATAAAGCAGCTGTAGGTTCAGGTGACTATTGGAATTAATCAATGTCTCTAATATTCTTTAAGTACATAGACAGCTGGGCTTTAAAATACAGGCTTTCTCTGTGACCTTCAGAATATTTTTGCAACGTAGTACTCCAGTGGAACAGGTGTTGAGAGCCACAAACTCCAAGTCAGTTGCCAAAAAGTGGTAGTAACTTCTGTGGTTAGAACCATGGGCAGAGTGGGAATTGGGATGTGGGTCTCACATGTGTCAGGTGCAGACACACCAGCAGATGTCACATGGGGTTCATCCTTCAGGTACAAAGTCTGCAGCAAGGTAATTGAGCCTCAGAAGCTTCGTGGTGCTTGGAAAGTGAAAGAGTCTTCCAGCCACAGAAAGATTCATGAATCTCATTCTGTATCTTACACTCAGGCCGGTTTAGCTGAGTAGCTATTTAACTTGTTTCTGACATATTTTAGGGTTTACTACCGAAGATCTGACCTGGAAGCGCCTATGTGAATGCGAGTTCTGTACATTGTAAAACACTCATGAGATCTCTGAACGTTGTTTGTTTGTTTGTTTGTTACCTTACTGGTGCCCTGCATTCTAAACCACTTGCCACTGAGCCAAATGATTATTTTTTATGTGATAAATAAAAACTTTGTCTTGCTCTATGTCACCAGATTTTCTAAGAAACTGGCAATACTAAATCATACTTGTAGTTACCCAGCCCAATCTCCTAATTCCATGGGTGCTGAGCAACAGTCACAAGAAGTGCAAAAAGAACCCTGTGCAATGTGTGGAGTAAAACAACCAAAAAAATCCTATTTGTAAACTTGGAATTAAAAAATGGATAATGCCGATGAACTTTTTTCTAAAACCAGCTGGTTTTGGCTGCAGATCTGGATGTTCTCTCAGTCCACAAGAACAGCCCGTCCCTCTTGACACCAAACATTTTTGAAATATTTCTTCAGCAGCCTAAGTAAAGAGTTCAGTGGTCTAATTACTTGTTGAATGAAAACATATTTCTTATCAGCTTTGAATTTATTAGGATTTAATTCAATTGAATGTCCTCTTATTTACACACCATGCTGCTTGGAGAACAGAAAGCACCAGCTTACTTTCCCTATACTGTCTATGTGTCATTTTATAATATTCTGTTCCTGTCCACTCATCGCTGTCCTGAACAATCCTGATCTTTCTGGTTTCTGTCACTGTCTTTCTTGGAATCTTGGAATGTCCTCACTGGGATTCTGTGTGATGTGCTCTATATTTAGATTACAATTGCGCATCCTTCCTGTTTTGAGGTAATATTCATGCTCTGAACTAAGTAACAGGAAAGTCAAATGTTTTTTATGTGCGTTAATCAAAAAGTCACTGCTATAAATGTACAATAATGCAATCAAAATGCACCATTGTCTGTAATTGGACAAGTAACTGGTACTGATTCAAGAAAATTTAATTACCATGTATTCAGAATGCAAATGTGTTTTTCACATGTAAACGTATAGGGCAGTACACTTCTGGTAAAAAGTGGTTGAATGAATAGAGACAATTATAAAATATTCACAGATCTGCCTTTTATCAGGAAAAATGTCTTAATATGTTTTTTATAAACTTACTGTGATTGAATATCAACGACTAAGAATGTGTTTGTCAAAAAGTGCCCTACATTTCAGTTACAATCTATTATATTTGAGAAAAAAAAAAAAGGTTGTTGTGTGTGGGGAGAAGCATCATAATTTCCATAGTATCAAGTTGCTGTAATGGTCTGTAACTGAAGTCTGTGTTATGCATACACAAGGCTCCATTGTGTATTCCTCAAAGTAGAAAATTCAGATTTTATCAAAATTATAAAAACACAAAGGAATTTCTGTAGGTTTTTTAGCATTTAAAAATCTGTTACTCTTTCAGCCTTTGAAAGGAGGCTTATTTCTTCAAAACTTCAGGCAGTTAAAAGCTGTAAATCATGATTGCAAAGTCATTGGTACTTACTGTAGTCATTATAGCAAAGCTTAAGATGTAAAACTGGGAGGTAATTTTCAAGAATGCTCCAAAAAATTAAAAGTACAATGTCAACAGGTCTGTTTAGTCCATGTATCTTTATTATTTTCTGGGGAAAGAAGTGAAACTTAGATGTTCAATCTAAGTGTAAAATTACATCTTCTAATTAACTATTGTTCAAAAATAATCTTTGGAATACCTGTGCTAAATCAAAAGTTGAATATCTACTTATAAATTACTTTTCTTTTCTTTTTTTTTTTTTTTTCCCACATTCTTTCTCCTAATCCTTTGAAATATTGGCATATGTTTTCCAGGCTTCGTTTTTCTGCAATTGTGGTTCAGATGTATAGAATATGCTTGTTATGTTTGGAAAATCATGAAGATGTTACAACGTAGGGTAGAGCTGTTATTACTCATTTAAAAAATAATTGGTCTGAATTTTCAGTGTAATAAAATTCCGTAAAACGATAACTGGCAAGACAATGAACAGTGGAAAGTTTGCCTGTGTTTGCAAACACCAGTTTCTTTGGGTGCTTCAATATAAGAAGCACATCAGACTATTAGAGTGTCTCCAGAGGAAGATGACCAAGGTGGTGAAGGGCTTCGAGGGCAAGACCTATGAGGAGCAGCTGAGGTCACTTGTTTTGTTCAGCTTGGAGAAGGCTGAGGGGTGACCTCATGGCAGTCTACGGCTTCCTCACGGGAGGCAGCGGAGCGGGAGCTGCTGATCTCCTCTCTCTGGTGACCAGTCATAGGACATGAGGAAACAGAACAAAGCTGCATCAGGGGAAGTTCAGATTGGACATAAGGAAAAGGTTCTTCACTGAGAGGGTGGCCAGTCACTGGAACAGGCTCCCCAGGTAAGGGGTCATGGCACCAAACCTATCACAGTTCAAAGAGCATCTCGATGACACTCTTAGTCATATGGTTTAGTTTTAGGCAGTCCTGCGAGGACTTATGGATCCCTTTCAACTTGAGATATTCTATGATTTTCTGAAAGAAGAAAAAAATCTGTCCCCTGATGTGAAAGAGCTTGTTGCTCAGAGGTGGACCTTCTGCCACAATTGTGAGCAATGTCAAGGAGCTTCGAGTGAAGTAAGACTAGGAAGTGAATATTGATGTTCTCTGCCTGATTTCCCAAAACAAACCTGGAAAAGCCATCAATAAATTAAAATACTATTTATCTGAGGGATTAAGCCTGTCGAATTATCCATTTCTAATCACTCATTTCTGACTAATATGTACAATAACAGGGGACTTCAGATGTGCAGATCAGGATTTCCTTCATCTTGATTTAGATCCTTCCATCTCATATAGGAAACTTCTGCAATTTATTTAAGCCTTCTCTTCTGAATTAATCTTCAGTATTTATCATAGAAGTGTTTTCCTAGGCAAATGGTAGAAGGATGTAAACAAGAGAGGTTTGCAAGGAGAGTGACATAAAATTTTTCTCAGCTCTGTTTTGGCTAGTCTCTTCTAGCACACATACTTCTAAAATGACTTTATTTTTGTATTAGTTGGCTGTATTTCTAAAGAGAGTTTTAAAAATTATTCTTAAAATTAATGAAGGGTTTGACCAAAACAGAGTTGGCATACTAAAAAAGGGCTATAGTTACGAAGCTAATATCATCATACCTCACTACATCCTACAGGCTGGATAAAACTCTGCATTCATAGGCATTAGCTTAAAGCAGTGGTGCCTTGGCTGGTGCTGGGTTGGTAAACCTTCCACATGTTGTATCTACACCAAATCTGGACAATGGTAATGGCAAGAGAAAAAAGAAATGTATGAGGTACTGATCCAGGAAATTAGTCTGTGACTGTACTGTGTAGGTACGGCATAACAGATGTAATTTATACCTGATGTCATAAATTCTCACAGAAATACTGACACAAGAAGCTGTGAAATAGCATGCTAATGGGAACAGTTTGGTCTAACTGAAGTAACTGTAGGGGTTAGCTGCTGCCTGAAATGATTTACGACTTTTGAAAAAAAGATTGAAACACCATATTATAGTACTGATTTTTATCTCTATAAATAGCACTTTCTGATCTTCTTTACTCACCCCACCCGTGGTCCTTTTGATACCCTGCTGCAGATTTTCATAAGCTAATTGTGCACTATTTCAGCAACAGCTTGAGGATTTAATGGATATTTTGAGGTAATATTCTGTCTTGCCTGTAGTGTATGACTGCAGTGCAAACAGGACAGTGAAAACCTTCCTAGCTACTTTCTCCTCAAAGTTAATGTATTTCTAAATGCAATATTGTGCCCTTAAAATGCCTATCTTGCTCCCATCCTCAGCTTCTTGAACCACATATTGGGTTTGTGTGGCAAGGTTTTGGTAGTGGGGGTTGGCTTCTGTGAGAAGCTGCTAGAAGCTTCCCCCATGTCCAACAGAGCCCATGCCAATTGGCTCCAAGATGGACTCACCACTGGCCAAGGCCAGGCCCATCAGCAACGGTGGTAGCACCTCTGGGATAACATAGTTAAGAAGGGGAAAAAAAACCCTCGGGCAGTAGCAATTGCAGATGGTGAGAGGAGTGAGACTGTGAGACAAATAGCTCTGCAGACACCAAGACCAGTGAAGAAGGAGGGGGGGGAGATGCTCCAGGTGCCGAAGCCAAGATTCCCTTGCAGCCTGTGGTGCAGACCATGGTAAGGCTGGCTGTCCCCCTGTCCACGGTGGAGCAGAGATCCAGCTGCAGCCCATGGAGGACCCCATGCTAGAGCAGGTGGATGCCTGAAGGAGGCTGTGACCCTGTGGAATGCCCACACTCGGACCAAGTTCCTGACAGGACCCGTGACCCCATGGAGAGAGGGACCCACACTGGCAGGACTTGTGACCCAGTGGGAACCCACACTGGAGCAGTTCATGAAGGACTGCAACCCATGGGAAGGACTCATATTGGAAAAATTCGTGAAGGACTGTCTCCTGTGGCAGGACCCCACACTGGAGCAAAGGAAGAGTGTGAGGAGTCCTCCCCCTGAGGAGGAAGGAGTGTCAGAGAAAATGTGTGATGAACGGAGCACAAACCCCATTCCACATCTCCCTGCACCTCTGCAGGGGAGGAGACAGAGAAAATCAGAAGTAAAGTTAAGCCCAGGAAGAAGGGAGGGATGGGGAGAAGGTGTTTTTAAGATTTGGTTTTATTTCTCATTATCCTCCTCTGATTTGACTGTTAATAAATTAAATTATTTTTCCCTAAGTCGAGTCCTTATTTACACTCATGAGCTTTTCATTATCTTTTGTCTCCCATGTCCAGCTGAGGAAGGGAGGGATAGAGTGGCTTGGTGGGCACCTGGCATCCAGCCAAAGTCAAACCATCATTTTGTCCATGTTTTCATATCATGAAAACAAACTGTGTGAAACTGAATTTCTTCTATCTACCCTCTAATTGCAAATAAGAAGAAATGAGGCCAGGAGCTCTAACTTTCCCCAGCAGGTGGCTCCCCGGGGCGGCAGGCAGCAGTTGCTGAGCCCTGGTGCCCAAAACACGGTCCCTCCCACGGGGGAGCCCACGGAAGGCAGCCTGGCAGGGTGAAACACTCCTAAGAGCAGAAACGGAGGTGTCAGGTGTCCTGACTGTTGCTGGTAGGAGCAATGCGATTAATTATATTGATCTGCATAACGGTTTTAAGATCAGGAAAACAAAGATTTTTTTTGGTAATTGTTCTTTTCATCTTCCAGACTAAAGTGAGCAGCAGCTTTCAGTGCCATTTACTGTGATGGCACCTCTTTATTATGTGGATGTAACTGGTGTAAGACCTTGCCGTGGGTAGTTTGACCTCATGTTCTAGTGCCTGGGTCAGTATCAAGCTGCATCTTCCACTGTTCTGCTTTGACATTCCTCGTCCTCTCTCGACTCACCCTAACTGTGTGCCATGGCAGTCCTTGCTACTCCCAATTCAGGAAACCATGGAGGAAGGTGTGCTTTAGACAGCTGCCACTCTTGTCCCATTTTCAAAAAGAAACGTAGTTACAGAAGGTGAGATGGACGGTGCTGACAGGCAGTACCGCTGCCCGCGGCTTCCCGGTAGGTGGGAGTGTAGAATTGGGTTGCAGACGCAGCCATCCCTGTGCTGAGGGAGAGAATCCTCCGGTTTCGGGGAATGGACATCGTGGGGACTCCTTGACACTTCTGCCTCTTGCTTTAGCCTCTTGCTTAGTCCAGGACAGTGTGTTGTAACTTGAAATGAACGATTCTCTGTCGTAATCCTTTGCAACTCTCCTTTAAGTGTTAGTCCAGGGGAGAAAGCAGGGAGAGAGTGGAAATTTAAGAAAAGAAGGAAAAAGATCATAGATAAGGAAACGGAGGTTTACTCTGAAAGTGGCACAAGGGAGGAAAGAGGGACTGGTGGCAGAAGCCCATCAGAGGAGGGGAGGGGGGGAGTACGAGCAGGTGTGGAAGGAAAAGGTTCCGGCTGCCTCCGCTGAGAGCCCCCGTCTGCACCTGGCAGGGCAGGCCAATAGCGAATCCAAATTTTGCAGCGGGGGTTCCTTAGCCCCGTGGCAGTGCGGTACCGGGGCTGCCCCACGGGGCGGGGCGGGGGCGGCTGCGGACGCTCTGCAGCGCTCCCCCGGCTCCGGGGCTTCCCCTGAGTCTCACGCCGGTACCTCACGCTCTGGCAAACGACTACATTTCCCAGCACTTCTCTCTTCCGAGCGGGCTCTGCGGGGAGCCTCCCCGGCTCTCGCCATCTCCTTCCCTCGCAGGGGGCTCGGCGCGGCGGCGGCGGGGCGGAGCTCGGCAGCCCTGGCCCCGCGGCAGCCGCGGCCCCGCAGCCCCCCCCGTGCAGGCGCGGAGCCGGCGGCGCACGGCGGCGGAAGCCGGGGCGGCACACGGTGGCGAGCGGGGCGGCGGGCAGCGCCATGCGGGCTGCCGCCTGCCTCCTCTCCCTGGCGCTCTGCGCCCTGCCCGCTGCCCCAGGTGAGTCGCGGCCGCGGGGCAGCGCCGCCGCGCTCGGGGCAGGGGCGGCGGTGGGGACGCGGGAGGGATGCTCCGCTGAAGGCCGCTGCGGGGCGAGGGCGCAGTCGGGTGACGGGTGCCTCTCCCCTGCCCAGGACCGGCGACAGCGACAGCGGGGCGGCGGGGCGAGAGCCGCTTCGCGGAGCGGGAGAGCATCAGGCCCCTGCGGCTGGTCTCCGGCGGCGGCGAGGGCGGCGGCGGGGCGCGGCGGCCGGCGCTGAGCACACGGGTGCGGAGCGGCGCGGAGCGGACACAGGTAGGCGGCGGGCGGGGGGAGCCGCGGGCAGCCCGGCACCTGCCGCCGCGGCCTGGCAGCCCCGGGAGGCCAGGGGGACGCGGGGTCCCCTACCCAAACGCAGCGGAGCCGGCGGTGCGGTGTCTCACCCGCACCCCTCCCCCAAGCGTGTTTTTACTGCTAACGGATGTTTCTTTAAAGCGTTGCTCGGTGAGAGGCGCGGCTGGTTTTCCCGAAGGACCATTGGGAATGCCAGTCCTCCTGCAGCAGCGCCCAAATTAGTTAAAATGGTCCCCGCTCCTGTGAATTCCCTCCCCCGGCCGTCGGCGGGGGCTCGGGGCAGGCAGAGCCGCTGCCTGCGGCTGCCGGGGGCTCGGAGAGCCACAAAATGAAAGTTGCGGTGCCTTTGCGACAGCTGGAGTTGAAGCGCTGCAGCTTAATCTCGGTTTCTGGCTAAAGTGTGGGCAGGGTGGGTTTGTGTTCTGGGGTATCGAAAATTAGAAATCGGAAGGGAATTGCTTGAAATGTAACGTGAGCTAAACGTTGCAATTTAACTTACATAGTATTACCCAAACTGGGATGTGTTTTCAGATTCCTGTTATATGAAGACCAATCCCTATGACTTTTAACAAATAGCTACTCCAATTTAGATTAAAATACAGTGATTTTAATTTGATGACTAAGCATCGTATTTGAAGTGGTACATGGCTGTTACATCTAAAGGGAAAAAAACATTGAGTCTATGCAATTATAGATGAAGGACATAAAAAATTTGTACATTTCAGGTAACTGCTGATGTCCAAGATGAGTTGCAGGCCTCTGTTTCCTCCTTTTCCGATTGACTACTGTCTTTTTAAGAAAGAAAATAGCTGAAAAAAAAATTGTCTCAGATTTCTTCTTTATAATCCATAAAGTGTAAGCACTGACAACTTGCATTTTTTTGTGTGTAGTTAAATAATAAACAGTCTCTTCATAGTGTATGTATTTACCTCTGAATGTAACTTATTCTATGTAAATATTTTTGAGACGTGAAGGCCATATTTACAATACAATGAAACAGGATTATAAAGCGTCCAAAATGTGTGCTTTGCTTAAAAGTGAAATACAAATAATCTCAGCATTTTAGGGTTGTTTGAAGACCCTTGGCCACTCACAAGTTCAAACATTTTGTGACATATCTGTTTAAAAAATAGTAATGGTTGCATTTGGATCTTGTATTAATGATTCAAGTAGTGGTCTTACAGAACAGACGATTAATTAATGAGTTTTGTTTTTCTGAATGTCTGAACTTTTATTCACCAAATCTTATGCTCATAAAATTTTCAAGTCATCCTCATTTAGTTGTTAGTATTTCCAGACAGAAAAGAAGTAACACTAGTGGGATAAAAGGGTTAAATGCCTTTCTTTCACAAAAGTCTCCATGCTAAACTGAGCTTACATGTGTAGAGCTTTGCGTGCAAGAACTTTTCCTCCTGATCAAGAAGTTTCCCTCTGCTGCTTAAAATACCCACAGCCTCTTCCATAGTGTCTGATGGTTGTTACCCCCTGAAGGATGCAGTAGCTGGCAGTGATTTGGAGGAAGAAAATAATGGAGCGAAAGCAGGCCAAACCGAGTGGAGCAGTACCAATTTTCTGTGCTTCTTGCACAGGGTATGGTTACATCCTAAATGCAAGATACCGTGTCCCTCTTCTGGAGGTCTGAGTCAGCTCAGCAGTAAGGGGCCAGCAGCGCCAGTGCCTTTGCTTAGCTGAAGTTTTGTAGAGGCTGCATTTAGGAAGTTATTTTTGCAGTAATAGTGTTAACTGTTGCAGTTGAGTAATTTAATATCCTGACTCTTAAAGTCTAGCATCCCATAAAAAAAACAGCACCCTTATCTCTGCCAGAATGCTTATCAAAGTTATGGACTGAGTTAACTTCTATGGTTGCTTTTGGGTGGCTGGTAGAAGTCACATGATACAAAGCTGCTGAGTACTGGATTCTGCTCACACATGAAAACCCCCATGCCTGCCCTGAAGAGTTAAGAGTCTAAGATCAGTGGCATATAAAGGGTGGGAGAACACAGGTTCATTCTCCATCAATAACATTTTCATATGTATTAGTTTGTCTCCATGCTCTATTCTATCCATTGCTAGTAGTCTTTGGACAGCTATGATCCAGAGTTAGAAAAACTAGTCTTGAGATTTCAAACCAAAGCTAACGGCTTTGTGGATTAGTTAGGGAGGATGCTTCTTGGATGAGGTTGAAGCATTCAAGAAAAATTTCTGATGGCTGAAGGACAAGTAGCCGTGTCCAGAAAAGCAAAGAAACCTGAATGGGATGGTGCAGTCGGAGGACTAGGCAACGAGGCTGTAGCTGTTGAATTAATGTAAAACAATATAATTGTGTTTTGAATTGGATAAAGATAAAAGGAGAGAGAGAGAGATAAGCTGGAGAGAAGGAAGTCACATTAAATTGGATCAGATTCCTTTAATTCCTGGATGAAAGCTTTAGCTGCAGAAAGGGCAGAAGTCGTACAAGAGGGCTGCAAGCCTGAGTTTGGCATTGCACAAAGGGAAATGAAGATGATCTTTCAGGGGAAAGCAGAAGCAAAGCATGGCCTTTGCAGATCAGGAATTTCAGAACAGGCTTATGATGGATTTGAGCCAGAGGAGCGTAATACGAGAAGAGGAGGTGAATGGAGGAAATTGAAGGCAGAAGTGACTGGGAAGTGATGGTTGATAGATTTCTAAAAATCTATGTGGTTTGTTTTTTTTTTTTTAACATATGTTGAGTTTTTTCTCTAGCAACATCCTTTGTTTTGTTTAGTTGGTTTCAGTTTTTTGGGTCCTTGCCATTGCTATAACTACTGAGTGACTTCTCTACATGCATGCTTTACTATTAAATAGTAAAGGATCTAGTCTGTGTACTCATCCTAGAAACCCAGAATGTAAGTGCTTAAGAAATCCTTGTGTTCACAGTTGTAGTTGTCCAATATTGCTGGACGCCAGAGCACAGCACAAAGGAAATACTGTAGGCTATTATATATGTTCATGTCATTAATGTTTTAATGTACAGTATGTAGTGGACATCGGAGAATTCACATGACTTTGGGTTTCTACTTTTGATTCCACCACAGAATAGAGTCATTACCAGTATCCATGACATTCCTATATTTCAGTTTCTCTGTTCCCCGAAGGAGGCCTATTAGCAGCTGCATAGCAGTTAACCTAGAGAGTAATCACGATAAGATATATCTGAGAACACGCTAATATTAAAATTATCGTTAATGCCATCCAGGATCTTAGCAATGGGCACTTAATTTACTGTTGCATAAATAAGCCTATTAGAAGTTGAATGTGGTCTATGGCAGGGGCATTCAGTGAAGGCTAAGCTAATGTTTTTTTGTGTTTAAAAAAGAAGTTAGTTCCTACTGTGGACATTTATAAGGAACCTTTTAACTCCGTGGCTTGAGCCATATTTTGACATTGTAAGAAAAACATGGGAAATCACAAGTTTCTTAATATTTTCCTTTAGTCAATACTGTGCAGGCCTGTTCTTCATTAAAATATGGGAATGTGTAAGTGTTCCTCCCCACTGCCTGTGTTTGTTTTTTGACCTGTGAAGAAGAGCAAAACAAAGCACGAACTGGAGTTTGTACTCTATGTCAGTACCTCATTTGGAGGACCTTTTTCTTAGTAATTTTCAGTGGATCAGGTGTTCTGGTTGTGAAGATGAGATTCGTTTCCCAGCTGGAGATCACAGTACCAGACCTTTACATGCCTTCTCCCAACAGATGCCTCCCCTCAACCCTGAGAGTAACTTAGCAGTGATCTTGCTCTCAGCTGGAGACTGCCACTCAGTGCCAGCAGAGGAGCCCAGTTCTCCTTGAGGCCAGCACTTTGTGTCTGAGGGACAACTTTGTTCCTTTTTTGGCTTTTATTGCATTTTCCATTTTCAATCTATCTAGATGTTGATATGGAAACTTGGGTGATTTGCTATGATTTTCAGTGGGATCAAGGTCCTGAGTCAATGACCTGCTATGGGCATAGATTCACTCATCTCCTCTGCTGGCTGTGCAATATATTCATAGTATAGCAACTTCTATTTCTCAACGTGTTTTTCACTTGCTTCGTTGCCAGTTGCCATGAAGGTATGCTGAATTCCTTCCGAGTGAGTAAAAGGGCTGATCTGGGTGTAGGGAGCCTGGCCTGAAGGGCTCCAGGTCTGAACTGTGTCTGGAGATAGAAGTACATGTTGTTTGTAGTCCAGAGTGACTCAGTAGTTTTCGGCAAAGTATTTATTTGTCTTCCACAGTCTGCATTTCTGAATTGTTTGTGACCAAATGGTACAATTCCCCACATAGATTTGGAAGGATAGCTTACAGATTCTTTAGATAGCTTCTTATTGCTAATAGTCAATTGCAGAGAAGCTCTGCTCTGTCATGCTGAACTCACATATCTCTGCTTGTACCTGGAGTGAAATCTTCATTATTTATTCAGGTGTTGCCTAGTCTTTGCTATTGGATTCTCTGACTTCTTGGCCTCTTGCTCTGGTCTTCGAACAGAATATTCCTATTCCTTGGAGATGCTTGTGAAACTGCTGACTTTGTCTAAAATAGTCTCACTTTCTGTTCTGCTGCTGTCATCTTCTGTTGGTATTATAAGTTCCTGTGTTGGGTAGCTCAAACAATTAGTAATTTTCTTGGTTAAAAGTTAAGTTCTGACTGTTGAGGGGATTATAAGACAGCTCTAGAGTTTGTGACTGATGGATGATTGTTGAAAAGAGAGGTGTCATGAGAAATTGCCCAATTTAAAAAGTTCTTTTCTGCCCACTTAATCAAATTACTGCTATCTCTTGGAAAAACTTTGGCACAATTTTCTATCAGCTATCACAAAACCAAAGGGGGAGGAGGCTAAACTGGAACTGAAGCTGTAGTGAGTACTACATGCATTTGGTTTACTGCCAGATTTTATTTTCTTCCTGCCTTGTTGCCTCTTCTCCCTCTTTCCTTAAGGTTTATAAAGTGTTAGGCAAAATGTGTGTGATCCTTTACTGGGTGTCCAATGTATACAGGATAAGATACTTAATGAACCTAGCAATATTTTATGAATATGTGAATGGCAGTTAAAATATCAATACTCTTGGTGTAAGCCCTGCCTTCTCGAAGAAGGAAAAAAAGTGCTGAAAGCCAAACTTTGCTATAGGTTGCCACATGATGCAAGGGCATTGAGAGTGCCCTTTGATCTCTAATGTAGGAGAGACTTTCAGATACACCTTTTTACAAAATATGTATATTCATTGTGTGTTTTGGTATTTTACAGTCAGAGAATATATCAAATTTCTAATTTATCCTTCTTTGCAAGCCCATTTCAGGGAAAGCCTTTCCCTTCTTGATAATGAGATTTATTATGATAATAAATGCATATGTCCAAAAATCATCCAGCAAAAAACCTCTGGTAGCTGATGCTTCAAAGTTGATGTTGCAGAAATATTGTATCAGGACTCAGATTCTGAGGGGTGGTTGAAGACATAGGTATCTTTGAAAATCCTAGTCCGGGTAACAGGGCTGCACAGGAGATCTTTATTTTGTGATATCTTCTCTTGCTTAGAGCATAGCAGAGCTGAAAAGAAAGAGATTCCAGAAGCTGTGGCTTAATCTCATAAACCAGTCTTTTATACAGTCATGAAGGATCTTAAAGGCTCAGATGTAACAATCCTTATAGAAAGTACTTTTTCCAACATTTGCCTGTTGTCATTAGCAGTGTAGTCACTACAAAGTCTGACAGAGAAGTCCTTTCCAGCTCTGATAATCAATATATCTGTATTCACTCCTGATCTGTGTTGGTGCTGCTGAGTGCAGGACCAAACTGAACATTCTTTCTGCCTCTGTTTCACTGAAGATACCTGTTTTGGGACCCTTGTTATGGCTAATGATCTACTGTAACACATTCATCATACAGAAGCGTGTTGCATTCCAAGTAGCGTCATGATAAATTTCACTGAGATTTACCCAAATTATGCAGGAACTACATATGAAGTTAACACTCACTTTAAACTGTTTGCCACAAGAACATTATGGATGTATAGGTTACCCTGTCATGGCAGATCTGGTATTATATTATTCTTCTGGTACTGCAGGTCCCTTTTGTAATCTTCTCAATAATCATACCAGTCTTTAAGTGACTCAAGTCTAACAACTTTTCTTAGGGCTCTGCAATTATCCTGTCAAACACTGCTTAAAGGTCAGTTGAACTGCTTAAAACCTTCAAAAGCCTGATAAGGTTCGGCTCTCTACATTGTGGGTGCTCCTGGCTAGTGCTGTCTCAGCATTTTTCCCTCTCAGATCAGCTGTGCTGAGGTTTGTGGTCCTTCTTCTTACTGTGGCCACCTCACGCCAGGTTTCTCTCCCTTGCGAGGATGGGGATCCTTGTTTTTGGCTCACATGGGTTTGAGCAAAAGCTACTTCTCCTCCCGAGTAGATGGCCCTTCTGCTTCAGAGGAAGTAGCTCACTGGGCTGTTGTCAGATGATTTGGTTGCCAACGTAGGCCCATGTCTATTCTCTGAGTCTGGATAACTATGAATATGAAGGATAAGTCCAGTACTCTCAGAGGATCGAGCCCACCACTCCTGGACACAGGATTGTGGTGTCTTCTTACGCCGAATCTCTTTCTCATTCGTTTACTGATATGGTTCAGTTTTCTGGTTCCTAAATAATCTTTTTTTAAAGCATTGTATTTTCTAGAAACAGTGTAATTTTTGGCTTCTTGCATGTTAACCAAAACTATTATGTTAACTATTTAACATCTCCAGAAATCACTGTGACTCCCATCTTGTCTCTTTTCTCTGTAGTTTTCACTTCTTTAATTTATTTAAAAATACATCAAATTTGCTATGATTGTCTGTAGAAACCTTTCAGACAAGAAAGCCTTCTGAGGTCTTCTCGTCATCTTCTTCCCTTTGGCTTGCCAGTGGCCTCCTGGGTAATGTATGGATATGCTGTTCTGAGGAGATGCCTTTTGGAGTGTGTAAAGGATTGCAGAAGCTTGTCGGATGAAGTTTGGCTTTTCGTAGCCACAGATGCTCCCTGATAGTACTCCTCTGAAGCTATTGCAATATTTGCATTAATTTAAGGAGGAGAAGTCATTGCTGCGGGGATGAACCGTGCAGCTGTGCTGAGCCACAGCCAAGCACGGAACAACATGCCTCTGCTCAGATGGAGGCATGTTCAGTGCAGAGAAGAACTTTGTGCACAGAAAATTACATCTGTGCAAACTTTTTAATACTTTAGTGGGATGACTGTGAGTGAAGGCTCATATTTTTTCCCAGAAACTTCATTGTTTGAATGTTGAGCAGCAAAGATGGCTGAGGAGCTGCATGGGAGTGCTGAGCATGTGGACAGGCTGTGATGTGCACTTGCACAGTGGGGGTTAGCTGGTTGGGTATGTTCAAATGGAAAGCCAGTGTCACCTGAAGTTGAAGACATGATTATGTAGAAATCAGAGAAAACGACAAATGATGTAGAGTTGTTTAACTGTTGAGTCAGTAGGAGTCCAATTTGAAAATTTGGTTCAGGTAAAGAAAGAAGCTCGGCATTGGGCATTGCAGCTGGCATTTGCCATCGGACAGTGAAATGTGGTGATTCCTCTGGCAATTTGATGAGCTCTGATTTGTCTACCTACACCAAATTCACTCTGCAATCTCTCTCTTATTTTTAAAATTTTTCTCTAAATGAAGTGAATGTTACCAGACCAGAAAACTGTAGCAAGTGACCATGCTTTAGAAAAAGCATACCCCAGAATGTAATATTAGTACAAGGTTTAGAAAAAGTTTGTGTGGATAAATGCCTTTCGACGGTGCCTTGATTCTGAAAGTGTGATGTATGTGAGTGTGGAGGCTACAGCCCAAACTTACAGCTCAAAAATTGCTCAGAAGAATAGCAGTATGTGGGAACATGATCTGTTCCAGAAATGTCTCCTTAGAGTATTTCAGCCCCTGAAATTTTGTGGGAATGAAAAAAAATCCTTCAGCTGTTTCAGAAAATATATACTGTGAAAATGTTGATTCGTTTTGATGTCCTAGGCTGTATCAAGAGGAAAAGGAGTTTTGAACTTTGCTTTTCTCGCACTTCTAAACTTTAAATAGGACTTTGATACTTGAATGCAGAGGGCAAGTCATATTTAGAAATTATTATCTGCGGAGTTGATTAAGCAATGTATTGGCATACTTAAGGCTGCAAGTTTTGTCAAGCTCTTTCTAGCCTGTGTGTTGACAAAATGTTAGTAAACTTTCTGCTGTTACCTGATGAACCGTTTATGGGAAAAGTTACCCATGTTGCTTGGCTCTAGGTGTCAAAGAATGCTTGTTACTTTAGTGGGAAGAGCTAATCTTTTGGTAAGCTGTCTTCTGTATACAAGCTAAATGTAAGACCAGTTGAAAATGCTTGGAATATGTCATTGTGTTGCTAAAAAATGTTTTGGTCATTGGTGCTTGTATAAAGGAGCAAATTTAGCATACACTCTTTTTATTATGTTTGAACACTTTATTTGTAATGTAAAGGCAGTGTTAATGGAGAGTTTTTGCGGATTCTTCTGGTAGTGGAACTCTGTTATTTTGTTTCTGAAGCCTACAAGAGATGCTTGAAAAGGGACCCTTCTCTAAACGTTATTGATTCCTTTCAGAGCTTGGAAAACACACAGCTAAAAATGACATCAAGGCACCGTCTGCTTCAGTGAGGCAAATGCCTTCACTCCTCTTAACTGTTAGATCCGTTGAGCTTTCCTTCCTGCCTAAATGGTGTCCTTGAGACAACAATGCTTTCTGCAGCTGAGTGACACAGTGATCCAGATGGGTTCATCCTCAAGTGCTGCCCTTGTTGGGTGTTCTCTGTCCCTGCAGACACGTCGTGCCTCGGTTGTTTGCCTCATGCTGCAGCTGCACAAGAGTGGCATCTCCTTGGGGTTCTGCCCACTTGAAATCAGCAGTGGTTCTTTCCTTGGAGAGAGATTATCCTTGTTGGAGTCCTTTCCCTCTCACCTCATGCTTCTTCACAAGGAAGAAGGTTCACTGGCTGGTTGCACGGTCAAGCCCTGTATTATCTAGTGGGGCAGATGGAACGCATTGCATATACACCTGTTGTATAATATCTAGCATTGCTCTTTGTGTTATATCTGACCTTCTGAAACCTACAGTTGCTGTTGTGGGGCAGTGGAAACTGCTGTGTCCCTGTGGGGTCTCTGCTCCCTGTCTTGGTTTTAGAAGTGTGGTCTTCAATGGTCATCAAAGCTTTTTGTATGAATTATGGCAGTTCATTTTGAAGTTTACAGGTTTTCATTCTTGACTTTCCTTTGTTTCCTATTTGTAACCTAGTGCTTTATTAATCACCCTTAAAATGACATATTTTATCATACTTTTCCTAGCCATTAGTCTCTGACAAAAAGCCTTGTCAAATGCATTTTAAAAACACAGGGCTGAGCTGTCACCAGTTTTTCTGGTTTTGTCCCAGTAGTGATATTTTTAAGACCTCTTGCATATTAGTTAAATGTGACCTTTTACACATGAATCTTTGCTGCTTCTCTTTCAGAAGAAGTTCTTCCTTTCACTGGGATATGAAGACTTTCACAACAACAGCAGTTGCAGTAATTAGTCTCATAGGAAACCAAGTTATAAATGAAATTTTCTTTAAGTCAAATGAGTGTTATCCTTCATACATAAAAACACAACGAGTGTAAGATCTGCTACCATGGGGGTTTTCTGGTGCTGAAAACATGTGTTAGATTGCCTCTTGGGAAGCAACATCTTGCCCATTCAGTTACTTAAATTTGTCCTCTTAGATCTGTGAGATCAAATGGTCATTCATGCTAAATTTGCTAGCAGTGACAGCCCGATAGTTTTCCTGTCTTTGTTGCTCCATTTAACCTTGAGTGAATTTTTTGAGAAAGATGAAGTGGAGGCGAGAAATGTGAGCAAGAAGAGAAGTTTTCAGGGGAAAATAAGAATTATTTTTTCTTAGTCAGTTCGTTGCAACTGTTCAAAGATGCTCATGGTTTTGGAGTGCTGAGTGGAAGTCTAGGATGAGATGTGTGAGCAGATACAGCTGAGTCCATCAGAAGTCAGCATCGCACCCCTGCGGGATGTCAGAAGGATCCCTGCTGCTACCCAGGGGCTGCATCTGCAGCAGTGGCAACTGCGTAATATATTGCATTGTTTTGTGCTCAGGACTGCTTTTTCCTGGTGCTGTTCCCCGCATCCATATTTCTGGGGATGTCTTTTACTTTACCATATTGAGTAAATTCAAACAGTCGCTGATTTCAAACCCACACATAATAAAAGTTGTTTTTTTTTTTTTTTAATTTACTATTGAGAGGAGTAATTACTGCCATTTTAGGGGTACAAGTAGTCCTTGCTTCTGGCTCTGATTTCATTGATACTGATGTTTATGCGGAGAAAAGCTATTTCAGGTCATGTTTATGACTTTGTCAAGATCTACATCTGCTGAGAGCTGGCAAAACCCCACCAAAGTGAACTGGGCCATTGCACTGCACTCTGGCGGATGGTGTTTGACTCTCCCTCTGCCTCACCCTCACTTGGCATGGAGAACAGAAATGTGATCCAGGATTCAAAAATGAACATGGACCTCTTAAAATCTTTTCTTATTTCTATATTTTCCTCAGAATAAATGACTTGTGTACTAAATGTACCCCAAAGAGGCAGCTGTAAAAGCCTTTTCATCAAACCATGATTCTATTCTGCAGTTTTTTCATGAAGTATCTTTTTTTTTTTTTTTTTTATTTTCCAGAAAAAGCCCCATAGATACTTAGATTTATACAATGGATAAAAAGAGAAAGCTTGCATAAAGAACGGCAAATAATGATGATTAATATAGGAAATGAGTGCCCATGGATATTTTGGGAATGCTAGAGAAAGTAAAAAAGAGACTTTGCAGTTCTTTAATTTGCTGTGAGATGTGAATCCGGTTCAGTGTCACTGAACTTTTGATTAAAATTAGATATTTGCAAATGGCAATAGAGAGGGCCTGAGGAAATCATGTTGCATTTATATTTTATTGTGTTTTTTAGAAAGAAGGTTTTTTTTGGCTTGGAGATATTTGTTTTTATTATTAGACCTAAGCTTATTTCTGAATTTTGTCCCTGAGGAAATTTTTTTTTCCCAGTACAAATAGAAAAGTAAGTTTTTGAACAAATTTCTTATTTTACATACAGCAACAATATACTGGATTTACTATTAATACAATTTACTCAGGATTTTTTACAACATAACTAAGGCTGAAACCTCTCCTATTATAATGTGTACATGTGCTAATTAGCACTGTATTCATATACTCTAGCATAAATTTATGTGTAATTATGATTTTAAAAATGATAGTTAAAATTATTTTTAGGTAAATCTACATAAAATTTTTAGTATATTTTTCATTTAATTTCACTGATGTGTGTATTTTGATTTCCCATGGACTTACCTCTGTCCTTAATGAACTTAAGAAACAATCGTTTCACACACACTTAAAGGATTGTTAACAAGCTGAAGGTTCTATTCTGCTATTAAATAGAGAGGGTAGGGAAATTAAATTAATATCTAAAGGATCTATTATTTTATAAACTTGACTGACTCCCAGAATGTCTGCTATAAAATGTCATTGTTCTTAAAAGCTCTGAAGCACAGCTTTTGAGTTCTCTTGCTATAACGTTCTATATTGTTTTCTCTCTTGATTCTCTTGATGCTTTTTTTCAAGTCTACAAATTTGATCAGAATCTTGTCATTAGAAAACACAATGTTGTAAGTAGTAGTAAATATAAAATTATTTACAACACAGGTCAAGCTTATGAATAAGATTTTCTCATCGTTTTTTAAGACATTCTTCTCTTTTGAAAGAAATTGTTATCTCTTCCAGCAAAACTTACTAAAAAGCATCTAAGTGCTTTATGAAGGGTAGTTCAGAAGTAAGAAACATATTATGAGGAATTGCATGTTATATCATAATATATTTTAAATTGTCTATTTATCTATTATTAATTAGAATATATTTAATATATTTTTTCTTATTTTAATTAGTTATTATGTTACTATGCTGCTTTCAGTCCACTATGCTGCTTTCAACACCCACCATACACAATGTGAGGAAAATGTCTAAAATATTTCCTTTCAAAATTCTTGTTAGTTTGATTATTCAAGAAAGTGCATAGCTTGTAAATGTTTTGCTGGTAGTTAAAATATTTGACCTATTGGAAATGAAAATCTTCCAAACGTTACCTGCATGCCAGTGGAATGAGGCTCAGCATTGATGTGCAGTGATACACGTTGGTTGCAGTTTATGTATGTGCATTTCCTTTGCAGGTGCTCATTCTTCGGGGCCAGTTTCTGGAGAAAACCAATCCCCAGCAGGGATACTGAAGGGACTGTATCAGAAATCATCGTTATTCTGTTGTGTTTCTTTGCAATAATGAATAGTCATGCTTGGTACTGATTGCCCATTTCCTCTCTTACTGCAGTTATCCCTGAGGCATGGAGCAGGTGAATTAAAATAATTGGAATCACATCCCTCTTGGTTTGGCAGGAAAGTTTGCCTACTGCTTTTGTTTTTATAGGATTCAAGCTTTCAATATTTATTTTAGATACAATTTCTTTATACTTAGTGATTTGAAGTAATCCTTTTCACTTCATTTATTTTTGATTCCTTCCAGACATTCACTGAGATGCTTAAACTTTACAGTCTTGAACAGAAGTTCTCTCTTGCATAGTTGAATTAGATGCATGGAATGCTTAGTATTTTCTATAGGGGGGCTTGCAGGGTAGTACACTTCATGTGCCACTAGAAATTCCATCTGAAAGTAGTGCAGCTAATTTCAGAGATGTTATTGGTATTTTCCTTCTTCAGTTGTGTGACATTAATATTTCAGAACATTTTGTGTCGGAGGTACAGCACTGCACTCTTCCATTAAGTTGTTAGATTCTCCTTTCCTGGGTCCTGTTCATACTCTGCATTGAGTGCATCTCTCCTGGTCTCCAAGAACTCCCCGTTTATGACTCAGTTGTCATCTCTCAATGTGTCATGCTTATGTCTGTTAAAAAAGCGTCAAATTTTCTGAGAAAGTTACTGAATGACATAATTGATTGTCTTGCTTCAGTGGTTTAGAGGAGCCTTTGCAGGTGTCTTTCTTGTTACTTCTGCTTGAATGAGGTGGTATAGATGGAATAAAAGTTCTTTTTTCCTTTCTTTGGGTTCTTTTATTGACGTATATCTATGAGTGTAAGCCTCCTTTGCAGCTGGCCGTTTTACCTATTCACTGAGCAGGCAGGTGGATGTGCTCAAAACAATGTAGAGCCAAGACTTCCTGAAATCCCTTTATTTTGTGGTTCTTGACTAGATATTCAGAAAAATTATTATCCTAAAAAATGTACTGGCTGGCAGTCTTAAGGTACAGTTTTTTGTTATGCTGAATGAGATCTGTTAGCTGTCATTGAAAGAGAAATCTGTCCTCTTCTTCATTCTCTCATGTATGTCCCCTCCAGCTTCTTTCCATCGCATCTACTAATGGTGCGACTATATAGTTTATTTGGATCAGCTTATCTGTGTGACAGAAAACGGATTCACTCCAAGTAGTGATTAATTTTCCGATGCTGGTCTGACTTTCTGGGTAGTCACACGAGCTGACAAGGGAGAGCAGATGGAAACATGCGGCCAGGATGGAGCAGAACTGTCCATTTTTGGCAGCAGCCCACAGCACACAGTGTTGCAGTGTTTTACAACTGCATATCAGGGTTAAAGGAAGGGTTGCAATTTCTGGGAAGGGCTGAGTTTGTCTGGCTATCCAAAACATGCATCCTGATATCTCAGATGTGCTTGATTGCACTTGAGCTTAAACTTAATGGTGAGCTTCCTGGGTTTGCACCACTTGTCTTGGGGGTGGTTACTTCTGTGTAATGTTTTTCATCTTCATTTATTAATAGGCATTTTCTCCCTTAAATCCACATTAACAGCTTCTGTCAGGGAATAACTGTGGTCCAGGGTCACCTCAGAAATACATTAGCCTTGTAATTGTTTATCTTAGAGACATGTTCAAGGGAGGAAATTTCCCAGACCAAATCGATATGATGCAATATACCTAGCAGTTAAAAAGAAAACCAAGCCCAAAAACCCTGGTCATTTTTGCTCTTACAGTGAATGAGTGAATGAATACATTTTGATATACATTTCAGTATATGTACATTTAGAAATTTAACTTAGGCTTTTTATATTCTTCCTCACTGATGAATTCTCTTTTGGTACCAGCATATGGTCATATAGGAGGTTTAGTTATACTGCATACAGAGCTAAATGATGACATATGTAGCTATGTTGTTAACAAACAGAAATAATGAAGTGCTGTACAGTGTTCTTTACATTTAATAATGTAATGATGAAAAGCAAACAGCGGGGCTGCCGTTACTCCTTTGATCAGAAAGTGGTGCAGGTAGGTAAGTGAAGGTTAGTTAAGGTTAACAAATGTGCTGCAGTGGGAATGACAAAATGAGCATGGCCCCTAGTACCTTCTTGGTTCTTGGCTGTCACATCCTCTTTATGAGAGGCAGCCTAAAAATTCACATCTAGCAAGAGAAGAGAGATTTTTAAAATCATTCAAAGCAAACTCAGCTGCCTGAGGGTTGGAAGAGAAATGCAAATGCTACCATGATAATTTGTTGATGCTTGTTTTTGCTCTGTTTTGGACGTGATAGCTGCTGCAGGCCAGAAACAGCTAAATGGTGGCCCTAGGTGTGGGTGGCTATACGTGCTATGGGTGTCTGTACATGCTGTGGGTGTCCATTGTTGCCTTGCAGGTACCAGCTGGCTGTGTCATGGGTCATTTGGGGCAAACTTGAATCCCTTAATTTCAAAAAGGGATCAAAATGGGTGATGTGAGGAAATTACTGCCTTCCCCCCCCCCCACCCCCGAGGCTTTATTGGATAGAAAGTAGGATTTTAATATAGATGGTAATTTGTCATGGAAATCATTTAGCCAGATAAGGTAAAATAGATGTTATATTCAGTTAGTTGGTCAAAGATTATACATTTGTTCAAAAGAAATGCTTTTTAATCATCCAGAAATTACAAGAACCACTTAGTGAAGACCTCTGGCCTGTTTTACAGAGCAGGTTATATGTAATGGTGATAGCTGGAAGGATATCTGACTCTGAACTGAATCTATTGAGGGGCCTTCTAATAAGCTTTCCAGTTAATACTGGATCTCTCTAAAGAGTAATTTAAATATCTGGAATTTCTCATCATGCAATTTTGCATGCACAGTCACTGCAGTGGCACAGCTGGGCATTTTTACAGAGAGCTCTCAGCCTGACCATCCTCTAATAAGAGAAGCTGTCTTGACTTTTTTTTTTTATTTTTAAAGGAATCAACTGTTTGTAAATATTTGTTAATGGTTAGGGTTTAATTATTTATTTATTTATTTATAGTCATGCTTATATATATAGACAAAAAAAGAGAGAAACCATTCCATTTGTAGGGCAACTCAGAAAAGCAGTAAACAAAGAAGTTGTGATTCCTTCAACTTCCCATTTCTTTGTTCCTGTTCTTTTCCAGGGAAACTGGTGTTCTCATCTCTTCTGGATTTAATGCCTATTGAAAGCCTGCCAGTAGTTTTAGAGAGAGTGAGTTTGATGATTCACATTATCCCATCCTCTCCTGAGTTTCCCAGAGTTTTCAATAAATCATTTGTTACAGCTGTACTATCCTGTATTGTATTTATTTAGAATAGTGTAGTTTAGAGTTGTAAGTGGTTCTTCATTGTTTCTTCTTAGATTCCTCTGTCTACATGCTTCAAATCTTAATGTGCAGATTTCAATGGAAAGAAAATAAGAACAAAGTTGAAACTGCTCCAAAATGTCTGAAAGTAGCTTTTCTTATTAATTAGCTAAATGACATGGCTGTTCCGTTTCTTGGGAGTTTTCAGGTCTAGAAACAACTGTTGCTTTTCCATGGGATAGCTGAATACTTTCTTCCCCTATGGTTGGAATAAATGTACTTTTTCTGGCATGTAATGAGTTACAAAGTATTTCCATATTTATTCTCTATAGGACTGAATGAAAGCAATTAATTCAGGGAAGATATATGGCAAAGAGAAAGAGATGTTATTCTGGCACCCATTTTTTTTTGGTTAGAGTTTTGGGAGCCTTTTGGAAGAGATGGGTTACAGAGTGGAGAGTCAGAGATTTACAGAAAATGCAACTAATTAGATTTTAGCTCATTGCTATCACCTCATTGCATGGACTTAAATAAGAGTCTGCCTGTCTGAACAGTTTATTTCAGGTAACGTCAGTGAGATTTGTGAGTGTATCCTGGTCTGACCAAACCGGTGACATCTCAGCTGTTCTTCACCAGCCTATACCCAGAGTCAGATTAAGGAACAAGGAACACAGTGGCGAGGGGAAGGCTTCCCCTTTCCTCTGCTCAGGGTTTTCCCCAGGATGGAAGTTCAAAGAGAACAGCCATTTCTTATGGTGTGGATGGGTTAAGATGAGGGTTACTAAGGCAGAACTTCCCAGTCACAGGTCGTGTTCTTGGGAATTCTTGAATAAGCCCCATAGATTCAGAGAATAGGTATCTTTTATTCATTATCATAGACTGCTTTGTCTGTTTCAATGCAATTTTATTTGGTTAATGACATATTGTTACTTACTAAATATGTTTACTTTCTGCATTCAGAAAGCTGTATGATAGGCTTTGTTGTGGCTGAATACTAATTCCAGTCTTTTCAATGTTGCAGTCTACCCACATTGCTCGAGCCAGCTTCCAGGTTGATGCTTTTGGATCATCTTTCATCCTAGATGTCACGCTAAACCAGTAAGTAATGACTGGATCTTACTTTATGTTTGTTCAAGACCCAGTGCCAATGAAACGTCATTTTTCAATGGAGATTTTAGAGGCTGTATTATAGCACAAGTGCTATTGCTATGTATGGAGTTCATCTGTAGTAGTATATTTTAAGTTCTTTGTTATTTTCCCAAGTACCATTGTAGGCTTTGATATTCTTATTGTTACTACATAGTAGCTATTGCAGTGTAACTAACATTTTAGTGTTATAATTTCATTTGCCATCTTTCAGTTTACCATAAAGGCAAATTACTATACACATGCAGAGCCTCCCTGGATATTAAAAGATGGAGTTGCTGAAAACTAGTAGTTGTTAACATTTTAATAACTGAATGTGAAGTACTGGAGACACAGCAATTGCACTAAAGCTGATCCTCAAAAAAGAATGAGATGGATAGTTGGGAATGAAGTTTCTCTGGATGTGTTGACAGTCTTTTGGGAACACTATAAGGCAGTAGCACACGGTGAACTTCAGCCGATGAGGGAAGATTGAACAATAGTTCAACTTAACGTGAAATCTGGTATATGCTTTAAGTAATGATATTTTGAAGTAGCCTTTTTGCACAGCTGTTTTTAAATAGTTTTTTGCTTTTCTTCTGTGAAGTGAAAAGAGAATAAATACTATAGTAAATAGAAATGCTTTGTTAAGTAATTCAGCTCCTAATAATTGAACATGATGTTGTTTGGTTCAGTGTAAGAGCTTGTGCTCAGTTCCTACATGTTTTTCTGCTATAAAGATGAACCACTCAGGCTGCAGTGGGAGCCACTCAAATTTCAGTTTTTTTCACTTGTAAACACATTTTAAACAGTGGCAATTTCTTCATATGCAGTGACATGAGTTAAAAACCACATGTGAATCCTGCTGATTACAGATGGCAGAGACGCTGTTGGAAGGAGAGCAAAAGAGGCTGGTTTAGAACTATGATTTTATAACAAATGCATTTTAAAAAAATTCTACAGGAAAAAATTTCTGCTGAAGAGCTCTAAGTCCACAATTTTGAGGTGTTTATTGGAAATAATAGTTTTGTATACATATTTGTACCTTACTGAGAGTAGGTTGCTGAAACTTGTTTTTGTCTTGGTGCGTGGAATAATGGTGTAGTCACAGTTTCTGAAAGGTCAAGATTTACCTTGCACTATGAATTTCAGGTAATCTTAATAAAAGTAAATGCATTTTCTAATGTTATATGAAAATACAAGTTAAGGATGTGATATTATGAATGGCAACATTTCTCTGTAGGTGGACTTTTTGTGCACATGTATATATGCACATAAACACACACAAACACATAGATTTAAAATTTGATTTGAGTTGGATCCTATTTTTATGTCATTCTTTTGTTGTCTTTAATGATATTACAACAGTATTTGTATGGGTTACACTGTCAAAATGTGTCCTTATTGTTCCTAACAGTGTCAGAATCCAATTTAAATATGAACTTTTCCTAAGGAGCTATGCTTTCTATAATGTGATAAAAGTCCTGTCACAAATTGCACAAAAACAAGAAGGCTGCAAGGAAATTAAGATGTTTGGCTTCTATCATGATATTTAAATCAACATTTCAGCTGCTTCTGAAATAGCATTTACAGATCACTAAATAAAAAAAAGGCTCAAGTACATTTAAAATGTATTCTTAATTGCTATTCCTGTGAACAAATATCTTCTGTTCGTAAGGCTCTGTATATTTTTCTTCTCTTGCCATTCTTACTGTCTATAGTATATTCTATAAGTATTTTCTGAGGGTCCTGAGAGAAAAGCACTGATTTTTTTAGGAGTGGATTGCAAATTTGGCCCACAGTAGCTGAAAGTAACTGAAAAGTAGTTGAATACTTGAAAGGAGCAAGATTCAAATTTTAGTTTTTCACTGGAAAAAGTATCAGATCACTATTTATAACTGAACTTCTGCTAATATCAAAAGCATGCTGAAGCAGGCCTCTGTGGTAAAATTATATTTTATGAATAATATACATTTGAGGAATGTTAAAGGAAGTATGGGGGGCAGAGAGGGGAAAAAAAAATTAAAATACATAGGTTGTCAGAAAGGACTCTCCCTGCCTTAGTCAGTTGTTTTCTTGCAGTATGCCTATTTAGAGGTTGGTGTGTATGACTCCTATATCTGAGCATCACCTCTAGTTACAATGCCAGTGATGGACATTCACAGAGAAAGTTTTCATTCTTCTTTATGGTTCCCCAATTTATGGAGGAAAAAAAAAATATAGTAGCAAACAGAGTGCTTTAAAAAATTAGAAACTAAAATACACCCCTGCTCCCTAATGTCTGTCTGCAAAGAGATTTTCATCGTTGGCTGCTTTCTTTGTAGGCATTGTTTTCTCTGTCTTCTTCAAACCCATCTTTTTATCTGACAATCAGTTTCTCTGTTTCCTCTGCTGCATTTGCCTGTGCTTTGTTATACATCCCTCTGTTAGCTACCCTTTCGTATTTTGTATTCAGTTATGTTTGTATATTTTCCATCTCTGTTCTTGGTCACTTCTCTGAAGAAGACACGTTTCTTTCTCTTCATTTTCCACCAGGAAGGATTGTCCCCTCTGCCATTGTCTTAGATACCACACAACTTTCTTGTTTTTCTTGCAGCCTTTTTCTTGACAACTTTTTGAACACTGACAGTTGAGGCTGGCAGACATGTTTATAGTCTCCTGCTTGTGTCTCCTCTATTGCCTGATACCCTCTGTTTTATCTCTTCACCAAGGGAGATGCTACTGGAGATGCTACTATTGAATCTGGGTGTTAGTTGAAGCGACTTTCCTTTCCCAGTCCGTTCCTCTGCCACCTCTCACAACAGTGGCCTGTCCCCAGAGGCTCATCTGCAATGAAACAAGCTGGAAAGATACAGGAGGTGGACAGGGAAATTAAAAAACAGAGGTTACGCTGACATTTCAGACATGAGGAGAACTGAGGCCCAGGGTGGGATGTTCTGCCAGTTCAGGATGCAAGTGAGAGCAAGGAAAAATAATTTTCTAGCTGGCATTTCTGTGTGGCAGTTTAATTTAACATTGAAATCTGCTGGCTTGCTTCTTGCTCATTTTGGATCTCAACCAGTTTTGAATGTGATGTTCACATTAAATGCAGATATGAGATACACAGAAACATTGCCTTGAATGGTAATTTAAAAAAAAAAAGCTAATATAGTTACAATGTATATTTTCCAGTGGTAGTATTTTAGTATTTTCTCCACCATTTTTTCTTTTTTTTTTTTTCCTCCCTGAGTTGCCACAGTGTCTCTACAATAAGCTTTTTCTTTAAAGATACAGTGTTTCTTATTTATTTATTTATGTAGTTATTTTTAACAAGTTCAAACGGCTGAACTATTTACAAAGGAGCTTTCAGATCGAATCAGCTATATTTTTAAAAGGTTCAGCCCCTTAGGCAAAGGTTAGGGGTACAGTAGCTGCACTGGTGTGTTTATGAATCGCTTCCTTCAGTGTCCTTATGTGTTCAGAACTGCATCCAATGGGAGCTCTTTTCTGTGGCCATTTTCATTAATGCCACCTTCGGCATTAGCAAAGCCGTGGCCCGGCCGCTGCCCCACGCAGGCAGGTGCTGCTCACAGCCTCCCCTCCTTCAGCGAGTGACCAGCTCTGGCCACCAGCCCACAGCTGTGCAATAGTTGCATAGCAGTCAACTGTGCTTATTTGTTTTTTTTAATTCCTTCCCCTTGAAGTTTTTAATACTTTGGTAGCATTTGTGGCTCAGCAAATGGCGGTTTCTTTTTCCATGCAGAATATTTCTTCTTACATGTAGCCACACAACCATTTACACTCTCATGTTGTGTTGTGATTACACGATTAAACAGCAGAGCTCACCAGGAAATGCAGCATGTCTCCAAAGGCCTCTTTGAGGCTCTTTTGGTCTTGTGGACCATGTGGATCTATCTGAGGAGACCTGGGCCAGGGCATATCCCACCTGCTTGTGAAGTAGCAGGGATATAATGGCAGAATGGGCCATAGCAAGCTGTGATCATAAGGTTGGACTGGGAAAGAGCACGCTGCAAGTTTGTTAATCAGAAAAACTACGCTATTTGTGCTTGTCTGGAGTGGCACAGGGTGACCACCCCACTTTCCAACCACGATAGGCAAGAAAGATCATCATGGTTCTTCCTTGCTGCATCATCATCCTTCATGTAAGCGCCCTGGTGTCTCCTGTCATGCAGAAGAGCAGAGAGTGTTCCTAGAGCCCGAGTCTGAGTTGTGGTCACTTACGAGGTGCACTGTGCACACCAGTTGCTCTGCCAAGGGGACTCATGACCTTCAGAAGGGTCCCTGGAGCATCTGACCACCTGCGTGTGCTCCAGCTCCTTGTGCTACAACAGGAGTAGAGCCCTCCCCAATCATGGCGTTATTTGTAAGAGGGAACACATTCATAGCATGAGATCCTTTGGTTTGTGGTCATGAGGAAACGCACTAAAGAATCATGAACATAACTAAGGATTTCAGGCTTACATTCAGCACTTCAGGACTGCTCTATCCTTCCAAGTGACACTCAGTCACTAGGATGGAGCATAATCACCACCTGCTTCCTCTTACTACAACACAGATTTAATTCCTGTGGTTAGTGGAAAATAATCTGTAGAGAAGTAGTAGGCTGGGCAAGACATGTCCAGAAACCCTATCCTCTTTAGGAAGCCCACACATCTGTTCCCATCAAGCGCATGACTGTGTCCTGGAGGAGTACCAGCAGTGTATAAATCAATGGTTATGATGATCAACGACATTCAGAATACTGGAAGATCTCAAATAAGACAATTTTTATAAACTCTGTAGTCACTCTGTTTTCTCTGTGGAAAATAAAAGCCCTTTTCTCTTAGTTTATCAAAAGGCAGGCAAAACCAGAAGCTTCTTTGGAAAATACCGATAGGTATTTTGTATATTTCAGTCTTAATTTAAATTGTTTCTGGTTAGTGATACTGGAAGATTCCTGGCACTCCAGGACTTAATTATTTTGTTTTGCCACTGAGTGGTTTTTGCAGCTGCTGCTGAGAAGGATACAGACATTCCTCATGCTTTGTGGGGGAATATTTATTAGGAATGTCTTTTAACTAGAGTTTTGTAAACTGCTCAGAATCAGATCATAAACTTCATCAAGAAATCCTGAAAACAGAAGCAAAATAAAAGGCAGCTTGACAGACAAATGCCAGCTTTTTCATGAGACACACTGCTGAAACCTTGCCTGTAATTTCTCTTGGCAAATGGTCTCCAACACTAATATCAATGTGTCATGTAAGCTGTAAATGAAAAACATATTCCTAAATTTGCTCTAAATCATAAACAATTGACTGTGTGGAATTCAAAAGGATTAGCTTCCTGACATAATTTAAAAAATGCAGTTACACCGTTTCTGACTATTATAATGTCTGGTTGGTCCTTCTCCTGCGTTGCCTCCATGAGTCTCGCGCTGCTCCTGGTCACCCGTGGGGCAGACGTGCAGCTGCGGACCTGCATGCGACGTGGTGTGACGTGACCTGCTGGGTTGTGCTGATGGGTGCGAGAGGACCTGTCTGCCGTTCCTGCTGCAAAAGTACTCCATGCTTTATTACCTCCATTACTTGTGTAATGACTCCTGGTAACTGTTTGGATAACTGGATGGGGTAAGTGATGGTCAGATCAAGCCTAAGGAGGAGCAGCTCTTCCTTTAAGCTGTTTTGGATCTCCTGAAAGTCCAACTCAATCCCTTATTAGTTATTTTAATGAATGCCTTGGCTGCACACAGTCCCAATTGTTCTCATTAGCAGCTGGAATTTATTGGGATCGAGGGAATTCAAGGCCTGTTCACTTTTCTTACTCATGCCCTGTGCATGCAGGCCGAAGAGCCCCGCTTGGGTACAATCACATTTTTGTAATTGATTCTTACTTAAAATAATGCCTTTCTTCTTGTACCCTATGAGAGTGCTCTGAAAATTTAATTGTAATATTTAGTACCGATTTACAGGTAGAATGATATAGACTGTGTTCAGATCTCCTGAATGAGGTACTGAATTATGTTCTGCACTATTTTAAAATTATTTTGTAAGTGATGCTTATCATGTGTTCTGTCATCAGAACCCCAGCTGACCCAATAGAACCCCATTTTGCAAAGTTATTCTTTCCACCTCCCAGTCTGTGATGGAAAAATGAGTATGGTCATAATTGCAAACCAGACTTAATAAACACTTTTTCCCTAATATTGATTGCTGCTTAATTTCAGAGGTTGGTTTTGTTCTCTGGGAGGCACCTCTATTTGTGTTAGCATGCTTTGCTAACACCTATTTTGTCCGTATGGCTTGTAGGTTCTTTTATCTTTAATGAAAAATGTCAGTTCTACGGAGATCTCTGCCAACTAATTCTTTTAAGTCCTATAATAATTTCTGTGCCTTTTCACTAGCCTTCTCAGTTTAGCAGTATGCTTACTAAACTGTAGACTTAGTACTGCCTTTTGTCAGTGTGACGTATAAATGTAGCACAACTCTAACCATTTCTAATTGAGATACCTCTTTACGTAGTTTCCAAGATTTTCCCAAGGTTGTTTTTTTTTCTTCCTTTAATTTTTCATTTATTTAAAAAAAATTTCCTTCTTCCAAGCTCAGAACTGACTGTTTAGCAAAGGTAAACTCTGTTTTTTTTCTTATTACATCATCCCTATTACTATTATTGAATTTTTAATCCCGTACAAGAAAAATATCAGGTTACTTTGACAAGAGAAATTTTCCGTAAACCTATGTTGGTTATCAGGAAGTTTATTATGTTCCTTTAAATTTTTTATATAATCTTCTGTTATACTTATGGCTTCTTTTGGAAAGGGCAAATTGCTTTTGGTAACTCCATTACATTTTATTTTTAATATTACAATTTAGTTTTAGGTTAACATATTTCTGTTATTATTAGTCCTCTATTATTGTCAATTAATTTTTTATTGATTTAGTACCAGCTGCTGGCAAAGGCTGTTGAAATCAACAGAAGTTTGCTACTGACTTTGATTGGATGGGGATGTGGAAAGTGATGTCTGTGAAGCACTTGCAAGTGCTTACTTGGCATTCTGATTAAAATGAGTACAAAAATGTGTAATTTGTTTCATTCATGTAATATTTCCAAGTGTGGCACTGTAAGGTAGTTTCCATCACCTGTGAGGAATTCCCCTGATGTTTCTGAAACACTACTTGAAGCTTGATGTTTTGTGATTTCTAGGAAAAATAGCATTTGAAAACACATGTGTATACAAAATCTGTGCACGCCCTCATAAGATAATTTCCTAGCCTAATAAAAAGTGTTTCTGAAAAGTTCAGTCCTTTGTTTTCCTCTCAATGGGTGCGATAAAGAATATTTTACTGCTTTTAGGTAATTGCTTTCATTGAAAGCAATATTTGTTGGTTTATAGTACAGTAATTAAAACATATGGGATTATCAGTACTGAGTAAATTGCCTTTCCATGGTCTGAATTTTTGTGACACAAAAATAATTATAGAAAATGTATTACTGTGTATTTGTGAGTGTGTGTGTAGGAAGAAAATGATTAATTATTCTGGAGAGATATTATAATTCTGTTACTGTAATGTTTTTCTTTCTTGATGATAGTCCTTAGATTACCAAATCACTTAAGAGCTATATATCTGATACAGACATATACAGACTTGTCTCATATGTACAGATCAATCATGTGCTATATTTAGCATCCTCTTTAAAGTAAAATGACTTAAACTATGGAAAGAATCAAATTGCTTAACATGTTTCAGTGCCTATGAATTTATCTTCAAAGTTCTGAGTTTCTCCAAGTGGCAGTAACTTGAACAATCCATCAAGAATGACTTTAAAAGAAAAAATAATTGTATTTTTGATTTAGCCTTTACAAAGTGACTGTGCTACTCAAAGTGCAGCTTCTCCATTCACTGTTGGAATGGAATTATATCCTCATACGCTAACATTTTTTTGGGCACCAGAGTTTTTACTTCAATGTCTGGATCGTGTATACATTGCTGCCACTTCTGTAAATAGCACAAAACAAACTTTTGACCTTTCCAACTATTTTTATATATAGTTATGGTTTAACAGCTAGAACAGGATTTGTTTTTACAAAAGCAAGCAACAGCTGTACAAGTTGGTCTAATAAAAGCTATTATCTTTTACTTTCCATCACTTAGATTCTCAGACCACTGTAGTTACAACACTACTACTGTCCTATGAATTGTTACGTATAAATACTAATCAGAGTAAGACATACGAAGAAGGTAGTAAACAAGAAGATGCATGAAGGGGAATGTAAAGAGCAGGTGTTTTCTGTGCTGTCATTTACAGTGCATTTCCTCCAGGAGCCAGCAGCCTTCCTGCTGATACAGTTCCCCTCATACGCCGCTCCCTGTGTTGTCCAGCTGCTCTGCCCTGATTTTTACTTTATCCTTGAGAACTCCTTTGGCATTATGACCTCCTGTATGTGTGCATTAAAAATAGCACTTGGAGAAACAAAGGAAGTGCTGTGGGCCTTTTAGCTTGGGGCTCAAATCCTTTCCTCAGCTAAGCAGTGAAATTAATTGGAATCCCCTTTTCCAGACAAGGAGCTGAGTAATGCATGGAGCTAGAATAAATATATGGAGAACGAAAATAGTAGAAATTATTAGGCTTTCCATGGGGAACTGGAGGACCTAATGGATGGCTGAATAACCATCAGCATACAAACTCACAGTGTTTTAAAATTACACAAGATCTTTACATGAGGAATAGGGTATTCAACCCTCTTCTACTCAGGATAGTAGTTCTACATCAGAAATCTGTTTTTAGTCCAGAGACTGAATCAACAGGCAGTATTAAAACAATATGTTCTTAACGTATGGAACATCTTACCCAACAAATAACAGTGTTAGGCCTGGGCACACAAACTGTTGCATCCAAGCAATGGACTTTTTTGCTTTCTTTGCAGTATCTATTACAGAGACAAGGTGCTACCCCTGAAGCCTACAGCCATTTGTTTCTGTGGTTGTTTGAGATGTATGTAGCATTTTTTTAATGAGTTTTGCTAGTAAGATTCAAGATGGGTATGCTCACATTCCCTAAGTCATTGTCTGGAAAGTGGTTTCTTTCAATAGACTTTCTGTACAGCGTGTAGCCTTTAATGTAATAGTTATCATTTGTTTGGGGCCTGCTAATGGGTGAAACCCCATTTAGAGACAGTGTGTCAGTGGAGAGAGTTTGTTTCCTTGAGGAAAACCACACACAAAACAAATTATGCACTTTTGTTTGAAATGCTTCACACATGTTGCTCTGATTCTCTTCCTGGCCTTATCAGCATAAGAATTGCACCCAGCGTAATACCCCCCTCTGTGGGGAGACTTCTTTCCTCTTCCAAAACATGTGCAGAAATCAAGTTGGCAAATCCTGAAGCACCGATTAGCAAATGCAAATCTGGTAGGAAACTATTGATCCTGCCCGTGATCCACTTTCCCTTTTGTCAGGGGTGTTGTGACCAAAGAAGTCAGAGGTGCCACCCACCTGCTGGGGTTTGCATCCCGTCCCGCTGGTACCACAGCACCCCCCGGCACCATGGGCTGGGTTGGCTTCCACTTCTTGCATATAACCCAAAGACACCCTTATTCTGTTGGCGTAGTATAGGTCAGGGTTGGGTTGGCTGTAGGCTGATCCTCTCTCAGTTCAGACAGCTGGGATCTTTTTGATACTTTCCAGGTCTTTGGACTTTGCAGTCTGTGATTCAGTGTTACTGTGATGCTTCTGTAATACCTCAACTAATTTCCTGTTTTGTTTGTTTGTTTGTTTGTTTGTTTGTTTGTTTTTTCAATTAGATGACAATCAGATTTTCCTTTTACATGATCTTCTGATTTGAACAGAACTCAATATGTCTTTAAAATTCTTCAAATACCTAATTGCTTCATATTTAGTTTTAGTTCTTCATTGTCCAAGTTCCATTATGAAACAGTAGTAGATGAATCAAGCAATGAAAGATACGTTATTTATACTGTTCATCAAACAAGGCATTAAAATCTGTGTTCTATGGAAATATGGAAAGATTTACATTGCGTGAATATATTAAGAAGTAGTTTGATGAAGTGTACCATTAGATAACCCGAACAGAATTGTTGAGCCATGTTTTATTGTATGGTATTGAGAATAACTCTTTTTTTAAAAAAAAAAAAAAAAATCCCTTTCTGTTTCAAGTGTTTTAACCAAGAAGTAGGAATCTGTTTGCATTAACATAAAATACAAATGAATACATGTAGGCCAGAAAATATCCTTCTACCAATTAAATGAAGGATTGGTTGTATGATAATAGTTTTTTTATTTACAAAAGTAAATGACAAAACTATGTTAGAGAGTATTTATCAAGTGTCCTCATTCTGTTCCATTTACTTTATTTCTCCCATCCCAAAGGAAATAAAATGCTGTCATTTGGTGTGATACACAGTGAGATGAAGGAGAAGAATCATCTTGTACTTTTATTAAAGATGACCTACAAAGAGATGTTTCGTCTAAATTGGGCTTCTACCCTTTTTGAGATGTAAAAGGTCAATTGAAAAAAAAATTGTTGTTGTTGGTCTTTCATTCCTCCTTTCCTCAAAGAAATAAAACCACTTTAAATCCAGCTTTTTAATAATCAAATTTCTTTTTCTTTACCCTTGTTTACCTCATATCCGATCTCCTTGTTCTTCCTGAAGAATCTATTGGGATGGGTATAAATGTACGGGAAGAGTTACAAATGCACAGGATGTACTCATCCCCTGAAGTAAAACCCCTCCTGACAGCATATTGAAGATTGGCCTAAATATGAACCATGTGAGAGTTTCTTCAGAAGAACAAAATGAAAGCATTCATGTCCAAAGGGTATGACAGATTTTAAGCCCCTGGTTACATTATCAAATATACCATAGTGACAGTTCTGAGATTCTAAATCATTGTAGTACTTATTGTACTTAATATATCATTTTAAAAGAAAAAAAAAAATCACCCTGTCCTTTTGGAGATTGTCAATTTTTGGTATCTTTTGGCTCTGCCTATGCTGGCCAGACAAAAAAGCACCTCTTAAAGATTTTCCCTTTGCAGAGCAGTTCAGTTAGAGCCAAACTGTGCCTTTTCTCACTGTAAATGTGGTACTCTTTGTGGCACCCATTTAACCTTCCTTTCACAGAGATAGCCTTGGTGGTGACAGTGAAATTATGATTGTCTCTTTGCTTATTATTGCTCTTATAATTAATCACACTTTCCATCTGCTTTGTCAAATTTTGATAAGAGTCAATAAAGTTATGCTGAGAGAAAAGGAGAAAACATGAGCTTGACATAATGTTTCTGTAATGGAGTTACATGTTTTCAGAGCAAAGAAGCAAGGAAATTTGGATATATCTCCACTTCCTAAAGCGACACCTATTTCTAAGTATCAGTGAAGGGACAAAAAGCCTTTTATTATGTTGCCATGTGTTTTAGCATCACCTCTGTTTTTACTTAATTATAAGAAGCAAAGGAGTTCTCTCAATGACTTTAGAGACAATGATCCATCCAAAGGTGTTGGATTATCAATGCATTTGTGCCTATGTCAAGTGGCCAATTTGATTACAGAGGAAACTTCCTAGAAATTAGCCAAGGAATTAATTTGGTTTATTGTACTTTACTCCAGTAAGTTGCTCATCAGTAAGTGGAAATCACAAAATGTGAAGCTGCAAGGAAACAGCAAGATCAAGCTGCATATGATACTGTAAAGAAGCTGCCAAGTCTAGCTAAAGAGATTAATACAAATGCATTTTCAGTGTTAATGAAAAATGATGGCTGGAGCTTTTTATGTATGTCCAGCCTTTGCTTTGGTATAAAGTTAGAGGGTTTCTTTTGTCTTTCTCTTTTTGCAAGAATGGTTAAATCTTATGTTACAATGTATTTTCTGGGTGACCTTACTGATCTTTAGCCTATACTTATCCCTAATCATTCTTCAGTCTTAATTTCTTTTTTGGTATAAGAGGATGTATTTCTCTTTAGTGGTTTGCCAGAACATCACTGCTAATGGATTTCTGGTGTGCTAGAAATTTTACAGTAGGAACAGATAAAATAATGTTCTGATGCCCTGCAAATATGTGATGTGTTGCCACTTGAATTAAGCAGCTACGCTGTACTCATACTTTGCTCTTCGCTTTGCCTGTCTCCTTAGGTAGACTGTGGGAATTAAAAAAAATGCAGTTCATCACTTCTTATTGAATATGTTTATTTTCCGTATTTGGTGGTATGACTGGAATAATTTTGCAGCTGGGAATCTGAAAGAGTAGGACCTGATACTAATGAATTTCTGCCATTTCCTCGATGACGAGGTTCTTGCATATGTTTTTGCGGATTTTGAGCTGTGCAAGTCATTTGAGTTCACCTTCATTTTAGTCCTGTTCTGTCTGGACAGCAGAAATGAGGCACTTTAGGCCCAAACATACAGGTTTGCTGGCTGATGCCATTTCTTCCCTTCCCATCAAAGTCTGATATAGGTTAGCCTGGTAGGGTCTTAACCACATTTGAATATAGACCTTCAGATAGTCAGTGTGGGATTTCTCATGGTTTGTTGCTTCTTGTCACTAGTAATTCCTGCTTCATTTATCTCACACATTCACAGCAGGTTGGTCTCCATTTAAGACTTCAAGTAATTCTTGGATGGCTCCTCTTCCTAATAGCAGCGCAGAAAAAACTGCGATTTACAATAGAATTGTCTAGACATTGTCTGGGTGTGCAGACAATAGAGCAATGTAAGTAATGCAAATTCTGGGCTTGGCCTCTCATATGAGAGATGTACTTGAACACCTTCTTAGCCCCTAGCAGGATTCTTCTAAATTTCCTGCTTTCCATTTCTGTCCCATCCTCCACCCCAAATGAACAGATTGAACAAGAGGCACTTTGACATGTCAGAGGAGTGAGATCTTTACTACTTCTGTTTCTTTTGCAGACAGATTCTAAAGGGTGGTTGCTTTACTTAGAAGCAAATACTCTGCTTTTATTTTTGTTTCAGTTCTTGCACCTTGATAATCATGCAGATAATTCCCTAGAGCAACTAACATTTCTCATGAAATGAACATAAGAAAAACAAGGCAATTGCTGCTTGGTCCTTGCAAAGCCTGTCATAATAAAGGATGTGGCTTTAGTTAAATTGGTTTAGGACACTATGACTGAGATTATTTTTTTTGTATTCTCTCTCCATCTGTTTCTGTCATGGAGAAATTAAAGCAGCAACATGCTGACACGTTACTGTGCCAGCAGGGGTAAGAAAAGTGTTCAAGCTGCCCTTCAATGAGAAAAAAATGCAGACATTTTCAATGTTTTCAGTATATTGAAAGCAGCCTTAAAGTGTTTTCAGAATCATCTGCAGGTCACTGTAAATCACTGTGGACATAATTCCTTCACCCCGTATTTCTGATAACTGAGTTCCTTCCTGCTCACACCGGGAGAAGGGAAACCACCATTGTGTTAACTAATTAACAGTAAAGGACTCTGGGGAATGGCTGGGGAATGAGCAAGTAATGAGTTGTTCTCTGTACTATTGGCCCACTAGTCCTTCAGTATTTCTAAGCAGAAACCTGCTTGTGAATTCAGACAGCTTAAAGATGTGTTAATACTCTTGTGTTGTGTCAGCCCCGTCATCTCAGCAGAAAAAGGAGAAGATGCTAATGGAACTGCACACAGGCTATGGCAAACTAAATTATGCTCCTGGACTTGGACAGCTGCTGCCTTTCAGATCGGCTTTATCCAAACCTAATAGCCAGTTTTCAGTTATACATTTCATACTTACCCCATTTAATTTGTGTATAGCATAAAATAAACGTTATATGTCAAATTTTGCTCTTGGATGAACATAAGTAGTTCTGCTTGACTTCAACAGGAGCTGCAGGCAAATATCCTAAAAAAAGAACTTGGCCTTGGATCTAAAATCCCTTTTGCTGCATCGTGTATTCCAGGAATGTCTATCTCCCTGATTTCAAAGTACAGCAGTTACCAGCATGGTTAGCAAGTCTCTTTCAGTTGCCCTTGGAAGGCCAAGCAGAAGGAGCTAAATGCTATATGGGAGTAAGAGGCCAACGTTTGAGCACCTTTGAGATCCCAGACCCTGACATCAGCTGCCACCTTACCGAAGCATTTATGATTCTCTAAGTGTGTGTGGACCATTAACAACCTAACCAGAGCAGAATGATCTTAAACAGCAGACATCTGTAGAAACTGCTATAGATATGCTTACTGGGATAGTGTAAGTGTTTTGGATAATTTTTAAACTGCATTTTTATGCCTTGCTAATGTATTGTAACTATGTAGTCACATTTTCCCTGGGGTTTGTGACTGTAGCTAAAAACCTCAGCTATGGGTTACTGTTGTTACTTAAGGGAAGATGCAGAATACTGAGATGGGGGAGACACCTCTCAGCTGTCAGCAGTTGGCTTGTTAGAGGAGCTTATCAGAAATCAAGAATCCTTTCCCCTCCTCTTAGACCATATGGCAACCAAAATCTTCCATTTCACTGCAAAGGAGCCATGAAACAAAGGAATCTAAATTGCCAGTCAAAGGGTACGCCAGAGGAGGGAATAATCAATACACAGAGAAACCACCTGGAGAAGCTAAAAGGCTGAAGGTACTGATAATAATTTTATGCTGTTGTAAATGGGTAAAGCAGGATTGCCTGCTTGCTGGTAAACTGGGAATGCTGCAGTCAGTAAACTGAAGCTGGAGTAAGAAATGTTTCTGTGTCTCTACAAGTTTCCCAATTTAACGGGAAGGAGGATTCCCAGTACCTGATGTAGGGCTTGGACCAAATTTACCACCTGATCTGGGGGCCCAGAGGAGCTGGCTACAGAATTTGCCTTTCAGGCATGATGGCCATTTATTATGTATAGCAGATCAAAAGCTTTCCAAAAGTTCTGTGTGTAGAGCATGGTTATGGGATATGAGAAACCTGATTTGAGTTTTCTTCTGCAGGCAGCCTAAGAAGGGATTATTAAAACAGGTCTGCTAGCTGCCTTGTTTCCTTAGGCATCTGCTCTTGTGTGAGGGTTGATACTGGGTGGATGCTGAACTGAGACAGAGAAATGCTTCTGTAATCCATGGCAGCTGTTTGGGGATAACGCTGGCATCAATGTCAATCTGAAGACCAACAAGGATTTGCTGGTATAGTAACTAAGAAAGGAGGGTGTGAACAGGTAAACTCCTGTTTACTAATTGCTGTCTTTTTCTTTCTTTCATTTTCCTTAGAGATGCTTTGGATGTGTTGAAATAATTGTTATTATTAAAACTGTGATCCTGTTCAGTAAGTTGTAGATAAATGGTCATACTGCTGGTTTGTATAATCAATGAGATTATTTTAATATAATACCAGGTTTAATTTTAGTGATGTGCACGAATGCAACAGTTTCTACTTTTATTTACCCCGGTATAATTATCAAGGAGATGGTAATGATTGTCTCAGAACAATTTGTATGTTAACAAGTGTTTCCAAATACGGTTTGTTTTTCTATTAAGGGTCCATAGAAGCCCCTTCTCTTTAAGGCAAGACTGAGTGGTCCTGTTCAGTCCCCTTTGCATGAAGGTGGTTTTCTCCCTTAGTACAAATTTAACATCTTCAGAGTTTTTTTTTTTTTTTAACTGCAAATTTGTTTTTTACAAGCTTTAAAAAGTTTTTTTAAAGACAAAAATTATTTTAAGCACAAAATTTAGATCTGAAAAAAACAGCAATAAAATAATGCTGACACCCCAAAGCATCAGGCTAACCATACAGTAAGATATCAGGAGAGTTATAACCACTTTTGAAAAATGTAATCTTTTTTTTCAGCCAGTGCCCAGTTCCGAATGAACAGGATAATTTTCGGCTGACTCTTCCCTTGTCCTTTAAAGGAAGTTTGGTTGCCAAAATATCACACAACTTTTGATCTCTTTCAGCATCAGTGCACTTGTGCTACAGCGGAGGCAGCTGATGCTGCTGTGTTGATATTGTCCTCTTCCTTCTCACACTGCTGTTGCTAGATCTCAGAAAGCTTAAAAAAATGGTTGCTTGCTTTTTTCTGTCCTGCTGTAGCTTGGTGCAAGCACTTAACCTGTCATCAGTGTTGCTTCTTCTGTTGCATCCATTGTATCTCTGTATTGCTCCCATTGATTGAATTTTTCATTATTCAATCTAATATTTTTGTGGTTTTTTGAGAGAGAATATATCCTTGTTGCTTTTCTGATATCACTCTGAGCCTGGCTGTTTGCTGTTAACCCAGACACTGTTTTCTGCTTGTCAACAGTTGTGTGCAGCCATTTGAACTGCATAGCTGGAGAAGCTTTATATCTCCATGTTTTTCAGGTACACTGTCTTTGTAATAGATTTTTCTTTGGCTCCATGATACTGAGTGTGGTGGGTCTCTGGGATTAGACACTTTTCAACTTTAGGGAGAATACTTGATGCAGGAAAGTATGCCTTTTACTCAAAGGTTCCCTTTTGAACTCTTCCAGTGTGAGTACTGCAATTACTTGGCATGACATCAAGAGCAACCTGGCATTGCTCTGCAGTCTCTCTAGTGATTTTTTTCAGCAGTACTCCTCCTCTTCCTTCCCTAGGGACTTTGCCTGTCTTCTTAGCTTGTGTGCTGCATTGTCTCTTCTCATATATGGTTGGTTTTGCCTGTGACATCAGGACATTTGTGTCCTTCAACTTCTTCATGGCACATTAATTTCAAATTACATTTGCACTAGGAAAGAATGAACTGTCTCCATGCTGGAGACACAGGGATCTAAGTAACCAACAGGATTCTTTGTCTTGCCCTGAAACTTTGCTGAAAGTTTTATTGTGGTTCTCCTGATTTGTAAATTTGCCCCTTTTCCTTTTATTTTTAATGTATTATTCCTTTTCCTTGCATTTACTTGCAGAGCTACTCCTCCAGCCATGTCTCTTCTCTCTCAGTGACTTTTTCCTTTGCTTTTTTCTTCCCATTTAAAGTTTTCTTTCTTTCACCATTTACCAATGTGATTCATGAATTCACTTTCAATCATTGTTTTCAAGTATTTTTGTACATGTATTTACAGTATTGCCTTAGGGTGTTTTATAGGACTGCTTTCTCTATCTTCTCTAAACAAGAATAATATTGTTTCTTAGCTCTTAGAACTATGCAGCTTTTAATGCTGTTGTTTTGGGTGTCTCCACTGCAGAGATTGATATTGGCAGGACCTTCCTTCACCAACCCCAAATCAATTTGCAGGTACCATGTAGTATCTGCTGCAGTACAGGGTTATTGCACTCCATATGGATATTAGTCCTAGAATCATAGAACCATTTCAGCCGGAAAAGACCCTCAGGATCATCAAGTCCAACCATAACCTAACCTAACCTAACTCTGGCACTAAACCATGTCCCTAAGAACCTTGTCCTGTACCATTCCACTAAAATACTGCATATGATATTTCTGTATTCAAAAAACAGAGGTTTCAAGGTGACCATATAGGTGTATTTATACACAAACATTGCTTTTCTATTCTTCTGTGTCCTTAGTCACTGTTAAGTTTAGAAACCCTGTGGCATTTTCACTGCATACTCTTGCACTGACTTCTGCTGCCTCCTACGACTTGGGGGGTGCTTCTATACCAAAGGGTGCCTTCCTAGCAAGGGGTCACTTACATAAAAAATTGCCTGTCACTTCAGGGGGACAGTCTCCATACTTGCGAACTGGTGTAAGGAAAGGACTCCAGAACTCTCCGCAGGGCATAAACATCATTATCTTAGCAGCAGCCCCAGTGCTTTAATCCTCACCACCCTCTCTTGAATTGTCCCAAGGTCTTTGTTAGGAGCTTGATGTTGGAGATGAGTGTTTCTTCCTCAGCAGCCCTGAGTCCATTTCGGGTTATTTTTGTATGTTTTCTGACTGCTTGAACACTCTTGTTAGTAATCCGCTGTTTAATTATACAGTGATTGCTTTGTTTTGTTATGCCTTTACTATATAGGGTATTGCCTATGCAGGTTCTACCTATTACTGTGAACCTGAGAGAAGGACTACCTATCCCATCTTAAATTTTGAGGTATGTGGGCAACCTGCTAAATTGTAAACAGGGTAACCCCTGCTGTCCTTGCCCCTGTTTTTTTTTGTCCTTTCTTCCTTGGGAGTAAACATTCACAAACTAGTTCATAGCTAAAGCCCGGAAAAATGTTTTGGACTAAAATTGTCATATGTATACATGAGTTAGTTTCTTTAGCAGTGTGAAACAGTCGTCTTGTTCTGATATGTACATAGTTTTTACATGATGATTGCTCTTTCTTTGTTGCGGAGCTCAGTGCTGCTACTTTTATTAACAGAAAATTGTTAATTACTTCCAGGCCTGTCTTCTTCTGGACTGCACTTTACAGATGAAATAAAGAGTCAGGATCATTGCTTATTTTAGATTGGCCTCAGTTACTTCTAATTCCTTCCTGATGCCCCAGGATGTTCATGTTCTGGTCCCATATATGTTTCTTTGTGCCTGAGAAAGGCTTGGTGCTCACTACAGGCAATAGTTTGTGAACTCTACATTTAGTGTGTGCAAGAGCTTCCTCTGTGTTTGAGCTGTCTTGGTGCCCACTGACCCTGCATGTCTGGTGGGCAATTGCAGTTGGAGGAAGAGCAAACGTGATCCAGTAGCTCAAACACCCCCGGGTGTGGGAAATCCCTTGCTCTGCCATGTGCTTCACTGACAGTCTTGGGCAAATCACTTTGTCCCACTGTAACTCAGCTCCTGTCTCTCAAGCAAGATAATACACAATCTGTAACTTGAAAGGGTATTGCGGGCTTTAACATATTAGAGAGTGTAAGGTGTGCACATAAGAGGTGAACTACATCATGGGTGTTGAATGCAGAACTTCCAAACCCAAAGGCTGTAACTATATATATCCCAGGACCTATAGTGGTAGTAATTTGCTGTCTGAGTGAAGCACGGAGTCTTGTAACGTGCACCCTGAGGAATGAGCTAGCCTCGGATACTTTGATGGTGAAGTTGGGTGGGCATATGTCAAAGACAGCTACTAAATTGAAATGAAACCGGGAGAAGGCTGTGATGTCTTGCATGCTGAAACAATCTGTGAGAAGCGCTGTGGCTTTCAGCTCACTGCTTTTCCCTTGGCTGGTTAGAGCTATTTTTAAACTCAGTATCTTTTAAATAATGCATAAGTTAACAATAGAGACTTATAGTACTGGAAGACACGAATGAGCTTAAAAAAACCCGGAAAATCCTACCCAGACTGCTTCCAAGAGGAACAGAGCACATTTGTCTGTTCAGTTTCCAGACGTCTTTTGCAAAATTCCTTTTTTAGAACAAATCTCGTCTTTGACCTGAGATTTTTCATTTACAAAGTGCCTTCCCAATCAAAACAACTGAATAAACACTGTGCTGAGAGAGGTACACCACCTTGCGGGCTGTATGTTTTGACATAGCACAGCCCAGTCCGGCTGTGCGAGTACCTTAGCACCTTTGCATGTCAGGAGGAGAGTCAGCAAAACCCTTCCCCTTGGGTAACAGCATGTATGAATAGTTCAGCTGAGCTGTGCAACTGCATCTGATCTCGTTTTTCCAAGCAGTTCCAGACCTATGCTCCGTGTACTCCATGGCTGTCCTGTGCACATGCAGCCAAGCCACCGCAGCTTGTGTATGTGTGTGAACATGTAAGACCTGAAGCACTAACTGGGTGACCCGGGAAAGATGGTTAGTGGGGCTGGTTGTGTCCAAATGGCTTTTGCAGCTTGTTTCCAGTGGCCACACTTTGTAGCTGGCACATGTCCATGGAGAAGGATCAAGGGAAAGTGGTGGCTGGGAATGTTGTCACCACCAGACCAATTTATCTGGCTCCAGCTGCTCTGAGAAAAAAACAGGGTACAGGGACTGAGCCACTGGGCAGATTGATTATCCTGGTAGCTTGCAGATTTGTAACCTTTGCGGTCATGAAGACAGTGTGAGCCTCAGAAGTCTGCACTTACATGTGAACTGCCAGCAGGCAGGAACTGCAGAGCTGAATTTGGTTCTTCTTACCTGTTGCAGGGCCTGAGCTGGGGGACAGTAGCCACTCTGCTCTCCTCAGCAGTGACACAGACAGCAGATATAGAGATGGAGCAGGACTGTGAAATTAAGAACGTACTCGGGGATTTGGGTCTGCTGCATTTTTCATGTCATCTATATCTGCTTTTGCTAATGGGTCCTCTAACTGAGGGAAAGGGAGGATGTCTGTTTTCAGTAATCTCTGTTTGCCTTTACTTCCTAAAAGGTGAACTCTAATGATCTTAAGGGGAAGAGACAGAGGAGCACAAAGTATTTATGGATCCAGTATCAATCATGTAATTTTATTCCCTTTCACTTGTGTCAAATGCTTTTATGCCATCATGTAGGCAGTAATAAATATTCCTGTGGGTGGAAAGGTAGCACTTTGTGGTGTGTGTGTGTGTTTTTTATTTGTTTTTTTCCTCAAGTATGTTTGGAAATAATTTGCACTCTAGTTGTTTGAAAAATTAGAGTTCTCTGCTGCTTTTCAGACACATTATCTTAATACTTTGTGAGATGTTTTGGGTGAAAAGGTTAGCTAATTAGAACTCTTTAATTGTAAGAAACCTGTTTTCTCTCTTTCTTTACATTTCTAAGAATTTGTAATATAGAAGATGTTTACTGTTGATTTGCTTTGGAAGAGAAAGCTTATTAATGAATGGCTGTTAGTAAAACATTAATGTGTTACAGTGTTTAAAGAAATAAAAACTGTACTAGCATGGTAGCTACAGTCCAATAACTGACACAAGAGATAAAAATAATCATCAACCTGATATCAACACAGGAAATGCTTTTAAGAATACTATTTGTAACACATTTTTTTTTGACACTGCATTGATTTTTTTAACTGGATTTTTGTGTTGTTGATTGGCAGCAGTGAAAATTTGTGATATCTGCTTAATTTACAAAAGTTGAAGTGATGTGTGTAGTACCTGTAGTTTTTCAGGATTATTGCTCATGGTTTAGTGTCAAAGAGAGCACTGTGAGAGTTTCAGGGTGGATCCAGGTGGAGAGTTGGAGAACGTATTCTTTGGTTTACATATTTACAATGGGGATCAAGAGGTCTAGTTAAAAACCAGTGTATCAATAACTGTACACTTCACAAAGCTTGTGAAGAAGGGATTGATTTGACTTCATCCTGCAAAACACGTAGTACTCTGCTCTTGCAGTATTGCACATATATGGCTCCTATGAGTATTTACCCATAAATACTACTATGTGTGTTATGGTGCACTTCAGACAGTCAGTGTAGATGGGTTTTGCCTTTTACAGTCTCAGAGGGTGCACGTGTGTCTTGCCTTTCCTCATGTTGCAGGCCTAAGGACATAAAAGGTGATGCATGCTTCCTACTGTGCTTCATCCAGCTTTGGCAGAGGACCACATTTTAGGATGCCCATATGGTCTGCAGCTGTTACTAGAACCTCCCCATTTTCTCCCCCTCCCCTGCCTCTTTTCTTGGTTGTTGGAATCTCTCAGAGTTGCCCTGTCCTTTTCTCCATCTTCAAGCTTGTTGCTACAGGTGAAGTGATGCACAATGGTCTTCTGGCCTCTGCCATATGGCCTGTACACAGAAGTCACTCTCCAATTTGGATTTTCCAGGTTGCCTGGCTTCAAGTGGAACACTAAAGGTTGTTTAGGTGAACCACATCTCCAGGTCGTCTGTTATTTGTAAGATTTTATTTATTTTGTGTCCTAGAAAGGTGCTTTATATCAAACTCACATATTTGGTCTGAGGAGAAATCCTTGCCCTCAGTCTCTAGTTCCAGAGTGCGGGACTGTGCATGAAAACTAGAAGAGCATAGGTGCCTTCATGTTTGGAGAGGTCTTTGTGGAGATGTTTCCCAAGAACGAAAACTGTCCCCAGGGTCTTTGGGAAAGCAGCAGTGTCCATTTTCAGGAAGCTTCACCCTGAAGGCATGGCATATGGAACAAAACTGTGTATCATCTGAGCAGACAACACTGTGGATAATATGTCTGCTCTCGAGCCTGTGCCACAGCCTTTCTTATTCTGCTGGGAGAGACTTAATGTGGGACCTCACACCTATTGCTTCTGACTTCTTCAGTGGTGCTGCCCTATAATGACTCCATAAGCTGGGCGGATTTCTTTTACACTCCCTTTCTGTATATATAAAGACTATGTCGTGTAACCATTCCTTTTGTATTAATGACATGTGGTTAAGAAAGTTAGTTACTAAAAAGTAAAATCTGCTGTTGGTTTATTTATTTTCTAATTTGAAAGCATTCTGGTCCTTGAAGATCTCAGAATTGCAGATCCACCTTAGAGTCCTGGCCAGCTCTGGTCAGGTCATGGTAGAAATCTCCCGTCTGTAAGACAAATGTTTAAAAGTCTCAGCAATTTCCGTTGAAATTCTGTCTAATCGGTTTTTGGAGTTCTGTGAATTTCTAAAGTAGGCTTGCCAGAGATAGCCTGTGTTCCCATTAAAACTAAAATAAATAATTGCTGTAAAGATAAGATGGTTTTCTGTTAGAAAAATAATGTGTATGTTTGCCAAAATCTTATTTATCAGCTTTTATGACAAAATCAACAACAAAAAAGAAATCTGGGATTTTTTTTGGCGGTAGTTTTTTTTGTTTCTTCTTGATGGATGAGAAACAGTAACAGAGGGAGGAAAGGAAAACAAAAACATTCTATCAAAATATTACAAAAGCTTTTGAGGTCTTGGCTTAAAAAAACATGTAGTTTAGAACATTTCAGACATTTTAATCAAATTTTGATTTAACAAACAGGTGTACATTTATGCTTCTTATTTTTTTGGTTGTATTATTTTCCTGCAAGCTTTCCTCTTTCTACCTGGATGAAATATTGCACTCTGTGTTTGATACATTATCTGATGTGTTGCTATTATATTATCCAGTCACTGACTTTTCTTCAGTCATAGAGTAGGGTTCTTTGCTTCACAGCTCTGAAAAACTTGAATTTGAGACAAGAGTGTTATTGTGCTTTTGCAAATTATATTTTGCAAGTCTGGGCTTATAACTCTTGTTTTTTTCCATGTCCTTTTATAAACCCATGTCAATAGTACTGCTAAAATACGTATTTGTATCCTGGGTAAATTGCTGAGGCTCAAGTGGCCAAGTAGGAACAAATAGTTGCTTATTTTGAATTGTTTTCTGATGCTTTACAAGTTGCTCATTCAGAAAAGATGAATAAGATTCTATTTTGATGTGTTTCTCTTATTTAAGTATCTTTGAAGATTAAAAAAGGAATTGCTTGGAGGAAAAAACCCATTTGGAGAAAAATAGTAATACTCTTTCTCATTAGACCAAGGGGTCTGGTGTCTGTGTGTGGAATTACTACTAGTGAATGGAAACTGTCCTGATGAAAGTGTAAAGCATGTGTGCTATTTATCGTCCATTCATGGCATGACAAAGATGGTAAAAAGTAGAATTTTCTGAGCTTTCACTGTATCGTATTTTCTGCGTTTTAAAATATGTTGGGAAATGAAAGGATTTCAGGGTTACAACAAAATTATGATACTTAGAAATAGAGCCTAAACAGAAATGTATCAACACACTGTGGGCCAGAGCCTTTAAACACTTGAACTGTGTTTAGCTGGGTGGAGGGAGAATGCTGGTCAGGTAGCTCAGGGGGCTTCCTTCGGCTTCAGGCCATGACTGGGCCAGGGTGGTGGTTGGAGGAGCTGGGAATGGAGTGACCTCTGGGACACTGAACAGGTTTGCCCTCTGCTCCTCTCTTTTGCAATTTTAATCTATTTGTGATTCTACACCTCTTGTCACCTTTCTAAGGTAATGATCTGGTAGTATAAATAACGCATAGTTCTTTCATTGTCACTTCTGTTGAGTGTGAGGCTGGGGCTCTGCCTTGCTGCTGAAGGAGCAATTCCCGTGCTCTGCTGCACACCAGTGCTTTTGAGTAGCGAATCTAAGTCTACATTTTCTGAATAAGTGTCACCTTCCATTTCATTTTCTGTGAATGAATCTAAAGCACATACATGAATTCAGGCGTGCATACCCTTCTATGCTTATAGACCCATTCTTATTATGAAATTAAGCTGGCAAGAGTGGTGTCTCTTCTCAGAGGCCTTTGTTCCTTCAGGGGCTGAGCGTTCTTGACTCCCACTCATTCAAGTGGGAATTGGGCACCTTCACTTTGTGCGTGCTCAGATTGCGATGACCGAAGTACGAACTTGACGTCTCAGAACAGTGTCATCATCCCATGTATAAAGACAATTTCTCTAGCAGCTCACTATATCTGAAATAGCGCTTCTTCAGCTCCTGCTTTTTGGTTACCTCATTCTAAGTTGAAAATGTTTCCTCTCTTCACCTTGTCCTTAATGTGTGCCTCCTGCTGATATTATATATTAATTCTGCAAATGCATTATTTAACTCTGAAGAGCATTATAGGCTGCAAGCTGTTAAAAAGTGAAATAGCCTATGAAAGGATGGTTGAGCTAATGGAGAACAGATCTACTCTATTTTAATATATCTAAATAAATGTTAATTTATCTAAATAAATGTTAATTTAGTACTATTTGTATATATGGATTAAGACTTTGTAGAGAATGTATCATTGCATTTCAGGAGTTTGATAGTGTTTCTGATGTTAAATTGAGCCCTGTTTAAGGAGATTTTTAAACTCAAATATTTCGATGCAAAACACACAAAAAATATATTTGCGTAGTTCCTGTGTTATTTTTCATGCCTTCCACAATGAAAAGCTGTAGGGTGTATTGTACCAAAATGAAATGAGCTTTGCAAATGCTGGAATTCTCAGTTAGAAATTTGCCTATATCCCAGAGATTGTGCACCTTAATGGAGAGAAAACCAGTTGTATATAGAAAAGGGTTCTGCTCTGTTAAATTTTGTTTCCCTTTGCAATATTTCATAAGAATACATAAGATAGGTCAGTAGATTTTAACGATGACAGACACTTCTTGTAATGCAGAAGTGGTAGCAAAAGCATGAACTCTGTGTAAGGTGATGATACAGATGTTGGAAGAGTGGGATCCACCCATTCTGCAGTGCATCACCCATCCACCATTTGGGTTTAGCCATGTTTTCCCACAAAGTAAGTTCTGTGAAACTTGAGCATCTCTCTAGAATTCCCTTCAACGTACTTATTCACTTGTTCTGAATATTTTAACACTTACATATTTTTGGCCAAATATATGAATCTCAAATGCTTGATCCATATTCTATTGCTTAAATAAAAATGGACTGGTTTTCAAAAGTGTAGCCTATTAATACCCTCTGCTTTGTTAATGGATATAATGAATGCTCAGCAGCTCAAAATATCTCATGTATAGGTTCCTGAGAGAAAATGTCCATTTGGAAACAAAGAGGGAAGAGAGCTCACAGTAGGTCCAGGAGGTTCAAAGCAAAGCAGATTTACAGGCATTTTCCAGTTAGTGTTGTCTTTGATTTCGTTGATCCAGTGGCTACCTTGTGTGGCACAAAGTGGGAACGATGCCAGCAGTCTGAAGAGCAATGATTAGGGTGTGCATCATGTTATAGATACTCCAGTTATGCTGCTTGCTCTGAATCAAGCAAATCAGGGCTCTGAATGTGAGGATACAGGGTTGTGCAGGTGTTTGGCTACATGGAGATGTGTTTTGGAAAAAAAAAATGTGTTTAAACAGTTACAGTTTTTTTTTAAATTTGGAGGATTTCTTTTTGGGTGAAAAGGCATTTGTTGGAAATTCCTGACCAGCACTAGATACCTCAGATGCCCTGAAAACATGTTTGTATCTCAGATTTAGGCTCTAATTTGCTAACTACTATGGAATATAATCTGTAAACAAAACAAATGTAAATGGAAAATGCATTTATTCCTGTTAAGGCATTCCTTAAACTTAGGTACTTTACTCTTAAATCATCTTTTCTGTAAGTGTTTATTTATTTCTGATGATGGCAATCAGTGTTGGAGATGACATCACTTCTCCCCAAACACTGATAGCTATATACAGAATCAATTAGCTTGTAAGAAAATATAAAACTATGTCTATGTCTTTTTGATTTCAGAAACAGCTGCATTTATTTTTGTAACTTTCAGTTTAATACTCATCTCCAAATATCGAGTGCTGCAGATTTCAGCCATACTGGCAGTGTTTAGCAGATGTGCTGAAACTATTGCTGTGAAAAAAAAATTACAAGATTGATGAAGTGGTAGTATCATTCTAAATACATCTGGCTCTGGGAAGAAAATCTAGGTTGTATATATATATTAAAAAAACCCCAAACATATATATATATATACACACACACACACACACACACATATATATATATATAGAGATATATATACATATATCTATATAACCCCGTAAGTCTTCTAACTTTAAACCCATTAGCATCCTTGGAGGTTGGTTAGCTTTAATGTATAGTTTAGCTCAACATTAAATTCTATGATATTGTGTGGAGCTTTTGGAAGGATTTTGCTTGTTCTGCAAGCCACGTCAGCCTCCCTGATGATTGCTCGTCAAGTGCGTTGCACTGTAGAACTGAGGTCTGAAATGCATTTTTTATTATAAGTAACACATGACATGTTAGAAGTGTTATTTTTGGAAACATAAATAATTTAAAGATTCTAGAAATATGTAGTAAGGAGCATAATAAGGATATCCTTATAAGTTTTTATACTGAAGAGGAGAATAGAACCTTCAATGTGTGCTTGTCACTATGTGCTGTAGTTATAAACAGTGGTGCCATTTATCTATATTAATGTTTACAGAGCTACACATGATATTCCTTAAGAACTGATGAGCACTGTTGTGAGAGGCTCTCAAGCCCTCCACGGAGGTGCTGGTTTTCATTCCTGGGGGTGTTCCCCTGCCTGATTTTCAGGCACAAGGAACAGAGGCACCTAAATGAGGAGGGTGATCTCCCAGGATCTGTGTTGCCGGCACAGAGAGGGTGGTCAGGCAGGAGGCTGGTGGGAGGGTGATGTTTTGCCTGCGGGAGCAACTGCTTGCCTTCCACTGACTGTGCAGAGGGGGCTCCCATGGGGACCAGCCTCCAGGCAGGGTGTACCATTTCCCCATGGCTCAGCAGAGTGAAGGAGGGGGGTGGTTTCCTTGTCTCTTTAACATGTCCTTCTATATCTTTGCTCAGCTGCAGAGGTTCCTCCAGGACACCGGGTTTGCTCAGGGTGAGGACAAGTGAGGAGCTGGATCAATTCTCTTGTTAAAACAGTGTTGACGTATCACTGAGATGTCAAGCAAAGGTGACAGGAGATTTGAAAGTGCGTTTCTTGTATAAATGCTTGGTCAAATTCAAATACATCATTTACTGAATGAAAGTTTTAATTAGAGGCAGCTCCACACTCAGATGCAGATCACAGATAGAGTCGTCTGCATGTGACCATGTCCCTGGCTGATGGGATGGCTTTACAGGCGCTGGTTGAGCTCCCAGCCTCAGACCCTGTCAGCTTGCTAGGTTTCACATCTCAGATCTGGATGTGCAAGCGTGCCCTTGGGTGGGCAAAAGGACAGGAGTGCAAGAGGGACTGGTGGCACTTAAAAATAACACTGAGCTGTCTATTCCCTGTCCCTTTGTCTAGCAATAGCGGCACTTTTGGCTATTGGAGGCCTTGTGATGAAGTGCTGCATGAAGGAGCCATTCAGGATAACTGAGTCAAAGTCTCTGAGAGGGACTGTGTTATACTGTGTGCTCTTTAGGGCAGTTCTTTTGTTCTGTCAAGGCTTTCTATCACACTGCTGTATAGAATTTAAAAGGATCTGCAGCTTTAGAGATTCATTTTTTTTATGAGCAAACATCTGGCTATGCAATTGCTTTGTGGAAGTGAACTCTGAACAGACTTACGTTTTTGTATCAGTTATGTTCAGCTGTTCAGAGAGACAAGGACTTGGAGCCCTTTGGAGGAAAAACAAGGCATATGCCAGAATGGCAGAGTATGTTCCTGCTCACTTCTGTATCTGCTGGAGTTGCTTTCGTACTTGAATCTTTTAGCTCCTCCTGCAAGATGCACTTTGCACTGTCACTCTAGTGCTTTGCTCTGCCACGTTCAAAACATAACTGTTTGATGCCAGATAGTGGCCAAGTTGCAAAAAATACCATTCTTTGAGTCCTACAGAGCTGAGATGACAGGTGCTTAGCATGACCTACAGAAAATATGACAATCCTGGAAAAAAACTAACAAACAAACAAACCTGAAACAGATAAGTAACATCTGAATGAAGAGGTTAGTCCTTTGAAAAATGATAACTGGAGCTGGGGCACTCCAGTATGAAGATCCCTTGTCATTCCGAAGATAATACTTCAGGATAAAAATAGATGAGATTAATAGATAATGATAAATAAGATACTTCTTAGAAATCTATTCTGATTTCATAAATGGGTATGTAATATTTCTATCTATAGGCATATCATGGATGAAAAATTAGAGGCTACAGAAAAAGACAAGATAGTCATAAGGATTTGCATTATGACAAAGAGAAAATTTTGAGTCTTTGCTGGCACTGCAAGCCCACTTCAGAGAAATCAGTGTGACAAGCATTCTGGAGATGTAAGGAGATGGTGATTAAGATTTAGGACCCTATGGAAAGAATGCAATATACTTGGGTCTGATTTGACTCCACCAGTTTTTCCATTCTGGGATTACGTATCTTCTCAAATTTAAACCATTAATCAGGTGGCATCATGAGAAGTTGCAGGGGGTTTGTTTTGAGCAGACTTGCATAAACCATGTACAATTCTGAAAATGTCTCTTAGCACATTAGACACATCGGTATGCATGCAGGATAAAGCATTTTGGTTTGTATTTTGAGTGAAGAGAGAGAGCATGTAGTCTGCTATTTTCTAATCATAAGATTTTTGAGCTAGAATTCTTCAAACAGACGATTCTGCAAATAAGGCAGTGGACTGGCCCCAAGTTAAGGGAAGATGGACATGAAAGATGAGAATAAATGGATAGAAAATGGTGTCATGAAGGAGCAAGGGAAGATAAATGAGCAAATTGTATATATGATGCATAGTGTATTGCTGACAGATGCCTCCCAGGGATGTAAAATATATCCTATATAGATGTATATATAGCATAGAGGAGATTTGTGTGTATAGATGGTATATGTGTATTAAGAAATGGATAGTAGCAGCAGAGCATCAGTCAAATGAGAACTTCTACCGATGTTATATGAGTGAACCAACTACAAAGCTCAAGATTTTGTTTATAACTTTTTTTACCAATCGGTGCAACAAATTAGATGGATATAAGAATGCCAGGGATTTCATCCTGTGCCCTTTTTTACTACTTAAAAACCAGCCATAGTTATGTCACTTAGCGATGAAAGTGGTCTTGACACAGAGTTTGTTTGTCTTTGAGAAGGAGTGTGAAGATGAGAAGTTTTGTATATAGAGGAGAGAAGTTAAGTGGGGAAGTGGGGGGAAATTTTTGAACCCTGCAAGTGTTTTCCTGTAGTATTATCAGTATGAGTTGAATCATAGTCTTGTCCGTGCAGCAGGAGATGGAAAGTAGTCAAAGCTGTGTTTTCAGAAATGGTTCTCCAGTTACAGCTGCAGAGCAGCCTCTGCAATGGATGCAGCTAGCAGGATGCTGCTCACTGCTGTTGCTCTGTACAGCTATTGTAGCTTATATGATGTGGATGTGAACCATGTATTTAAAATCAATCCTGTGCTGACATGTGCAAAATAATTTGCATCGTGGAAGCACAAATATATTTTCTCTCAGAGGTTCAAGAAATTATTTTGGATAGGAAGGGAATTTTAAAATATGAAAGAACCATATTCATTTTACTCTAGGGAGCAGTGACAGCGATTAAATACAAACTACATGAAACTGTCATACCGGTGGTCCATCTGTCCTGGCATTGGCAATGGGAGATGCTGTGTAAGAACACATGGGCTGGGCCACTGTCAGCGTCCATTTCACTTAGTCCCAGAAATATTCATGGCTGTTTGATACCTTGTGTATGCCTTTAAGTATCTGTTCATGGAGCCGTTGTTCATTACTTTAATCCCTGTCTGGGTTGCCTTCTGATACTGTCTGCCTGGACAGCTTTCTGTGGCATCATGTTGCAGAGAGTCACAACTTGTTGTGTGACATAGTGCTTGCTTTGATATGTTTTACATTGCTCTTCTAATTTTTTCAAATACTTCCTTATTTTAGTAATGTGGAATTAGGCGAAAACAGCTTTGCATTAATTCTGCCTATGGCCCTGCATGATATTGTAAACCTCTGTCATATTCCCCCACCCTCACCCTATCCTTTCTTCTCCAAATTGAAAAGCCTTTTGAGTTTAGAGAGGATGATTTACTGGTAGGTAACACCAAGGCGAAGTAACCTGCTGGGTCATCAGCAATGCCAGAGCTGCCTGGCAAGCCAGACAAATAAGGTTGGAACAGTATTAGGAAGTGGATTTTTTTTGTCTCTCTCCCAAGCTAGCTGTTCTCTTGCAGTTGTGTATGCTAAATGAAGATTGATGATTGTAAGTTTGGGGAGCTGTGATAATTCCTTGGACTGCAGTTAAGTGATTAGTGTTGTCTCAGAATATGGCTCCTGAGGATTCGGTGGTTAAGGGACTCTTGTCTTCCCACTCTTAATTCATTTTTAAGATGATCCATGAATTTTAATTCCCAAAGCTTTGTATCATTTGTCATATGTGGATGTTCTGTGAGATTTTCCCAGTAATGCAGACTGCTTCTTCAAGAGAATTCTTCCCTTGTCTCCCTTAACTATACATTTGGATTTCTTTTCGTGGGATTCAGACTAAAAGCCTGGCTCATGCACAAATGCAGTGTGAGACCTTTGACTCTCGATCCACACAATGTTCTATACTATTAAAAGGAGTGTTCTTTATAAGAAGAGAAAGATTATAGTGCTACAGCAGGTGCCTGTAATTTCAGTTTCTTGCTCTTTAATTTGTCTGGCATTGTAGATATTTTTCATTTAATGACTCATTTTTCCTTAGCCCCTCTACCAGTGTCTTTTGTCAAGGTCTTTGTAGTTTCAAGCCCATTTCTATCTTGAAATTCTAGCAGATTGTCCCTTCAGAATAGTTTCTAGAAACAAGTTAGTTCCTACATTCAAGTTTTGTTATCTTTTGAATTAAAGCTATTTTCAGGTACACCCTTTTCTAAAGTTCGCATGTTTCGTGAACAAAAGTAAGAGTAGTGGTAACCATTTTTCCTGATCTCATTTCTGAAACATCTCAGGTACTTGGAGAGTTAGTGCCTTCATTAAATTAACAATAAAAACAAACTTCTCCATAATTTTTAATCCATATATGCTTATACTCTTTAATTATGGAAAAATGCAGTCTGTTTAGCAGAAATTATTCTTCTTCATGGTTACTACATAAAAATTCTTGGCACATGAGCAACATTTCAAATTTCAACACAAAATGCAAGTTCTAACAGCAAGTAACCATCAGTGTAAGGGGGTGATTGTCCTAAATGCATATAAAAGAAATGACAGCACAGCAGGGGAAAGCTTTGCTGTCATTAAGGATGCACATTTAAGGATGGATGTTAGTGCCAAACTGTAAATGTAACCCTGAAGAGATACTGACTCCTTTGCTGCTCTTTCTTAGCATGAGGCAGAAGCAGGAAGCAGTGGTGTGGAAATGCAGGTTGGTAAGGAGGGGTGAAGGGCTGGCTGGGGAGTAGGGAAGGAATAGGAATGTAGCCAGGGAAGGGGACCTGAGGACAGGGGAAGTGGGTACGGCAATGGGGAGTTTGGAAGGAGATGATAAACTAGGTAGGAGCTGGGGCAGAGCATAATTTACACCCTATGTATTCCTATTTTATGGAGCTTTTTTTTTTTTTTAAAAAAAATATTATTTGTATAATCAGATGCTATTTGTTGCCAAAGTTGTCTGGGAGTGAAGCAAAGCTGTGCTGGCAGTGAGGCAGTTTGCTGGGCAGTCCCAGTTTGCCCATTACCAGGTTGGGAAATGGGTATGTGCAAAGCAAGTGGAGATGCCTGGTCCCGCTGACAGGGATTTCCTGCGTGGCTCTGGACAAGCATCTCCCAACGTGGTGCCTTCACCATTTGCTTCAGTGACTGTTGTTCTTTAGGCACCCATGACCAGGACACTTGGAATCAAATCTGAAGAGCTCCAAATGCTCCTGAGTTGTCCTGACTGCAACACGGGGCAGGACACATCTGAAATGTGTTATGATGTAAAAGATATTGTATTTCTAAAATATATGGCTTTGTGACATTTGAAAATGGGCATCCAAAACAAAAAAGATACTTCACAGCTTTCTTGTATTGAGGAAAATGCCAACACCTGCCCTCCAGAGAGGGCAGTATGTAGAGGACTCAGTATTTGTATTTTGCAAATACTTTCAAGGGAGCATCATGGACATGCCCATGAGTAAAGGAATAATTTGTATATTTGGTCCAGAGCAAAATTATGTATACAGTAACTAAAATTTGAGGGCAAATCTTGAAAGGAGCTACCAGATAATAATATTTATTCATTAAATGATACAGGTGTCCTGTACAAAATGTGTGTGCATGTATTAAATCGTATGAAGCCATGTTGGGGCCACATTGAGGTGGCTGATATAAAATTTCATTACGCTTAAGAATTTAATTTTGCAGTTTTTCCCTTTTAATGTAGTGTTTGTGGGCAATACACAAATGTGAATTAAGAGTTGGGTTTAAATGTGCTTGAAATCACAAGCGAGTTTACTTGGGAAGTGATTTTCCATATAGTATAAGCCAGCTTGACTGTATGAAGAAGCATATTAAACCTAGGATTAGACCACATCTAGTAGATTTGTGCAGGAAAACGTGTAGCCTATGCCTCTTGTGTGCATGCCTCTTCCCTTTATTATTAATTTACTATCTTCTCAAATACTAGAATTAATTATGTTTATCCTGACTTTAAAGTAACAAGCATGTGAACACAATGGCATTGAGGAAACTCCTCTGTAGTAGTGGTATGAACAAGGATTTTAATAGGATTACTTCTGAAATTTCTGTAGGAAAAAAAATATAATTGCCTTTAGATATGCTGGTGTAAATTATTCATTAGCCTAAGTGGACAGAAGTTCTTTTGACACTTGTATTTCCACTGGTACTGTAAGGAAAACTAGATAAGGAGCAGAGTAAGTGAACTTTGCTCAGCCTGCTTTCACCTCTGGCTGTGAAAAACAGAAGTTTAGAGCTAGAAAAATCCGATTTTATCTTTCTGCCAGGAGTCTTGCAAACAGCTGCTGTCTACTTTTCATGCTTGTGAAAATCTCTAGTTTAGCATTGTGTCATCTTGAGTAGCAGTATCTCCACTTGGAGACTGGGACGAATCTCTGTGTGTCAGGGTGCAGCTTCCTTGTTAGGGCAGTAGATTAGATCTCCCTGTTGTCTGACAGAGAAGACCGTAATCACCTTCCCTCCATCACCCGCAGCATGAATTAACTGCTGTATTGAATTTGTGCCTTTTGCAGTGTTTGTACCACAAAATGTTTTAAAACGCTTTATTAAAAAAATCATTATATATCAGATGTTATTTACCAATTTCAATATTTAGATCAAGAAATGTTAATATTGAGGAAAGAAATATTAACAATAATTTGACTATATTTAAGTTGCAATAAAAAATAGAATCTGAAATTGTTATTTCAGAGCTACTTTATGTTTGTCTTAGTTTGTGGAGTAGGGAGCTATATTCAGATTTCATTAAAACATACGGAGAAGTGTAGTGATATGAGTCAGTAAATGATTAGTTTGTGTCTTTCTTCCTAGCTGGAGAACTTTATATAAACTTTTAGTTTTTTCCCTGGAAAACACAAGCACTATCTGTTCATCGTTACGTGCCACATTTACAGTAATTTCTCATAGATTTGCCTATATGTGGCCATTTAGGTAGAGAAGGTCAGACTAAATTGCAAAAGTCGATGGCTAGTAACTGTAGATGGACAGTGGCACCAGAGGATGCTGATGGCAGCAGGAGCTGGATGTACTTCAGGTGCAGCTCAGGTACACGAGGCACATCCAGCATCAGGATACGGCCACACCAGCCTCAGCATTGAAACTACTGCTGCTGCTTTACAGGTTTTCCTTGCAGCTTTTGTTGTGGGCTCTCTCCTTTTTTATGCGAGTAATAGGAACCATGTGTGTAATAGAAGTTTAGTGAAACTAAGCCAGAATGTCTTCAACTTGCTTAAACCTTTTCCCATCAAGAAATGAAGCCAATCCAGTAAATCAAACACATGCTCTTTGTAAGCCAGACCTGTAAGACTTTATCAGGTGGAGGCCCGGCCCAGGGCGGCAGACTCGCTCTGCAGTTTGATGTCTGCATCAGGGTGCAGGGCAGTAACCATTGTGTCCCACAGGCAAATCAACTATTAAGGGATAAAGGGACTAACTGCATTTTCAAGTCAGATAGTATTAGGGATCTAAGAGGGAAGTTATGGAGAAGAAAAAAATGTAATATATGTTACTATTTGGAAGAAAATCCATTAAAGATTCAAGTTGTGTATCATTGTCTGTTACTGAAATGTGAAATAAAGCTCCAGGAAAGGACTGGGATTGGGTACAACTCAGCATTTGTGTATAATCTCTTTAGGACTCAACCCATTTGTAAATCCCTAATTTCTTTTTTGGAGAAAGTCTTAAATAGCAGGAGTAGAAACATTAAGACATTACTTTCTCCTTTCTCCTTTCTCCTGTTCATATTAGCAGCAGAGTAAGAATATTTTTAAAAAGGGAGAAACTTAAATTTGTGCAGACAAGAACCAGTACTGTTTTTCTCAGTTGTTTTTTCCTTCCTCTCATAGGTGCTGTGAAAACTGCTGCCGTTTCTAAGAGAAGCTACCTAATTTTGATTGATTAGTTCATTTGGCTAACTTAACAGATACAGTCATTAAATTAACTATCCACATAAAAAGAAATTCAGCAAATCTTCTGAGGGGAAGGAGGGGATGAAAGTTTTAGAACTGTGGCTATTAAAACAGATAGATTCATGGAGTATGGAGATAGCTAATCCCCCCTGAAGTGCAAGGAAAGATCATGTATGAGCAGGGAGGTGTTTGAGGATAAAAGAGATATGGATAGGCATGAGGATAAAGGAGAATTAAAGTGTCCTAGCTAGTCAGATACAGAAATCTACTAGCAAAGTGGCTCTTTTTTTTTTTTTTTTTTTTTTTTTTTAGTTTATCTTGCTGTATTTTTCATTTAGCTCATGGCTGATACTGAGAATGTTTTAAGACCATAGTGTAATGCGAGGTAATGCTAGTTGTCCCTTGTACTCTTACTGACTGACAGATAGAAACATCCTTTCTGTTCCCTCTCATCTAGTTTTTCACTTTCTTGGTTGTTTTTTCATAATAATAATCAACTTGCCTTCTCTTCCCTGGTGTACAAGGTGGGCTGTTCTGAAAAGTTACCTCCCCTAGTCACTCCTTCCATATCTATTAGTCCTGTTAATAAAAGGATTCTTTTGGCACTTTTCTCAAAGCAACATGCTGGTAGTTTCCCATCTTCTACAATAATCTCCTATATGACTCTGATTCCCTCCCTTTTCCCTTCTCTTGAGGAGGGTAACTTCCCTTATTTAATTGAGTTATAATTCAGACCTTTCTGGGTTACTTGGTAGGGGATGTATACCATGGGGGGAAAATCTTTCACTTGATGGGAAGTTTTGTCATCCTCATGTGCTTGGTGCCCAGTGCTCATTCCTTTTACTGCAGCCCGCTCAAGTGTGATGTTGCAGGACGCTCTCTTCTCACATCTTGCTTCTGCAACGTGAATTAGCATGAATTGTGCAGCTGATATGGCATCTCCATCACTGTTTCCATCATTTCCCTGAACCTGTTGTTTTCTCTTGAATGTCTCCATATGTCTGTTGACAATTTCCTACTGGCATTCGACCCAACCAGACCTTTCTGCTGATTTCAGCTAAAACTTTGTCTTCCTTTCAGTGGTGCATCTCAGCTCAGATCTCTCATTTGATGTCCTTGTCTGGTTCCATATTTAATCTGAATTTTCAGGTGCACCTCATGGAGAGTTGTGGAGACAGAAATCAGGGTGAACAGACAGAGAAATTATAGAGAATTCCCACAGTGTCCAAGGAGACAAAGCAATGATATCAGGTATCATGAAGCCAGTCATTTATCTCATTTATAACACTGATATGCCAACAAAGATGCATTTTAGTACTATGATTATGAACTCCCTTTATTTTTACATTTCTTAAGTTTTTAATTCTTCCTATGGCCTCTAAAAGAGGTCCCTATTGTTTCAGCTCTTTTTCTTCCATAACTTTTAGGTATTCTGTCTTGACAGTCTCTTAAAGCCAGAGTGTTAGTTTTTGTTCAGAAGCTGGTGATGGGCATTTTCTTTCTTTTCTTGAAAATGGAAGTTTCCATCTCATTTTCAGGGATAATTCCTGGTTTGTTATCCATTTCATATTCAAATATAAACCTGTTCCCTTCTCAAAAATCTCTAATGGCCTTTTTTTTTTTTTTTTTTTTCTTTCAGGTGAAAATCCTTTATAATCTGTTTCTTTCTTTCTGTTTCTTTCAACACTTGGCCTGTTCTGTCCTCTTTTCTCTTGCCACCTCATTTCCCCCCCTCCCCCCTTTTTTTTTTTCTTTTCTTCCTGTAACAGCCTCTTTCTGCTGGGAAACCTGTCTATTTCCAAAGCTCATCTGTTTTTCTGGGTTCCCAATCCCAGCTTCAGTTTGGTAAACCACAAATGCTGCAGTTCATTAAGGTAGAATTTAAGTGCGTATACATGCATGATCTTGGATAAGGATAATTTTCTTAGTTGGGGCCCTCTTCTGTAAGAAAATTTGCCCAGCTACCTCCTACTCTGTACTATTGTTGTGACTGTTTGGGAGAGTTGGAAGAGCAGAGATGAGCTTGCTCATTTTTTTGTTCTGGCACTTATGCTGTTGAGTCGTATGGGATGAGCTCATATGGTTTTGACTTAAGATAATGCTCCAAAAAATGATGCTGCTGTAAACAAAACTACACTACTTGATTTGTGTACATTTTTAAAATGACAGGCCTCTGAAAACAGAATTACTATTATTAGCCTAACTGGTTTTGCCTTGTAAAAGCCACAGATCACATGTGCTTCTTTCCTGTGAAATGTTTTATTTTTAGGTCTTAACATATACAGGTTTTTGCCATGACTTTTCAAAGAATTTTGAAAATGCCTCAGTGAGTGTTTCTAAAAATCTCGTTCTGCAGTATTGTCTTCTACAGTGTAGATGTACTTTTTTTCACTGTAATTTTCTACATCCCTCATGTGTTTAAGATTTTTTTTCCACATTCTGTGCTTTTTTTTTTCCCCATATGCAGATTTTCCTTATAATTAATACCAAAACTGCTACTTAAACTGACAAAGATGGCTTTTAGGCTTTTAGGCAACGTAAATTATTCCTATTTCATCTCTACCATAGGAAACAGTTGTATGATTTATGTTGAAATATATATTATTTTAATGCTTATTGCTCAGTGTCTTACATTGCTTAAATAATTTTCATTGTGTTTCACAAATGTTTTACTATAGCTTTTTGTTTGTTTTAAAATAATGACTTTTAACAAAATTACACATTTATGTGCCTCACTGTTACTGAAGGCAAAACATTACTCCACCTATGAGGTGATTTCATGAGAAAAACATATCTTTTGGCACAAGTTTCTAAGACTGTGTCTGACTGTTAGGTTGTAGCTTAATTTGTGTGTAGCACTGATTGCGTTACTGGATCTGCAAGAGTGTTGTGTTTTTTATTATATTTTCTGTGCAGTGAGTCATAATAACAACAAAGCATAACATGGCATCATTTGTGGGTTTTTCTACTTGATAAAATATTCCTGGACATATCCTACTTGCCATGTTGCTTAGGCTAGGCTTTAAACATGCCTTTAAATTTCAGACTTGTCATCTGTTTGTAAGCTCTGGGCTTTGTCCCCAGGAGGGACTGGTGACCCCATGGCGTTTCCCTTCCAGCCAAGCTCATTTTGCAAACTGAGGCACTGTGACAGACCTTGAGAGCTGGGGGAATGCCAGCAGCTCCCCAGCTGTTTCCAGCCTTTTTGTCCCGAAAACAGGGACTGAGCAGGAGTGCGATATGGACGGACGTGCTTAAGAATTGTTCTCTTGGCCTACTTTGAAAGTAAACACAACTTGGACAACCTGGGAATGCCAGTCAGAGGGGTTGCAGGGGGACAAGAGCAGCTGTCTGACCACCAGCAACCCTGGAGCTGGATGCTGGGGGACCCTACGTAACCCCCAGGAGAAAGGGGACCCTGCCATGGTGCAGGCAGAGCAGCCCAGGTCAGGTCAGAGGGGCACTTGGCCAACTGTCTTGTCCCAGTGGCCCAAGGAATTTGCTGAGGGAGAAGCAGAAGTGCAGAGCGACCATGTATGTGGCTTCCCCAGAGTCCTTTTGCAGGACTGCAAGACTTTCTGAGTCAAGTATGATTTCTGTATGTTTGGTAGCCCTTTGTTAGACCCATTAACTTGTCCATTCCTAGCCTGAATCAGTACAGACCTCAAGCACCCATGTTTTCCTGTGGCAAGAAGTTCCACATTGTAACCAGCAGCTGTGCCAGAACAGGTCTCTTTTTCTTAGTTTTGAGCTTATTGGTCTCTTCTGTTACCTCCTCTGGTTCTTGCATTGTACAAGGCAGAGAATGATCAATCTCTTTGTTTTCTCATCCCAGATACAATTTCCAGATCTTTGAGGACATAACATATGATCTTCCAGAACATGAAAACATTAACAGCAATAATTTTGTCAGACCCACATGAGAAGACCCCATGCTTCTCCTTGTCCTCCCTCCAAATACAACTATAAACTCTCTCTGAGTTAACTAATTCTGTTTAATCTCTGTCTTTTGTACTATATGCTTACTTTAATTTCTAGCTTTTTATGATCTCTTGCATCTTCCTTGGCACAAAATCCTTTGTGGCCATCAGGTAAGGAGGACAACCTCACTTTAACTAAGTCCTCCAGAAACAGCTAAGAGTAAAAGTAGAGCCCTGAGCTGTAGAGGCAGCTTTAGTAAATCCGTGGAAGTATAGACTGAGCTGGAAAGAAAGTGTAGTGAATGCTGAGAAACTATGTATCTAACTTCATCAAGCTAAACTAAATACATTTGAAGAGAGCATATGTCTAAATTTTTAAGTCTGGAAAAGACATACAAACCTTACAGAAATCTTTGAGCTTCCCCAAGGTGGATGAATATCATAAATATTTAATATTTAGTTCTAAAAGGATTTAGAGGGTTGTAATCAGTGACTCAAACAACAGCATCTCTTTTAGGCATTCCTCAATAATAGGTCACTCACAGGCTGCTATGCAAAGCATTAATATGAGCCTGATCAGAATTAAGGGGGTTCTAGAGGGGGAATCTAGGGGCAGCTGATCACACTGGCTCTGCAGTGGCTGAAGGAGTTGTTCACTCTTTCTTCCTCCCCTATTGACAGCTGCTCAGTTACTTTCCCTCCCTTGCATCAGCTCTGGACCATATCGTACATCTTTGCAAGGGACTTCAGTTACCTAATGCAGCAACAACATGGGGTTGTTGAACCCTCCCAAGTATACATTGACAAGTGCCAGTACTGACACCATGAGTAGTTTGAGTGTTAGTTCTGACACTGAGAGTACTTTGATGAGTGCTTGTGCTCACACAAGTTAGGTTCAACACTTCTGCTGAGGAGGCACCGAGACCTCCTGCTTTCAGCAGCAGCCATCTGTGAACTCACCGTGACTGAGGGGACCTCACCTCCGTGGACAGTTGTCCAATGTTTGCTCCCATTCAGAAATTTATTAGCATCCCTCTTTTTTGTTGCCTCTGTTGCTTGCACTTAGATACGAAGTATTTTTTTTTTTTTTTTAAACATCAGTTTCCATTGATTAATTGACAGTCTGCGTACACTTGAGGTCCTGCTAGAATCTTCTATAGCTTAATTAGCTACTTTTACATCTTGGTGTATAAACACTAGTGCATTCAGATCCCTTCACAACTCTTTTTTTTTTTGCTAGACTTCAAGAGCTTTCCATTCCCTGGTTATCTCAGGAGCCTCTCTGTGCTTCCAGGTAATTGAACTCTCTTAGCAAAACTGTCTAGTACCTGTCCACAGTATTTGAAAAGAGGTCTCCTTTGGACAGTGGTATTAACCTTACCTTAGTTTGACTGGAAATACATCTTCTTTGACAGTTGTGTTTTTCAGGAAGACACCTTATTGATCTGGCAAATCATTTTGCCAGAAACAAGTGCAGTCATGTCTCCCTTATAAACCAGGCCCTCCAAAACAGCATAATAGAAATTCCCTCCAGCCCTTAAGTGCATAGATTTGCTGTTTGTACAACTGAATTGGATCCTATTTCTAATATCCAGTCCTGAAGACCATCAGCTCTTTCCTCTGGGAGGTTTTCAGTCTTTTTTATTCCCCATGCTTTCCAACTTAGCGTTATCAGCATATTTCATTAGAATGCTCCTGGTTTTTGTGCCTGGGTTGTTAAAGCAAATACCAAGCTAGCAGTTTGTAGGGCTAATATGAAAGGACACATACTACTAACTGTGTCCTGCTTGACGCTTGCTCTGGGCTCTCACCAATGCCTACGAGAGCAGAGAAGTCCATGGCCCTGCTGCCTGTTTAGCCAGGGCGAAGCTCTGGAAAGCCAAGTGGCCGCTGCCCTGGGTGCCGCTCTGCTGTCCTTGCCCTCCCACAGCAGGTCAGGTCACTTCTACCCTGGGTGTTTTGCTTTTTGAAGGAGAAACATTCAATTTTACCTCTTCTGCCATGAAAATCTGTGCTCATTGCCTCCTGTCCCATCAATCAGTGTGTCCATTGTCACGTGTGTTTTGGTTTTTTTTTTTTTTTTTGTTACTGATTCTTCATAATTTGCAGTTGAATTGCCTCCTCAGTGGGACAGTATCAAATTAGTATACAGATTTAATCTCATTAAAATGTTGCAGTCTTTGAAAATGTTTAGTGAAATTTCTCATGTAGATTATTTGCTTGCCTAGAAGATCATTTTTGACAGAGAGGATTTAGCATTGAAGTGTCTTAGTATAATAAATACAGTGCATTTAACTTCTGTGTGTTTGCCTCAGGTCTGATTGTTTTTCTCTTCAGTGTTTGTTCCAGAGCCTTGTGTACTTTCGAGGCTGAGTTTGCTGTTGCCCAGAGCGTTTTCTTCTGACGATGCTGAAGCCGCAGGGCTCCCAGGGAGAGCAAGTGCGAGGGCCGGGCTGGTTGGTGTCTGCCCGGGGCAGCATGGTGCCCGCTGCCACCTCAGTGCCCGGGCCCGCTGGAGCGGGCCATCAGCTGGCTGTGTGGGGTGGCTCCTGCGGCTGGTGGCTTTGCCTACCCTGGCAGCGTGAAGTGTGATCCTGGGCTCACCATATTGGCATTACAAGGTCTTTTAATCATTGTGTCCCTAGGAGTCTGCGGGAGGGCGCTGCCTTTTTCCCTAAGATACTGCTTGCTTCAGGAGTGACTCCAACTGGTTTCTCATCCTTCTGCTTCTTTTTTTTTTTTTTTAAGTTCATCTAACTTCTTTACTGTTCACTTTTAGCAGGAAATAGAAGTCTCTTGAATTAAAATCATTATCAGTGGCTGTTTTGAACCTTCTGTGAGAAAACCCCCCACGGTTTTCCTTGTCCTGCCTTCTAGTACTAAAAATCAATGTATCCCATATACTGTGTAACTCCGTTGCAGGTGGTTGTTTCAGTGATTTTTGTGAACGTTTTAGGAGAAGTACCCTGCAGATTTTGCACTTTTCAAATGTAAATGTTTAATCAGTGCTTGCTGAGAGGGAGTGCAAGAACCCAGGCGCTGCAAGTCTTATGGTTCTTTTTTTCTTCTTCTTGCAGTGACCTGCTGTCTTCTGAATATCTGGAGAGGCATATCGAGCAAGGCGGGAAGACAGTGGAAGTTAAAGTAAGAATTTCATTTTTATGCTTTGCTTTTTTAATTACCTTGCTTTTGATGTAAATGCAAACTCATCTCTTTTCTTGATGAGAGAGATCTGATTTTTTAGATGTTTTGTTTTACTTTTCTGGGACAAACATGTTTTGTGTCCTCTAACTTTTCAGCTTTTTAAGTAAGACAAATAAACTTTATTGGCAAATGTAGTACATTATTGTTCCTATGGAAATGGTATCCATGAAAGATGTATGCATGGTAGTTCTTTTTACTAGTAAATGTAATTTACTTTTGATGCCTATTGAAGAAAATCTTTCTGGTTTGGTAGCTAGCTCATTGTACTAAACCCCAAGATTGTTGCTTTTAATGAGCTGCTTTGTAAGTTTGAGAATAACTAGATTTATTGTATAATATTTCCAAATATCTAATCACTGTCTCACACTGTGGGTTGCTTTCTCTGGATGTTTGTTGCCATGATGGCTACAAGTTCCTGTTTGTTGCAGTTGTCTTCTGTGAAATGTCCCACTGCATTTGCAGGAGTGTTTTGTTATTTGCATGCAACATGGGCGAATTTTCTTGAGGACCTTCTGTTTGTTAGGACAATATTTTGTAGTCATCTGGTAAAAAATTACTGTAAATACATAAGATGTGCATGCATGTAATATATGCTGTGCATAATGGAAACTCTTTAAATTTGTCTATCAGGTCAAATTTTGTTCAAAGTTTACATTTTATTAAAAAAAAGCCCCAAAGGTCTTTTACTAAATCTGAGATCACCTAAATACCCTGAAACAAATGTGTTAACCTCTCCAATGTGAAAGTAGAAGTGGAAATGGACAAAGCAATCCTTTAGTCACTGAGTAGCTGAATCCTTTGGCCACTGAGTAGCTGAAGATGTGTGTTTCCTTTGCTTTATCCCTTTCTAGCATTTGCAAAATTGAAATCTGCTTTATCTTTACTCTCTGATAATAGTCTGCATACATTATCAGACCAAGGGAAACACATACGTGTTCCATTAAATTGTAAAGACTAATTTCTCAGTCAGCTGTGCTCTGTAGTCAAGAAGTCTTGATTCAGATTCAGAATATGAGTCAAAGCAGAAATAAAGATAATAGCTAACATTAATAAGAACAAAACAATCCATTTGTCTGTGTCAAGGTATATATGCAAGATAGCAAAATTAATCTATCCGAGTCCCATCATTGAATTAGGACAAATCTGGTTCTGATGAGTAAGCCTTAATCAAGCAAGGAAACGTTTGAAATCAGTGGCTCTTCTGCTCTAAGTACTGTTTAATCACATGGGGAAGAGATGGGAGGATCACGTCTTCCACAGGAAGGGCTGTAAAGTGTTTTCTGGGCAAAACATCTCCCAGTCTCCTGCTCTCCAGTGATTATTTCCCGTTCAGTTGGCTGCCGTGCGGGTTGTGGAATACCTTCAGGGATGGCTATCACTGCCTCACTTTGTGTTCTCAAATCCGCTTTAAGTAGAGAACCAGCGTTGCTATGTTGACCTTGATGCTTGAGATGAACCAAATTGGGAGTGAAAAGGGTCAGGAGGTTGCACTGCGAGGAAGGGAGTTGCTGCTCGGGTGCTGTGTTTCCCTCCCCACGCTGCCTTGCGCCTCGCGCACCTGCTCCGGGAGTTCAGATGGCAGCATTGTTGTGGGAGTGTGCCACAAGGAGGTTGTATATTTTTTGCTTGTTCTGCTGCATCTGAGTGCCTGGGATCAGAGGAGAGGGAAGCAGCTGCTGTGACAAAATGTCCAGGAGAACCCATTGGCGGTCATGGGCACGTTGTCAGAAAAGTTCAGATATCAAAGGATTTTTGGAAGAGTGCAGGCTGCCGAGTGCATTTTGATGCCAGATGCTGAATAAGGTTAATTTCAGTACCCAGTTGCTTTTTAAAAATAAAACTGCTCCCTCTGACCAGCCAGTATTTTTTGGAGCATCTGTAAATGCCCTGGAGAGCCCTGTTCATTTGTCAAACAATTTCTGAGAAACATGCAGTGTTGGTTTTGCATTTGAGAAACTGAACTCTGGTTTTACATCAAATATTTTGAAAATTTTACTGCAACTACAAGGGTTTTTCATTATGGTAATTTAGTACCTTCAATTTCTGTGGAAACTATATACCATAATGGGTAAAAACACCTTTAAATTAGAACTTACAGTATGCACCATGCAAAATGTAAATATTATACTAGATTTTTAGGATTGTGCAGATTACTTAGATAATGATTTTAAAATAGCTAGTAAAAGGGTGCAACTTATAAATAAATCACAAAATATGATCTCTGCTACACAGCATATTCTTAAGCAGAAGCAGAAGAGGTGTTTCAGAGAGGAGCCAGGTTTCTATCAGTTGCTTCAATGCACTGCTCTTCACCCACCTCTGTGCCGTTTGTCTTTGGCTGTAGGCAGAAAACAGAGGTGGCCTGGCAACATCTCTCTTGCTGCTTTGGTGATAGAAACAGTGACAGAAAGAAAATGCCCATCTGCCATCCACTGCCAGCTGCAGGCTTTGAGCAGGCCTGTTCATACAGCAAAAGAGCCTCCTCTGTGCTTGGGCCTCTTAGCGACATAAGGAGAGGTGTATTTTAAAATACTTATATATTTTCCCCTTGCATTTCTCAGCATGGGAATACTGTACAAACACATTGTCAGTGGTGTTGTGGTGCCATCAGCAATATGGGAGAAGATGGGAGCTTTGAATCTCTGTGGGAAGGCAGCTGTATGAACACTCAGCAGTTTGGGAATGTTACGGGCATGAATGTGTCTGGGTAGTATGTGCCTGCCTTGGCTCATACACAACGTGGAGTTGATAAGTACTTTTGCCACTCCTCCCCCTCTCTGTCTCCCACAGTAAGACTTCCTGTGCAGTAAAATACATACAGATCTTCTGCCAGCACTTAGGATGCTTCAGAGAGGAGAGGGGGACAGGGGGAGGGAGAAACATTCAGAAGTTTAAAAATGGCACTTTGAAGGAGCAAATTTTTTATAGGGAGGAATGTCCTAGGTTTAACACACCTTTTTATTATAGGAGAAAGTTGAATTACATTTGTTTACTGCATAATTCATTAATACGTTGGGCCACTGTCAAGGTGGAACATGTTACACATGTTTTTTTTTGCAGGGTGCCAGCATATAGCAGCTGCAGACTAGAGGCTTCTCTGTGAAATATTCTTGTTGATTTGGCACATTTAGGCACCACCTAAGACATTCTTATTAAACCAGCAGCAATATGCAGTGCTTAAGAAAAACAAAAGGAAGTAGATCTTTGAATTATTTCAGTTTTCCCCCCTACACCCTCCTTTACTTTAGATCATGTCTCTAACTGCTGGGAAAGCAGCAGTATTGGCCTAAATTTTCTCTGGTAGCAAAGAGAATAATCAATTAATAAGAGAAAAACCCTTCATGCATTGCCTTTTCCTGATTGCGTCAGTCCAGATCATCCTATGCTCATAGCACATAAATACTCGATTTGTGTATGCTTAATGCTGCTGCAGTGTATCTCTGTGTCCTTTTATCTCTCTTTCTCTCTCTTTTTTGGGTTATCATTTTGTCACTGATGCTGTCAGTAAGATGAAAGGCAAAAACCAGCTACGGTGCTGTGTAATTCACATTGCTGGATTTTCTCCCTGAGAAGGAACAACTGATATCTATTCAGTGACATTTTCCCATATGAAATGTTTCGGTTTTCTCTCTGTGGAGGGTGTAGAAATAAATATTTCTGCCTGTATTCCCCCCAAACGCTGAACAATTCTATGAGATCTTAGGAAGTAGTTTTCTGAAAAAAAATTAAGCAATGAAAATAATTCAGGTCCCAGTTAGAGAACTTGCACAGGTAGAGTTGTGGTGGATAAGTGTCATAAATTTTTAATGGCATGTTTAAATATAACTAGAAGGAACTGTATTTCATAGGCAATCCTAATATTTTTAAATGTGGTGATATAAACACTGTATGTTTATTATGGGCACAGAATTTCAGGAAAAGTGCTTACAGCATACATATACTTCACAGCACGTTCATAATCATGATGGTGTTGAACAGCATGAATGGAGTAATCTTAAATGCTATGGGTTTTTAAAAATGTTTCTCTCCATTGTAGTGTTGACCCAGCCTCAGCCCGCGCAGCGCCCGCTGCCTTCCTGCCAGCTGCCCGCTCCAGCCGAGCTGCCCCAGCATGGCCTTACGCCCCGCGGTGGCTCTAGCAGAGGTGCTGCCATTGCAGTTCAGGGAATGAGAGTTATGGGGCAAATGCTGCACAGCAAAGCAGAGCCCTTAGTCTGCAAAAATAGCCATTATTTCCTGTTGTTATGTGTGGTGTTTGGCTATTGGTATGCACAAAATGCCTGTTACTGTAGCTTACAGCTATTTTAATGCCTGTTTACAAGAGGGGAAGATTATTGTTCTTCGTTGCCTTGCTATGATTAAAGTCTTGCCTCGTGTGCCATGACGTGTATTTGAAGGGCACTTTAAATGCCCTTTTTAGGAAAGTAATATTGAACGGAGAAAAATATCAAAAATCTTGAAAGGCTGGAGAGGGCTGGACACCTTTGACATGATGGGTATTGCTTTTTCTGTTAAACTTCCTTCTTCAATTGGGATAAGAGAAAATGGCCTCAAGTTGCTACAGGACAGGTTTAGGTTGGATATCAGGAAAAATTTCTTCACTGAGAGGATTGTCAAGCACTGGAACAGACTGCCCAGGGAAGTGGTGGAGTCACCATCCCTGGAGGTGTTTAAGAGACGTGTAGATGTGGTGCTTAGGGACATGATTTGGTGGTGGACTTGACAGTGTTAAAGGTTGGACTTAATGATCTTGAAGACTTTTTCCAACCTAAATGATTCTATGACTCACGTCTGGTCTGCTCAAGGAGTTGTTAAGGACCCTTGAATGAGGGCAGTGTATTTGTCTGTCATGTCTTATTGGCTGTATTTGAGACCTTATCCTAGGTAGCATTCCAACATTTTGCTGTAGGTACAAATGATCATAAGGATACAGTAATTTGTGGTGCAGCCAGAACAAACACACAGTCAGTGAGCAGGTCATTTTTGTAATTGACTGGTACGTCTCCAACCTTATAGCAAGGTGCTTCCACCAGCATCTTCCAGTTCTAAGGACATTCACTGTCTGAGCTCCATACAACAATCTCTTAATTTTTCTTCAGCTTTTGATAATTCACAGTTTTGTAACCAAAGAGGAAGGCATTTCAACTTGCCAGAGAAGCCTGTATGCTGAACAGGCTTTCCTGTGAGGTGTTACATTTTCTTCCTGAAAACTGGAGTGCTAATTCAGCTGTCAAGAGGGCATGGAAGGGGAGCACGGGGAGGCTCTGCCCCGGGAGGCTGGAGCCTGGGGCTGGTGGGGAGCTGTGCGTGCATGTACCCAAATCTTGCACAACCTGGTGATGAGCTCCTGGGGGAGAAAAGAAACTGAAAAGGAACAAATCATAAATAATGCAGAAATTATATATGCCTGTTTCTGGCAGGGCTTTTTCAGCTGTGTCTGGAGACTAGAGAAGCTGTTAGTACCAGAAAAATCACTCTCTGGCTTGTTTGAGAGAAAATTTTGAATAAGGGTTCCTGTAATGTCATCAGAGCTCCTCTCTCCTACTACCTCGATAGAGCTCTGCTTGCCTCATGGCAAATTATTAATAAATCTAGGCCATATTCTACTTTATAGTGATAGCAATAAACTAGCCAAAGAAGAGCTACAGTCTGTAAGTCTGACACAGTTTTGAAGGAGATTCCTGCAAGGTTGATGTTCAGACTGCTCTCATGAAATATTTTCATTAGTGATTTAGGTAAAAAAGTGTGTAAAGTAATGAAGTTTGCTAGCAGGAGAACACGGGGAAGCATTACAGTGAACAGAAGGATAAGGTGGAGAACTGGCTGTCTTTGACCAATGAAATACAATGGGAGTTCATAAACTGAAAGTGCCACAAGAAGAAGGTCAGAGTGTAGCGGGGCAGGGAATGTCTGTATGGTTCATACCTTACAGGATGGTGGCATCAAAAAGGGAACTGTGGCGCCAGAGTATACTGGTCAAATTACTTCTTGTAGATTTTGGCTAGAATGAATGTTAATATATGTGTCCTGATGAGGAGTTGACAAAATTTTAAAATTTCTGCATGTTTTCAGCTACTCTGGCCATTTTTTATTTTTCAGCAGTGTCATGCTGCCACGGTGAGTCAATAACCATTGACTGTTTCTGCATTGTTTGAATTATGAAGGAAATTCCTTTGGGGTTTAGTAAAATGTGTGGTACCAGGGCAAGAAAATCACCCATCATATATAATGCATTTGCCTGACCTAATGGTCCAGCAGGCTGACACTTTTAATGTATGTTTGCATTAACATTTTTTTAATATCTGTTTATCTCCCTGCTATTACTAGTTTCCTTTCTACATACATCCTGCTACTGAGAAGGAGGAAATTGCAAGTGGCAGCTTTCAGTATTAGGAGTCCTTCCCAGACCATGTTTTTCAATACACTACACTAGAATGAATCTCAGATCGTGACTCATGGAGGATCTTGCACGTTTAATTATCTTGTCTTCCTTTTCTTTATGACATTAAAAAAAAAATCCGGTGTTTTTAGCTATTCCTTGAAAGGAAAAAAAAATGTCAGAAAGTGGAAGCCATCAAGGGCTTAAAGCGTACATCCTATTGCAGATGTGGGCCTTGGTGATGAAGTCCTAATTCTGCTGGAGTGAGAAGTTGGGTGACTTTGTGACTGTTAGGAGTCACATCTTGAGTGCTCTTGGCTGCGATTTTCACATGCCCCAGAGGGAAGGCAGAAGTTCAGTGCTTGAATTTGGAGAAAAGTCCTACCAGAGAAAAGAACTCATGAGTTATTTTCTATGTGCTACAACATGCAGCATACATAGGCAGAAAATGGCATCAACCAAGCGCTCTGTAAACTCAAAATCTGCAGAGACTGAGTACAGCTAAGAGAAATTATTTACTGTTGTAACATTAAAGAACATTAAATCCCTTTCTAGATGCTCTTATTAAAAAATAAAAATATCTTTTTGGGTTTAATTTAATCCCCCTAAGGGGGTATTAAGATAAGCAAACTGAAGCTGCTGTACTTTTGAAAGACTGTTTCTGTGCAAGACTTCAGTGTGCTTTACTGTGACATCTTTACTTACTCGGTCTTGACTTCTGTAAATAGCTTTGCCTAGACACTTCTCTGTTCCTTTTGGATACCAAACTGACACTGTATTATATACAGTAAGTTAATGTTTCTAAGACACAGTCTCAAGCTCTGTGAATTCCCACTTACAGAGAAGTTTCTGTCATTCAGAAATAATGAGCCAATAAGGAAATCTAATTAGTATTTTTCTCCATTTTACTCAGAATTTTATCTTCTTCTGACTGATTGGTATCCATGTAGGTGTGTGCCAACATCTCATTTTCTTTGTTGTGTTTATAGTAATCTTGTACATGACATGCTTGTAACTTGGCTTCAGACTTGAGTAGGCTGATGAACTGATGTGACAGATTTGTATGGGTAGGTTATAAAGAATTTTCATATAGTCCTTTTAAATGTTTGCTCCCTTATCCCTAACATATAGGCATGCAGGAACACGTTAAAATGACTGTCATTAAAATGACTTGAATGCCATGACTCAGAGACACCAGGCACTGCTACAAGATTTGACTTAAAGACAGTGGAGTAGGCAGGAAAAGGTAACCAACCCTGTTCTCCTCTGCCTCATCTTTATCCAGCAGCTGATAATTAAAATAATTTTCTGAAACACCAAGGTAAGACAAGGCAAGGCAAGAGGCTGTTTCCCAAGCAGATGCCAAGGCAGCTCCCAGGCCAGATGGCGTTGTGCTGGCATGAGCTCTCTATCCACACCCTGCAGCTACATTCATGGAGCATCCTCTCTCGTAGCTACTGGGCAGCAAACACAAACCTCATTTGGCCTCCAAGCCGGGAAGCTGGGCTGATAGCACATACCATCTGCTGAAAGTGCCTACCATGAGTCACCAATGGCAGTCAAAGCGAGTCGCCTGTGTTCAGGATCCTGTCACGTACACGTGTGTCTATGTTTTTTAAGAGTGCTGCCAACAATCTTTAAACCTAGGTATTTTGTGGAGAAGCCTTAGAAGTGGTGATGCTGTGTCCTAACTTTGGAATCCATATTTCTGATTTCAGAATCTGAAGTAGCATTATAACCTAATGTCGCTATAGCTGTCCTCCTAAGAAGGGAGGGAATGTTCACATTTTTAAAACAGTTGGCTTGCAGGGGTCTACAGTACAGCGTGGTGTAAGTCCAGAGACCTGCTCTGCAAAGAAGTGGTGCCGGGGTCTCTGGAGCTGTGTAAGGGCTGAACCCAGGGCTCTGCTGCCAGACAGTACAGCCCCACTGGCCAGGCCCCCACCTTCGCTGAAGCCAGTGTCAATTAAAAGAGATTTGTTTTCTTAATGCATTTACACAGGTCAAAGTTGCATTTTGACTTTTCTATTTACAAGTAGAAATGCATCTATAACAAGTCATTTTCTGCTGTAGGAGTCAGCAAGAGGGTGTGCAATTTCTTCTCCTGCTGCTCTTTCTCATGCAGTCTTAGTTATCCCTGGGTCAAAACTTGTGCAAGCATCAATAATTTGTAAATAGATCTAAGTGATTACTAAGGAAGCAATTTTAAAACTAGTGACCCCACAATGGTTAGCTCTTTAAAAAGCTAATAGTTGTCTGGCATTTCACAGAATGGTGTCTTGGTTGTTAGCTGGCCTTTTGGGAGCTTTCTGCTGCAAGGAAGGAGGGAGCTGTGTTACTAGGATCTGAACTAGACCAGCAATCTACTTACCTTTTGATTAATGAGTGTTAAAATAGGAATATGTTGCTGCTGGAAGAAGGAAGTTATTAATTTTAGGGGCAGTGCCTGAGTGTAGCATGAGCTTTAATGGCCAGATCCTGTCCTCATTGCAGAAAATTGCTTACTTGAAGGTATGATGTAGAGTGTTATTTGAAAGCAGATGAATGTGCATCCTTAATTTTCCTCCCTGGGGAGGGTCATAGTGTCTTTGAGGTGAATAACAAACCCTGTCAGTGTATGGTCAGCAGATGTGTTCTTCACTCTGAGACTGTAGAGAAGAGTGAACCGCCACCATCACTGACTTTCCTGGCTATGCTTTTGCTTTACTTATTTCCCTGCTTCATTGTGAAAGTTGGTTAATGTGTATTTTGTCTCTTTTGCGTTTACTCAGCAGCTGATGCCTCTCCGGGCAGGACAAACTATCTTAAAGGATACAAATGGGGACAGATTTTACTTGTATTGCTAACATCTCTGCTTTCCCATTTTTTAGTATCTTTGCTACATTACCTACCCAGACAGGCTGCAGGGAAACTCTGCTGACATGAGCAAAAAGGGTTGCATGGTGGTCAGCGAGGAGCTTTAGCGGTCCACAGGGAAAGATACCCCTAATTCACAATTTTGCTGTAATTATCTAACTTAGGCATCAAGATTAAGTCATGAACTGACCACTATCATAATGATTTATTTGTTTTAATTGACCCTGGGGTGCTTCTGACTTTTTTTTTTTTTTTTTTTGTGGGATGTTATACATTTTTAGCTTCCCAAATCAACAGACTTCTTATTAAATATCTATATATTCTGTCTTGCTCTTGGAAGTCACTGGTAAGGCAGAGATTTTTCATGAAGGAGGGGGAATTTGCTGAACTGAGGAAACAGACAACCCCGTGCCATGGGCATAGGCAGAAAATTTGCCTTGTGCCATGCTAACCACAGCATGAGTGGTGGCTGCGTGCCTTGTGGAGGCAAAAATGTTGATCTTTCTGCTGTAGCATTAGATTGCCTTTGGACACGGTGTGTGTGCATGTGTGTTGCAGGCCTGTCACAGGCATTGTCACTGGGCTGACCTTGTCTCATGGGAGATGATATTAAGCCGAATTTTCTCCCAGACTTTACACTGGCCAGGTTCATTTGTAGAGCTAAAAGGGGTAAATGTGCTGTTCACACTGATGGGTGGCATACATTAGAAGAGCAGTCTTATTTCCTCTTCATCTTAATGATAAACCATTCCCCAGCAGCTGGAAAAGGCCAGTGCGGAGGTTTGATTTGCTGAGATGGGTGATTATTGCCTGCTTTTGAGAGAGCAGAGAGGGCCTCTGGTAGCTACAGGAGGCCAGTAGCTCTTCACAAAATACGCTTGATGCTCTGGAATTAACTGGTTTTGGTAATGGTGCTAATTTCAGCTCTTGAGGGAAGACTTAGTTTTCATATGGAACCAGACTATTTTTAGGAAAAAATGAAGATTTTTTTTTCTCAGCTCCTGTATCACTGAGAGACAACCCCAGTCCTTCAGTGAGTGTTTCCAAGAGCAGAGTAGAAGAAGATAGATGTGATGGTTATGTTTAGTCTTTTGGTGGTCTTAGATCTCCCATATATTGTGAGTCTTCCTGTAGTACAGTGTGTTTCATTACAGCACCTGCTATAAAGAAGCTTTAAGTGCTTCTCTCTTCACAGGTTTTATGAACTGTTGAAATCGAGTCTCCCAAAAGTACAATGTACAATATACAATTTGCACCCTCCAAACCATGTGCCACATGTTACTGGTATGTTTTATCCACTTAAGACAATGTTAAGGAGTGCTAAGCAATCACTCTTCCCAGAGCTAGCCAGTGCTAGTGCCATCTGGTTTCACTGCATCACCTCTTATTTCCTTGCTGAGATTATAACAATCCTCTGAACTTCATTTAGGAGTATCCCGACAGCAGGATTTCTTACACTGAAGAGTTCTCTTCTAAAAAAAACAGACATACCACTGGTGCATCAAGTACTTGAAAAAGGCTATCTTCATTTAAACCGCTTAAATTTTATTAACTGCTTTGATGTGACTTAGATTATGTTTATAGGAACATAAGTCCATGTGTAAAAAATATCCCCCAGTTGTTAGCATATGTAAAGAAATGTTTCATAGTGATAAGAATTGATCCCCAAGACTTAGAAGATCAGAGTTATATTTCTGTCTCCACCAGAGTTACTGTGAAATTCTGTAGATTAATGAGTTGGACTCATTTGGTTAGATAGAACACACTTTATCTGTCTGAGCTGTGTTTTTCCGAGGTAAGAATTTAGAGCTGTGTTTCTTATATTTTTCTTTTCTAGATCTGTATACATAAAAATTTGCTCATGGATTTATGATGGAATAAATGAATTTGGAAGTACTATCATGGGGCATTTATTTGATTCTCATTAAGAAGATCAAAACACACTTTTAAGCCACAGACTTGGATTCTTAGCATAGAAAAAAATGTTCCTCCTGGCTACAAAGACATGGTTTTGCAAACTAATGGAGTCTGAGATTCCACTTCTGGTACATATTAACTATATTTTCAGAGAAGAAACCGATTTGTCTAATTACTCCAAATTCCTTCCACAGTTAGAACTTTGTATAACTCCCTACTAATATTCCTTTCAGTATTATTCCCATATTCATGTACTTATGCCAATTATGTCTTTTACAGGAATAGTACTGCAAGAGTTTTGTTTAGAGAGTATTTTATTACTCGTAAAGTTTTAGCTCATCCATGTAGTTTGATTGTTAGTTTTGTGTTTAGCTTACTGGAGACTCTCGTTGTTTACTTTTTATTAATATATTCTGAAAAGACCTGAAAGCCTTAAGCAGTCTGTGATACTGCAGTGGGGGACAGTGCTGATCCTGCAGACTGGAAGAAATATCCCAAATGAGAAAGCTTGAAGTACCTAAGATATAGGAAGTATGTAGGTGTAAAGAAAAAGGAGAATAAAGTAGAAAAAATGAGCCAAGGTTTCAGGAAAAACAAAGTAAGATGTAGTCTGTCTAAAATCTCATGTAGCTTAAAAGCGTGTGAGTGCAAAGCAGAAGCTCAACCCATCTCCTTTTCACTTGTACTCCAGGTCCCAAATGCTTGATGGTCCTGAGAAGTGCAGGTCCAAGGGTGCTGGATCATGTATCTTCTGGCAGACACCCTGCTGCAGCTTGGTGTGCGGGGTCAGACCCAGAGCTTCTCATGGACATGAGCCAGATAAACATCAGCACAGCCCGTCAAACATCTGCATGGCACCAGGAGCATTTGCCCACGGACATCTCAGTAGAGAGGTGCCCGTGGGGGGTTGCATGGTGGTGACTCTGCAGGACAGTTTGGTGAAGGTGTTCTGTATCTGTACCAGATACGCAGAGAAGAATATGCCGAGGTGGATTGGCAGTGGAGATGGCTCCTGTCACTGCAGCAAGTGGAAGGAAGAAGTGGTATGTAGAAGAGAGGAAATAATGAGATTGAAAGAAATTGGGGGGAAAAAAAAAAAAAAAAAAAAAAAAAAAAAGGCGTAGCACAGTTAACAGAAGATATGCCACAGGGATTCTCCTCGCTGAGTGAAGCAACAAGCCTGCCAAATAGTGTTAGACTCGTAGTCTGTAGGATCAGGTGTTGCATTCTCTGTATCGCTGTTCTTGCTGGTGATGGCAACTGAGAGCTGCCCAAGGTGTCCTGCACTGAGTGCTTTGGGGTCACACAGCGGCACAGGGTGCATGGATGCTCCAGAGAAGATTTTGAGGACTAACTAAGGATTTCCAGTGACCGGGTTGAGATCAGGTCTTTTTCCCTGCAAGCAGTCATGCTCTGACAAAATGGCTCTTACACTATTTTAAGGAGAGCACCTCAAACCAGAGGTACCCTTACTTTGTAGTTGCTTTCAAAAATAGTTTTCATGCCTTGTAGAAAACAGAACATAATTTCCTGATCAAAACACAAACTCACCTATCTATTGTATATGTTTTCTTGCCTTTTGCCTGATTGTGATTTTTTTTTTCATATTTGAAAAATAAAATCCAAGAGCATTTAATGTCAGATGTCTAAAATCACTGTGCTATACATCATGCAAGAGACTGCTGGCTTCTGAAAAAGCAGTCATTGTAATACCTTTCCCTCCCTGCAGTAATTAGATGTAAATATTCACATGGCTGGGTACATTAGGCTCGGTATATTATTCATACATTTTCTGGTACGCAATAGAAATAGTAAAGTGTCGCTATTTAAAAACAACCAGCCAACCAAAACACAACATGAAAATCTTCTTCACAGTCCGCTAACCAACAGTAGTGCAGTAATATGATGTGGATGAATTTGGCGAGGCACTAATAGGTAAGTTCCACTGCAGGGTAGAGTGGCGGTGAGAATTTAAGGGACATTTGAATTGTTTTTCTAATTTTGCTTACAAATATTGATGTTGTGCAATGCTGAATACATTTGGTGCATATGCAGTATGACTTCTCTATCAGTGTGACTTCTGTGATACTAAGAGTGTGATTTTTTTTTTTGAGTAATATTTGCTGGATTTGATTCGAAAGGTGTCTATTTTATTTGCAGAAGAGGCAAATACTTATTTCCCTTGTATTCCTTTACTGCTTCGTTATACTTAAAATTTCGATTATTTTTGAAGCACTATTGAGCACTTTTTATTTGTTCTCTTTTTTTTTTGGTCAAGTATTATTATTTTATAAGCATACCTTTCTTCTCAGAAGTAGAAAATTGTCTTTCCCTCAGAGCAGAGTTCATCTTGTCCCATGCAGCCATGTGCAGACCAGGTGTTGAGTCTAAGCCCTCTATCTCCAACTCTTTTTGTAGTCAGTGAAGAAAGATGGGCACTTTTGGAGTCGTTTGTCTCTGGAATGTCTTGGGATGTGAGGGATTTCACACTGAAAATATCTCCATTTGGTGTAGAGTTTCAAAATGATTATGTTTGTCTACATACCAAACTGTGGCTAAAAGGAAATGAGATGAACATCCTTGTGAGTGACAGTCAATTCTTGGTACCATGTCAATGGGTTGGCAATGTGCTTATGAAAAAGCAGTGTTTGACAGGATGAAGTGTGATACTGTGTGACATTCTGTCGATTTACGGTCTCAATTTCCAATTTCAGGGAGGAGAACATTGCTATTATCAGGGAGAAATTCGAGGAAATCCTGTATCATTTGTTGCCTTGTCAACATGCCATGGATTACAGTAAGTCTGCTGTTCTGTTTTTACTGGCCTTGCTTATTAGTCTTTTAAGCAAAACAAAGCTGTTTATAGTAAAATAAGTGCTACTTATTTTTCTACTAGTTTGTCACTAATATTAAGTACTCGACAGTCTTTAGAAAAAATAGGTTTAATTAAAAAAAAAATCACTGACAAAGCATGCAAGTTCCTTTTTTTTCTTTTTTTTTTTTTAAAAAAAAACTGAAGGTGTGTGACGGTGGCCAGGGATTTTTTTAAGAGAATTGATTATAGAAATAGAAGAGTAAGAGTAGCTGAAAACATCCTATTCTACAAGAATAAAAACCACTGCCAGCGTTGACATGAACAATTTGGAAATTGTGTTCTTTTCTTGTTGCTACAATGATGTATTTAATCTTTATTTTCTACTCTCTTTACAAAGGAAGGTGTTAGCTTAGAGTTTCTTTATTTCTATCAATTTTCTTCACAGAGTTTCTGGCCTTAAGCTGTGTGTATGGGATGATACCTTTGATATAGTAAAATCTTGGAAAATCTGGAAGAAAGGATATAAAATCATGCAACAATATTTTTTATTAAATTACATCATTTTAGTGATAATATAATTAAAGTGTCTGTCATCTAAAGGTTACATGGAGCTGCATATGGATTGTAAAGTTTGGACCTGTCTACTTTTGTCACTATTGAAAGATCCCAGTCGGGTTTTCAGAGCAACCAAGTAACTTCAGTGTCTGTTGAATATGGGAGTTACAGGATCTCAGCGCTTCTGATACTGAGTTAGCTTGAAAAGTCATGGCAGCAAGTCAGCCTGTGTGGAGATTGCCTGAGCTTTGCCTTTTTCTGAGGACTCAGGCCTTAGCTGATGGAAATCTTCAGCTTATTTTCTATCTCCAACTATTCTGTAGTTTTAATTTCAGCCATATAAGTGCACATATTTAAGCAGTGTCTTTCATATTTGTATATTCCTTGTTAGGACGGGGGAGAATGCATTCAGAAGGCTTATCATCCTTGCACTTGTCTGATTTACAGCTGTGTTTCTCTCTTTTATGATCAAGGTTGAGCAGCTCAGGAAACCTGAGCCCAGTTTCAATATGGACAGTGAACCTAAAAATAGTAGCATCCTAATGCATCCTGAGCCACTGCATGGCTTCCATTAGCAGCAATCCATTAGGTCTTGGCCCCTGCTAACTCCTGGGATAAAAAGCAGAAAGGAAGGAGAGTCTGCAAATGTCCTTTCCTGCCCTCCTTTTGTGGGTTAGTTTTTAAGACTGACCCTCCTCCTACTCTGCGTTATTAAATTGCCTGATATTCAAAACTGGTTCCTTCTAATACTGTTCCATAATGAAAGATGCGTTTTTCCCCTATATAATTCAGTTCTCCCTTGAGAGGTTTGTTGTTGTTGTTGTTTTATTTTTTTTTTCTTATTTCTCCTTTTTCTGATACAATGAAGTTTCAATAGAGTTATCCGTCACACGAGATGCAATATGAAGCTTCTTATAGCAGGCTGGTAATTTCGGCATCTAGTGTGAGAAAGTAATGTTTTCCTGAGCTGTATTAAACTAATATTTTCTGACGCTTCATTTCCATTATTACAACTAGCTCCTCCACAGTCAATTTGAAATGCTAAATAATTACTAGAAACTCACACGAGCAATCAGAACTCCTAAGCTCCAGCCACAGTTTGAAGCATCTCACTGAAATAAGTGAAGCTGGGGAGAGTTATCTTCTAATATGGTCTGCAGGACAGGAGCTTTGCTTTCATGAAGTTTAGGAAGTCCATAAGACAGAACAGGTGCCTTTGATAGGCTAACAAGCTTCATATTCCCAAAATTCATGGTAACCTCCTCTCTCAGCAATTAGTACCCCAAGATCTTGGCCTATAACAGCATAATTTTTCATACATGTGAGAAAATGTTTTTTAATAATAAATTATGAGTTCTTCTGTTGGCAGTGTTTATATTGTAGTCTTCCTTTCATTAGTTAAATTAATCAGATGACTAGCTGCAGAATGGTTAAAGATATTTATTTCTTATCTTCATAATGACTTTGCTAGTGAATTATATCTGTTCAACTTAAACTCTGAGCAAGCCATTTTGTTTGGATTTTTTATTTGTTTTCTGTGGAGTATGCAGTAACCACAGTTTCCTATGAGTTAACACAAACAACTCTGAATGCAAAACACGCTGGTTGCTGGGATATAAATAAGCTATAGTCAGGCACGGCTTGCAGTCCTGTGTTTGAAGTCAGGTTGCACAGACACCAGGTTGGTCTATGATTTTGCTGCCCACTGGTGGTGGATATAAAATCTGCTGTTATTACTGCCAATTAGACTTCCATGACTACAAATTTATTTGTTTGAAAAATATACCTAATCAAAATCCAGGTTTTTGAAATGGCCTGTGTTTTGCTATTGCTTTCTCTCTAACACACCCGTGGGCGTATTCATATGGTGCTGGGCTATTGAAATCAGTTGGAAAAGAGCCTTGAACACTTTGGGTGGGCAAGTCAGATCTGTGGCTCAGCTGTGACTGTTATTGTTGTCACTGTTGAGTCACTTCATCCGAGGTCAGTGCTGCTGGGTGCAACATTTGCATGAGAAGCTGTTTCCTGATAGTGCTTCATCTTGTAGACTGTGCTTAAGTAAAATTGCAATTAAAGGGAAAGAAGGTTTTCCTGATTAAAAGCTTCAACATGTTCCCAGATCTCATCTTACTCCCAGGCAAAGAAGCTTCAGCAGCTGCTGGAATATTTATCTTAAGTGGTGTAGAGAGCATTTATTTCTAAAAAATAGGCATAGGTATTTTGAAAGGTGAAACAGCTTTAAATTGTAGATATACTCATGATCACACTTGATGTATGTTGTACAATCCAGCTACTTCTATGAACGTTACATGTTAACATCATGAGTGATATTAACAGAAGCATGTTCATCAATAGCTGTAATGGTTTACAAGATTAACATAAGTTTATATTTCTTAATAGTCAGGAGAATGACAGTATTTTCCTGACTGCATCTGGTCCTGTGCAGAACCAAAATCAGTTTTGCTGATTAAAGAAACAAAGCAGCATAAGAAAAAAGTATCTGGTTTTGTTGCTTATAATTCGGGTGGGGTTTTTTGATGCATAAACTTCTGCTAAAGAGCAATCTAAATAAATAAATAATCTTGCTTTCATGCTGCTGTTGTGTACTATGTGCCAAGTTTGAACTTACAGCTCATATTTATGGCCAAGCTTAAAGCCTTTAGCAGTGGCACTTTGAAAGGGACATGCTGATACAGCCTAATCCCAACCATGCGTGTATGGCACTGCAGTAAAGGCAAAATTATTTTAAAAAATGCTGATTTGGTTGAAGATCTGAATGGTAGCAATATAAGAAATTCCCTTTGGTTTTGTGCTCTTACAGAGTAATGTTTGTATCAACACTTTCTTTTAAGGTGTAATTCAACCACACTTATGCATCCTGCATTACATTAAATACTAAAACTTAGTACACTCTTTACCTAAGTAAATATCTCTTAATAGAAAACATCCTTGCAGGAATGGAACTTACCTTTGCTGTACATTTGAGTGGTAATGCAAAAGCATCTGGTGTTCCTGTCACCAATTATCTTTACCCATTTAGAGAGCCTTAACACATCAGTTTGTTTTTTGTTTAGAATGGAACTGTGTGTTGGAATTTAATATGGAAAATTGGTGAATATATGTGGGGAAGCAAAGTGACGGATTGTCTGAGATACACAGCAGCGTGCTTGTCATGAATGACCATCAGATTTCTGTGGTTGGAAGATTTTATGCCATTAAGAAAGAAACCATAACTACTTTGCCAGAACCATGGGTATGGCAGAAGGCTTGGTCCTTTATCTCTTTTCACCAATACCCATTGAAAGCCTCTCTGATGGTATTTCCTATCTCCTGATCATGAAAATCATATGATGTCCATAGCGATATGATAATCCATATAGTCATTAATGTTTCCTAGAAATATAAACTTTAACTCAATTTAAAAAGGAAAAAAGTCTGTTATAGTTATTATTGCTGAAATGTCCAAAAGAGCTCTCTAGAATAGCCCATTATGCCCTTTGTACTTGGTATTGTATGAAATTACTGAGGAAAAAGTTAATAAAAACCATTAAAACCTAAAGATCAATTCAGTTTATCTATTGCAGGTAGATCTCTCTTGCATGGCAGTGAGCTGGATATTCAGTTGGCTAAATGAGCCAGTTTTTATGGTGTTTATATTAATATGTGTTGTAGAGAAGCTTTGGGGAAGAAAGAAGAGCCTATGTCACCAGGGAGAGAATATCTTTCTTTCTGAAACAAAAAAACCAAAAGGTGGACTCAGAATTACGTTCAGTTTCTGAAACCATTTTAAACTGCTTCCTTTTCTAAATATTTAAGTTTTAAAAATATATGAACTTCTTAAAGTTACTTCTATGTTGCATTATTTGGTTATTAAATCAGTATTTACATTTCTTGCTCTTGACAGTGGGATGTTCTATGATGGAAATCATACTTACCTTATTGAACCAGATGAAAACTACACTTCAGATGTAAGTAGAACTTACAGTAGTCCTGCTGTATTGTTTTTTGAATACAAACATACATTTCTACAGGGTAGGCATAAGGCCCTGGGACTGAAGGGTCGTCCCCTCATTCCCAACTCATTTACCTTGTATGTGAGTCGCCATATTCACAGACAAAAGTAGACCTCCAAAAATGAGGTGGTGTTATGCGTGTATCTGTGTACTCTGTATCACTCGGATGTAGAGCAATGCAGCACCAGTGGGTGAGGAAAATCCCTTGGAAGCAGCAGGAGAAGCCTGTGAGTGTCCTGTCCCCTTCTCTGGCACCTCCTGCTCTGGATTTGTTACCTCCCTGGTTCCGGTTCAGCAGCTCCTGTGACTCTCCTTGATGTTCCCCGGGCCTCTCTTCTAAGATGAGCTCTAACCATGCTCAGCCACTCCATTTTATGTACTCAGATGTTTCAAATAAAAGATGATTAACTGTGGCATTAGGATCACATCACAGTTTGGAAAAGAAGAGTATAGAGTAATGGTGCCTTGTAACTTGCATGTTCACCAGTGTAGGTGTTGCGTAACAAGGACCTTTGGAACTGTGCATTTAATGCTCATGAGGCTGATTAGTTTATCCAGGTTTAATACATGCAATTATTTACTGTTTCAGGATGACTTCCATTTCCACTCTGTTTACAAGTCCAAGTTGTTTGAGTTCCCTTCGGATGACATGCCATCTGGTATGATTTTTTTAATATTCATGACTTATTGACTTGTTTTAGTCTAAGGCCAAATTTGTTAATCATATTTGGCAGATAATCTTCTGTTAGTATATGGCTTATTTGCATATCTCTTATTTTTCCTGATTAAATAAAAAAACACTGAAAAAAAGAGTCTGAAACATGGAAAGCACTGGAAAAGAACCTGAAGCACTGAAAAAACCCTGAATCCAGTGAATCAGACCTCTCCTAGACCTTCATGTTGTGATGTATATTTCTTTTAACAAGTCGTGCAGTCTATGGACTGCATTATATACTAGGAGTTGTAGAAAGGAAAGAACTAAGGTAGCCTATAGATTATGAAAATAAACTCCAAATTGCCAGTGCTTCATGGATTTTTCCTGCTCTGAGATACAGAGTGAGTACCATGGGAGCCTGGGAGACAAGAACTTGCCAAATACTGTTGTTGTTCAGGACTCTTCATCTTTGTCCATTCTACATGTTTCACACTACTGGCTGTAGTGTGAGTTGTGTATTTGAGTACAAATGAATATGGAGACAGAAAAGGTTTCAAGTGCTTGTAATGATGAATCCCCACAGTTTATATTGTGTGGAGGGAGAAGAAGTTTTTTAAAAAATGAGTTTTCATCTGAGAAGTTGGCTCATTGATTGAAGTAAAAATTACAGTATTTATGGCATATCTCCATTCCATCAAGGTTTTGCCAGTTTTACAGATGCGTTTTCCTATTCTACAAAATATATCCCAGATAAATAAAATTTCCCTTCATAGACACTGTCATTTAGGTAGAAACCACTTCTAGACTAATCCAGATATGCTTGTACAGTTTTGATTTTACTGTAGGTAACAATTAAACAGTTGCTGGCTTTGCTGTACAAAGCCCCGGCATGTCACATAATGGAAGATGTTGCCATTAGAATGAATTAGAATCACAAGACTGTAGAAAAGATTTAAAAGAAGATTTAACTATGGAGTGCTAGTGGTCTTAATTATACAAATATTTGTAATGTGGGTAAGAGGTATAAGGTGCTGATCTTCTATTGCTGTATGTTTAGGATTGCATATATGGAGAAATAAACTCAGAGTCTGCTCTCCTACATGCCCGTAATAGTTTTTGTAACACTGTTTGGAAAGGTGTTTCTGAGGTTTGAAGTGAAAGTTTCGGCAGGTGTCCTCATTACGAATCCCACCATTTTTCTTTTGTCTGTGATTATTCGATGTATCTCTGTCTTTCAGTCGTGCTCCATGCACAGCCACAGCTCCAGGGGATGAGAGCAGCCGCACCACCTTCTGCTTCCCCCCACTTTTCCCAGTGCCCATGGGAGCTCTATCGTTCATCCCCCCTGCTGCACACCTGCCCCATCTTCTCCTGCCCTCCTTCCACCTGCTGCCCCACCAGTGTCTCTGCTTGGCACTGACTCTTCCCTGCCAGCCTGGAGAGGGCTCACTGTTTGCTTGACTTGTATTTATTCTGTTTTCTGTAAACTGTATTTGCAATTAATTGCTAATATTATTGTTGTGATTTATTTTTTTTAACTGCTACAGCAGAATCATTATCATTAGTAGCAAGCCCTATGCTAGGTTATGTCATGAGTATTTCGTATATTCTTTATTACTCTTGTAATTTATTCATTCACCCAGCCTAAGGAGATCCTCCTTGGTGTCAAGATTTTCTTCTTATCTTTAAAAGAGTCTTTGTGTAAGCTAAGATTTCCACTCAGAGTTGCGTTGGGAATGGATTAGATATATCATCAGCTTATATATTGATGTTGGAAGGGAAAAAAAAAATCAAGTAATAGGTATTACTAAATATCAGTGGTAGTAAAAACACACACTATGATACCACAGTAAAGTAGTGACAAATTCTGACTTTCTTTTTCTCCGGGGTGGGGGGTGGGGAACAAAAAACAAAACAAAACAGTTACTGCATAAAAGAATCTATTGTACTGTACTTTTCAATGGTCCGAGGAGGTAATGAGGTCTTCAAATAAGGAAAGCTTGGGCATACTCAGAGCATTTGACTTCGTAATTTGGTACACTATATTTTTTCTCACAGTCTATATTAAGACATATAGTACCCTGGCGTGGTTTTACACAACACTGTTATTGAAGCTGTTGTTTTTCAATAATGCATGACAGTTTTCCTTTTCTTTGGAGGTCACTTGAAAGACATGTAGATGTAGCACTTAGGGACATGGTTTAGTGGGACCTGGCAGTGTTAGGTTTTGGTTGGACTGATGATCTTAAAGGTCTTTTCCAACCTAAATGATTCTCTGATTCTATGCTTCTATGAATCCTCATGACACTTTTTCAACGTAATATGTTCCCATCAAAATTTCTGCTGGGCTTTCTCAGCAGTCTGCATTTCCTGTGATTTTGCTGCTTATGTGCTTTTGCCTGAGGGTCCCTAGCTGGAAATGCACCCTGTGTGAGTTCCTCTGGCTTGTGAGTTATAGCACAGTGTTAATGTGTGTTAATGTGTTAACGTTAATGGCTGCATCATTCCCCTCTAGAGATGACTGACTTCCGACAGTGGGTAAGACGATCGCATTTGCTGACAAAGTTATCTGAGACCCTATATATGTATTGTAAATTATTATTTTATTGATTGAAAAGTTGTATTTTTACCAGTTTCATTAATCATTATATAAAACATAAAATGACAGGTCGGGAGCCAGTTGTGTGGCACTAGAACATAGACTAAATTAATCAACATATATAAAGCGTAGTGAACAAATTTGTGAAAAAAATTTCAAGAGTAAGTTACTCATCCATGTGATTTCTGAGGACTTTTTGTAAAGAAAATTCTCAAGTGCAGTGGTGTAACCATGTAAACATTTTTAAGCAAAGGGCCTATGATTGTCAAGGCCCCTCCATAGAAAGATGTCTGCAAACGCACCAAATGACAGTATAATGTCCAAGATTTAGTCAAGACAATACCAGTTAGTCATGCTTTGCTTTCCTGGTTTGTTTTATCAGTAACTAGCCACTCCTGGTTAAGATCAGCACTTAGCCTGGTAACGTTTTGTCAGATGGACAATTCAACCTCATGGCTTAAGGTTTTGTTGATACGGCAGCCCTGTCAAATTCCGGTCAGTGTTGGTTTTAATCCTGTTATTTGAACCTCATGCAGAAACTGCACAGTTAATGTACAGTGAGGGGGAGGTGGAGCTGTGAGGAACTTTCCTGTGTCACCAGAGAAACAGAACTGTTTGGGATTTTGTAACACCACCAAAGGTTGTGTGCAAGGCTATGTGAAGTGGAAGTCCCTTAATTTACACAGCTCCTATAGTACTGTCTGCTTCTCTGCAGGATTGGTGAAATCACTGTGGAATACTGAAAGCAATTTTCAGTCCCTGGAGACTGGAAGAATGTCCAAAGCTGGAGAAAGTACGAAGGAGGGGATAAAGGAAAAAGATATATTGCAAAATAAGCAACTGCAAACATTTAATTTACATGTCTCAAATTAAGGTCTTCTTGGGGTTATGCGAATAGGAAACAAGATAAGGAAAGGAATTTCTATTGTATAGAGAAAAGTGAGGCAAGGGCTATGAATCCTAAAGATGGAAAAATACTTCTTGGACATTTAAGAGGGTGAGAGCAAGTATTTTCTTCTGCTTAATATATAATGCATCCCTTTCCATGAGCAGCTAGTAATAGATTTGGTGAAAGGGATTTGGCAAAAGAATAAACTACTTGGTGCTTATGATTAGAGGTTTAAGAAATTAAAGACACAGTGGGATTAGCAGGCAGGAATATTGTATTGATAGTGAGCATTGCCAAAATCTCATAAGGTTTCTACCAACTCTAACATATTTTACTTTGTGAATATAATCTTCTTAAAGCATTAATTCTGCCTTCCATGCTCTTCTTATTAATTTAGGTAGCTATTGCGAGAGCTCTCTGAATGTTTGCTGAATTCCCAAAAATGCAATTCACTCCATGGAAGCACTGTGCTAATAATGTTACATGCCCAGTGTTGGTGAAGTTTTGGCATAGAACATCTGCTATGCTTTCTGAAGCTTGACACCCACAGATCATCTGTTTCAGCAGACCCAGATTATCACTAGTAGAATTTTTAATAAGAACCCTATTACTGAGAAGCATCTCACATTGCCTCCTTTCTAGCTGGAAACTGAAAAAAAAGAAGTTGTTACTGCCTCTGACGTGTGGAAGAATACCATACTACTGTCATGTAGCATCAGGGTCACTAATTGTTGTGACATATTCTTGTAAACATTCAATGTATTTGCTTGTGTTTTCTGCTTAGAGTTATGGCAAATGAACACTACATCACAGAAGTTTGTTGTAAGGCCAAGACACAAAAGAAGTGAAAGGCAGGTATGTGCCAGTGTGCTTGTCTATAAGTAATATGCCATCAAGTTTGTTTTGTGTCTGCTGAATTAATTTGTCCAGATGGGTTCCTGCTGCTGCTGCTGGTGTGGGATGATGTCGTCGTATCAGTACAGCTATTAGAAAAACATGGACAAAAGGTTGTTCGGTTCTCTTGGACATTGCCTACCTGTAGAGTTAGAAAATTGTTAAACACTGCTGAATTACAAATAAAAAAGTAGCCAAAGTATTTTCTGTCATTTTGATTATAGAGTTTTATCAGAAACTCCCAATTAATGAAACATTTACAAGTATTTTTTATGTTGCAATGGTGACAAGTAGCTACTTTATCTCATTTGGCCTAGATTTAATATGGTTTAAACAGAGGTTCATTACCTGTTTATTAAAGTGGGGGAGCTGATAAGTGCAGATGTTTGTCTGTCCCCTGGAAAGATACCAGCAATTCTTTGCATTTTAGGAATGGAGCTCAAATAATGGTACAAGTCAAAACAGAGGCGAGTCAGGGGAGCTGAACAGTGCAGGGAAAAACAAGACACCGAGATCAGTGGGAGAGGAAGATGACTTTAACATTTCTAACTAATGCAAGCCTCTCAGAGGTGAAAGAAAAGTGAGAAATATATTGGAGAAATTCCAGAAGACATTTTTTAGGGTCTTACTTTATGTCAGCTTGTTTACTACCTTTCTATAAACTAGCTATTATTCTGCGTTTTTAAATCAAAATGATGAAATAACTCAGCTGGAGAACCCAGGAAACAAGGACAGCATGAAGAAGCACAGTCATTAATGTTTCTAAATGCAAAGTAAGCATAACACAGAGGTGAGTACTGCACTCACTGTGTGAATTGACCAGTGTGCAAATAAATAGTAGAATTGTTAGAGATTTTCCACGAAGAATGTAGGATGGATCCCTATCTCTGTGGAAGAAAAAAACAAACATTTATAGCTGATGCAAACCATTTTTAGAGATACAGGCCCCACTGAGGATTCTCTTTCTTTAAAGAAACGTAAACTTTGAATTAGGTTAAAAGGCTTGATTTCATTGTTTAAGGTCATATAAATGTCCTGGCAGAGATGAATTTTTTAAAATGATGCAACTAGGCACCAGAAGTTTCATTGATATCTAAGGGCAGAATTAAGACAATAGAAAAAACGTATGCGTAAGAAGTTTTGTTTCTGAAGCCATTTCTAGTTACCAGCTACCTTCTCTGCACCCTGTTAGATCTCTTACAGTTCTACTCTCTCCGTAGGTTCGTCAGATTCCACGTAAAGTTGAAGAGGAAACAAAATACATTGAGTTAATGATTGTAAATGATCATCTAATGGTAAGACTGACACATTTCAACATCTTACAGTTATTGACATCAAATTGTCTTAATTGATCCATAAAGGATGACAATAAACTATAATATATAGCCAGAATAAATTCAGTATGCCCTGAAGAGAAGAGGTGATGGTCTCATTAACCATTGATGAAGTTGCTCTGAATTATGGCAAGGTAATTTCACCAAGAATGAAACCAGGCCTAAGGATCAGAAAGAAGGGTCATAAGTCAAAGCCTTATGTCATATAGTAACTAATGTCAGTGTGACTTAAGCTGATGATTTTCTTTCTAGCTTTCTTGAGCACTTATCTTAGTTATAGCCACTCAGCAATCAATAATGTAATTATTGCAATTGTGCAGCAGCTGTTGACAATGAGGATGTTAATAGTATCTGGGTTTTTTTGATATGTCAAAATCAATATAGAGAAAATTATTTTGTTAATCTTGTATACTTTCTCTGGGAGAACATAAATAAGCTTTTTAATGTAGTGGAAAGAGACACAATAAAGGTTAGTGTATTAAAGAAAAAAACAGGCTCCTTCAAGTGGGAAAAGGCACAGATATATGTCAATGAAGATTATTAATAATTAATGAAAAGAATATAAAAGGAAATGGTGAATTCTTCACCACTTGCCGTCTTCAAATCCAGACAGTGTATTTCTGGAAGGTGTGGTGGTGTTAAACGCAAACATTAAAATTTGGTCTTGAAGTAACTGCATAAAGTTCAGAGACTGGTGGTGCACCTCTGATTGGTGACATTAGTTGATTTTATGGTCCTTTATGGCTTTAAAATCAAAATGTATCTATGCATTTTATGTACCCTTTCTGTAATGTACAGCTTCTCTCAAGCATTATGCAAACTGGCAAACATACACATCAGAGTGTAGAAGGAATGTTCCACTGTCTTTTTACAATGTACTTCTCCATCAGCTCAGTTTGGTGAGCATAGCAATAAATTATTGGATTAAAATGGCCAATACTGCATGCACACTGGTGTCATTGTGTTTGATCCTGAAGACCTGAAGCCACAATTTCCCTTTGGGACCTTATCTGTCTGGGCTGACTTCCCCCAGGGAAAATGTTTCCTAACTTTATTTAATTACAGCTACTGTGAGAGTCAGTCCATTTCAGAGTTTATTCTCAGAAGCAAAAGCCAGTGAACATCCGTGATCGAAGAAGCCCAATAATTTCCTCTCAGTAGAAGGAAGTGTTGTGTGCTCTGGGGTCCTCCCTGTCCCCTCGCCCTGGGCTAGCTCGCCTCTGTATTTGGATTACTCTGGATGGGCATAGTAGATTCGACACTCTATGTACACTCAGCGTGGGGTGACACCCCGCAGAGTCAGAGCTGTTTTCACCGTTTGACCTCCTCAGGCACTCCCCCAGGGAGGGATGAACCTCCCGCTTCTTCCTCCGGTCCACGGAGCCACATCCTGCCAGCCCCTGGGCCGCTCGCCACTGCCCTCCTGTCTCTCCCTTGACTGGTCATCCAACCATTGCTTCCATTCAGGGAATAAAGCTTTTAAAACTCAAATGTGGAAATAGGCTTATAAATTACTGTACTGAGACCATTTCTGTGTGATTCTTAGAGAAGCTGGAGGCCTAAATTTGGAGGTTTTATTTGCAAATAGACACTTGAGTAGTATACTTATTTCCCTTAATTCCTGTGCTTCATTTTCCATTTTTTTGTAGCTTTTTCATTTATTCTTTCTATCATTTTTACCTTCACAGTCCTGTCCTTCTGTGTTTGTGTTGTTTTGTTTTGTTTTCTGTAAGTGTAACTTCCTCAAATTCGGTGGTTTTCCTTCCATTCCTGTTTGAAAGCATGCCTTTCCTACCTCCTAGCTGCTGGGTACTTCTTGCCCATCCTAACATCCTAACTTCCAGAAAATATGAAAACTTTCATTCCCAAATCAAGCATAATGGGGCACAAGATGGATAAACATTTCTGAAAATCCTGTCCCTTTTGTCTTAAGTTCCCCTAAGATACTTGTGACTTTCATGCCCACGATGCTCATTTATATTTGTTTTTACTCCAGACAGGAGTACCTAGAGTAGCTATCTTCAGTAGCATCTTCATAGCACTGTATTACAGATTACAGTAAAGGTGCCATTGCAGTCTGATTGCTAAAGTGATTTGAACCAGTTACTGTGGCATTATGGAGTGTGAAATTGTACATGAAGAAATCCAGAAGACAGCTTAAGAGAAAGAACTGAAAAAAAAAAAAAAAGTCTGATAGATTAAAAAACATGAATGCAGGCACTCTTGGGGTAACACCCCTAAAAAAGTCTCGACTACGGAAATTGTGTTGCTAATTTCTATATTTGCATTTGGAATTAACTTTAAAATTGCCAATAATAAAGATAATGAAGAGAGTAACAACATGTTCCTGTTCCTATAGGATTTTTCAGTTAAGATCTTAAAGTACTTTGCAAAGAGAAATGAATAAATCCTCACCACAGCTGTTGTATATCAGTGATGTGCTTTTCTGAGCAATTTTCTACTGTCACTTATTAGCATTACATTTCAGAATAGGAGACCAAACCTTGCACAGGGATTTTGCTGTTGATGTAATTACTTTTTACTTCATAATTTTTGGAAATAGAGCTTATTTTTCTGAAGTCTGTCTATGTAACTTGTCTGTGTTTGTTTCACAGTGTAAAAAGCACCGCTTGTCCGTCGGCCATACAAACAGCTATGCTAAATCCGTTGTGAACATGGCAGATTTAGTAAGTATCACTCAACTAAATGTTCTTTTGCGTGTGAGATGAGTCACATGATTCTCCTACCAAGAGATGCAGTTGTCAGTTCATGGTATACCTTATAATAACATATCTGAAAATCACAAATTTTCAGCTAGAACCACAGTCAGCCACCTTTGTCTCACATAAAGCATTAGAGATCGTTTGTGGCTTCAGACGTTTAAGTATCCCGCTTTATCCATCCCTTGAGCCTGAGTTTTAAAGAGCGTTTTATATATGACAATTTTTAACACAGAGTCCCTGTGTTGACAGTCTGAAACACAGAAGACAATCAGAGATTAGAATGCACTAAAATTACTTTAGAAAAAGCACATTTAAGTAAATGAGTTAGAATAGGGACATACAGGTGAATCATGTGGATTATATTTGTGGTGCTAAAATCAGATGAGCTGCTGACTTTTGCACCTGACCTCAGAAGAGTATTACTAGTAAAAGAAAAATGTGATTCCCATTCTTGAAAGTGTTTGATGTGGAGTATTACCCCCAGCTGTTTTCATGATTCAGCCAACGTAAGGTTAAATACTCCCGTAGATGTGTATAATAGTGAAAACTGGTTTTATAGATCACTGTTTGGTGTAAGAGACCCCTCGTATGTGAGGGGTCATATGGGGTGAGCTGGACTTTATAAAAGACCCATTAATTCCAAATCTTTGAACTATTTGGAATAGTTCTGTAGTAACTTTTAAAAAATCCCATCTCCCTTCTATGTACCTCTGCCTGTGTAAGACCCGCAAAGGATCTTTTTGCAGGCTCAGAGTGCCAGTTGAAGAATTAGGCCTAATATTTACTTGGTTTCAAGTTTGTTTGTTGGTTTTAAGGGAGATAAAATCACCTGGGAGAACCTAAAGTGTGCTGCAACAAGCTGTTTAGTTATGTAAAAATGCAAACTATTACAAAAAAGGGGTAAAGCTAGCTCACCTTTATTCTATTTGACATAATATATTTGTTCATTCTGTTAATGTACTAGATATATAAAGAACAACTTAACACCAGGATAGTATTGGTTGCCATGGAAACCTGGGCTACTGATAACAAGTTCACCATATCTGAAAACCCCTTGGTGACCCTACGTGAGTTTATGAAATATAGGAGGGATTTTATCAGAGAGAAAAGTGACGCAGTTCACCTTTTTTCGTACGTAACCTCGTGTGATGTTTTATTACTGGGTTTTTTCTTTCCTTGGGGGTTGCTTATCACAAGTGGCTGATGCATCTCCTTTCTGTTGTGTGTGTAATCCACAATAATTCAGAAAATAATGTTTCTGATGGGGAGGTGGGAAAAAGTTAATGCACAAACTGACTGCCAGTGCAACTAGAGGTTTGACTCTCAGTTTTAACATACTAAGCCTGAGCTGCATGTGTTGTAATCCTTAATTATTCTATGCAATTACCTACTCTGCAAGCGCAGCTGCTTGGAAGGTGATGCATGGTTCCACCTCAGAGGTTGGCTTCTTCGGCAGTAGAGCATGGACAGCCCTGCTGTATTATTTAAAAGCAGAACACTGGTTTTGAAACCAGTGCAGTTTCCTGCTTAAAAAGCACTATGGCCTGCTTTACTTCATTTCATGACCTGCATGCTGCAGGGTTACTGGAGTGTTTCAGTTCCTTGAAACAGTTCGTTCTCCAGAGAGATATGTGCTATAAGAAGAATAAGCTGGGAGGAATGTTATTTTCTCTAAACCTCTTAATTGTTTTGAAAATAAGATCGATATAACAAAATATATCTACAAAAATAGAGGAGAGATTAATGGCTGAGATTTTTGATCCATATGGCACAGGCCAGATGAATTGTTTTGTTGGAGTCCTTATCCCTCTCTGCTAACTGTTGTAGGAGCCTATATGAATAAACCTAACCTAAACACCTCACTTTCACATGACTTTGGTAGGGTGCCAGGATACCCAACACCAACAGCCACCCTCAGAATTTTTGCACATGCTTAATTCTTGTCATTGATTTCTGCCTTGAAGAGAGCTAGTAAGATCTGCAAGTGGTCCTTGCAGATTTTGGGTTCTCTGTGTCTCAATTATTCATCTGTAAAACGGGAATTGGGTTTTCTCACATCCTTCATGTATCTTCTTTGGTGATATTATAAGGTCTTTGAGGGAAGTCTTGTTCTTCTTAATGTTTGTGGATTGGCTAGGACAAAGAGGATGCTGTGTACCCTGACTGGGACTCTGTACCACTGTGATGCAAATTCCAGTGCTGTCTGTAACACTACCACTGATATGGGAGGTCTTGCATTCATAGACTGCTTAGAAGTATCAGTTTCTGAAATTGTGTCTGTGAGTAAGACACGGCCAAGTTGGGAGGTGAGGTTGACTGGTGTGATGGTACACTGGTTACAAATGAATTTCCACGTTCAGCACGGTTAGCTGAGTTATTGTATTGTTCCTTGTTGTTTTTCAGTTTGCCTTTGAAAAAAACAATTTGGTGGAGCTCAGGTGGATCAGTACTCTGAAGTGGAACAGATTATATTTTGTCTACCGTAACTGGCAGTCACCTGTGCTGACGTGGTCAGCACCAAAGAGGTGATTAGATTTAGCCTTAGAGTGCATCTGTCCTCTGGACGAGATCAGCTGCAGTTCCAGGGAGTTTTCACCTACCTCTGCCTCAGGGAGCCACTAACGCGTCTCCATTTGAGTTTTCCACATCAGCATTGCCCAACCAGACACGTGTCTTTTTACTAGTCCCCCATGCACTGCCAACGTACTGCCTTCTCCTGCGCTGTCTGGAACATGTGCCAGCGGAGGTCACTTACTGCAGCAGTGTGTCAGCGAACAAAAGGCTGGTAAAAAATGGCAAAATAGTCCCCATATTCTTATGCTTTCTTATGTTAGGTAGTCTGAGAAGGAGGAGGGAAGATGGTATAACTTTTCTGGAGATGATTGGTCATGAGAGGTTTGTGAGTGGTTATCTGTTTTCCCCATTTTGTTTTTGCATAGTTTGCAGTGTAGAGGTGGCAACCAGCATCTGCAAATGCCAGTTTCTCATTTGGAAATCAGAAGGGTGAATACTGGGGTTGGTAGGTACAAAACTCATGGGCTGAGCAGGGTAAACTTTATTTTCCTTTTTTTTTTTTTTCCTGTCAAAGGGGGAGCCGATTTCAGAGCAGTCGGAGCGGTGTAGCCCACACTGGTGGAATCTGCTCCTTGCTTAAAGGCGGAGGTGTGAATGAGGTAGGTGGGGTATGAGCAAAAAGCGGTGGAAATTTATCTGCACAGAATTTATCAGCACAGACATGTTCCTCAAATATCTTGCTGCTGCTTTGCTGATCCAGGGGTTTAGTGCAGCTCTACAGAAGGGATGTCTCAATGGAGAGTGATGAGCAAATAAAATCAGATATGGATTCAAATACACTTTTCAGCAGATTCTGCAATACCCCGTCATTCATACTTGCAGCAACAATGGCAAGAAAGAAACAGGCTTTCTCTTACTTAACTTATCCATAAGCCAGTGTTTAGTTTTCCTCACTTGTCCATTATCTAGCTGCTCTGAAGTAAGAATCTAACATCGTGCATCTGATTTTGCCTTTCATTGCTTTGAAATGAGAAAAGCTTCACTTGTATCTGAGGTACCTGTGCACAACTGATTACTCTTTCTACCTTGCTTGTTTCTTTCAGTTTGGAAAGCCAGACCTAATGGCAGTTACCCTGGCACAGACCTTGGCCCAAAACATTGGCATTTTCTCAGACAGAAGAAAGCTTCTCAGTGGTAAGTTTGTTTGTTTTTCATTCTCTCTCAAGAGAAAATCTTAAATGGTGGAGGATTTTATCAGTGTCTCTCTGATAGGTGTTTTTTGCCCATGTTTCTAACAGTGTTGGAATATTTTAATTTTCTACTTCCATATTATGTGAAATCCCAGGACATGGAGAACAATAGGTGATTAAAATAATAATATAGTTTTGAAGTTTGCTGATGACACCAAGCTGGGAGGAGTGGCTGACACGCCAGAAGGCTGTGTTGCCATCCAGCGAGGCCTGGACAGGCTGGAGAGTTGGGTGGGGAAAAAATTAATGAAATATAACAAGGGCAAGTGTAGAGTCTTGCATCTGGGCAGGAACAACCCCAGGTTCCAGTATAAGTTGGGGAATGACCTATTAGAGAGCAGTGTAGGGGAAAGGGACCTGGGGGTCCTGGTGGACAGCAGGATGACCATGAGCCAGCACTGTGCCCTTGTGGTCAGGAAGGCCAATGGCATCCTGGGATGTATTAGAAGGGAGGTGGTTAGTAGGTTGAGAGAGGTTCTCCTTCCCCTTTACTCTGCCCTGGTGAGACCACATCTGGAATATTGTGTCCAGTTCTGGGCCCCTCAGTTCCAGAAGGACAGGGAACTGCTGGAGAGAGTCCAGCGCAGGGCAATGAAGATGATTAAGGGAGTGGAGCATCTCCCTTACGAGGAAAGGCTGAGGGAGTTGTGTCTCTTTAGCTTGGAGGAGATTGAGGGGTGACCTTATTAATGTTTACAAATATATAAAGGGTGAGTGTGACGAGGATGGAGCCAGGCTCTTCTCGGTAACAACCAACAAGGGGTAATGGGTTCAAACTGGAACACAAGAGGTTCCACTTAAATTTGAGAAGAAACTTCTTCTCAGTGAGGGTAACAGAACACTGGAACAGGCTGCCCAGGGAGGTTGTGGAGTCTCCTACTCTGGAGACATTCAAAACCCGCCTGGACACATTCCTGTGTAACCTCATCTAGGTGCTCCTGCTCCGGCAGGGGGATTGGACTAGATGATCTTTTGAGGTCCCTTCCAATCCCTAACATTCTGTGATTCTGTAAACAGTTCAGTATTGAAGTGCTTAGTTATTGGGTCATGCATACTTGTGTGGCTTACGTTCTGTTAAAAAAAAAAAAAAAATTAGTATATTGAGTAATCAAACACTGCTTAGGTGAACATTGTTTTCAGGCATTGTAAAGACAGTATCAACTGCAGAGATACATCTGCCCTTAAAGGTTTTTGCAGTTTATGTGATTTTGTTTTGAAAAATGTAGGGTGGGCTCTCTATGCTAGCAACATGTTCAGTATTCATTTTCCAGCTACATATTAGTAACTTGACATAGGGGCAGGGTAAAAGTGAAAATGGTAATGGTGGTGGTGGTTCCGTTTCTTATGGCTGAGCAGAGGTGCAGGACATGGTTTTGGTGGGAGCGGGGAGAATGCAACTGTTGGACAGAGCCTTGTTTCCTTTTGAATTGTACTTTAAAATGGAAGCAATCAGCTTGTGTTCATATATTACAGTAAGACAAATTGGATTAAGATAAAAGTATATATACAGAAGCGGACACCAGTCACCATTTAGAAAGCGGAGGGCTGAGAGCAGAGCCAGGCAATGCCCGGCAGCCTGGCAGGGCAGCGGGAGAGCCGCGCGGGGAGGGGAGGGAGAGCAGAGGGATCGGTACAGCTGGATCCTGCTGTACTACCTTGTGCTTACAGACTGTATTATGCATTTTTGTATGCTTTTTTTTTCCCAGGTGAAGATTTCTGTAGTCACATTAGCGTAGCAGTAGAAGAGAACTAAAAAACTAGAAGAAGGCTTAAAATGATTCTTTTTTTTTCCCTCTGAAAATCTGGAAATCAAATATCATGACACAGGAGAAGGCAGGAGAGCTGACTCATTACTGACAAGTGGTGGAGGCTGATGCTGCAGTTACCCCTAACTTCTCTTTAAGAGAAGGAAAGAAAAAAAAAAGACATATCTTCAGAGTTCAGGATTGCATAAAATCATAGTTTTTGAAATAAAGGGTTCAGCAGGCACTGATATACTTAAACTATGGTGTGTAATAAACCAGCAAATTATTATTTTCAACTTGTATTTAAATATGAAATGGAATTGACTACAGTATACTTTTTGTAATAAGAAATGTATTATTTGAATTTCCACAAACTGAGATATAATTTTTTTTCTTGTTGTCAGGTGAGTGTAAGTGTGAGGACACATGGTCTGGATGCATAATGGGAGACACGGGGTAAGGCATTTTGCTAGAGAAAAGTCATGTCCTTCACGCAATGACATAAAGGAAAAATGTGAAAATGTTTGCCTTTTGTGGTTAGCAGAATATTTTCTGTGAATGATTTTTCAGAAAAGACACTCTCAGAGAAATGTGAGAATAAGTGAGTTAATGAGAGGACATGTGGGGGTTTTTGGTGACCGCTGGTTTAACTCACAAAGCACAGGGCTCAGCAGCCAAGCCAGGTTGCTGCAAGGAACCAGAAGCATGTTTAGCTTCATTTCTCTTGCAAGTGTGCTGTTGATTTGTGGGAACAGACAATGACACATCTTAATTCTTCAAATCCTATTATCAAATTTCTTACGTATGTCTCCTTTTCAGTGTTTCTGTTGGAATCTTTCACCTATGTCTATCATTTGTTATCCCCTAGTTTGTATGATAAAGTTAGAAAAGCTGTTCCCGTTGGAGACTGAGTATGCTTATATCCACATGTAATGTCACTGGAGAGATTTTATCTAAGGACTAGTGAATCAACACATTTTTGCTGCTAGATGAAATCTGAAGCTTTTTAACAAATGCATTCAGATCCTAATTCTTCATATTACAGGCTTGTCTTTTGTCATGTGTATGATTTAAATGGTAGTCTAGTTTTAGATATACAGTACTCTAAATGTTTAAATTAATTTTAAACTGACCTGCAAATTTTCACAATAACTTTGTTCAAAACAATTTTGAACAAAAAACAATATTTCATTCAAAGCTCTTTGGAAGTGTGAATGTGTGCCTTTTTCACTTTGTCTACCTAAAAACATAATAGGTATGATTTTTCTGATTTTTAGTATGTTAAAAAGCCCATCTGAGAAGCATTCTTGATTCTTGAAAAAGTGATTCCTTATCTAATGGTCTTTAAATTCTTTATCTGAAGTCTAAACCTTTCAAATAATTAGATATACAAAAAAGCTTGTATTTATCTAGCTTATTGATGAAGATTGATGAATCCCACATTCTCTGTTAGTATTTTTTATCCAGTGATGAGCTAATACAGGAAAACCCTTGAGACTTGAAGTGTAAGTACTTTTATGACTAAGGACCTAAATAAAAAGATCACTTAAGTTACTTTGGGAAAAATTATTTCCCTGTGGAAAGGATCCATGGAAGGTTTCTCTGCATCCCATTGTTTTTGGGTAGTGTGCTGTGCCTCAGGTGGGCATTCTGTACTTGAATGAAATTCATTCAGGGGAACACATGAGAGAGAGAAGCCGAAATGTTAACTGATGTTTGTTAGAAGCATGTTTTAAAATGGCATAATTCTATTATATAAAATTTCTGGGGGCCAGGAGAGCGATTTCATGTAAGGGGGAAATGAAACATGAGAAATCTTTGTCTCCTGTTGTGTGTGCGGGAAGAAATAAAAGTATTTCTGAGATCAGGCCCATTAGTGGAACAGGGAATGTTTGTGAGAACTACACACTGTGTAATAAGATTTATGGTATTTTGCATGAAATCACTTAGTGAAATGTTTTAGACCTCTTGCATTCCATGAGCTCTGTGTAATTGTTGAAATTCTTTGTCACTTACTAAAATTATTTACAAATTGGTGTTACGAGCAGATAGTCACTCTGATTCCGAGCAGTGTGTTTTTGTACTTTTTCTGAAATATAACATTATATTTCACCTCTTATTTAAAAAATAAGTAAATATAGTATAAAAAGCACTATAGAAAGTAATCCTGCTATCTCTTTTCTGTGCAGGTATTATCTTCCAAGCAAGTTCTCCAAGTGTGATATTGAAGAGTATCATGAATTTTTAAACAATGGAGGCGGAGCCTGCCTTTTCAATAAACCAACCAAAGTAAGCATTACCTTATTATTGAGTGTTATTTCTATTCTTTTTCTAATTTAGATAAAACCAAGAAGAATGAAAATTATAATGTGGGGGAAAAAAACCCCACACCTATAACTTTGCTATTTCTGGTTCTCTCTAAGTTTTCTGGTCACATGTATGTCAATGTAGCTGATTTTAGTTCATAGGAAATTATATTTAAATAAATTTGTAATGTATGGTTTCATGTCCTGCAGAGTTCCAACAGACTTTGATCTAGAACCATCCCTCATGCAATTTGTTCTGAATATTCTAAATATAGTATGTTGCTGAATTTATTTGCTGAGGTCTCAAGTGTCTTGGTAAACTTTTGCACAGCTTGAATTCTAATTTGTTTTGAACTGATGTCTGTTGGTACATATCTCTGGAAGTTGTTCCTTTTATTTCACATCTGTCCCAAAATGAAGACACAGCTCCCAGAGCCTCTGCAGGGGATGCATGGCCATGCAGCCCTGTGGCTTTGCAGGCAGCAGCGGTTACCTGGGGTTGTGGAATTCTCCCTGGTGGAGAAAGCCGAGTTTTTACAGTGGCTTTCAGAACAGAGTTTGAAAACTGGGACTAGTTTTTCTAATGCTGGAAGAGACAGATCAAGGGAGAAAGGCCCAAGGAGTAGGGGACAGACACTGGGAGATCCCATTGCTGCTGGGCGCCCATCACGCTCCTCATTGCCCAGGTGCTGCCCACAAGGTCTCCATCACAATCACCAGGGTCTGTCATCCCCTGAACCGCATGTCCTGGGGGAGAAACATCTGGTGAGAAGTGCTCAGATCATGTTAGCCCTGTGTTAGCTCCTTCCAGGCCAGCGCGTGTGGCTGGGCACAGCCCTGCCTTGTGTTGGGTAGTCCCCCATTTGGGGAAGGTTGGTGAATTTCTACTGGCCCCTGGTCCTCTGTGCCCCTGTACCTCATCTCATTAGCAGAGTACGTCACTCCCCTGAAGGCTTGGGGGTGGGAGAGCTACAAAGGTATCGGGACCCACTTGAATGACTGGCCCATACACTCTGAATTTTCCTCTAAAGAACAAAATCAGGAGAAGTGGGAATATCTCTTGAGATAGTATTCCTTTTTTCTTTGCTTGTCTTGCCTCAGTTTTGGCCTGCTAAACAAGTATATTCACATGCAGGAAGACTAAGAGATGCAAATAAAGATTTGAAGATATGAAATGATGTACTGAGAAATTTGAGGGAAATAAATACAAAACTGGACTAAAGAAACTCCAGCCAAGATGCAGGTGCTTCTGTAATGGAGGATTTGCAGCAGGGTTTCAGAATATTCCTGCTCCGCTTATTGAAGGATGTTTTAAAGTAATCAGGATAATGATCTTGACTCATTTCTCTATGTAATTAATGTTCTACTCAGTGTCTGTCTTTCAACAAGCAGAGGAAAGAGACTAAGGCAGAAAGACAGTCCAATGTGGAAAAAAGAGTTGATCGCTGAGATGGTCACAGATGTAAAAGGAAAAAATCAATCCTGTAGTGATGCAGGTTCCTCCTGGAGTGGCTGAGAAGTGCATCTTCTGACAGCCACAGAATTTCAATTAATATTAGAGAGAGGTAGACAAGGCAGCAAATCTGGATAAGCTGTCTGCGTATCTCTCAAAGATCTCCTTTCATGAAAGAATGTATCACTTAAAGTGGAAAGAACTGTAATTCAATAAGAAGATGTAAAATTTCCCATCCTTTAAAATGCATTTGCATTTTAGAAGTCTGCTTTTTCTCCATCTCATTAAAGGTGGAGAGAAACATTGGTGGTTTTATTTCTTTGCTGAGTGGATTCTTTCCATAGTGTAATGTGTCTTACTTGGGCTTGTTTTAGCAATTAAGTTCATTTACACATCTGTCACTTGGAAAAAGAACCCAACAGTTACTCTCATCCCAGTTTAGATTTGCAGCATTTACAATTTTTTCTAATGGCATATGGAAATGTGAAAGTCAGATGTGGAAGCCAAGGTTATTTATACTGTTATATGTATTGTTGTTTGGGTTGGTTTAAAGTTATTGTCAGTGGATGTCTGCCTAATTCACAAGGCTGTCAAATACCTGTTTCCTAGCAAGGGTGATGAAACACAAACTTACGTTTGCTTTTCAAGAAGTGTGAGATAAAGGAAAACTGATGTGACCAGGTGCAGTGTTCAACAGCACTACACTGTAAGATCAGCTGTGATCTGGAAAATTACATCGGTGATTGGTGGAGTAAATTGGGCACACGCCCTTTTAAATTAATGGATGAATTATATCGCTTTTTGGGAAAAGTTATCCGATTTGCTTTTCATGTTTTTTCTTCCATTTCATAGTTAGCTGTCCCTATGTACTGTAGCAGATTGGCCAATTGTTTCAGGGCAGGACACTCTGTTATTTCCATCTACTTGTCTGTATTGAGCAGCACACCTACAGATACCGAAGAAGTTGAGACATCTGTAAAAATATATAGGAAACAAGCCGTTTTAACAACTCTTTAATAATTCTAAAAGATAACTGCTTGCTTACATTTAATGTAACATTCTACATATGCATTTCATGCTGCAGTCAAATTTCCATGTCAATAGGAGGATCTAATAATAGCACATCAGTCTTGTGCCACAAGCCTGGGGCTGGTTTGTGGCACAGTGAAGTATGCTGGGTGATGCTCCATCCTGTGGGCTACTGGCAGAAAGGCAGCAGCCAGATTGAGACACATTCTACACCACGAGCAATGTATTTGTGCAGATGGCTCATAAGCAGAGTGGTTTCTGGAACGATCCCAGTTTAATTGGAGAACTCGGAGGACAATCTGCAAAATTTTATTCTTGGTGACACACTTAAATGCCTTCTCGTTTATGTAATAAAAGCTACCATTATGTTTTCTTATGCCCAAAGGAAAAAAAAAAAAAAAGAATTACCTTTAGGAATTTTACGAAACAGGAGACAATGAAACTTCAAAGAACAGAGTATGTCACTAAAAGAGAGCATAGCATGGGGTCCTATGTAAAAAATGGTGACCGAATCTTGCCCCTAGGAAAGAATTCTGTGAAATATACACATGTAGACATTTTAAGTTACAGTTTAGTGTGGGGGCTGAAGGGAAAGGCAGGAAGCCTCACCAGCTATACTTTCTCATCTGCCTGTGACACATGCTTATGGAAAACGCTGGCAGTTCCCAACTGTGGTAGAGAAAGAAGAAAAAGCATTTGACTACAACAAAAACCAACAAAGAAACCCAGCCTCTCCCCTCTCCCTGCATTTCTGAGCCACATGTTCACAAAGGGCGAAATTTTTAATGGCTATTCCTTCTGAAGGTATAATGCAGGCCTCAACCTGTGACACAGTTCTCATCGCCTGAATCTAGAAAAGCAGCAATTGCAACTCTTGTGACAATAATGAAACTTTTTTCATTTATTGTCACACCTTTTGCTTTTGATTGTGGATTCTGCTCAAACTGAATCTGCTGCAAAAGTGGCACTCATGCACAGAAGACACTATGTGGCTTGGCAATATTTCTGAATTAGTTCACAGTATTATTAGTTCTCTCTGCATTTATTTGTGTTTCTAGTCTGCTTCTTCCTGAGTTGTAGGTACTGGCTTTTGGTTAATGTCTTTGCACTGCTAGCTAAAAAAAAATGTTGTACAGTGTAAATATGACAATGATTACATGAGGAGACACAGGCCCTTTGATTTCTGATTTTGTCCTACAGCTTCTGGATCCTCCGGAATGTGGCAATGGCTTTGTGGAAGATGGAGAAGAGTGTGACTGTGGGACGATAGCAGTAAGTGCAACGTCCTTTAAGATAGCAGCTGAATTCTCTAGGACGTGGTGCTGCCCATCACTGCTGTTAACATGAAGTGGAGGAAGACAGGCAATGTTAACATCTTTTGGCAAAGGATTAATCATTTCTTATTTTTTTTCCCATCATGTTTTCTCAATGTCATTCCTCTTTTTTATCACCACACAGATTTGGAAGAGTAATAGTAATAGCTACCCATTCAAAGTCAGACCTTAAAAGATGTTAAAGAAAGTATTTTCCTAGATGGGAACATGCCTCTGGTCAGTGTTAAAATGTCACTATTTAATGATTGGCACTGTGAAGTTAGAAAAATTATTTTCTGCTGCAAACAGCAGCTTCATGCCCCACAGTGCATGCCTTTTTCTGCCTTCGGGTGCCTAAAAGCTGGTTAAAAATCTGTTCAGGTAGCCTGCTAACATGAGAAGTAATAAGAGAGCTTGGAGCTCATCTGCTTTTTCCATGTATTCTGTTATAAGTGTGTGTGTTCCTCAGGAGTGTGCCAGCGAAGGAGGAGAGTGCTGCAACGCCTGCACGCTGACAGCGGGATCCCAGTGCAGCAACGGGCTTTGCTGTCGCAAGTGCCGGGTAAGGGTGGTGACCTTTACTGCAGCACCCTGGTGCTAACGCATCCAGGTGCTATAGGCACCGCAGCACTTCTTTTTCCTTGCAGACCTTGTGGTTCCTTTTCTAATAGCTTACCTTTAAAAACGGGCTGAAAACTGGTTTGTCTGGGTGGATTCTCTGTCTTTTAGGCTTGGCTTCTTGGGGCAGGGACTGTGATCAAATGCAGAGGTGAGTTAAAGCCTTCCAGTTTCAGAGAAGTTTTAATAAGGTTGAAGTTCCACGAGGTTTCATTAGATGTCCTTCTTTAAACACACACATCCTTACCTGTGCACTGTTCCCAATGCCTTATGTGTTGCTCTGGATTTACCCCATGAGACTGAATGGGAACGTCATACCACAGAGCACCTGAGAGGAGGATATAGTGAAAAAAAACCCAAAGATGCAGCTAGCAGAATTGTTCAGAAGTGTTCGTTTAAGACACCTGACTTCAGTTTCAGTTAGATCTGCCTGTTTCTCCTTATGTTTGAACTGACTGAAATCCCACTGAGTAAAGGGAATCAATCGAGCCCTATGTAAACTATAAGGTATTCTTCATAATACATCAGTAAATAGTAAAAAGAGGTTTAGCCAGATCTTGGCTGTAAGAGAGACCAGCTAAATGTGACTTCAAATAGTTGTGTATGCTCATTTAGTAATGATAGTGATAATTATTATTAATGTTATTAATTAATTAATTATAATTAATGTTATTATTAATGTTATTAAAATATCTGTGATATTTTTATCTTTGTCTGTGGGCATTTGAAGGTTTAATTTCCTTAGGAGGAACATTAGTAATAACTGTGAACCACATTCTTGACTTTGTGCTCATCTTAATGTTAAAAAAAGAAAAAGCACAGACTATGCTGGAACAGATCACATTTCCATAAGCACATTCATTTTTTTAATGTAATATATTAAAAAAAAAAAGCACATTGCCAGTGTGGGTGAATTTTGTTCAAGTTTCCAAGTCACATAGGCGCCATACTAAAGACTCAGAAAAAAAAATAAGCTTCTTTGTATCTACGTTATTTTTGCAAATGAGACAAGAATTTACATACAGAGAGATGAGGGTGAGCCAGTGAAGAGAAAGGGAAAATTTTGTGAAACATGTGTTCCTAGCAGGTGTTAATCAGAACAACAGAAATTTGGGGTTACCTTCCCCTGTAATATCCTTCCTGAAAGCGGGAGTGAAGGAGAGATTGCTAGGAAGACATGGTGCCTGAACATCCCAGCACCCTGTAGTGTCTCTGACAACACCACTGTCCACATTTTTCCAGAGACTGGTAGGAAAAAGATAAGCTGAAGGCTGAGAAGTACCAGAGTCTTGTTCTTCCACCAGTGTATGCCTGTTCACACCAGAGTTAGCAGGTGTCCCCAAAAATTATGTGAGCATGCAGATCTGGAAAGAAAGTCACAGAGCTGCAAAATGAACTGGTTATTGCAGGCTTAAGAAAGTGTTCAGGGAAAATCAGGAGTCTGTATTATGTCCATGGCCAGACACACTAATAATTGCCACTAATGGAATGTCTTTCTGCTTTTAAAGGTCTTGAGACTTAGCATAGAAGCCTTTAACTAAAATACCTATGTTAGGTCACTGATACATTTTCCATGGTTAAATATCTGCTTACTTAGAAAACGGTGTCAAACTGTACAGAATTCAGTACATTTTTTAATAGTTTCTGTTCTGCAACAGTAATGGGGCATTATAATAACCATAGTGTTTATACCTAGAGTTTTGCAGCATTCTTCATCCTTACAGAGAACAACAGGATCCCTCTCCCTGTTTTATAAAGAGTAAAATAGTCACAAGAAGGCACAATGACCTGGTCAAGATAATGCTGCAAGCCACTGCAGTTTTGGTTTGATAAACCCCAGGGGTCCTGTGTCCCGGGGGAGCACTTATCTTGCTGAGCCCCACGCTTGGGGCACCTGGCAGGGGGTGCCGGAGAGAGCGGCACCACTTGCACCAGTAAATGGCTGGTGGCTGCAAGTGGTGCAACATCTGCACCAGGTAGAGTCTTCCTGCTTCTTTCAGCATATGAGTATTTCTAATTTTTTATTTTAGTTAAAACTGTAAGGAATAATTGCATTTAAGGCGAGATAGTGAGAAACTAGGACAGTAATTTTCTGTCCTTTTTTTTTTTTTCCAGTTTGAACCTAAAGGAGTTTTGTGCCGAGAAGCAGTGAATGATTGTGATATTGCAGAGAACTGCACAGGAAATTCCAGTCAGGTGATTTTTATATCTTCAAGAGATGAAAAAGCTCCACCTGTAGTCTAAGCCTCACCTGTAGTCTCTCCATCACTATGAATGTTACTGTTTTGTACAGTAAGGTGTATAAAAATTATACTGAACCTGCTGATACTGAAAAAAAAAAGCATGATACTGAAATAATTTTCCATATGACATTTGTTGTATGTTTTGCTTTCGTGCTTGTCTGATCTATGATGTATTAGTTATTTTCTCTTTCTATAGTGTTCTCCCAATATTCATAAAATGGATGGATATTCGTGTGATAACAAGCAGGTAATTAGTACTTCAATTTGTTTTACATTCTTTCTGCTTTTATAGATTGCTTTTTATAGATTTTGATTTAAGGTCTTTGGAAGTCACCTGGGACCATTCTGCTGACATTCCTGAGTTTTGGGTCTCAGTTTTATTTTGGAGATGAGCACTTATATGAACAGGAAGTAGGATGACATATTAGTTGCCTCAATAAAACTCATGTGATAAATCTGTATATTAAACAAATGCATATTTTGGAAAATCAAGTTATTTGAAACTTTTTCTGTATCTTTTCTTTCTTTCCAGGGTATTTGTTTTGGAGGAAGATGTAAAACCAGGGACCGACAGTGTAAATATATCTGGGGTGAAAGTGAGTGATTGTTTTTACAGTATCACAGTATGTTTGGGATTGGAAGGGACCTCAGAAGATCATCTAGTCCAATCCCTCTGCTGGAGCAGGAACGCCTAGGTGAGGTCGCACAGGAACATGTCCAGGCGGGTTTTGAATGTCTCCAGAGAAGGAGACTCCACAACCTCCCTGGGCAGCCTGTTCCAGTGCTCTGTCACCCTCACTGAGAAGAAGTTTTTTCTCAAATTTAAGTGGAACCTCTTGTGTTCTAGCTTGATCCCATTACCCCTTGTCCTATCATTGTTTGCCACCGAGAAGAGGCTGGCTCCATCCTTGTGGCACTCACCCTTTATATATTTATAAACATTAATGAGGTCACCCCTCAGTCTCCTCTTCTCCACGCTAAAGAGACCCAGCTCCCTCAGCCTTTCTTCATAAGGGAGGTGCTCCACTCAGTCATCTTTGTTGCCCTACGCTGGACCCTCTCCAGCAGTTCCCTGTCCTTCTTGAACTGAGGGGCCTAGAACTGGACACAATATTCCAGATGTGGTCTCACCAGGGTGGAGTAGAGGGGAAGGAGGACCTCTCTTGATCTACTAACCACCCCCCTTGTAATACACCCCAGGATGCCATTGGCCTTCCTGGTCACAAGGGCACAGTGCTGGCTCATGGTCATCCTGATGTCCACCAGGACCCCCAGGTCCCTTTCCCCTACACTGCTCTCTCATATGTAATTTCCCAACCTATACTGGAACCTGGGGTTGTTCCTGCCCAGATGCAGGACTCTACACTTTCCGTTGTTAAATTTCATCAGGTTATTCCCCGCCCAACTCTCCAGCCTGTCCAGGTCCCGCTGGATGGCAGCACAGCCTTCTGGCATGTCAGCCACTCTTCCCAGCTTAGTGTCATCAGCAAACTTGCTGATAGTACACTCTATTCCCTCGTCTAAATCGTTAATGAATATATTGAATAATATTGGCCCCAGTACTGACCCCTGAGGCACTCCACTAGATACTGGCCTCCAACTAGACTCCGCACCATTGACTACCACTCTTTTGTTTCTAAGTTGATTGTCATTCATGTGGCTTGAAAGATCCTAGCTGAGAAAAATTATGGAAGAGACACACTTCAAACCATTAAAAACAGCTAGGTCTGTATGTCCCTCCACCTCTTCCCTCCTCATTTTGTCTTTCCATCCTTTCCCAACTCTTTTTCTAGTGTTGGTAAACTTACTGGTGATTATTCTGGTCTTAGGTTTACCTTCTCATTAACAAGACTGTAGGAAGCCTATACTCGTACTTATTCATTTATTCCAGTGGCTTCTGGACATTTTGGACTAATAAACCTTGTCCAATCTGAATGAAATCATAAAACAGTTCTGTGGTGCCAACATAAATCTTTCAATTGAGAAAACTGTGCGGAGTTTCACAGACTGTTGGTACTGCAGTTCACAGATTGGGGAGCTCTGCTTGCTTTGAGTGTGCATCTTCATTTCCAAGGACCTGGCTTTTTGTAATCTTCATCATCTTAGAAGAGATTCGTTTCTGTTTTCAGAAGTGACAGCTGCTGACAGGTACTGCTATGAGAAGCTGAATATTGAAGGGACTGAGAAAGGAAACTGTGGAAGAGACAAGGACTCCTGGATACAGTGCAATAAGCAGTAAGTTGATCCATTTAGAAAACAACTGGTGCGACATTTTTATCCTTGATCTAGTTCTTTAGCTGGCATGAAGAGGCTTAAAAAGCCTCTGTACAGAACACACTTCAGGCCTTCTTCTGTGGACCTTAGTGCAGGAAATTCTGGAGGGAGAGGAGTGTTGAGAGGAGATTGTGTCTGACAAGAGAGCACCATCTGAGCTTTGGGAGCACTTGGACCAAGAGTAGTCCTCAGACTCTTGGTGAGGCTTAGCAGTGCAGGGGAGAGCAGCCTGTGGTTTCTCGTCTCTGTGGCATTCACCCTTTAAGCTGTGCCATTGCATTGCTAAGTTGGGTTCAGTTTTCATCATATTGTAACCCTCCACATATTTTCCTGCAAGTTGCTGCCTAAACCATTGTTTCACATTCTGTATTTATGCAGTTGATTATTTCTGTCTATTTCTGAACCTTTCTCCAGTCCTCATCAAACCACACCCTGGTTTTTCAGATGAGTTCTCCATTCTGTCAATGCCATTTGAATTCTTGTCCTGCCTACAAGTGAACTAGTGTCCTTTCCTACTTTTTTGGTGCAGATTTGATAACCTTACTTTTGTTCCTTTACAAACTCAGGAGTAAAAAATATTCAGTAATATGGGAGTGGCCAGACAGTGCACAAGTTTCCACAGATGGGTTGTAAAGACCCTTCAACAGCTGAATTAAACTTGGAGTCTCTAGTTCTCTTATATATGTGTCATATGAGAGTTTGCTTAAAGCCAGTAAATAGTGCTTCTGCTGTAGGGCCAGTTACTGTATCTTAATAGGATATTAAATCAATTTGATGTGGTTTGTTCTTGACAGCTCCCTGTTTGCTATTACTCAGAACATTTTGATAATACGTCTTAAAAAAGACACTTTTCCCAGTCTAAGCTCCGAGGAGAATAATTTTCTTGGGAAACAGGACATTATTTATGGGAGTTACTGCCAGTGGGAGAAAAGCAAAGAATAACAAACATGTTACAAAGCAAGCGAGGAAAACTGCTTTGTTTTTCATTGGCTGTTTTCCTTGATTTTTTTTTTTTTTTTCAGTGAGTATCTGTTTATTCTCTCAATGCAGGGATGTGCTTTGTGGATACCTTCTGTGCTCCAATATATCCAGTGTGCCCAGACTTGGAGAACTCGATGGTGAAATCACATCATCAATCTTGCAGTTTGGAAAGGTCTACAATTGCAGGTAACTGGAAATCCTGAAAACAAAACAGAGATGATCGGTATCCATCTTGCATGGAAAAGCAGCTTTCTCATTCCTAAGTGGAGAATGACTGTTATCATTACAATTTTCTTCTTATTAACACACAACTGTTATTCTAGCTCAACTTTTGTTAAGCTTCAGGAACTTGGCTGCATGTGGGGATTACAGCTGTTTTGCAGTCCCCTGTGTGTAGTAGTTACCTTCACCTGTAGAGACATAATGCTTTTCTCTGGCCTTGTGATTTTACATATTTTGATGTTTGTGAAGTACTTAATGTATTTAAAATACTTGGACATATGCCTGCACTGCCAAGGCCAATTAGTAGCTTAATACATTACCATGCGTGATCTGAATCCCAGTTATAGACCTGTTGTGTTCTCATAGCCTCACACAACTGCCAGATAAAACAAAGTCCTACAGAAGTAAACTCAATGTTTTATCCAAGCTAGCTCTTGCGCAGGACAAATGGTATTTGTTTTCGCCATTACATTTGTTTGGCGTAGATATACTGTGTTTTGGTTTGTTTCACGTTAGGGCCAGCGAGATAAATAAGCCAATGCTCGATCTGTGCATTGTATAACGCAGACAGAAATGAAGGCAGCAGCCCAGAGCCTAGTTTCTCAAGCAGTCCTATCTAATCAGAACACGTCTCCAGGGTCCTCTTGGTTGTCTTGCAGTGGTGGCCACGTGAAGCTCGATGAGGAGACTGACCTGGGCTATGTGGAGAACGGGACACCGTGCGGGCCGAACATGGTGTGCCTTGAGCATCGCTGCCTCCCCATCGAGGCCTTCAACTTCAGCACCTGCCCAGGCACCACAGCCAGCCAGATTTGTTCAGGACATGGTGTATGTTCTTGTACTGTTTAATCCTTTTTTCTGTTTTTGCTCAGTATCTGGCATTATGTAGTGTACTAGCTAGACCTTTCAGGAAGCCAGCAGCATGACTCTAAAAGTCTTTATACTGGAGAAGTATTTGAAAAGGAAAAGGGGAGGAGGCACATAAATAAACATAATGCATCTTAAACAATGAGTCACAGTAACTATGCATTAGTTTGCAAAAATTTTTTCAGTCGATTCTTCTGCTGTCACTTCTGCTAACTTGATTGATGTTTCCTCAGGCAATGTACTGGAGAATATAAAGGTTTAAGAACTGAGAAACTTGGGTTTCTGTGCTTCCAAGTGCTCTTTTTAATTCCGTCTGTATTATGTCATTAGCCAAGAATGTTCATAAAGGTTTTGGATTTTGTTGGGTGTGAGTTACTTTGCTCAGGAGGACAATCAGCTGGCTCTTGGGTAGTGGCAGCGTCTCTGCTTGGTTCACAGCCTATGGCTTTTATGTGGCACTGGCGAGTCCCTTTGTCCCTCACACAGCTTGACCAGGTCCCTACAGCTGAGCTGAGATCAAAGTTCTTGTTCTCTTATAATGTCTTTTGTCTTCTACACTACACTACACTACACTGTGTGATTAACCACTTAATCATATTAAAAAAAAATACAACAGAAAATCATTGAGGTTCAGTCTCTCAAAGCAATAATAAATGGCTCTATTAAATAAACATTAAATATATTAATGTACTTAATATATATTTATATATACATATATACTTACATATATTTATATATAAGGTATAATAATACATTTTATACATTTATATCTAATACATAAATTAACATTGGGGTATATTACAAATTTTTTGAAAAATTTTGCAGGCAGACAAAATCAGTCCTATATGACTGTACCTATACTGTCAGTATTAACTATGGGAACAGATTAATTTTATTACTTTATTCTGAGCTACACTTTTGGTTGCAGGTTTGTAGCAATGAAATAAAGTGTGTCTGTGATCGATTCTGGGGAGGAGATGACTGCAGTTCTCGCATCAAAGATGCCATGTTTTTTGATAAAGATGCCATCAATAAAGGTATGTTGTTATAATTTTTACCAATAACTGGAAAAGTTCAGGTTTGAGGAAGGTTCATTAAGCAAAAGTAGATCTCCTACTCTTTCAGTGAGCATTCAACATGATGCAGCATTAGGAGCCTCATTCCCTTCTCTTCCTCCCACAGCAGAAACACTTGGTATCTGTGAATAAGATCACAGACCTGGGGCTGGATGTGAGCAGTGCCACTCACAAGCATTTAGTGCACCTCTCAAGACTGGTACCAGTGTGTCCAGTTGTACCTTGCTTGTCCCAATCATCTGGTTGCCTTATTAAATATATTGATAGATTAGGACAAGCAAGAAGTTACTGGGACTTTTCACATCTAGATGGAAAGGTAGTGTTACTTACGTGACTGTTTTTTATTTGAAGAGTCAATTTTTCATTACATGGCACAGAAATTTTAGGCTTTTACATTTTTTGAGTGAGAGTTTTCATTCATCTTTAGGCTTGCATAAAAGAGAAAGATATTGTGGAAAATGGGGGTGTGAATATCTTCATTATAAATCCTTGTGGAGGGACAGTTTTACCGTGTTCAGAATGTCTCTTTGGTTAGTTTCTTCAGTTGTGGCAGGGATTTGAGCAAAAACAAATAAAAAAGTCACTTTTATTCCAATGTAAGCATATATTTGCCAGGCACGTTAAAAGGGTGTAAGCTACAGTAGTTTAATAGGGATAGCATTATATTGGCAAACCTGGCACAACTTTCCCATGTAGCAAGAATTCAGTTAATGGAAACAGACATGGAGGTCAAAGCTTGATTTACAAACGATCTTGTTATGTCCATGCTATACTTCAAGATTATATCACTGGTTACGATTAATCAGCCTAGGGAAGGTTGTCCAGGCAGGTTTTTGAAAGACAGTACATTTACTGTTTTTTTTGATATTTTTCTCCTAAAACCCTGTATATTTTTCCCCTTTCTTTTGTTTCCAGGTGTTGTTAGCACAAATATAATAATAGGGGCTATTGCTGGCACCATTTTAGTGTTGGCTCTCGTTTTAGGAATAACTGGTTGGGGTTACAAGTAAGTAAATTGTGTTCTTCTTAATACCGTTAAGATATGTTTATTTCATCTGATAGCTGATTATGTTATGACAAGAACAATTAAAACATAATTTAAAAAAATCTCAGTTGGATTACATTTATACATTTTTATAGTATTGGCATTTTTCAAGTAGTTCTTACATGTGTATGTGGTGTAGGAGAGCTTGATCCAGGTTTGAAATCTGTTTCTTAGTTATTTCTTTTCTCTTTTCATAGACGATCAGATTATTATTTTACTATATCTGACAAAGGTAATACAATAATAGAGCATGATTCAATTATAAATATATCCTAATGATGAAGTAAATTTAGGAAGATTAATAAAGCATTTAACCATAGGCTTCCTTAAACAGATGTTTATATTCAGTCACCTAAACCCAATATTAATTCAGGCGTGTTTTTTGGTAAGAGAGGTCGATCTGTAGTTTGCAAATAAGGTGCAAGTTCTCTCCTGGTGTAGAGCTGTTAGTGCTCCGCTCACTAAGAGGCGAAATAGATTATTTTAACCTGATTTTTTTTCTCTTTTTGTGAATTTCTTCTGAAAAACAGAGGGATTGAGATTTTTTGCATGTAGTAAAAAAAGATTCAAGGTACTTCCTTTGTCATTTGTGTTTGACTGAGGCTGGCTCTTGAAGTCCTTCCTCCACAGGTCCTGGCTGTGCTTGGAGGGCAGGGCAGGTTCAGACGTGGGCAGTGCTATAGCTGGGACACAGGTTTGGCATAACAAACAGGCACATCCCCTGCTCGTTTGTCAGACTGAGGGCAGCTCAAAAATACATAAGAAAATAAGCACTTGGAAAAAAAACCATTAAGTTTAGGACAATAAAAATGTGGCTTATGCTGTCATGGTATATCACTCTCAGCTTCTGGCAGTTATTTGAAAATCTAGACTTCTGTTTTGAGTATAACTCCAAAAGTTAAGGGCTCATTTTGAGATTACATCCAGCCAGTGGGATCAGTTTTTGGAGGTGGAGGGCAAAAGTGCGGCTTTCACTGGCAGCTTCACAGTGAATAGACTTAAACTGATCATGAACTGCACCTGAACTCAGCACTGACTTTAGCTGTCAACATTAATGTATTTTCCTTGTTTATTCTGATTTAGTATATTTATGTTTATTTCAGGAGCATTTTCTATGGAAATATTTTGAGCAAAATTTTCATTCTGCATACATTACGTTTCTCTTATTGACCATATATGCCTGCATACTGATAACTCATTCTTCTTTCTTTCTCTTCTCTTTTCTTTGTATGGAAAGAAACTACAGAAGACAGAGGTATGTGATAAAAGTAATAGAATGTATATTATAAAGTTCTGGAAGTAGTTTTTCTTCTCTCTTGCTCATTTACAGGCTATAAAGAAAATAAAGTGATGTATGATGATATTTTAAAGAATATTTCCTTGAATATATGAATTTGATATTTTTTTTCTATAAAGGCATCGCTTGAAATCTTGATTTCACTGGACTCAGTAGTAAATACAGTGTTTACTTCAGAGACAGACTATTTTATTCAGGAAAACAGGAGAATATTTCCAATAAGACAGACTGAAAATCTGCTATTGGAGATGAAAGTGTTCTTGGGAGGCTGAAAATTGAATAATTAATATTAACATGATGTTCAGGAACCTTTTGAGACAAATTCATTTCTGGAGCTTCTTTGCAGTTAAAAATACAATGCATTTAAATTGCTGTGCAAATGGAGAGCTCATTTCTTCCCTCCACCCTGTTCGATTGATTTGTAGCTAGAGCACAATCCTTTCTTCAGCACAGGGCTGAGCTTTCACCCCTTCATTATTGTGGCCAAAATCCGAACAGTTCCTTGTGACTCAGGTGTGGCTCCTGGAAGACCACCTCCCTTCATCAGTCCCTGGCAGAGCAGTCTTCTGGAAAGGAGTTGACTCCTTCGTCTCCCAGTTCCCCCCAGATAAGAGAGTTTCTCGGATTCTCCTGTTTTCTGCCTGTATCACCACGTCCTGGTCCAAGCTGCTGCTTTGTTTGTTGCTGGTACCTATTGTGCCTGTTCTCCATTTCCCCTGACTGTGTAAGTGCTTTCTCTGCCAGGCTTAGAATACTGGTAAAAAGCAGGAAAGCTCCACCAAGTGCTGTTTGGGTAGTACAAGGTCAGATAGGTGGCAGGAACAGTAACATGGAAAATGCAAAGCTATTGAAGTTGAGCCTTATGGAGAGGGTAGCAAATGTCACCCAGTGCAATCAAGGCAGAGTTTGAGCATCTGGAGCTGCACAATGGCATGTGATGTATCTACAAGCACTGACTAATAGGCCATCGAGTCACTCTACTGTGGATGTTTCAGTGTTGGCTGAGGACAGAGAAGCCAGAAGTTCAAAATACAGAAGGAAACCACCTCATACATATTTGTGTTAGAATATTAATCAATCCAATGTTATCAAATCTCCAGAAATTGGTATATGGACAGAGAGCTGTGAATATGTGGTCAGTCTGCGGCTGTGTCTGTGGGCATGGACAGAGTGGAAACCAGCATAAGCTGAGGCTTTTGAAGGTGACAGAGATACTTTATTAATACATCTCCTTCGTACAGAAAATGAAATTATGTACCTTGACTTCTAAATAGAATAATTTTGGTTATGTACAAGGAGTGTTCCATAAGTCGAAAAAACAGACATCCACCAGAGTTTCCAGTGTCCTTTTTTTTTTTTTTTTAATTCTTTACAATTAGTCTTTGAATAAAGATGAAAACAAGCCATTGAGGTATTTCGAGCATTACATAAGGAATGATATTTGGTAGTACTAAGCAACTGAAGTGAGTAGACTGAAAATAATCAAAAGAGCAAATTAGCAAGGATTCTTCCAGCTGGGATAATGTGGCTTAAAGGGCACAGTCACATGGGAGGAGTAATTTCTGATGGGGTGGTGAGTGCACAGTTTGCTGGAGGAACTCTGAGGAGCAGAGCTGAACACACTGGTGTACCCACTCAGGAACAGGACAAGAACCAGGACTCAAAAGGTGTTAGAAGAGATAGTGTGGAAGTACTGCATTGCACTAATGATTTATGTGCCATATAATTCTATATTTTAAATACTTCAGGAGCATTAGAAATTCAGATATGGAATGAAGAGAGCCCAGCTCAGGTCTGTAGTTGGACACAATTTGAATGTGAATCAGCCTTCTGATAAATGTGCATCTTAATGAGGCAGACTAAAGCAAAAAGGCCTTGGAAAGTGCAAGGCTGAATAGATAACTAAGCTGCTGGTATTACGATATAGGCAACTTTCAGAGTAAGTACTTGTACTAGGGAGGATTTTGCAACTTGGAACTGTGACTGGAATATTTGCACAGCAGTTTTTCTGCTGGCAATGAACTCACCATCTGTAAAAAAGATGCATAATTTGATTAGGACTTTCTACTGCATAGATAGTGTCATGCACCAAACCTGAGCTTCTAGTGATGGAAAAGGATGTGTGTGTCATTCTTTTTATGCGTCTTGGCAGACTGAGTCTGTTGTGGTAATTGTGAGAAGCTGAGAACCTCTGACGCTGGTGTGAGGTCCCCTGCACAAGAGAACAGTAAATAAACTGGAGGGTATTTTCATCCTGAGGTCTAAACAACTCAACAGGTTGCTATTCTTGGATTCAGTAATGATCACAGAAATTAAGTGGAAAGCATCTATCTCAGAAGGAAAACAACATTCACTTTCCTGAACCCCTTTTTGATGCAGGTGGCATTCAGCTGAGGCTGCAGTATTTATACTGCACCTGGGGATGCTTTTCACAACCAGAGTGATGAACCATTTGAAACATCTGAACTTGGTTTCCAATGTCTCAAGAACCACAGACTATTCGCTTTGAAAACTATGATCAGAGTTTATCAGCAAAATGTTTCTTGTTTTCCCATACCAAAACCACATAATCCACTTTTCTGCATATACCAGAAGTACGTGGGAGTTTTCTCTTAGATGGATGAATTATTTATTAATAGGTATATTGTGTGTGGTTAACAGTTTCCTCATGGATCGGTAGCCTCGCCTCTTTCTTTTAAACTAATTTTTGTGCATGTTTGTGTGCATGCTGGTGCCTGTCATGTTTTCTGACTCTACGATGTTTATTATACTTTAGACAAATACCCCAGGGAGATTATGTAAAAAAGCCTGGAGAGGCCGACTCTTTTTATAGCGACATGCCTCCTGGAGTCAGCACAAACTCTGCATCTAGTTCTAAGAAGAGGTCTGCTTTTCTGTCGCATTTTCAGATTTCTACCTGTTCCATCACCCATTATTCCATTAGTCAGAACATTTCATTGTTTTGCAGCAGGTTTGATTCTTTCTTCTTTCTTTGTGGAATGTTTGAAATAGCATCCTTTATCCTTTGATTACTGATTGAAATATCACATGCCATGAGCTGCTAATTATTACAAATAGGCTGGAATAAACAATTTTCCATTGTAAACTGATTTTCAGTTAATCAAATTTTCATCATCTCCCTGCTTGAGAATTGTTTTCAAGTAGACGGTAATAATTAAATTGTTGGCTCAAAAAAAACCCCAAACAAACACAAAAAAAAAAACAAAAAACCCACCAAAAAAACCCCCACAACACAAAACAAACCAAAACCAAAAAAACCCCACAATTTTTTAGATCATGGTCATGTAATCAAAGAAAAGGAAAACTGTCTTGCTTCAATAATGTTTATAAAGTGTTCAATATAAATGCTATTTTATATCTCTGTTTGTCAGTGTCGTTAATTCACTGAGTTGACCTAAACTTTTGGATAATATTCTTGCTGTCTCACATTAAAGATGATGGTGCTTGCATTTTTTTCCGCTTACTAGGCTAATACTAAATGGTCATTAAGTGTTATCTTAGAAAATTATCTACAAAAACTTTCTGTAGTTTTGTGCTTACTATTATGAGTAACGGAGGAGAGCATTAGATTTTGTCCTTGATCAGATTTCATGAATTCCATTATTATTCTAGTTACTTAAGAAAAAACAAGAACATTTTAAAATGGAAAATTCATTGAAAAACATCGAGAGTCATTTGTTAATTGCTTAGGTCATTAGGTCATGATGCTCACCATCCCTCTGCAGTCTGAGATCCTGTAATTATGAAAATCTCCAGCTAGCACATTAAAACAATTTACAAGCACCATGTCGTAGGAAGGATAGACAATCCCGAACTGCTTCATAAGAAAACTGCAATTCTCAATTCTTGTCTTGCTGAGAAGTCTATAACTGTGCAGTTGATGAAGTTATTTCAAAGAAAGTAAAGAGAAATGTATGGAAGGGGATACATTTGCAGTGACATTTGCTGTTTGGGTATAGCAGCTTGATCCTAGAGGCAACTTCCTTCAGTCTGTTCTAATGAATATGTTACTAGGAAAACTGTAATAGTGATTGATTAAGGATTTAGATTTTTTTAAATCAGCTTTTTAATGCATGAGTGGATACATTATTTTTTTCAGGGAGCAAGCATTAATCTTAAATGATGCACTGTTTGTGTTGGAGAATTTTTTCTCATTTGGATAAAATTTTGAAAAAATACTGGGAAAGCAAGTTTTTGTAGCTTTGTGTAAGCAGTTTCAAATACCAGTTAAGAAAAAAGTTTATTTTTAAATGAATATAATTTAACATGTTTCTTCTTTCATGTAGTATCTGTGTTTATTTTCATACTTCATTTCTTTCATGTCTCTGTTTATTGCTTGTTCCAAAAAGCTAATGGTTTCTAAGGTCTGTCTGTACTAGAGAGTTTTGTTGTTCCCCACCACCAGTTCAGGTATGTTGTGCCTCTTTCAAGTCTGGAGAAGTCTAACAAAAATTCCATTAACATTGTACTGACATAGTCCTTCCATTTGAATGCCCAGAGTGCTATTTCCTACCTTCCAAGCTGGTTTCGATTTGCTTTGTGTGCATAGTGGGATGGCTTCTCTTGGGAGATGTCAGGGTGACTGGCCATTAGCTGTCTGGCCTTCTCTGTGCTGAAAAGCACCATGAAGTGTTAGTTTGTATTCAGAGGATGCTCAAGGAGTAAGATGTGACTTTATGATAACTCTTGCTATTAAAAAATAGCAAACACCAAAACCAGTATATAGCAAGACGTTTCTGAACCTGAAAATAGACCTTTAGGAGAAGAAAATGATTAAAAAATCTGTCAGTGGATCTGTTGGTTCTCAGACCTTTCATGCTGTAATTAAGTTTGAATTAATGAAACTGTGGACCTACTTCAGCATGGCTGTGATTAGCTTGATCTTCTGGAAACTGAAGAGCATCTCTCAGATGACTGCCCTCCAAGGAAAGCAGAGACTGAAAAATGCAATATCCAGACATAGCAACTACACAAATAGCTCCTCTAAGTAAAACTTCTTTCTAATAAATAAGGCATCTAGTCTGACCAGTTTTCAGCTTCCTCTTGTTTTCTTGTCTTTTGGAAATAACTGGAGATCTCATGGCAGACAGCTGAGCAGCAGCTCTAGTTCAACAGGAGGGAGCCTGTTGCAAAACCCCATGTGTTGGACATCACCATGCACATGTCTGGTTCTTAGGGGGAATACAAGAGGAAATAAAACCTTTAGTTTGCACCAGGCACCTAGATATAAAGACTGTTTCGGCTTTGAGTTTAGCCTTAGAAATATATACTGCAGTGACTGGCTGACAAAATATAATAAAAATTGAGAACTGGCAAAAGTGAGGCAGAATTACCCCTCCACTGGAGCTACCAGCTGTGGGTGGGAGGATGCTTGTCCCAGGCTCCTGGGCCCTTGAGGCTGGTGGCAGTGGGGTGATGGAAGCAGCCCTGACTTCCCTGCAGCAGCACGAGGAGGGAGTGGGCAGCCTGCAGGCGGGGTGTGCTTGACTGTGAGATTAAAAAACCTCAAGATGAGCACAGTTGGAAGAGCATCTTGCAGCTAAGAACTGGGGCAGAGTTGCAAATCCAGAGAAAATCCGGTGTGCGCTGGTGTTTGTGTTTTCCACAGCAGACATGTGAGAAAGCAGCGCTGGAGCCTGGCTCTTGAACGTGGGCGCACCAGACCACTGCAGGGACAGCTCTGAGGTGTAACTGCAGGGTTTAACCCCAAATCCTGGATGCTCTGCTAGTGCAGACAGACCTTAGGTGGTGTTATGTCACTGGCCTCAGGAATGTGACTCTCTGAACCACTGAGCTAATGCTGACGTGAGACAATACCCTTAACAATAACCACATCTGAGTCCTCCTATTCCAGGTCAAATGGATTATCTCATTCCTGGAGTGAAAGGATCCCAGACACAAAACATATTTCAGACATTTGTGAAAATGGGAGGCCTAGGAGTAATTCTTGGCAAGGTAAGTGCAAACCTCTGTGCTGGCCACTGTCAAAAACCAACCTCTGGGCCATTGCTGTGCTGCTGAAAGTTTAGCCAATCTTAGGACAGCAGAGTGACTACTTAAAATAGTGCTAATTGTCATTAACCTGGAATTGGTATTTAGCAGCCCCTACACAAGTACCTTTTTTTGCACAATGCTTTGTCACATAGAAATGGCATTTAATTTCTCCCCTTCCTCCAGTGTGAGCTAAGATGAAAAATAAGTCTGTTCACTCTTGCCAGCTTCTGTGGTTTTATAATATGAGGCAGTGTTTAGAGTTTTTCTTGAAATGTAGTGATTTTCTCAAATGAAAGCTGAAATGAAGGAGTTTTTGCTCTGCACATTTGCAGCAAAAAGTAGAGCAAAATGTCAAGTTTAGCTGATCTGGCATAAATCAAGAGGGACTGACCTGTGACTTTTAAATGGTTAGAGCTAATGAGATAATGACTCTTTTTGCTGAGGATGCAAAATGAATATACGCTTTGGCATGGGACACAGGTGAGTTTCAAGTTATTTTACGTTCTGTCTTTATCCTTTGATTTCTTTCAGGTAATATAGGAGGAAACAGAAAGAAAGTCAGAGGCAAAAGATTTAGGCCACGGTCTAATTCAACTGAGTAAGTCTGAACTTATAAAAGCAAAGCCAAAAAGAACAGTTTTCATGATTGTGTTCTGCAGATGGAGATTAAGAGTACTGAAAAGTAGATAGCTGCATTTTTGCTCTGTGGCTCATTCTGATTGCTGACTGATAATCTGGTAAATGGTTTGGCTGATGTATTTCAACCTTTTTTTATGTATTCTTTAAAAATTAACTATCAATTTTCTTTTTTATGTAGGCTTCCTCACAGTCGTTTCCATAGCAATTCCCAATGATGGTGGCAGCCTGCACCATCACTGCAGGCTTTTGTCTACAGTAAACTGCCATTGCTGAGTGTATCCTGGTTCAATACTGAATTTCTGATAACCCATTTCCTACCCTTGTCTTCGCCCTGGGTTGGGCCATTGCAGAGTTAGAGATTTGTTATCTCTGCATACCTGCATGGAGGTTTTAGGAAAGGTTTGAGAGTACCCTGAAGTTTATTGTTGTAAGCCTGAAGCAACCATTTTTGAGTAAGCCCTGCAATAAATGGGTAATGAGAGTCCTTAACAAGCAACCGATCCCCAGACCTTTCCAGTATGGCTTAGAGTTGGTTTTTTTATTGATGTATTGGCTACAGTTACTGAAGAGCTCATGTGCAGTGCTCCCCATAGGGGAAGAGCCTTCTTACGTACTTAAGCCTGCTAGTTCAGACTCCTTTTGTGAATGGCGAATGGCTGGAAACATAATCTCTGGCCTGTCAAGCACTGGTCTGCTCTTACAGCACTTATGCCACATGGAAATGGCCCCTTCTTTGAGCATGGTGACAATGACAGTGCCTTTTCCCCGTATCATTAGTACTAACTTTGCACCTCTATGAGCAAATGGGCTTGATACCAACCCTGCTGGAAACTAATAATGCTAACTCCTCTCTGGGCCCTGCTTTCTTCGGTTTGGGGATTTTGAGTTTGTTCTGAAAGTTTTCTTCCACCTGCAGTGCACTGTCTTGAGGTGAGTAGGCTCAGAAAGGTTCATAAAGAAGACCTTTTGTTACAAGTTGCAGAAATAATAGCTTGATGCACATTGCAATTATTGCATGGTCAAAATGGCAACATGGAATCAGAAATCTTAGCCCTACATCCCTTGGAGGAGTTAATCTGTCAAGTGCCCCTGCGCTCTTGGTATTTATGCTGATAAACACTGAAATGTTATTTTACTCATTTTCTTTTGTCCTTGCATGAGACAGTTTGATAAAAGCAAAATTAATCTGACCGGACTTCCAAGAGTACAAATGAGATTGCACATTCTTCTTTAGAAACTTGTCCTGTGCTTTCCTTCATTTTCCAATTATATTTCTTGAACAGAATTTGTTAAAAAAAAAATGATTAAATTAATGATACCATTATTCTATCATTCAGCAGAGGTGTACACTGGGCCTGAATTGGTCCCTGAAGAATGAAACCAGATCAGCTGTTTTTAGCTTAGAGTGAATGTAACTGGATGGGAAGAGTGTTATTTTCAGTTAAAAAAAACAAACAAACACAACAAGGGGCATATTTTTTCCTCTGTGCCACTCAGCTGATTTATTATACATTTGCTCTGAGAACTTTGGAGCACTAAATAAGTGGGTAGACAGTGTGAGTTGGAAATATTTTTTTCTCTTTTAAAGGTGCCCCTGAATTTCCACCTAATTCTCTGCTTTCATTCTTGCTACTTGTGACGGTCTCTCTTGCCAGCAGCAGCCGTGGTGCTGGAGGGAACGCTTGCACTTCCCCAGGGCTGTGCAGCACCTGGTGGGGATGAAGCACAGCCTGCGTGTTCCTGGGAGAGACCTGCCCAACAGGAAAATGCTCTTTCTCCTGAGGGGATCTACCTTGGACTGCACAGGACCGCATGGCTTGTCCGAGTCTCCTTGGCAAGCCTGTCACCCCTTGGAGAGACAGCTCCCACTGAATGACCCCCGTGCTGCCCCAATTTGGTGGGGAATGGAGAGAATTGCTGAGGACATACAGTGGCTCTGGTTAGAGATAACTGCCTTTGTGAGCAGAGAAAATGGACTGAGAATGGTCTAACCGTGGCCAGCATTTACTCATTTAGGAAAGCAAAAAACAATGCCAGATAATTTGAGCATGCCTCAGAATGCACGGAGGCTTTTCCCAGACAAACTTACCTTCTTATTTTCTCTGAGAAATACAGAATCTTAAAATCTGTTCTGAAACCTGTGTGGCCCCTGGGAGTCCAATGAAGGGTCCTTATTGAGATGGAAAAAAAGGGGTAACTCTGTTGGTCTCTGGTTAGTAGTAGGGACAGTGTAGTTAACCACTAGAAAATTGGGTTCATTTGTGCCATACCTTGTGCAATTTTTTTTTTTTTTTTTTAAGCAGGTGTGCACTAATACAGTTGTCTACAAAACTATTTGACCTATGTTTGAGTCTACAGTATCTGCACATACTATGGACAAGTTCTTTTTGTAAACAGCAATGCACCAGATAGAGACTTGTCCTGTTAATCATTTAAGCAAAATTTCTGAAGCACTGAGCATGGTTTGAGCTCTGCAGCCCTCCCGAGCAGCACTGACAGGAGGGTTGTAAGCACATTGGGCAGTTCCTGGAAAACATAGTGCTCATGCCTTTGTGCTACCCTTTGTACCTAACAGATATGTGAACAAGGCTTCTGCTGAGGGTATAGCTCTGTGGAGACTGCTAAAGCTCTTTTGAGATCTCTTTCATTGTTTCTAGATGTTTTAAGACAAAATTTATGTTCTTTACTAAAGGCAGATGGTTCAGTTCACACAGAAGGAATGCCAACAGGCCAAATGTTTCTGCAGCTTTTTCAGAAACAGGCTTGATGAAATGGCCTGATAAAACAAGTTTTCTATTAAAATCAATTGTAGTTATCAAGGAATGTTAATGAGACTTTTCTGAATAAGCCGATAGTTTAATTGGGAGCTTGTGTTAAAACAAGTCCCGGGGAACATGCGTTTTGCCAAATAAGCATTCTGACCTTTGTTAATTTGCACTGCTTTTCCTGTAAGTGTTTGTCTTCCTCGTTGTTATAACTGATACGAACAACTTTGGCTTAGACTTTCTATTATATATTGTCTTTTTGCAGCAGGGTAACCCATGCATCTGAGCCTGGGCTTTCTCTCGCCCAGGAAGTCCCGGCCCAAGGCATAAGCCCAGGGGGTTCTGACCACCCCCAAACAGGGAGTCGGGATAACAGGTCAGTCTCACCTGCCCCTGCATTCTGGGCTGCCATTTTATCCCGTGAAAAGTCCCTTCCCTCAGTATACAATAGTTTCACTGTGGCAAAACACTGTGACTGCTTGGAGGTGCTCCTGCTGATGCAGCGCTAGCTAACCTTCCTCCTCGCCACACCGAGGAGTCCAAGTACTCTTGAGCCCAGGTCTTTTGCCTTGTTGCATGCTGCGCTACAAGCCAAATCGAGCTGTTGGTCTCGCTGTAGGCTTACGTGTAAGGACACCTGTGTTTTAAAGAGGAATTTCTCACTCAAAGAAAATGTGGATTCTGGCCGTTGCTATTGAACATGTGGCCAGGAAGATCAGCCTGAGAGCTTTCTAATGGTAACACATAGTGGTCTGCAGTAACTCAAGTTCAGCCTTTCTGTAGCAGATGAATTGAGGTGATGAACAACAGTTTGTAATACAACCAGACCCAGGAAACCCTGCAACACGGTTGTACAACAACTGCATGCCTGATACCACGTAACACTTTGTTTTCTAATACAGGAAGCCAGATTGGGAGTGTTTCATGGTTACCAGAAGACCCTTTCAATTGAAAAAAAGCAAGTCAAAAGTACTACAGTGAGTACAAGAAAATGTGTACTCGCACTGCAATTAAATCTGAAGCAGAAGTTTGTTGGTTCCTGGTGGTGCAGGTGTCAGACTGTTGCTTCACTTGCAGTTGATCTCTTACTGCACTACCACTTTTTACATTTTCTTTCTTTAAGAACCCAAGCTGGAAAGCATAAAGCACTCCTAATTCCTGATAAATAAGCGAGCTGAAGAAGCTACTTAGAAGCACCTGTGGCTGAGGGCGAGTATTTTCTGAGAGCTGTGGCTGTGCTTGCGCGGGGTGGGGAGGAGAAGTTCCAGAGCAAAAAAGGAGCAAAAGAAGTTGAAAATGTGTTGCTGCTTTTGTCATCAACAGGGTTTGAAATGTGGTGGGGGTTCAACAACATGATCTGGCCCAATCTCTACTCATGAGCAATCCCTTGCAAGGCCTGTTCCCATGTGTGAGGTTGTCGGAGTCACTTATAAATAAGGGTGATGAGAACTGGCCCAGAAATATCGAAAATAACTAATTTCCTTTTCCTTTTTCCTCGGTTATGATTTGTTTCCTATTTCAGAATGTGCTAGTCTCTGCTATATAAAGGTGGTGATCACAAGTAATTGTTAAACTGTTGCCATTGTACAACAAGAACAGACTTTAAATTGGACCAGACTCCTGTTTCTACATTGCCCTTAAAAAAAAAAGAAATGACAGAAGGGGGGAAATGTGCTAATCTTGTTATTTTGGGCTAAGAGAAACCAGTTACAAAAAAGGTTTTTTTCTTCCCTGATAATATTACTGTCAGATAATTAAATGCCGTGTTTATTGCATAGTTTTCATCTAATTAATGTAAGTATGCAGCTCAGACTTTTTCCTGAAAGGTGTGGTTTTGGTATCAAGATTGCTCTGTAAAATGCAAAATAACTCTGCAGCCTACCTCCATTAAAACTTCTTGTGATCCTACCAAATTAAATGATCATTGAAAAAATCAGAGGGTTATTGCACATAAGTGTAAAAATTGCCACTGTAGTGGCAAAGAGTTCAAGCCCTGAGGCTGAAATTCATTCCTGTAGAAAGGGCCAAGCCCAAGTTTCTGTGCTTATTTAGCTATTATCTTACAATTTATTCTAGATGGGTGCAAATGTGTGTCTTCAACAGGTAAACTGCAGAACTAAAGTCAAAATGTCCCTTCATCTTTTTTCCGAGATTACGAGAGGAGTTGAAACCATGAGCTTAATGCTGGCCTTCTGCTTAGGAGTGAATTTTACCCTTAAAACAGTAAATGAATGATGTATCCCTAAGAGTTTCCAGATTAATCAAACATATGAGTCTTGTTGCAAGTCAGATTTTCTCATGCAGTTGTACACATTGCCTAGTCCTCACCCAACATCCATACTGATTTATTTGCCATATTCACTTGCATTTTGGGGATGAAGACATCCTTGCTAAGCTTGTGCTGTGTGTTCTCAGATTTCTATTCTTGTTCTTCTGCTTTCTCTGTTCCTTCCATTGCTTTCTGCAGGTATTTAAACCCATGGTTCAAAAGAGAATATAATGTAGCTAAGTGGGTAGAAGATGTGAATAAAAACACTGAAGGACCATACTTTAGGTATTTTGTAAATTAATTCTGTATCATTTTTAAGAGCTGTTCCAGCATATACAAATATCTTGGGACTCCTACCTTGTATAAAACAATACAAGTTACTGTAGGTGCAGAGGGCCCCTCTTCTTTTGCTGCATTTTGATGTCTGTTTTTGGCTTCATGTGCAATTTACAATTCTTTTTCTGAATGTTTTAATGAAGCCATTGAAAAGGGTGTGTGTAGTGCATGCGTTCCCACCATCATCTATAGCTTGTAGTAGCTTTCTCATCATTTTATGCCAAGTAGTGTTTTATGGGCATGAGACATATTTATCACTAATAAAATAATATTAACTTAAATAGAATGTAATTTGCTGAAGCAAGTGGTTTCATAACACATTGACTCTACCCACTGTCTTATATAGTGCATACTAAAATTTAAATGAAAAAAGAATAAAAAGTAGTGGTATTTTACTCTCAGCCTACAATGAAATAATTTATACATTTTAATTGAAAAACGGAATGTATGAGAATATACTCTCTGCTCTATTTATCAAACTACTAATGTATCTGTTACAAGTGAGTGTAGCGTTCAACCAAAAATATAACTTGTTTTTGAAAGGGGAAAGTATGTATTATTTGAAGAGAAGCAGCATGCATGTGGGTGGCCTCCCTGTTGTGTGTGAATCAAGCGACTGAGAACATTTGAGTAGATTCCCAAAAGACACAGTCCCACAGCTGAGACAGATGTTTGCATCAGCTGAAAAAATCAGCCAGCATAGGAGAGAATGAAAGATGATTTGTGACCAATAATATAAAACATGAAAGAAATCCATGAAGCTGTAAGTTGACATCAAAAATGAAGCTGAAACAAGAATTATAGAAACACAAAGAAAAGGAATACAAAGCAAAATCTTTAGCCAAAACAGTGAAGGATGATAAGAATGAGTAAATAGAATCCTAACAATAATTTTGCTACACAAGTAGACTTAATAGTAGTGCAAAATGGCAGAAACAGTCACTAAATGTGTCCAGTGTGCATTTGAAAAAACAAGATGGAGCTATATCACGAGATGCTAATGGAAGATTTCTATTCCAATAGTAACACTGGCAGATATTAAATAGCATAGTGGGTATTCAGTCATTTTTAGAACTAAAGATGTCCCAAAGTCTGTAAAGAACATAAAATTGTCACTTTTTTAAACTATTGGTGTTTGTTTTCAGAAGCTCTTAAATCACACAGTAAGTTTTAAAAAGCCTTTCTAATGAGCAAATAGGACAAATGAGGTAAATTTACACCTGTCAGTCCTGATCTTGGTCCTGAACAAGGAGTGAAAATCCCTGACATGAGAATCCAAGGCTTGTGGGAGGACGCTGTGATTTTGGCAGCCAGTATCAGCCAGGTCTCGGTGTTGGTATTTGGACATTCAGGCTGGGTGACTTGTGAATCCGGTAATTTTGCCATTGCCGGTTATAGCATTGGATACAGGTTCCAGTTCTGGTGTCCACAGTTCCACAAGCATGTTCAAGAGCTAAGGAGATTTAAGCCCTCAGAAACCTTAGAAGGGACTGCAGAGCCTCAAGCTGTTCAGTTTAATGGAGCAGCAAAGTCCTTAACCATAAAATCCAGAGCTGCCTATGGAGCAGAACCTTTGTGGGAAGCCCTTGAGCCGAGCAAACTGAGACTGATAATGACCAAAAGTCACTGGAAGGTGAAATTAGGTGAACTTGGACTAGAAATGAGGTGTGTTTTTATTAGCAAACCTTTTCCTAAAAATACCCTCTGGACCTTTGTTGTTCAGGCAAGACCATCGGTCACTCACCATAACCCAACCCCGTGAGTGTCTTTCAGGGTGTTTGTGTCAGAAGTCCTGTGGTTGTGATAAACAAAGACATTGATGGAATACAAAGATAGCACTAGTTTACAGTATGTTACTTTAAATGGTTTAAATTCCTGTGTGGATACTTTTAATTTGGTTTTCATCTTTTAAAATTGATATATCTTGATGTAATGACTAGATTAAGTTGATGGGAGCGTACCCTGCCCCTGGGGACTTTCAACTATTACACCGAATGAGTCACATTTCTAATTGTATTTGACATAAACCAAGCATTTTTTGCATGTAGATGAGGATTAAACTGACCCATGTGAGTTTTAAGGGCTGTATATCAGCAGAGATGAAACATAAATTAAAAATTTTACACCATAGAAGCATACTAATGACTGCCTGCAGCGGTAGCTTTACAAATGAGAGACTAGAATAAATTTAGAAACTTGTATGTCCTAATTAATTGAGATAACCATAGGGAAGTATTCTGCGAGCACATTATAGAAGACATAGGATCAAATCTGCTAATGGGATGAGGTCCCATAGGCTTATAAGAGATTGAACTGAAAACTTTTTCCCCAAAACTCAGATGCAATTTTGGTTAATCTGGCACAGACTGGAAAACATTGTTCCTAAGAACATTGTGTCTGAATGTCATATGGTTGGGTGTTGAGCCTGTGAAGTGATTGACAAACTAAACAAAACAAATCTTGTTTGGTAAACCAGAAAGTCAGGCTGAAGTTCAACTATCCAGCTGATGCTACATTTTAGGAATCATAGCCCAGGGTAAGACATTTACACCAGATAATTAGCTGAATAGTATTTTTTGTTGCCAATCATCTTCGATTTTTCTTTTAAAGATGTCCTGAAAGTAACACTGCTGTTTTGCTTGTCTCCCTGTAGTTTTAGGAATAATATGTTGATGGCTAGTGCTGTTACAGAGTTGAAGTAGAATCAGGAAAAAAGACGAGAATGCTTCCTACAATTCTTAGGAACACTGCAGATTTTCAGAAAATAGAGATATTAGTCACCACAAAGACTTGATCCATCAGCTTAAAAAAACCCTTGTATAAATAAAAACTTGTCTCCCTGGCACTTGATGTCCTAGTTATTATTTTTTTTTCCTAGTCTACAAGTACAGTGGGTATTTCTATATAATTACTTTTTATTAACGATGATAATAATAATAGTAGCTGGTGTCTCTGGTGCCAGGAAGCTCCCAGCTGTGGCATTCCATTCTGTAAGAAAATAAGATCTTTAAAGAAAAAACAATCTAATTTTACTGCTCAAAGTCTAGGCTAGATTTTAATTTTACGTGCCAGGCCATAGCTGCATAACCCCAGCAATAAATCCGGGCAGGAAACCTTTCCCTGATTTTGGCTTTGCTGCAAGGCACACTGTTTTACCAGTGTAATACTACTACTTAGTTTTGTTACTGCCAATTACATTGACTACTGCACAGACTGACCTCATGAATTATGGTTAAGGATTACTCAAAATTCTCACTGAATCTTGAAAGACTCAGGAACCATGATGGTATCAGAAAATACACTGTTAGTATCCCAAAATGTGGCATTTCTGTAGATAATTATAGACAAAAAAGACTAGAAGGCACCTTCTGAAGCACTGAGCTGCCTACGCATGATTTAATGGAAATATTTATAGTAACTTAGATTCTATAGGGGTTGTCTTAAGAATAAAAATAGTTTAAAAAGAAAACAGTTCTTTTAGATGGAGACCCAGGATGCGTTCCCAGAGGGAAAATGGCCATCCCATGTCAGAAAGGCATTGGCAAGGAGCATGGAGGGCATGTTTTTTCTGTGCTTGGGTGTTCTGCTTTCTTCCTCAGTTCCTCCTCAGCTCCTCCTCAGCTGATCATTAGCCAGATTTGACTCTCCTGCTCTGTGGGGTCCATCGCTCTCCTCCGTGAGCATCCAGCTGAGGCCAGAGCCCTGACCAGCTGTTAGCTTCCTGCTCTCGCTGAGGCAGCCTTAGACTGTGCCTAAACAAGTTTTCTTCATTACAACCAAAGCAAAATATTGTCCTTGTTGGCAGCCTATGAAAAAAATACCTGTTTACGTCAGTAGGACCAAGTTTTCATCTCAAGAGTTAGTGAAAATGTGTGAGAGTGCCTGCATCTGGGGCATTGCTGTGTGGTGATTAACCAGGATGGCTTAAGCCACAGCCTTTGCCTTTTCTGCAGCCCCCCGTGAGCCGAGCCTCCCCTCTGCTGCTGCACTCTCTGAGGAAACTTGCACACATCTGTGGTTTTTAAAATAAACCACATTGAAAATGTTAAAATGTGTAGCCACATCAGTGTTTTTAGAAGATCCCGACTTCCTAATGTAGGACAATTTAGGCTGATGACATCCTTTAAAGAGCTGAACCTACAGCAGCAAAGGTCAGGTTAGGCTGACGCTATCTCTATTTGGGCTTAAAATGCTTTTGCCATGTGTTAGTTTAATGAAGTTATTTCAGTCTACAAAACAGAACCAAGCACAGCTTATGAACAATTCAGCCTTGAGTTCAGCTGAAATTACACTTGAAATTGCAAGACGTTTAGTTGTGTGAACCTGGTGACACATTTCACAGTGTCTTTTGTGGGCCAACGCTGTCCCCATTCAGGTGTCAAGAAGACAGAGCAGGCAGGGGCCTGGCTGCAGGAGAGCGCATGCAGATGTCCTCCCACTGCCACAGCGTTCTCTCCTGAATCCCAGCATGGTTTCCCTACACTCTTAGTTGCAGCTTCCAGGACAGAAAGACAGATATGAAGCAGCCACTATATTTTGCTTTGTGGTCAGAAATGAGAATTCTTGCAGTGTGTTGAGGTGCATGGCTTTATTTGGGATTGGTGGTAAAACCCTGAAACAGTCACGACGTGTACAGAGCAGAATGCAGTCTGCAACCCAGTCTGCTTTCCTAGTTTTTTGTATAAGTTTCAGCTGCAAACAAGATTTGGCATGAAAGCTAATGGATGTGACAGCAGGAGAACTGAAACCCCAGTGAAAGCTAAATGAATGTCACCCGAGACCAAACTGTGAAGTTTTGCCTACGTTTGACCCCAGCATTACCCGCAAGTGTCCCTGAATGCTGTCTTTCTTCCATCCGTAAATGAGAAAGGTCGTTGTCTGGCTCTTTCTCATTTAAAGTATGTGTAAATCTGGGATACACAGCACATAGACAATTGCAGGGTAGAACCTGAAAAGTGATCAAAAACACCTCAAACAACTTCTCACACAAGACTCATCCTAAGATTTGTGAGCATATGGTTAGTAGTGATATGTTTTTACAGTCTCAGTAGATGGCACTAAAGATCACAAAAAGCAGCACATAACTTGTGTAGCAGAAATAAGGGGCTAAGGCCTTTGAGGGGAGGGCGAGGTCATTTCTTTTAAGTGTGCAACTGCATTCTCAATGTGTTTGGCTGTAGCTTCGCACGTGCAGGTGAGCAGCAATGTGCACATCAGGCGTGCAAGCCATAGGTGAGCTGGCAACGCTGAAGGTCTGGGCTTCAAAATCTTTTGAAAAGGCAGCATTGCGTTTGAGTTATGGTGCAAAGCTACCTGGCTACAGGCTCAGCTAGGGATCCTGCTCAGAGGACCTGTTGTGCAGGGAAAATGGTCAGGATGCCCCATCCTTGGGGGGTTATTGCTTCCAGGATCACCTGCTCAGGCTGATAGACAGATACATTGGCCATGGCTTTCCCGCTCGCCATGGTCTTCTCTTGTGGTGCCTAAAATAACCTATGGGAAGAGCCTGTGGTGTGCAGAAGGTGATGTTGTGCCTGGGTGTGGTGCAAGGGATGGGAGATGCCTTAATTCTGTGTGCCACCTCCTGGTTGTGGTACTTGTATAAACAGCTTTCTGGTAGGGATTGCCAAGTCAGATCTAACACGCCCCAGTTCATTGCTTCTAATTTCCAGGTGCATCATTATAAATTTAAACATGAAGTTTTTAAATCCTCCTGCAGCTGTGGGCCAGGAATTGTGAATAATTGGATTGCTAATAATATGTAAAATCTGCTTTCTTTATCTTCACCCCTTTCTCCTGTCCTTTTATTTTGTTTTGTTTTAATTCTGGATCCACTAGTAGTTTATTAGTGTTCTTTACCAGCCCAGGTGTGGGCACAGATGAGAGGACTCATACAGGTAGCGAACATGACATTCTGTCATTTTGTCAACAGCAGGACACTGATCAAAACCTTTCCCTGGATTTAAAAAAAAACCCAGAAAACAAAAAAGACCCCTGTTCTGTTGCATGTGCAGTTTGGTGCCCAGATCTGTGATGCTGGACATGTGAACGCTTTGTTTTATGCTGTAGTAGCTGTTTAAAATTTTCTTCCTGAAAATGTTCATGTATGTCCGGTTCATCTTAAAGGGTGATCCAAGTGCAGGTGCTGAAGGTGTATCCCTCAGTGTTTGGACAGTTGTACCAACCTAAATCTTCTAAGGGCTGTTGAACTTAGAGGCTACAACATGAGGCATTAGAGCATCGTGAACCAGATTGGAGAGCTGCCACCGTGTAATTTCTATTGACACCTTGTTGCTCGTGGCTACCATCAGTCATTGTATGGGAGACAAGAGACTGTGCTGTTGTAGAGAGCTGAAGACATGACAAAATGATGCAGTAGTCCAAAATAAAAGAATAATTATTTAAAGGTAAATGAATTTCACTTAGAGATACAAAACAACGCCAGACACATAAGATCACCTTGTCTCTAATCCTCTCTAGATGAAAGGATGTGATTGTGCAAATCCCAGAGCCAGGGATGTGGGACCAGGGGTGGTTCCTGTGGCTCTTTGGTATCAGTGATGGGGTTCATCAGCGTGGTCTGCACAACACGCAGCCCCTGCTGTGCTTGAGGGGCTTGGAGGACCTGTCTGTAGAAACAGGGCAACCTTCTGTCTTCAGGGACACCTTATGCTCAGAAGACAGTAGGCAGCAGTGCTCAGGGAGGGTCTGGCTGATGTGCCTTCAGAAATGGGAGGCCTCCTTTGAAAAATGCCCTCAGTCTGCAAAACAGAACAAGAAATTCAGGGTAGCTCAATTTTTCTACTTTGAGGCTTTTTCCCCCCTTTTTATTCTGCCCAGGTTTAGAGCATGATAGGAAACCTCTCAAGTGGGAAAAGTACAGAATCTAAAACCAGAAGCATAAGAGAGTTTTTCTTGGGTATAAAATTTCAGTCAATAATGTGCCGCTGCCTTATTGACGTGAAAATAATGCCTTTCATGTGATACAAACATTTACTTGCTCCTGCTTACTCTACTCACCTTGTACAGAAATGCTGATTGCCATTGACTAATCAGTCCATTTTTGTATATTCTCATCAGACTCTTTCTTTGGCTGGAACAATATGCACTGTATGATGCTTGCATGTCTAATAATTTGTTATTAGCACTTTGTATATGCCTTTGTTACTTCACAACTAACAGTTTGGCCTCCAAGTGCATGCATTTGTGTAAATTAATGTGTTATAAAATAGTAGATTTACTTGTTATGTTTGTATCAATATAGGAGGTGTGCAAGATACACATAAAGACACTGATAATTGCCATTTAGTCACTGGCAGCTTGTATTTATACAATCACTGTTTCTATGTAGGCTTCATAATGCCACATCTATCTTATCGTTCTGTATTTATTCAACTGCACATTTGGTTTGTTAATTTGATAATGATTAATTACAGTACCATATAAAACAGTTTAAGAAATAATTTCTGTTATGCAATACAATTCTAATAAGAAGTAGGAATTTTTTTTTTCTTCCAGTGTTCCTGAAAGCTATAAATACTTTTATTCATATCATGAAATTATTAGACTACTGATCAAACAACTTTATCCCTGAAACGTTGAGCTAATAATAAGCTGTATACTTGGTTCTGAACCAAGCTTCAGAGTAATGGCAGTTGCTGTTGCAGTGTTGGGACCTGAAGACATCACATTTATTTTGTGTGTTTCAACATCTCAGGACACTCTCTCCTGCAAAGTCTCCATCTTCATCCACTGGATCTATTGCTTCCAGCAGAAAATACCCTTACCCGATGCCACCACTTCCGGACGAGGAGAAAAAAGCCAACAGGCAAAGTGCCAGGGTACGTGTTCCTCTTCTGCATTTTGTCAGCGACTTGATTTACTGGTAGTTTTTCAAAAGGAAAACGTGGCAGATCAGCGTATTTTACCAACGGTGTGAGCAGCAGCGGCGTTTCCTTCGTACCCTGAACTCCAGAAGCTGCTGAAGGCTGCACCTCTGGCAGCACTTAGGGGAATCTTGGTTGCTGTGTTTACAGATACCTGTTCAGGTTGCTCTTAAACCTGCCCTGGAGCCTGAATTTCACTACTTATTTTATGCCAAGCTGGGAGCGTGCCTGGGGCAGCCTTTGGGCTGTGGAGGGTGGGCAGCCCTGGAGCAGGCAATGCTTCTGTCTCTCCTCTCTCACCCCTTCCCTGGGGCTGAGGCAGCCAGCAGCTCTCATGTGGGCTGGGGCTTGGCTGCTCTCCAGCCTCATGAAGAGGTAACTACATTGCAGTTAAGGAGGATGTGGAGGGCTTGTATCAAGCCCTTGCGGATCTGGAGGGACTTTGCTGCCTAGTGCCCTGAGGCCCCCCTGCCCTGCCCCGGCATGAGCAGGAGCTGCTGGAACATGCTGTGGATGGTGATGCTGTCTGCAGGAGAGATTTCCAGGTGCTGCTGAAAGGCAGCATTAGCCCATTGCTTCCTTTGTGTCAATTCAGACATAGCAGGTGTTTGAAAAAGCAAAACACCTCTGAATTTTACATTAGGAGTTTTACTAGTGATAGCTTTAGTTCATGTCTCTGATGCAGATGTGATTCCCATCTCTGCCTTCTGTCCTTTTTTTCCAAGAAAAAGAGGAGTGAAGTGCTGCTGGGGGGCCTTGCTTGGGCCAGAATGTTGTGTGGGGGACAGCGCAGGGTCTCCCAGGGACACGTGGAGCAGAGCAGCTTGGAGGACGGGCTGCACTGATGTTTCTCAGCCCTGGAGCTGCTTTGGCACCAGCTCAAGCCCACAGTAGAAATTTGTGCTGCCTTCAGCAGAGGTAGGCAGAAAAGATTTGGAAATTACACTAATATTAGTTAGCATAACTGTAAGGTAAAAGCTGATTAATACCAAGTTGATGCTACACTGACATTTTTCTTTCAAACTCTCTGCACTCCCAGCCGTGGATGTTTACTGTGCCAACTGTAAGTCATGCTGACATGCTTGAGGCTGCTGACTTTATGGTCTGAACAGACACCCACCAGACTAAGAGAGTGGCCTTGGTGACCCAAGTGATGTAGATGCAGTTCCCTGAACAAGCTCCTCACACTGTTTGGGTAACAGTTTATCTTGGTGTTCAGTGTGTGTTTGTTTTCCTTTTTCTCTTCTCCAGCTATGGGAGACGTCCATTTAGCTGCACTGTTTTCCTGCGCTGACATCAGAACTGTTTACTTTGGATTTTATAGGAACTCAGCATCACTGAGTCATTGCACACTCATCTGCTCTTCAGAGAATTCAAAAGATCAACAGAGATGCCCATGATCACAGGGAGAACCGCCTCCTGTCTGGAAGGGAAAAAGCAACCTTTTTTAAATTTTTTTTTTTGTTGACTAGTGTTTTATGGATTTGATGAACAACCAAATGGTCACAATTAACAGCGGATCATTAGCCCGGATGTGACAAGGCTATTCCACATGACGGCAGATATACGTATCCCCCCTGCGGTCTGTTTGCCAGTCCTGCGTAAGAGAGGTTTTTCTCTGATTTAATACAGTGCTGAGTCGCACCAGAGTGGAACTGGGAACGTGCCTCCTGGAGAGCCCAGCCCATGTAAACTCGTACGCCGTATGCATGAACCTTGTGTTCTTTACTTTCCACGTGTAAGGGATAAACAACATACTGTAGTAGAAATTAGCATGCAGGAGTAAGAAATATAGGATTTTTGTGACAGGATTTCAAGCTTTGAAAGGCAGCAATTTGACACAAATGTCAAACAAACAAGGATTATATCTGGTTTTTGGTTTTTGTTTTTTTTTTTTTACCTTATGTGTTTATAATCTCAGTATACAGATTGTATATATGTAAACATTTGATAATGTCAAAAATAGCTGTTATACTTAAGTGTATTTTGCCAAATGCCTAAAGAAACAGTCATGACTAACATCATCGCACTTCAAATTTTCTAATATTGAGCAGACAACTTTGGAAGTACAGAAAGTACAGTACTGTAAAGCTGTGTCACTCAGAAACTGGTGTTTGACCAAAATCTAGACTATCTTTTCAGTATCTTATACTGTCTTGACAATCTCCGTTATATGGTAGACTGCAGAAACCAGTACAGCAGCACTTTGTCTCAAATCATCATAAGAGGAACCAGCCAAAATACGTTGTTCAGTGAGATGACCAGTGTATCCTCTCACAGAAGTAAGCGGGAGTAATTCAGGCAGACAACAGAGTCTTTAAGTAATGTGCAGCCCAAACTCACTGGACATTTGGGAATACTTTCAAGTAGTCAATTCGGGATGTGGTGATGCGAAGTTCATCTGGTGAGAGTTGCTGCGTATTTTTGATAGAGCATTTCAGACACTGTTTTATGGCAAGCCGTAGCTTTAAGAAGTGTAACAATTTCACTGCACTATATAACAGTGCTGGGCAAGTGGCCAGTTTCATTGCTGTCTTTTAATTTGTATTTGTTACTGGAATCACCTTTACATGTGCTTGAATACTATGCTTGCTGCCCTTGAAGCCCCCTTGACAATTTTTTGGGGCGTTGAACTGAGTACAAGTGAGTTTAGCCTCAAAAAACGGGGTGGGTGAAAACAAACCCTTTACCATGGAGACGTTAATCTTGTGTATAAGTGGATGATTAGATTTCTAACACCTGAGACTTCTAAAGTTTGTTCTAAACCAAATGTCTTTTGATTGAGAATGTTCAGTCAGTAAGAAACGGGACCATATTAAATCAGTTTATAAGTCTCCAGCTTTCCAAAATTGACTAATCATTAGCTACAGGTAGTACCATTGCAGAATAAAACACCAGATCCTCTGTGGTGCAGTTGAATACCTTGCCCAACAGCCGTGTAATCAATTAGATATTATTGTGATGGGAACATCTATGGTGTTTCTGAATCTTCTACCTCTTTCATGTATTTCCTTTAATAAGTGAACCCAACACTTGCAGCCTTTTAATATATTTTTTTAAGTCTCTCGATAAAGTCAAATATGTGTAAGATTAAATTAAGAAATGTTTTAAGGTGTCAGCAACTGTAAAGTATGTAAGATTTTTAGAAACACTATATTTTATGATTAGGCTGTATGTTGGATTATGAAAAAATATTGGCCTTGGAGTTCAAATGATTTTCCTTCGCAGTTGACAGGTTCTGGTAAGTATTTTGGAGAAAGACAAATATGAGTGAGTCCAAGTTGGATGCAGACAGACCATCTGGGAGGAGCCAGTCACTTGTAATTCCTTTAGGAAAAGATTCAGCACTTTTGTGAAGAGTAAATATCTGTCAGCACTGAAGAATATTTTTTGCAAAGATTTACTTTGAGTGTAAGTAACTGGATTAGAGATAGTTGGTAACATATAGCTCATGAAATTAGGGCCCGAGCCGTAATCACTTAAAATCAATACATCTTTTATTGATTTCACTGGACTTTGAGCAGGACCCTCAAGGAGTTCACCCACATTAGAACAGTTTGCTAACCCGATAGCCACTGTGTTACTCTGTTGCCTGGAAGCTGTTTTTCACTCACATATTAGTATCTTGTCTGTAGTAGCTGGACTGCTCATCATGTGCCTTTTATGGTATTTTGTTTGGATACAAACTGGCATGTAATTTTGAATAATCCTGTTAGATTTCTGTTTGTAATTTATGTTTGGCACTGTTGGCTCCTCCCTTTCCATTTTGCCTTATTAAGAAGCAGCAAGAATTGGCAGACTGCACTGGAAGTAACATACTAGCTCCGTGTGTAATGTTCACAGCTTCTTGTTTTGCAAACAAATAGCTCTCCTGACTGTATTTTCAATGTAGTATGTACTTGCAGCTTCTCTCTTATTTTGGAATAATTCATTTGTAGCATATGATGATAGATTTTTTGTGTGTAGTGTCACTTTAACAGTCACTTCCATGTTTGGAGATATGTAGTGACTGGAAGTCTAGTTATGAGCACTAAGTTAAATAAATATGGACTTTCATTTTGGTGGTCATAGAATGAGAACATCACAGGACTTGGGTTTTTGCAAAATTCTTCTGCAGAGGATTTTGCATCAGGTTGGTAACTGGGAGACCTTGTCATTGCACAAAACCTGACCCGTAGGGCTGTGTGAGCCTCCAAAGCCAGGGGAGGTCAAAGAGAAGTTGTTTGCTTACATTCTGTGGTTTCCCTCCTAAAATCGAGTCTGTTGGAAAGCTGCCAGAGTAAGAACTTTGAAGATAGCAAATGTTTTCATCCACTGTAGTTAGTTATACTGGCAACAGCAATATAAAATGCTACATAATACCTCATCCAGTCTAAACCAGAGTATTGTCAATAAGATAGCTCAGTCATTTTGACTCACTGAGACTCATGCTTTTATTTTGTTTTTATTTTAATAAATGAACTAGTTATTGCCAGCCATGCTGTAGATGCCTGTTGAAGTAGGGATGTTATCAGTTCTTCTCAAATAGAAGTAATTGTCCCTATGAGCAGAGGACCCACAGGATGAGCTGTACCTAAGTTGATATTATGTATTTCAATGTGGGAGAAGAATCTTGTATAATTTAAAATAAAAATTAACATGACTGATGGAGACTGGAAAGTAGACATCATATCCAAATAGTAATGCTGTGCCAGGCACAGTTTAAGAAGTAAAAATTTACCTGCGAATTCTGGATTTGTTGACATAAGAAATTCAGTAATCCATACCATAGACTTTTGGTGACTATACTCAGGTGATATGCCAGAAATGGTTGTGATTGATAATTTACATATAGTTTTGTTATGTTTAAATAAGTAGTTCTGAGGGTGTTAATTTTATACAGCACATCTTTGCTGAGGTTGTGAACTTAAGTCACTACCTGCCAGTTATCTGATGGGAAGTGTGACTTGACTTTGAAGAAAGCTACTTCCAAATGATTTAAGAGTTTCTGATTTATGAGATGTTGAACCTGCTAAGCTGACATACTTGCTGGATAATTTTGATTGTGCTAATGAGCAAACAGACCTTTGAGCTACAGCCTAAATTAAAATCAGAAAGAAATAGTGTCAATAGCCAGTGTACTGAAGTGCTTTTACCTGAATCCCTGTTGCTGGTTTTAAATGAACTGAGTGGTCTTGTCAACACCAATGTGACAACTGTTTTCAAAACCAGAGCTAAGAATAGGTACATAGACTATTACAGGCATGCATATACTGCAAATTCTGAGGAAATTTGCAATCATTTTGTTAATTAATTAATTAATTAATTAATTAATGTGATAGGATATAATGTGAAAGAATGATGAGACTCCATAATCCTATAGGATCACAAGTTAGCTCTAAGGACTTGCTCCGTCATTGAATCCCACAGCCAGCTGTTCCAATCAAATCTGTCACTCTCCAGTGTAAAACTCAGCAAGCTCTTGTTCTCTTCCATCCCCTTTCTGTTCCTACTGAAAAGCATTTCCATGAATGATAATTACATCTACTAACAGCCTCTTGTGTTAGCTGGCTAAGATAAAACACTGCTAGGTTAGTCACCTTTACACATAATGGCCTGGACAAGGTCTTCCCAGTGCTGTTAAAGATCATCCATTTATTTCTGTAAGTGATTTGAGTATTTGTATCATTAGCGGACTGTTTGGGCCACTGTTTTCAACCATAGTGTGAAGTTATTAAAGTTTTTAAAGAGCTTGAGCACTCTGGTCTCCTCTGAAGCCAGTTTTTTGTCCAGAATGGATTATCCATCAGACTGCTGAGCTGATGACCTGCTATTTCCATGGCTTCCAAACCATACAAGACATCAGCAATATGGGATTTGACTTTGATGAGATTTCCTGAAGACAAGTACGAGTAAACTGCACACGTATGTACAGCTTGTCAGCGCATGGCTGCATGGTGGGGTAACGCTCTTGTGTGCACATGTTATTTGAATAAAGCAGGAAAAAGGGAAACTGTGTGTAGACATAGTTGCAATGCAGGCAGGACTCTTCAGTGTGATTTCAACAGGAAATTCAGTAAAAACTCCTTTGATCCATGTATTTTCCATGTTAGCTACCAAAACCACACGTGGTACCTCAACTATGGATGCTGATGTGAACTAAAGCTTTGGAAAGAGTTACTCATACACCCAGCAGGGTGCAACTATTTAGAAAAGCACTAAACCAGTGTTGTCTTGGCCAAGTAACCAAAACAAGCACCAAAATAAGTTCAGAACACAAAATGTGGTTGTTTGCTCACACTTGAGAAACTTTGTACCTGATTTCAAAACTGGCTCACCTAACCAGGTCCCGTGGGTTTACTTCTCTAAAATCCAATCTACAGCAGTTTCTAAAATCACTTTAGCTAAGCCAGCTTTAAATTGTTTAAGAACTTCAGCTATGTAGACAAGCCGTAATTAATTGCAATATAACGCAGAACGAGATGAGGAACTAAGCACAGAGAAGTTAAAAAGAAACACATTATTTAAGGGATAAGTATTGATGTCTTAGACTATTTTAAATTACTAAAGCATAAAATGTCAAAGCAACAAGCTGATTTTTTTCTGTTTCTGTATTCCTCTGAATAAAAAAATAGAAGTTTTGTTAAAAAAAAAAAAATTAATATGAGGCCTTAAGACCTTGTATGTTCTAACTTTAGCATGGAGAGTCTATTTTTACAACCATGTTAGAAATTCTGTATATAGGCCTGACTGACCTTGTAAGTATAGTGGTGCTAGCAGCTAATCGTGCGATATTGTAAGGCTCTGTATAACAGTAAATGCTGATTTATTTTGATTATTGGTACAAGGACTCCTGCTCACTGCCTGTGTAGAGACTCTGCATATATTATGCTTGAAAAGACAGTCCAGAACATATTAAAACTGTGAATATATAACCTGATTTTTCTTTTATTAAAGGTAAATATATATTACAATACGTAGTGTTTTATATAGAATACAATACTTATTTTTATTGTTGCATAAATGCAAAGTATTTTTTTCAGAATAGCAAAGCATTACATAATTTTTAATCCACTGGAGAAAACACTATTTACAGTATGACCAGTTCTTTCAGCAAAGCTTTTGGGATGGTATAGATGGTATATACCAATTAGCTCTGCTGGCTTCATTGTGTGCTAATGTTTATCTTGGCTATTGCAGTTAAACTAAAAAACAAAACAAAACAATGCTATCTATTTTTTCACTCCTACTAGCTCTTACTGGTAAACATTCAGAGAGGCAAGGAGATGCGTGTTGCACCACTGGGGCTGGGCTAGTATTAGCAAAAACGACGACATCTACTCCATATTGTTGTCTTTGCTAGTTAAAACCCTTTAAAGATCACACCCGATGTAGCAGAAGCATAAGATTTTGACAAACACCAAAACAAAGCCTTGTGATTTACAACTTCTAGCTTTGAGTGTGATATTTTTTTGTCATAACCATTACAGGCATTGGGCTGTTGAAGTGAATGAACCTGGCTTTCATGTAGCTAAACAAAAAGTTGTGTTTTATAAAATCAAATAATTGTAATTTGGGGTTCTAAATTCCTGGTCACTTTTAATAACAGCATCACAGTATCCACTTCTATGAGAATATTTAATACAAATGCCTGTGGTTTTCAGTGTTGCTAACATATTGTAACATCAGTAAAGTGACTTTCAATGACAAAGACTGTTGTATTTTATTCTCACAAGCCCTTATATTTAGCATGTCCTGTTTTATAGGTCTGTGTTAAAAAAAAAAAAAAGATGCTGCATGCATGGGAAAAAAAAAGGCTAATGGCTAATAAATAATAGAATATAGATGCTATTTTTAATAGAATACAGATGTTGTTTTGCAAATTCCAGGGTTGACAATGATCCTGTGAGCTTCCCAATCTTTGCCTTAGGGTTCTGCTGTTCTCAAGGCAAATCTAAAATTACACTTCCTTAGGCTTGCGTGTCTGAAAGAAACCTAGAAAAAATTACCTGCATTCTAAACTAGGCCCAACCCTTTGCGCAAAGGTAAAAAGCAACCACCCCACTTAGGATCGTGTGAGCATCCTTCCCAGTACATGTTTTGGGGAAAAGAAACCCTTAATTCTGAATTCTAGATAACTGATTCTCTAAAGCAGGTAACTTACATAGTCAGATTGCTGCTAATGGGGAAGCAATTTTCACATAGGTTTCAGGTGGCTTTTTTAAACCCAGACAACAGCAAATTCTGTAGTGACTCTTTAACAACGGTATTTATTTCCTATCTTAGTTTATGTCTGAACATGAAAGATGATTTATCTTGTCAGTCTCATTGAATATCATGGATTTTTGAAATGCTCATGGAGAACAAAAACCAATTCTCTCTTGGGTAAGCTAGAATGTGTTCCCAGTTTTGGAGCAATCTGTTTTACAGTTTTCTCTGTTTTCTGTATACAAGAAGATCCCTGAAGAAAACACTATTGGTTCACACTTGTTCTCACACCATTTTACTCCCCAGTAGCTGGTTGGTGCTAAAAATTCAGTCTGGAGAAATAAATTGAGACAGACTGTGTTATTTGTTCATTCATTGCTCCAGAGAACTGTTCTGCCTTTCACTGAAAAAAAAAAAGGTAAAAAAACCCCCAAAAGACAAGTATGCAAGGCAAGCTAAACACATTTTTTTAAGACAAGCTTTTATTTGTAGGCGCAATTTTACTCCCACATATTTCATAAATAATTCTCATTACTTACTGCATAACTTAATACCTGAATAGGAATGTGGCACTTCTGGGGGGGGGTCTCAGATAATTTAGTAAGATACACTTATCTATCTACAGGAATGTTATAGTCTTTGCTGCCTGGTATTTTCTTTCATTAGTAGTTTCCAGTCTCTAGTGGGTGGAGAATTGGAAGAGCAAAAGCGAAAAAAGAAATGCACATTGAGCTAAAACAGCTTAATAAGTGGAAAGAAAAAGGGATGTGTGAAAGTCATGCAAAGGCTATCACCCACCCCCTCCCTCCAGCAAACCAACCCAGTCCTCAGGCAACAGCTGCTTTGGAGAGACTGACCCACCCAGGTCCTGAGCAGGACCTTTCATGGTGTGAAATGTCCGTTCGTGTCAGCTGCCCCCACCGTGTTCCCCTTCAGCCCACCCTCAGCCTTCTTGCTGGGGCCACAAAGTGAGCAGCAGGGAAGAGGCGGCTGCTGTGCAAGCACCGCTCAGCGACAGCTACAGCACCGGTCTTACCAGCACTGCTTTACTTGCACATCTAATGCACAGCACCCTATGGGCTGCTATAAAGGTAATTCTATCCCAGTCAATCCCAGAAACACAAACAAAAGTGTGAGAGAAATGTTGTCTGTGTAATAAGCATTTTGGTTAAGATGCATCATCCTTTGCAGGGTGAAATTAACAGTGTAAGGATGAATATTGTATTTATGCAAAATGGTCTAATCAAAACCCTACAGGGAGAATCACCTTTGCTTCATACTCTTACTAATTTCATCAGCTGTCAAAGTTTTGAACTATAGCACTGGCTGCTTCAGTCAGACAAACCGTTATGGACTTGAGTCATTTTGTTCGAAATGCTTTCTGTAGCATTCAGTGTCTGTTTCCCACCTTGTCATGCAACAGGACAGTGTACAATTATTAGAATATGGAAGTATAATAATGTCTACACCAACTCCCTTCTGAAATGAAACCAGAAGCAATATCTAAAGGATTCTGAATTCAAGTAAAGTACTAGTTGCTTGTTTAAGTGAGACCAGCCAGCTTTGAGTTTATAGCCCAGAAACGAGAGACGTGGATTTTACAGTACTGTCAGAAATCTAGGCTATCTTCAACCAAGATTTCTGCTCCAAGGATTATTTATGTTGTTTGTCTAGTGACGTATACACAGACATATAGTTTTGCTTTCATTCCTTAGTGCAAAGCCGCCTCCCCCAAAGTGCTCTAGACTACTAATATAAGAAATATACTACTTTTAACATTCTTCTGGCATTCTTTGCAGTTAAAAGGCCAGCAAAAGAACATCTATCACTCCTTCATGGCAGGTAGAAGTGACTAACAACAATGTGATTAACTTATTTTTTTGGAAAAAAGTTTGAACTACCTCCATCTAGTTGTGCTGCTCCCTCTTCCCACACAATGTCAATCTTCCCCTCCAAAAAAACCACCAACTCAACCAAAACCCCACGCCAAATCAAAAAGCCTTTGCTGTTTTTATTTCCATTACAAATTAGACCTTGTTTTTTTTTCCTTAAAAAGTCTTGCCTTTCTGTATATACTTTTAAGTGAATTCTAGAGCATTGGTTATTACTGCTGTTATTACTGCTGAAATAGTAATCTGGCAAGAATTTTTTGCAGTGAGGCTTGGCCCTTGTAGGTTGGTTGGCAGACAGAGTTTCAAGGGCTGGAGACAAAAACATGAATTTACACGCAACTGATACCTGGCAGCTTAGAAATTCATTGTTACAGAGAAAGTTAATGTAAAAACTGACACAGCGGAGTTTTTTCACATGTTTAAAATTTAGTGTTTTATATAGTGACACAGAGTAAGAATCTTACTGGAACAAAATGCTCCTACCCAAGAGCACCCTGCTAGAAGAGTTCTCTGCTATGTTTTGTTGTATCCCTGCTTATGACAAGTTCTAACAGCTCGTCTGACACTCACTGTGTGGCATCACAGATTCCTCTTGGAAACAGCAGGCTGTTAAAATCAGCAACTTAAACTGATCCATGTTCTAACAGACCAGCGTCAAATGACCATTCCGAAAGCTCTTTCAGTTTGTACATGTGTCTTATACTGTCAAAGACAATATGTATCATCTTACATGATGCACATGATGCTGTTTAAGACAGAAAAAGGTAAGCTGCACTCCAGGAACTGGTTTTAGTGAATCACGGGAAAAAAGTGAACATATTACAGAAAAATTTATGATCTGCGTAATTTGAGTTACAGTGCATTGCAAGATTTTGAAAATAAAAACATCCTTAATAGTCACAGGTTGGAAGTTAAAATCGACAGTATAAGATTAGTTTATATTCATTGTCAAAACCAAAAAAATGCAAGTGTGTTCATAAAATATGCAAGTTCCAATATTGAGATACACAATCATTGGAAGATTTGGCAAAGCAAAACACAAACTGGAATGTTAATCACGATCATCCACAGCTTCCTTCCTTTTGATTTAGACGCTCATAACACACTGTATGAACTGAAACAAAAAAAAAAAGAATAACCACTTATTAGATGTATGGTAGAGACCAAGTTTTCACTTTTTCTCCTAAAATACCAATTGTCACTACCCTTTTCTATAAACAAATTCAGTCCACAAACAACAAAGCTTTGAAGCTAAATATGAAAATTAGCTAACGGATAATTAAAACAAAGCATCTGCTTAACAATAAGAAGAAAAAAAACCTCAGAAATACTTGAATCTAGTGTTCTCCTTTTCCTGCACAGATGTGGTTGGGAAGCCAGAACCTATAAGCCTGATGAAATGCTATTTGTGTCTGTCCACACCGCACCTCCCCAGCCTTTCCTAAGAAAAAATGCCTAACAAGCCTTTAAACAAAAAAAACAAAACAAACAAAAAAAACCCAAACAAAAACGAAAACAAAAAAACCCCACAAACCAACCAACCCCTTCCCCAACACAAACAAACACAAACCAAAAAAAAGTCACAGAAAGTTATGTTAGCAAACGATGTAGCTTGATCTTCTTGAACCATGCTGGTAAGAATTACAGACAAAAACGCACAACAACATTTTACAGAACTCTACAAAATACATGAAAAAATTTTGAGACAACACTCAAAAAAAGCCAGGAACTTTGTGCTCTCAGGTTAACACCATAAGCATAAGGAACACAGATACAAACTCAAATCATTACTGTGTGTCTTCAGTTTTAAGCTGTTCTTTAGTTTTCCCCTGTAACTTTAATTGATTCCTTAAAGTTCACTTACATCATCATACTGGAAGTTCACAAAACCTTGCTGAGATGCATCCCTTCTTCTAAAACATTCTGCAAAAATGCATTAAGAAAACAAAACGGAAACCAGGTAAGAAGAATTAATAAATTCTTTTAAAATGCATTGCACTTTCATTAAATTCCCCAAGTCACATGAATGAGAACTCATAAAGAACACTGCAGTTCATTCCAAGACTTATTCCTCTTCTTTATTTTCATAGAATGGTCTGCATTGCAAAGGACCTTAAATCTTATCTAGTTCCAACCCCCCTGCCATGGGCAGGGACACCTTCCACTAGACCAGGTTGCTCAAAGCCCCTTCCAGCCTGGCCAGGGGTGGGGCATCCACAGCTTCTCTGGGCAGCCTGTTCCAGGGCCTCACCATCCTCATGGTGAAGAATTTCTTCCTCATCTCTAACCTCAATCTACCCTCTTCAGTTTAAAGCCATTACCCTTGTCCTACCACTACATGCCCTTGTAAAAAGCCTCTCTCCATCTTTCTTGTAGGTCCCCTTTAGGTACTGAAAGGCATTACTTTACACTTACGTGTTACTGGAGCCTTCTCTTCTCCAGGCTGAACAACCCCAACTCTCTCAGCCTGTCCTCACAGGAGAGGTGCTCCAGCCCTTTGATCATCTTTGTGGCCTCCTCTGGACCCTCTCCAACGGGTCCATGTCCTTCTTATGTTGGGGACCCCAGAGGTGGACACAGGACTCCAGGTGGGGCCTCACCAGAGTGGACAGGGACACCTCCCTGGACCTGCTGGTCACACTGATTTTGATGTATCCTTTTGATGTTGTATACTTATCATATACAACCCTTTATGTTCTGTTGATAAATACAATTTCCCCATTTTGATAACGTAACTCTTCTAGTCACTGGAATAAACGCTGCATTAGTTTTATTGCCATTTTTCAATAGGGATTTAAAAATACCATAATCTATTATTTTTCCAGTTCTGCCTTTAAACTTTACTGAAAGAAACCTATTTTGTGTTATGTAGAAGTTAAAGTCGAACTTGAGATAGCTGAGTAATCAGATTTCATTAAATAAAAAAGTATTATGGGGATGATAGTAACAAGGCTATAATCCAGCATACCAGTGAGAGCTCTGAGTTTCACACAGCAGGCGATGTAATCATCAAATGTAATCTTCCCACGAGTGCTGTATCGCCGTGTGATTGCAGTCACTGCCTGCGGGCTCAGCCTAAATCCTATTTGAAAATAAAAAGTCTATACTGAAAAGACAGGTAAGCTAACAGAATCCAATACATTTTTAATCCTTATTATCATGTGTTAGTTACTGCAGGAGGGTAACTAATAATGGGAAATGCTATAAGTCAGCATCAGAAGCAAGGGCATTTCACAACTTACCCATGTTCATCAAGGCTTTCTCCAGTTCTTGACGATCCACGGTACCACTTCTATCATTGTCAAAAGTTACGAAGTGTTGCTTCCAGCCATTGACCACAGCCCAGAGTTCTTTAAACTCATTAAATCCCAGGGTGCCAGACATATCCCTCTAATTCTAAAGCTAAGAAAAATGTTCCTTAACTTGAAAAGAATGTAAAAAGCCCTCTCTTCAATGGAAATTTTTATCATCTGTAGCTACAAAAACTTCTTGAAGGTCAATATTTTACTACTATTAATATTTCCGGTAGAAAACTAACTAGAGCATCCTACAGCACGTCGGACATTACGCTACCGACCAAAGGTCAGAGAACTTGCTCTCCTTACTTCTTCTGAGTGAAACCTGATGAAAAGTATTTGCCATTTGTGCATTTAACTTAGTTCACACACTTCTCTTTTACGTGCTGTAGTGTAACTGTTACCATTAAAATACATTTCCGAAATAAAAATAGATGCCAAATGAAAAACTACTTTAAGTTAGAATATCAGTTCTCTCACATTCTAAGCACTTTGTCCAGGGTGTGCTAACAGACCTTCCAGTTCCATTTCTGCTTTTTTCTTTTTAAACAGCAAAACATTTGAACATGTCAATTAAAGTTTTGACTAAAAAGCTCCACAGATTCCAACCTTGCTCAGTATACCTAAGTCTTCCATAGGTCCTACTGCTGAAGGCCACATACCAATCTATTAGATATTCCAACCTGATCTTTTCAAGCAACAGGATTTACAGGGACTTATATTGCATTCAGCCTCTGTCGTACAAATCCTTAATTCATTAGGAAGGACTAGAATGTTGTCAACTTGAAAAGCAAAATGAGTGATTTGCAAAAAAGTCAATTCTGGGCTGCCAGACCTGACTCTTCACACATTCAATGGGGAAGCAATCCACCCAGCTCAGAGGGATACCACTTGGTCTAAAAAGATGAGTCATTGAGAGCCTCCTTTATTACAATTATCATTTTATCCTGTTAAAGGAATAAGAATGGAATTTTGCAGTTCCCCAATCAAAATACTTGTCATGTAAGTGCTGAATGGGAAACACAAAGCATTTCCCAAATTTTCAGCATCCTCTCATCTTTGCTTACATAATGCAAAAATGTTTACATTTCACAGTAAAGGATACATCCAGCATTGAAATCATGAGTCTGCAAGTCTCTAAGTTGAATGCTGTTTAAATTAGAAAAAAGGAAAACTAAGTTATATTAAAATAATGATTTTCAGTTTCGTATAAACATAAAATTTTAAATAGCTTTTTATTATATACTGATAATATATTATAATGTATGAAATATTATATAGTTGCTTCCACTGTATACAGCCATACCATATTTTGATCCAAATAAGAGCTTTTAATCATTACTTGTTAGAAAAAGTGACAGCAGATAATCTGGAGGCAATTCAAGTTATATTTAGAATTAATTTGCTCTTATCTCAATCCCTAAAGGTTTGGGGTTTCAGTCAAAGTGGTCATTTATATTTCACCATAGACAGCACTTGAGCAAACCAGTTTTACTCACAGAAGCTCGATTTTGTAAACTGGACACTAGGTATACTGTCAGAGGAGTCCTGCTACAGAATATCTGGGTCAATATCAAAGCTCAATTTAAAAACAAAGCACAACACCTTTTTAAGAACTGGCTGTTCATGACAAAACAAAGCACTTCTCCAACTCCACAGCTCAGGAGTGGGGAACTAAGGAGGCTGAGAAGGGAAGTCCTACATGCACAGAATTGCATACATTTACATTTCCAAGTAGTCCATACGGAAAGTCCGTTTACCACGCAAATAAAAAAACTCTGCAGAAGGCACAGCTACAAGCATGTTCTAGTAGATGGCTGACAAATTAGTATGCTTTAGCATTGGAATTTTTTTTGTTGGTTTATTTAAATCATTAACTTACGTTTATATGCTCCTGCAATCCCTGACTGGGTGAGACATCTCTGTAGCTCATCAGCATCTATTTGTCCATCCTTTCGATAACAGAAGATGTATCAGCTATTGTTTTAATTCCCCCTCCCAGGCTGGTTATTCCCAGTACCCACTCCCTTTTCAGTGGCATTATATTAGTTACCCTTTCAAAAAACAACTGATTACCTGTCCGCTACATGAAAGAAACTGCCTTTTACAACATCCCTTTAATGATGTTTCTTTAGTTGATAATTTTGCAATATGCATTTGCCTTCCCACCTAGTGATGTACTAAAAATGAAAAGGATTGGCAGGTTTGCTCTAAACTTAAAAAAACCCCAAACCAACAACCTCATCAAATATTGGTAGCATATAGTTCAGAGTCAGCTGCATAGAAACCAAGCCACAAAATTTCCAACAGAAAAACAGCTTTCCTTAAAGTACTCATTTTAACTTAGTGGGTATTGTAGCAACTTTAGATTATAAGTTTATGAGCTCACTGCTACAGTAGGAAACCTGGAATCCAGATCATGCATACACTCTTCTCAAGACAGCCTTAAGACTTAGAAATCTAAAAAAATATATGGGTTTTTTTGGAGAATAGTAAGTTGTTAGCAAAACAACAACAAGCAGAAAGCAAAGAACTTTTAAAGAAAACCAAAAGAAACCCAGAAAAGATATCTATCTGCGCGGTTTGGAAAATGACTTGCTTTCAACACGTCCTCCTCAGGGCCAAATAGAGAAAACAATGGCCAATACATGGAAAAATGGAAAACAATGATCAGTCAAGTGTAGCTGGAATTCTACGTCATGTTGCTCACACACCCAACATGAAGTTCAGTTCAGAGTCTGAGTGTAATTTAACCTCATTCAAGGATGGAACATTGTATCTGTAGATACAAAAAAATGTGACTTTTGTAAAGCAATTAATAGAGAATGAGAGTTGCTTTATATTTGAACAAACTTATTTGCTGCAGCATTTTCCTACTGTTTTTAACTCCAGTAAGTATATGCTACTAAATGGCATGAAGGGAATGGCAGAGCCAGGTAACTTGCAGAAATGAAATACCATTATTTGTAGGACAAATAGCAGCTAATATGTTAAATGATATTTGACAAGAGCTGAAAAAAAGAGCGTTTTGATTCTATGTAAAATTAATGGCGGCTAAACCTAAAATTGCTTCAAATCTACTCCATCTTTCTAACTATACAGGCGTGTTAAAAACTTTAAATTCACAGGAAAAAAAAATATATATTTAAAATAGTCATGCATATTAAGCAGCAAATCTCTTCAAAGCCCTTTTGCCTTCTGAAAGGCACAAAGGCAGGATCTGTATAAGTTTAAAATAGGCAGGAAGACAGAAAAGCATGATTTGTAATCATGATTAGCATTACCAAAAAGATGGGCTTTTTTTTTTTTTTCCAGTTGAACTTAAGCAGTTAAACTAGACAAGGCATAGGGGCTTTGCAAACAGACTAAAAATAAAGAAAGTTATTACTTCCTAAAAAGACAGACTCAATTAATTGAATAAAGACTTGAAACAATACTTTTGACTTTCTGTTGTAAATAATGGAAACTAATTCCCCAAATCTAAGACAAGATCTCTGTTGTAAACTCCCTCAAAGAAAGCACAGAGACAACATTACATACTATACAGGCATAAAACCAACACAGAGAGCAGCAAGCCATAACCGAAAACTTTACTAGTTCTACAGTAAGTACTTATGGAAAACTGTGAGATGTGGCTTTTTACAGACTTGCACGGATGGCTGTAAAAGCAATTGATAATTTATCTGTTTCATTTCACTGTCTCCTTATAGGGGTTTTACTTCTACACAGCTACTGGTCTCTGAAACTGACTCTTCCAATTCCAAAGATAACATTTCAAAAGGTCCCCAGTTTATTTCAACAAGGAATGATTTCTACAAATAGAAAGCATTTAAGAGTACTAACTTAAGTACTCTTAAATGCTAACTTGATCACACCCACTAGCTCACTGGTCCTCCAGCTTTCTGTAACCACACCTCACCGCAGTGGCCTGGGGATGGTCTATGCTTTGCTGAGGTCCAGCTCCTGCCACCTCTTCTCCACAGCACTGCATCAGTTTTGCTGTTACTTCCCTTTCTCTTTACACTGTGAACTTACTCATTTCTCCAGTATTAGCTACTAGCTCCACTGCTGGTTCCTGGCACATCCAGGTGGCTCCTGGATGCAGAAGCATCTTAGCTGGCAGGCACATTGTCAGCATCTTCAGCAGAATTTAGCTTGGGCTCCACCTTACAAGAGGCCTGCCTCACTCAATACAGGTCATTCCACACTTCTCCTTTCCTACAACAATACATGGCCTACATATTTTCATAAGCAATGTTCAACAAGTAATATATAGACTGTAAGATACAATATTAATTCAAAAGAATATCACAGAGAACAAAAATAACTCAAATTACAGTCTTAAAATGGGAATTTTAACATCTGCTAAATTCAAACTTTAATGTTGTGGTTACGTCTACCTGTGGATAACAGATCCAGGAACAGAGTTTTAGATGTGCACACACCTTAGAAGTGTGCAATAAATAGCTACGGATATGGCCAACAAAGACAGAACTTCAGCTCAATAAACCTACTTATCTGCTCTTAAACTTTGTAATATAGTTCAAGAACTACTTATTTCCAGTAACATCCATAATCTTACAAAACCAATATATGTCACAGAATTACAGCAAAGAAATTAAAAATGCAGTGCAGAATAATAGGCCTAAATCAAAGTTGTGGACGGCTCTGAAAGAATAATCCCTCTATCCTACCAGGAAACCTAGATACTGGCATAACTCAAGTCTGTTTTTCCATTTGTGAGCCTGTTCATATCACGTAATGATCTCTTATTAGCATTTCCTGCTTTTAGCCAGGCCATCTCCACAGCCCATGCTTTCCATTGTTTCCCGAAGCTGACAGCATCCCCCAATGCAAGAGCGGGGCCACAATTCAGTTACAACATGTCATGTAACTATATAGTCCCTGTATATACTTATATAGTAAATATAGCGTGTACATGCATACACCTGTGTTTATATACGTATGCATTTACACACACACATACTACAAAGAAACTAACAGCATTATTTAAACTATAGTTACTGTGTGTATATAGCTATATGGTATAGTTATGCAGCTTCATATAGCAGATAGACTAAGTAAAACCATTCTGGTTCTTGTTTGTTTTTTAAAAAGAAACTTGAAATAACAGCTTTCCTCACTGCAAGTATGAGGCATTCCTCTTTCCAAAAACTAATGCGGAAATTATTCCCCAGAAAAAAAATAAATCCAAGAAATAAACAACACTTTATAAGCTTACCTGCCCTGCTACTGCAGCAAAATAACCATATAAAGGATCCTGAGCTTGTCCAGGGAACGCTGGTCCTCCCGGAGCTCCTCCATACTTTAGAAATCAAGAAGAAAATTAATTTTAAATAAATTATTCCATTAACTTTTAAGAAAATGCAGTGTTTGTACTTAAGAATCAACTTGTGATTTATACACACAACATGCAAAAAGGTCAAACCAACCAAAAAAGAAATTACTTAAAAAAAAAAAAAGAGAGACAACCTTTATTAGAATTTAAGCAGATCAGTGTGAAGCCCGGCACAGGAGCAATCCACTGATCTAGATGCAGGATGGTGTATCTCATCAAGGTTGAATTTTAGTCTACTACTAGCAGTTAATGAGGTACTGAAGATGAGACTACTAAGGCACTGCAGATTTTTCTTTCCACTTGGAAAGAGTTGAGCAAGACAGTTCTCTCGGGAAAATATTTGGAAGAACATGCATGAAGCATGGGATTTGTTCAAGAAAACATATTCTTAACGGAAAACCATGGAACGATAGAAGTGAAATCTGTTTGACTGAGGTGAACCAATAATCTGTGTAACGGAGTCTATACCTATCTTTCGTCACGGGAAGACTATCACTTTTTCAGACACGGGCAGAAGTTGCCCTTGCCCTCCGAAGCCGCTTCGCTCGTTACCCGCCCCAAGAACGGCAGACAGCTTCACACAAGGTGTGAGTCACAGGACCTCGCTCCGGGGACCGGCGCGGGGAGCGGCGGCCGCAGCGCTGACCCCCGCCCGCCGCAGCACCGGCGGCAGCTGCCGCCTCCCCGCTCCCCTCTCCCGCGGGCGGAGCCCCCAGCCCCAGCCCGGCCCCAGCAGCACCTCCCGCGGTGGGTAGAGCCGGGCGGCGCCCCGCCGGCCGCGGTTCCCGTCCCTTCCCCCGCGGGCCGGAATGCCACCGCCGACACGCCCAGCCTTGCGAAGCGTCCCCCGCCTCAGGGACCCCGCGAAGCCACCCGTCTCCGCCGACGGGCGAGGGCCGCGCCCCCAGCTCCGCCGGACGCCCCGCGGCCGGACAGGGCCAGAGCCGGCCGGCAGAGGGCCGAGGCCGGAGCCCCTCACCGCGGGCGGGGCGGCCCGGAGAGCGCCTCAGGTCCCCGGCAGTGAGCGGGGAGGTGGGGAAGGCAAGGAAGGGGCTGCCGCGTCCCAGGCGTCATCGCCCCCCCTCAGCCAGGCTGCCCCGCCGTCGTGGCGGCTGCGAGCCCAGGCTCAGCGCGGCCGCGCCCCGCCAGCCCCCGCTGCCAGGGCTCAGCGCCGCCAGCCCCCGCTCACCCCTCCCTGATAGAAACCGCCGCCGGGTACCGGCTGCCCTGGAAACGCCATCTTCCGCTGGCACCTGCCCCTGCCGGTCCGGCCGCTCCCTGGCGCAACCACTCGAACAGGAAGGGGGGACCGGGACGGGCCGCGGGCTCTGGAAAGGGCTCGGGTTGGAAGCGCTGCCACGCGTCCAAGGCAAGCGGCTGCCTCCAGCTACTGGGACGGCCGGACAGGGCAAAACGGTGCCGTCGGGAGCGGAGGGACTATGCCCTTCGAACCCTCCCCAGCCCCCCATCAGGATGGTACAGGCCGCCAGCGCGGAGGCAGCTCTTGCTCCCCGCAGTAACTGGGCGGCGCTGCGCTGCCAAAGGGCCCGCCCGTACCGGTTTGTGTCTGTGGATCACGTGTGTCACGAAACGCATCGCTATGTTAAACGTGTCGTCCTCTTCCTTTTTTGGTGGTGCAGCTTTCTCTTGTGGAAGTTCTGAATACCTGTTGTCTGTCTCAAAGACGGAGGAAATAGATAAGCCGTGCAATTTTCTCTTGGGTTTGTAGGTCCAAATTCTTGTGGAGCAGGAACGAGGGGGAAGTGCCAGTGTCCTGGAGTTACGAAAGCTCTTTCATGCCGGGTCCCAGCAGCGGTGCTCAACCTGGGGCCGCTCCGGTTTTGGAGATAAGCTGGAACAGTCTCGGCTTTGATTCAATAGGCTGGAGGAACCCAGGGGTACAACCTGCCATTTAGTCCCACTGGCTTTTAGAACAGAAGAATAGAATCGTTTAGGTTGGAAAATACCTTTGATATAATGAAGTCCAGCGGTTAAACTGTCACTGCCAACTAGCACTCCATTTGCTTCAGTAGCCCGGGAAGCAATGATGTCTGGAGTGGCCACAGCTTGGTCTCAGCTAGACTGTTATTTGCAAAGTATTAAACTTCCTCATGTTGAGAGGTATTTAATCAAGTTGCAAGAGTATGAGAAATTATTTGTGAGAGTCTGTATGACTGAAATAAATCTACTGATGGACACCTCTCAGGGTAAATGGTCTACTGTCAGAAATTTGAAAGGACAACATTTTATTTTCTGTTTGTTAGCATAACTTCTGCAGAACTTTATGTGTAGGACCTTACTAATTTATCACACTAATTTGTAGTAAACTTTCCATTAAGAGTACGTCACCCTTCTGAATTTCCAAGACATCCGGTAAGCAGGGCTTTTGCACAATATCTTTATAGCATATATTTTTATTATTTCAGCACCAGTTACACTCATGTTGTTAGCAGTAGCCAGTAACATGAACAAAAGTACTGTGGTGTTCTGTGAAATTTAATGAAATGAATTTAATGAAAGAAACAATTATTTAATACCTTCATCACACAGGACACTGTATATGAAGTCCATCTTTTCCGGGCAGCTGAGAAACAAAGTAGTGCATCTGGCTAGATTTTCAGCTTCAGAAGTACCCATCTCAGAAGAGCATTTGAACAAGCATCTGCTGGTATCAAACTGTGCAGTGGTCAAATAGTTTTATTTACCAGACTCAATCACGCACAGTGTAGGTGGTTGGAGGCACTGTGGTGAACCTTGTTAGAGTACATATATTAACGTCTGGGCAAGAAGCCTTCCTAACTAAAATAAGTTATAGGTACAGTGATAAAAGCATTAAAGGCTGGAAAGATTGAAAATAAGTTGCAAAGAATATAACTGATAAGATATGAAAATTTTGCTGATAAACAAAATGTCAAATAGTATATATGGCCAATAGCTTCAAGATAATAGGAAGGAATTTTTAACTGCATTAGTGAGAAAAAAACCTGATAAGATTCAAACCAGTTGGTAAATGAAGATACTAAAACTGTGTAACTGTAGCTGTGTAGAAAAGGTAGATGTATTGCATAAGGTTGGAGTTTTTCTGTACTTGAGCTCAGCATAAATACCTACCGTGTTTCCCTGAAAATAAGACAAGGTCGTATATTAATTTTTGCTCCAAAACTTATTGCTTTTTTACATGTATAGCTGCCTGGACACTATTGAAATTGTCTTTTAAAATGAACTGTAACTAGGACTTATTTTTGGACTAGGGCTTGTTTTTGGACTAGGACTTATATTTCAAGCATTCTGAAAAATCATGCTAGGGCTTATTTTTGGGGTAGGTCTTATTTTGGGGAAAACAGGGTAGTCATCCTCCATTTGCAGTGCTTCTACTGAGACTACTGGTAATGAAGACTGCACTTAGTAGTTAATATTTGCAAGATTATTTAAATTCAACCACAAATAAACAAAAGAGCTAGGAGACAGATGTAACAAAATAATGTATTTTATATGGTTTGCTGGGTAGTTGCACTGGTGCTTTTCTTTTTTATCCAGTGTTTATCTGAGGAAAAGGAAGGCTGCAAAGGAAGGCTGTTTAAGGAGACTAACAAGTACATATCTGCCTTCTGAAGGGCTACTGAGCTGTGATAAACTTTTAAGTTACAATAAGATGATAGCATTAGAAATACACCAGTAAGAAACCTGTGTAGAATAAATAACTACTGATTTTGCAGATCTCAAAGAATATGTAATCCCTCTAGTGGGAAGACTGAAGTCAAGCAGCACAGAATGCCAGTCCTATTGCCTGTATTTGAGATAATTCGGTATATTTTTCCCAACTCTGACATGACTTGCACACAATGTGGGAATGCAGCCACCCTGAGCCGTTCCCAGCTGGTGCAGCGGCTGGAAGCTTGGTGACAACGTGCTGAGCTGTCACACTGTCCTGGAGGAGCCAGGTGTGGACTCTGTCCTTTCCAGAACTGCAATAAAGAAACTAGGGAGGTGACAGGGAATTAAAATGTAAAGTTCAAATTTCCTGAAGTGTTTGCTTAGCACATCTGAGGGAACAAAAACTTTAGAACAGGCATATTACTTAAGGAGGGATGAAAAATAATCTCCTTACACTTTTAATTGCCATAACTTGAGAAGCGGCATAAATTCAAACAGTGAAAAGTAAATATAATACAGACCAGAAGTCCTTAATGCAATGCCTCACTCAGTGCCCAGGATAAATAGCACTCCAGTGTTCTGTTGCATTTTCTTCTCTTTGACACCACCTTCTCTTTTCCTATTTACTGCACATTATTTATAATCAGCTGTGTAGCCAATTATTTCACACAAGAATTTTTTGTAATAGCAAAGTTTTATGTCGGAATCATCAAATACTGTTCTTGCAAAGGCAGGAGAGAGGAGAAAGGCATTTCTGTGACTTTAAAGGTAAAGAGAGTATGGAGGTTAAAAGTTTCTATAAATTTTGTTTTTCTAGTTTGAGCTACTTGAATTTTCTCCAACCCAATATGACTTCCAGACTTGTTTTTTCATCCCAGCTCCAACCTCTTTAACAGATGTTTCAGTGGTCACCAACTTCCTTACTCCGTGCTCCTTCCCTTCTTTGTTTCCTCTGTGTTCAGCATTGTGGGATTTTTTCAGCACTCACTGGGCATCAGCAAGAGTATCACTGAACACCTAAGACAAGATAATCTCAATTGTGGATGGTGAAACAGTGGGGTTATTATTGAGGTATTTGAGGCTAACCATCAGCTTTTTTATTCAATACAGTACAGTAACACAACTTGCCACATTTATTTTATTATAAATATAGTAATTATATATATATATACACATATATCAGTTTGTGCTATATATATTCCCCAGGCATAAGATCTTTACTGAATTAAAGATAAAATATAGATTTTCAGTAACTACATTAATTTCTAAGATCTCGCAGCTTGTTTGTTCTCTCAATTAAGTTTTTAGTAACAGTTGCTTTGTTTTAAAACATGAACTGAAGGATGTTCTTTATGAAGTTCCCCTGAAGTAGGAATTTACAGCACTAACTTGGGTAGCCTAAAACTAATATTTGCCACTTTATAGGTGAAACCTCTAAGCATTAGGGCTTTCGCCCTGAGCTCAGTTTTGGCAAGTGATCCTGTTGGAGGATTTAGGAATTATGCTCTTCTTGAGTACCAAGACAGTGGTAGGTGGGAAATAAACTCATAGCTGGTTGGTCAGCCATGGGGCAGTACTTGTGGGCAGGAAACCAGCATGTAGAACACTGAAATGGCATTTCAGGTGTCTACATTCTGTGATTGTCAACCATTAGGTGCCCGATGTCCATTTGGGCTCTCAACCTTACCTCCTAGGTTTCTAGAGAATCTAGGCAGATAGCATTTATTCTCTCCGTGTCTCGTGCTTGAACTGCATTGACACCACTGCAGCACTACCAGAATTCATCTTCGTTTGCTGATCTGTAATTTCCATAATTGATGAGACGGGCAGGATTGCTGGGGAAATATCTTGGGCTAGTTTGTATGTGACTCACTCGGTAGCATGCAAATAATTGACTCGAGGAAAATAAAAGTTTTTTTTCTATTTCCTTGTTTAAGTGCCCCACTACCACAAACGATGCAATGGAGTTTCTAGCATTCGGGGAAATCACAAATTTCACATGCTTGGAGTGAAAGAGACGTGCCACACCCTGCGGAGAAAAATCACTTCCCTGATGATGATGTCTCCTCTTGGTGCCTGTTTTGGTTGCTGTTTATGTCACTGTGTGGGCTGTGTGTTGAAAACTCCTCAAATGTTGCAACACACATCTCCACGTGGCCAACATGAGATGTATTTGCAGTTCCTGTCACAAAATTTTGTCATACTTGAGTATGCTCTTAAAGCAATACCAGTGAACACAAAATTTCTTCTTCTGGCTGTGGCTTTTGTAAATATTTTTTGTCACATGTATAGGCCATGCTGGTTCCCTTGTTCCTCATATTAGTTTTTTCGCTCCTTTCGCTCCAACAATCTTTCTGAGTTGCTAAAGATCAAAGGAATCAGCCTATTGCTGTCCCAAGAAGTGCCCACCAGATGTCACACTGGTACTTCTGAGAAGGGCACATCAGCCCTTTCTTGAAGACTTTTTAACCTATACCAGGTTTTTACCATATAAAAATATAATCTCTGCCAAAGGTAGAAATGCAACCCACCTAGACAAGCATCAGGTACCTGCTGCAGGAGCAGCTCCTTGGGTCTCAGTGTAATTTCTAAAATTAGCTATAAGTCTGCCACTTAAAGCATTCTGTTTTGTCATATTTTATATGAACTAGCTGACAGGGAACATTTATCTTCCTTATTTTGGGGTAACATTATGTGATATGGGAATAATCTTTTTGTCCACTTGGAAAGAGTGAGGACTATTTGCACATGAGGTCACGATTAGTCAAATGAAGTTGGTAGTCATTAGCCAGCTACATATAATGATGTATCAAAACATATTCATATTTGATGCATTGAGCTCCAGGACATGATACTGTGGCTATCAGGATAGCTGATTCTATACAGATTGTTCTTATTTCGGGTGTGTCAAATGTCTTGTACACTTTTTTCTGGTCATATTGATGCTTCTTTCTTGTCCAGTTCTTTTATAGCTGAATACTTTCATGCTTTTTAATATGTACATTATAGGTCATTCTTTATTCTTATAGTAAAATGTTTAGAATTTTCAAGAAAATTAAATAAGGATTCTACATCACCTCTTAGTAAAAACATCCACATGTGTAGTTTGAAACTATGCATAGGGCTTATGAGAGAGCAAAGGGGTAAAGAGACCAGATGTGCTGTCAGTTGCTCTACTCTGTGCTTCAAAATGTTTAGGGCTCTCTACTTTAAAAAAGCTACAAAACTTTATCTTTTTGCTGTTCTGCTAACTGTACATTGTCATTAAGAACAATACATATTTTTACATAATCTACCTGCTCTGGGAATCTTTACAGATGCTAATAATCACTTGCTGTTTTGCATTTCTGTTGTGCATGTTTGACATGTTGCATCCAGGAATGAATCGGCCTCGAGCTAAGAGCACTCTTCAAGTTTACGCTAAATCTTTCTGATTCCCTTTGAATTTTACCTAAGCAAAAGGTAGAGCAATCGGTTGGTGGCAGCAAACACTTGAAAAAAAGGCTCTTTGAAGTTGGAGCTGCTCTCAGGTGTGAGAGCCCAGTCTTGGCAGCGTATGCCCATGGGGGGGCTCCCATGGTTGGCTAAAGCCCTTGTGAAGCCAACAAAGCTGTGGATAAGCACAGTCATCTACACACTCTTCTGGATTAGGGTGTTTATATAACCCTCTAATGATGTTTCCATCCTTTTCCCTGTCTACTTTCATCCACACATTTGATGTCTTCATTTATGGTGTTTTTCATCACTTTATTAGCTAATATCATGGATGGCTTTCTGAGGGTTTAGCTTAAGCATAATATGTCCAAATCTAATACAACAAAGCATTGCCAGCCTATCACATGTATATTTCACATACATACTTCACAAAATTGATCAAAACTATTGTCCTCATCATGTTCTAGCGTGGAGGCTGATGAAAATATTACAGACTGGGGAAAAACCCCTAAAAAGAAAACCCCAAATATATTCAGGGCAGAACCAACTCCATAGTAGTTCTGACATGTAAAATGGTTATATAATAGCTCCTGACCATCATTATCTTGGATTTAAGGATCCCCAGTTCTTCACTGGTAATGGACACATTGAGTTATATCTCCATAGTCCTATTTTGCACAGGAACTTATGATGATACAAAGACTGAATCAGTGATCAGTCTTGTGAAACCCTGCTGAAAACCTGCTTGGGAGAGGAGGTCACAGATATCTATCTGCATGCTTGCAGAAGTGGCTGGCATTTCCTGTCTAAGAAGTAAATAAGTCTGCTCCCTCTGGAGGATTATTTTCCCTAAGAAGTGAGTGGGGGAAGAGGAAGTTAGAGAATGAGTATAGATTAAGTGGTTTATTTTGTTTCCCTCATGAATTCTGTTAATAAAACTAGTCAGAAAGCAGTTCTCTGCAAATATTGCCCTCTTCCTCTGTGGAATATAAAATGGAGGCCTGTTAAGGGATATCATTGTCCTGGTTGAAAGATCTGATTTTAAATGTTATCTTCAATGTAGATATACATTAGGTATGAGTACTTTGTACCCAAAGAGAGGGACTGGATTTTCTTCTGATGCAGGAGTTAGAGTCAAGGTGTCAACAGTGGTCAGATGTCTCTGATTCTATCTGCCTTTGAACACTTCTCTACCTTTTCACCTGCTTGTAAACAGGATTTTTATTTTATCTTATTTTTTATTATATTTTTTCCCTTTGGGTCTTTCCACTTATTTAATTTGTAAAATATTTAGGTAAAACTTCCATAACTCAAATAATTACAGCATGAATATTCAGAATAAGTAATCTCATTTAAACATTTATTACATCCAAGGCTGGAATTTAAGGCATGTTCACAGAGTTCATTAGTACTGCACCCAGTTCTTGCACTGTGTTGCCTTTTTAGCTTGCTTCTTCTGCCATAGATAACAGATAGAATTTAATTAGTTTATTTTATTATTAGGTATTTTCCAAAAACTAAACAACCCTACTTAGGAAGCTGTTGTTACTGTATTTTCCACTAAATTTATTTTTACTGTTTTTCCTGGCACATCTCTGACAGAAACAGTGTTTGGACTGATCACTGAAACTTCTCTCCAGATAGCTAAGGGGAAAATCCATGGCTCTTTATTTACACACACTCTGTGCTTGTGCTAGAGTGACCTACTTAAGAAACTCCTCACTTTATTTTCTTGTAACCATGGGGGGAAAGAAGCAGATGATGAAACAGCATGATCGTTTTTTCATTTGTCTGTTTTCAGGAACTCTCAGAAGAATACACACAAGGTATGCATGTTCACACACTTATTCCCACATTTTAAAGAATAAACATGCATTTTGTGATGCAGTGTAACCTTCTGCATTACACAGGCAATTAACATTTCATGTGATGCTGGTTTCCCTATGCTAAACTCAGTGACTTAGACTTGACTAAAACATCCACACCAGCATCCACATTTGATCTAGTATTTTGCAAGAGACAGTGAGTCCACCCATGCTAAAGAATACTCACCTGATAACACAAGGATAATTATTGTCACTGGTTTTGTCTTCAAGGCACAACCAGAAGGTTTGTCATCTAAACTTGTGTGGCGTTAACTCCCAAGCATTTTTGTTGTGTCTTTCTCATGCTGGGATAACAACTTGTGATACTGTTGCTTGTCTCTCTGACGGTTCTAATATTTCTCCTAACTGAAGCATTTAAAGCTTATTAGTCTTCATGTTCTTTTCTTTGGAAAGAGAAGTTGCAATGGAGCCATATATTTCCTTATGTTTATTCTTTGAAAGTAAGTGCAACAGCAGCAAATGTCAAATACCGAAACCTGGGAAGAATTGAACAAGTTTCTTTGCTCTCAGCCTCTGGGTAGAGTGCTTTACATAGTGTATCAGCTTTAAACCAAGTCAAACAAAGTGTACTTGCCTAAGTACACTTGTGGTTTTATCTGAAGCATATGGGATACTCCTTGTGTACTTCTCTCACACCTACTGCTGTTAAACAATCCCACAGTTGCATGTTTATATACCTTGTATTTTGTTCTGCTGTTTTATAAAAGAGATGAGCTGCTTTTTACCACTTTGCCACTTAATGAAATTTCCTTACTTATGCCACTTACTTAGGAAATTTCATCATGAGGATAATGACCTGGGTATGTTTTATTGCATTCACCTGTGTTTTTTTTATTTTTTTGTTTTGTTTTGTTTTTGTTTTTTTCCAGAATGAAAGAATTAAATTCCTGTAGTCTGTAAATGTAAGGGATATTTCCATATTCTTACACCAGTTTTGGTGTAATGTACTTTCCTCCACAGTCTTCATTGTCCTTTTCATGATGTGAAACAGTACAGAGCTGCTACTCTCTGCAGCAGTTGGTGCTTTCCAGGCTACAGCTCCTTGGGATGCAACTGTGGCATGAAGCCTTTGTTCATCTACCATGGCCTTCTGCAGGGCTGGATTCAATGGTGCTGTGGCTGAAACTACACCATTCATTGAATCCTTTCCATGTGTTTCTGTCCTCATTGCTCATAAGGATTTCCTGGGTAATGTGGCTATAAAACTGTAATCCTGCAGGTAATGTACTAGCTGTTTTCATAATGTTCTTAACAAGTTTTTATTAGCATTTGGGTTTTTTGTGTGAAATTATGTCTTAGTTTGAGATTATTCACAGTGATGACTTTTTTTTTTTTTTTACTTTATTTAGGTTTTTTAATTTTAAAATTTAAAAAGTTGTAGTTGGAAATACCTTGAATCTTTCAGTGTCATAATCAAGAGACTTCAGTGTGTGGTTGTATTTCCACATATGCAGTAGGACCAATGTGATTTATATATCTCCATAAATATATAAAAATATATAGATAAAAATATAACACTTTTTCTTCTTTCACCTGAGCTTCTTCCCTGGGGTAAAATATATGTTCCGTAAGTAGCTCCTATTCTCAACACTTCAGATAAGTCATGGAAAACTTAAATTATATTGGCTAAATACTACAGTTAAAAAACTCAGGGTATTTATATGTATTATTATATATATTGAAGTGTGGGTAATCAGCTGTCAAAATCATTTGCCAGAAGTTGTGGTGAGTTTTCTAATGTTTAGATCAAGTTCAGCAGTTCTTTCAGAATATCTTTAATTCAGGAGTTTTCAGGCCATTTTAATGGATTACCTGCCAGCAATAACAAATGGTAACTAGGATAAACTGCATGTTGTCAGGAAGCTTAAACTTTACAGAAATCTGCATTACTGTTGGAAAATTTGTAGAGGTCTGTGAACCAAAAAATATGACAACTCCTGATAATTCAGAAAGGAATTAATTCAGGCAGTGTCTACAGCCTGTGTTCTGCAGGAAGAGAGAATAGCTAATCAGAAGGTTGCCTTCTGGCTCTCTAATCTGTAAAGCTCCTTGTAATTAGAGAACTATCCTCAGCTTCAGGAAATCTGCGTCCAATTCCTCTCCTTGCCTCTCACTTCCTACGTGATATTGCATGAGTCACTGACACAGAGATCATTAAAGAAACTTGGGATATGTCTGTGATGACAGTTAAGTGTGAATCTAAGTGTCAGCTTCTTTGTAAAAGACAGGGAAGACTTGGCTTTGGCAGGAAACATGGGTGTTTGTTTGTTTGAAGAATTGATGCTAGAAGGTATTCAGTGATTCAAGGCATTCAGTGATGCTTGGCTATTTGGTATTGTCCCCAAAGTCAGCATGTGCCTGCACAAGCCCCTTTACCCTTCTCAGACCTCTGTAACTGGACAGGAGGTATCCCTCAGGCCCCAACAAGACTGACAGTCTTGTTGGATTTATTTATCTCAACAATGCTAGGCAGGCTTGATAGTAAAACAAGAATGGAGTTTCTGCAGTGTGACTGGAGGTTTGGTCTTTAGACCAATCCAATTAAAAATGGGATTTGATTTCCAGTCTTATGGAATTGGAAAACAGAAGGCACAAGCAAAACAAACAAACTATAATTCTGTATGTATTGAACATAATTCTCTGTATATACTTCTGCACCCATCACCTCTGATTACCTGGGATGGTTCTGAGGGAGGGGGACACCATGGCTGTCCTGTCCCAGGGCTCCCACAGCTCTGGTTCATCACTAGCCAAATGGGGAGGAGGAAGCTGCCCCATCCTTCCTTCCTCCCAGGGACTACCCCTTCAGCCACCTCCTCGGGTTCTGCTCACCCTGGTGACCTCTCACTTGTCTTCTTTGTTGAGTATTGTAGGGTTTGCTTTGGTTGAAATTTTCAAGCCACATTAATAGTTTACCTTCTTTTTCAGTGAGATCCTGTGTTTGATTTTGCTTCAGTTCTTTAACTTAAAAATGAAGATGATGGTGTCTTGCATTTAAACAGTCCATTGCACAGTCTCTGTCCTGTATCTTGCCAGTTGGACACGGTCATCTCCTGATTTTTTTCCCCCGGGAAGTGTTTTTTTTCCAGCTATATCTACTACTGAGCCATGTAAGTCCTGTGCCTGATGCACAGCTTGGTTTGCTGCTGCATGACAGTGAGTGGTCTGGTGTGGAGTGGTAGCTACCTTTGGAAAGGTTGTTGTAAAGGAAGAGAAAATTGGCTGATTTGTACCCATTTGGACTGGGAAAAGAAGGCTATGGTGGGATCCTAAAACCTTGGTTGGATTCCAGAGCTGCCAAAATCAAACTCTTAATTTAATTATTTGTAAGGTACTGAAATACTTGGTACAACACAACCAAAAAGGTGTGACATTTTCTGTCATGGAGCCAGGAGGAAAGAAGAAAAACAAGTTTGTCTTTTTCATTCTTTCCTTTTCTCTCTCTCATTCTAATAATTTTTATACTTCCATTCCATATACTTTTCTCTAGAATGATTCTTTGAAAATACCTCCCTCCTGCTTTGTCAGCACTCAGTCACAGGCAATCTGTCCCATACATGCCTGTTTGGCACATTCTGTTTTGGTCTAGATGTGTACAACCACTTTTGTCCTGCAATGATAAGCATATTACAATAACTTACATGTTTTCATTTTTCATTTATCTATTTTCTGAAGTGTCTAAGGAGAGATTTATAGAGACTACACTTTCTTATCTTCCATAAAACTGGGAAAATATTAATGTGTAATAAACTAGGAAAGACCTCTGCACTGATACTTAATAGCTTGAGTCCACTGATTGCAGTGAAGTTTTTCCTAGATGAAATAGGAAGAGACGCAAGCACAGTGAAGGGGCTGTATGTGAATTATTCTCAAACTATAAGCAAATATGGATGTGGAAGCAAAAAACAGAGACAAGAATAAAGGATGTGTATCAAGCCATATAATAAAAAAATTACCACTTCTGGTTTGCAGCATTTGGAGACTTTGGTTAAGTTTCATTCAGTTCTCTGATGTTTGTGCATGTCTTCTCAAGGGTCTGCAGTGTATTGTTTGTAGCACTGAGTTTCCTTATAAGAAAAAAATGTATCAAGGTTCTAGTCTTGTCAGAGCTAATATTTATGTCAGTTCCGGATTCCCAGATTCAAGAATGTTAAATTAAGGCAATGTGCGACAGTAAGAAATGTACGTTTTTTTCTTATTGGAGGGATATATATAAAATATATCTTGAGAAATGTCAGCTTCCTCCAGGGAGCAAATAATTTATGTTAACATCAGGAATTAGACATACAAATGGAGATCCACAACAGAAGCATATATAATGCAGAGGAAAAAAAAAGTCTCTGTAGGAGAGAAAAGCTTCCATAGCGTATGGAAGAGAGGACATATTTAGGCTGTTATGGGAACACCAAAGATTTATTAAATATGTTAATCATGGTATGGAAGAGCAGCAGAGCATAGGTTACATAGTCCCTGTGAGTGTTCATACTACTTACCAGTTTATTCTTTGGACTAGTGAGTCAGAAAGGCCCACCAGTGTTTGAGACAAGAGATGCTCTTCTAAAATCTTTTGTCTGACAGGTAACAAGAGTCAAGCTGCAAAAAACCTGACATGGTGGAAAAAAGAGGCTTTCCAAACTGGAATGTGAACAGTCAGGTCTTGGAGCAAGGGGTAACTGTTAGATAAGGCAGCAAAGGCTGACATGAGGTCATTCTGTGGAGCAAAAATAAGTCGCAGACCTCAGGATGTGCAGTGTGGTGTGGTGAAACTGAAGAAAATTGCTGAGATTTCCATGGTTCATGATCCAGCAGTATCTGTGGGGTCAGCTACATCCATGGGGCCAGTGCATATCTGCCATCCCATTACTGTCTCAAGACCTAAGTAAATTTAATTAATGAAAATATTTTCTTTTGACTAATAAGTGCATATGTTTAGATTGAAATGATTATTCCCTATGTATAACAAAAAAGCAAAAGGAAGTTAAATTAGCCGCATTATGCAGAATGTAGAGGTCTAAAATTGCACTGTGCCATAGCACTCTCCATCAAAATAAATCTTTCCTATACAATGAAATCCAAGTTTAGTTGTTATCGTGACAATGTCCATGTGACCATTTATTTAAAAAGATGTAATTTATATTTTTGAAGTGTTGACTGATTTAGAAGTAGAGTTCAGAGTCAGTGCTTTATTCCTGCGGGAATTCTTAGAATGGCGTTATGGACATATGCACAGAAAGGCTCTTCTTGGCTTCTGGGAACCATATGGAAAACACCCTTTCCTAAATTCATTTTATGAGCCTTTTGATGTCCTTTCTCACCAGTACATTAAAAAAAAAAAATTAAATGTGAAAAGCTCAGCCATGAGAAATGTACACAAGCTACCAATGCTTTTAATTCAACTATCACATAAGATCACTGAATAAATCTGTTTTCTCTACCATGTTCAAGAAATAAATATGTGAATTTGTGAAGCAAATACTCCCCAGCTGCCCAAGAATAACAGGATATGAAATCCCTCACTTAGATTGGCAAAATGAGTGCTGCTGGAGATCTGACCTATTATCATCTACTGAAGGCAACAAAGAGCCTGCTGCTTGCTTCAGATCCGAGGGCTTTGGACCAGCTCCTGAGAGCTGCCACACGCACCCCAGGCAAACAAGCAGCTTTGTCTCTTCAGTTTGTACACAGCAGATATGGCACTTTATTCTTGGAGTAAACTGCAAATTGCAAATCGTACCTAGCCGTTGGTGTTTTCAGTAAGTCTTGGTCTGTGTTGTAGCGTAATGAAGCAACGTGATATCGGCCCCTGAAGAAGTTCTTTTGACTTTCCTGCAGGAGCTACAGTCCTGCATATGTTTGAGACTATGGTTTAGTAGTAAGTGAATATACATGCAGTATTCAGTCAGGCTGCAGTTACTTTGCACTAATTGTCAGTGAGGGTAAAGAAAACCTGGTTTAGCCTGTCCTTTGCACTCAGAAGCACATGGAGCCTGTTTGGTGAGAGGAAAGGAGGCAGAGCACTTGCAATGTTTGTATTTCAGAAAGCACGGCTATCAAAGGGGTGTTACTTGCCATGGCAATTGCAGTTGAAACTCCAACCCAGAGGTTCAGCTGTGAGAGAGAGAAAAGGGCGGGTCTTAGATCTGTATCAAGATAGGCAGAAACCCTGAAAATAAATCCTTTAAAAAGTAATTAAAAACCCCCAGTCTGTATCAGTGTCTTGGAATTGTTACTATTTGTAATAGCGTAAATCTGGAGTAATTCTCTCACTAATAGCAGAATTTGGACCCAAAATGGCAAATCTAGTAGATATTCACTCAGGCTGCTGCTACTTGCTTTCTGCTGTCGGTTCCTTTCTCTTCTGCCTACATACACACCCAAACACGCACACATTCTTCTTCTGTCTTGTTCTCCTCTCTTGCTGCTGCATTTGCCTCTTTAGGGAGCTATAAAGACATGTTATAGGCATCCTCACAACAGTGTTGTCACTTGGGCCCTTTGAGCCTGCACCCAATCCCTTCTGTGGTAAACGAATCTGTAAGATTAAAATGGAAGATCTTTGAAGGAAGCGTACTACTCCATCATGGGACAGGTCAAGGAAAACTTCTGTATAGACCTACATCAACATATGTTTATGACATGCCAAGTATGAAATATGCACCCATGCTGGTTAGTAAGAGTACTCGGTGACAGAATTATTTCCAAGAAATCTGGCTCCATCAGTTGCTGATGTCCCAGACTCCTTTACCATTCTTTGGGTATTAAGAACAGGTTATTTCTGGGCCAGAGGATGGCGTGAAGGGGGGATCTATGTTTAGAGCTAAAAAAGACTCTGTTGTTGAGACATGTTTTGAGAAGTATTGTTCAGATAGGTTTGAATTTTTTTTCAAATGCTCTTGATTGTACTTGTTTGAAAGTACAATTAGCTATATTATCTAGCATGCTCATATTTCATATTTGTGAGTATTTATGCTCTACATGAACAGGGAAGAGAACAACAGTGAGACAAGAGATAGTAAGCGATTCTCTTACTATAAAAACAAGCACATTTTGCCTCTTATTTGTTCTCCAGTGTAAAGGAGGCTGTCAGATCCTCTGTTTCCAGTCTAACAGGAGGTCCATCCCAGCTGGATCCTGTTTTTCTACAACATCCTCAGCCCACTTTAATGACTAAGCAAAGATCTTCTTATGTGAGCATCCAAGGAGCAAACAAAGATGGGGGAAGGTGAGCCCAGGCAGCTGTCTGAAGGCAGGATCCCATTTTATTCTTTGCTCCAAGGCCTTCCAACAACTTGTTGCAAACTGAGCATACCGGTGTTTCCATTGTATCAAAAGGTGTTCCAGAAATAACAGAGCTCAAGACAAAAAAAAAAAATCTTTATTGTGATTAAAATATGTATATTTTCAGAGTATCTGTAATATTGCATCCAAATATTTATTTTTTGAAAAATCAACAATATTATCTTCATGAGATATAACCATGACACATAATACAACACCCTGATAGAAAAGGATTTTCCTTCAGTTTCTTTCCTTACAACACAATCCTCACACAAAAATCACTGACCACTTTTTGCTTATATGTGGAAAGTTTAGGCTTGTGAGCACATCTCACATCTTCCTGCTGTTTTGGTCTCTCCTCCATCCCCTTGCAACCTGACTTTCTGCTAGAGCAGTACAAGCAAGGATTCAGTAATCCTTTGCCAGTACACTTTGAACATTAGAGTTCCTGTACACCAACCAAACACATCTTACTCAACTGTCTCTAAGGTATGAACACAGGCCTCTTTTGGATCAGATATTGATGAAGGATAAGCTAATGCTGGGAGGAGGAGAGCTGCTCTTCAGCCAGATCCATCCTGCACCCGTTCTGTGGGTGCTGGTGGCTTCTGGGGGTGGAAGCAGGGAGTGCATTCATGCACGTGTGCGTGCGGAGCTGTGGGTGTGTGCAGGTGCATGTAGGCCTGAGTCCCAATGGGCAGGATAGGGAAGAGGAGCAGCTGCCATCTTTGCTGTGGTTCTGCCCAGCCCTGGATGGTGCTTGAAATGACAGAGTAGGGACATGGAGCACCACTTACTTCTCTCCTACACTTCTTAGGAGTGGAGGGTGAATAGGCAAGGGGGAATATACTGAATAAAAGAGAGGGACTGCACCTGTGTGAAGGCATGCCTGGGATGCAGGCACTCAATGGACTAATTTGATTTGTATTTTTAGCTTGTGATTGTGGTGGCTTTATTTCACTCAGGGTCTGGCCAAGTTTTTCACTTTGTCTCTCTCCAGATGAGGGAGGGTCAGGACTTCATTTTGATATGCCTTCGTTTTTTTTTCTTCTTTTTAATAATACAATTTAGTCTAATTATACAGCAGACTTGTTGATAATGTAATTTGACTTATCTGGATATTGGGGATTCCTTTCCCAGCCCTGCCGAATTCGTGTGAGAGGTTTGTCTAGACAAGGAAATATCAGCACAAATTTGACAACCAGTACAATGCATGGAACAATGAGGGAGAGCATATAGGCGTTTGGAAGATACCATCTGTATGATGACGGGTTCAGGAACCGGTTTCCACCGTAAACCAGTGTGTGTGCAGTGCACAAAATCAGTGTCAGATATCCCAGTTTGGACTAGGGGAGAACAAAGGAAAGAAACAAGTGGACATTAAAACAATAATTAAACCAGGACAAATGCAATTTACAGGACACAGCAAGCTTTGTGTGACTGAGCTAATTGGGCACTGCTGAAATCAAACTGTTTTATATAATTTAAAGGCTCTTATTTTTTTTTTTTTCAGAAAGATTTATTCAAATGGATCTAGGTGAAACACATTTCTTTGTTGTGTTTTGTTTTTGTTTTTGTTTTTGTTTTTTTTTTTTTCTCTGTCAACAACCCTGATAATTTTGGCTAGCTCACACATACTGCCTAGTGGTTGTCATGTTTGCGAAAATGCAAAGAAAACGCTGAAATTCAGGGGAGAGATCCAAGCTTTTATATGCTCCAGTGCTAATCCATCCAGAACTGCCATACTGTGCAAGTTTTTTGCCTTGATAAAACATTCATTGATAGTAGTTTCCCCTTCCCTTGCCTCCCCTCCCCTGCCAGCCCAGCTCCCGCAGAGGCACAGCAGCTTGTACTGAGCTTCCTCCAAAGGGGGGGCTGGGATTATCGTGTTACCAAGGGCAGCCTGTTTATAGGCACAGCACTTCTTTTTAGAGTCTGCAGAAACTGCAGGTTCTTTTTAGATGCTTGGCACTGAGACGATCTGAGTTTAGAGTAGTTTTTCAGACCTTTATAACTGAATTATCTTGTGAACCAGCAAAATTAGCCCAGTAAATGGCTAGAATGTTTTGTGACAGTATAACTGTGGAATCTGATAATCCCAAAGTGTTTTCTGTTTGCTGTTTAGGACCTCAGGTCTTCCTAATTTTCTCTTGTTAGTGCAGTAGTCCCTGTTGTACCATAGTTGTGTTTTTTTACAGGTGAGTTGTATAACTATGTAGATTTTTATTTTCACTATGTGATGGTGGATGGTGCACACATCGCATTTGGAGATACTAAAGGAGGAGGGGATAGGGAATTTTCCGGAAGAGAGGGAAGAAGGCTTTTTAGAATAAGTCTTCTTCTTACCTGTACAAATCGAAATTCTCGCCAGTTGACATTGTTGCTGACTGAAGGCAAGGAAGTGATTCCAAGAAGAAAAAATAAAGAAAATCCTAAAATCCCCAAAGCCAAATAAGAGTCGCTAAGCCAGGCATTAGTTGTGTTGAGTCGTTCTGTTTCATTTTTCAGTGCCTGAAGAAAAGAAGGCCAGTTATATCTTAGTGATAACAGTTTTAGGATCAATGTGCAGAAATAAATGCTTTAAGGTAACTTTGGGATAAATGTTATACATTAAGTCTCTGAAAAGGATTGGAGATTTACTTTGAATGCCTACTCTAAGAGCAGGCATTATATTACGTGTAGGTTCCATATACCTATAATTGTGGTGCATGTTTTATACTGCTGTAGACCTAAGGTTGAGGACAGGTATGTGATCCTTTGTTGTTAAATAAGGTCAGAAAATCAAAATATATGCCATTTTAAAAGTCAAAATGTGTGCCATTCTTAAAGGTATATGGAGAAATAGGGAAATATGCTTCTTTAGATTACTCTCAATGTTTACATTTCTCCTGCTTATTTTATTAGTATATCAACTATCTAGCAGTAAGACAGGGCAGGAATCCCCTAACTCAATATTAGCAAACTTCAGATATACCAATGGTTAAAAGGATCAGAAACAAGGAAAGTAATTCTATTGTAAAGTATGGTAGACTACCCACATGAATTTCTGAAGCTTGGTATAGAAGGTAGTATTTGTAACAGGGCCAAAAGAAAGGAAGACATAGAGCAGGGAACAAAACTTACCAGAGAGAGAATATGATTACTGGTTCTCCATCTTACGAAGGAACGAATTGGGATAACTAGAGTGTACAAAACGTGCAAAAAAGCAAATGCCAAAGCTACCAGTCCAAGTTGTTTTCTACACAGCATCCATTTGTCCAGCCAGTCTGGGAAACGGCTGTATTTGGTACCTCTGTATAACTGAATAATTGCAGCAAGTACACCAGGAAGATAAACCAAGGCAAGAAGGATGAGTGCCACTATAGGGCAGATCCGATTTGGAATGGATATTGCAATAAAAAATGAAAAGTCTTTGCTTTCATAAACATAAGGGTAAATGACATCACGAATCAAACTGTAGAAGAAGAAGAATGTGACTAGGCCAAGGGACAAGAGAATGGGAAATTTCCACATTGGAAAGAGCTGCAGAGGGTAATTTTCTATTTCCTGAGCAGCCAAGAGGGATCCCTGATCTAATGGAGTGAGACCCAGTGCACGAACAATATCCATCACCATTTGTTTAGCTTCCATGTCATCTCCACAGACAAACACCTGCAGCCAAAAACATACAGAAATTTTATTTAGACAGACTCTTGTGACGTTCTCTACTGCTGTCCTGCCTGGATATGGATAATGAGCACAAGCTTCCTAGGCTACTTGTTGACTTCCATGCTGGCTTTAATTTATATAGGCAAAAAGTAGCTTATAGGTACTTTCTTGAACAACAGGTACAAGAAATAAGAATATGAATCTTTTCTTTGGGGAAGAAGGTTGTTTCAAGTGGCAAAATTTTGTATCTGAAAAGAACAATGTATAACACAGTTAGTACAAGTCTTTGCCTAGAAGACTTAAAATTCTCTTCTGAAGACCTGTGAGCAGTTCATAAGCACAGGATTTTCTAGGAGTAAAGAGGAGTGAAATTTTCAATGGGAGTAAATAGGAGCAAAATTTTCAATTGCTGCTACACTGGTCAATAAGGACTCCAGGAGATCGAGGACAGAGATCTTTAAAACATGTATGCCCTATCACAAAAGTAAGTATTATTTCTTTTGAAGTCTAGTAAAATAGTGAAGAAACTGTCTTTTTTGTGAGTGTGCAAGACAATACTGCTTTTAGAACCGGGAGAAAGGGGGCAATTTCAGCTCTCATTGATATGATGAAGGCTTGTAGAGCCTAGGTTTCTAAGTCTTTGGGTCCTTAGTTTAGACAAAACCATTTATCTGGCAGTAGAAAACAAAGCTAGCAATGGTTTGAGTAGCTGGATGGAACTGTGTATTGTACAAGAGCATTATCACTCAGAGTGGCAGAGAACAGGGTAACAATAAATGTCTTCAAGTAAGCTGCTGTGTTGCTTCCTATGACCAGCTCTGTGCTCGCTGGCTGCTCTGTGGTTAAGGAGCTGTTTAAAATGGCTTTCACACACCATTGTTGTGTTAAACTTCTGTGGTGATAAGTTCTGATTTAAAAAAATGTATTAGTTTATTCACGTTCCAACTCACTTCATTTGCCCATACTCATTCTATTGCCCCATCATATCGCTTACCTCCCTTTTTTTGCTCTCTTCATTTTATTCTTACTTTGATATCTTCCTCCTATCTGTTTAACTCTACCATTCCTGTGAACAACTGATGCAGCCCTCATTTCCTCCTGATTTGCTGTCTCTCTGTTCCTTTCTAGCTCTGCTGTCTATCTTTCCTTGCATCTCTAATGTCTCCAAACACCTTACCAAGTTTGGATGCAAGCTATGGGTATTCCTGTTGTACTATATTACAAGCCAAAAGTAAATTTTAGCTCACATTTAATTTGAAATTGGTGATTAAAGTGAAAATACCATCTCAACCCTGCCTGATTTGTACCTTCCGTGTGTGTTTTGTCTGACTGTTAAGAAGCCATACAATATATAACTATGATGTAGGAAACCCCATTGCTTAGCCTTACCTGCCGGCTGGCATCCAGCGTGCCTGACTGCAGGGCCCACGCCGACACGGTATTAAAGGCTTTCACAACCTTCGCGCCAGGCACCAGCTGAGCAAGGTACTCTGCGTTGGATTCAGGATACTGGTTTACTTTTAAGTTGTTGCTTACGTCCACCAAGACTTTTCCATGGAGAATTTCTGCTAGTGATGTAAGGAAGCTGTAATGTTGCCTCTGGATTGCTATAATGATGATGGCTGCCTTCTGTGCTGCTTCTGTGTGGCTCAGCACCTCTGCATCCTTGGGAATCAGGCTGGATGTCTGCGTGTTCCGGCTTCCAAACACAACGGGGTAGCCGGACTGAAGCAATTTATGCCCCAGAGCTCTTCCAAAATCTCCAGTTCCAAATATGCACACTGTCTCTCTTTTGTTAGAAGTGTTAGGGGCCAAAGCCATTATGTTGTAAGAATTCTTATTCATCTATTAGAAAAAAAAAAAAAAAAAAAAAAAAGAAACAAACTAAGCTAAACATTAATCTCTTGAAAATGAAAAGATAGCATCCACTCTGGCTATACAAAATAAATATCTGAGAGTTCTCTTGCCTCTTAATATTCTTCCTGCACACTTTTCTGAATACACACTCCCAGAAGTTTTCTGGGCAGTTTTAAAAACCAGTTCTGGATATTAATCTCTCAATCGACACCCTCTTTTCCATCCATTTTATGGATTTTAACATTCAGCTGAACTGTTGCAGTTTCCTCTCTCGAAGGCAAAGCAGGAGGAAAAGAAACAGGAGCATAGAATAAGGGTTGCACACATTTCAGAATAATTTCTGCTTACTTATTTGATAGAAAGACATTGAAGAGGAGTGCATATCTAATCAGATTAGAACGTGGAAGGTCTTTTGTAAAATACTTGAAGATATTATAAAAGATAGCTACAAACCTATCTGTTGTCCTCAATATTTCCTTAATATGACTAGTCAGTGCCAGTTTGGTTTATTATTGTTCTTCAGTTTCCTGAGGAATGTCCTGTGAAGCATTTGGACAGTGAAATTGGAATATTTCATGTTGAACATTTATTTCTGGTATTTATATATTAGTCGTAATGAAATTCTCTTTGAGGTTTTTATCTATCCTCCTTTATCACTGTACCTGGAAGCTTCAAAGTCTTTAATGTATTATCCATGCCAGAGCAGTATGTACGCTCTGTACTTGCAGAGTGAGATCCATGATACAAATACAGAATCAAAAGGCTCTGCTCCAAAGGCCTTGCAGTAGGTCCACATCCAGTTGCCCTCACTTTACAAAGGGTGAACTCAGACCAGAAAACCTAAGGCCCAAAGGAAGACCTCCAGCCAGAGATCTTGAGAGACCCTTCACTTGGGCTGGCCAGCGATTTAGTGCTTAGAGCAGCCATTTAATTTGCAGGAGCCCTGATTCAAGTCTCTCACTACATCACAGGTAACTGTCTTAATTGAAGCTGTGTGAATAACCGATTTTCCAATTTGCAGGAAAGAAGTGCCTGAAATGGTTAGCTAGACCCAAACCAATTACTTTGCTACTGCTCTTCATTAACCCCTTGCTTACTTTCTTCTGTGAAGCACTGTTCAGAATGAAACTCTGCCATTTAAAAATACTGAGATGATACTCCTCACTTTCTTTTACATTTTTCTCTAGTGAGTACATTTTTTGCTTGTTAAAAATCTGGCACGATTTTAAATTGTTTGACGCAAAACTTTGTTTGATGAATAAAAAAATCAGCGTGAACTTCCCCCTGCCCCGCTGTGACCTGGCATTAAGGGCCTGAGTCAGGGATGCACACTTGTTTTGGGCCTGTGCTGTAGGGTATGAGCTTCATTAGCAAGACAGGCAGAGAAATGCTTATTCTGAGAATCACATGTGAAGATTTTGTCTTGAACTAGCTATGTGTGTAGGTAGGTAGCCCTCCACTGGCATCAGTGCCTGTTTAGCACCATCACTGCCATGAGCTGTGGAAGCCCTGAGGTTCAGAGAGCTGCCAAGGGAGTTTGGCTCTGGTTGTTAGGGGCAGGTGTTGATTCAGGCAGAGAAGGACCTGAGGATCCTTGTGCTCATGGTCCGTGTGGCTCGTGCAGGTCCCATGGCAGACTTGGCAGCACAGAGGGATCAACCCCAGCTCTCCTGGAGCTGCGGTCCCAGCTGGACTCTCTGTACTTTGTCAATTAACACACTGAGCATGAAAACAGATCCTCAAAGGGACCCATCTGAATGTCTCCTGCGTATTTGTGCGCTCTGACACATGCATACAAATGCAGAGTCCTTTCACACAGTTAAAAATCATTCTCTGATTAATGTCCCATGAGGCTCCAATGCGACTAAAGCTATAAAATTCTTTTTGGTGTATAGTCTGTATTTCAAAAAGAACAGAAGAGTTTTGTACATATTAATAAATGGTCTGATTCAGTACATAATAAGACTCAAATTTCCTTTCTCAATTTTTCCTTTTAAAGAAGTAGGCTCCTATCTAAAATAAAAAGTAAAACTTATTTGTAAGACATGATCATCCAGTTGAAAACTTCTGTATTTGTCTTCAAGAAACCATGAAGTTATTGCTGAGTGAACTATGCAAATCATTGTCCTCTCCGAAGTAAGACTGGAAAAAAACAAAACTAAAATGGATATTATCAGGTAATATACTTGATAGATCAGATAAAGTTATGTTTTGTTTGAGCTCATAAAACTATTTAATATAAAAATGGATCCACCAGCAAGAATTAAATCTATGAAGTACTTCTGTTGTTCACTAATACTGAACATCTCCTTTTCCAGTGAACACTGAACCCATCTTGCTGGAAATGAGAAAAAGAGGGAGATGAAAAGAAAAATTAATGTAGAAGAACATTATTTTTTTTCAAATTACAGTTTCTTGGAGTGCTACCTAAGATGTAAAGGGACTAAGGGACTAAGATATAAAAGGCAGTGAATATTATTCCATAGAAAGCTGAAGAGAGGTAAAGTTGCCTTTAATACCAGTGGTCTAATTTAGCTTAATACCATTTTTAACAATAGAGACAATTTTTTTGAATAAAATAAGCTGTTAGGGTGGTACACATTATATATTAGAAATAAACTGGTCACCAATGAATTTTTTAACAACTTAAGTATATTATGAAACTGTTATTAATTTAATGCTGCATCTGCTACTTCTGAAAATCATGTGGAAGACAAGACAAGTTTTATTTTAAATCCCAGGCTTTCTGGACCATACCTCCTTCGAACAAAGACAGAAATTAAATTAATTTTCTCCATTGAATCCTTTTTTTCCTTCCTTCCAACATACCTTTGTGCCAGCTGGCTGTTACTGGACTGAAAGAAGTTCGTGGGCTTTTCTGTGAACTTCTGGAGGTGAATTCGGGCAGTAGTTTAGGAGCACATAGAGAGTGCATAGATAAATTTTGGCTTTTCTGTGTGTATTTGAAGAAAAGGATGGCAACTGGGTGGGCGTATAGTCAAAACAAGGAGGCTGACCTCCCAGAGCCCATGACAGCGATAGCTGCAATGTGAGAAAATATTCATTTGATATAGGACAAGGTGTTTTATTGTCATGCATCAGTGTGAAGGATGTGAAGCCGAAGTACATCACAAGGAACACAGGGCCAGTCCGGGGTCTGGGAGCTGAGCCCAAGGGCTGACCCTGGGGTCTCAGTGAGCAGCGTCCAGCAGTGGGGTCTGCTCAGTGCCCGTGGGTTACACTGAGCGCTCTCAGAGTGCCAGGGGGAAACAGAAATACCAGCAAACATATAATAATCAGTATCTGCTCTGTTATGTATGTAATCGTATATTATCTGAGAAAAGGCATAGAGATTTGTATCAATACATAATATTTTTGCTTGTATTCATCCCTCTAACATTAGAGCACTAGTGTTGCCTTTTGTTATTTGGAAGATAATCCCTGTAATCTTCTGTAATGATTAACTGTGTCCTTTCTTTTCTGCATTATTGCTGTATGCTTATACAAGGAATTAAGCTATTTTGAGGAAAATGATGGTAATCTCTGAGCTGATTACCACTTGGTCAGTAATGATAAAAGGAGGCACTGAAAGAAAAAAAGAAGCTAACTGTGCAAAACTGTCATTTCTACCCACTACCTAAACACTAGGGGAACTGAATCAAGGCACAAGATTTAGTTCAGCAATTATGTGTAAATACTTTGGTTATGTAGGAATTTGAATGAAGAGAGGCACATTGCCTTGCGCATGGGAAAAAAGAGGGATTTCCTAGCAGAAGCGATGCCACAGATGAACTATGGTGCCAAAAGTGGAAAGGCAGAGATGGGACTGAGACATAGACTGGGATGGATAATGGGAAGATCAGAAAGATGCAACATGAAATGTCAGATCAGTGGAATGAGACACAAGGTAGAAAGACAAGATGAAAGGAGTGCAAAAGAGTAATTTTACTATTTACATTCTAAAAAGAGGCAAACCCAATAACTCTGGTAGTGATCTCTAGATACTATCTAGTCCATCTCCCTCCTAAAGTCAGGATGAACTATTAAGGTGTTGAAACTAAGTTTGGCAGATGATTTTCTAACCTGTTTGTAAAACCTTCCAGTGTTGTGTATCCTGAAGTCTTCCTCTCTCACTGCTTTCTCAGCTGTACTATTAGGCAGATTTTCTTATGTCTAATCTATATTGCCTCCTCCATAGCAGACACAGGTGTCAATTTATACCCCTTTTCTTTGCAGCAGCCTTTGTTGGACATTAAAGCTGTTACTGTTTGACCCTTTTCTTCTCTAGGCAAAACAACCCCAGACCTTTGCCTGCAACTCGTGCTTCTGAAAGTGGTGATCTTTCTCATGGTTTTCTTTGGATCTTTCTAGGCTAAGCTGCTCCAACTGTTAATTAAAAGCATGGTGCTAAAAGTGAATGCAGTACTTTTGATGAGATTTTACCAGATAGAAAGGGATTGTTTCACTTGCCTCACAGACAACACATTGTCCCACTGTCACATTTGTCTTATTCACAGCACAGTTATTTCACAGTCAGCTTGTGATGCATTAAGGTTATTTGTACTTTAGCAAGTAGTGTGTGGCAACAGAAACCAAGATGTGGAGTGAAACAGCTGGTGCCAAACACATGATGTTCACACTATCCATGTTTCAGAGATTTCCACCTTGGTCTGGTACAGCAGCCTGAGCACCCATTAGCAGCTGCAGTGCATTTGGGTGCACCTAAAGCATGTCTTCTCGTTCAGCTTCATGGAAAGGAATCCAGTTTTATATACCCCTAGAGCTCTCTGTCATCTAAGCAAAGCTTGATAACTGGTCATCTGCTTCTACATCTCAACACAACTGAAATACTAATGTAAATGCACTGTATTACACCCAGTCCTTTAATTGGACTACTCCCATGCCACTTGCTCTATTTTTGGTTTCTGTAGTTTTTTCTGACTCAGAGCTGTATCATGCACTTGTCTCTGTTGAATAGCACCACATTTTTTCAAACTGTAGCTTCAATTTTTCAAGATTGTTTTGATTTCTAAGCCTGTCCTCTAACGTGTTTGCAAGCCCTTTTCAACTTTGTCAGATTGTCAGCTTTAATAAGCATAATGTCTGTTCTGGCACCTACGCTATTTAATGAAATTCCAAAACAAGAACTTTTGACAGGACAGAACCCCTGTATATCTGCAGTAAATGTAGTCTTCCATTTTGGCAATGATTAACTGAGAGACTGAAAATGCTTCTTTTGCTAGTTCCGTAGAACCTTACCTTCTATTAGTTTAATCTAGGCTGCATTTTCCTAGTGTGCTTTTGAAAATGTTCTCTAAGATGTACCACAGTAAAAACTTCACTCATGTCAACTTGTATAACCTCTGCGATTCACAAGGCCAGTTATCCTGTTATAAGAGGAAATGAGGTTGGTTTGGAATGATTCGTTCTTGATTAATCCATATGCCTATAACCTGTTTCTTATCCTCTATTTGCTTCCTCTATTTGTTTGAGAATTGCACTTAAATGGATTGGGCCGTAATTCTGCACCTCCTCTTTCTTGTTACTTTTAAAGATAGCTGTTATTCTCGCCTTTCCAGTCTTGCAAAACTTTACCTCTTCCGCACAATTCTTAAAGGTAGTTATTAATGGCTGTGGAAATGCTGCAGTTATCCCCTAAACAATGTGAGGTGAATTCCATCAGCCCTGCTGATCTCAGGTCATTTAACTCACCTGAGCACAGCCTAAGCTTTTTCTTCTCTCATCTAGCTGGAATTTTCTGCTCTTTGCTACTGATGTAAACCCTTTTATCACAGTTGACCCTTCTAGTGAAGAAAGAGCAAACAGACATTGCAGAGTTGGCTTTCTTGGAGTCACTAGTCAATAGCTTTCTCTCAGTTGAGTGGTGGATCAATTGTCTCCTCGATTTTCCTTTAACAGTTTATGTTTTTACAGGAAAATTCTTGTTATTTTAGATGAACCTTACTAACTACATTTCTTTTCATGCTGTTGCTTTTCAAATCTTATCAATGTATTAGTACTATTGTTCTGTGCTTTTCCATAGATTTTGATACAAGTATCCTATTTGAGTTTCAACTTTCTGAAAAAACTCACAGCTCCAGCCACATGGTTGTCTTACTGCAGTCCCTGCTCTGCGTTGCAATCTTTATGTCTCTGCTTTCAATGTAGTTTCTCTAAGAAGCTGCCAAATCTTCTGACCTCATTTTCCTCTCTAATTATGCTTCTCATGGAACATCGTCTTCCCATCTTCGGAATCTAGTGTACTCTGCTTATTATTCTACTAGATGGATAAATCCATTTTTGAGTACCTGATCTTGTCTGGTGGCCTGTAGTGGCTCCCAGACGTGACAGAACCTCTGTATTTCCCCCTTTGTCATTTTCCAAAATCTTCTCCTGGGTCTGTGTTCTTTTATCTTTTGATTCAGGTCAAAAGTTTGGAAGGCAAAGCAGGATATAAAGACCCTATGAGAAGATAAATGGTCAAGTCTTTGCCAGGAGTTCGATCCATAGTCATGTAGAAGGAAGGGTTATAAGTAGAATGAGAAGAGAGTTAATGGCCAGCACAGCTGTGATCCAGGTAGGTTATGGTGTTGTCCACTGTAGGAACTAGTCTCAAGATTTATAACACTGATGCATTTATCATATTATTTTTTTCTTTTTTTTTTTCTTTTTAGGCTCATGGTAAAAATCATAATCCCGAAGGTGTTCATAAAGATTATAGGCAGAACAAATATTATGGGAGTGTAAGTTTAAAAGGTGAAGTATCAAAGGACTTATTTCTCTGTAAACTAAATATTTTGTCTGCTATTTCCTTGCAAATAACAGCAGGGACTCTGTTACACCATGCAAATAATAAACAGTACCAGGCATGTGAATGGCCTGTCTGGAGCAGTTTACCCTTGTTCTAGTACAACATTCAGGAGGCAAATAAAGGTCCTGACATAAAACATCTGACCAATTATATAACATGCTGGAGGTAGATTCATCTGTGTGAGTTCATACACAGTTATATATGAGTCATTACAATGTTATTGACTGAATATTCCTGTGATTCTTGTACTAGAATATCACTATGAACAGTCTGGTTTCTAGGTTCACCTTTCCAGAAGAAGCTTGTTTCTCCAGACTTCAAAATGTTTATTTTTCTATAATGATGGGGAGACACTTGGGTTGACACTCTGGAGCTTATTATTTGGTGTTTAACTCTGCTTGTACAGTAGTGAAACCAGGTCATCTGGGATAAATGGTTTGGGTTCACACTATGCCCTCCTGTAGACCTCATTTTAAGCTGCTGACATGGCTTCTTACATCTCGCCTTAACTCTACTGCTCTTTTAACACAGAGTTTTTGTCTGTTTCTGTTTTTTTTTTGTTTTGTTTTTTTTTTTTCCAAATCTCCCATTGTCATTACAGCAAGGATCAGCTGAACTTTCTCACGCAGCATCCACATACATAAATCCTCAAACCTCTGCTAAATGTCTTTTTCAGCTAAAGCTCTGTGCCTCCCTGGTCAGGAAGCACCAGAAAACATTCAGTTCCTTACATGGATTCAAGAACTTGTTTACATAATTTGAATCACACAGGCAGGGCTGAGCACATTGCAGCTCATTTCAGCAACAGAAATTCAGAGCACATCTCTTGCAAAACACTTTGAAGCCAGATTCTCACTACCCCTATGGAGAGAAAGCCCAGAATGCCATCGGACTTGATATAATAACACATTTTAATCCTGCAGGGCAACTGTGACCTGATCTTGGGTTGGCATTTATGACTGACCTGGTGAAAGGCCTGCAGCTGGTGGTGTTCCCCAAGGATCAGTTCTGTGTCCAGTCTTCTTCACCCTATTAATCAATGATGTAGATGAAGGGACTGAGTGTACCCTCAGCAAGTTTGCTGATGAGAGGAGTGGCTGATACAGCAGAAGGCTGTGCTGCCATTTAGTGAGACCTGGACAGGCTGGAGAGTTGGGTGGAGAGGAATGTCATAAAGTTCCACAAACAAAAGTGTAGGGTCCTGCACCTGGGGAGCAATAACCCCATGCACCAGTAGAGGTTAGGAGTTGACCTGCTAGAAAGCAGTTTTGTGGAGAAGTACCTGGGAGTCCTGGTGGACAATAGGTTAACCATGAGCCAGCAATGTGCACTTGTGGCCAAGAAGGCAAATGGTGTCCTGGGGTGCATTAGAAAAAGTGTGACCAGCAGGTCAGATGAGGTTGTCCTTGCCCTCTACTCTGCCCTGGTGAGGCCTTATCTGGAGTACTGTGTCCAGTTTTGTGCTCCCCGATTCAAGAAAGACAAGGAAGGAGTCCAGCGAAGGACTACAAAGATGATCAGGGGTCTGGAGCATCTTTCTTAGAAGGAAAGGCTGAGAGAGCTGGGTCTGTTTAGCGTGGAGAAGAGAAGATTGAGAGGGGATCCTATCAATGCTTATAAATATCTTAAGGATGGGTGTCAAAAGGATGGGGCCAGACTCTTTTCAGTGATGCCCAATGACAGGATAAGGAGAAATAGGCACAAACTGAAACATAGGAATTTCCATCTGAATATGAGGCGAAACTTCTTTGTTTAGAAGGTGACGGAGCACTGGAACAGGCTGCCCAGAGAGGTTGTGGAGTCTCCCTCTTTGCAAACATTCAAAACCTGCCTGGATACATTCCTGTGTGATCAGCTCTGGGTGAACCTGCTTTGGCAGGTGGGATGGACAAGGTGATCTCCAGACGTCCCTTCCAACCACAACCGTTGTATGATTCTGTGGGAAAACGAGCCCTTTGGAGGTGTCCCATGTCCTGCACATCTTCCTCATGCCTCTTTGAACAGACTAAACAGGTTCAATCAGGTACGCTTCCCCAATGCCTCTGTTTACACTTGAACCTTCCCTACCTGATGAACATACATCCTTCTCAAACATTGATGGGCTGCACTCATGGTAACCATGGTGCTTTGACACCATCCTAATGGCATATACTCATGCTGGTGGCAGTGAAGAACAGTGCCTACAACCAACAGTGTCAAAACAGTGGAAGCGGCTGATTTTATTTTTTTTTTAAATATCTATCAAGTCTTTTTTAATTTTTCCCTTCAAATCCTTTTATAACTGTGGGTTGGCATGGTGAATTTCAACCAAATAAGTTAATGAGTACATCTTTTTGTTTGATATTATATATTCTGGTTGGTAGTTTTTAGTTTCCCGTGCTTTCAAGTTCTCTAAAGTTAAACAATTTCTTTCAGGAATACAGTTAATTCTCATTTTTGTTTTAGGTGTTTATTGTATGCACCAACATGTAGAAGTGATCTCCAACTGTTCTTTTCTCTTTTTTTTTTATTTGTAAATGTAAATCCCACTTTGTCTTGTCATCTGTGATCAAAAGGTGTATGTTAGAAGAAAAAGTGCCTTAATACATTAAAATTACATATAGTAACCCATTAAATATAGGAGAAAAAAAAGAGTGTGATTAGTACTTCATTCCTAGCATATGTATGTACTGCAGCTTTGAAAGTATCTTTGTGAAGTATTTCACATGTATAATATTCAGTAATCCTAGTGTAGCTTGGAAAACAGGTGAAATGTGATTTTTAAAGTCTCCTCAGAAAGACATGTACACTACTCTGAGGCAATCTCATTTACTTTAAATTTCATTTTACCATTCCAACAGAAAGAATGCACTCTATAACAAATACTGTTTCTTATAAGCTGACAGTTTTAGAACCAAATCTGCCCTAAATTATAGAGTGCATTTTCTGTTCCTTGATATACCTAAAACTGAAAAGCATGTGGCTAAACTACTCTCCCATGATTAATCTAGTACTTAAACACATAATGAAAATAGCAGAATAGCTCCTAACAAACATAACAAATTATTCATGAATTTTCTTTCAAGCAAATGGATATGTGTTGTTCTTCTCAGCAGAAAATACTGGGCTCCAAGTTTTGACAGAGCTGCTAAAAAATAATTGTTTGAGAAAATAAATCCTCCTATAGAGGACATTGCATTTCCCACATTTTCAGTTTTTTATCAGGATAACACTAAAGCTGCCTGGAGACTCTTCAAACAGATGAAGTATAGGCCTAAATAGATGTGCTTAATGTTGTCTAAATCATAGCAAAGTACTGAGAGAACTGGAAATTTCACCACCTCCAACTGGTCCCATAAACACGTACAACCCAGCTATAACCTGAGTAATTTCCTCAGTCTTTTCAGGGCTGTTGTACTGTTCTGAGGTGTGCAGGTGTTAATCCAGCCCAGTCAACTGCAAGGAGAATGAAAATATTTCATAAAGCACCTGAAGGTGAGCCAGCAAGGGTGAGGAGGAGAGATAGACCTGCCTACAGCACTGGGGGCACTGGATTTATCCCATTTGGGGCAGGAGATGCCCTGAGATGTTGAAAGACATTTTTTCAGATCTACCGCACGTGGAGGAGCACCTCCTGGACTCCTGCTGAGTCCTCACCTCACTGTGAAGCTGTTCTTCTGAACATCTTTTATCTGCCATTTACAGACATTAACAATTAGCTCTGTCTCACAGAGAAATAACACTAGAAATAATGAAGCCTGGTTTCCTAGGGGTTTTTGTTTCTTGACTGATTAAAAGCACTGATTGAAGCTGTTTTCAATCACAGAAGATGACTCCTATAACATTCATTCTCATGTGGAATATTGTATCTTTTAAATGTATATAGTCACAGTATAGTATTTCATTTTTCAGGACTCTTCTGTGGAGTCTTCAGCTGCCTTTTTTTATGCAACACAAGAAAAACAGAGCCCTCTCTCCTTCTGGTATATTTAAAATCATCACTAAGAAAAATGATTGAGGAACATGCATAAACATACATATACTCTGCATGATCAGAGAAATCTCACTTTCTACAGAAATCAGGCTAAAATAATGAACACCCTAAAAAAATCATTATGCACAGACCCCCACATGCATGTCTATACCCCTGAAAGAGAAGGAAACAGGTGAGAAATGGCTCTTCAGTTGTGACCCTATGTTGTTGTCTGTCAAAGGCATGGAGGACAAGGCAGGGGATGTTATTTGGCATGCTTTTACTGACAGCCCACCAGCAGGATACACCAAGGCTGGAATTAGCCGACATTACACCAGCAACCAACCAAAACATCAAGAGCGCTAAAAATCTAAGAGTTCAAGTCACATGTTTATTGTGAATTCTAGGATTGTGGGATAAGCCTGGTTCTTCCCATTTATACCAATAGAATTGCTGATTTGCAGTTAAGTTGCTTTTGGACCAGGTTAGCACAAGCGGGAAAAAACAAAGCCCAATTGTTTCATAACACCTGCGATAAAATCAAAGGCGAGGTGGCTGTTGTGGCTCAGTGATGATGTTCTTTGCAGTCTTACGCTGTTAGAAATCTGAGGAGTGGGAGGGAGAGTATGGTGAAAGACACAAGAAAAAGGGGCATGAATATAAAGTTTCCTTGCCAAAACAAATATATGTTGGATGTGCAATATGTCTGGAATGGGGCCAAGCAGATTTTACAGAAATTTCATTAATCTGTGTTCTTGCTTACACAAGCCTGTATGCTAAAATGCTGTTATAAATACTTGTTTAAAGACATGCTATTTAGCAGCAGATCACTTTATCAGCACACTTGTTCACTTAATATGAAGTACATTAAATATATTTCTCCTTTTTGTTTCCTTTCTTTCTTTTACATGGACTCGAACATTTTCCTCTCCTACTTGACTTCAGTCCAGTGGAATCTGCAGACATGTCTACCTTCCAGACAAAATGAACACTGATATTTTCAGAAATATATAAATAATATCCTGCACAATTTTTTTTTTTTTTTAAAAAGACATTTAAATCCTGTTGCATTTCTCAACAAGGAAAAATTTTTATCAACTTTTTGAAGACTACTTCTTTTTCAAGATGGAAGAAATTCCCCTTCTTACTTAGCCAATGGTTTCAGGAGTCTTTAAGTAAAAACCTTAAGCTACAGGCCTTGAAAATTAACTGCTGAGAAACCTGAATTTGAAATCATGCTTTTACACTTAAAAAAAAACAGAGGTGAGATTTGTCAAAAAGTTGCAGAACTTTTGAGAGCAGCATCCTATACTGAGAAATGGAAAGACTTAGTTTGTTATTTTTTTTCAACCAAAGCTCCCTTTGAGTTCAGCTCAGGTTTTGCAGATGCCTGAGCTGATGCTGGTAATTCCCTGCCCTGGCAAGTGGTGGGTCATTAACTCGGCTCTCAGCCCAGGCGTTGGTACGAATGAAACTCTCCTGCCAGGGCACTCCCTGTGAGCTGCTGCTGGTGGAGCACGGCATTGCCACCGCATCAGGGCAGCCAGTGTCACCCTGTGCCATGGTCCACTGCACAGGGACATGGGAAACCTTACACAGTGTCTCTTAAAAATCTCTGCTGCCTGAGCATTGTTATGCAAAGGTTGCCACCTTCAGAGAGGAGGGACCCTGGTTTCTGTCCTCTGCTTGCTCCTGGGTCTCAGTCAAGGTCACTGGGTATCTCTTGTTCAAGCATTCAAGTTATGCTCTTGGTTCTGTGTGTCAAGACCATGCAATACGCAAGAAAGGAGCACACCAGACCTTATCTCTGCAATTGTGGTGAAGGAAAACATGGATATTTGGGACATGATACAGAGCAGAGACAAATGAAAAGCTTATGTGTTCTTACTAAACTTAGCTGAAGAGGAAAGAAGCAGGAACCAAAAGGTCACTTATGGGTACAAAGAGTCCTTCAATTTGCAAACAGGTAATGAGGAAAACCAAGGACCAGGCTGGAGGAAATAATATTTTTTTTTTGTGTCCCTCAATCTTAAATTTTAAAATGACATGTTTAAAGAAATAATTCCTTAAATAAATACTTTCCTCAGTGTGCATCACCATTCAAAATAACAACTGTTCATTTTTCCTAAAAATCCCCCACTACCACTTTTGGCAGTGGTCTAGGTGGGTAATCCAGAAGATTTAATTCAATTTCCAATCCATATTTTTAAGAAAAAAAATCTTCTTTTAGTTTGACATAAGAAAGTATTGACCTTCTCTGCTTGTGCAGATCTTCCACTAATTTAACAAGCAAAAGTTTTTAGATCTGCTGGGTGCTTTTCAGGATGTGCTTTTTCCCTACATGTAAGCGCAGCCACTTCTGAGATTGGCTAAAAAAACCCTGACCCTAACACTGGCAATGCTGCTTAGTCCTGGAAGTCACTGAGGTCTACTCTGTGTAATTTGGGGTGAAAGTGAGCTGAATGTGTGCCAGGAGGTATGACACAAAGTGTCACGCTGCTTTTGTAATTGCCTAATTGGATAAAATAATTCCCTCCTGCAGGGTGACCCTCTCTTGTGGCTCCAGCAAGGAAATGCAATACAAAATGAGGAACCAGGTTTTCCAAATAAGCCCATCATCTTTATTGCATTACCATTTTATGCTATTATGATTATTGCATAATTGCACACTTGCTGTGAGTACTCATGTCTTTTTACATATTTCCTGCTCGCACAGTCCTTGTAGCATGGGACCACCCCAGAAAAAACCTTTGTCAAGCATTCCTCCGCTCTAGTGATGCCAGAAGGTGTTTTGCTCTTTGGCAATCAGCCTCTCCACTAAATTTCTTAACACTTAAGGCTTGTTTATCTAGAGGCCTACAGAAACTTGCTCACATAGTTGGTATCACTAATGGATTGGTGACAGGCAACAGTATAAGACTTTGATCTCAGTCCTCAGGTGCTGTAACTTGTCTGAGGTGGATGGCTGAGCTGCTTCCACCATTGATCAAGCAGTTTGTAGCAGATTATTATAATTAAGCATCTTTGAAGTGACAAGTTATAGGAAGCTCTAGTGTGGTTCAGGTTGTAGAATTTGAACAAGATTTATTAATATTCTCATTTTATAGGATATCATGCTGTTTATGGAAATGGTTTTTCTGCACTTTCAGATTTGTCCTGGTGAGGCTGCTCCGCTTGGGAAAAGTACTTGGAGGGAAATCATCCAGAGCCGAGAACCTGTCCTCAATCCTTATTTAATCTTAACCTTGTGTTTTCTGAAGCAAGTCATGGGCTCTGCATCTCCCAGTGGAGGTTTAGACCTAGCCTTGTCGCTGAGCCAGCGTGATCTGCAGCACTTTGCCACTGTGACACACAAAGCAGCTCAGCCAAGCATGAGAAGAGCTGTCCTGAGCCAGGCAGCCCAACCCTGCACCTCCAGCACATCATCACCACCAAAGTCAGAGCCTTCCTCTGGTAATCCAACCAGGAGAGGGTCATCTCAACAGTTTAGTAAAGTAAAAAAAAAAAAATAGCTTGAAGCCACCTTTACAATTGTGTCCCCAGGGCTGTACTCAGCAGTCACTATGAGCCTGGGAGGCAGCTTTGTCAGTCCTCTAATTAGTGTTTTTACTGGCAGCTATTCCCGCTCCCCCTCCATTTCCAAGAAGCACGGGACGTACCCAGTGCTTATCCCAGCTGCCACCCACCACAGCCCTGGGACAGCAGTCAGGAGAGAGCAGCAGCTGCTGGAAAAAAACACTCCAATTTTATGTTTCAGAGCATGCAGGGACAAAACCCCCCACAGTTGAACTGCAATAAACATCTGCAAAGGTGAGATTCAGATACCTGCCCCTACCTTTTCTTCCCCAAAACCAACTTTCAAAACCCAAAGTCAATATACATTAAAATTTAAATAGAATTGAAATGAAGCGATAATGCCAACATCTATAAAATGTCCCACAGAAAATAAAATGTTACAATTCTACTCTGCTAGCAGTGTAAAAAGAACAGAATGGGAGAAATAGTTGGCTCAAATCTTGAAGTTACCAAATAAAGAGGTTTTGATAAAAATAGACTCGGAAGTAATGAGGGAGTCCTTTAAAAATGCAGATTTTAACTACTCTCCCTGACAGCCACAGTTGCTGTTTGTATTTTTTGAGGGACTGTGTGTGTGTAGGGAGGAAAAGGTGGTTCTGAGTACCCAACACCCATGCTAGGCACATTGCCAGGGTTTTTGCTTTGGACTAGCTGCGGTCTGGTCCTGTGTGCTTAATTGCCATTAACAGTAGGATGGTTTCGCTTCACCCAAGAACATCTGAGACTGTATGTCCCCAGTCTGCTCTGTGCTGTGAAACACAAGGTGGTACATGGCCAAGAGCAGCGGAGTCAGTGCCCAAGCAAGCTACTGCTTTGAAATAAAACACTAACGTAGGCAACACACTTTGTTAATAATTTCTCAACATGCAGTAAACCCCTTACCAGGTTATAATTTTTGCCTGCAACTATGAGAAGTAATTTAAAAACATACCATCTGCTTAAAATTGTACAAATATGAAAAGTGCTTAATGTGTTTGTATAAGAAAATTCCAATACAGAGGAAAAAGTACAGGGATGCTTGATTTCTCAATGAGTATTGGAACATTTTGGTATCTAGTTACAGTACTACTTCATGCTAATCTAAATCACTGCTATTAACAAATATCGGAGCTTCAGGAAGGCCACATCTAAAAATTGCACTAATTGCATCATTTTATAAAGTCTCAACAGTCTTGAAAAAATTTGCCTAAAGTCTGAGTTACAGTTTGTGTTTGCAGATTTAGAGAGGATATGAAATGTTCCTATATCAAAGCTCCAGAACAGTTCTGACAGCTGCAAATGTTCTCTGAATTAATAATGTGGAACTAGTATAAGACAATATTTAAGAAAAATCCATTTCTTTCTGTAGCATTGAAGCCCCTTGCTTATAAAATATTAAACAGGATTAAAATTGGTATGCTGCTTGAATGGGAAGAGAAAACATGAAATCCACATATGAATCCAGAAGTGCAAAGAGTCATTAGTTCCAACTGTTATTAGTGATAACTTATGATTTGGGGTAAATCAAACACCCTTGGAGTACTTGCACTTGCTACTAAAATTTAAACCAGAATTTTGGCTCTGACTTAGGAAAGAAAATCTGCTTTCCAGCTTCATAATTTAAAACCCATTGAACAACTTTTATTTGCAGAAGCTTTCTCCACTTCTTTACAGTAAACACCTTTGGAAGATTAAATAAATTTGTTAATCTGCTATATAAGCTCTCTGGAAACCAATTGACTAATCTGGAGTTCTGGTTTGTCCTAACTTTACAGATACAAATCCTTCCCTTTGTCTCAGGGCCTCCTTACATCAACTCCATCAGCTCTTAGTGACAAATAGGTTATATAATGTCAATACAAAACCAGGAGACATTATGCCCTTTTTTTTTTTTGTCTAGCAAGGAGAAAGGCTGAAGTAAAATTTTATTAGGAGACTTAAAAACTAAGTTCAAGCCCACCTGAACTTCTCATGTTGATAGTTTAGCCATTCGGTTCCCCGTTCCCACCTGCAGAAGTGAAAGAAAGCTGTGGCTTATCTATATAAAACTCACCTGTGCACTCAACCTTCTGCTGTCCCCCCAGGCAAGACAGTGCTTTCCCAGCCAATGAGATGCTGTTTGTGATGGAGCAAGAGAGACCTCAGGAGCTGCAGTGAGGTTCCCGTTGCCCAGAGGAGAGTGCACAAACCCCAGCAGCCCCGCTGGCATTTATGTAGTGGGAGCCAGGGCGAGCGCACAGGGGAGGACAAGTCCAGGGGATGTTGCAAGTCTTGTCGGTCTGCGTGGGGTAAGAGAACTTCCCGTCAAAGTCTCAGGGAAAGTCCCAGCCTTGTATTTACAGCTGAGGTGAAGCTGTGGTTGCTTTTGTCATGCTGGCACTGACTTGCCCCTTGGCTATCAGCCAGAGCTAAGGTTTGGCTGCGTTCCTCCACTCTTGGAAGACTGACCTGAGAATTGCAGAAGCCAAGAATGTTGTTGAAGCACAACAGCAGCTGTTTGCCTGGAAGGAGAGCTTCTTTGTTTTTGTGTTAAAGCTTTCCTGTACCATTCCAGCTGTGGGTAGGGACAGTGAGAATGTCACATTGGGATGAAAGGAATTTGACATGGGGATGGTTGAAAGTAGTGATCTCTGAGATTCTATAGATATTCTTGGCAGCTACAACAATTCTGTGGAGCCAGAACCTGTGATAGATGTATGTTGAGAAATGGGTCTTTAAGGGATAAACCTCTGGGAGGATGCAAAAGTCTTGATGTTACACATCTGTCTGTAATGGGACATAATTCAAAACAGATGCCTTGAGCATCAAGAAATCACTGGACTGAATCATTGTCCAGATAGGAGGAAGTGGCTGGGTCCCACTAGCACTGAGATTTTATAAGAAGTTTGAAAATTATTTGAAGAGGATTTAAATAGTATTGCACTCTAGATTTGCTAGCAATGTCTGCCTGTAAAGAAGAAGAAAGTAAAAGAAAAATATTTTTTTACATCAGCTTGCTTTTGGAAGACTTACTGGAAACTAACTAGAAAAACACACTGAGAAGGAAAAGGCATAGGGAACATAGAACATAGAGGTAATCTTGGAATTTCTTACAGGAGCAAAGGCCACCAAGGCACTGGATACATTTGGGATTAAACACTGTAGTCTTCTTTTTCAGCTGATCAACTAATGTGCTGCCAAAAATACTGTTATTACATTTAAAAGAAAATCTACAGGGAATGGAAAGGCTCACAGAGCTTAAAATCACAAGGCTAACCCCACAGAAGATACATGAGAAATAAATGTACAAATTCATAATAGATGAAAAAAGCACAAGTGCTATGCCTTTCAGAGTGTCAAGATGATCTAAACATTTAGATTCTATGTAAGAATATGAGTAAAAAAAGCTGAGAAATAATTCAAAGCCCTTTCCCAGTGGATCAATACTTAATCAATATTAAATAATGTAGGAAAGGGTTGAATTGTCCAACAATTCTCACATATATGTGGGCCCTTCATATTGTAAGGCCATGTTTAAAGAAGGGCTGGATACTCTCATTACTCTGGGATGGCTGGAGGAACAGACAGAGTAGTTCTTGTAGTTATAGAAAAGATGGATGAAATCCCTTGATTGTCCATAGATAGACCTGAAGAAACAAAACAGGTCTGTTAGACTGCCAAGAGAGATATGGTCAGTGACAAACACCTTTCTGTCCTTAGTACATCACAAGGTTCCTGGCGGGTGTTTGTATCAGGAAAAAGAAAAGAGCAGGTTTTTTGAACTCCCATGGAACCTTTGTGAGCTGCACTGTTTTCTCAGATGTCTATTTAGGATGTATTTGGCACCTGAGGAAAAATGTGATAAATTTTTCATGCCTTTCAGGTTAGTAAGATTTATACAGATGACATTTAGATCTGATGAAAAACACTGGCTTGGAGCAGCCGTGGAAAGAAATTGTGCTTCTGGGCTGAAGCTGGACAAACAACACTGTAAATGCCATGTAACACAAATAATAACATACTTGAAGAAAAGTTAGCACAAAAACCCAAGTAAATCACCAGAAAATATTCAGTAATTTGTGTTCTCCAACAATATATAGGTGCTGAATTGTACAGAGTAATATGTACCTAGTGTGGCTTCCTGAGAATGCTGTCACGATGATCTCACATCAAATTATTGAAAAAACTGAGAAATAAAAGGAATTAATTAGACATTTCAGACCTGAGAGTAAAATATTTGTGGAGGATTTCAGGGCATATATTGATGCAGTCCTTTTAAACAGTGTGGATAAAACAAATAATCACAGTAGTTTATGGGTTAACAGAACTTAGGTATACTCAGAGGAAAAAAAAAACAAAAAAGATTTAATCTTAGTCATGGAAATAAACAAAACCATACATTTTTATTTACTGAAGGCCAGTGCTGTGTGAAACTGATTATAAATCATAAAGAATTACCAAACAGAGCCTGGCCAATGGTTATTTTTCATTATTTTTCAGTTATGGAATGTGACTTGCAGCTTCAATATAACCTTGAAATTGCAAGCAGGGTTTCCAGAGCATTTGACAATGGAAGCAAATCCAGAGAGATATTTGCACAGCACTCTTATTGCAATAATAGTTACTGAGGCTGAGATGCTTCAGAAAACAATGTGTATTATTTGTATCATGAATGCAAGATTAAATTTAGCCTGGAAACATGAGATTGGTGAACTTGACAATACTACTGAGAAAGATCTTCCAAAGCATATGTGCAGATAATTTCAGGATTCAAATGTATAAGGAAAAGGCCTGGAATATCTTGTATGTGAGTTTCAGCTGAGCAATTATGTTTAGAAAGTAAAGAAAGCATATCCTATGTAGTGTGGCCATGGTGAAGGCTGTATCTAGCAAAAGAATTTATGGAAAAACAGGAAAAAATCTGAATCATGAGAGGATGTTCTTATTTGCACTTCCTGTGTGTTTGTGTTCCAAACCATTATTCTCGTTTTCCTGAGATAGCCTTACTATCTATTACTATTTGCCCCGACAAGAAGCCTCCAGAAGACTGTAATGTGTGTCAAATTTATTTTTGTTGACCTAGTACACCTGACAATAGATCACTGTTCCACCAACACAGGCATAAGCAGGGAATTATGCTTTTACAGAGTTTTTTGTCCAGTCCGTCTTGCTCAGTCCAATAAAGCAATGTAAAAAGAAATAAAAATATAATGTAGAAATCTGGACAGGTGAATTGCACCTGTGCAGATGTCCTCTGCGGCCCTGGGAGCTGATGGTTCTTCATGGGCTGTGAGATGCTGAGGCAGGAAAACCGGCCCCAGCATGGAATGAGCCCCGGGCCAGGGTTTCAGAGCAGTCACAGGGGCAGGCAGGGCTGCTCGTCCTTGCCCTTCAGGGAAGGGCACTGGTAATCGGCCTGTCAGTCCTGTCCCTGCCATGGTCCTGCTGCAGCAGCCTGCACCCTGTCATGACCATGGCCAGGCTCGGAAGAGGAGCATGGGGCTGCTTCTTGTTGGGTTGCACAGGTCCAGGGTTGGCGTTCAGGTCCTGGCCCTGGAGGAGGACGGGCGGGGCTGCAGACACAGCTGGGTCCAAACCTCCCTCCCCAGGCCCTGCAGGCACTCTCCCAGGTGCAGGCAGTCTGCTGTGGGGAGTGCCAACGTGCTCTCTCCTCCATCATCAACAAGGATTTTGCTGTGACTGGAACACTTTGCTGTCCCCTGCAGTAATCTGCCTTTGGGAGACTTCTCTGGGCTGCTGGTCTTCTCCCAGCACCGCCATCAGATCTGGGATGGGAAGAAACCAGGACCCCTGCCACTACCAAGAGGTAGGAACTCCATGCCACCCCTCCTGACAGCCTCCACTTCCATGTGCAGGTGGCAGGTCCCTGTGGTCCCTCTGGCTCCCCAGTACTTCAACAGCTTTTGGCTCTGCTCCTCCCCTCACCTCTACAGTTTCACTTCACCCATCCAAAGCCCCAGTAAATGACAGGACCTGCTGGCTGACATCCTTCTTTCTGGCTCTGGCCACTCCATCCATCTCTGCCACCAAAGAATGGAGCACAAGAGAGGAGGTGCTGTGACTGAGGGGCTTGTCTCCACTCAGATGGGAAACAACCCCCAGTAGCCTGCTGGGAGTGGTGTGCTCTGTTCTGTGTCCCTTTCTCAGGTCCTCGTAATACTCGTGATATGTTTTTAAGCTCTCAGCCCTCACACTTCACCTTTTTTTTTTTTTCCCCCCATTTGGTGTCTTCTATCATCACTTGCCTGTGCTGCTTTTTTTAGGAAAAAAAAAAAAAAAGAGCAATGGTGTTACAAAGCTGCATGTCGTTTGTAGGAGGTTGTTTCCCCAGGCTCAGATATATTGTGGAAGAAAAGATGACAACCTTCTAAAAAAAAAACCCAGAAGGGAAAGAAAAGAGGCACAGAGCCTGTCACTTTATGCTGCAAAATCACCATCAGACAGCAAACACACACTGAGACCAGGGACTCCCAGGACACGCAACTAGGATCACTGCCCCTGGGAGAAGCAGCCCTGGTAGCCCAGGGGAGCCAGCATGCCCACAGGGAGACCCTGGGCACCTCAAAGGCTGATGGAAATTTACTGATAAATGCAATCTCAAGGTTGGTGATAAACATTTGAAACTCTCTGTTATATCACTGTTTGAAATATACTTGTTTTTATGTTTTCCTTGGCAGGGAAGGTATAGTCTTGGGACTGTGCCTTAAAGTCTTAGCATCTGAAACAACAGTTCTGGCTATAGCATTGTAAAGCCTGCCTTTGTTATGTGCAGCTTTCACAGACTGGAGAACATAACGAACCAGATCTTGTGCTAGGTGCTTATTCTGAAGTCCAAAATTGCAAAGGTATTCAGAATGGAAGTCAGCACATCTTCACGGATTTATACATTAGAAATCACAAAACACCATCAAGCACACTAGTTATTAACCCATGTCTCAGTGATGCCAGACGAATTACTATCTGAAAACAGGGCACACAGTAACACGATTTAAACCCAAGCTTTTTCCTGTATACTCTTCCCTCCATCTTGGCATTTTTGCACAAAGCATGATTTGTTGGGAGTGAAGAACTTGATTCTTAGTGTTTAGGGGTAGCTGGATTGACATCTGCCCTCCCAGAAGCAGTAAACACATGATTCTTGTGTGCTTCACTGTGGGGTTTCTTTACAGTGGCATCCTCACTTGCTGGAAACGATTTAGGGTAACTTCAAGCTCCCTTGCCCCGAAGCTATTCTATGAAACTTCATTGAAAAAAAAAAAAAAAAGAAAAAAGAATAAAAGATGTTTAAGAAGCAAAATAGATCATATTTCCCTTTAATAAACTCAAACTTTCTTGTACTTTGCTTGACACGATTTCAAGTGATGTTTCACTTTCTTCATGTGCTCAGGCTGAAGCTGCTGATTGTAAACATTCGCTATACATTTCTACAGAGTGGGAATATCTAAACCATTGCTGAGCATAAGCTCTGGAAGTTTTGACAGCTTTAGTTTTCTTTCTTGCACAGTGATCTATCTGTAAGACTGTAAGGGAAATGTTGGGTATGCAAGCAGTTGAGCAGCACAGGTTGCTTGAAGTTGCAGACCAAGATAAACAGCATTTCATAAGGTGCTCAGCAAGTGAAAACATAAGCCAAAAATATACATTCAGTTATGAGCTGCAGTGCAATCAGATATTCAAAGCTAGGTAATAGGTGAGTTTTTGGGGGAGATTATAGCCATTTCTAGCTTCTGTCTACCTATATAAATCACTAACCTAATCCAGCCTGTCCACACAACTAAAACATGCTTCTTTTTGGTCATCTTCTGAGAAAGTGTTTGAGAAGTGAGGAGAGTGGCAAGAAGGGGTATAATTTTTCTTGTCAGAAGTGCAACTGACACATGAAAGACTTAAAGTTGGTAATGAATGAAGCATTTTTCCATTTGCTGTTCCCAGCTTTGCCCAAGCTCTCTTGGATTCCTGCCTATCATGTTAATATCTGCAAAGGAACTACATTGACATGTGTATGTGTGAGATGTCTCAGGTTTTCATTGTGTCTCATTAGTCTTCAATGCACACGAGAAGATCAGTAAAGATGATCCTAGAGGAACTTCTTACTTATAATAGTGTCAGTAGATGGGAAAATGTGACCGTGTGAGGTGTTCTGTTTTTAGTGTTGTTTTCTATTTTCTGGCTACCTGCCATTTTGTCTTTTAAGTGGGATTTAAAGGCATTGAAGACACATGCAGCTAAAATATCATGTTTTATATGCTAAATAAAGGTAATTTTGTTCAGGTGGTGTTTGTTGTCTATTCACAGAATGACACTTCCATTTCTGAGATAATAGCATTCGACATCAGCCTTCCTTGCTGTTTCAGCAGATGAAGTTAACCTGTGACCATAGATAGAACTTCTGCATGCATTTGTGAAGGCTACTCTGGGTTCTGCTGCATTCAAGCTTGTTGCTTTATTTCTAATTAGTCTTTCCCTAAATTATAACAAACATGTGACACTATCACTCAATTTCTGGGAACATATTCTGCTGATGACAATGCCTACCAGGCGTCCAAAGCATCCTCTGAAATCTTAGATATAGTTATTGTCTGATGTTGAGCAATATGCAGGATTTTAACTTCCTAGCATTTCACAGATAAGCTGTCCTGTGATTTTTTGTGAGATGGAAAGCAAAATACTTGCAACTGAAATATTCTGGGAAGAATATGGTGGTACAGTGAAAAGAAATAGACTTAAAATCATGTTGAAATGTTTCAGTTGATGGTCCAAAGCAAAGCTTAGATTCTAAGCTTCTGACTCATCCTTTCTGGAGTCATAAAGGTGCATTTTTCCATGGGATGTGGCAAGGTATGAACATTGCACAAATATTATTGTATCACACTGGTAGTGCTTTATTTATGCAGACTGTCCTCAACAACATACATACAGTTATGAGCTGTGGTGTTTCACAGGTAACTTCACAGGAATGGGTGCTGTATTTTAGGTTGTGTGTTCATGTCCAATACCATTTCAAAATGGGTCTAGCAAAAGAACGGCTAATTTAAGAAATATTTGTTTACAGACCGTAATGCCTTTGAGATGAAATCTGTCTAAGTTACTTTGAACAGATCTTCATGGTCTACAAGCCATGTGTACTCAATAAGTCATTCCAGTACATATAGTGCTTTCTCTTAAAGTTTATTTACAAACATCCATGAGTCAGGGATGATGATTTTCCCCCTGCTTAGTACTGAACTTCCTTCCATTCCATGAAGCTGAACTGTCATCTTTAGGGGAGGTTAACAAGAGGGGTTTGATGTATTCTGGAAAGCTGAATGTTTCAGCTTCCAGATGTTTATATAACTGCAAAGTGTTATAGATCTTTCCACTAAAACTATTTTTTTTTTAATTTCACTTTTAAAAAGAAAAACAAAAGTCTTTTCCTCACATTTGGGATGCAAACATATTTTGAAATTTAGAATTACTTGTGAGAGAGAAAATAAGCTTTTGAACGTAGTCTGCCCATAGCCATAGCAGACTATTATATCTTATTTATGCAGTGTCTTTACAGTTGTCACCTAACTAATTAAAAAAATGAGCTGCAAGGAGAAATATTAACCCTATTATTAACAGCATAGAAAATGTAGAGAGATTAGCAAGTCAATGTACTAGACTCAGAAAGAATACAAAAACCCCAAATGCATCTTGAACACCTCACTCCAGCAGCTGTGTAATCACACCACTGGATAGCCAGACGTATGACCAAGTCACAGCAGCTGAAGGAATTACTGCATATCAGTTGAGCCATACTATCTCTTCTTGTCCATGCTTTTTGCTTATTCCAGTGAATAGTACCACATTAGTTTAAATCTCTTCCTCTGAGCTCTGCACAGCCTAAGTCTCCCATCAAGCTAGCTCTGACTGCATGTGCATGGTATTTGTGCCCTGCTTTAATCCTTCCTGACAACTTATAAAAATAAATTTCCCAGACACAGACTTCTTAATAGATGTTTCTTGTATCATCCAGTACAGAAAGAGCTTGAAAAGCATCATTTTTCTTCTAGGTTGGTTAGACTTAGAGAATATATTTTTGTTTCTCTCATTATGTTTCCCTTTTGAAAACAGGAACTTCATTATCAAGTGAGCAATAACCAGCAGACACAGATAGAAATAAAAGTTAACATTTAGCCTAGGAGAAATTATTTTGAAATCTTTGTAGCTATACTACCTTAAGAAGGGTAGAACTTCTTGTCCAGTGGCACATTTATGATATTACAATTAATCAGAGAAAAAGGATTTATACTACATGATGACAGAGAGCAATAAGAAGTGGACATGAAGATGAATAGGTTACTTAAGTGAGTAAATGACTTCTGGTGCCAGCCAGAAAATGACAGATAGGACTTGAATGTTGGTATTGTTATCAGGTCTCTGAGACGCCTCAGTAGTTTTATCGAGTGCTTATGATATCACTGGCCATCATTGCTATGCCTGGCCACCAAGCAGAAGACAAGAGGAAGTAATTGAAACAATGCAAGGTGCTGGTTTCACTGGGTAAGATAGTTGTGTGGGTGACTATTTTAGTTTACTTAGCAGGACTTGAGCAGTGTGGCTCAGATTAACAAAAGGAAGGTCTTAAATCAGTTCCTTAAGGAAACCAGGTTGCACTTGCCCATGCTATGTGAGGAGTGGGTTGTGTACACAGCAGCTTTAGCCAGTGCTAATGCTGTCACCTGGAGAGCAAGTGAAAAGCTGGGATTGATCCAAAGGTGAGCAGACCCATTTAAGTATCCTACCATCTCTCTCCTCTCCCAAAGCCCAGAGCTGACTGAAAGACTGTCTTCATCTGGACTGAGAACATTAAGCCCTCTGAAATGTCTTTAGTTTTTTGTAGAGAGAGTAATAACACCAAACACACTGGAAAGGATGAGTTTGAGTTCTTCAGAAATGATTGTGAGCTGTTATTAAATCACATAGTTCTTCCAAAAGATATGTTCTAGCCTCAACATATTTTCCCTTCATGTTTTCCTCTTATTGACCTCACAGCACTGACCATGTTCTCTCTGCAGCTCTGTTCTTTCTCCAAGCTTTTCTGTTTTTCTTTCAACTTTTTTTTAAAGTACACTTATTACTAGCAGTGAGCTTTTATCTGGTTTCTTTCTCAGACTGTATCCCAGCCACATTAAGATTATTTTTTTGTGAAGTTAGTGTTTACAGCTAACTTGATGAAGAGGGAATGAGAGGTCTCCCAGAGAGAGTAAAGATGCAGACTTCCAGGTTTCACAAGTAGGACTTCCCGGGCAGAGGTGCTCTGAAAAAATGCTGACAGCAGCCCTAAGAGACTGCATATGAAAAAGAGGACAACTACTACCCAGTTTTATTGACCCTCCTGTTCTCCACCCCCCCCGTTCACTTTGTTATTTAGAAGAATCAAAGAGCAAACGGGCAGAAAGTTCAGGTAGCCTGTATGTGGTGCTAGTAATTGAACTGGAAACACCGGCATGTATTACAGTAAAGCTATTGTCATCTTGACCATTTTCATCTACATCCTGTTATGTTTGTGAGAAGCTGTTTAAATGTATTCATATACCTCAGAGGAGTACACTTTTGCATTTTTTGTTAAGAATGTCAGGAAGTTAAAATAAACATCTCCATGAAATTTGCTTAATAAGAATTTTCAGAAGCATTTGTCATATTTCTGCTAGCAAAGTCAACTCAAAGACTAATTTTAGTGATATGAAAAGCTGCTTCTATTGTGACAAAAATTATGGCCTAGGGGACAGAACCACCCCCTCTAGAAATTAATACTTACAAAACCACATTTCTGTCAAGAATCTGATAGCAATGCCATGGGAAGCTACTAATGGGAAAACAGAGCTGTCAGAATAAAAAGTGTTCATCTCCTCTAAACCAAGGAGGCTTTATTTATTCTTCCAAGCAACAGGCACAACTGAACTGTCCCTGTGAAATCTCTGTCTCCTGTAGATAATATGCTTGGTTTAGTACTAACTCATACTTCAACTTCTGTCCCATGCACTTGGTATTTTTTGTCATCATGTAGACCATATGCTCTTGGGAATAACAACTTTAATGTGTTTTTATGTTGCATCCACAATTATGACTAAATTTCGTGGGTACAAAATACACCAACCAAAACATACCACACAATTCATGTGGGCTAAAAACCCAAACCTTACATATCAATCCAATAATTAAGGCATTAGGAATCTAATCAAAGAGTTATTATTAGTCCCATTTTGATAAAACCAGCACTCCAAATTCTCCAATTGTTATAGCTTGCTCCCAGTCATGATGCAATTGAAGCTTGTACACACCAATTTTCTTGTGTCTACCCCTTTCTCCAGTGTTATACTTACCCTTCTGTCAGTCCTCAAGAGCAGGGGAGAAGGTTATGGTGAGTTACTAGTGCCCCGAGTTCTTGACTGGATGAAGTGTGTTGTTGCTGAGGACTTCTTCCACCTTACTCCAGGATCTCCTTCAGGCTATTTTTATATGTTTCTTAGCACGTACTGCACGTTGCTCTTTCTTCATTGGTCCACAATTCCATTTTATATCTAAATATACTATATATAGTATGTTTAATGACATATGTTGAATATTTGTTCTTTGCTCCTTTTTTTTTTTTAATCTCTAAAGCCAGTTTTACTGGCCTCCCAAGAGCTTAATGACCAGTAATTGATCATTAGTGATTTGTTTATAGCCCAGGAGCCTCTGGTTACGTCCTGTCTCCACACTTCAAAAACCTTTACTCTAATCTGTTATTTCTAATCCTCTGCAGTAGTTTTATTATAGATCATAGCTGCCTCTACACAAAATAACTATTGATCCTCTACTATCTGTTGTATACAGAAGTCTCATAATTATTATAACAATAGGCATTATAATAAACAACCCTAGGAAGCTAAGCTAAAACTTAGGTTTTATGAGGTAATACTCACCTGGTGGGTAAATAATTGCTGTTACAGCTGAGCTAGCTAAAACAAAGTACCAGACAGGCCAAGACAACCCAAAGTCATCCCGACATGTCCTATCTTCAAAGCTTTGCAGACCTAATGGAGAAGGTTGTGGGATCTTACCAGCGATGGCAATGCTATGCTTACTGGGCTGTAGGGCTCTGCCCCATGGAACATCATTCCTTAGCTACTGCATCTAGGCAGCAAAGAAGACTTGGACAAGGGTCTCATCAGCGTTATGAGGTGAGACCCAAAGGAGAGGACTCCTGGTGTTCCCAGTCAGATGAGAAGAGGAGTTCCTATGTTCTGGATTAGCTTGTATTGTCTAAGAACTGATAGCTCTGGTTCCGCAGTTGTACAGCACATTGCAGTCAACTAAGCCATGTTCTGACAAGATGGCAATTTAAAATCTCCTAGGTGGAAAGGAAATGTTAAAAAGAACTTGCATAATAGTATTTTTTTTCATGCCTAAGTCCTAGTAAGGTCCATGACTTATCTCTTCTGAGGAGCCTGATCTAACCAATGCATAATAATAGTGAATATAGATGTCATAGAAATGAGGGCACAAGGAGTTTTTCTAACCACCTGCTTTATGGCAGAGCATTCTTTCCAGGCTGAAGCTTTGTGTCCCAGTTTGGCCTCAGGCTGGTTCAGTGCCTGTCCTGTGGGGGTGAAGGTCAAATTTCAAATGGGGAAGAGGAACATGCTGTGGTGGACCACAAACCATTTTCCTGTCTCAACAATGAGAGAGGCTCATTTGCTCCTGTCTGGAAGTGTTGAGTTAGACACAAAAGAAAGCAAAGTTAAGTACAGGGCTGCTTTTTTGTTTGTTTCCAAAAGTTCATGTTCCTTCCCAGAGTTTGTTCTGTCTTAAATACAGCTTCCTTCTCAGAGTGAGAGCAGGGGCAGAGTGGCAGGGGCAGGAGTGCTGCCTGAACACAGGGTAGGTTTGTGCATCCCCTGCTTGTCTAGATGTGTGCTGGTTGTGGGCAGCAGAAACGGACTGCCAGACTTTCCACATGGCAGTGAAAACCCTGCTCTTTGCTGTGGTGCTGTAAGATAAGAGCACCGTCAGGAAATCCTCAGGCACACTTCTTCCTTCCAAGCGCATATTGTGGTCTTTTCTGCAACATGCAATAGCACTACACGGTAAATCTCTGCTGTAATAAATGACATGTATCATAAAACATCTGCCAGTAAGGAAAGTAACTGTCCCAGATAAATGTTGCAGGCATAGTGGAAACTCCTGCTGGTTTATTATAGCGAGTTTATTGGATTTATTTCTCTTTCCTCTGATGCTACAAAAAAAAAAGTCTCAAAACATCTCTAAAACAGAAGAAAACCATTAAACATTAAATTGCTTCTATCATGATCATTAATGTAAGCGTCTCACATGAAGAGGTTGGATTTAATCAGTTTCTTAAATTCAATCTCAGATAATCAGAACTGCATATGATGAATACTTTTGTTGTACTAAATAGAAGAATATGCGGTTCCTATGTAGATTTTTATGTTCTGTTTCTCATATACAATGAGCTTTGTTTGTAAGATCAGAGACCACAAAATTATCAGGGAAAAGGAAATAAAATTATTAGGACAATACACACCCTTTGTTAGAAAAGACAAAGGACTTGGTAGTCCAATCTTTTACATGCCATGCAGTCACTTACTTTGTAACTTCCCAACAGCCACAAAAAATATTGGTTTGCTCTTGTGGAATGTAATTTCTATCTTGCATTGATGAATCTGTGGTTGTTTGAAATTAAATCCATAATATTTTTAAAAAAAATCTATTATATTTTAGTCCTATATTAAGGCATACACTTAACTTATGCCCACTACGTTGTGTTGATATGAAATTATATTATGTAGGCTTGTTTCATAAATGCCACTAGGAAATAAGGTTGAAAGATCTTTTTCCCTGAAGGATTTTTTCCTGCCTATTTTAGCAGTAATTGGGAAAAACAAAAGTGGAAAGTTAAATAATATAGTCATAAGTTATCTAGTTACAATGGCAAAAGTTCAGTAGGGAGGTGGCTGTTGAATGTGTGACCTTCACAAAAAGTTGTTAGCATTCATCATCACAAAAAATATTAATTTGAAGTGTGCTCAGATATAAAACACAGGAGAGACATACCTTTAAGAGACAGTGATTGAATTGGAGATTAAAAAACCCCATTGTATTAGATATTATTAAATAATTTTCCAATGATCCGTTATTAACTCAGAAGTATGTGAATAAGTGCAAATAGATGCACGAAAGGGATAGTAATGGTATGTTGGTCACTTTATCATAACTGTAGCATATGAAGCCTATTATATGATATATATTTAGATATATCTAGCCAGCCTTGACAAATAAAAATCTCAATCATCTACCCAAAAAATCTTGCAAATTGATCATTAAAACATACTTAACTAGACTGGGACTTTACCTCCTGCAAAATATATTGGAAACTGGGAGAACACATACCAGATTGAGTGGGTTTCCCACTCTCTCCAGAATTATTATTCTATTGTAAACATGCAAAAAGCAAATTTAGAAATATAAGCCAGCAGTAGAAATGCAGGTGTGTGAGATAGTAGTGCCACTGAAGTAAAAGCAATAGCATCTTCAAAAGAAAGAACATTGTAAACATAAATGCAAATATAAATACAAAGGAGGCAATGCAGACACTCCATGAAACTAACATACATTCCTGCAAACCCACTGAAAAACAGTATGAAATATATCTTGAGAAAGTTTGTATAGGTGTAAGTATCACTATGTCAGACTTATAGTAGGAAAACCAAGAACTATAAGAAGAGATATTTTCTGTAAAGACAGAAAAAATGCACTGTACAGCAGAATTTTCTACAGTCATGGAGGTTTTGTGCTGCTAATATATCATTTAATGTAGACAACTCTGCTATCAAACACTTTCTAGAAAAATCTTTGAAAGGAAGTCATCAGTGAAATAGGATGAAGTACTTTGAAAATCATGTAAATAAACGGAAGAAATGGTTGAAAGATTACCTTGGTCTTAGCCTTCTTTAGCTGAAAAGCAACATGGAAGTCTGCTGTGGTCTAAGAAATGTAGGACACTGTTGTAGGAACTTATTCTTTTTCCCAGAACCAAGACAGACAAGATCAGAGCAACAGGGGTATCTAAATCAACAGCCATGGTGCTTTTAAAGCCTTGTGTCAGGGTTCTTTGGGTGTGACAAATACTTAAACCAAATCAAGCCAAATAGTTAAACCTGTTATCAATAAATGTTTTGGATATCTCTTTCATAGTTGAAGCAACGTGTTGGTAATAGCCACATTTTCTTTGCATTCATCTATGCAATTTTGTATTGAAATTGTTTAAGTACTGGTATTTTGGCATGACTTAGCAAAATACTTTCAGTCTGGTGTTGTATTGCTCTGGGAGCCTAATGGAACTCACTGGCATGGCAGGTGGGAGGACCTCATAATCTTCTCTGAAAGAGGTCTTGTGAGAGGTCAGGTGTGCAATCCAACACAATATAGGTTTTGGGATCAAGAAGCACACTAAATGAAAAAATTATTTGCCTTTTCTGTGACAAATAGAAAGCTAAACTTTTTGGCCCTTAGTGTTTTAATTGTACCTGTTAACTCTGATAACATAGAGATAGTGTCACTAGTACTTAATGCTTTGGCATACGTTGGTATAATTGAAATCACATGAATCAGTAACCTGTCAGTGAAAATTGCTTCTCCCCTTCATCTGTGCCTTGTCATAGTCTAAAAATTACTGTGTGAGAGTTGACTTTAATTACATGGATAATATATATGTTAATATTGTACTAGTGGACTACTCGTCTTTCAATTTTGGCCAAGGATGCAAATTGCCTAGAGGCCTAGTTACGCTCCCATGAAAGTTCCCATCAACTTTGGGTCTGTAAATTTGTAAACACTAATTAATGTATTCCCTCACCACACCGGTTGGATTTTTTTTCTGAGTTAGTCAATGCTTCCTGAGATTTTTTAATGCACTCACAGGTGTAAGTAGGGCTGCAAGATCTAGCTCTAGGTAATTGTATTATCCCAGCTTTAAACTGGCAGGTTAATATTACTCAGGAGGCAGTTTCACACAAACAGGTAAAATCCTACAGGATTTTACTGGGTCTCTGTTAGCAATCCAGATAAGGATAAAAGATATATTCTTAAGTCATACAGCTCTGTGAACAATTGAAATCGATTGGAGCTGTTGTTGAGCTCACTTGGATCCCTAGTCACACAGATATTTTTGGAAACGATTACACAGCTAAAGTAGCAAAGAAAGCATTAAGAAGGATTATGCTGATATTCTGCTTTCACTGTCTTGGGGTGAAACCACATCTCTTATCTACTCAAGAGCAATAAAAACTGCTCTTTTAGAGAAAAAAGATGTGATCAATATAGAAAAGATTTCCTTGTATAATATGTTTAGGTATGAAAAAATTCGATAGAAAGCCTCATGACTAATTCATTAGAAAAATAAGACTAGATATTTATTTTAAGAGGTTGGTCAATTGTTCACTGGTATTTAAAACGTAGATGATTTCCTATTTTCTTATGTTATTATGAAACTGTTTGCTTGAAGGCTGCTGTTTGTTCTCCCGCTTGCCCAGTCCTGCAGCCGGCTATGCTCAATGCTGCATTGAAGCCTCTGTTTACTGCTGAGGGCGGTAGCGCTGCTCCTGTTGATTGGAAGGAGGTTTGGCAGCGCTTTTGCAAGGAGTGCAAAGATTTGAAAATACCCTGTGTTGGAAGATAAAGCTCACATCAAATAAACACTATTTCAAATTTCGGTAATCTGTTTGAAATGCCATCTGATGGCTTAAGAGAGTCTTATTTTCTACAGCTTAATTGACCCAACATGAAAACATTTGATTGTCGTTTATGGCACTGTTATAGCTGGATATTACTCAGGCTGTCATTATTGATTATCAGCGCTGATGTTACTAATAAAAGCTATTTGCAGAGAACACACAGCTGCTCTGGGGAGCAGTTTGTGACCAGTGGGGCTGCCCAGGGAGTGGGGGACAGGTGGTGGCCCCACTGCCAGCTCTGCTGCTGCTGTTGTGACCGTGCGTGGGGACACAGGGTGTGCTTGGTGTGCACATGGGCACAGCAGCACCGGGGCTGCTCTGGAGGCATCAGGTGCCTTTGATTCTGCCCGAGGTCTGCATGCAGAGTGGCACGTCCACAACTGTCAGCCTTTCTCCACGCAGGAGCACCCTACTGGTAAGACACAATTCTGCGGATAAAGGCAGCAGCAATGTGCTATTTCAACGGAGTATTTAGCAATGCATATAAAAAGTATATAATTAGAGGAGGTCTCCTGCATCTCTGAGTTCTGCTGAGTGCTGTTGCAGTCAGCATTACTTTACTGTAAACTTTTCAATCTCCCTTTCCACCTGGCTTTGGATTTCTGTCTGCAATTGTCCATTTAAGGAACCTGCCACAGTACCTTATTTTCTGATTTCTGGGAAATTTGGCTCTGATTTCTGGCCTGGACAGGCTAGAGTGGTTTCTAATACTTAATACTAGCAGTTCTCAAGGCATAAAAGTGGCAGTTCCTGTACATGAGGAAGAGCATCAGAACAGAATAATAAAGGACATGTGCGTACCTATTTTCTTTTAAGAAGAAAAATGCAGATACCTCTGCTGTGTTTGATAGCAATACATAATACACAAATATCTGGTGTTCCAAAAGCTGTTACCAGCCATGACAACCTTGCCTGGACTGATGAATGTTCAATTTCTGTAGAGATGATATAATAACATATTAGAAACATCCTTTAAAATAATAATGTCTGACTTCATTTGAATGATCTGAAAGCCTTAAAGAGGGAACAAATGTGTCCTGAAAACACTACAGTGCTTCTATGCTTGGCAGTTATAAATATTTTTTAAAAATCTCAACTAGTTGCATGGGTGACAATTTAATTATTCAACCTTGTACTGGTGAACATCATAACAAAATTTGTCTCCGTAGTGACACTGCAGTAAATCTCAAATGAAAGATGTCTTTGGAATGAACAAATAATCTACTTCTTAATTTTATTTATGTGATATCAAAGGAAAAAACAGCCAACTCACCTACTTGTGTGATATCTATTGTTCAGCAGTCTAGCACACAAAAAAGTAGGAATTTCATCCTTCCATGTTAAGAACTGCCTCTTTTCTGGTGGCACAGTAGTTCTTTGCATAAGGTTTATACAGATAAATGTTGGGAAATTAGCCCTTAAAAATCAGGAGCCCCAAGGATGACCTGCATGAAGCTGCTGAAGACAGAGATGTTCCTGTGGTGCTGTGGGGCCCAGAGCTGGTGCCTGCCCAGACCAGCCAGGAGCCATGTGGCTGCCGCACTGTGGATGTGGTCAGTCAAATGTCAATCCTGCCTGGGCTTCCCTCTACAGACAAATCCCCATGCCTTCTCTACATGCAGGAGAGTGAGCCACTGACAGAACGTCAGTGGCAGATGATCCAGGTGCCCTGATCAGATTTTATTTTACAGCAAGCTCTGAGCAGTTGACCCTGAGGATGTGACAGCCATAGGAGCCCAGCCTGGAGGAGAGCTGGGGTATGGGCAGCCTTGGGTTGGTGTTCACAGGTGTCTGCAAGGCAGGCAGTACAGGATTGATAGAAGGTGTAAATTCTTCTGACCACACTTAGCTGTTAAACACAAGCCTACAAAAGGCACATGTATCAGATCGTGTGTTTATGAAGTTCTGTACATCATGATACAGCTCCCAGGACCTTTACAGTTCAGCCCTGCTACCAATTGCAAAAGTACCAGAAATGACACTGAGTCCTAGACCTTGAAAGACCTTCTGGGTGGCTGAGACCCATTTCTGTCAGAAAAATATGCAGCCACCAGTTTGGGGCCTCCAGTAGCTTAAAAGTGGCTACAGTTTTTCTAGCAGGAAATAGTGCAAATCCATTACTGATGGCCATCCCCTGATCTGATACTTGGTAGTCCACATCTAGTCTTCCACATTCCTGGGGGGAAAACAAATTGATAAATTAATTTTGAAATGCTATCCCTATTGTGCTTTTGACTGTAAGGCTGAGAGGATCATCTGCACAGACCACAGTGCAGAATTACAATTGAAATATGCTAAATTCTTAAAAGATTCGAATTCTGGCCTTAAGCACACAGATATTCTTGTACTTCCATCGAGGTGAAAAAAAAAAAAAAAAAAGAAAAAGGTAAAAATTGCTACTGTATAGACAAAAGACTTTCAAGGGAAAGTCTAGAAACCATTGTTGAGAAAATAAACACCTTAGATGTTACTGTACTGTTGTTCAGACTGATGTCCAAGGACCAAAAGGGAAAGAAGTCACATCAGCAGATGAAAGGAAAAGCCGGAAGAGAGCAACACGTTGCAGTTAGGTGGCTAGCTGGTGACTACAAGGAATGCAGGACACATCTGAAGGTAGGTGCCCTCTGTGTGCTGCCAGTGGAAGAGCTTGTTTGAAAAGAGGCAGTGCTCTGCATTTCCCAGAGCCATAGGTATGGTCAGGTTTGCAAGGCAGGATACTCAACATGAAAGGGTCTTTGGAAAACTCACCCAAATGTATGGATAAAGGCGACCTGTCCAGAAAGTTCTGTCTTTTGACTTTGTATGCAACTACTCAGACCTCACATTTAAAGCATAAAGTTGTTCTTTCTTTCTGGCTCTCACTCATGGGTTGGGGTTGCAGAAAGTGATATACTTGACACATCACAAGGGTTACAATTCACGAGTTTAGCAGCTACTGACATGGAAATATGGCAACGTTTCTTGAGCTCTTGCATTACTTTGTATTGTCTGGCATTACTGTTTCACTTATGCCACTCTCTACAAAAAAGGTTTTGTTATTTTTGTGGATATAACTCTTATAGAAAGCATTATGCTGACAAAGATTAAAGGATTATAATGTAGATAAGACAGGAGAAAGAAGTAAGAGGTGTGTTTCCAGAAAAATGCAATGGTTAAGTGCAACACATTTTCAGGGGCTACTTATACTGATAATTTTTATTTCCTGTACACATAGCAACAGACAATGCAAACGTAAGTTTTGAATAGGGCTCTCAAGGAATAAAAGTTGAACTTTAATATTCTACCATATCAGCAATAAATGGGGAAGCCAAACACTGTATTTATATTGATTCCTTTCTGAGAGCTGGTGAGAGAGCTCCCAGCTATTAACTTTACATGTGCTATTGACTCTCCCTTTGCCAGCAGAGCTGGAGGATAGAGTTCATGATAAAGGCTGAAAGGGAGGACGGCAGCACGTAGGAAATCAGGAATGATTCAAAGAAAATGCTCATGTCTTGACAGATGATGTTTAGACAAGCACGTAAGTCTCAGTTCACCTTTGTAAGTGTGAGTGAACTTTATGAGTGTGGTAAGGTGAGGTGAGGTGAAGGCAGCTGGACTGGGACTGAACACAACTGGATGCTACTTCTGTCCTGCCCATTGCAGGGGGTTTGGACTAGAGGACCTTTGAAGATCCCTTCCAACCCAAACTATTCTATGATACTATGATCTGGGGCCGTTTTCAGGCCCAGCAGCAGTATCATGGGTTGCCAGTGGTACAGGGTAAAGACTCACTGTCGTCACTTCAGCAAAAGTATGTGGGTACTGAGGGCCTTGTTATTGCCCTTTTTGAGCCTTATTAGAAATAGAAGAGCCTGCCTTTAATCAGTACTATACGATAGTGCCCTCCTGTGCAGGATGGCAGGTCAGGTCTGGACAAGCAGAAGAGAGTAGGGGTCACAGACCTGGGAGTGTCTGGGTGGTGTTTCTGTCAGACCTCTGTGCCTACAGATCTCCTTGAGTGATGGTTAATGTGAATGACATGCATGGGGAGATGAATTACAAAGAATAATATATTAGTATGCTGTCTGGAAAGATAGTTTGGTGGTGCATGTGGAAACACTCCAGGTTTCTCACTAGCTTCCTTGCTCCATGAATGCAAATAATTCTTTATAAATCCCTTGCTGCACCATGTAAGGGCTAGTGTGATTTTTTTTTTTTTCCTTCAGCTGATTGCTCATCATTATAGCAAAATAGCAGGGGATTGCTTAGGAGGAAATCCAGTCCCATTAATTCTTTCCTTGATAGTAGTAGTATGTTCTTTATTTAGGCTTTTGTCAGAAACACAGTTTTATTACTGCAAATATTACTACACCTTTTCACTAATCCTGTTTTATTGAGCTATATGACATTATCTTTGTTTTGATGGTAGTTGTCATTATGTTTCAATTCAAACAGGTCTTTAAGGAATATCATGCTCAGGTTGTTTTCTCTCATCACAGTGGGCAGCTGCTTTTCTATTTTCTGTTAAGGTGCCATTTCTTTCAGTCACAAGGGTGTATTTTTGCTGGTGTAGATAATGAGTGCAAGATTGACTCACAAGGCAGACACTTGCTGGGAAGCTTAGCATTAGCTCATGAAATAGGAAACCCAACACTGCAACTCCCTGTCCTGTAAGAACTGAAATCAAATGAGCTTCCATTATTGTGAAGCAAAGGACCATGAATTGACTTGAGAAGTATGCATTCACATTCTAATAAATATATCATTTATCTAATAAATATATCATAATCACATGCATATGAATTGCATCTCTCTATCATTTTCTTAGAGATATATATCTGTCTCGAAAGAAATATGTCAGAACCCTCTCAAATGTTACTGAAAATTTTGAGGTCTCAGCACTTGTGACGTCCCAGTGTTCCTCAAAGGAAGCAGCTGATTTTCAGGAAACAAAACAAACTCAGCAGTCTTGTGTCTAGTTTAACCAAAAATTTTACCTCCAGACTGGGAGCCGAGCATCTGATACTCTTGAAAGAGAGGAAATTAATAATTCTGAAATAAGTATTTACAGATTAAAGCCTGAACATAGCCTCAGCCTACAACATTTTACAGCAGATTTCCAAGGTTTTTAGAAACATTTATGTACGAGAATAGTATATTTAGTTATATGAATAGAGATAAAATTATTATTGGTATTATTTGTCTAAAGCATTTGGTTTTGCATGTTTAAGAAGCTGGAAATTTCAGAGGCTGGAAGAAGACAGACGTGTTCTGGCATCAGATGTGGTGCTGGTTTTGTCTGATTCTTCTCCTAAAGAGAAAGAAAAAGGCAAAAGGAGTTTTTAAATTCTCCTCACTAGCCAAAACTAACAGGGTGCTAGTTCAGAGACACAAGTGCATGTGTCCATAGAAGAAAACCAAAATAAGTAATGGACGGTAAGGCAAAGTCTACCATGCCTCATGAGACTGTGGTAAACACGGAATGAGGAAGGGCCATTAAGGCCAAGGTTGCTCTGCCTTGCTGACAGATCCTCCCACTGCCACAGGAACAACTGATCTCCATGTTTGAGGTAAATCCAAATGAGAGTCCATCTACCTCTACTATGCCAGGCTGCAAACTATGATGCTACAGTCATTGACTCCCATTAATACACTTGTCTGTTGGGAGAAACCATTGTATTTCAAAGAGGTTGATCCACAGCTGCAGATAGTACCTTCAGCTGCCACAGCAAGTCTGCCATTGTTGTCTACAATAGCATGGGCAGAGAGTCTCCTCAGTGGGGCCCATGGCAGCTGTGCAACCACTCTGGTTCCCACCGTAATGGAGGTGAGTGCTTAGTGCTCCAAGAACACCAAATGCAGCACAAAGCACAGTGGAAATGATTTTCTGTCAAGAGACATGGCTGGCAGTGGAGTAGCTCCTGCTTCCAAAGCAGCTTATAAATTTTACATTGGAGAAATTGTTGGATAACGTACACAGATGGTGTTGGGAGCTTGGTGAAAACATCAGCATCCCATGTAGTACTGTCCAAGTGAAAGCAGATGTAGTTAGTACAATATTTTTCTGAGTTTTGGTTGGCTCTTCCAATCTCATGTATTTGTAAGTGTCAACTGAAGTCATGCTGACCTGTTTTCTTGGGGCTTAAATGCTTATATAAGCCAGATGCCAAGCCTGTAGGGTAATTACAGTACTAATTACTACTTTTGACATATATTTATAGTGATGAGGGTTGTTTCCATAATGCCTTTGATGCTATTTGCAAGGGCACTGAGCTGAGACATTTCCATACTATTTTTTCAATGCTAACATTTGCTTGTTCTGTACTTTTAGATGAAGGAACATAACAGTAGATAGTAAAGCAAATTCAGTCATAGGTTTTATATGTAATAGGAGCCACAAAGTAAACCAAACAATAGATTTTTTTTTTCTATGAGGAAAATATATTTCTGTTTTTCTCAGTAGTTTTGCTTTGCAATACTCTCATTTAATTTACTGTTCTTGTATCCTTAAAAACAGGACAAGAATCACTGAAGGTAAAAGAATTTGTGAATCATAACTAAACAGAATGATGGCTCTCTTGCCAGTTTCCAGCAGCAGCTTTCTTGTCGGTAGTCCTTTCTTTTCTTCCTTATTTTTGCTCTCCCTATTAAGGAGAAGAGAGTTTGCACATGTGTATGTAACACATATCTCCTGTTATTCAGTTAAACAGAAGTCATATGATAATAAAAGCAAGTACTGTAAAAAATGCTAACAAATGTAGTTCATTTATAACAAATTAGTTTGCTAATGAGCTAAACTCATTACACAACATCTTGATTACTGCAGCTAGTTTTTGGGCCCCAGTATAAGACATCAATGAATAGGAACACGTTCAGCAGAGGCCTGCAAAGTGGTCAGGGCTGGAGCACTTGTCCTGTGGGGAGAGGCTGAGGGACTGGTGTTTGTTCGGCCTGGAGACAAGATGACTTCAGGAGGGACTGAAGTCCCACGCTATCAATAAGGAGGTTATAAAAACACAGAGCCAGCCTTGTCACAGATGTGCGTGGTGGGAGGGCAAGAAACAAGGAATGTAAGTTGAACAATAGGGATCCAGACTGGGTACAAGGAGAAATTTGTTCCCCATGGGGACAGTTGAGCTGTGGAACAGTTTGACCATGGAGGTTGTGCTTTGTCCTCGCAGGTTCTCAAGAGCTGACTAGTCGATGTCCTGAGAAAGCTGTTGTTATCTCACCCTTATCTTTCCTTGAGTAGAAGGTCAGACCAGAGACCTCCTGGGGCACCTTCCAGCCTGAATTATCTGGTGGTCCTTTAATTCAGGAATCTGTTACTTCAGGGAAGTAGGAAAAGTATTGAGAAATCAAGGGGCCAAGGCAGATGGGGAGCATGTGGCGAATGCAAAGCTGGCTGTGTCTTTTAATGTTTCCTTTTTGAAATGGACCTGACTCATCTTCCTGCTTCGAGCAGCATTGGTCGTTACAGTGTTTGTTCTTCTGTAGGACTTCATAGGTAGGTGAATAAGGAGTGCCAGATGCAGCACAGTTTCTAGTGGAGCTGGGCAGAAAAGGAACAGATTGTCCAGGCCTTACTTTTATTTTGTGAATGAGAGAGGAGTTTTTTAATGCCAAACTTATTTCCTAATGAGTCTCATGCAATAGCATTTCCTGTCCTTTACTAATAGTGCTGGAACTCATGGCCTAATTGCAACCCAGTCTGATAGAGCAGCCTCAAATATTAGGTTTCAATGAGTTTAATGAGAGAAAGAAGGTAGGTAATGGAGAAGGACCCTGTTAATGCCTCTGCCATCAACTTAAGCAATGACTGGGATGAAGGTATGTTCAGGGGAGATCAAAAGGAAGTACAGGGAGATATGACCCCACCAAGTGAGCTCAGGCACAGCTCACTTCATGCATCTCTTGGTAACAGTTACAAAACTACAGTGGATGGGCCTGCAGGACTTCTGCAGCTCATGAAGTGGACTACTTGGATGTAGAAGGTCCGTGCTCCATGTCCCAGATGGACAGTTCCTTGAAAACTGCATATTTAATGTTGTTGAGCTTTCGATCCTTTTTGGTCTCTCTCTGTAATGGGGGCTGTAACTGAAGTGGTGTGAGTTAGTTCACTGAAATTAGGGATTTTCTTAATAATTGAAAGCACATTTGCCATTTTTTGTCATGTATCTTGGCACTGAGGCTCCCAGAAAAGGGTTCCCTTTCCTCCCCTTGACCCTATATGAGGGCTGTGCACAACTCAGGGCTGCACAGGGCTGGCTCAGGGCAGCTCAGGGCTCACTGTTGGGTCTCCCTTGCTCCCAACCAGATACACCTGGGCAGTCTGATTTCTGATCAGCTGGCTGGCTTCATATGGGATACGAAGAGTGAGAAAGAAGTCAGTATTACTGGGTTGGGACCAAAAGTTATGCAGAAGCAGAACCCCTGAAAGTTCACCTTCTAGGAGGGTTACTTCCCATTGCTATACCCATATGGGACCTGAATCGCTAGATACACTCCCCAGCACAGCCCTCATGCTATACGGCACTATCTCAATCCTAGTGAAAGGCTATTCTTAAAGACCTACATCTCTCTATACCTCTGTGTTGCTTTGGTCTGACATGAAGATAAGTGGGAGCCTCAATAATATCCTGCCTCTAGATGGCATGATGATACTATAAAATGTTCAAGAGATTTTTTTTTTTATATATTAAGCAATCATTAAACCCTTGTCATGGTAACAATATGCTCCAAAGACCAACAACCAGGACCCTTATTGGATGATACTGATTCCTAGCATGCCTGCAGTGATCATGATGCTAATACTGGAATATGGATTTAGGAAGACAAAGTAAAATTACTGGACATGTACAGTAGCCACGTTTTCAAATATCACTAACTTATTTATTCATTTTTCAAATACTAAAAGGGCATAGCTCACAATTTATGAAAGCATCAGCCCATGATTCAGTTTTTGTTGCAGTCATGTTTGTGTTGCAAGAATGCAAAATAAAGCTGCTGTTGCTGAACTTCTGTCACCATTTTCATCCCCTAAATCTACTTGCATTTGAAGGGAAATAAAATATGATAATATCTGCACATACTGGTCATATAGATTCTAGCACATCTGCAAATAAAACATTCAGAGGCTCACAGAAAATTATTTGCCCTTCACTAAGCATATGAAACTCTTAGTGACCTCAATGGGAGCTGTGCACATGTGTTTGACTGCATTCCTAAATTTTGCTTGTGGATATGGAAGAAATCCAAATGATAATTTTTGAGTGAAAAAAAATCCCTGTCTTCCCTCCCCCCCCGCTTTTTTTTTGTATTGAATTGTTTTCTGGTTGGTGCCTTCTCTGAGCTCTTCAGTTTGCAGATGTCAAAGAATGCCCCAAATGCCAAATCCTAAGTAGTCTTCACTTTTCAACCATTGATGAAATGAGTTCCATAATGAAATAAGAACTTACACTAGCTCAAGAGATCCCCTGCTGTTCTTTGCTCTGAAAAACAACAAAAAATGGTACCTAGATAGGTAGACAAAGTATATTATTTGACAGATCAAACCCTGTGCTAGTGAAAAATTGCTTATGAAAGCAGTTGAAGAAATGAAAAGTGCTTATTTGATGCACAAGAAGGAATAGCTCCTAAAATAGCTTTCTGCTCTGCAGTCTCCTGTGACACTAGACAGCCTTTCTGGGTCCTGTCGTGTTTTGCAGCAGCCACTCTATGTTTGCTCGAGCATTAGATTGGCACTTTTTAAACCACACCTGCCAGGCTGGAGATGAGATGCCTGGTTTTGCAGACCACTCTCTTCCTGTGTCTCAGAAGTGACTGCTCCTCGCACCCTATGATATTTCCCAACGATGCCTAAAACTGTGGTATGCTGACTCTGAAAATGAGACTGTACCTTCACCCTTAAATATCCAAGGCTACTTTGGTAAGAGAGGTGATAAGATGACCCCAGTGGCCTGTGCACCATGGTTTGCATAATTCCCTTATTCCACTACCCAGTAAGGAAATACTAAGGTGGAAATCAAATTTGGGAAAGCTAGGTATCCTGGTTTTGTTAAAAACAAGTTTATCTTTTACTGAATTTGCCTGTCAGCTAAAGCCTTCTTATTAAATGCACTCTCCTGAAAAGCCAGATACATGTTTTGGTAGACATAGCAACTGAATGTGAGGTAATTAATAAGAATGGATGGACATCTCGCGAGAGGGGCATCGACAAACAGGTGACCAAAAACTGACCAAGTGAGTATACCATCCCATTCACGTGATACTTCATATAAAAGTGGGAGATCATGAGGATCTTGTCCCCCTTTCCTTAGGGACAACATTAGGAGAGGACCTTGTGAGTCATCCCTGTGAACTGAGGCCTAGTGACAGACTGAATCCAGTTCCGATTGGCTTCAGAGTCCAGTCCAGGATTTCGGGTGCTTGCCCTTGATCTGTCTGAGTAGTTGCTGAGACTTTCAAGATTGGTTTTGTATATTTTGTATAATTTTCTCTATTTTTATTAGTAGCATTAGTAAAACATTTTTCATTTTTCCAACTCTCTTCCCTCTGTCCTTCTTTCCCTCCCAACCACCTGTCCTTAGTGGGAAGGGGGGAGATGGACGGGCTGAAGGGGGAAGCAGGGGAGAGGAGGTTAACAATATATCTGCCACAGTTTTATTGTCACCCCACAATCAAAAGCTCGACACTGGGCTAGATTGAAGGTTTTCTTTGTAAAATATATTCAGAGGCTTTAGATTTATGCAGCATGTTACTGCCTTGAACTACATGTTCCTTTCTCCCACGGTAGACCTTGTTCATTCCATGTACAGATAACTACTACATATTTCTTTTTTGCTTTCTTTCCAATAGTGTTAGGTTTTTAATGCCTAACCAACTAAAGTAATTAAAGCAAAAAACCCCACCAACTTGAAAACACAGGAACTCAATCATACGACTCTATCTGGACTTATTCCTAAGGTCTGCCAATGTAAATGCATCCTCATTTGCTCCCTAGCCATTGTAAAATCCATTAATATTCTGAGTGCCTCGGTGACAACAGATCCTCACATGGCAGAACTGTACAAGGCAGATCCCAGTCACTCGCTCAGCTCACACTTACGTGACAGATTTCAGATAACTGGCCCTCAGGATAGGCCCATATGGTGTGGTATGACAGACTTTCTGTTTTTCCAGTTTGGCTGGGAAAAAACAGTACAGAAGAGGAATGTAGGAATTCAGAACAACTGTCTCTGGTTCAGGCTCTTGAAAGAGTGTCCTGTGCCCATGTTCCCAGCCTTTCCCTGATCTCTGCTCCTCCCAGCATGTCTCTGCCCAAATCTACTCTGCCCCTTCCTCCCATCACTCTGCACGCTCCTGCCCTGGCCCCATCACCACTTTGCCTCAACCCATTCCCTGCTGTCCCACCTGCCTTCCAGTCCCCTAGATCCAGACCTTCTCTATTTTGTTTGTTCTGTGTCAAAAACCAACCAGCACTTCCACTCTGCTAATAAATTGCCTTTTTATTTCTTTTTTTTTTTTTTTTCCCTCCCAGCTACTATCCTTGTTCTTCCCTATTCCGATACAGATTCTACCATCTCCTACAGTCTCAGTTTCCTCTTTGAAATGCACAAAAGGTGTCTCAGGGACCACAAAAAACAGCTTGCAACTCAGCACCTTGAGTCCTTGATGCTTCCTTCCCCAGATGGATCCCTTCTCAGATTATCTCTATCCTTTACCCAGGGCCTTTTATGACAAATAGGTTTTACCCTGAAGTTTTGTGGTTTTGGTTAGCTTAGATTTCTCGTGGGAACATTGCTATTTCTAACACCTCAGTGGCCCTCCTCATGCTAATTTTCAAACACTTCATTCAGCGCTTAGGGGTATTAACATGCTACAACAAAACAGATGAGAATAATGTATGGACCAAGCATTAAATTTTTTCCTTATGCTTATGGCACTGGTGGAAATACTCTTGTGCTCAGATCTGTGAAGCTGAAGGTTTTATTGCTTTATCATGCCTGTGTGAGCCTTCCGAGCAGCAGCTGATAGCGTGAGAGCTCTTTGGCTGCGGTAACCGAAACTTGTTGGAGTGGTGACTTCTCAAACCACCTGAAGCTAATTGCACTCACTCCACCAGCAATGCCATTCTTCAGGGAACAGTGGAAAAGAATTGAGCTGAAACTTTGAGATAGGCAACTGGGACAGAAAACCTCCAATTCAATAGCTAAATTAAAATTGTAAGCAAGTTAAACTGGAACTCAACAAAAGAAACTGTCAAATAAACCTAGATGCAGGCATTGCTAACAGTTTATCTTATAATATCTTACTTCATGTTTCACATCCTAAATCCCCCTGCTCCTTCACTGGATATATTCTTCAGTTTTTTGTGTTTATAACTACCCTGTAGTGCTGCTGCAAGCTGTGAAAAGCTGCTCCACTGAGCTGCAATGGCTGTAGAGATTTCTACAGTGATCTGGATGAAGTTGTGTGTGGGTGCAAACAAAGAGTTTGTTGTAATTTGAAAGCACTTTAGGTCCCTGAGTCTGGACAGGTATGATTGTTAGACATTATTAGAATATGTTGCATGTCTCTGTTATGTTATTAACAGCTATTTTAAAAAATTGCACATACAGCATTGTAAATTTCAAAAATACTAATGTGTTTCCTTTTTTTTTTTTTTTTTTTTTTACAAGAAAATCTATGAAGCTCTAAAAACATGACAAATAATAACAAAACTCTCCAGTAAATGATGTCAAAATTCAGGTTTTGTAATAACACCTCAGAAATGGTGAATCATTCATACTGCCTAACTAATACATCCTGTTGTGCTGCTGCGGGGAATGTAAAAAATTACAAAAGCAGTCAAAGCAATAACAATACAGTGTTTCTCACTATGAATAACGTAGTTTGAAGTAGTGATTTTCTTGTTCAGGAAGTCAAACCTTAATATGTAGTCAATAGTAATACATTGCTTTGTGTGGTATTCTGAGCAGATTCAGTTCTAATATTAGGGAGAGTAGAAGAGTGAGTGGAGGGAGAATGTAATGGTTGTTTCCTCCCCCCTCATTTAAGTGGGTATATAATGGGATTTTCTTTATATACCTGAGAACGTGAATGTTGCTTTATCTTTCTAGAATAACTGCAAACTGATACTTGAACAACATTGCTGTATTTTTCTCTGATTTATATGAAAAAAAATAGGGTTTTTTTTAAGAAGTCTCAAATATTTTGACATACTTAATACTTAAAAAGAAGGGTTTGCAACTACTACTGTCTTCTGAATGCATGGAGCCATATACCTTCCAGTGGAGAGCCTTCAGGTATCAGAAATAGTGCTGAGCTGGTGTTGGCTGAACAGCTGCCCATCACAGTCCGGACTAGAAGTTGGGAACTTCTTTTCTTACAGACATTTCTTCATTATCCAGTTTGTCAAAGAATTATAAGGTCCCAGTCTTGTGATATCTAATACCATTATACCACATTTTCTTCAGGCACAAGGAAAAATTATAGGGTCTGGAATGGATTCTAACTCCCATACAGAATAATTAGTTAAAATAAATTCTTGGCTTCGATATGGATTTCCACTAGTGTAAATTAGATCTGATTCTGGCTATATTTCTTTTGAGCAGAGGTTACTAGAGTCTGAAAATAATTTTATCTCTCTGTGCTGAGGCTATATTTCAGTGATCTCCCTTTAATTTTCTTTGGTTTAGGGACATCTGTTGTCTTCCCATTAGTGATTCTTGCAGCAATGTTTAAATTAAGGAGAGTTTGAGTTGAGAATGTTACTTTGCATCCACAGCCTTCTTAACTCCTTAAAAAAATCCTGTATCCTCATCCGTATTTACTACTAAGGTTTTTAATATGGCAAACATAAACCTCTTTTCTTCTTCAAATTTTCATTTCACATCATTACTTATTTTCATTAAGAAGATGAACAAAAGGGGCACATGACATTTTCTTCGCTATTTTCCTCACTAAATCCCTAAGGCAGCTGTTTCATCCCATTTAGACACCACCATCCTGTCCTGATCTGTCAAACAAGCCTGCTCCAAAATCATAGTATTAGTGCTGTCTCTTCCTCTCCTTCAACTAGAAATGGCTGAACAGACCACCACTCTTCCTATCTATTATTTGTGCTTAATTAAAAAATGATCTGATATACTCAGTAATAACTTGAGAGCTCTGTGTTCTGTGTGTTTTTTTGTTTTTTTTTTTTTTTTTTTTTTATGAATGATAAGAAAAGTGTTAAAAGCTGAAATTAAGAAAAAGTTGAAAAGTGTACAGCTTCAGATCCAGCTTTTGATTTTGTTTCTGTGGTAATAAAACTGCACGGCTTTTGCCCCTGTAGTGTTGATTGTTGTCTAGGACTTTAAATTTCTGCCATTAAGAAAATGCAGGAGGCAACATACTTGTGCATTTATGAGAAATATAAAAAGAAGGGCTCCAACTGTGAGTGCATCTCCCACTGAGTCAAAATTTACTGTGTTCTTCTTTCTTTTCAAATTGGTCTTTTTGCAACATCAAGGAAAAGTGGCAAAGGAAATGAAAGTAGCTATATTTAATACAGTCTTCACTGAAATCCAAAGAACAAAAACTGTTCTTGCTCAAATTAATGCAGGACAGATAAATAATGCCAACAGAGCAATTAACACAAACAAAACAGCTTGCAATTTAGCTACTGTGTAGCATACTCAGTGTCAGTGTTAATTAGCTGGGACAAAACCGCACCTTTATCATAGGATAGTAGACCTTAAACTTTTCATATTTTTAGAATTCTGCCCTTGCCTGTTAATTGCAAGCCCACGGATGGCAGGATAGTAAAGGACTTCAAATAATGTACTGAAGATTGGAAAGCTGCAAAATATAGAAAATCACTTGTATGGAAAGCTAGTAAGAGCAAGTGCAAGTGAAAAGAAACGTGAGGCTCTCATGAATTTTGGATTGGAGAAAAAGTTTTGTGCTAAGACAAGACATTTTGCAGGATCTAGCTGGACTTTTGGTTCTCAGACATGCTGCAATTTCCTGCAGTAAGTACAAGCACACTGTGAAGTCATTCGTTTTATGTGTATTGAAAAGCCTCGCCATCAGGAATTAACATATTTTGCACTGTTTGGTGAGGAGAAGTAAGAGGTTACAAGGTTCTTTCTTAAAAGAAAACTGACCTGGGGACTAACAACAGTTCAGGAGGGGCAATTATTAAAAAAATAGGGAGAGTTATCACAATGTGAGTTCTTATTGCTTGGTTAAAATGTTTGAAGAAATTACTTGTGATTGAAGTAATCCCTTGGGCTTTTACATAATATATTTCTGCAATTCTTCCTGTGCTACTGCCTTCCTCCTTCGCCCCTTAAAATTATAAGTCTTTCCTTGTACTTAAGAAGAAAAGTTAAACATGAGGTTCTAGGTGAGAGTCAGATACAAAGGAATCTGAAACAGAGGGAGAAAATGTAGGATTAGTGATGGGTTCAACTAACCATTACATTTTCAGTGGGTGGTTTGAGTAAGACAATTTAACTCAACTATCCTGCGGCCCAAAACACAGCTTATCCTTAACTGGCCACAAAATAAGTAACCACACATTTAAGCAATTTGGCAGTTGCATACAGTTGCATGTTAAAAAATAGATAATGCAAAACAATTAGAGGTAGAAAGTTGATGCAGCATGAAAAGAGTTTCAGCTGGTGGATATCATGCAAGCAATGTACTCATCAACTCACTGTAACAAATATACTGATTGCCAAGTCCTTTCTAAACAATATCAAAGTTAAAACTTGTTGTTATGTGAAGCACTGGGAATAGCAAAGAAAAGGAGGAAGCTGATGTGCCATTGTAAAAGTTTAAAAGAACTTCACTTCAGATCTTGCTTAACATACTGAACATGTACTCCAGTTTTGCAAAAGATTTACGGCATAGTTCTGTAATATCTGATGTAACATTTGATTCCTTGTGAAGATGGAATCACAAGCTTGTGATAAATCCTGAAGTAACTAATTATTGTGTGTCACTTCACCATTGTAGATCACAAGAAAGAAAATGGTTTGGTCATGTCTGGTACCTATTGCCAAGAAATATTGTACAGTCATCTTTGCTAGGACTGCAGGATGCATCAAGGTTGTGAAGTTGATTGAGTCACTGCAGATTTAGCCCTGTATTTGTTTATAGGTCCATCTCAAACCAACCTTGATTTCTCCAGCTACATCTGTTATTTCTAGCCATTTATTTACCAAGTAGTCTGAAGAGAGTCTTTCAGTTCATAACCATCTTGTGAACTGCTTGTTTTGGCTATTTTCTTTCTACCAGTCATAAGGTCTATATGCTCACATTTCACCTGTAAAAATAGATCTGACTTTCTCCAATTAGGCAGTTTATTTACAAAAATGTGGGCTCCAGTAGATGAATATGTATTGAATAAAGGCCTTCAAATATAATAAAATTTATGAATGTTGTGATTTGTTGTGATCTCAAAACTTTTAAACTGTAAAGACACAGAGTGAAGGTGCCTTATTGGTTAAATTTTGATCCTTTTAAAAATAACTCTACATCCCTTTGCCTGTGCCAACTGGCTGTAGGAAATGATCCATCCTGAGCAGTACCAGCACCTTGGGTTCTGTGTTATGACTTCCAAAGTGTTCTATTTTAAGTATGTTTCAGTAGGAGATTTCCACTTACTGAGCCTTAGCACTGCCACATTATACAGAGTTTTTGCTGCTTTTATGGCTTTACTTTTTCAGGCTTTGTCTTACAATTCAAGTAGGGGATTTCCTAGCTTCATAACACTCTCCTAAACTCATTGGTCACACTTTTATTGACTTTTCCCTGACATATGTGTGAAGTGAAGTTGCTTAACATCATCCTTTCCAAAGCTGTACAGTTAAACAAATTATGTTTTTAATGGCTGAAATCTACTGATAGGATTAAACTCATCACCCCAGGAAATGATGTTTACTAACCTTATCCATTGAGGTTACAGGGCATAGTAGCGATGGTGGCTGCAGTCTATGTTTTATACTGCTCCAGACAGTTCAGACATAGTGTCTGCTTTATCCCCTGAGCAGTGATCAACTCCTAGTGTCCATGTATCCATCTACAGCAGAAAGGCTCAGAAACCTGAATTCCACATGGAGTAGGATTAAATCGTGCTCAAGAATGATGGACTAGAAGATGCTGGTGAAGAGCGTCAGGTGCTGTGATGTGTCGGCATTTGACAAAAGATGCTGTGGTTGCATTTGGTGATTGTTTTCTAACCAGACTTTGCCATAGTCTTTTCTATCAGCAGGTGAGCAATGTGTGGGTCTGTTGTCACCAGCTGCACTTTGGTCTGTGTCAGTCAGAGAAGAAGTCCTCACAATTCCCTCCCATTTGGAAAATTCTTTTGCTAGGAAAGTCATGAACATCCTGAAATGCTATCAAGCAGAGTCAGAAAACCTCAGTGGAAAGAGGGTTGGAGGAAAGTGCTGCTGAAGGAAAGCTGCTGGCTGGTATGGCTGAGCAAGGCTTTATGAACAGTAAAAGAATGTAGGCTGGGAACTCCCGCACCCAGGGGTGGCTACAGAGAAACACACAGACTTCAGGAAAAAATTTTCCTCAAAAATACATGTACCTCTCTTTGCACATTTCGATTTTATTGAGTGATTCCCCACCTAAAGAGCAAGGATTGCAAGTAACCCGTAGGGCTTAGACTATCATATGTGCAGAGCACTGATCTACCACACAGTTAGCACAGCAGGCCTTCCCTAGACAGGAGGAAAGAAGACTTAAGGTATTTACAAACTGAAGTTGTAAAAACTGCTGGGAAGTTTACACAACCTCTGCTTTTGCTATGAACATTAGGTAATCCTTGTTTGTCTGGTGATTTCATAAGCACCAAATTCACAGCTCATTTTACATCAAAACTTCCTGACAGAGAGCAAATTACAATAAAAAGATCAATATTACAAGGATAACATGTTAATACTATGTATTCATAGAATAATTAAGTTGAAACAGATTTCTGGAGGCCATCTACTTAAAACTCCTGCTTAATACAGGGCCACCCTTAAAGTTACATCAGGCTACTGGTGGACCTATACAACTGACTTTTGAATAACTCCAAGGGTGGACATTCACTACACTTCCGTTAATAAGGGCTGCAAGAGTATTTCTTTGTGTTGGATGATAAGCGAGGTCCTTTTTCAGCAAACATTTTAACAGCATTTTGAGACAAACTCATAGATGTCAAGATGAGTATATTTTGATTGAAACTCCAGGTCTGAATAGATATAAATGTGAAAAACTCAAACCAATTACCCAGAAAAGTGAGTATCCACTACAATTTGAACCTTATGGAGGTTGAAGACTGTTTTGATTCTATGGGTATCACAGACAATCAAAATCATGAAAAAGACCTAGGACAGGAAGGTAGACTCAATTCAAAGATGGAGGCCACAAAAGCTCAGCACATCTATTAAACTACTCAACCCCAGGCAGTGACTAGTATTTGTAATAAACATCCAAGAACTAAATTGTGTTGATTTTCTTTGCTAGGGTTTTCATACACAGGCTGCTCAGAGGAGAGCAGCAACAGTATTACCTCAGAAAATATATCCTAAGAATCATTGTCAATATTGCAGCAAAAGCTTAAAGAACTGCCAGCATGAAAGGAAATGGGGTATTTATTAATTTCAACCTGGATATGGATATAGTGCCAGCAACGGAGATATTACTTCTGAAAGAAAATCCACAAACAGTAGAAGGTGCAAAGGTAAAATTCATGTTTGTTGATGTGACTTAACCTCCATAAAGGAATATATGAAATAAATTTACTGGTAAATGAACTGGAACAGATGCAATTTTTAATACTACCAGGAAATAAAATGCCCATTATTAGTTTAAGAACATATAAAATCCTTGCTTTTATTTGAGGATGTATTCACTGGAGAGGGAGCTAAATAGGTGATCAGAAAAATTTTAAAACTTCTTTATTGAATACAAAAAATGTCAGCACAATACAGAAGATATGTGATACCTTTCTGATGTTTTTAGGAAGTTAAGGCAAATAGATCTGAGTAAGTTGCTTTATCTGCAAATCATAGAGCCAGAGGAAAAAAAAAAAGATATGGTGGTGCTCTCATTGATCTCTGTAGTAGCAAAAGTAGATCCCTTCACTTGGAAGTATACCTCAACCTAAAAATAAAATGAAAATAAATAAATAAAAAATATGCATATGCTCAGAAATTTGTCTATAGAAGCCAAAAGCACTTTTTTTTTTTTCTGCACTGAGGCATCAGAAGGCCTCTGAAAGATTTCATTAGGGCAATCAAATATATTTTAATACACTGTCAATATGTGTTTGGGGTGACACATTTTCTGCAGACACTGTTTTGTATCGGTATGGTACTGGAGGTATACCACAAGAACATGTCAGAAGCACAGACAGCACACTTTAAAATTCTGCTGCAAAAGGCATTGGTTAATTTTAACAGGAAAAATGAAAACGCAGTCTAAAAATCAGGATATTCTTACTGGAAGTCTAGCTTTATACTGAGATTTCTTGTGAGGTGTAAGAGGATCTGGCACTTATAAATCAATGGTGAACAAGACAGTAAGCACCAGCCTGCCTGGTGGGCATGAGGGAGAAGTTACCCCCTCAACTTTCTTCTCCTTTTATTATTTTTTTTTTTTTTTATTTAAATCAAATCTGAGTTGGCTGTTGCATTCTGAGAGTCAGATGGGTTCATTTCCACAGAACTAGCACATGGGAAAGTTGGGAACAGCACAGATATGTGTGTCATGGTAGCTGTTGGGTGCATGCTGGCAGGATGCACATGAGCATCATAGGACCGTGTTGTTCAAACTCTAGCAAGGGAGCATAAATGCCTTCATAATTAGCTGAGCATTCAAACTGGAGCCAAAACTTTGGATGGAATACCTAAACCTCTTTTCCATGTCTGATTCAGAGTATCACAAAATTTCCTCCAAAATGGAAAGAAATTAGATGGGCAGGGGGAGGTTAATTTGACACAAGTTAGACAAGGAGTAAATGTACTTCCTATCAGTATAGCAGGTTCACTGGAGGTTTTTCAGAATGTTGGAACCTCATTTAAGCTCAGGATGAAAAATGCCACTCCTCTTATTTATAGAGCAGGCTTATCAGCTACAGGATTTGAGCTATTGGGAAATTGCTTTCTCAGCTTACAGACTGTAGACATGAGCTGTGTCCACAGTTGCTCACTAGCTTGAGACACTGAGAGGAACTGAGGCTGAGAAGAACAAAGCTGGTGAAGCCATGCAACAGTACCTCTGTCTCTGCTTTTGCCAGGTTGCTTGCTTTGGTTAGGCTTCCTCAGATAGAGCAGTTAAGTGCAACCAGCTTCAGGGTAGCTCAGCTGCATGATGAGGTGGATGTGTCTGAAACTCAATGCGCACACTGTGTGAAGCCAGTTTGCAGCTGCACAGAAAGTCTGATGGGCTCTGAGGTGTCAGGCATCTCCAGTGCATACATGGAGCACCTCTGTGCAGCTGCACAGTGTGTGCAGAGGAAGCCAGAGAAGTTCCAGGTCGACGGCAGTCTTCTAGTGATGGCAAGTGTGAACTTTGTAGAGTGAAATATGAAATGACACATATGTAATTCTCATCAAACCATGAGTGAACTCTGCCATTAGCTTTTCTGGGTTTAGTCTTGTGTGGGAGGCACAGCATGAGATAGGGCTCATTTATTGTGTATCCTTGAGCTCCACAGTGCAAAGAATTCAGAGCTGGTCCAGAAAGGTGGGATTTAGGCACTAAACACTCTTAGAGTATCTAAAATGTCCCTATATTCTCCGACAGTTTCAGTGCCTGTCTGCCACAGTTATTTCTACTTCGGTTCTTTGTCAAGATCTGTCTTAAGTGAGCTACAGTTTTAGTGGATATGCATGACAAAGTACTTTGGAGACATTAGACAGTGTGCTCCTTATGCAGAAGGCTTGGAAAGCTGGTGTCTTCAGCTTAAGGGGTTGTTTTCCTCACCATGTTAGTGATTTATCATAATTCCTTGCTTTTTCTACTGCATCCAGTAATGAACATTTAGTTCGTCCACTTTGCAGCGTAGATTACAATTTCTATGTACTCAGACTTCAATGACAGCTCATTTAAGTACTTAAATTATGTAAATGCATGGTCTAGGGGGAATTGCTATCCAGTTCTGTGAACTTCACTGTTTCATCAAGAAACCTGCAGATTTAAATCTGCCAGTCAGGTCTTAAAAACAGGATAACCATTTATGTTTTTACAAAATCATAAAGAGGAAAAGAAATTTAAGCATAGTACATCTCTTCATTTGTCATATGTTATCAGTAGTAGAATAGCTTTTGTCGATATCTGCAGCTTCAACCTGTCAATAAGTAAGTAAATAAGATAGAATAAAAATATCCTTAATACTTTTGGTGACTCATAATGAAAAACTTATTCACTTATAAAAAAAGGAATATTTATGCTTAAGTTTTCAGAAACAGACAAGAATTGGTATTTGGGGCTTTTCACAGGGGAAATGCTGAAGCTGGGCACACATGCTGTGTCAGTCTAGCATTGATCGACATATTGTGTGACAGTAATGGTTGAAGGTCCTCAATGTCTTCTATATTTCTTTTTGAATGATTTCATGACAATGTGGCTGCATGTTTGGTGTGCCTGCAACCTGGGGGTCAAATAGTAAAGGAAAGCATGGTAGTACTGTTATTTTACCCTTTGATTCCTCTGCAATATTAAGTCCTTAAAAGCCCATCTTCCTGGAAAAGACAGGAAACTTGCCTCCTTCCTCACCTTGCAGTGAAGGATGCCTGCTGTCAGAAACAAGAATTGCTTTGAGTCCCTGCATGAGTAGTCAGTACGTAGAGAAAGGTAGAAATGACTGTCATTAACTCTTGTCTCCAGCTTTGCATAAATGTATTTTTAAAACTGTAAAATTTCTGCCTATGGTAGATAGTTTGTGAGGGAACAGGTGAGTTTAAAATAAGTTTAAAATAAGTTCATGCCTTGAGTAAGGCAGCCTGTGAGATTGTTGAATTGTTGATTGTTAATGGGACTTAGTGAGAAACACCGGGAAACGAAAAAAACAGGGAAAAAAAGGGACAAAAATTGTTGGTATTACACTTTTCTGTCTTGCTTATGACTGCCATAAGAGTTAGCATGCATTTACCGAAAGGCTGAGTGGTCTGCTGTCAAGTATGGCTTCATCTTAGTCACCAGTGAAGATCTTTTATGATATTGATAAAGAAACAATAAACTTATTACTCAAAGACTGATCTATCCAGCTCCATATTTTGCCTCCACTAACAGGAGGTGTCAGATGCATTACAGAAATACAATGTTGTCAGTTATTTAATATTTTGAGTATACAGCAAGTTTCTTTATCTCCTTGAGTGAGAAGCTGTTTTGTAACTTGAAGGAAGAGTGAGGAGATATATTCCCACCAAAGCTCTTGGCACTGTGGTACCTCTGGGTATTTTCCTTATCAGTACAAATGCATAATTGTTTTGGAGATCTAGGAAAGATGTTGACATAGGGGGATACTGAGGAAGGGGCTGGCCACAGGCTGACTGTGCTTTGCCTGGGGAAAGTGTTCCTCATCTGCCTCTCAGTATTAGGGAATGCTCTTTTCTCCTGTATTAGGAGAGAGGACAACAGAAACGTGAGGACTCATTTCAGATGTTGTGTAGGAGAGAAACCCAAATGGTAATCAGTGGAAAACATCAGAATGGCTCATAATCAACACCGAAGCCCTGCTGCTGTGAACCCCAGGCTCAAGCCTATGCTCATGTCCTTTTTTTGTGAAGTACTGTGAAATTCAAGGGGAAAACAAAAATGTTTCGTGGTTGGGGGTGGAGAGCAGAAGGGACGGTTTTGCCACTGGTGACAACACATTAGGCATTTCACCGGTGTGATTTGTATGCTAGGCCTAGTACTGCTCTGGCCTTTCTAATCTTCTCTTGATTTTCTTTTGCATAAATGCTGACTTTTATAGAATAATACTAAGAAAGACCAAGAACTGTGTGAAACAGACAGCATGCAGCAAGTATGTCATCACTAAAACCCTGGAGGAATATAATAATTCAGGCCATAAATCAGGCCAGTGGCTTAGGACTACACTAATGCTTTTTGCTTGGTTCTGAATACAAATGTGCCTGATTTTTTTTTTTCCTCTGTTCTAATCACAATCACTGCCACAAAGACCTCTAAGAAATTATTTCTGGGCATTGTTCACATCCAGAACCTGGCTATGAATTAAAACCAGGCACTGCATGGGTGGACAACTCCAGTATATTCCAGTATTCACATGAGAAGTGGGATTTGAAGTGAGTCAAAACACAGCCTGATTAGTTCATTTAGCCTGCATGGTCTCAAGTGTGATTGCTGTTCTCTGTAATGCTCTTATGAGACAGACTTTTATTTCTTATCTGGACACATCCAACAGCAAGGATGATGGAGACCGTTTCTGCAGATGCTTCCCGATACCTCTTTATACCAAGCAGGTTGTCACTCCCAGATCGCACATGTCAGGAGCACATTGGTGCTGCACTCCTGGGGCTCAGCTGTGCAGCTTTCACAGCCTCTCGGGTCCCAGCACTGACCTCCAAATCACTTTGTACACACAAAAACAAGTGACTTAACTTCTGGTGTTACTGTGGGAGGACACTGAAAAGATGCGTAACAATGAAAAAAGATGAGAAAGAGATTGCTCTCTCAAAATGGCCTCCAATGAAACAAAACCAAAAAAGACATGATAGCAATTATTATTGCTCTAGGGATACTTCCCTTAAGAAAGTAATAATGAGATGCTTAGATTGAATGCAAGAGGTTGCTCAGAGCTTGTAGTGGCCCTGAACCTTGCAGTCAAGAGTGGGTGGGATTTGAAAGGCACCAAACTAATTTAAAATTTAATGGTTGTGATGCTCATTAACTGAATACAGAAAAAAAAAAAAGACCTTGAACAAAATTATATGATTCCAAAAACATGTAACATATTTTAATGATAGGAGCTGGGGGGAGAAGGAGATAAAACAGTGGTCAGCCAGAACTTGGGCAGTCTCTACAATCTGAAAGGGAGACTGGAACAGAAATGATGCCAAAACTATAAGTCAGAGCCTCAAAGCAAATATTTTTGTCTCAAACTGCACATTGCCAGCATCCCAAATTTGCCAATTATCTTCCCCCTCTCAATCTGCTATTAGTCTGCCTGTGGAGATAAACTTGTACTGAACTCACTGTTTACTCATATCTCCACCAAGCTTTTCTGTGAGCTATCTTGGGAGTGTGTTTTTTTCAAAGACACCATGGAGAGGTAAGTAGCTAAGCTGGTATGTCAAGTGCTAGTTGAGACTTTTTCACACCTTATTGCTGCTTTTTGAGACTGAGATAGTGCTTAAAAAGTTAATTCATCCAGGTCATCTTGTTGCCCTGTAGTGCAGTCCAGGCAGCATTGCCTTCAGAAGAGACCCCATATGCATCATTAAGTCTGTAATCTTGTGTGTGTTATCACAAACCCCTCCCGTGCTTTGTATTGTGAAAAGTAGAGGAGGAAAGAGTTGAAGAACAGCATTTCTTGCTCCAGTCATGCTGATGATATCCCACTGTTGTCATACCAGAAGGAGCAATTCATCAAATCAGCCTGGTGGAAATTCGAGAGTTTTTCCATGCATCCGTTGCTGTCTCAGGCTGGAAAAGCGTTGGGTCCACCTGGCAGAGTAGATGTTGTCTCTTTCAGCCTTGCCTTGACATTGTGGTTCTGCTCATCCACAGCACACCCGGGGAGGTGTGTGTGAGCATGTGAAGGCAGCAGTACCACAGAGAGAGCACTGCTGGAGGGACGCTGAGCCCAGGAGGCTTCAGGGTTCAACATTGTTTTTCCAGTCTGCAGTGGCCACCTGACATGAACATGAGAAATACAAATGGTCCTTACTTGCCATTTAGTTGGGCAGAAACCTTAGTAGCAAATCTCACACCCACACATACACATACAAACACAAATGTATCTCTCCAAGAGCAGGTCCAGGTCTATGATGGTACCTCTCAAGCCCCTGGGTTGCCCAGTAGCTGGCTCAGACCTCTGGTGTCTGCCCCTCAGACCTCTTCTACTCACAAACTACTTCATCTTGAAGTTCTGTAGAGCAGATTTGCACACACTGGAGAGAACTCTCAGTCAGGGTAATATTTAGAAATGGAGTGTAACGATGGCAAACTGCAGTGGTCAGGCACAAGAGTTGACCACTTTTATCTGCCCTTTTCTCCTTTTTTCCACTATTGGTGCTCGCCAGTCTCCCCTGATGCCTGCCTTTCCCTTTCCCTTAAATATCACATAATAACTTTATCAAATTCCCTCAATTTCCTTCAGATATCCCATAACAAGTTTCCTCTTGCTCTTAATCCTCATGGTAATCTTGTTCCCACCTTCTTATCAGTTACAAAGTTCTGCTTGAAGCTTGTCAGAGCTTTGAGTGGTTCCTGCAACGTCCCATCAATAAACAATATGAGAGCTCTGGTCTTTGGTGTAGTCTTTGTTTTCTCCTGCTCCTTTGGGGTTGGTTCTGTGTCTGGGTTTTTGATTTACTGCTTCTTGTCTTGTCTCTTGTCCCAGTCTTTTAGGCTGAAGAGCCTTTAACCCAATTTTCTCACAAACCAAATAGTCCCTCAGTCCTCACAAGGGTATTTTGCAGTCTTCTCTAACAACCATTCAGAGTTTCTTGCTGGAATTGGGGTAGGACAGGAAACAACTGTTAAATTTTTCTCATTTGAATTTTGGACTAAAAATATACAGTCTCACTATGGCAGCCCAGCAACTTAAATATCATGAAATCAAGTTAATGGAGGGAAAGAAAATGAAATCCAAGCTTTGTATCAAGGCTCATTAAATTACAAATAATTGAATGACTTGAAATAAGATTAAAATGTGAGTTCTCTAGTCTATTTTTAAGCTGTTCTGCTATTATGGTTTTTTATTATATAAAAGTTAAGCTAGTCATTTATAAAATCATCTAAATGCACCTTTTTCACCTTCTGTTCTCAGATTTGGCAGTGAAAAATTGTTCTGATTGCGATTTCTTGAAGTGTAATTACTTTGTCAAAGGAAAATATAATTAGAACTGATATTTAAAATGCACTATAATTGTATTTAAGTCATTTGATAATTTGGTCACGTACTGGATGTTTTGTTAATTTAGCAACAGCTAACAATACTGAAGTTGGAAAATCGTCTGACAGTTTCTCTTTCCCATTTCAAAGAAAACATAATTTGCTTGAGCCTTCCATCTATTCACAGAGAGAATCTGTAGACACCCACTTTCTGTGAGCAGCTTCATTGACTGCACAACTAATTGTCTGCATAAGTAATACTCTCGTTGATATACTGGCTGTATCAGGTTCTGTTTGAACAGCGACTTGAACCACTCCAAGTGGTTCACGATTTGACCACTCTAAGATTTTCTCTCTTAAGAGAGCAGTGTGACGTGAACAACTGAGAGTTGAGAGGGGCCTGAGAGTTGAGTTTTAGTTCCAACTTTGACAATCAAGCAAATTGGTGCTTTTCAGCCTTACCTTCTTGTAAAACAAGGTTGTTAGATGGTTACCAGCTTCTCTGGGTGGTAGCTTTGGAGCTGAAGATACCTACACTTACATTAGTTATTTTCTCTACTTGGAATCAACTCTTGATAATACAAAACAAGGAATTCCCATGACTCATCTCTAACATGTCAAAATACTCCAAGCAGGACTTGCCTTTCCTTGCTAATGATGGGCAACATTTGTCATTCATCACAGGTTCATGCAAGTCTTTTTATTTTTCCTAACTTGGTGAGGAGCTACCTTCTCACATGAAGTCAGTGACATGTCCATTGCAGTCACATCAGCCTTTCGGCAAGGAGCTGGTAGGCACGACCCTGCAACTGCAACCACAGCAGTGGACACATAGGCGTCCTGTATGTTTAGTGTGGGAAACCCAGACCTATGCATCTCTTAATGCCTACACTGTGACCAGAGGCATGCCAGATGTATCAAATACAAAGAATGACAGTGTCACACACCAGATGGATTGCACTAAGCTCTTGGTGATGGGGACTATGCATGGTCAGCACCAGGTCATTTGGCTGCTGCTCCAACCAGCTTGCAAATAACACAGTGCTGCACTGGACAATACTAATGGTGGGGAAGTACCAGACATAGTAACCATTACTGAATCTGAGCTGAATGTTTGGAAGCAGAAGTCACATATTCACCTCAGCAACAGAAGCAACAGAAGGCAAACAATCCAGAGACAGCTGCTGCATTAGCAATCATGAGCAGAACCAGAAGAGGCTTTGTGAGGGAACTGAGCTGAAGCTCCCAAAGCAGTGATGATGGGTCGCAAGGGCGGTGGGTGGACACATCTGTTCCTGGTCTTCATGTGAAGGGGGCTATTGCACAATGCAAGGCAGATGTACGCATCTGCAGTACTTTGTAAGGGTGGTATTTAATGCAGCACCAAGCATCCTTCAGATGTTATTTTTTTGTAAAAATATTGAGAGAAGAGTCTCTCATGAGGGAGCTTGCAGCAAAGAGCGGCATTTGTGGGTGTAGGTGTGTCACCAAAAGAAAGGCATTGGCAGACAACACTGCCTCATGCACGGAACCATTACCAGTTAGCCTTCTTACCTTGAAGTGTTTTCTCTAAGGAAGAAAAAATATCTGTTCACTCAACTTTTCTAAAAGCTCTCTTGAAAACTCTTGTGGAGTGTACATAATTCAGTGGCAGAAGCTGTCTGATATGGATCTTATTACCCAAGAAGGAAATTTGCTTTCTGGATGTGCCCTCCTATTCAGCCTGCAGGTAGGGAGCACCCACAGTCACATTCAAGAGCCAATGCTATAGTTTATGTAGTCTTCACCAGTGCTCTTCCAGATGGACTCTCACTAGCTGATGTGGCTTATGAAAATATTGTAAGAACTTGTGGCAAGTAAAGTTGTGGGCAGATATATTTATTCACCCACTTTTTTTTTGGTGTTAGAAGATCCAGGCGTCTATTTGTATTAACATTTTTTGGAGAGGAAAAGCCACTAAGTAATTCCCTCAAGACAGTCTTTTTTGCCACTCTGTAATATTTTGTTCTTGGAATTTTTTCAACAGAGTTTTCATGGTCCCCATTAAAGTAGTCTTTGATTTGTTTGAGTCTCAGGGTATTTTAGCCTGTTATCACTCAGTCTGGTTTTCATTTCAGGCAGCCAAATAAAATTTAGTAACACTACAAATGTGTTTACTTTTTTTTTGCTGATAAAGAACTCTGGTTGCACAGTCTCTTTGCCGTGAAAAATGTTAAGTATCAGCAGTGGAAGACCACTCACCTGAACACAGGATCCAGGAAAAAGCATCCTCATGAACAGAGGGAGTAAAGAGGATCTGACCTTAATGTGCTGTTGTACAAGGGCCAGGAAATTGTTGATTCTGATGTATCCACAGGAAAAACTGTCCCTCACCTGGGGACCCTTCCTGTAAATGTCCTTCCTGTAAATGTCAGGGGGTGCTCTGCATCTTGCTGTCAGCTCAAACTGCCTGGTGATCCTTGGGGAAGTTTAAAAGGGGACTGAAGCCCAGGAAGTTTATGATGCTTTCCTGCACAGATTAGAGTTGTGGTTATTTCATCCCCCCATCTGTATTTTATTGCTTTTTCCTCCCTTTTTTAGTCTTTTATTGTTTCTTCACCACTTGTGCTCTCATCCAAATCCTTCCTTCCCACTTAACGTGCCTCATTTCCATCTTTTCAGATCTCTTCTCACTGTGTGATGTTTGCTTTTAACTAGTGGTAGGTCCCTCAGCAAGACCTCTCGGGTCCCCAAAGCCCACTGGGATCAGCCAGTTGCCTCTGATCTCTGGTAAAATCTGTCTCTCTCCTCTTATCAAACAAGAAGAAAGGAGGCAGAGAGGAGTCTCACAGGGTGATGGGCTGGTGTGCTCCTCCGGTCTCTAAACAGCCATTCCTATTTGGAAAAACAGTTCTTCAAAAATGATGTTGCCGCCTCTCTGTTCCCATAACTCCCATAGCTATTGCTTTAACTAGGATTGCTGTGCTTTTTTACTGAACAGGAGAAATTAAAAGATTAAGTTCCAATTAATTTCGAGAAATGAGGTTTCAGTTGGAACAGAGAGACCATATTAATAACTAGAGAAAAATAAAAAACATAAGATCCATTACTTCAGTAGTGGCTTTGGCATTTTATAGCACTCAGAGCATAGGAACAGGGGCACTGAGGACAGGTGAGAACAAAAAGCATGAGAAAGAAGCCAAGGCAGTCTGTTGTCATTGCAGCCTTGTGCACCAATGTCAGCAGGACCTCTTTGTGGTCCAGTTTCTAAAAATAAGTTCACTATTAAAAAGTAATTAAAATTAAATATTTAACTGTTATTTTATTTTCTTTTTGCAGCATAAATATACTTAGTATTTTAGGCAAAGGTGGCGACTAAGAATTTGAGGAGACTTTCTGAATTATTTGAATCCCTTACTTGAATCTGTTCCCTGGTGGGCCAGAAGGGTACCTCACACACAGAATGAATGACAGCCATCATGGAACTGACCTTTGCTTTTTCTCTTTTCTCTGGTTCATAGTCACATAGCTATACATGGATATAGGTTGTACAAAGCAGAGGCAATTCCTGAGAAGTACATTGAATTGCATAGCTGTCTTCTGCAGCCGGTGTTTTGTCTGCCGTGCACAAGGTAACTGTGGTACAGAATATTGCATAAACCTTTACCATCCTCTCAGCTGGTACCATGAATTTCCTGTGACTGTTACCCGCTTTGAGTAACACGTTCCATGGATTGGCTCAGGTTAGAATTATAGGACTCTTAAAGAGGAATTACAGTATGTTTTTAGTAAAACATGGAACAAGGGAGTAGTGTTGTTTTACTACGACTAATAATTGACGTCTTGAATCATGCAGAAGAACCACTGCAGTGATGAAAGATGTTTTTCACACATGATCTGAAAATGTCAACTTTTCTTATGGTACTGGAAATTTAAAGGATTGATATTTGCATAAAATGGCTCTATTTTATTGCCTTTTTGGTAAAACGCTATTTTTGATTTCTTAGTCTTTAGGTAACTTACGGTGTGGTAATGATCTCTTATGATCTCTTGTGATTATAATGCACAGTTTCAAAATTGCTACTACATATGATGATTGCAATGTGGAAAAATAAGCTTATCTCTTTTCACAGTGATATGATGAATTCTCACTCCATTGTAATGAGAGACAGAAGAAAGTTACTTTATCTTTTTTTTTTTTTCCCCTGTGATATTTAGAATGATTTAAAAATATGCAAAGACCCAGAGAATTCACAGCAGATTTTGTATGTATCCAGACTTCATTATGGACTTTGGCAAACACTTTGTACTGAATAAAGGTGAGCCAAGTGCAGCCTTTCTACCAAGGGTGACTTAAGCCAACTGAATTAATGTTATGTCCTCTGTTTTTCTATTTGACCATTTCCCCCTCTTTTTCTTTATTTTCTGTATCTTTCTCTTCTCTACTCTTGCACATGCTACTTTTCTCCTTTTCTAGCATTAAGTTCCTTTAGCTTACTTTTTCTATAGTTTCATGCTGCTATCTTATTTCTTTTCAGGATGTTTTTCCCTTAATTTTTTAGATTTTTTTTTTTTTTTTAAATTAACGCCATTAAGACAGAATTTTAAAAAGTCTTTTTACTGCAAACTTCCTGCCATTTTCCCAGATTTGGGCCAGCTAACTGGCCCATAGTTCCTTGGTCTTCTTCCTTTCCTTTTCTGAAGGTGTGTGATGTTTGCCTTTTTTTCCAGCCATGGTGAATGGTCTCTCTGCTTAGGGCTCCAAAACTGTATGAATAAACTGATAGACCTCTTGTTGAAATGTTGCTGAATCACCCATCTATTCAGATGCAGAGCAGTCTGGCTGGGTACAGCCAGACCTATGTTAGAGCTGCAAGAGACAAAAAAAAAGAGAGAGAGATGAAGGCATAGTTAAGAACAGCTTTCTCCTCATTAACCAAATCTCCCAGAAACTTCCACTGATTAACTGGTTTTATGTGCAAGTCTGAATTATGAATCTTCTACCTCTAAGTAAATTTTTAAAAGTTAGAACTCATAGAAATAATTTGGAATTGTTTAATGGGGAAATATGTAAATGAAGATTTAGAGCTAACACAGCAAAGAGGAAGGAGAGAAGCTACTGAGTATTTCTGTAAAGGACAGTGTGGTGGAGTGACTGTCAGGGAAGAAGTGATTAATCCTCCATGAGAGAGATGGAGGCCTCCTGCAGCTTTGGACATCAGCAGCTGTGGTTCTGATTCTCACCATGGCAAAGGGGGGAAACAGTTTTTGTTGTGATATTGGCCTACGAACCAGAAATTCTGGCTTTTGTTTCCAGTTTTGCTGTAAACTTTCACCCTGGTCTTTGATAGCATTTATCTAACTATGAATTTCCTGTCTATAAAATAAGGAAAATAACATTTTTTTCTCCAGATTATTTTAAATTCCTGGTGCTTAGACACAGGACTTATGAAGGCTATTTGAAGACTTTGACAAACAAAAAAAAGCTGAAAATCCCCTTCATGTCAGCCCAGCCAAGAATACTGTAGTTTCTCATAGGTAAGATTTGTTATATCACTGGAGCTGGCCAGAAGCAGCCAGGTAAGCTGTCTTTTGGGAACAATATATGAGAATTATGCAGACAGATTGTCATTTGGGAATTAAACAAGGTAAGTATAATACTCAGAATTATGCTATCCCCTCCTCCCTCCCCCCCCACATTCATTATCTTTCTTTTAAAATACATAATTAAAAATATGCATTTTAACTAATTTCAGTTTTTATTCAGTTGGGCAATATTATCTATGTGACAGTGGAATGGAGTATGAAAGTGAACCAGGAGATCTTTCTAGAAGATTACAAGAATGTAAACCTATTCTTGTTGAGAAAATAGCTGGAAAATCATTTGCTTCTGGATTTCAGTGTTGGATACAAAGCAGATACAAAATCTGATATAATAGTCCCTTCTCTGTGAGTGTGTGTGAACACATAATGTCAATAACAGCTGTGGATGTAGAAATGATTACCAGAAAACAGCAGCTGAAGAGAAGAAAATATATGCCGAGAGCCAGCATAGCCAGCCAGTCTCCCAAGAAGTGGCAAATGCTCCCATCAAATCCACCAGAACTGATACACCCAACACCACACAAGGCTGTGGCCAAGCAGAGTCAACCAGGCATTGGATAACTTAGGCTGTGTCCCAGAGACTGGTGGCTGCTACCTTCTGACAGAGGCTACAGAATTGTATATGCATCACATGAAACCAGGGACCCCTTTCCCAACACTACCTAGAAGCCACTGATGTGCCAGTGCAATTGTCCAATTCTGAGTGAACACCAGGTCTTGTCCTTCCAGCTCTTTCTCCCACTGCATGGCTGTTAGTGAACACCTGTGGGAACTGTATGAAGGAACCAGTGACTTTACTGTCCAAATAGTTACTGCTATTAACAACAGCTTCAGAACAACTCCATTAAGAAAAGCTGTTCTAAGAAATACTGGTTTTGATTGGTGTCTTCCTCATCTCTATCCCCAATCAGGGAAAAGGGATTTTACAGCATATTCACACTGAAGCAATAGACTAAATCATTTGATCGTTTCTGATAGTCGCACATTTGAAAAGTTATTTGATTCTTTTATCATTATAAAAATTGCATGGAGCTGCTTCAGGAAGTTCCTCCAGGGGTTTATTGCTAACATGTCAGGAAAACTCCTAGAACTTTGTTACATTCATAACAAGATGTTTAACAGCAACTGAGAATTTTAAAAAAGGATTTAGAAGCTTTTTACATTTCAGATTTCCTACATTGTTAGTCAGGCTGCAAATATAGCAAGATGGTTAACAAAAATGAAAGAGAACATGATTAATTGTTTTTCTACAATGCATCTATGTTAGCAGGCAGTTCAGAACAATACAAACAGTTTAATAGGGGGAGATGTTGCTGAGGACCTGGCAATGTTGGCTTATGCATTTGGACTAACTCTCTTCTGGTCCTATGGACTGGTTACCCATCAGTTGGAGAACATCAGCTAAGCATGTGAAGTTCAGCTTTTTATTTAGGCTTAAACAAATAAATGGAGTTTGTATGCTCTCAGGCCACTCTGAGATGTGAAGCACAATGAGGCAATGGAAATGGCAGGAGATTTGATTCAGAAGTGCGTTCCTGCTTCAGGCGATCACATTAATGTAGGCACGCACAACACTAATTAGGAAGTAATGGATCAAATGGACTAAAGGGACAGGGAACGTATAATCAATATCCTAATTCCTCATATATTATGTCAGGTCTTTTATATTGTTATTTTTTAATTGGTTCACAAAACTATTTATTTTTAGTACAGCATCAATTACATGAAACTGAATGCAACGAGGAAATAACATCCACCCGCATTTTGTAAGAATCCCTTAATCTTCAGGAAGATTTGATTTCAAGATCTGCACATCAGTACTTTTATAACCTCTGCTCAAAATGTCTTCTGCAGCTCTTAAAATATCATAATACTAACAAACAAAAGGTCCAGAAAATAAACAAATGGTTTTAAATGTCTGCTGATCACCAGTCAACTTAATTGAAGTCGATCAGAGTGACTTCAAAATGAACTGGATGCTTCAAGACTGTCATTTCTGTAATTTTTCCAGGTCCCCATGACTTCTCCTCCTCCCTCTTTCTCTTCTGTCCCCTGTAGTTTGTTTGAGCCATACAGTGATTTGGATCTACTGGAAAATTCCCCGTAGGCTGTATTTACTTTCCAGAGGGATCATAATACAAGGCTGTTACCAGATGAGCTGTTTATACTTTTATGCTTTTCCTTTTCAGAACTCCAAGGCTGCAGCTTTTGATGGTATTTTCTGTATTATCTTTGCCATGCAGTTGACTGAGCCATACTGAGTACCAAAGGCACATGACTCTCCATGTGAGATTTGGGACTGTACATCTGAGCTGGGAGTATTCACTTGGGTAAACTTCAATGAAGCCACAGAAAAGCACAAACATGAAACTTCCATTTGACAGGAATATGTTAGTCCTTTCAAAGATTTTAATTTTGTATTTGTATAATGAATTTAAAAGAAACAACACATGTAAGGAATGTAATGAATTTAAGGGGAGCAAAGTGAGCTGGTAAATGGTAGGTATGTATTTACCAGGAAGACAGGAGCTTTTATGGTTCTTCTCTCCCAAACAAGGCACCGACAATGCTCTTGTTTCTGGAGCAGTCCCCATGCACCAACAGCAGCAGAGCATCCCACAGCACTGTCTGCTTTTGGGGCAGCAGCAGATGCAGTGCTGAGCTTAAGTCAGGGACTGCTTCAGGGTTGGACCCTTTCATTTTTCTTTCAATATGCCCAGAAAATAGTTTTTAAACTCGTCTGATGCCACTGAGCTGTAGAAGATTGTCAGCATGAGAGAAGGCCTGTCAAACATGTCCGGATGTCTCGTGCCCATACAGTTTGCCACACTCTCTTAAATTTCTGCTCTTTTAGCTAAAAAATAAAATAAGGTCTGGTACTTTGATCTGGATTCTTCCTAATATATGTAGGTTCAGCTCTGTGCTCAACTGCATGGCCAGGCAGCCTGTTACCAAATAACTACAAGGAATGTCTGTAAATTAGATTCACTACACTATCTGCAGGGAAGACTACAGTTGTCAGCTCTCTATCAGTTAAATAGAAATAATGAAATGTAAGTTACAAACAGGAGTAAAATTGTGTGAGTCATTCTGTTTATACATGTAATTACATCGAAAGGTCCAAGTGTCTTGAAATTAAAAGAAGATTTGTTCTGTCAAGCACTTAACAAGGTTTTCTTGAAAAGGGTCTTCCTGTGGAAAGCACTGTAGAAAGCATCTGTGTCAGCAAAGCATAAACAGCTTGACACCGTATGCCAAGATTCAAGTGAGGTAATGCTGCAATGCACATGTGCACATTTGCTTCAGCAAGCAGAGCTGTGACCGAGATGGAGAATGACCATCATATAAAGCGTGATAATGAGTGTTAACTAAAAATTGACCAAAGGAGATGGGAAATACTGAGGATAAGTGGGATCTCCTCTCTTATTTCTTTGAATCTCTCAGAAGGCCTTGGGGCTCTGGAAGCTTGGTATCAGGATGCATTGCATATTAATAATACATAAAGCACAATTAGCACACATGATGCTTTGCAGGCACATAGCTCATTCTTGGCTCCAAACTTCAGCACAGCGCTATGGGGGGATAGGAAAGAGCTACATCATAAATCCAAAATAACAAACATATTGATGCATTATTGAACAATTTAGTTCAGCAAGTCTTGTCAGCACAGATTCGAAAACAAACAAACAAAAAGGTTCCATGAGATATTCATCCAAATAAAGTAATGGGATTTTGAGGATAGAAATATAGCTGCAAAGGGGTTGGGCTTTGTTTTCATTGAGTAATTACAATTTTTTAAATTTAATGCTTGTAGGATAGAGATTGTGTATTGCTGGAGATACAAAATCCATGGCTGTAACATCAAATATAAAAACAATATAAATTGACCTTTCCACATGAAGAGTATAATATTTCTTAACCTGTGTTGTGAGACTGGAACCCATCGCCTCCTGGAAGCCCTGAGTTTTACAGATCTGTTGTAACAGTGAGGATCAGTAGGTTGATATATGACTTATTTTGTGTGTCCATTAAAATATGGTGATTTTACTAACATCCAAAGTGCTTTAAAGCCCTGCTAGTTGGCACTGTAATTCATGGTGCATCTTAAATATTCATTTACAGAAGCTGAGTATTGGATGTTTCTGTTCATATAATATGAATTTTTAATGCTTTTCAAATAGCTGAAAGTGAGCCCATGTGGTACTTTATTATGGCAGTTTGTATAATAGACATAATAGATATCTTGTGGAGCATGCTTTTAATGTCCATTATTGTACTTAGGAGTATATGTGTTACATTACAGATGCAATTTGTCAGCTGTAGCACACTGTTGCTATAGGAAGCTGCTGAAGGACTATCAAGACCATGGTTCACCAATTATAGGTCTTAGATTGTGTCTGTTGAAAAGATAACTAAGCAAATTTATTAGTAAAAGTAACATAGTGACAGGCTGTTATATGAATATTTGTGTTGTTCTGTTACCTAGATTTGATATTTACTAAGAGAACATCTATCTACTTAAATGTCTGTTTGAAATGTGGATTACTTCAGTGAGAGAGAAATATGTTGTTTTTTTTTTTTATTTTTTTATTTTCAGCAGCAAAATAAAACATGGAATGGCTGTCATTATTTGCTCATGCTAGCAGGATATCTGTGCAAGGTCATTGTATATTCGTCATTGTTTTACCCCACACATATTTGGAACCAAACTCTCATTGCTTTAACTGCAATAATCTGCCAAGCGAACCCCATATTTTTATGACTTTGAATCTTTCTTTTGATGATAAAAAGCATCACCTTGAAAGGTCTCAGTGTCTTTGCAAGGCTGAGAGAAGTTCAGCAGGTCCATTCACATGGCAAGGTGCTGTGACCTCGGCTGGATGGAAATGGTCAGAATCAAGAACGCAGCTCCCATATATACTGGCAAATACTGGCACTTAGGCAATTTTTGGACTCAGTGATGTTTCAGAAGCTTGTGTTATTTCTCTGAGGGATCCCTCAACTTAAGTTTCAGTGGAAACATCTTTATATATTATGTGAACTGAATATGGCTGGTCTGCATGTAAAGAAATCCCAGAACCTCAGAAAACAGTCAGCATGGATTTGGTATGAATTTTAAGCAAGAGTTCAGCAAATGTGCTGTCAGATTTTTCCAATCTGTCTTTTAGAACCGAATTTTTGCCATCTCGGTCAGGGGCTGCACTTTCAGGTTTAGATACAACAAAAGCAGTAAGCAGTTTGAATTGTGCCTGTGGTAGAAAGTTCACCTTTGGAGAACCCCAGTGTTTTTGATGGTGAAGCATTCAGTTTTCCTGCTTTTATGGACCTGGAGTCATCCACAGAGACAACTTACTTATGTTTTAATAAATTGTTGATCCCTTCTGATTTTCAATCTGTTTTTTTCGGGAGTATAAAAGAACATGTATGCTAATCTGTTGATAGTCTCCATTACACACTGGTGGCTCTCATTTTCATGTTTTTTATTCAATTTACTCTTACCTTGCTGGATTAAAGCAAGAAGTATTTATAATTTTATATTAAAATCCTAAGCACTGGGATAGAGCAGAGTTTCTGTTGAAGAATTAGTAAATTCCCTGACTCTTGTCATTATTTTAAAAATAATAAACAGTGCATCAGGGTAAACATTTATGTAGATGTTTTTGCTTAATATATGGAAGATGTTTATCTCCTCATCTAGAAGCCTTCTCACTGTCTGACCTACTCATTCTTCTGAGGAATCATATGAAAATGAATCAGTCAGCACTTACATTGGGGGACTGCAGCGGGAGGTTTACATTAGAAACAATCTCGGGAGTGCCAGAAAGACACATCCATCAATCCAAGAATGGTACCTGAAGGGATCTTAGGTTCTTAATTGAATCAAGACCTGCCTTTAGCATACTTTAAAGCTCACCATCATATTGTATCAGGCAGGTTGAGTGGCAACACGGGGAGGATAAAAGATCTTGAAGGTGTACTTTTATTTCTGCACTTCTACTTTTTAGACAGGTAGATATTTGCAGCACTTGGCAGCCCCAGCGAAGCCAAGTTGTTATAGATTTGGACAGCAACATTTCACAATTACTGATGTTGAAAGCTTTCTGTCAAAGAAAAAATTGCTCCACATTTTTCTCTTCAGTCAACAGCTACAGGAGTCCACTAATACTCTACAGAAAAAGTGTAGGTGTTTAACAGGCTGTCTGTAGGTGAAAGGTTTTTGCTTCAGCAACTCATCGTACTTTTACATAAGTTACAGACTTTTCTATCATACTCTAATATTACAAACTCATAGGAAACCTTCAAGATTCAAATAATTTCTCCCACTGCATAACTGCATCAGGGGACTCTGGCTAATGCTTACCACTAGAAGACATCACCATCAAATCAGTACCTTGTATTTCAAGATCCTAGGCTGAGTGGTAAAGTTTAATGAAGGAGCAGTCTGCTAATTCATAGGAACATTTAATTTTTTTATTAAATTACTAGTCATGTGGGAGTATACCAGTTCTCTGTTTACAGATCTCTATTCCCTAGTGAATGGTGTGCCAGTGTGTTGATGTTAATATCTTAATACCAAAAATTTCTAAGGTAGAAGACCAAATGCTTTTACAGCAGTCCAAATACTAAGAACATGGCTCACTTCTGTACATACAATTGCACATAAATAACAGAGGATCATACCTGGCAGAAAATCCTACATTGCAGGTCAGCCATAAAAGGTTTTCTGTTGTTTTGTCCAGGCAAGGAGCTGAAAAGATCTGGAGAAGATATTTAATCTGAGATTCAACTGTCAGACCAGATCCTCATTGGTGGCCTTGCTTTCACTGAGGCGCACTGGGATTTTGGACAAGTACAGCAGGGTAGCTCACTTTCTGCTTGGGGATCTATTCAAATTCAGATCACTTTCCCTTTGAGATTTGATAAGTTTGGTATTTAGTTCTTAAAATCTGGCACTTCATCAATACATCAAGTTTTAATACTGCTTCCAAAGCATTACTGGCTGCCTTTAGACTGCTTGGAACTTTGGAGTCTGCAAAGTAGAAAAATCTGGTGCTGGACATATAGTAAAGGAACTGAAGTGGTGACTGGCCAAGTACTTAAGCCAACTATAAACAAGTTTGCCCATTGTGGAGATAATGTTACCTTCTTTCAATCAGGACTTGATCAGCCCTGCCTACATGTTAGAAAACTTGTGTACAAACACATACACTGACAATCACAGTTCACATTAAATGTCATGCTAAATGCTACATTTATCTGGTTCCCCTATAAGCATTAGGAAATTTTGAGGTAACATGAGGTTTGGTATAAATTGCTTTTCACTCTGTATTGAGGGATGCTATGGCATAGAGATAACATTAAAGATTGTTTCATACTTACCTGGAATGTATTATTTTGAGTGTCTATATATGTTTATATAAGTAAAATGGTTAAATGTATATATAAACCATTGGGCTTTGGACATAGAGGTCTAAGAGAGGAAGAAATTGCCAGAGTAGTAGCAAGTATGTGCTTATGCAGGAGAACGTGTAAAGCTAAAAAAGGTTCAGACACTACCTGTTCCTAGAAAACAAGCACATATGAGAAAAGCCACACAGATTTACTCCTGACAAAGCTTTATCACATTAGCTATGGCATTATTTTATTTCATATCCACACACAGTATCAGGCTTTTGGCAATTTTTATACTGTCTCAATCATACATATTTTCCATTTCTTTTATGTATATACTTTCACCTCAAGACTGCTTCTAATAAGAAAGAAAGAAGGGTAATTGTAGTAGGTGATTCCCTTCTGAGAGAGACAGACGGCCCAATATACAGAGTTGACTCTCATCATAGGGAAGTACATAGTCTACCTGGAGCTCGGATCAGGGATATCACCAGGGCACTTCCCAACCTGGTGCACCCAACAGACTACTACCCACTGCTGATCTTCCAGACAGATGGGGAGGAAGCTGCATC